>NC_091471.1:180131790-181416374 GCF_036971445.1 Narcine bancroftii | reverse complement strand
ATTTGGCTTGGAAATAGTGAGATGAGCCAAACTCGAAGTTATTGAGGGTGAGGACGTTTTGCTAGGTGGAGGAGGATGGTGGTGTAGGGGGACTGTTGTTTTTACATTGACTGTATATTTGCTGACTCATTTTCACCTTTAAAGTGCTCACCAAAACTTTTCAAGCAATCAATGAATTTAAGCAATGCATTATCTGCTTTATTAAATTGCCCAAACAATGGAAATATGTCATTTGATTAGATCAATGTCCATGCAACGTGAATGATTTAGTTGTGTCAAGTAATATATTTGGTTTGATGATTTGTGGAATATCTGCTTCCTTCCATGCATAGCAGCAGATTATGGGATTCCTTATATTAGATCTAATATTGTTTTATTTAATAATGATTGTGTACAATTGTTTTGTTTCTGTTGTTTTCATCCCTAGAGTTAACATCATAATTATATTTAAGAATGTTGTTTTTAATATTTATCATGCATAATTAATATTTGTTTAATGTTAACCAGATATTACAGCAGTACTTAACATACCTTTTAGTTTTTCAAGAGGTGCAGTTCAGCTTTCTGTTCATTGATTCAATTTAAATTGTCTCTAAATTGTATAAAAGATGTTGTGTTCTGTGGGTTAACTCATCACCTGTCATGTATGTGTGTTTTCATTTTTAGTTTAAAGTCAGCATGAATTTGCTTTAATATTGGCACCAATAAATTTAAAATATTAGGTTAAGATAAGATCCCCAAAAATCTGTGCATTTGTGCATAAGCTCTCTTGTTTGTTATCTGTATCAAATTGTGAAATATTTTCATCTGCATTATTTCCTTGCATTTTTTTTCTCAACTTTGTCACTCTTTTGCATTCCTGGCTGGCAGCATATTGTCAGGGCTGAGTTGGTAAATTACCCACATGATGCAAGTCTATCACAGGTTTCTGCACACTGCCGAAGTAAAGTATGTCTCATACAGTAATTCAGGTACTGCAGCAGAATCTTCAATCTATCTGTAATTTAGAAAATATATTAAATGCAATGCATTAAAATGTAGTCATTTCAACTATTAGTTAGATTCTGCATTTATTTTAAATATTAAAAATACTGAGCGTTGATTTTTTTTAGTTGCATTTACTTTAATACTTTAGGAGCGTGCACTAGTATAGCAGCTTAAATTATTTTATTTACTCTAACATGTGGTTGCTGTATTATGATGGATTTTCCCTCAGTCCTTTGTTCATTGAATCTTAACATAAGTGGGAAGTGTTAGTTTATCAAAGCAGTTGTAGCAGTTTTATAGAGCAGTATGTAAAATCTGTGGGATTACTTCACAGTGCTCAACAATACATTGATAAATTATCTGTTTTGTGATTAAAAGTTTTGCTGGCCTTTAACAATCCCTTCTCTAATAAGTTTGTATTTTGTACTGAATTTGTTGAATGATCTATAATATGGCTGCTTTTTCTTTTATGACAGCGCATAGTGAAGGCAGATATTGTGAATTACAGCCAGGAGCCTGTGGTGAGAACTGTGAACCCTCCCAGAAGTTCAATGTGTGCAGTTCAGTGATCCCGTCACATACCCATATTAGTACATTTGGCAATCCTGCATCGTTCACACAGGCCCATTCTTTCTCAGGAACTTCATTTTGACAGCAACCATCTCTGCAATACAGTTGCTGTATGCTAAGAAACACAAAGCAGCCACTGTCGACTGCAGAGATCCACAAGGCTGAACCATGCATTTGAGTATGATTTTTCTAAATTGAGTCATGGAAAGATATTTGTCATTTGTTTAAAGTGAAGATGTAACTGCATCAAATGTGTATTTTACAACTTTAAAAATATCAGATTTGTACAGCAGTCATTTAAATGTGTTTCATCAGTTACAGAAATTTGGAGTTTAAGTGAAATTTCATTCAAGAGAACAAGTAAAGTTTTGTAGAACTGGGGAAAAAGAATTTTTTAGTGCAATTGTTGATTTTTTTAACAATAAATGTGGACGGGTTTGAATATTATTATGAATATCAGAATCTTAAGAAAAAAAATGTAAAGCATGGAAAATTAATATGGTCCGTTGAAATGTATCCCTTTTGTACTTTGTGCAGCATCCAGCCTGAATGCTTTTGTTCCTGTTAGCCTGTTTTGCATAATATTCAATACATTTATGACTCTTTAGATAAGACTTTTACCTGATTATGTTTACAACAAACAAAATGTGTGTGCTCGTAGCTAGTCTTATGGTATTTGAACTATTTTATATTATATTTACCTTAGTGAAGCTCTCCTTTATCACTTTGTTTTCACACATTTGGCAGTGTTAGTTCTTTCCTTTTGGCTCTCTCCCTCTTATTCTTGAAAATCAGTGATGTTCTCTCAATTTCAAAACCATCTCCATATTAAATAGTCTCCACTCTACACCTCTATCTTTTGTCTAAGTATATATGCTACAGTTATTTGTCGTATTTATTTGGCAAATATGCATTATGTTTTCATCAGTGAAAATTTTATTTGCTGTTTCTATCCATTAATTAACTTTGCTGCCAATTTAGACCAACTTTTACTTGCTTCAGAGATGTGCATTAAGTACAAATCTCTACATGATATACCATTCTTTCCCTTAAACCCCTACCAGATCTGCTCCATGCTGGAGATCCTATTCTTAAACTCACCAGCCTTTAAAGAAGAGTATATCATAATGATTCTTCCCAAGGTGCTATGAGGCTTTACCAAGTAGAGTATATATTTGTTTAACTTCTGAATTCAAGACCAAATCTGATAAGATTTAACTGTTCAAAAGATGTACTAAAACCATTCCCAATGCTGATTCTTCACTAATACTGACTTTTCCTGAGTGCTTTTTCAAAATCTTAAAGATTGGAATTCCCCTGCACAGTCTGAGAATCCTCATTTCCTTGTTTAAATAATAGAATAGGTATTTTCTTGAATGCCTACTCAATTATACCCTGTCCAAAGACTCATCAGTAAGCTACCCACAAATGCTACCATTGGACTGCAGAATTAAGATGATGTGATAAAATGGGGTGGAATCCTCATTTAAATCATTCTTTTCTAACTCCAGCAAATTGAATTCCTGAATTCTCCCTGTGGGATCTATTTCTTTTATAATATTTCACCAGAGACATTTGAAAATGTTATGAAAATCCTAAAATAAATAAGCCATCAATTTTTTTGCATTTATAGATTGGTTCATTTTCTATTTCTGTCGAAGTCAGAAAGAAATCAGGGAGAATCACCGAATGGAATCTTCCTGTTCTGCCCAGATTCATAGATGCATAGCTAGTTCAAACTAGCTTTTGTACAGTTTACATTATTTTGTTAATAATAATGGACCATTGCCCTAGCTGTCTAAATCAATGCTATCTAGATTTGGTTCTTTTCCACCATTTAAAAAAAATTAAATAGTACTCAGTGCTTTGCTTAAGGGATAATAAAATTGATCTTTGATTTATGTTTATGCACATTAATAATGACATGTTATCTAAGACACTCCTACATCTTGATACTTTCCGTATATCTCTGTACTTGATAATTGTCAACTTGAATCTGGGACAGAAACTCTAATAAATTTAACAAATCCTTTGTTCTTCATGCCTCTCAAAAATAAATACATATTTGGAAACCAAACATTTCATTCTTGCTGGAAACCTGAACTAACTTTGACCTTAAGTAATATGGGCTGTTTAAGCTGTTTAATTGTCTTTGAACTGTAAATGCATTCCATTTGATATCTGAATGAGGGCAGCATTAAAAATTGTCTGAAGATTTGCATTTGGCCCTAATTTGCATCCTTGCTTTCTGTGGAAGCAGTCAAATCTCTGCATTGTCAATAGCAGTTCAAACAATTTGGATTTGAAATTCGGCAAAACACTAACACCATTGACTGTGCAATGCCATCTAATGTGATAAAGATCATGTGTATTTTAGTTTTGTGACAGCAATGAAAAAAAGTAATGCACTTTAAAATAGCCATTGCTAAATCTGCAGCCAGAGTAATAATTGAGCTCATTAAGATAAAATAATTGATATGAAATAGATTAAATACAATCCAATGTAATCTTTGCAATTCCCATTACAAATGGTTCATATTGATACACCCAGCAGACGTTAAATAATATTTGCATTATGAATAAAGGATTATTTGTTTCAAAATATTTTTAATATGATTTTTTATTATATTGTGTAAAGATATTTCATTATGTTGCAGATTTATTTTATTGTTTTTTCTTGCAGGAAATCTCGCTTAGTGCACCATATAAGGTGTATAGAATATGAAGGTGCTTAAATTATTGCCATGTTGAATATTGTAATTAGAATAAAATTGCTCCTGAATGTTGTAAATTATATGTAGCATTTATTTGCATGTGAATATATTGAAAGAATATTTTACTTCTGTTAAATGTATATCTGCTTATAAATATACGATCATTGGGATTTGCAAAAGTTAACCTT
Organism: Narcine bancroftii; assembly: GCF_036971445.1. Lineage (NCBI taxonomy): Eukaryota > Metazoa > Chordata > Chondrichthyes > Torpediniformes > Narcinidae > Narcine > Narcine bancroftii. The sequence continues at coordinate 181,411,915 of NC_091471.1, read as the reverse complement.
GCTTGATTTATTGAAACATTAAATGCAGGAATGATGGGAACTAGTCTGATGACTGAAAACATTTTCATTTCATTGTTTTGTTTCATTTTACATTGGTACTTTTAAACATAATGCAGATTTAAAAGAGATTTAAGATATTAAATTACTAATTTAATAATGAATTCCTGAAACAATTGTACAAGTCAAAATTATGGTTGGTTGCAGTTCCATATTTCAATTTGTGGCTTCAGGCTTGTCATATTGCTTATATAGGACAAGACTGAAATCTGGGGTTGAAGGGGTTTAATTACATAGAAATAGCCTGGTGTAAAAATAGTATTAAAATATAAATAAACTTTCTGTTTCCAGCTTCCTATCTCTCCTATGTTCTCTCAACCAAGCCATCAGTAGCAGCAACATTCCTCATTTTCCTGCACTTCATTGCTGGGTCGAGTGGACTCAGACGATGAAGAAATGCTCTTGCTACGGGCCTCAATCTACTTTAGGCAAAGAGGTAGCTCTTTTCTTACTTTTCACCCACTTTCCCAAAGAAAATGTTCAATAATCCCAGGAAAACATAAAATGGGAGGAATTCTCACTTGTGTTGTCTCTCTAGATACTTGGAGAATGAGTGTAACTTGGTCCAAAAATAGAGCCTCTAACATCCAACTTGTCTGTTTGGCATTGCAATTATAAAGGTGTTACTGCCTTGTTTTTATCTGTTTTATTTTCTTGTATTTTGTTGTATAATTTCTCTCTCAAAATCACACTGGTAACAGAATGAGAGAAGTCCCAGGTGCTTGATTACAGATCTTAATTGGGATTTCAATAGTATCAATTTGCATTTGGATTTGGAGACTTGCAATTTTTCCTATTTCACTCACTAGAACAGTGAAAAAAAAAGGACAACCAGAAGGTCCAGAGCTTTCATTTCCTCCATGGAAAGCAAAGCAGGTCTTTACTCGCAAAATTAACCACAGTTGGTGTGTTATGAAGCAAAAATGTAAACTTTTGTATCATGGAGGTCTGTTTGATTTCTCACTAGTTTGTACTAAAGACAGAAGAGAATTATGGCGATAAATATTTAAACAATTTCACATGGGAAAATTAACCAATTAATATATTATTTCAACTGCTGAAAAACTTTGCAAAACATTTACTCTTGAATATAATAAATTAGTTTAATAAACAATTCACTGACAACATTGAAATGAAAGTCTATATATTAAATATACTTAAATACATTTATCAAACTTTATAATACCACACAAACTCAAAGATCCTAAACCTATTGAACATTTAAGAATTACACTAGTAAATGGAGCAGAATATCTTTTAATATGTATATCGAGCAGTTCATGATTTTATAGATATTTTCAGTGTGCACTTTGAAGCAAAATTTAAGAGTGGAGGTCAACTTTACCATTCTAGTCCGTGGATTTACAAGATAAACCTGGTCTATGCAAGACTTCCCTTGAAAACTGTATCCTGCATTTCTAGGCTTCGAAATGTAGTTTCAGTCACTTCCAACAGTTCCAGAAAAGTTCTCAAATATTTTTCACTGGGATAAATTTATTTCATATTTATACTGCATTTGACTTGTCACTGGAGGCATGTATGTGACTTGCTACTTTTTTTATAAATGGAGAAGCACACCCACTTATAGGCCTGTGGTGGTGTTGACTGAAAGGCTTACATTTTCGTTATTCATGCAATAAACCCCAGAAGCAACAGCATTGTAATATAAGATTTTATCCAATGTGTCTAGTAAGGTGCTGCATAAATCTGAGTACTGACAGAATTAGAGGCTTTTCAGTCATCACCTTTTCTTTATGGAAGCTAAGCACATTAAACACAAATAACCTGTTGGAACAGAGATCTCCATTCCATGAAATAATGTAATTCAGTCCATTGTACCAGTTCTTCCTTCAATTTGTTACTTAGTCCATTAATGAAATGATAGTTATCAAAATTTTGCTTTCTTTGAAAGAAGTAAGAAATAAATTGATCTGCTAATCTTGAATCCAAAAGTATTGAAAACTCTCTTTAAGAACTACAGTCTAATGGTGGGTGTGGGCACATATGCTAATATCATGTGGGCTTACTTTATCATTAAAAGCTTGTATAGGTTTAGTAATTTTGAAGTCTGCCTCTTCACATAATATTCTTTATATTTCAGAAATAAACTTCATTTAAAGCTTAGAACTTATTTTTTTTTTGTAGCACATTTTTTTATAATTGAATCCATGTTTTGAGTTTATGACCTTTATTGGCTAATTATTAGTCATCCCAGCAGTTCAGTGGGGAGGGAATGAAAAGGGTTGCAAGTTGTATTGACCAGTCTGGAGGATCCCAAATATAACCATTAGTCATAGATCCTCTACTTGCTGTAGGAACTCCATGAGTTTGCTTAGATATTTGATTTCAGCCTCACTGATTAAAATTAAATTTAATGCAAAATAAGTGTGTTTGAAACCATCATGTCAAACATGAAATTCAACAGACACTTCCAGTCATGAGTCTCTCTTGATACAGGATGATATCATTGAATTCTTGTGATCCCTCCAATCCCTCACTGCACTGAGAGTCTGACCTTCCAAACAGTTGCTCTTCCTGATATTAGCCAATTCTCCTTTCATATTCTTTTGTACAAATGGTCTCTCAATTCACCACCTCTCACCAAATACAATGCTTCCAACCTCGCCTCCCCACCACATGTTGAGTTGCTGCTTGATTCCTCGCACCAACATGTATCATCCTTTTGATCTCAACCTCTTCACTTTTCTAACAACTACATGCTGTTCCTCATCACTCAAGAAGGTGGCTAGGTCCCATGGTGCAGCTAATGTATTAAGGTTCAGGTCCAAGCATTACCAATCTCCCACACACCACTGCCAGCCTCCTAAGCTTAAAGTCAAGCAAGGTAGACAAGACACCATGACACTGATTGAATGTATCTTCCTTTGTGTCAACATTTTCTCTAAGGCACTGTATATCTCAGTCTTTGGCAGTCACAAAGATAACTGAAAAAAAATTAGACTTGTATTTTTTTATTATTACAATTGCAGGCTTTGCTACAAGAAGTGCACATTTCCAATTTTCAACTTCAAAAGGCCAGGGTTGATTTAATGATTTTCACGCTTAGCTGCCACAAAGGACAGAAAGATCTTTTAGGAGCTGGAATGAGACCACCCAGGTTCATTTCAGATAAGATCCTCCCAGAAAACTGACCCAGGAAATAGTTAATCCATCAAACGAGACTGGATTTGGTTTTATTTCTCTTTTTAAGTTTTGTTTCTGTATCCAACCGGCTCCACACAGCAGTTAACCTTACCACTTTTGGTTTAACTGGCATAGAACACGCAGGGAAATTGCACACTTTTGAAAAGTGGATTAGTAATTTATACATGTAATTAAGGCCAGTGCATCAGATTTCAACAGACAATTGCTTTTAATAGCAATGGGCTCAGCTATCTCAGGTCTTGTGAAGGAAAAAAATAAATGTGGCTAGAAAAGGCAGCGAACTGCATTTCCAATAGCTGAGTCATAAAGTCATGCAGTACTTTAACAGGCCCTTCAGCTCTGTGTGTGTGTGCCAACCATCAAACCCCATCTTTACTAATTCCATTTATCAGTATTTGGCCTGAGTTTGTCTGATTCTAGTGCTTGTTTCAGACATTCTTTAATGTTGTGAGTGTACCTGCTGGTGGCAGCACTTGGTGGTTAAAATTATCCCCCTTTAAACCTCTCATCATTTACCCTCTTCTGGGGGTGGAGGGGGGGGGAATATTTCATATGATCTATTTCATCTCTGCCAATTGGTTTTGTATATATTAGGCCCCTTCTCCCTCGTCCTCCTCTATTCCTCGAATCCTGCGCTGTCTGTAAGGAGTTTGTCTGTTCTCCCTGTGTTTGTATGGGCTTTCCCCAGGGGCTCTGGTTTCCTCACACCATTCAAAACGTACCGGGGTTGTAGGTCAATTGGGTGTAAATTTGTTTGAATGGACTCGTAGGCCAAAATGACCTGTTACCACGCTGTATGTCTAAACTTAAAATTTAAACTAAAAAATTCCGAAAACTATAAACCCAACCTTTTCAGTCTCTCATAACTCCATCCCAAGCAACAACCCAGTGAATCTCTTCTTCACCTTTCCAGTGTAAATGTAATCATGTCCTTCTTATTGTGTGGAATACTGCATAGAGTACTACACCTATGACCTAACCAATATTTTATAAAGTTGTATCAGAACCTGCCAGACTTTACTGTCAATATGCACGATGTTATTGTGTTCTGAGTTTGTGAAGAAGGACAGGCAGGGGACAAAACATAAAAGTCGGCAATTAGAAGGTTTGAAATGTGTCTATTTCAATGCTAAAAGTATTAGGAATAAAGGGGATGAACAGTGCATAGATCAATACGTGGAACTACGATCTTGTGGCCATTACAGAAACTTGGCTGGAAGATGGGCAGGATTAGCTGATCCAGGTTCTGGGGTTGAGGTGTTTTAAAAGGAATGGGATGGGAGGGGTATAGCTTTACTGACCAGGGATAGTATCACAGCTATAGAAAGGGAGGACGCTCCTAAATGAGTATCTGCTGAGACAGTGTGGGTGGAAGTTAGAAATAGGAAGGGATCAATTACTTTACTAGGAGTAGTCTATAGGTCCCCAAATAGCCTTGGGACACCAAGGAGTAGATAAATAGGCAGATTTTGAACTGGTACATGAAATACAGGGTTGTTGCAATGGAAGACTTCAACTTCCCTAATATTGATTGGCATTTCCTGATTGCATGAAGGATATTGTGATGCACTGTTGTGACAGTAAGCAGACACAAGATTAAAAAACTGAACAACAGGCTTTATTCAGCTTAAAGTTTCTGCTGTAACTAGCTGTGCTCTGCTCCTGAGTGACTGACCTCGAGAGGGGCCGGATGTGGCTTATATCCCGGGTGGATGATTGGTAGCCAGCCGGGTGTGGTTTCATCCATTCATGTTGACTGATTGACAGCCACCCAGGTGTTGTCTGTCCTCCAGTGATCTTCCTGCAGGCACAGTGGTCACCTCTGCAGTAGGCTAGTGGTGTATCACCACAGATAGATCGGCCTGAATTTGTCAGGTGTGTTCAAGAAGGATTCACAGTATGTGGACCAGCCGATGAGAGAAGAGGTCATACTGGATCTAATTCTGGGTAATGAACCTGGTCAGATGGTGGACCTCGGTGGGTGAGCATTTTGATGAGAGTGACCACAACTCCCTAAAAGCTAACAAAATGGGAAAGTGTTTAATTAGGAAATGACTAATTACAATTGTATACGGCATGAACTAGTGAGAGAAAAGGGAAACAGATGTTCAAAAGTGAAAGTACAGACTAATGTGGAGGTAGTTTAGGGACCAATTGTGCTGCATTCAAGATAGGTTTGTCCGAATGAGACAGAACCATGGTTGACAAAACAGGTGAGTCAGCTGGTTAAGAGGAAGAAGGAAGCATACATTAGATATGTGAAGCAGGAAACAGGAAGGTCTCATAAGAAGCATTTATTAGCCAGGAAGGAGCTTAAGAAAGGATTTAGGAAAATGTGAAGAGCGCATGAGAAGGCCTTGGAATGTTAGATTAAGGAGAATCCCAAGACATTCTATGCGTATATGAAGGACAGGATGACGAGAATAAAGGCGGGGCTGCTAAAGGATAAAGGAGGAAACGTGTGGCTGGAGATGGAGGAGGTTGGGAAGGTCCTAAATGAATATTTTTCTTCAGTATTCACAAGAGAAAAGAACCTTGATCAGGGTGAGACAGTGTGGGTGGAATAGAACAGCTTGTGTGCTGGACAGTGTTGAGATTAAGAAAAAGGAAGTGTTGGATATTCTTAAAAACATCAAGATTGATAAGACTCTGGGACCAGATGTGATATATACCATTTTTCCGTTGGAAGTGAGGAAAGAGATAGCTGGAGAAATGATCTTTGAGTCCTCTTTGGCCATAGATGAGGTGCTGGAGGATTGGAGAATGGCAAATGTGGATCCTTGTTTTAAAAAGGTATTTGGGAGAATTCTGGGAATTATAGACCAATGGCTTGCAAACTATTGGAGAGGATTCTTAAGGATAGGATCTATATGCATTTGGAGAAGTACAGTCTACTCAAGCATGACTTTGTGAAGGGAAGATCGTGCCTCACGAGTCCAATTGAGCATTTTGAGGAGGTAACAAAGGAAATTGATGAGGGGATCTATATGGATTTTAGTAAGGCATTTGACAAGGTCCCCATGAGTGACTTGTTCCATGAGACATGGAATCCATGGAATTTTGGCTGTGAGGATAAAAAAATTGACTTCCATGTAGAAAGAAAGTATTCTGCCTGGAGATCAGTGACTAGTGGAGTTCTGCAAGGATCTGTTCTGGGATTCCTGGTCTTTCTGATCTTTATAAATGACCTAGATGGAGAAGTGGAAGGATGGGTCAGTACATTTGCGGATGTTATGAAGGTTGGAGGATTTATGGATGGTACTGAAGGATGTCATAGGTTATAAGATATAGTCAGGATGCAGAGTTGGGAGGAAAAGTGGCAGATGGAGATCAATCTGGCTGATTATGCATTTTGGAAGGACAAATCAGAAGGCTGAGTACAGTTACTTAGGAGTGTGGATGAACAGAGAGGGAACTAGGGGTCCAAATCCATACATCCTTCAAGATCGCCATGCAAGTTGAGAGGATAGTTAACAAAGCTAATGGCTTTATTAATAGGGGGATTGATTTCAAGAGTCGAGAGGTCATGTTGCAATTCTACAAATCTCTGGTGAGACCACATTTAGAGTATTGTGTTCAGTTCTGGTCACCTCTTTATAGGAAGGGTGTGAAAGGTCTAGAGAGGGTGCAGAGATTTACCAGGCTGTTGCCTGGATTGAAAAATAAGTCTTATGAGGTAAAGTTAGCCGAGCTGGGACTTTTCTCTTTGGAGCATAGAAGGATGAGAGGGGATTTAATAGAGGTCTACAAGATTATGAGAGGCATATATAGAGTGGACAGCCAGCATCTGTTTCCCAGGCCGGGAATAGCAAACACAAAAAGACACGTGTTAAAAGTGAAGGGAGGGAAGTTTAGGGGAGTCATCAGAGGTGTATTTTTTACACAGTCATGTGGATGCCAGGAATGCTTTGCTAGGGATGTTGGTGGTACCTGAAACATTAGGGGCATTTAAGAGACTCTTAGACAGGTACCTGGATGGAATAAAAATAGAGGGTTACAGGGTAGGAGGGTTTAGTATTTTTTTAAGGAATATGTGGTCGGCCTAATATTGAGGACCGAAGGGCCTGTACTGTGCTGAAGTGTTCTACATTCCATAACCTGCCTAAAAATGGCAGGGTATAGAACATAGTGGCCTTCTTCATGTCCTTAGCTACCTGTGAAACCACTCCATTTATTTTGTATATTCTATCCTTATCAGTCCTCCCACAGTGCATCTCACACTTATCAGAATTACGTTCTATTTGTTTTTTGCTTAGTAGCAGTCAGGAGGGGCCAGAACCCTGACATAAACTGCTGTGTTTTTTCCTCTACTTCTGATGGGAAGAACCCACTCCCCCACCCAAGACTGTTATTCATTGCCTCCCACAGTCATAAGCAAACCCACCCAACTTTCAAGTAAGATGTCATCCCTGTACACATTCTCTAGCCTTAATAACTCTGTGTCTCCTCCTATTTTTCAACACTTTGTTGTCTAAGCTATGTTATGTGGGACTAGATGTTAATATCCCTTATCGGACTCCTGAGACTGGCTGCCAAGACTCTGCGGAGAAGCCAATTAAGTGGTGGCATCTTCTGGGGTTATGAAGTGGGTGCCCTCCTTCCTCAGTGTTTCGCTGATAGACCCACGACACTTCCAGAGGGGTTCAGCAGTGAATCCTTGAGTCCCGGGCTCACCCCCTAGATGCCATTCAGCCACTCGGGGGCCCAGATAGAATCCTTTCTCCTCAACTAGAGCCACTGACTTCCCTCTTCAGCAGTTCTGGATAGATCTTTAACTGCTTGTCGCTGTATCTTTCCTCACACTCCCAACTCCCTGAGTAGCCTTGATGTCGATGTGGCTACCAATCCTACGTTGCTGAACATCAGCTGCAATCTCAGCGTACCTTGGTTTCTTGTGCTCATAAGCCTCCTCCACTGCATTCCCCCCCCCCCCCCCCCCCCAGGGCACTGTAAACTCGATGATGTAAACCAAATACAATGAAGCCAACAACTGCACAAGGTCTGGTCTGAGGTTGGTTTCTGCGATTTTATTTGGGAAGCAAAGCCACCATCTTCCAATCACATGCCCTGCCTAACCGCCCAGAGTCTGATCTTGATGTGGTGATTCCAGCTTGATCCTCACCTTCCCAGACAAATGCTGTTAACGGCCAGTGGGATGAAGGGGGAGGTAGAACATTGACACTTGTCTGCTGATTTTCCAGCACTGCTGCAAGACACTGTAGCACCTGGCTGTGACGCCAGGTGTGTTGGCCTTTAATGAGGCTGGTCTTGCAGCCCATCAAAATATGTTTTAGAATTACTGAAGTTGGGCAGAGGGAGAATGTAGGGTCCTTTTCATACCACTGGCTGAGATTCATGGCAGATGGCAAGACATCATATGATGGTGAAACTCTCTCTGAAATCTCCCACAGCTCTTTCCAGGAGATCTTCCCTTTCTCCATTCCATCACATCTCATCCATTGCCCTTGCCTTGCCTTTTGCATACCTAGCCATCTCCTCCTGCCAACATATTTCCTGTGTCATAAGCCTGAGTCCCTGAGACGGAGCAGTCTTGTTCCAGGCTGGTTTACTGGCTCCGAGACCAAGACCATTCCTCCCTTACTGCACTCAGCCCATGATATCTCTATGCCTGAATTCTGCCTTTGCTTGCTTAGTTGCTTCTGATGGAATCCATTTCCTCCCAGTATCCAGGATGATGGCATCTTGACCTACAAGTGGATCACTCGCCTCTGTTAACCTCATCTCCAGTCTTACTTTGGTGCATTTATACTCCCCTGAAAGACTGGAAATGGGTAGCTCTAGGACACCTTTGCCGTTAAACCCTATGCTGCTGAGGCACCTGGGAAGACCAAGCCACTTGCGTACGTATGAGTTGATCAGTGCATTGTTATAGTGCATTGCATCTACTTGTAATTTGCATTCCAGATTGATAAATGAAGGGGTAAAGAGTTTTTTTGAAAAATGTTTATCCTCTGAAAAGTATTGTTTCAAACTGAAGCATTTACTTTTGATTGTCTTAAAATTAAGCTTATTTAATTGAGGCAAAAGACACACTGTCTCTTTCTCAACAATACATTGAGATACATCCAGAGATGCCCAAGAGAAACAGTAAGTGGGAAGAAAAGGTATTCACCAGGCTTGTGTGAAATCTAAGCATTGCAGGTGTGGTCAGTCCTTTGGACTGTTCTCAGAGATAATGAAACCTCCCAGGGGAACATTAAATGAAGCATTCATGATCAAAGAGCTTGGTATTGTTTAGACCTACATTTATCTCAAGGTATGTGTACAGCTGAAACAGTGAAGTCTATCATTATAGGTACTCTTAAAATTATTATTTGATTAGGTAATTTGATTCTCATTCTTGTTGCGGGGTATTCATCGAGGAAGAATAAAAAATAGACAATTACAGGATTTTGTATTGCTAACTGGAAAACTATCTAATTGTCATTCAATGATAGAATGTTAATAAACAATTCTAATTCTAAAAGTTTTCTGTAAGATGTCTAAAATATTTTATGACTAATTTGAAATCTTAATGATTTCCAATGCATTTACAACTATTTCCATGAGCTAAGAATTCCATTCTGATGATCTATTTCAACATTCAATATTTCTAATGCATAAAAATAATTGACACTTTCACAGAAAAGGCAAACATTTCAATATTTCAAAGGGATGTTTGATGTATTACAAAACTTTCTGCTATAATTTTACAAAGCATTTGTATATGAAAAGAATTTCTGTTGTTAATGCTAACTTTATTTATGCTATTTAATTGTTCAATATATCTAAAATTAGACATTTTTCATGAGCTGTATAAAGCAAAATATTTAAAAACATAATATCCTCTGAAAAAAAGATACCCTGTCTGCTGTAGTCCATGTGAATAATTCAGTGAAGTCCTGCCCTCTACTAAAGTCTCTTTATTCTCTGTGTATTCTTTTGGCACTAGGTCATCAGACTGCAGATCTGCAAGTGTGTTGTGAGAGAGTGCTGACTCTGTCAACAGACTAGAGGTAATGGGGTTACATAAACTGCATGTCTCTCTGACTAGTCATAAGAACGCAGTAAACTGATCAGTTAGTCCAAGGAATTAAGAAACTGCCCTCACTACATGGGTTTCATTGAATGCTTGGGACTCAATCCTAGCACAACAGAGTTGCTCAAACTGAAGGGTTATTATATTACACTTCCTTATCCAAGTAAATGGCTAATTTTCAGTCTATTTTGCACAGTATGCATACAATTGTCAGCATTTTGTTACTGTTAATATGAAGAATGTTCTCATCCAAAATGCAGCTTGGAAAAATATACTCTTATACTGTGTTTGTAATACATACAGCAGAATTAAAACTCTGGGGTGAACAAAAGTTCATCTGAATTAGCAGTTGAGATTGTTCTGACCTCGAGAAAACCCTCAGCATGCTGCTGACAATACATCCTGAAAGTTTGGTCTTTCCTACTATGTAACTCATACAGAAGAGCAAGTTTTTCAGCAGGTAAACATGGCTGCACACTGTGTGTGAACTAATAATGTGCAAATATTGTACATGCTAATTGTGAGGTGGAAAACATTTATGTTTTTTACACAGCCATTTCATTCCAGTACATTTTCTCCTTTGTTCCGGAACTAGTGTGTGAGCACTGACGCAAAGTCCACAGATTGTACAGCAGGTTTTAATTAGCTTAAACTTTGTACACCAGTCATCATGTCTTTGCTGGCTCCGTGTGTCTGACTGTCTCCCAAAGGGGCCAGCCCAAGTCTTTATACAGGCCAGTAATTTAAAGTCGGTCGGTGGGGCCAGCTTCCCAGGTTGACCCCCTGCAGTAGGCCAGTAGGAGTGCGGCCAGGTTAGTGATTGCATCACCACAGTGTGCTGTGTAAAAAGCATAGAAATGGAATAGGGGTGTTATTCCAGTCCCATCTTCTTACCGCAAAGGTACATTGTAAAATTCACAGAAGTATGCAGTTTAAAATGCACTTCTGGCATTCTGGGACCAATTTGGGTTATAATGTTTATTGTGTACCGTAATTTTCTTAGTATATCATACATTGTAACTTTTTCAGTGCTGCCTGCTCTGCTGTCCCACACTGTCCTGGCAGTCCACTGCCTGCTCTCTGCTGTGGCCCGCTGTCCTACTCTGTCTTGGCAGTCAACTGCCTGCTCTCTCCCTGTGGCTCGCTGTCCCACTTTGTCCTGGAGGTCCACTACCTGCTCTCTATTGCTGTGGGCCGCTAAGCCTAACCCTAACCCTTAAGACCACCATCAGCGATTTCTTTTGGAGTTGAGAGGATATTTAACTCATAGATTCGACTGTAATTCTCAGTGTCCTACAATTAATTGTGTATTCCCTTGTATGAAAGCAGAAAACGAAGGGCACTCTTTCTTAAAAACAAAAAATGCTGGAAATATTCAGCAGGTCCAGCTGCATTCATGGGAAGAAAAATAGAGTTCGCATTTCAGGTTGAAGAAGATATACTGATGGGCAGTTCCAGATTTTTCCATTTTTACTTTCAATCTCCAGCACCTGTAGTTTTTTTTCTGATTTTCACAATGCCAGACCCTCAGCCCATCTGGCAGCATCTGTGGATTTGGGTCCCTTTGGGGATCAAGTCCTGCTCATTTAGTAGATCTGGAGCACTCTCAAGGGACAGAATTAGTATCTATCCCTGGTAAAAAGAATCATAGGAGCATATATAACGTACAAATGGTTTGTTTTTAAATTGCCAGTAATCCTAAACTACCTGAGATTGGGAAGAGGGAAATATGAAAAATTTGTGTCACCTTACAAGGGCACAACTTTGGATGCTAGCTAGATGATTTGGCTATGCTTATTAGTACCTACATTATAGTTGAGTTGAGGTGTATCAAGATACTCTTCAGAAATGTTATCCTAGATCCCATATCAAGGATGATTCTGAAATTATTTCAGTAACTCTCCCCATGCTGCTTTTGTAAGGACACCTGGAGTCCTCTCAGCCAAAAGATTCAGTCACTTGCTTCACATTCTGCCAAATGGATGGGACTTTTAATTTTTTGCAATTTTAATGTGGAGATAAATCATGGTAATAAGCCCTTCAGGTCCTTGCCGCCCAAGCACACTCATGTGACCAATTAATCTTCTAACACCAAATGTCTTTGGAGTGTGAGAGGAAAACAAAGCAACCGGAGGAAACCCATGCAAATAGAGGGAGAACATACAAAATCTTTACAGATGACAGACTCGAATCCAGATCACTGGTGCTGTAATAGATTTGAACTACCTACTTCACTAACTGTATCACCCCTGGAATCGAGAGAGACCCAACTGTTGATATTATCAGAGGAGCAACATAAAGCCATCTTTTGGCAAAATAAACAGTTCATTGGTGTTTCTCTCTCAACCATTGGATCAAAATGTTGGAGTGGTTGGGGGGGGGAGGGGAGGGAAGGGGGTGTGGAGGACTAGAATGCTCATTTCACTTCCTGTCTGACTTATCTACTTATTTTGAATTCTTTTGTCTCTCTTTGTTGCTTTTCTTTTTTGTCATGAAGGAAAGAGTGATGTATATGCAACACCTCTCACATGTCAGAGCATCCTGAATTGTATACAGTTGATTAAATCCTGCTGAACTGTAGTCATGATTATAATGTAGCAAATTAGAATAGATATTGTGATAGATTATATCATATTTTTATATTGTATATAGATATGTTTTTGAAGGAGATAGATTGTGGGCAGTGTAGGTCACAAATAAACGCAAACACTACACAAAAAAAATTAATATGCCAGAGTTTTGCTCAAGCAGGACAGTCCAGGCTCTTGAGTGCCTTTGCAAAGTCAATAAAACAAGGAGACTGCTTTGCTAAAGAATTTCAAAGGCAGGTGTAAATGGATTATTGTTTATAAACAACAGATGAATGGACTCAGAAGTTTGAGTCTGGTGCTACAATCTGTCTGGTTGCAGCTTGCTGTTCTAAGAAGGTCATGTGGTTTTGCAAGCAGAGCGAGAGAGGAGACCAAACAGACTTTCTCTAAGAGAGAGAGAGAGTGAGAGAGAGAGAGAGAGAACTGGTTTCTGCAGTTGTGGCAAGCTCGAAGCTTGTTGAAACCCCATTTTGAAGGTGGGTTGTGAGTTCTGAGTTCAGCCTGTTCAAAACCCTTGTAGTCTATACAAGAGGAAATGGCTGGCTAGAGTGTTTCACTGAAATAAGAGGAACAAAAGGAACTCTGTGGTGACCTCCAGAAGAAGAGGTTATCATTTGGAAAACCCTGATGGGGCAAGTTTCTACGGCAAGACACTTAAGTGGTTGATCGGAGAGTATCAGTTTGTGTGTGTCCAACGAGCAAGAGAACTCTCTCTGAAACCATCAAGAACCTTTCTGAGTAGTAATCATTTAACTTTAAGCACCAGAGTCTGGTGAAAATTCATAAACGTTAATTTCTGGGCACAGTATAAGAATTGACTGATACCAGTGAACGGAGGAGTGAGAAGTGAGATTGGACTGTGAATCAAAGAACTTTTCTGAACTTATACACATTACTTACACTTGCACTTAGAATTAGAAGGGGGTTAAGTTAGGTTACATTAATATTAATAAGTTAAAGTTTTCTCCTGTTTTTATGTTTAAAGAAAATTAAAAATAACTTTTATTTAAGTAACTATTTGTCTTGGAGAATTTCTATGGCTGCTGGGTCCTCTGTGCCTGTAGCAATATTTTTTCCTCAGTGTTGTAGCTATGTTACGCTACCAACTAAGTTTATTAAAATGAAATTGATTTCTTTTCTAAAAAATATTGATTGATATCTGGTTGGGTGAGGAATGATAGCATGTTGCAATGCGGATTTTTTTATTGTTATGGTCTCAGTGGATTTTTGTCACAGCATGCATGTGTATATTAAAAGCCTCATGTACAAATCAGTGCCTACGAATATTCTGTGGGAATGAAGATCCAAAGAGCTCTGCAAGATTAGAAAACAGGTGCATTCTAGTTTTGACTGATGGGGCTGTTTCTGCCTGCACTGCAGGGCTGAATAAGAATTTTCATTCAAAAGAGCTTTAGCTCAAGAAGGAATTGAAATAAATCATATCGACCATGTGTGATAGTACAGAATCTATCACCAATGTGTATATGTACAGATGGTAGTGTAGGATGACTGTGATTGGCTGAGAGTGTAGCCACACCTACTGGCAGGTCTTAAAGGATTGCTCCTAGCCAGACCAGGTCATTCTGGACTGGTCAACCTACTTGTGATATGCTCCATTCTTTTAGTTAATAAAAGCCTTGGTTTGGATCAACAAGTCTTTGGTTCTTTCGACGCGCACAACACCATGGTTATCAGCTGCCTTTGAAGTGGCCAATAAAAATTAAACGCCCAGAAAATATTTATTATTTATTTGTCATGGAATAATATGAAAAGTATTAATAAATATTTGTTTGTTTATAGTGGAGTCAAAAATATTCAAGTAACTGATGTTCTGGATTTCTGTCTGAAAATTCATCAACTCATTGAAACTGCCTTTTCTACAAATATAAAACCGACATCTAACTGGTAGAATTGTAGCATTTTGGAACTTTGTTTTCACTTTGATGAACAGGTAAAATACTGTATATCTGAAGGAATTGTGATGAATTTTGTGCCACCATTATTAATAGCTGTGCTTTACCGCTGCCAGTAACTAAATATTATGCATTCGTTAAACTTTGTGTAAGTGATTGCCTAACTAATTAAAATTCCAGGACTAAATTCTTAAGCTAACTTCATTCAGGCACTTCTATAGCTCAGTCTGAATTAACAATTGAAATAGAACAAGAAAATTCAGCTGTTAGGCAGCAACTTTGAAGGATAAAACAGAGTTAATTTTTCAGCTTTATGACGTTTCATGAGAATATTGACTCTATTTCCCTCTTGAATTAAATATTTATCCAACTAATCTCTGATGAAGTTAAGAACATTAAATTATACATTGGTACATGCAGCCTCACAGATGAAAAAATGCAGCAAGAAAGAAATCCAACTGATTTAACTCTAAATATATGATCAGAGAACTAACAAATTACTGGTTGCTAAAAATATATTTATTCAACATACCTGTAGGCCAATAAGATTGTACTCTTTCATTTCTCAGGTTTGGCCATATGTCTGTACAAAATGTTAAAACAAAAAAGTTTGTATGGGCAAAAATCAAGGAATAATTTGATGTCAAATTTTACTCAGAGAGCTTTATGAGACTGTATTTTTTAATAATTCATCATTGTTTGAACAAGTAAAAAATGGCTTATGTGATAACATTTAGCTGTCATTTCCTTTTGCCTTTTTCCCCTTTTTTATTGGAAAAGACCAGATGTGCAGGTAACTAAAGTGCTGCCAGAAATCTTGTCAGAAACATGTCATGTGCCACAGGAAGGTACCCTGAAGGTGAAATCCCAGCCTGGAGTGCTAGAATGTTCAAGGGAGGAAAAAGGATGCTGAACCATTGCAAACATTGACTGTTGTTACTAACCTTGCACTTCAGAGATATAAAAAAAGTTAAGAACAAAGTTAAAAAATAAAAAATAAATGTGTTATGGTGCCAGGGCATTCACAAATTTAGAGACATCCTAGCATCAGTAAACAGGAGAAACACCGTGTAATATGTCTTTGAGCATTACACAAGTTGACTGTTAAACTATACAATAGGTGCAAAGGGGAGAGGAAGGAGAAAGGAGGTAAACAATTGAGCCAAAGAAGAATGGACCTATCATGAAATGAGAAGAAGCACGACCTGTTTTGAAGAAATAGCCTTCCTCGGTTTTGATTATATTCTCAAACACGTGGCGAATGGCAGTGGAGGGTGATCAGATAAGGACACAATGACTCTAACATGAAAAGCAATGCTTAATTTTTTTGTGAAAATAATGCTGAGAATCCTACAGTTGGCCTCTCAGAAACAAAACCAAGTGCTCTTCATCAAGTACACTGGATATCTGGCCCTTGCAAAGGAAAACAGAATCAACATTGCAAAGGTAAAGAACAAAATAACTATTCAAAGCTCACAATTTGCTTTAGATTCATTTTACTTACTGTCTTTGCAAAAAAATTAATCTTCCTTTCCCCAGTCTCCCTTCCCTACACTGTATACTGAGGGACAATCATCTGCCATATGGTTCAAGAATGGCATTGAGTTCCTCAGTTTGTGAAGGGCCATGGTTCCAGCTGAGAATGCCTTTGCATTGCATGGTTCCAGGTGACAATGCACTAATGAAGCTCTGTGGTAATAGTTTTCTCGGCTCCTGCAGCTACCTACTTTGGTTGATGGACCAAAAATGCACTTGTCTAGAAAATTAACCAAGGACTGGGAAACTCAATTTGCTGAGAACACACACATTTGCAAAATAATCATGGCTAAACACAACACTAAGCTGAATTTCAGGATGTCTCCTCCAGTTTTGATATCCTTTGCAGCATTCCTGTGCCATTAATTTTTAATTCTTTTCCCACAGAAACAACAAATCTGGTCTTTACTGTAATTGTAAAAACCATGAAATCAATGTTCAAAGACAAGAAATGGCTCTTTATGTATTTCCTTACCTAGGGTTCAACAAAGTGCACTTGTCAGAGGAGTTCTTCATAATTCCCTTGTGATATCTGAATTATTTTTTGTCTTGTCCATCACACTTGAAAGTAAATGACAGAAGAGTGATGAGGTAGGAATTAAGATTCCATGGTGTAACTGAGAACTGTCCATTTTCCTTATGCTATTTCGATGCCACATATACTAAGCTGACAGGCTGACAAAAGTGATTGTCTCAATGTGCTTTGTGCCATTACTTCAGAAAGAGCTGAGGTGATCTCAGTTTAACAGCTGAACACTCCTAGCAATAACTCCCATCTTTTTCTATTGTACTATTGTAATTTGTTTGGTATTGTGTGTGTGTGTGTGTGTGTGTGTGTGTGTGTGTGTGTGTGTGTGTGTGTGTGTGTGTGTGTGTGTGTGTGTGTGTGCACGCGCATGTTTGCAGGGTGAATCTAACTACAGACAGAACAGGACCATATGTAATTTGAATATCTGTCCACTTGAACAGCAAATGCTAAACACAACCCATTGATTCCCATACAGCAAGGTGACCTCTGTAACAGCTAAGGTTAGCTATAACTTTGACATCCTTACTGATATAAAATGAAATCCTTTCACCCTCTGGAGGCTTTAGTGGCTATTGACAGCACAGCCAGTTGCAGATTATTTTAGACAAAGGAAGCTGTATCATTTTCCTTGAGCTAGAGGGAAAATCCAACATTGTTTGTAACTGAGATGGAGTTCTTGTTTGAAACTCAGTTTAACAACTAAATATTCAATCAGTAATTTAGATTTATATACCCTTCATTAAGTATAGGTATTGTTTAAAGAAGCTTGCTGAAATTCTAACTTCACCTGACAAACTAATGCAAGTTGCAATTACATTAATCTTTAATTTCTGGTCTTCCACCTGAATTGTCAATTAGACAGGTTCATGTTGACAGTAGAGATCATAGGGTGTATTTTCAGCAAGGATCAAGGCAAATCTTCCCTCACCCACTGAGTGAATCCTAGCACTATTCCCGTCTCAGTCCTGATGAGACAATTGCTGTGGGAGGGTGAGTAACATTATAGGCCAAGATGAAAATGGAGGGGCTTTATAATTGAGAACCTCAAATGAAGTTATGGTTTCACCTGCAGTCGACAAATGTGCTGGAGAAACTGAGCAGGTCATTCAGCATTCACGAAAAGCAAAAGGCAGTTGACGTTTAGGGCCTAAGCCCTCTTTCAGATGTTGCTCGATTTAAGAAGGACCTATGCAGAGCATTGACTGAGAACCAGGAGAACACAAATCAGTCCTCATCGAGGGTTCAGCATGAAGAGGGGAAAGAAATTTAAATTCCTGGGTGTCACCATCTCTGAAGATCAAACCTGGGGCCTTCATGTCAATGCAATCATGAAGAAGGCTCACTAGTGGCTATATTTTGTGAGGAGTTTGAGGAGATTTGGTATTTCACCAAAGACTTGAAAATTTCTATAGGTGTACCATGGAGAGCATTCTGACTGGTTGCATCACTGCCTGGTATGGAGACTGACAGGAAAAGATTACAGAGATTTGCAGACTCGGCCAGGGCCATCATGGATGTTAGTCTTTACTCCATTAAGGACATGTACAAGAGGGGGTGTCGCAAGAAAGCAACCTCTATCAAAGGCCCTCACCACCCTCTTCTCTCTACTACCATCAGGAAGGAGGGAAAGGAGCCTGAAGAGAAACACCCAATGGTTAAAATAGCATTATTCCCCTCTGCCAACGGATTTCTGAACAGACAATGAACCACAGACTCTCCCTCATTTTTTTCCTCTTTTGCAATAATTTTTAAAAATAGTGTATTTATGGAAATGTAATTTATAGCAATTTTTGCACCTATAATGTGCAACACCGCTGCAGCAAAACAACAAATTTTGTGACACATATTCATGGCAATAAACATGATTCTGATGGGTCAGATGCTAACTGAAGAACTTGGAAAATGGATGGTTTCGTCGATGATTATCGTTGTCGTAGGTCACAAGTGGGGATACTTGCTGAAATTACACAATAGTTAGGCCATTTGCATGAAAATGAAGCAGTGCTTGCTTGCATGCATCAGGACAACACTAAATATGGATTGATGAATAGCAAGCAATATTCATGCCACTTAAGTACCAGGTAACAATTGGAAAGAGTCTAACCACCTCCCCTTAACCTTCATAGAGTCATAAAGTTCTCCAGCATAGAAACAGGCCCTTTGGCCAACTTTTCCATGCTAACCAAGCTGTTAATTTTGTCTGTGTTTGGACCATATCACTTAAAATCTTTACTATCTAGTCTAAATATGTTTTGAATGTTACAATTGTCCCTACTTCTACCACTTCCTATGGCAGCTTGTTCCATTTACCTATTACCCTCTGTGTGAAAAATGGGCCCCTCATTTCCCTTTAAATTCTTACCCTCTCACCTTAAATCGATGTCCTACAGTTTTAAGATTTATGATTCAAGGTCTACTTATTGTCATATAATACTACGGAGCATGTAATATTGTCTCAAAATTGGATTCTGCCTGCTGTAAAGCAGACAAGGTGTCACCATTTGTGTTGCCTGGCACCCCCTTACAGAAAGAGAGGAAGAGAAGCAAAAGAGAGTCTCTTCAAAGTTAACGTCTCACCTCTAGTACTCCTGCAATAGCAGCTGTTCAATTTATTGGCAACCCAAGCTTTAGGTCCAAATCCCTGATACGATCAGGAAACTTTCAGTGCCCGAGGCCTGTTAAGAGCCTTTCTTACCCTCTGCAC
The DNA here is from genome assembly GCF_036971445.1 of Narcine bancroftii. Classification (NCBI taxonomy): domain Eukaryota; kingdom Metazoa; phylum Chordata; class Chondrichthyes; order Torpediniformes; family Narcinidae; genus Narcine; species Narcine bancroftii. The sequence continues at coordinate 181,392,381 of NC_091471.1, read as the reverse complement.
ACTCAAATCCCGCTTCTCATGAGCCTGTAGCCTTGAAGGTCCCCTGACTTCAAATCACCGACGGCCTAAGGGGGGGGTTTCTCAACGGCTGGGTCCCTCGCTGGGTTGCTGCTGTTGATTCTGTTCTGTAGTGTTGTCTCCCCTGCTTCTCCTTCTCAATAGGGGGAGGGGGTGTGGTTGTGTTCTCCCCATTTCTGGTCCGCTGCTCCCCGGAATCTGCAACCCCTTGTGGCCGCTGCCAAGCACAGGCGCTGCCACCTTGGGCACAGACCTCAGCGTTTACAGGATTTTACTTACAAATATTGTCAGCTCTTTTAATAGGCCATTTAAAGCCTGTACGGATCTGGATCTGTTGGCATTAGACGTGGGCGGTTGAACCCTCCAGAGCAGCACTGTTTTTCTGCTCTCTGCTCTCCCGGGTCTGCACCAAAGGCAACGCTGCCATTTCAGCTGTTCCAGCAATGCTGCCATTTTGATTCCCTTACAATGGGAAAACACTATGACTATTTAACTTATTTTTGCTCCTCAATTATTTTATAAAATTAACCTGCTTGTAACACTCATGAATTTATAAACCTTTATAATGTCTGTTCTTAGCCTCCCAAGCTCCAGAGAAAAAAATATCCCAGCCTATTCAAATTCTCCTTATAATTCAAAACTACCAGTCTGACTAATATTCTTGTGAATCTTTTCTGCACCCTTTCCAGCTTAATTATATTCTTCCTATAGCTGGGTGATTAGAACTGCGCACAATAATCCAAATGTGATCTCACCAACATCTTGTACAGTTATAACATGATGTCCCTGGTCCAAAACAATGCTACGACCAATGAAGACAACCAATCCAAATTCAATGGTGTCTTCTTTACTGAGGGCCACATCTTCAACATTCTGAATGTAAACTGGATGAGTCACGTAAATACAATGACCAAAAGAGGAGGTCAGAAGTGGAATATAATGCAGTGAGTAATTCACCTACTCACACCATAATATTTTTCCACCATCTATTCTACAGGATGCAAGTCAGGATGGGAATACTCTCCACATGCTTGGATATGAGCAACTCCAACAACTTTGGGGTGACACGGTTAGCATAGCTGTTAGCACAACATTAGTGCGGTATCCCGTGTCTGCCTGTCCCGCATCGGACTTGTCAGCCACAAACGAGCCTGCAGCTGACGTGGACATTACCCCTCCATAAATCTTCATCCGCGAAGCCAAGCCAAAGAAAAGAAGAAAAAGAAAAGTGCGGTATCAGCGACACGAGTTCAAATCCAGTCCGCAAGGAGTTTGTACTTTCCATGTCTGCCTGGGATTCCTCCAGGTGCTCCATTTTCCTCCACCCTTCAAAACGTACAGAGGTTGTGAGTTAATTGGGTATTTGGGCGGCTCGGGCTTGTAACAGTTGGCCCTGTTACCATGATATATGTCTAAACTTAAACATTTACATTTAAATTTTAAAATTTATTCTCTCATCTGGGAAAAACCAGCCACCTGCTTGGCATCTATTCGCCACCCTAAATACCCACTTCCTCCATCATTGTTGCATCCTGGCTGTACTGTGCACTATCTACAAGACACAACAGTTATTTAGCTGGGATTTCCAGTTATTCCTCCCAAGCTGCAGTTCCTATCATAAACAAGGGAAGCAGGTATATGAGGACATTAGTTAGTTGCACGTCTCCCTCCACAACACTCACCTTCCTGATGAGTAATATATCATTATTCCTTCATTGTTGCTGCATCTAAATCCTGGAATCCAATGCCCAAAAGTGAAAGTATCTATAAATCAAAAGAAAAGAACTGCAAATTCTGGAAATTAAACAATAAAAACAGAAAATATGGGTCATGTTGCATCTGTGAGAAAAGGAATGGAGTCAACATTTCAGGTCAAAGACCATTTTGTTAGCCAATTCAAAGTAGCTTGATTTGCTGAGTGCTTTCTTAGTGGGTGGAACTTCACTGGCAGCTCAACAAGGTGGCTGGCCACCACATTTTCAAGAACAACTTGAGATGAGTAATAAATCTCTGGAATTGCTGCTTTCATTAAAATAGAGGGAGATGGGGGGCAACATTCAATCTCTTGGCCAAGGAACTTTGCATGGCCAAAGGGAAACAGAAAAAAATGGAATATGTCATGCAGCACAGAACTGGACCTTCTGCCCATCTTGTCCGTGCTCACCAAATTGGTATTCTTGGCTGGTCCAATTTGCCTATATTTGGTCCATATCCTTCTAAGCTGATCCCATCCACAAACCTTCCCAAATGTCTCTTGAATGTCTGAATTGTGCCTGCTCCTACAATTTCCTCTGGCAAGTTTTCCAAATACTGATAATCCTCTGTGTGAGAAAGATGTCCCGAGTCTCTCTTAAATCTCTTCCCTTAAACCTTTGCCTCTAACTTTGCAATCTTTGACTTTGGGGGAAAAAAATGAGCATTCACTTTATATTTACATTTCATTTTAGAATCACAGTGGTAAATATATAAATATATTTTTTGATTGTCTCAATATTTTTTCTATATTTGGTTCAAAATACCATATCCTGACAGATTAACATAATGGCTATAATGGAGAATTGTTTAGCTTAATGTAGGACCAGAAATTTTATATTTCTAGGAGGAATAATTCAGGACCAATATAAAATTAGAATAGAAAGAAATCTTAGATGGAAGAGTTAACAAATATCTATCTCACATCAACGCAACATAAAAATGTGGTTTTGACTTGACTAAGTCCATAGATATAAAGAGGGGAAATAATAGAACTCTGCATTCAGAATATGTCCACTACTGAAATTAATCTTAACTTTGTTTCTTTATGGGGTTCTTTTCTAAATTATTTTCAAAATTTGTAAGATTAACTAGTTTTTGGTTTATGAACCCAAGGATTACCTTTTTTCTATTATTAAGAGTGGATTGTTCGTGTTAGCCAGTAGCTCCCAAAGGGAGGGGTTGAATTAGAGATTTATTTTTCTTTTTATCTTTCTTTTTAATGTAACATGGGTCTCAGTACTACTTGTGTTGTTATAAGAGATATTGTATTAATTAATTTTATTGTTATGTACCTATGATACATTTATTTGATAAGCCAATAAAAATATTGAAGAAGAGTATGTCAACAAGAATGTTTATGACACTGAGCAAAGTTGCAAATTTAACAAGTCAATTTTATTGGTGATTTTTCATTACAGGAAAGAGGAGTGGCTTAATAATGTATGGGAACAAACTGGGAAACAGTTTCCAGAAGGAACCCTGGATTCTTTCCTGCTGCAAATTATTCTGAGACCCACAAAGGAGCCAATGGTTGTACAGTAGCTATTCCAAAAGAAGGACATGGTCATAGGCTACCATAAAAAAACAATAATTTCAAGACCAAATGCAAATACACTATGTGCGAGTGTGCAGTGCACTGTTAGCCAGAATCAGACACACACAAGATAAAGACTGTCCAACAGGCTTTAAGCCACAAAGACTTCCACAGAGCCAGGGTGGCGGTAGCTGCAGTAACTCTGAGTGAGCTTCGGGAGGCCGGCATTGGCTTGTATCCCGGAGGGTGATTGACACCCGACCGGGTGGGGCTTGATCTCTTCAAGCTGACTGATTGACAGCCAGCCAGGTGTTGTCCTGTCCCCTTACACTCCTGCAGGTAAAGAGGTTGCCCCCTATAGTAGGCCGGCAGTACACTCCTGCAGGTACAGTGTTTTCCCCTGCAGTAGGCCAGTGGTGTACCACCACAGAGTCTATATATGTAGTGGCTACTATGGTAGATGCTACTAAATAAAGGCAAACACACACAAAGGTAGACAACTCAAGACTGGCTTATTGCAGAAATACACAGACCTTTTATTCCCTGCTTGATAATGAGCTCATTAGTGAACAGCTGCTAGTCCACAAGACCAGGTTAAAGCTATGAGCCATTAGCACCCTGCGCTTTTTAGACAGGGGCTTCTTCTGATCCACACATTGTACTTTGGTGCCCAACACTGCTAGCCTGCGATGTGTCAGGTAAGTCTGTGAACTGATGGCGGTGCGCCCGCTACATCACCCACCCCCCAGAATTGTCACCATAACTTAAGATGCTAGATACGCTTGACTTAAGCGTATGTCCACATCGCCTGGGTTGAGGGCACTGAACTGGTGAAGTAGGGTCCGTATGGGTAGGTTTAAGTCTGTCCATGCTGAATAGTTGCGAATGCCCTCTGATGTCTAATGTATATACCACTCCATCTCTCTGAATCACATGAAATGATCCTTCATATGGTTTTAGAAACGTGCCCCTGGAACCTGTCTTGGTACGAATACAAATTCAGTGTTTAATAGTGATTGGGGCACTTGTTGCGTAGGTTTGCCATGCCAGTTGGTAGAGGATGGTTTGCTGATAGCAATATCCTTGTGGAGTTGTTACAGGATGTCCATGTCTGAATTGCTTGAGAAGTGAATATCTCCTGGAACCATAAGGGCTGTACCATACATCAATTCTGCAGACTATGCAGACAGATGATCTTTTGGAGCTGTTCGTACTCCTAGTAGAACCCAAGGTAGTTCAGCGACCCAGTTGGTGCCGGTGAATTAGGCCTTCAGTGAAGATTTAAGTTGTCGATGGAAATGTTCCACCAGACCGTTGGACTGCGAATGGTATGCAGTAGTGTGGTGCAAACGTATACCACAAAAATGAGCCAAGGAAGCCCATAACGCCAAAGTGAACTGTCGTCCACGATCCAAAGTTATATGTGTAGGCACTCCAAATCTAGCAATCCAATTTAAAATGAACGCTCTAGCACATGCCTCAGTATCACTGACTGGTAATGGAATGGCCTCTAGCCAGCGTGTGAAGTGGTCTACTACCATGAGAATATACCTCATGTCCTGTGATACTGGTAATGGTCCAACCAGATCCACGTGCACATGCTCAAATCTTCTGCGTATTGTCGGGAAAGGCTGCAGGTGTTGAATTTTCACAGATTGACAGGATATACGCTTTCATGCCCATTGCGCGACATCTTTTTTCAGCCCATGCCACATGTACTTGTTTGACATTATTTTGACTGAAGTCCTGATGGATGGGTGTGATAGATTATAAGTGTCATCAAAAAGACGCCGTCTCTAAGATAATAGGACCAATGGTCGAGGATAGCCCAATGATACATCACAAAGGAGTTCTGGACTACCTTGTTGAGGTGTCACCTGTTGAATGTCGAGTCCAGTAATAGCTGTACTGTCTGCCTGTATATCTGGATCCGCAGATTGTGCCGCAGCCAGTTCAGCAATGTTGACTCCACCTGGAATATGGCACACACTTGATCAAAAGAGCACACCTGCAACCAGATTGCCCTTTCCTGAAATATGATGCATGTCTGTAGTAAACTCCGAAATGTAGGATAAATGTCATTGTCTTGCCGACCAAGGATCTGTGACTTTGCTAAAGGCAAAAATGAATGGTTTGTGGTCTGTGAATATGGTGAAATGTCAACCTTCCAAGATATAATGTAAGTGCCTTATAGCCAGATAAAGTACTAATAGTTCTCAGTCAAAGGCGCTGTACTTCATTACCCCTCCATAAATCTTCATCCGCGAAGCCAAGCCAAAGAAGAACTTCATTTCTGCTGGTCTTAGATGATGACTAAAGAAGGCAAGGGGCTGATAATGGCTATTGACATATTGTTCCAGAAATGCACCCACCGCTGTTCCCGAGGCATCTGCGCTAAGTGCCAAAGCAGCTTCAAGATTTGGATGCGCAAGCATTGCTGCTTTGGCTAATGCCTCTTTGGCGGACATAAATGCGGCATCTGCCTCTACGGTTCAAGTAATGTTTTTGTTTGGAGCAGAGATGATGTCAAACAGGGGTTGCAGGATGTCAGCAATCCCGGGAATAAATCTGTGATAAAAATTTATCATTCCCAAAAACTTCTGTAGCCCTTTGATGGTGACAGGTCTGGAGAATGTATGGATGTCGTCTACCTTGCCTGATTACAGAGATATGCCATCTGCAGTAATTTTATGCCCTAAGAATTCTATGGTTGACTTGCTAAATTGACACTTGTCAAGGTTAATTGTCAGACCAAAGTCTTGGAGCCGTTGGAAAAGGCAGCACAAATGCAGGCGGTGATCTTGCTAATTTTGACTTTCTTCAAGGATCTCTGCCTAGAGCGTCCATAAGCCGCTGAAAAGTTTGCACTGCATTCTTTAAGCCAAATGGCATTCTGAGGAATTCAAAAAGACCAAACAGTGTAATAATTGCTGTCTTGGGAATATCATTCTCTGATGATATCCCTTAACCAAATCAATGTTTGAAAATATGCGGCAATGATGCAGATGGGTGGTGAAATCCTGTATGTGTGGAATTGGGTATCTGTCAGGTGTAGTGACATCATTAAGCCTATGATAGTCGCCACAGGATCTCCATCCGCCTGTCTTCTTGGGTACCATATGCAAAGATGAGGCCCAAGGACTGTTTGAGCGTCGGATGATACTCAATTCTTCCATTGCCTGCCGCAATTTATCAGGCACCAGACGATGAGACCTGGCATGGACCAGTGGGCCTGATGTGTCTATGTAATGAGACTATTCTTGAGGCATTGAAGTTAGGGGTGAGAATGTGGGGAAATTCGTTGAGTAGAGCAATATATGGGTCCTTGTGTAACGCATGTGCTCTGAGCTGTGAAATTCTCCCCTTGATGCACGCCAGTGGATATGTCTGAAAGGTGGTAGCGTGAACTAATTTTCTGCGTTTTACGTCTACCAATAAGTCGTGGGAATGTAAAAAATCCGCACCCAAAATAGGTTGAGTGACAGAAGCAAGGATGCAATTCCAATGGAATGTGGTTCCACCTATTCCGATTGTGACTCGTCTAGTGCCGAAACTTGGAATGGCAGTTCCATTCGCCGCTCGCAGGGTCAAGTGGCATTTTTTATGCGTCCTTTCAAAATAGTTTGGTGGAAGCAAACTAAGTTCAGCACCTGTGTCTACAAAGAATTTGCGCTTATCCGCAATTTCCTGAAGATACAATAGGCCTGTATGTACGCCAGCTGCCAAGGCCACTATTGGCAGCCGGCTCTCTCGTTTCCCGACTTCTTTTTGCAGTAGGTACATGGCTGGGTGCATTTATGGGCATTTTTTCCCCAGCACCGATTGTAAAAACACCACTCTTGATGTACATCAGCACATTCCTCTTTCTTGGATTGGACTGCAGAGACAGGAGGCTTGTAGGATGGGGGAGATGATTTCGGGCAGACTCTTGTGTAGGAGTACGATAGAGCCCGTCAGCCGCTCGAGCCATGTCATGGGGATTTTTTACATTCCCATGACTTATTGGTAGACGTAAAATGCAGAAAATTAGTTCACGCCATCACCTTTCAGACATATCCACTGGCGTGCATCAAGGGGAGAGTTTCACAGCTCAGAGTACATGCGTTACACAAGGACCCATATATTGCCCTACTCAACAAATTTCCCCATATTCTCACCCCTAACTTCATGGGGACAACGCAAATCCATATTACCAATGGATATGGCAACATGAGCTAGAAGTTTTGACAGAAATAAGGTTTCGAAAAGCAGACACTGGGAATGACCATGTGACAATGCCAGCATCTCATTTTCTTGTCACCTAGGCCTTCCATGTTCAAAAGACGCATGCCACGCTCATGCCTAGTAAGTTCCAATGTATCAAGCAGAAACTGGCAGAACCTGGTGTACTGGTCTTCTGCTGGAGGATGAGCAATAAATTAGCTTACTCGTGATGCAGTGGCCACATCTAATGTAGTCAGGACATGCCAAAATTTAGTGTCTTCCGCCATTATACACTGAAGACAAAACTGGGTTTAAGCTTGAAGAAACCAAATTCGAGGCTGATGTGTCCAGAAAGGAGGCAAATGAAGCCCAACTGCATTAACTGTCATGGCAGCGCTGGCAATTGTTGTTGCTGTTGAAATGTCCTCCTTTTCCATAATGATTCAAATTTGTTGAATCTTAACTTCAGGGTCACCAATTTGTAGCGACTACTATGGTAGATGCTACTAAATAAAGGCAAACACACACAAAGGTAGTCAACTCAAGACTGGCTTATTGCAGACATACACAGACCTTTTATTCCCTGCCTGTTAATGAGCTTGTTAGTGAACAGCTGCTGGTCCACAAGACCAGCAGGTTAAAGCTATGAGCCATCAGTGCCCCACGCCTTTAGGCAGGGGCTTCATCTGATCCACTTGCTGTACTTTGGTGCCCAGCACTGCTAACCCATGATGTGTCAGGTAAGTTTGTGAACTGACGGTGGCAGTTCACAATACTGCGCTGTGCACCCACTATATATATATATCTTTATATAATCTATAGATCTAGATCTTTATATAATCTATAGATCTAGATCTTTATATATCTATAGATCTAGATCTTTATATATCTATAGATCTAGATCTTTATATATCTATAGATCTAGATCTTTATATATCTATAGATCTAGATCTTTATATATTTATAGATCTAGATCTTTATATAGATAATTATATATAAACTTGGCTTTCCTTAAATATAAGGTGGCCATTCCAAAAGGAGGACATGGTCATTCATTACTATGAATGACAAATAAAATAATTTTAGAACAAGGGGCTGAATACAATGTGGTATTTAAGTATTTAAGTAGATAATATCACAATAAAATATTGAGGTTTTGGACTGAGAAACAGAGGAAGTTCAATGAGGAAAGGCCCAAACTAGCAAGGCAGGATTATTATTAAACAGATAGCATAGCTCTACTTCCAAGGTTACCATGCATAAGTTGGAAATAACCCCAAAATTCACCTCATAATTTGTAGAAAGTACCAACAAAAGTGGATTTTAAAAAAAAAAAGTGAAATATAGAATTCTTGGTAAAACTGTTCAAGTATTATAGGCCACAGCTATAATTGTGTAAAGTGCTTGCAAATCACATAATAAAATGTATTTTAACAAAGAGAATTGCAATAATAATAGAATTCTAGAACATAACGCTATTCAAATTGAGTGTTTCACAAAGTAATATTTATTTTATTCTTTTACCTTTAATATATACAGATTTACCTTTTTCTATTCTTGTGTTGTGTGTTTTATGTATTTGGGAAATAACAATAAATTAGAATTTTGTTACATCGTTTTGAATATGGAAATAAACTTCATTCATTTATTCAAGTGGCATGGTGGTATGTGGATTGTTGCCTCACAGTTCTATTCAATGTTCACTATGTTCAATATGAGTTTATTGTTATATATATTTTTTTTCTTTGGCTTGGCTTCACGGACGAAGATTTATGGAGGGGGTAAATGTCCACATCAGCTGCAGGCTCGTTTGTGGCTGACAAGTCCGATGCGGGACAGGCAGACACGGTTGCAGCGGTTGCAGGGGAAAATTGGTTGGTTGGGGTTGGGTATTGGGTTTTTCCTCCTTTGCCTTTTGTCAGTGAGGTGGGCTCTGCGGTCTTCTTCAAAGGAGGTTGCTGTCCGCCAAACTGTGAGGCGCCAAGATGCACGGTTTGAGGCGATATCAGCTCACTGAATGTGGCAGGCACCAAGAGATTTCTTTAGGCAGTCCTTGTACCTTTTCTTTGGTGCACCTCTGTCACGGTGGCCAGTGGAGAACTCGCCATATAACACGATCTTGGGAAGGCGTGACCCACCCAGCGCAGCTGGATCTTCAGCAGCGTGGACTCGATGCTGTCGACCTCTGCCATCTCGAGTACTTCGACATTAGGGATGAAAGCGCTCCAATGAATGTTGAGGATGGAGCGGAGACAACGCTGGTGGAAACGTTCTAGGAGTCGTAGGTGATGCCGGTAGAGGACCCATGATTCGGAGCCGAACAGGAGTGTGGGTATGACAACGGCTCTGTATACGCTTATCTTTGTGAGGTTTTTCAGTTGGTTGTTTTTCCAGACTCTTTTGTGTAGTCTTCCAAAGGCGCTATTTGCCTTGGCGAGTCTGTTGTCTATCTCGTTGTCGATCCTTGCATCTGATGAAATGGTGCAGCCGAGATAGGTAAACTGGTTGACCGTTTTGAGTTTTGTGTGCCCGATGGAGATGTGGGGGGGCTGGTTGTCATGGTGGGGAGCTGGCTGATAATTTACAGCACAGAAACAGGCCCTATCGGCCCTTCTAGTCAACACTGATTTATGTGCACAGTCGTCATTCTCTAGGCAAGCTAGAAACATGGCAAGCAAGATGAAAAGCATATCCCTTGCTGAAAGAGCTACAAAGAGACTGAGAAAAAACATCACTTTGGAGGCAAATATGAAAACCATTAACCAACATAACCAAGGTAGAAAGGTCAATGATATTGCATGCAGAGAACAGTTGTTGTTTTCAACCAAGTCACCAATTTTAAAGGATGCAGAGAGAATATGCGAGGCTGTAAGAGGATCTGTAAGTTTGAAGAGCACAATTTTAGCTAAGCAATGGCGAGGGCCCATTCATGAGATGGGGAAGTTATTAATGGTGTGGTTGGAAGACCTGGTTCAGAAATGCATGCCACTGAATTTAAGGATGATTCAGCTGAAGGTTAGAAGTCTTTTCGAGGCATTGAAAGAGTGAGTGGGTGAGGATTACATTGGGAGCTTCACTGCAAGTAATGGCGGGCTTAGTTACCATATAACAGTTTTTGGCATGGAAACAGGCCATCTCTGCCCTACAATTCCACGCCAGTTTACTCAAACAACTCCGCTAATTCCCCCCACCTATTCTCCTCCCATAACCCTCTAACCCCCTCTTATCCATGTATATATCCAGCCTCCTCTCAAATGAAAGAATTGACTCTGCCTCAACTATTTCCTCTGGAAGTTTATTCCATTCAGCCACCACTCTCTGAGTGAAGAAGCATTCTCTAATGTTTCTCCTAAAATTTTGCCCCCTTACCCTCAACTTGTGTCCTCTTGTTTCAACCTCCCCTGCTCTCGGGGGGTGGGGGGAAGAGTCTACTTGCATCTAGTCTATCTATTCCCTTCATAATTTTAAACACCTCTATCAAATCCCCTCTCAACCGTCTACGTTCCAAGGAATAAAGTCCTAACCTCTTCAGTCTTTCTCTGTACTCTAGGTATTTTAAGCCAAGCAACATCCTTGTAAATCTTCTCTGCACCCTTTCCACCTTATCTATATCCTTCCTATAATTTGGAGACCTGAACTGAACACAATACTCCAAACTTGGCCTCACCAACGCCTTAAACAGTCGCAACATCACTTCCCAGCTCCTGTACTCTATGCTATGATTTATGAAGGCCAGCATTCCAAATGCCTTCTTAACCACTCTGTCAACATGAGAATCCACCTTCAAGGAACCCTGCACCATAACTTCCAAGATCTCTTTGTACTTGTGCATTCCCCAATGTCCTCCCCTTTACTACATATGTCCTATTTAGATTATTTTTACCGAAATGAAGCACTTCACACTTCCCTACATTAAATGCCATCTGCCTAGATTTAAAAGAAGATACAGCTTACACAGCATATGAATCTCACATGAAGCAGCAAGTGGTAATGAAGGAGATGCCATTGAAAGTCTGAATGAGTTAATCCATGACTTTTTTGGAAGAGGATGCCGGAACGATCGTACATCCATAAAGAAGCTTGCACGATGCCGGGATTTAAAGCATTTAAGGACCGAGTGATTTTGTTGCTGGGAGATAACAATGTTAGTTTTAAGCTGAAGCCTTTCCTGAGTTACTTCTCCAAGAACCCACGTGCATTCAAAAGCATTAACAAGCACCCCCTGCCTGTCCACTACAGATCCAGTCCCAAAGCCTGGATGTCTAGGGCCTTGTTTGAAGACGGGTTCACTAACAGTTTCATTCCAAATATTCAGCAATATTGTTTAGAAAATAATTTTACTTTCAAGATTCTATTAGCCTTTTATAAAATGCGCCTGCACATCCCCCTCATTTGTAGGACCATAATCCTGATGTTAATGTGATATTTCTGCCACCAAACACAACTTCTATCATTTGGCCAATGGGCCAAGGGGCAATTGTGACTTTTAATGCTCATTACCTTCGCTCCATATTTGCACAGGCCATAGCAGCAAGTGACAATGGTCAAACATAGTTACCTGATTTTTGGAAAGGTTACTGCATTCTTAATTGCATCAAGAACATCGGGGCAGCATTGGAGAATGTTACAGGAAGATGCATGAATAGAATTTGGAAAAAAATATCTCAAATGCTGTGTTGACATGAGCTTGAATGAGGAGGATGTGCTTGACGAGATCAAAGAGAACAATGGATCTTGATTTAGTAGTTGACATTGAAGATGTGGAAGTATTATTAGATCTTGAATCAAAGGAATTGACTAATGAGGACAATCGAATTAGAAAAAAGTATGCATTGTCGAGAAGGAAAAGAGGAAAGAGAAAGAGGATAAGGAACCACAGGAGAGGTTCACTATTAAGGGGCTGTCCAGTGTGTTTTCACAAATGAATAAGGCCCTTGCCGAGTTCAAAACCATGGAGCAGAATGTTAAATGATATGCCAAGATTGATAGCCAAATTCAGGACGTTTTAAGTTCTTATCATCAAATAAAATGGTGCAAATGAATTCAGGCATGTTCTTCAAATGTCCTTCATCAACCCCCTACCCATCAACTCATGAAGAAGAAAAAGACTGTGAAAAGCCATAGCCAAGTACCAGTACAAGTGCAGTGATGGGATCGCGTTCAGATGAAGAGACTTCCGATTAAAGTTTAAATGTTCACAAGCTTTATTAAAACCACTGTACAGTATGGGTACAGTATATATTTACTACAGTATTAAAAGTACTGAATACAGCATATGTTGAGATTCTTTATTAGTTACTTGAAGTTCATATGTTGTGCATCTTTATTAAAGGTTTTGGAATGTATATCATTGAGAATCAACATTAAAGGTTTATTTGCTTTTTTTTGGAAAAATTGCCTTGGGGCCTGTTTTGGACATGCATGGATGAGTGAACCCAACTTATGACAAATTCGATTCCGACCGATCCTCCGGCCCCAGTAACGGTTGTAAGTCGAGGACGACCTGTACTTTTGATTTGTTAGTTTGGAATGAGTATGGACATGATAAAAGAAACTGAATTTAAATTTATTTTGTTGCTCCTAAATATTAAAGGTAGGATGATAGAAAAAAAATGTGTGTATGTGTGTGTCTTGCCTTTTCTATAAAAATTCACACTGTAAAGATTTGCTTCTACCATCTTAATTGCAAGATTTATTTGGTTATGTAAGTGTGGTATGAGCGAGGCACATTTATTTATTTATCCATCTGTGGTGTCAAAGGCAAACTTCATTTATTTATTTTCCAGGAACCAATTAAAACACCTAATTTCCTTAATTCTAGGGCAATCTCTTAACATTTTCTCTGCATTCCTTCTATGGAGTAGCACATCTTTCTTCCCCAACCAGAGGCAAAAGGAAGCTAATCTTTCTCTCTTTTCATAGTTGTCCTATGGCAGAGGGGACAACCATTTTATTCTTCATCTTCTTACATTCATCAAGGTTGGTGTGGTTTGTTCCTCTAACTGCAGAATATTTTCCAATGTGAACTGGTCTAACTTGATTTTCTACCGGGGCACCGTTAACTTAAAAAGTGATAAGAAGGTAACTCAGACACAAACGCCTTGCAGAATGTGGCTCAGTGAGCACCCTGCTCGATGCAAATTCAGCTCTTCGGGTTTGAATGTGTAATAGTTATTGAACTTATTGCAATTCTTGCTGATCCATTCAAAGATGATTGGATTTTTCAATACAACACATTTAGTTTTTAATTGATTTTGACTCAGCAAAGTAAAATTATATTCAATATATTCACTAACCGGCCTACAACTATTTAAAAAAATTCTGAAAAATTTAACATTTGTAAACAGGACAAAAAGTTTCCTCATCCAAACTTATCAGGGGATCAAATCCAACAAAATTGTCATCAGTCCCTGCAGCTTATATGTGTAACTTTAACACAAATAAAGATAGTCATTATTGAAGTAGTAATTGGGTTCCTCAATATTCTTCCTGTCAGTCTCATTGTTGAGAATTTTGCTTAAAAAAATAGTATTTGCACCAGGCTACATTTAGTCTGTTATAGAAAATTGCAAACATGATTGATACCACATGCTGAAAATGCTGGAAGATTTTATGCATGTTTCAGACTGAGAGGTTAAAGGCAGAAAACCTAGACGTGGAAATAAATAAAAGGTTATGTTTCTGAATTATAGATATTAGACAAATACAGATTCAGGGAGGTCAAGTTTCTCTGTCAACCACTGAAAGGAACAAAACCTCGACTGTTGAATAGATCCTTATCCAATTCAATGTCAAACACTGATCATGTTTTTAAAGCCAGTTATTTTTGTTATAAATGAATGCCTGTTGTGAATTCCACAGATCAGCCAGGTGAATGGACCTGGTAATAAGGTGTGGATCTCCAGGTATTCAGAAGGATTGGATCAATCTGAGTTTCAATCATCTGCTAATATAAATTAACATTTTCAATATGGAACAGATTTATTTGAAAAATATAAAGATAATTTTGCTGTACTTAATCTAAGTTTGCAAATTTCAGTGAAGGATTGTATTCAAAATTTGATTTCCTGTAAATTTTTTATTTTACTTCTTCATACTTCAAAAATATTAACTACTAGAAAATCAAGCTACATGGATTTAAAATAGAACTCAAATCAGAGATTAGTGTGTTTTTTAAAAAAAATAATGATACAGTACGGAAGAAGGCCTTTCGGCCTATGAAACCCATGCAGCCCAATTACACCAATTTACAAAACTCATATATTTTTGGAAGGTGTGAGGAAAGCTGAGAACCCAGAAAATAAAACCATGTAGTGAATGTACAAGCTCCTTACAGATGCCGTTGGATTTGAACCCTGGTCGCTGGTGCTACATTTGGGGCAGCCTGCCTCAAGAAAGCAGACTGTCGTAAGAGAGCGGAAAGGCAAAGAAGAATCATGATTGAAACAATCATGGGTGAAATTGCAAGGAAAGGCTGGAGAAATTAATCCCCAATATTCATGATTGATCAGCTCCTATTTGGGCACTGTGGGTGTTAAATAAGTTTCAGAACAGGCAGTTTTTGGTTTGAGGCTTGGCATCTGTGCGGCTGACACGTAGTTTAAGTGTTCCAAGTGATGCCACTCAATGTGTCCTGATAATGCTACCAACCCACTTGTTTTTCTCACACAGGAGGAAACCAGAATTTCATGAAGAAAACCCATATGATTACCAGAAGAATGTGCAAATTCCATGAAGGCAGCACACAGGGGTCAGGATTAAACCTGGATTGCCAGAGTTATATGGCAACAGAGAACATGTATCCCACCAAGGTGCTAAAGCTGAGCGGCAAAGAGCCATGGAATCAAAAGTAATAAAGTCCTTCTACGTTGTGAGGGTGAATTGTACAGATCCCAGCAACGAGACAACAGTATGTATTGCAGTTCCATACCTGCTTCATAACTGTTGGACTGTAGACAGTATAAAATAATTAGCTAATATATGATTGAGTGCATGTTTTGGGTCTGCAGATGCTGTGATTGTAGTATAAACGCAAAAATGCTGGAGGAACGCAGCAGGTAAGCAGGGCTCAGGCCCAAAATATCAGTTATATATCTTTACCTCTTATGGCCGCTGCGAGACCTGCTGCATTCCTCCAGCAATTCTGTGTTTTTATTGCATGTTTTGTGACTACAACAAAGAACCAGACCCCTTCAATTTGTGCATTGAATGAATGGGAGTGTTTTTGAGATTATTATTTTCACTGAAATATACAGTAAAGATGTTCACAAGGAACCAATGTGCAAAGACAAGACTTTGATTTTGTTGGTAGAAAGGGTCAGAGACCCACACAATGCTGGCAAACTTACAACGTCCTGTTCAACGTATAGAGGAAAATTTGTAAAAAAAAAAAACACTTCATCCTTCAAAGTCATGGAGACTCACAGTCACAGGGTTAGAGATACAATTGAAAACAACAGAGTTGCTTGATCACAAGTTGTGTGAGAGTATAACTTTGGTACATTTTATATGAATGTTTCCAGTTCATGTTACTGAAAACATATGGTCTCATGTTTAATAGGAAAGCTCCATGTATGGAAATAACCTAAAATATGCAAAAGAGTTTTGTCCAGCACAACATTTAGATGTTAATAAACATAGCAATTCTAGGAAAAATAGAGCATACAAGCATTACAGGTTCAAATGGGGAATAAGCTGCTACCATTGCTATTGGACAACTCAGTTCTAGCTTGTCAGTTTAGAGCTCCAAAATACATTCATTGCCTTATTCAGCTGCACTAAACAGAACACAGTGTGAGTCACACAAAGTCTTAATGGAAAGGAAAGAATTATAGTGGGAAACCACAGAAGGATGGTTTGAATAGATGGATGAGCATTCCGTTTAAGTTTGATACACAAAAGTGCTGGAGAAGCTTAGCAGGTGATGCATCATCTATTGGAAATAAATTGAAGCCAGAGTTTTGGATCTGAGACCTTTGTCAAGGGATGAGCAAAAATCAGGCAGGTGTCTGAATAAAAAGTTGGGGGAGAGGAGAGGAGGAGAGGGAAGAAGGAGCACAGAAAGAAACACAGGCCAACAGGCAATCATAAGTGGATATGGAAGGCAGAAGAAAAAAAGCTGCTTTGAGAGGTGGAGGGGATGCTATGTTTACCAGGTGTTGCTAAAAGCAAGAGCAAATTGTTTCACAATTAAAATATGGTTGTCTCATTGAGTAGTTGGGATAAATATGTGTTGGTTTGCAGACTTCTATTATCACCAGAAGTTTAATATTCTTCCAGATTAAATAGTGATTCATTTGCACTTCTTCCAATCCTGTATACAGCATTCAAAATATGGTCCTCACCTCATAAGTGAAACCAATGCAGATTGGTTATTGCTTTGTGGCATCTGTGCTCAATCATTAGGAGCATCTCTGAATATTTTTCTACTTGCCATTTTAATTCTTCATCCCACTTGCATTCTCTCTGTGGCCTCCTGCCTGTATTAATAATGTTAATGTAACCATGTACAACAGCACCTAATTTTCCACCTGGAAACACTCAGATGAAAGGTTTTTGACCTGAACTGTCAATTCTGTTTCTCTTTCCTCATGTTCTGTCTGACCCACTGAATGTTTCCAAATTGTTCTGCTTACATTTCCCTTTTTTTACAAATTCCTTTCCCTCAAGTCCCATCAGACTGAGCACTGGCACACTTCAGAGCTGTGTGCTCACCCTGCTACTGTTCATGCTGCTAACCCACACTTGTACTTCCAGATTCAGCTCTGACAGAATCATCAAGTTTGTGGATGATATAATGGTAGGTGGCCTCATCGGCAACTATGATGAGTTGGCTTACAGAGAGGAGGTTGATAGGCTTGTACAGTGGTGCAAGAACAACAACCAGAGTCTCAACATGGACAAGATGAAGGAGATGATTGTGGACTTCAGGAGGATGAAGGACCACTCTCCACTACATGTCAACAACTCCGTCATAGAATGGGGAGTACAAACGTTTTAAAGGTTGACCTATCTTGGACCAACAACATCCCTTCATTATCAGGAAAGTGTAGAAGTGCCTACACTTCCTAAGGATGTTGAGGAGGGCAAGGCTACTTGCCACCTTCCTAACAACTTTCTACAGGAGCACAATAGAGAGTGTCCTGGCTGGCTGCATCATAGTGTGGTATAATAGCTGCAAAGCTTCAGATTGGAAGTCAGTAGGGAGGATAATTAAAACTGCTGAGTAGATCATTGGTGTCTCTCTAGGGAGCGATGCTTAAAGAGAGCTTAGAGAATCAAAGCGGATCCTTACCATTCTGCCTGTAGTATCTTTGAGAGATTACATTCAAGGAAGAGGTACAGGAGCATAGAAACCTGCAAATTATTTTTATATATTTATTTTGGATCACTCCATATGTCATTTGTGTGTAGGATGTAATGTGTGACTGTGTGTGCGCACTATGGTCCAGAGAAATGCTGTTTCATTTGGTTGTATATTGTATACATATAATCACAAGACAATAAACTTGAATTTGAATTTTATTATCAATTATGATAGCTCATTACTATTAAGAGATTGAATTTGCTCAGAAGAGCTAGGTTAGAAGAGTTGTAGATGGACTGGGACACAATTCACTGTCAATATGTCCAGCAACAATTTTAAGACTTTTTTAATGGAGCCTTAAATGGGGATTAAAGGCAAAAATTATATTTAACTATAAAACTGCTTGACAAACAATTCTATTGTAAACCTGGACTGTACCTCATCCAGGGAAGTTAAGAAACTTGAGTGAATGGAATATTAGTGAAGTTAGCCCCTTGTGTATGGCCCCCATGTTTAACCAAGCTCTCCGCTCTGCAGGTATTACAAAGCTACACTTTATTGAGCAGAGCAGGTTGAGCAATACCTTCTGCCTATTTCCCCAGGTGTTGGCAGCAGGAGAAGCTTTCAAGAAACTGGACCTTCTTTCTGTCCTATGCAATTTCAGCATAGATGCTGGAAGCTAACATTTTTTGATTAATATCCACCAGTGGAAATAGTTGTATGGGATAAAATCAACAAGAGAAATATTCCAAGCATCTGTAGAGGAGATAATATGCATGATCCAACATTTTCAATATGATCAAACAATACCCATAGAGTCAAAGTACCTTCAAATACACAAATAAATGTTTAGAAAATGGAATTAGTATAGTGTTAAGCATATATAAAATGAATCTGCCTTCATGCAGAGGAAGGAATTCAGTTAGGCCTGCCATTCCAACAGTGACTGGCCTGGACCATACTGTTTCCTCAATATGACTTTGGGATTAAATGTAGCAATTGCTCTGATGGATGCCTTGTCACCATGAGCTCAATATTAAACAATTTAATGTATATCTTTGCCACTCATGACGCATGATCTGCCTGAAGAAGTCATTTTAGCTGTTGGTCCACATTTTCATGTCAGTTTGAAGAGTTTGTGAAGCGCAGTGGGGTTAAGCAGTTCTACACCTCTCCCAAGCATCCAGATTTCACTGAAAAGTAATGAGGTATGTTAACATAGTAAGGGAGGCAATAAAGAAATAGATGATGGAGTTTTGAACAAACTGCAGCATTCTCTACAAGCTTTTGAAACTTACTCTACTCCACAACAAGATTTTCTCCTGCGAAAAAGAATTTTATTGAACAAGAGATCTACAAAGAGCTTGCAGCTCATCCAACCTAACTTGAATGGAAAAGTGGGAAAAAGGAAACAGGCATCATGACTCAAATTTAAATGAGAGGTTTGGTGATCATATTAGAGTTTTGGATATTGGTATTTGGAAATGTGGAGTTTGAATATTGGGAAATAAAGTAGAAGTATTGGAGGAAGTAATTGTTGAAATTGACAATAGATTCTGCATAGGTCACTCTGGTTCCTTGAGTGCAACTGCGGTGAGCAAGGAGGACTAGGAGACTGAAGATCTTCCTGATGCAAATCATACAAGTAATCAGTAGAAACTGCTGCAGGTAACACCAGCATCGCTAAAGAGATCACAGAATGTCAAACTTGCAAAATTGGAATCATTTGTAAATATATTAAAACAAGTTGTATATTTTTAAGAAAAGGGCAGTAAGTGAAGTACATATAACTTTGGCTGTAGAACATTAACTGTTGTTCTATGGTTGTAATTTCTTTCAGGATTTTGTCATTTAACAAACTGCTTTTTGACACTCTGACAACACTAATGGGATGTTTCACAGAGGAGGCCTTGAATAAAGAAAAGGTGTTTTTATTTTAAGGTCCTTGCATCTCATGTCTGTATACTCTGCAATTGAATGCCAGGAATCTATAGAGATGATATCCCATATCTGGGAGTTTATTCTTCGTTTGGACTTGTGTTAATGACCTCCAGGATTACCTGGTTCACTGCCTTCTGAGTGCAGGCCAAAGCCCATTTGCAGAATGTGTCAAGAAGTTTACATGCAGATAAAGGGCAACCCAACCATCATATATTACTGAGGCTCAGGCATTCAAATGGTCTGAAAATTGAAGGTGAAAACATGAGTGGTTTTCTCTCCTCTCACTGATCCAGGTTCCTTACTCCTGCTACACACACACACACACACACACACACACACACACACACACACACACACACACACACACACACACACACACACACACACACACACACACACACACACACACACACACACACACACACACACACACACACACACACACACACACACTCTCTCCCTGTCCTGAGTTAAAACTGGGTATTTAATTTCAGAATACAAAATTAAAAACTGGTTGCAAATAGTTATTCAACTGTTCAAATATTATGTATCACATGAAGAAGTGCATTTTACTAACTCATTGAAGCCTAATGTATTCAGCAGAAACAAGTTCCCTCAAAACAAGCTTATATTGAAAGTATGATCGCATGACAGTTGACAGAAACAATCTCTGATAATATTCATGAAGGTCAAAGGATAGAAAAACTAAATATTCTTCATAAATCCCATTTATTTTCCTGTTCTTTCAATCACTCACAAGCCTCGGCTACTTCCCACGTAGTTTAAGAGGGGACGTCGATTCATAATTTGAAAGAATATAAATAAGTTAAAAGTGCAACATCATAGATTGATCATTTTAAATCTACTTCCCTTCCAAAATTGCCTCAGTACTTCACTTGTGTGGAATAAATCTCAGTGTATCCTATTTACATTTGGTGTACCCTTGTGTTTTTGAGGGTCTGCCTTCCTCGGAAACTGTTTATATCGTTTATAAGAACACAAAATTTGAGGAGGAGTGGGTCACCTGGCCCATCGAGCCTGCTCCTCTGTTCAATAAGATCTGGCTGTGGACTCCTTTTCCTTTTCTCTGTTACCCTGAATTCTGATGCTTTATAAAAATCCATCTCTCTTAAAGATATTTAATGAAGCAGTCTCTTCTGCTTGCTTGGGCAAAGAATGCCACAGGTTCACTACTCTCTGGGAAAAGCAGTTCCTCCTCATCTCCATCCTTAATCTACTCCCCCAAATCTTGACGCCATGTCCCCTTGTTCTACTCTCACCTAACAGTTGAAACAACTTTCCTGTCATAATTTAATGTTTTTGTAAGATCCCCTCTAATTCTTCTGAATTTCAGTGAGTATAATCATGGGCGATTTAACATCTTTTCATCTCTGGAATCAACATGGTGACCCTCTTCAGTACTGCCTCCAAGGCCAATGTATCCTTTCTCAAAAAAAAATGAACAGATCATGATTTTCCATAACACAAACCCTCTTCCTCCCATTGAATCCCATGTTTTAAATGGAATCCTGGAGGGAGCTTTCTCTCCATAGTGTGTGTCTGTTTGTCGGTAGGACATTTTGATTGTATTGTAGGCAGAATTGAAAGGATTGTTGTTTTTATTCAAGAGAAGTGGATGTTTGTAACATTGCTCAAGTATCAATGGTAAAGGTCACCTAGTCAGTTTTCAAAGCAAACCTTTCAAGTAGCATCCTGCTACTGAATCAGCAGTTGTGCTGTACAAGTATCAATATAGGAGATTGCCTTATCATTTTCCATGCAAATCCTTTAAATGGCATCCTGCTGTGAGCATGAAGCCTGCACTTATTGTTTTTGCCAAACTAGGGAAATTAATTTTCACATAAATTCTGTAAGAACACATTTATAATCCACATCTCCATTTTTTGATAGTGATTTAAGAATCACGCAAGAGCAAATTACTGTTACCCGCACAAGCTATAAGATGGAGACACACTGTATCTTGCAAAATTCTTCTGCATTAATTAAATCAGTTGCCAACAAATAGCTACATTTATAATAATTTATTCCCTCTCGTGCGTGAATAATTACTTACTGATACATCTGAAATACAACCCTATTTACTCTGAAATTGACCTGCAAGCCTATAATGGGACCAATCACTTCTTTGCATAAAGGACTCTGATTCTTTCTGGAAATCACCAAATTTAACTTGTTTCCTTTTCAGATAAAAAATTGATATTTCATCATAACTTCTTTTGTCCTGATTGAGAATGATTGCACTCTGTATTTTGTTATCCTGATTCAAAGACTTGTAGAGTCTTTTGTCATTCATATTAAGGAAAAATAAAAACTACAATCCAACTTAGATTTTTCTTAGAAATAGAGAATGCTGTCAATGCAGCAAGATAGTCTGTAAATACAGAAAGAAAAACATATGTTTCAGGTCATTAAATGATACATTATGCATCAGTTTCACTGGGAAGTAGTGGAAGAGCAATGGCATGGAAACATTGGAGAGCAACATGAAACCTGATTTAGATAATCGATTACAACTGTCAAACATGTTAAATGTAACTTTATATAGTATTATGGCCAGGAAAGTGCCTGGAATACAGAGAGCAGACATGAAAATGGGATATTGTTCCTGGGAGTTGCATTGCTAGTGGATATAAATTGTACCTTAGTGTTTATCCCAATGGAGAGAGATGGAAAATGAAATCTTATTTGTGGCTTTTCACTGAGCTAACATAAGTATGTTTGGAATTCTCTAACCAGGGAAGTGGATGAGGCTGCTTCATTAAACATATTTAAAATTTGGTTAGATACATTTTTACATGATAGAGGAATTAGGGGGTATGGGGAGAAGGCAGGTAGGTGGAGTTAGGTCATAAATTAGATCAGCCATGATCGTATTGAATGGTGGAGCAGGCTCGATGGGCCATTTTTGGTCTACTCCTGTTCCTACTTCCTATGTTCCTTCCGTTTAAACTTAATCATGCCAAAATGAGAGTTCAGAATTAGTTTCGACCAGGTAGGGTGCAGGATTTTAGAGTAGACCTCATACTTTTTGAATATCTGGCATTCCTAGCCACATGAGAAATTCTAAATGAGTGCATGTGCTTCTTCCATCTTCTCCATCGCTAGTCATGATGTCACATCTGGGGTCTGCTGAAAATTCTGTTAATTTAAGTCAACATTAACAAAATCATGAGTGCACATTTCCAGTGTCAATTTCAAAATGAGCAAATGCTGTTGCCCTTGTATATGAAGTTTAAAAAAAAGTCCAATTATGAATAGTAAGAGAAGGTACAAACATAATTATCAAGAAAAATAAAGTGCCTCGTTGCCATGGAAGAGAAAAAATCAGGACAAGGATTGAACCACAATGAAATATGTGCAGCTTCTTAATTAAACATGTCAACCAATTTGCTGTTAAAACTTTTTAGGATATTCTGAAAGAGACATGAAACTCTCCCTTTATAGACTGATCAATAATGACACCAAACTCTTATTATTTATCAGAAAGACTTATACCATAGAACATTACAGCACAGTATAGACCCTTCGGCCTTCGATGTGCTGACCTATGCATTCCTACCAAAAATACCAAACCCTGCCTTCCTTGTAACCCTATATTTTTCTTTCATCCACATACAGGTCTAAGAGTTTCTTAAAAGCTCCTCCACCACCACCCCTGGCAAGGTATTCCAGGCACCCACAACTCTCTGTGTAAAGAACTCACCCCTGATGTCTCCCCTGAACCTTCCTCCCCTCACTTTCTACATATGTCCTCTGGTGTTTGCTATCCACACCTTGGGGAAAAAAGGCACTGGCTATCTACCTTATCTATGCCTCTCAGAATCTCATAGACCTCTATTAACTCTCCTCTCATCCTCCTTCGCTTCAAAGAGAAAAGTTCTAGTTATCCTAACTTTGCCTCATAAGACATTTTCCAACTAGGCAACGTCCTGGTAAATCGCCTCTGCACCTTCTCCATAGCTTCCACATCCTTCCTGTTATGAGGTGACCAGAACCGAACACATACTCCAAGTGTGGTCTCACCAGAGATCTGTAGAGTTCTACCATGACCTCTCATATCTGAAATTAATCCCCCAACTAATTAACCCCAAGGTCCCTCTGTTCTTTCACACTGTTAGTTATCTGACCTATTAACCTTGTACTCAGCTTTTAGGTTTGACCTTCCAAAAAGCAATCAAAATAAGAGAAGATAAAATTATTGGTCTGATGTATCCATGTATATTAAAATGTATCAGGGAAGAGACATTGAAGACAATGTAAACACACATTAGAAAAGAAAACTGTGCCACTGAAATAGCAGTAGGTCTGACTTATGGTCGTGAAAGAGACAGGACAAGTTTAGGAAACTGTAGACCAATAGTGGGAACCAGAAATCACTGCTTATTCAAAGTTTTAACAGGAAAGGCTCTATAAATTTAAGTGTGAGTGTAGGTTGGCAAATAATATCATAGAATATACAAAAAGCTTCTTCAATTATGTGGAGAAAGAAGTGAGAGTAGATATAGAACCATTAGGAAATGATGCTGTAAAAATAATAATGGGAGACAAGGTTCTGACTGAGGAACTAAATGAGTATTTTGCATCAGTTTTCACTGAGGAAGTTTGATGCACCATCAATTACCACAAAAGACTATGGATGTGAAACTGATAGGCTTTTATTGATTATAGACTAGAGCACTAATCAACCTCATTGACTGATCGTGGCAGGAAGAGTGCGGAGCACGCAAAGGGGTAATGGTTGGATTCTTTTATGGAGGCATGTTCAGCTGGCAGTAGCCAATCACAGTATAACATTGGTTCACCACATAGTTGTTAACAATGTGCCAGTTATTGAAGGGTATCAGGGAAGGGAAGTGGGTGCAGTTTTAAGGGAGAAAGTGCTCAGAACACTGAATGGTCTAAGGGTGGATAAGTGGTCATAGAGGCATTGGTAATGATCTTTTAGGAATCAATAAATTCTGACATGGTCCTGGTGGTCTGGAAAATCTCAGATGTTACCCCACTGTTCAAGAAGAGAGGGAGGCAGCAGAAAGGAAATTATTGACTGGTTAGCCTGATGAAAGTGGTTGGGAAGATGCTGGAGTTGATTTTCAAGCATGATGTTACGGAGTACTTGGAGGCACTTGACAAGATAGGCCAAAGCCAGCACGGTTTCCTTTAGGGAAAATCTTGATTGACAAGACTATTGGAATAAACCTGTCTGGATAAGGGAAATTCAGTGAACATTGTACATTAGAAGGCCTTTGACAAGGTACTTCACATAAGGCTACTTAACAAGATAAGAACTCATTGTATAACATGAAACATACCAGCTTGGGTAGAGCATTGGCTGATTGCCAGGAAGCAGAGAATTGGAGTCCAGGGATCATATTCTGATTGGCTGTCGGTTGCTAGTGGTACTCTACAATGTTCGGTGTTGGGGCCACTTCATTTCACATTAATGATTTGCATTATGGAATGAATGGCTTTGTGGCCAAGTTTGCAGATGATATGAAGGTACGTGGAGGAGTAGGTTATGTTGAGGAAACAGGAAGGCTGCAAAAGGACTTAAGACAGATTTGGAGAATGGGCAGAAAAGTAGCAAAATGAAATACAATGTCAGAACTGTATGGTCATGCACTTTGGTAAAAAAAATAATCATGTAGACCTTCTTTAAAATGGGGATAAAATTACAAAAGGGCCTGGGTGTCCTCATGCAGGATAGCCTGAAGGTATGTTGATTTGATGCTGAAGATAGCATATGTAATGCTGGCACTCATATCATGGAATAGAATTTAAGAGCAGGATGTGATGTTGAGACTATATAAAGCATTGGTGAGACCTTGCTTGAAGTATTGTGAGCAGTTTTGGGCTCCTCTTTTAAGAAAGGATTTGCTGACATTGGAGAGGGTTCAGAGAAGGAATGAAAGGGTTATCATATGAAGAGAGTTTGACTGCTCTTGTCCTGCACTCATTGGAAGTTAGGAGGGTGGGGGG
Source organism: Narcine bancroftii (assembly GCF_036971445.1). Classification (NCBI taxonomy): domain Eukaryota; kingdom Metazoa; phylum Chordata; class Chondrichthyes; order Torpediniformes; family Narcinidae; genus Narcine; species Narcine bancroftii. Next base: position 181,366,627 of record NC_091471.1, on the reverse strand, counting down.
GGGGGGGGTTCATTTAAACATTTCTAATGTTGAAAGACATGGACAGAGTAGATGTAGAAAGCTCTCCCATGGTGGGAGAGTTTAGGACAAGAGGGCACAACTTCAGGATTGAAGGGTGTCCACTTAGAAAAGAGATGCGGAGGAATTTCTTCAGCCAGAGGGTGGTGAATCTGTAGAATTTGTTGCCACAGGCAGTTGTGGAGACTAGTTCATTGGGTGTATTTAAGACAGAGATTGATAGGTTCTTGAGAAGCCTGGGCATCGGCTTGAGTGGGAAAATGGACCAATGCAAGATTAAATAGCATGGCAGATTCAATGGTCGAAGAGTCTATTTCTGCTGCTCAATCTTAAGTCCTTAAGTTGAAAATGTAATAATGAAAATTCAGCATAAATTCAAGAAGGAAGGTGTGACCAATTGCAGAGAATTACAGTAAATCCTCTGGTATCTGGCACCGGTGGGGATTGGTAGATGCCAGATAAGTGTATTTTCCGGTTGCTTGAAACTTACTCTTACAATGCCTAACTAATAAACCTGCATAAAGAATAAACTGTTTATAAGACAAAAAATCCTATACTGTACTTGCACTGAACAAACTTCACCTGCATGAATATATAAACCTTAAAGCATTTTACTTTATTTCTATTCACATTCTTTGAAATATATAACTGTCACTGCATTTGCAGATCCCTCCCCCTCCAGGGAGTTGCCCAAAAGACAAACAATAACATTATAGATAACTAACCCCCATCCCCATCCAAGTTTTCAACTAAAGCCTCTTACCAAGGAGGAGGGAGTCTTACAAAGCAGAGATATGTAGACAATTTAAGAGGGTCGCCCCAATGGCGAGCAGCATCAACCAGGTCTTCATCCTGGGCAACGCCATTGCTGTTTCACACAACTTTATTCAAATAGCTGCTATGGCCAAAGCATGGCCAAGTTTCCCATCTTCACCAAAGGTTTATGTGTTACTTCAGAGAACATTTACTTTTACAATTTTAAATGCATTTTTAACTTGTTACTTTATTCTTAATTATTTTAATTTTTTTTATTTTATTTTTCTTGTTTTATTACTGATTGCTTGAGGCTGTCAGTTGTTTGAATTTTAGATATCAGGGGTTTCCCTGCATTTGAAGAAATAACAGGAAAGGTACATAGAATAATGTGGTAGACATAATATTTTTGAATCCCCTATACATCAGAGTAGAATCATGCCCAAAGTTAGGACTTGTAACTCCTGGGGGGAAAATCCCAGAATAGATCACGTTAGCTGCAAAACAAGTTAACTGGGGATTAAAAGGTCAAAAAATAAAAAGTAGAATTCCACAAATATCAGGTTAGGGATCATTGGGTTTATATTTGCAAAAATGTTTTGGATTTGGGATTTAAAAGTTTGATTTGAACTTGGTGGAAGATACTAGATGTTTCAATGAGATGTCGAGGTGTAGTGGGGTGTTCTGTTCAACAGGTTCGAGAAGCAATGAATCTGTATACAGTTTAGTTGTAACAAAAGTCTTTATTTGCCCGCGAAGGTAATTCACCACAGAGAATAACACACACTCACGCAAGGTACATACAGGGCAGTCACATCGGACACAACTGAACAAGTAATAACGACAAACTGTGCTTAAAAAGTGTGGAGAAAAGATGCAACAACAATATCCACTACACCTCTAGCATATATGACACTAAGATTAACTGGAAAAACGAAACACAGTAAAATCATTAGTATGCACCGCAAAAGCCCTGTGCCCATTGTGGTGCACTGTTGGTCAGATGCAAACACACAAAACCAAAAGACTGTACAACAGGCTTTATTCAGCATAAAACTCCACAGAGCTAGCTATGAGCAGTGCTGCTGTGAGCTCTGAGAGCGACTTTGAAGGGCTGGCTCAGGCTTGTACCCCGGAGGATGATTGACACCAGTCAGGGTGGGGCTTTGTCCATTCAGGTCGGCTGATTGACAGCCGACCAGGTATTGTTTTGTTCCCATGCTCTTCTGTAGGTACAGAAGTTGCCCCCTGCAGTAGGCCAGAGGTGTACCACCACATTCACCCCCTTCTTTAAAATTCATCCGGGTGGAGGAGTTGCAGTAAAAGCTCCGACATATACACAAATTTTACAGATTAAGACAGTCCGGTGGCCATTGGAGTCTCTGTGACAGGACTGGCTCCTGGTCACTGGTCGGAGAGAGTGTGGGAGGGCTGGGGCAGAGGCCGGAGTGGCTGGTGTGGTGCAGCATAGAGGAGTGGCTGGGGGGGGGGGGGCTGGGGTTAAGTCGTGTGTATCGCATCAGATGGCCAGGGGGGAAGGTTCATCCCCCATGGTTGTAGCAAGTCCTTAGTGCCTGAAGAGGTCTTGAGTGCCCCATAGCTGTTCAGGGTCAGGTGTGTGTGTGTGTGAGGCCAGCAGGGTCCTGGGCTGGAGGATGTTGTGTTGTAGTGGGTGCTCCTCCCGGTGCCAGGTCCCTGGTTGAGACGGTGTCCTCCCTGCCGCTACCAAACCTAATGTAGGCATAGTTGTGGTTTGTGTGTAGGAGGAATACCTGTTCGACCAGGGGTTTGGCCTTGTGCACCCACACATATCTACGCAGGAGAACTAGTCCCAGGGATGCGAGCCAAACGGATCCCAGCAGAACTGGTACAGGCGCCCATATGCCTCGAAGGCAGTATAGGACTTGTCCCACGGGTGGATAGGGAGTTGATGAAAGGCCGACTTCAGGTCAGTTGTGGAGAAGACCCGGTAACGGGCTATCTTATTGACCATGTCGGCTATCCTTGGTAGGGGGTAGGCGTCCAGCTGGGTGTACCGGTTGATGGTCCATGACCATACCCTGCTTGCTTCCCCCTTTGACCATGAGGACTTGGACTCTCCAAGGACTGTTGCTGGGCTCTATGACACATTCCGTCAAAAGCCGCTGCACCTCTACCCTGATGAACTCTCTGTCTGCTGCGCAATAGCGCCTACTTCTGGCAGCTATTTGCTTGCAGTCTGGCGTGAGGTGTGAGAAGAGCATGTGAGGGGTGATGTGCAGCGTGGAGAGGCCACAGATTGGTTGGGGCTGGTTGGAAGCCACGCTGTGGAGCGTGAGTGGGGGTAGGGGCCCCCCGAAGGTGAGGGTGACGCTTTGCTGATGGGATTGGAAGTTTAAGCCCAGGAGGACTGGGGTGCAGAGTTTGGGCATGACCAGGAGCCTGAATCCAGTATATGTCCGTCCGTCCCATTCCCCCCCCCCTCCACACAGTCAGATCGGCCGAGCAGCGCCCAAGGGTATTGATAGTCCAGTCCTTGTCAGTGAAGGCGATAGAGAAGATGGTGGGGTGGATCTTTAGTTTTAGTGATTGGGCCATGCTCGGGTGAATGAAACTCTCAGTGCTGTCACTGTCGATTAGGCACTTTGTTACCTGTCCCTTGATTTTTATGTCCATCATGGAGTGCCCAAGGTCATGAGGGACATTCCTGGTCAGGCTGGTTGCTCCTAGGACCATCTCGGGGTCTGAGTCATCGTTTCCCGACAGTAGAGGCAAGATGTGGTCGTCGGAGTCTACTGCAGACATCGTGAGAGGTGAGTGTTGACTGCTGGTGCTCTCTGTAGTCGTGGGGTGCGGTGTGCAGTGGTTGGCAGTGTCCAGAGGAGTGGGATGCATCGGTAGGGTGGCCTGGTTAGCGCCCGTGTTGACTACGTCATCATTACTGGAAGCTTGGGGGGGCCTCGGTAATGGCGGTGTCGCATGGGAGGGTGAGGCATGGCCGGCCTTCTTGTCTGGCTTTGCTCGGTGCTTCGGGGGAAGTGACGTCACTCTGGCATGATGTGTGAGAAGAGCGCGGATGGGGTGATGCACAGCATGGAGAGGCCACAGATTGGCTAGGGCTGGTTGGAAGGCACACTGTGGAGCGTGAGTGGGGGTAGGGGCCACTCGCATCACGTCACAGCCGGCAGATGTGATGTCACTCCGTAGACCAGATGTGACATTATTGTAGTCTTCGGCAGGCGGTGCTGACGAGAGTGAGGACTGGGCCAGGCACTTGGCGTGCACGCAATGATCGTTGCTGGCGAGTCTGGAAGTTGGGCTGCCAGGGCTGGGGAGGCTGGAAGTGTCTGCGGTGCCAATGGCGCCACCCGACAATCACATGGTGGGGGCTGTAAGGGAGGGGGGAAGATCGTAGAGGGCCGCTGAGCTGCCGGCCGGCCTTGGGAGGCATACCTTTGCAAAGTGGCCTTTCTTGACGCACTGAGCAATACTGGGATTTGGTCGGGCAGTTTTGGTGCGATCAGTAATCGGACCCACACCAGGACTTACAGGGGCGCTGGGCACCCAGAGCAGCAAAGTTTTCTTCCCCAGCTTGATCCAGGGCCACAGCAGCTGATTATGCTGACCACGAGGAGGCCTGAGGGATCCTGGAATCGAAGGCTTCTGTGTGCAGGGCTGCTGCCTCCAGGGATCAGACTACCTCTGCTGTTTTGGCCAGTGAGTAGATATTTTCTTCCAGTGGCTTCTGCCTGGTGGCCCTTGCACATAGCCCTCGGATGTAGGCATCCCAGGTTCAACCAGACAAGGTTGGGCCAACTCACGTAGTAAGATGAGTCTCTTTCGATCGGAGTCCAGGATGTCATCGGCGTGAGCCTTGATGGTCGCTTTGACTGTGTGCCTCCAGATCTCGAAGTGTGTTTGTGCTTCTGGGTGGCGTGGGTCGATTTTGAGGCTCCCGGTGCTCAGGAGCTTTTCCATAGCAGGTTGTAAAATTGTGGTGCACTGTCGGTCTGAAGCAAACATACAAAACTAAAAGACTGTACAATATGCTTTATTTGACGTAAAACTCCACAGAGCCAGCTGTGACATTGTGCTGCTGTGAGCTCTGAGAGTGACTTCAAATGGCCGGCTCAGGCTTATATCCCGGAAGGTGATTGACACTTGACCGGATAGGGCTTGGCCCATTCAGATCGGCTAATTGACAGCTGGCCAGGTGTTGTCTTGTCCCCATGCTTTTCTGCAGGTACAGAGGTTGCCCCCTGCAGTAGGCCAGTGGTGTACCCATTACTGGCAAAACACCTTGGTATCAATTCTCCAGCTCTGGCTTGTGACCTGGAGTGGAGCTTGGGTTCATTCTTCAGGGAAAGAGACTGAGGTGCTCCAGGTGTTGGGCTTTATACCCCCTCTGCTGGTCAGAAGCACAGGCCTAGGTATGCCCAATATAGGGCAGGTGATTAACAGAGCTAGTGGCGATGTGTGTGGTTTTTTGGAAAGGCCAATTGCAAGGTGAGTGCTCAGTATGGGTGGTCTTGATCTTGATTGACAGATGTGGTGGATTCTGAACAGGTTCTGACGGAGAGGTCACATGACTCTCAAAACTACACAGGGGTGGGTGATAATTGTGGCTGGCCAATGCAAAGCAAGACTCCAGGAAAATATAGCAAGATATTAATAAACATATAGGCCATGTATGCCCTTTGGGAATGAAGTGCAATGTGTGGTGTGAGGGAAAAAAAGGCAGCTACTTCTATAGGCCTTGAAAATGTGTCCAAATGGAACAGAACATCAAAGGAAACGAGGTTAAAAATATGCAAATACACAAATCACTGAGAGGTCAAGAATGATATAAACAAAGGGATGTATGCACCTGGGATTAATTTACAACAGGATAAAACTGAATAGGAGAGATCTTATGCTAAATCTACACAGATCCATTTTGTGCAATAATAAGATAGCTCCATAAGATGAATGAACACAATTACAATGTTGAGAAATACTGAATACAAATTAAAAGATATTTTGATACAGCAATCTTTTCTGATTTTGGAAAGCCATCTTATTCATGCAGAAGATTTAGTTTTATTGTGAAAATTATCAGTTATTATTGTGTGGAGTGTATTCCTTTGTTTGTCCATTGCAGGCAAAAATATACAGCACCAATAATTTTATGCCATTGTAAGAACAAAACATTTCTTTCCAACATTTACCTATTCTGGAGCTAGACAATAGAGGTCATGGAGAGAGAGAGAGAGAGAGAGTGAGGATGTCAGGCTAGGTTATATACTTATGGAACTAAATCCCATGTCTTTGGATGAAGATGGTGAAGAGCAGGTAAAATAAATCAAGAGGCTAAGCAGAGTTTTTCAGTGGACTTTGGATGTGGCAATATGGAAATGAAAAGAAATACTTCATCAGTTATGATTATAATGAGCTGGCCAAATGAATCCAGCCATGAGATGAAATGGTGTAGTTGAAACAAAAATCTGATGCAAGTTTACGAAAGATGAGCAGGGATAATGGTGTAGATCTTCCATTGTCCTAAAAATCATTGGTTGCTTGGTCCTGGTCCATGATCTTGCTTCCAGTGTGGTCTTTGGTGTGGGGTCACCAGGTTCACCAGCTGTTAAAATTACAGATTGTTTATGCCTGTCTCACTCATTCACAAACATTCAGCAACATTTAGGACCATTAAAAGATATAAAGTTAAGAAGAGTTTTTTTTTAAAGTGCATTCATGATTAGAAAAATGAATTAAAACTTTGAAATTAGCTTAGATAAAGAATATAATAGTCCCCTTTGTCTGCAGGGAATCTGATCCAAGACCTCCCCCCAGCAGTTCCTGAAATTGCAGGTAGAACCGAAACCTATAGAGGGTATGTGCCACATAATGCCCACGATACGTTCTGTGAAATTGGGGACTGACTTCGGACTGTGGGAAGAAAGCGGGGCAATGGGATCAGTGTGGGGACTGATACGAGGCTGTGGGGAGAGCGCCAGGCAGTGGGATGTGTTGGAACTGCGACATGGCGATGGGGAGAGAGTCAGATCAGTTTCGGACCGCAGTTGATCTCTGGTGACTGAAACTGCGGAAAGCAAAACCATGGATGGGTGTGGGGGTGGGGAAGAGCCACTGAATATTAAAATGTCTTTTACCCTATTCATTGCTATGTCTACACTAGATTTAACTCAGTATAGGTGGTGGAGTATGATGAGATCACTGGTGAAGCTGTATTTGAATTTGATTTAGTTTCAGATTTCAGATTTATTGTCAGAATACATTCATGGGAAGGGCTTTGCCTGTGATGTACTGGGCTCTGTCCACTACTTTTTGGAGGGCTTTATACTCAGGGGTATTGGTGTCCCCATGCCAGACCGTGATGCAGCACACTTTCCACCACACATCTGTAGAAATTTGTCAGGGTTTCTGATGTCATAACCAAACATCCACAAACTTCTGAGAAAGTAGAGATACTGACATGCTTTCTTCACAATACCATTAGTGTGATGGATCCATGAAAATTCCTCCAAGATAGTGACTCTCAAGAACTTATATTTGCTCATCCTCTCCACCTCTAATTCCCCAATGATCACTGGATTGTCTACCTCTGTCTTTCCCTTCCTGAAGTCAACAATCAGCTCCTTAGTTTTGGTAACATTGAGTGCAAGTTCTTGTTGGTGCACCATTCAGCCAAGTTTTCAGTCTCCATCCTGTATGCTGACTTATCCCCTTCCTTTATACAACCCAAAACACTGATATTGTCTGCAAATTTGTAGATGGTGTTATTGCCACAATGAGCCACACGGTTGTAGATGTAAAGTGACTAAATCAAGGGGCTAAGCATGAAGCCTTGTGGTGTTGCGGTACTGATGGAGATAGTGGAGATGTTCTTACCAATCCTGGAGAAACTTAGCTGGTCAAAAAGTGTTCTTTATATAGCAAAGGTAAAAATATAACCAACTGACCACCTTCATCAAGGTATGGAAAAATGTCGGCAGCCATCTGAACAAAAGAATGGGAGGAGATATCTTCATCCACAGTGTCTACAGATTTTTGTGTTTTTCTTCTTACTAATCCTCATTGATTGTGGACTGGAGGTGAGTAAATCCATGATCCAATTAGAAAGATGAGTGTTGAGTCCTAGGTCTTGGAGTTTACTTATCAGTTTTGAGGGTATGATGTTAAATGCCAAACAGTAGTCAATAAAGAACATCCTGATGAACTCAGCCTTACTGTCCAGGTGTTCCAGGCCTTTGTGCAGAGCCAGTGAAATGGCATCAACCATAGATACGATAGGCAAACTAGAACATATCTGTGTTGCTGCTCAGACAGGAGCTGATATCCTTCTACACCAGCCTTTCAAAACACTTCATCAATGTTGATGCAAATGCTACTGGTCAATAGTCATTAAGGCAATTAAGGCCAATATAAAGCAGTGGAAGCTGAGATTATCGTGGATAATTATGGGTAGCTCCCAGCAATAGTGCTGGCATGAAGATGGAAGATCTGGGCCAAGCACTCAGGTCACAGAATTTGACTATCCATTTAATCTGGCTGCTTCACTGGGCTGGCAAGGATGAATGAGCTGAGAGAGTTGAGAAGATCTAACAAACTGGATGTGGATATTGATACTGGTCATGGCTTAAACCTTCAGTTTACTTACGGCTTGATAAAATCCAAAGTTGACATATTTCATCGATTACATAATTTAGTATGTATTCTAATAATATAACATAACATAACATAACAATTACAGCACGGAAACAGGCCATTAGGCCCTTCTAGTCCGCACCGAACCAAACACCCCTTTCTAGTCCCACCTCCCTGCCCAATGCCCATAACCCTCCATCTTCTTCTCATCCATAGACCTGTCCAACCTTTTCTTAAATAATACAATTGACTCCGCCGCCACTATTTCTCCCAGAAGATCATTCCACATGGCTACCACTCTCTGAGTAAAGAAGTTCCCCCTCATGTTACCTCTAAACCTCTGCCCCTTAATTCTTAACTCATGTCCTCTTGTTTTAAACTTTCCTCCTCTTAACGGAAATAGTCTATCCACATCCATTCTGTCTGTCCCTTTCATAATCTTAAATACTTCTATCAAATCCCCTCTCAACCTTCTACGCTCCAAAGAATAAAGACCCAATCTGTCCAATCTCTCCCCATACTCCAGATGCTTAAACCCAGGCAACATTCTGGTAAACCTTCTCTGCACTCTCTCCACTCTGTTTATATCCTTCCTATAATTTTACGAGGATATTCTTATACAAGCTTATCAATAAGAAAGGGAAGTAATGTTGGCTTGCTTTCTCTATGGAAAACAATGTTTGTTAAACTTTGCAAGTAATAATGGCCAGGACAGATATGGGCCATTATTAGGACGGACCTCATTCATCTTGAAATTTCATCAAAGTTTTTGGTGTGCTTGAGTTGAAACTGAATTTTTTTCTTGATCAGAATAGTAAACAAGTGGTCTTCCTGTGACACTATCTGTCTTAGTATACAGTATAACTGGAAGCATACTGCATGGCACAAAGTGTTTTTTTGAATGTCAGGCCCCTCAATCTTGGACATTCTAGGTCAACATTAATTTCTCAACAGAAGTTATGATTATTTAATATCAAGGACATTTTATTCTTCTGTAAAATCTTTTTTTTAGAACTCCAGGTTTCAGATTAATGTGGCTTTGCAAATATCACTATTGTGAATTCAAATTAAACATGCTTGATTTCAAGACTGAAAACTAAGTTACTACTTTATATTTTCAGAATGTTAAATCAGTGATAATTACTAATAAATATGATCACCTTATAGGACATACAATTGGTCATGGCAACAGGTAAATTCAGTCGTAACAGGATCTTGCTATTACGAGGCTAACCTATAATGACAAACAGAGCCCTTGAGATTAAGACTAATGACCTATCTGGTTTTCAGAGATGAAATGTGCACTCACTTTTCACAGCATGCTTCATTTGAGAAACCAGCAACTCACTTCCGCTCTTCACACTGTCACAGGAGAGAAAAAAACTGGCTGAAAACCCAGAGCGCACTCCAGGCTGATTTCTCCATTACACAATAGAGGCTCTGTTTAACTTCTGTAGTCTGGCAAACTGTCAGGGCTTGGCTCAGTTTCTAAGCCCCCTGCCTTCCAGCCTTTTGACTTGATGCCAGAAACAATTAATCAGATACACTTTACAGCTGAACAATAATCAAACAAAACTGTTGAGATATAGATCGTCCAGATTGAAAATTTTCACAAGTAGAAAACAAAGTCATTAGTAGATGCCTGTATGATTAATGATCTTTGATAATATAACCCAGACATATTATCCTTTAAAAGTGACCCTCTCACTGCATAGCTAGTACACTTACAGTGAACTTATTAAGGGTATCCAATACTTCTAACGATAATTTTTCACAACCAAACCATTGAAACTATTTGCCACAGTACTGTAGTATTTCAATAAGCATTTTATTCTATTAATGTAATGACTTATTGATTGATAGTAACTGATAGCAAAAGTGGCACAAGGACATTTGTGTTTTTTGAGAACAGAGTAGCATTTTGCAGTTAAATTTTTAACTTCTCTCTATTTGCAAATATTCAGTTTTAAAATGTTCTAAAGGTGTTGCAGTAGCTATAATGTTAGAAAACTTTACTCTTAGAAACAATAACTAAATCCCAACCTGACCATTCTTGAAATTCCTCCAAAGATTCAGTTTAATTTTTATCAGGGCAAGGGAAGTAAGATTGGCAACAGACCTTCTAGCAGAAAGAAATCATGTCTGTAGGCCAAATAAAATAAATGTGTGCTGAGAGCTGCATCCACAGTCTCTTGATGACCTGATGCGTATTATAGCCCATCAAATGTGATCAAAATGTAATCAATGGCTATTGCACTTCTGTTATTGATGCATCAATATGCAATATTAAAGTGTGATTACACTTTAATGTAGGAAATCAGTACATCATATTAGCAACAAAAAGTGCAATAGCCATTTGGCTGAATTTTCTGTAATCTTAATGGAGGGAAATGATCTCAATTTGGGGAAGGACTAAGACAAGTGTCATACAAAGAAAATAGCAGAAAACTGATCCAAGTATGCATTGGCAAATACGAGCTTGCCAGGACAAATCTGCCAGTTCTCATTTGAATCTTTTGCACTATTTCCTGTTCAAATTCAACTGGAATGACTGCTTGGATGATCAACAGCAACATGCAATGGAGCACGGGTGGGAACATTCTCAGACAGTAAGATATACGTGGAATCCTTCCTTGTACTCCTCTCACCTTGCCATGTCAACTAAATCTGATACTTTTTCCTCCAAACCACTTAAACAACTCCATTCATGACATTCCAACTTTCTCTCCAGTTTTGTACAGAACTCATACTGGCAATACATTCTCCCAATATGGTTCATGTTTCCATTCTTTGATTTGGAAAGTTCACCCTAAACCAATCAATCAGACTTTTCTATTGTTTCACAACCTTTGTTCGTCATTACCAGGTATTTTATGCAATCCACTTTGCACCTTTGTTCACTGCAATACAAGCCAATATAACAACCATTCCCACTCACAGAACTCACATTTATTGCTTCCTTTTAGCTCTTTCCATCATTGTTACCCAGTGAACTCTCACAAACACTTCCAGCCACTAATCCCCTCTGCAATTGTGACTCACTGGAAAGTCTCCTCCATCATCACACCAGGAATCCATCTTATTGACCTTTCCCTGTCATTGATGTCCACTGGACTCTCGTGAGATTTGAATCCACTGAACGTGCACCATTGACATCCAACAAAATCTCCCAATCAGCGACTGACTGAATGAATTCAGCCATTTACTCAGTGACAACCCCCCCCCCCCACCGAATGCTACCAATGAATTCTCTGTCACTTACTGAGCTATCTCTATGATTACCACCCACTGAAAACTTTCAAACATCACCAGTCATTGAACACCATCTACTTTGCATCTATCAAACCCTTTCTCCCATTGCAGTATCCTCTCTCTGTCTTTGCTGCCTGTTTAACTTCCTCCAGAATCACAGTCACTGAGCAATTCAGGTCATTGCCATCCATTGAATAAGCTTTTATTGGACCCAGAATTCTCTCCCCCATAACCACTCACTGAACTCCCTCCATCATTGCACTCTTTTAACACTCCTTATCATTGCATCACCAAATGTTCCCCATCATTGCACCCATTGACCCACGTCGAGTGTGCCTAATACAATTACTTTATAATTATGTCTATGAAGTACTGTCTATTGTTGGAGTTGCTGGAGTCTCTCATCATCGCTTCACACTCAACTCCATTGACGATTGCCACCCACTTAACATCGATGACCATTGCCTCCTCTTCTCACTCTCTACCACTGAATCCTTCAAATTCTGTCCATTGTTACCAGCTACTCATTGCACCCACTGAAAACATCTAGCATTTTTATTCACTCAACACCCTCTATCACTGCATTAGCTGACGCTTATCTGTCATTGCCACTCAATGAACACGTACAAACCTTGTCAACAACTGAACTCTCTCTACAATGGTCTCGGTGAATGCCTTCAATCATCACAGTTACTCTCTATGACTGCACCTACAATTCTGCCTCTGCAGGTAACCTACAAACTCTCTCTGTCATTACATCCTCTGAATCCTCCCTTACCATTGCACATTCTAAAACCTATCTTTCATTGTAGTCAATAAAATCTCTTTATCATTGCATGCATGGAGCACTGTCATTTATTGGGGTTCCTGAATTTTCACCACTACCATCACAGGACTCTGATTTTATATTTATTGTCAGTGTTCATAAATGGCATCACATATAACCCTGAGATTCTTATTACTGCAGGTAAGGCAGAATTACCACTTATTGGTACTGTAAAGAAAACTGTACACAGCATATACATGTAAAGAAATAAAGAACTGTAAACAGGTAATGAATGTAAACAAACTACCTGTGCAATACAGAAAGAATAAAATAGTGATAAAGTGTACATGGGTCCTTAAATGAGTCCCTAACTGAGTTTGTTGTTGAGGAGTCTGATTGCAGAGGGGTAGCAGCTTTCCTGAACCTGGTGGAGTGAATATTGTGGCATCTATCCTGATGGCAGCAGTGACAACGGAGCATGTCCTGGGTGATGTGGATCCTTGATGGTTGCTGCAGCTCTTTGACAGCAGTGTCCTATGTAGATTTTCTCAATGGTCAGGAGGGTTTTGCTTATGATATACTAGGATTTGTTCTCTACCTTTTGCAGGGCTTTCTGCTCAGAAATATTGGTATCCCATACCAGACTGTGGTGCAGCCGGCCAGCACTTTGCATACACTTGAAGTTTGTTAAGGTTTTCAATGTCATACCAAGCCTCCACAAACTCCTGAGAAAGTAGAGGAACTGACGTGCTTTCTTCATGATGCCATTTATGTGTTGGGTCCCGGAAAGGTCCTCCGAAATAGCGACTTCAAGATATTATTATTTGCTCACCATCTCCACCTCTGACCCCCCCCCCCCCCCCCATGATCACTGGATTGTACACGTCTGATTTTTTTTCCCTCCTGAAGATCACAATTGGCTTCTTAGTTTTGGTGACATTGAGTTAATTGTTACTACACCATTTAGCCAAGTTTTCAATCTCCCTCCTGTATGCTGGGTCATCGCCTCCTTTTATACAACCCACCACTGTGGAATGAGTAAAAACACAATGCTGTAGAAACTCAGCTGGTCAAATAGTGTCCTTTATGTAGCAAAGATAGATACATAACCAATGTTTTGAGCTTGAGCCCCTCGCTCTTGGTTATTTCATAGTACTAAATAACTGACAGTACCATAACCACCTTTGCTTGCCTCAGCAAAATGGTGAAACTGAGCAAATGTGGCAATTCCAAAGTCTATAGGTTTAAAAATAATCTGTTAACATTTCAAGACTCTCAGTCCAATTCATCCAATCTTGTGCAATGGAATGTGATATAGTTTTATACCATCCAAAATTTATTCTGCACAATTCTTGCAGAATTTTCTTGGCTAGTAATACTATTGGTGCCAATATTCTCAAAGGATAGTATACTGAGCTTATGATCAAAAGAATACCTCTTCTTGTCAAAGGTCATTCTTTCAAAACATTTTTGAATTTGAAAACATCAGACATGGCCTGTTTCCATGCTGTGAACGGTTATATGAACACACCATTGCACTCACAGAATTCTTTCGACAGGTAGAATCAATCCAAATCAAGGTGTTTTATCTCCTTTGCTCTTTCTGTCTCAGGAATAACAGCCAACACATCGCGACTGTTTCTAATCCATTTCATAAGGAAGAAACCTTCTTTATTACAGATCTCCTTTAACTTATGACAAAGATCTATTGCTTCTTTTTCTGAAACCACTGAAGTGAGACAATCATCAACATAGAAATTATCTCTGATGATGTTTGTAGCTCAAGAACTAAATTGCTCTTCATTATCTTCAGCACATTTCCTGAGTGGAAAATTTGCCCAACTCAGTGATGAGTTGCTCCAAATAAATGAACTGTCATTCTGTATTCAATCATATCTTTACTATAAACGCCATTAAGCCACCATAACAATTGTAAAAAAATCACGATCTTCGGATGGTACTTTCACTTGATGAAATATTGCTTCAATATCTGCAGCAATTACAGTAGGCTCTTTACAAAATCTTATCAGAACGTCTATTAAAGTACTGGTGAAGTCTGGACCTTGTAAAAGTTGAGAATTCAATGAAACTCCTAGAAATGATGCCCCACAATCAAGTACTGCACATAGTTTCTTCTTTTGTGGATGTCTAACACCATGATGAGGTAAATACCATTTTCTACCATTTCCAATATGACATTGGTATATTCCAAATGAAAGGAAGAATTTCTCTTGAATTTTCTCTTCAAATTCAGCATATGCTATTCTGCATTTATTTTATTGCCTGGCATACAAATTTCCCTTTTCTTCAAAGGTAATGCTGTACAGTGATGACCATCAACATGTTTAACAGAATTTGAAATGAAATCCAGAAACAGCTTGTCCTCCTTTGAAGGCTCTTGAATATCTTTGCAACATTCAGGGAAATCAATTTTAAACTGTTGTTCCCACAGATCATTAAGTTTGACAACTAAAATTCTGTTGACATTTACATTCGATGACTCCTGATCATTATTCATTTTTCCTCCTAATGGTCCGTTAATTGTCCATCCAAGCAATGTTCTCATGGCATAAGGTCCATCATTTTGACTCCTTATTACTTCTAGAGGTTCAAGAGCTTTTGGTATATCTAATCTAATTAACATCTAGATCTTAGCATCAATCTTGGGTAATCAAACCTCTTTTAGATAATCCCATCATTTGATATCATCCTGATAGAAGACTATGCCTATGAATAAGAGGAATATTCTCTGAGTATACACACTTGGAAGATCACAAAATTCATTGCTATTCAATCCAGCAATCTGTAAACCTGATACTATATTAGTTTCAATGTTCCTTTCATCATTCATTGTCTTCAACAAGATTTGTGATCTTTTACCAAGATTAAGTTTATTCATCAATTCAACAGTACAAAATGATGCGGTACTGCTTGGGTCAAGAAATGTGCAAGTCTTCAGAATGAAGCTTTAACCTGCACAAGAACTATTGAGAGAGTTTTGTCACTGGCCTCAGTAAGACTTTGTCTGAACTGAAGCTGATGCATTCTCTTTGAGTGTGTCTTTAGTCTTGGATTCCTTCTCAACTTGACTTCATTGAGTATGCAGTAACTTGGGATGCTTTAAATTGCATATAGCACAACTGAGTTGCTTATTTCAAGTTTTGCTGATGTGCCCTTTACACAAACAACCAAAACATATTCCATTCTTCTTTAAAAAGTTTAATTTCTTGTCATACGATTTTTTTTTCTCCAATCGAGAACTGTTTTCTAAAGCATTCTAGAAAATTGTATTTCCAATACGAACAGCTTTCCTGATCAGTCTGATCTTCTTTTTCCATTGTTTCTTTGTTCTTTCTTGTGCTTGTATCTGACACAACAGTAACAAAGGTACTTCCCTTTATATCTTTAGGAACTATTGAAGTATCCTTAATATTTCCAAATGCTGGTACAGTGTTAACATGCACATGCCATTCCAAAGATTGTACAACATCCACAAAAGTGGCATCCCTTTCAAGAAGAATCTTAAGCTCTAACTTTGGTTCTCCGTAAGTGCTTCAGCTTATAAATGTAATTTCTTGACAATAATCGACAAATTATCAAGCAAATTCAGCTCTTGGAAATGTACAATACTTCCCATTGCATTACAATATCCTATCAGAAAGAGTGCATATGCTTGTAAAGTCTTCGTGTCCTCTGATTTTATTGCTGGCCAAGAAAAAATCTTGCGATCTTATGTTCATCACTATATTGCTGATGCAATAATTCTTTTGCCCTTTTAAAACTTTGGCCTGGATCCATATATTGGCAACTTTTGACTAATCCTTCACCTCTCCTCCAGTGTACTGCTCCAGGTATACAATCGATCTTTAGTGTTTTTAGTATTTCTTTCAATGTGATGTTGAAAGGATTTCATGAGTCAAAACTTGTAATGGATCTACATTAAAAACTGGAATTTCTTTCTTAGGTAAACCATATGAACCTTGTTGCTTCTCTAACAGCAGAAATTTCATTTTGTTTTACTATGAGTGACAATATATTGTCTTGTCCACCATGGCTTGTGACTGGTTGTCTTGTGGTGAATAGATCATAAGGATCTTGAACTGGTGCCATAGGTGAAGGAACTTGAGTTGTAACTGATGGCATTGATGGGGATCCTTGGTATGTACGTGATGGCATTGGTGGAGATTCTTGACTTGTTGGTTCGTCAGCAACACAAAGAGACATCAATGGCTGAATATGATCAACTTGTGTGGTTGAACTTGGTTGAAATGGTCTCCTTTTGGGAAGGTTCATAAACTGTGCGCTTGAAAAAGATAGAATTTTGTTAGCCCTTTCCACAGGGTTGGTCATCGACACTTGAGCACTAGCAGCTCCACCCATGGCTCCTTGCTTGAGTATACTAATTTCTTCTGGCAGCAGTACCCATTGATCTGCTGGAATGTTAGGTGCTAGCCCTTTGGGTATTTCACTTTGAGTGATAGATATTGCAGAAGCCTGAGCTAATGCTTTTACTTTGGCCATCTTCATAGAATATTGTTCCTCAAGCTCTAGTTTTTTGGTTTCTCTCTTCAATAACCTTTTTCGTTCTTCTTGCTGAATCTTCATTTCAGCTTCTTGTCTTAGTTGCTGATTCTTCATTTCAGCTTCTTTATCCTCTTGAACATGTATTTTCTCCAACCATTCACCTTGTGTCTCGATAGTAGACTTCTTGCTCCTTAGCAAGCAAGTAAAGCTGTACTTGCTCTAGTTGCCTTTGAAGACTTTGAAGATCTTCCTAGCCTTGGAAATACTATAATCAGGATTCACATCTGAACTTTCAGATACCACTGATTGAGTCTCTATCTTCAGTATTTCACTTGGTACAGCACAAGTACATTCATCTGTTTCAGTCCCACTAACCTTTAAGTCAGCTAGTGAGGCATGCAGGGCCTTGGGGTCCTCTTCTTGCTTGGAAGTTGAAACTGCTTCTTCAGTAGTGGCTGGCTCCAATCTCCTACCAAGAGTTGTCAATTTGCCATGCTGTCTTAACTCACGACCAAAGAGTTCTTTGAGAGGAGCTGTTTGCTCAAGGCCTTTAGCCTGATAAGCCTTCTCCTCCATCTTGGATTCTTCACACTGCAGCCTGTTTTCTCCTGGCTTAACCTGGGAACTGTAAACAATTTTGTATCTTGCGTGATCCCTTTAAGAGGATTTCACTGGCTGAATGACTCTGTTCTGCACAAACTGGCTTCATTATCAGTTTTTACAATAACTTTCCAAAACATTCTTCTGGGCTTCCTGCCAGATTCTGCTAACCAGAACTCTATGTTATTTCTCAAGATTACAGGTGTCCTTTTCAGACAGTAATGTTCTCATAGAGGCTTCTGGAATCTTCTCACGGACAACTAAATTCTTTTAAAGCTTAAATACTTTCTTCCAAACAAAGTTCACAATCATAACTTTTCTTTGAATAAGAATATAAATAACACTTTCCAAGTTCTAATATTTCCCTATTTCAAAACATCATCTTCACAGAAACATAAATGACAATATTCTGAATTACCATCTTATTAATTTAATAAATCAAACTTCATAGTTTCAGCTGTAAGTAGCTTTAATTGGTTGATAATAAATTTTGCATAACTTCACATTGAGATTTTCATAACAATGAGTAAACAAAGCATACTGTATAATGATAACAATTTTCAACTTTAAACGGCTATAAAAGACATAAACAAAATAAGACGAAATAAGATGAATAAGATAAATTCAAAAAAAGTATCTCAAGAGCTTACATATCCATCATGATTCTTCGAAGAATGAGATACAAACTCTCGGTCCGCTCAAATATTATGACATATGATGTCACAGTAACTATGGTAATACTGCAAACAACAATTTTCCTTAGAGGGACAGGCACAAAATTAACAAAAATAATAAAAAAAACACAAGGTTTTAACCTTTTCAGCAGGAACCCAATCAAGATGGTAAAGGGGGAATGCAACAGGAAGAGCATGGTCCCCATAGCAGGAGGTAATAGATGGATAAAGCAGAGAGGGCACACCAGCAAGCAGGGGAAGGGATGGCTGTGTGAATGGAGAGGGCAGGGGGTAGAGAGATGGAGGAAAGAAAACAAAAATGGAAGGGAGAAAAAATGGAGAGTAGGCTAGCAGAAACCGAAGGTCCGTGTTAATGCATCTGGTTGGAGAGTGCCACTACTGTGGTATTGTCAGTGAATTTGTGGATGGCAATGTTGTTGTACCAAGCCACACAGTCGCAGGTGTAAAGTGAGTAGAGCAGGGGACTAAGAACATAGCTCTGCGGTACTCTGGAAATGATGGAGATTGTGGAGAAAATGTTCTTACCAATTCTTACTGATTATAGCTGGAAGAGAGAAAATCTAGGATTCAATAACACAGTAGGGTATTGAGGCCAGGACTTGATTAGCTAATCAGTTTTGAGAAGATGATGGTGTTGAATGCCAGACAGTACTGGATAAAAAGCATCCTAATGTATGCATCTTTGCTGTCCAGGGCTTTATGTAGAGCTATATTTCCCAAACTGAGTTCCACAGAACCCTGGGGTTCTGTGAAAAGGCCTAGGGGTTCCACAGAAGAAATTATAGGGATCTATCTGCTTTTCTTTAATTACTTTTTACCTTTATTTCCATTTGTTTTGGGGGGGGGAAAGACAAGATGATGGTCACAGAGGGGTGCCAAGTGGGGGAGACGTGTGCGACCCTCCACTTACTCTCATCTCAGCCACTCATTTGCATACTCATTTGATTCCAGACCAATTAGCAGGTGGAATGATTGGGTGGAGAGGGGAAGGGTGGGGAATTGTGACATCTGTTCTCCCTACCCGCACAGCCAATCACTGTGCTGCGGCCTCATTGTGATGTGGATGGGCTCGATGGGGGTTAAGGTGCAGAAGCTCCTCCCCATCTAATCCACAGTGCTCACTCCCCATGTGATCAGCACAGCAGGTATTCTTGAGCTCCATTTATTTTCCCCCCCATTTGTGTGGTGTGCTCCATTTCTCATTGACTGATGGTGCAAACCGTGCTGCTGGAATGAACCTACTTCTTCAAGATGAACGAGCAACTGAAAGAGTAGGTAGAGGGGAAACTCATTCATTGGTGTGACTCAAGTGATTGTAACAACTTGGATCCGGCATCTTGCCTCATGTTAAAACAAATAATGGTGTGATGGTTTGCCACCTTGGCATGGGAGCACAGTAGGGATGCCAGTGCTGGAGCAACCACCAGTACAGGTAGGTTGTCTCACTCCTGCTCCAGGGTCCAGCTGCACATGGGTAGGGGAAGACGCTTCCCATAGAAGTTGGACAATTGATTTGGGGAAAAAAAAAGCAAATGACATAAGGAAAGGCAGCAACAATCACCCGTGACCTTGTCCTTTTTATTATTATAGCTATAATTGGGACCCTATATGATTCAAATATGTCTGCCATATCTTAACACATCATATTTGTTCTTTAAATTATATGTAATTTTCCCCATAAATATGCAACTATTCATCTCTGAAATTGATCGTGCTATATGTAGAGGAGAGTCAAGTAATTGCAATACATTTCTTACCCATGGCTAAGACTATTTTAACAAATTAAATTTGTAGTTTAGTTAATTTATTGCTTAGTTTATCTTCCTTAAAGATAATAGTCCCCCCTCTTGGATCTGAACGGGGTTGTATTCAATAAGAGAGGGAAGAGTGAAGGATTTTATTTATGTGGAATGTTAAGTTCTTAACAAAAAAAAGGATAATCCTATATTAATGCATATGATTAGAATATGGCAAGAGATAAATTAATTTATTGGGGGGAAAAAGCAGGGATATCATGAAGAGCACCGTTATGTAAAAATATGCTGCTGGCCATGAATACTAAACTCCTGATATGACAAAGAAATAAGATATAATTATGATTGCTCTGAGGAGGGACTTTAATGTCATTTGCATAAATATGGAGTAGCTAATGGGTCTTTCTTCTGTTATCTACAGATAAAATTGTTCCTGAGAGAAGGATGGGGGCCAATGTTAGTCCCATCTGAAATTAGTGAAATGAAATTAAATGAATGATCTGTCTGGGGAAAACACCTAAATACATAAGAAAAATGTATTGTGTTCTCCAGAGTGAAGGTGCAAAGCCTGGTATACAGAGATCGAGAGAGAGAGATGGGAGTTTGACCTAGGTTTTGCAATACTAGAAAGATGCTGGTCTGATTGGTGTGTGTGTATGTACATATGTATTTTTTTTTCTCTTGTAGCTTTATTGAATATATATGCAGATGGATATGGTTTTAAAATTCTTAAATAAAATAACCAAAAAAAAAAGAAATTTATACCCAAGACACATTGGGTAAATCTTTCACAATTTTCCCCACCCCCTGGTGTTCACAGCACTGAGGATCCTAGATAAGTCAGGTTATTTGTCCCTTGATAGATTGAAATTTATCCAAGGTGAAGTCAATCCTTGTGTTTTCTTATTCTTTTTTCCTCTCTTCTTGTTTCTTGGGAGGGTGGGAGGGAGGGTACCTCTCATTTTGTTCTTCCTTCTTTCTATTATCTTTCTATTATGTTTTTCTCCCATTGTGATTCAACATTGAATTTGCATTTATTGTAGTATTATTGTAATTTTTCCTTTCTTTATAACAATTGAATCACATGTTGAGTTTTTTTCTCAATTTCAACATGCAGATCAATATTTGTATTGTCAACATTATTGGTTTTTCTTTCTGATTATTTTGTTTTGACTGCAAGTGATTGAAAATTCTCAAAATAAAATATTCCAAAAAGAGGAAAAACTTGATAGAAGTAGTAGCAGAGTGGAGACTCCGGTCTAAGCGGGATAATGACACCAGGAGAGGAGCATTTTTACAAATGGCACAAATAGGAGGGGTTTTTCTTACTTTGAAGAATCCGTGGGCTTTCTCGTGGCATTTCTGGTTTTTCTGTTTATGTCACTGTCAGGGCAAGGCTATTATGCCTTTCTTAAAGGGAAATGATCAGTGTATTATTTAAACAACCACAAAGGTTTCACAGCTAAACAATATTGTTTAAAAATTGGCCTGGGATAGAATTTTAAAGTTTATTAGTCTTAATGTTGATGGGCTAAACAGAAGAGTGAAGAGGAAGTGGGTCTTGGCCCACTTAAAAAAAATAAAAGCAGATGTAGTGTTTCTACAAGAAACACATCTTACTAAATCAGAACATGCTAAATTAAAAAGTGGATAGATGAGACAAGTAATATGGTCTTCATTTGGCTCAAAGGCAAGAGGAGTAGCGATTTTAATTAATAAAATATACCAATAATAATAGAAGACACATCGACTGACCAAACTAGAGAATTTGTAATGGTACATTGTAAAATTTATGCAGAATCATGAATGCTTATGAATATCTATGCACCAAATTATGATGATGAAGCCTTTATGAAGGATATCTTTTTAAAAGTAGCAGAGGGAAGACAAAACATATTGGTCAGGAGAGATTTTAATTTCTGTTTGGATCCAGTATTGGATAAATCAGCAAGAACAGTAACAAAGCCAAAAGCTGCAAAAATGACACTATAACTTAGGAAGGGTTTAAATTTGATTGATATATGGAGGCAGCTTAACCCTGTAGAAAGAGATTATTCGCTCTACTCAAGGGTGCATGATTTGCATACAAGGATTGATTTTTTTTTAATGTCTGCTCAGTTAATAAGTAGAGTGATTAAAAACATATTTGGATCACTTGCCATTAATTTTAACTATTGCGACAATGGATAAACAAAAAATTATGTATAGATAGTATCTCAATGTCATACTATTGAGAAGGAAAGAGTTTTGAGAGTTTATTCAGTCATATAGAACTGTTTTATGAAACTAATCTCCCTTCCACTGATAATAGCTTTTTATAATGGGATACGCTTAAAGTTCAAGAGGACAAATGATTTCTTATACAAAAAATCTCAAGACAATATTGGATGGTCTGGAGAAAGATGTAACAAAACTGGAAAAAGAATATCAAAGAAAGGGGATGCAAGAAAAGTATAGATTATTGGAGAAAAACTGAGCTATAACACATTACAAATGTATAGAATGGAAAAAAAAACTATTTAAAAACTCAACAAAAATATGGATTTGGAGACCATGAACACAGTCTTATTTGGCAAGTAAATGCAGAGGAGTCATCAAGGATGATAAAAGCAATCCAAACAGAGGCTGATATTTTAACATAATAAAAAAGAAATATTAACATCTTCAGACAATGCTATAGAAAATTATACTAATCAGGATGATTAGATGAACAAATTTTTAGTGAATATTGAACTTTCAAAACTAGAGGATAGATAACAGACTGATTTAGATGCCTGTTTTACAAGAGAAAACATTGAGAAGGCTCTGGGCACTTTACAAGCTAACAAGTTCCTGGGGGAGGATGGGTTTCCACCTGAGTTCTAAAGATTATTTAAAGATTTATTAATGCCTCTTATAATGGATGTATTGGACTGAATAGTGGAGACCTAGACTCTCCCTGTATTGTTTTCAACTGCTATAATTAGAGTGCTGCTGAAGAAAAATAGAAACCCATTAAAAGCCCCATCATATAGACCTATATCACTTCCAAATGCTGACTATAAGATATTAGCAAAGGTGCTAGCCAATAGATTGTATTTATTTTAGCAGAAACTGTCCAATACAGGTCAGGTGGGATTTGTTAAAGGAAGAAATTCTTCAAATAGTCTGGGCAGACTATTTAACATAATATGTATGGTAAAATCAAACCTGAACCCAAATATATCAATCTCCCTGGATTCAGAAAAAGCATTTGATAAGCATTTCTTATTTAAAACATTAGAGAAATTTGGTATTGGTAGAATATTTATAAATTAAATATTAATAAATTGGATAAAAACTCTATCATAAACCACAAGCCAAAATTATAACTAATAGTCAGATGTCAGCAGTTTTACCCTTGAGTAGATCATGTAGACAGGAGTCAAGTATAATTGATGAAAAATATTATATTTACAACTTCCCCATATTAAGAATTATTATAAGGAAGCTCAATTGAAATTTATTAATGGGATGTTTGATGTAGATAAATCTCCAACCTGGGTTAAAATAGAATTGAGTAAAATAGGAGAAAACAGTACGCAGGATTTTATTTACAAATGAAATTCAGAACACTGGTTTTGAAACATTTGATTGATTTATGGAATAATAGATTATGAAATAGATGGAAAAGGTTTGATTTCTCAAAATAGACCTTTTTTTGATGGATAATCAATTTTTGACAATTTAGAGTCAAATGGGGACTAAGAAAATAGGATACTTTTGAAGCTGGTAAATTTATTTTCAACAAATGAAGGAAAATTTTAATGTTCCAAATAATAGCTTTTTTCTGTTATTATCAGGTTAAAGCTTTCTTGGTTGATAAGTTAGGTCCTAATTTGATACTTCCTAGGCAGAATGAATTAGAATTATTGATATATAATGGTGGCTTTAAGTTCATCACAGTGATGTATAAATTACTTTATACAAAAGTAACTCCTAAGTTAGGAATTCATAAATCAAGATTAAGATGGGAAGTTGATTTAAATAGACAAATAGATAAAAATGATTGGATGCAACTATGTAAAGAAAATATGACAACAATTTTTAATGTTAGGTATAGACTCCATATTCTTGAAAATACATCATCCCTGTTTCTGAGATTATAAGTGATCTTCTCCAGGGGAACACAATTATGCATTTCTATCTTCCAACAGGCTAAACCTAGTTGGGAATCAGATTTCCAAGCAACTGCTATGCATTTCCTGGCTTTTGCTAAAGTGAGCTTAACAAATTTAAATTGATATTTTTGACAGCCTCATTTTAGGTCTTCTGTCTTCTAAATTCCCCAATACAAATAATTCAGATGCCCTGAAGGTATAGAATTCCAGTATTTTTTCCCCCTGGAAATTACCCAAGTTTCAAGTTAATTATGGAGAAGGACAGGTCTGGGTCTCAGGTTGAGTTTCTAAATTGGAGAAAAGCCAATTTTGAGGAAATGAGAAAAGACCTAGATGCATGGATTGGGATATTGTTTTCAGGCAAGGATGTGTGAGGTTAGTGGAGGACCTTCAAAGGTGAAATTTTGAAGGTACATAGTTAGTATGTTCCTGTCAGGATCAAAGGGAAGGTTGAAAAGCATAGGGAATCTAGATTTTCAAGGGATATTGGGGATCTGGTTTGGAAGAAGAGAGAGGTGTATAACAGGTACAGGCAACATGGAACAAATGAGGTACTTGAGGAGTATAAAAAGTGCAAGAGAAACCTCTAGAAAGAAATCTGGAAGACTAAAAGAAGACATGAGCTTGCGTTGGCAGTCAATGTAAATGAAAATCCTAAGGGATTCTACATGTATATTAAGAGCAAAAGGACAGTAAGAGTAAAAATTGGTCCCCTTGAAGATTACAGTGGTTGACTTTGTAAGGAGCCAAAAGAGATGGGGGAGGTCTTAAATGTTTCTCTCTTCCTCTTTCCCTCCCCCCCCCCACCCAATCAGTGTTCACTCTGGAAAAGGGCACAGAATCATGGGAAGTAAGGAAAACAAAATGAGGTAATGGAACCAATACAGATTAAAGAGAAGGAAGTGCTTGCTGTCTTGAAACAAACAAACATGAATAAATTCCCCAGCCCTGACAAGATATTCTCTCTGATCTTGAGGGAGGCTAGTGTAGAAATAATTAAAATGTCCTTAGCCACAGTTTTGTGCCAGAGGATTGGAGGGTAGCTAGTGTTGTTCCATTGTTTAAAAAAGGTTCAAAAAGTAACCCTGGAAATTATAGGGTAGTGAGCCTGACATCAGTGGTAGGTAAATTATTGGAAGGTCTTCTAAGAGAGTGGATATACAATTATTTGGATAGGCATGGTTTGATTAGAGATAGTCAACATGGCTTTGTGTGTGGTAGGTAGTGTCAACCAATCTTGTAGAGTTTTTGAGGAGGTTACCAGGAAAGTGAATGTTGTCTACATGGACTTTAATAAGACCTTTGACAAGGTTCTGCATGGTAGGTTAGTCGGGAAGGTTTAGATGCTAGGTATTCACGGTGAAGTAGTGAACTAGATTTGACAATGGCTGGATGGGAGAAGACAGAGAGTAGTGCTGGGTGATCACTTCTCAGATTGGAGGACTGTGACTAGTGGTGTGCCTCAAGTATCAGTGTTGGGACTATTGGTGTTTATCATCCATATCAACAATCTGGATGATAATGTGGTAAATTGGATCAGCAAGTTTGCAGATGACACTAAGACTGGAGGTGTTGTGGACTGTATGCATCCATGCAGAGCAGAGGATTTCACACATATAGAGCTGAAGAGGCCACTGCAACCTCATGCATTGCCATTTTTTCCCCCAATGTTTCTTGGAGGGTGTCTTGAAACACTCCAGATAGACCAACTTGGGATGGGGACCATTCTAGATCCTGCATTGGTAAATTGGGAAATGAGCATTGCTTTGATTGAAGTGTCAACAGATGCATAGTTCTTATTCCAGAATTGATTATTCTTTAACTGACAACCAACTCATTTCTTTGACCAAATCATGTGAATAGCAAGGAATAATTATATCTGATCATGCTCCCGTCATTTTGACTGAATTTGATTTTTGACATTCAATTGTTATAAAGAAAGGCAATGGAGATTTAATACTATATTTGCAGACAAGGAATTTTTATATTTTAATGGACAATCAAACTTTTTTTGCTACCATCTCCTCCCCAATGATGTTTGATTTGATTGTCTGGGGTATAATGAAAGCTTATTTGAGAGGACACATTATTTCTTTTTCAGTTAATCTTAAGATGACCAACAAGGAAATGTTGGAATTAATTAATCAGATTAAACAAATTGATTTACAATTTGCTCAACAATGTGGCTTTTATGTAAAAGGAGAGTAAAACTAAAAACTAAACTTGACCTTCTCTCTACCCACCCAATTGAACAGCAATTGTTGAGGAGCAGGAGTTATTTTTTATATTCATGGGGAAAAAAATCTGGTAAGATATTCAATGAACAATTAAAGGGAATTTCAGTTGAAAAAAAAATCAAGATTCTGATGAGAGATGGTAAAATTACTACAGATTATTTTAAAATAAATGAGACTTTTAGAGAATTTTACTCTAACCTTTATAGTTCTAAATTTAATAAACAACTTACTTCAATGTCGGATTTCATAGATCTGCAGAATATACTTACCCTTTCCCAAGACAGGTGTACAAATAAGTGGAGGCACTTATTTTTCAGGATTAAATATCTCTAGCTATTTCCTCACTACAGTCTGGTAAATCTCCAGAACCAGATGGATATCCTGTCAAATTTTATAAATCTTTCTCTTAATAAGCTTGTACCTTATTTAAGTACTGTGTATAATGATTTACTTAAGGATGAAAAGCCAGGGGTCATGAGTTCGTTCCTTGCTGGGGCCTCATTTCTGTGAGTGGCACTTGACAAAGTGGCGACTCTTTGTCTTCCTTAAAGTTAAAAAATTTCATGCATGTTACATTCTAAATTCATGACAATAATTGAAACTGTACCCTTTATATCTCTTATTTTGAAAAGAGGAGCCAGATGAATGTGATCTTATAAACCTATTTCATTACTTAACATAGATATGAAGATTTTATCTAAAGTTCTTGCCCATAGATTAAAGAATATTTTACCACTAATTATTGATACAGACCAAACTTAAAAATTGTTACTCATAATATTCATCAATTATTGAATATTTTATATTTACCCTCCACTCCAGCAAATGAATGTGTTCTTTCATTAGATGCTGAGAAGATGTTTGACCAGGTGGAATGGGAATATTTGCTTGCTACTTTAGGAAAACTTAATTTTGGTCCAGATTTTATTAAATGGATTAAATTTTATTCATATCCCACAGCTTCAATTAGTTCTAATTCACAACAATTGATTTTTTAGGCTTTATAGGGGAACTTGGCAAGGTTGCCCCTCAAATCCTTTGCTCTTTGACATGGTATTGGAGCCCGTAGAATTTGCTCTTTGTGAGAGCAGAGATTTCACAGGAATAACTAGAAATGAAGTTGAACATAGAAGATTCCCTAAATGCAGATGATCTTTTATGCTTTATTTCAAATCCTGAGGGTTCTATACCAAATATATTAACCTTATTTAGGCAATTCTCAAGTTATAAATTAAATCTGCAGAGGAGTGAACTATTACCCCTAAAGGGATCTTTTTCAAAATATTCCAATGACCCTTTTAAGATAGTGAAAGGCGATTTTAGATATCTGGGAATTACAATTACTATGAGCTACAAAAACACATTGAAAGAACATTACTCAGTATTATTGAATCAGACTAAAGTATTATTATCAGGATGGTCACCCTTATCCATCACAATAATTGGACATATCAATTTGATTATAATTAACATTACCTGCATTTCTGTATCTTTTCAAGCTTTACAAATTTTATATGGAGGATTTCACATTTTATTATTGTGTGGTTAATATATGTTATCTACTTTTATGTTACATTTTGATAAATTAGAGGACTACCCTTCTTGGGTAGAAATGGAATTGAATTTTTCTCTCTTTTTCAATCTTTTTATTAAAGATATTATAGTGAACAATACATGAGAATAGAATGCAGTATCAAATAGTAAAAGCAGAAACATCAATATATTTCAAAACTTAATACTATGCATAACATATTGAACAATATTATCCCTTTTTCCTCAAAAAAGAAAAAAAATATTAAAACCCCATCTAACTTTTAAACAAACAAACTGCAACAAAAAACACTGGGAAGCCTAAACTGAGAGTTCACTACAACAGATAGTTTCAAACTACTTATCTGGTCCTTGCCAAATGAAAAAAACAACATAAATTCAAAACAGTATGGAAGGTAAAGTCAAAATAGTTTATAAAAGAACACCAAATCTCTTCAAACTTAACAGAGGTATCAAAAGTCCAAGTCCTAATTTTTTCCTCAACATAAACATGACATAACTTGAAGGAACCATTGCATCAAAGTAGGTGAATTAGGATCTTTCCATTTAAATAAAATGGCTCTTCTGGTTAACAATGTAGTAAAGGCCACAACCCAATGTGCACAAGTAGGAACTCAACCCACCTCTGGAACTATAATTCCAAAAATAGGAGTCAATGGTTTAGTTTGCAATTTAATACCCAAATCAGGTTGATATGATAAAATTAGGTAACATCTTATTCAAAAAACTTCTAACTTCTAACTTAAAAAAAAGTGACTTGGGTAAATTATATTTGTTAGATATTATATCAAAGTTCATTAAACATCCATTTATAAACAGATCTGATAGAGTTCTTTTGCTTTTCCATAAAGGCTTGAAAAAAAAATAGTTGAACTAACTAGTTAGTAGATAAACCATTTTTTTTTAAATCAAAAAATTGCAAAATTGAAACCAAATCCATGATGTACATTTAAGTATTGGGTTAAAGGTATGTCTTCTAATCTTAGAAATTGTAAAAGGAAGAGCAATTCCCAATAAGGAAGCTAATGAATATCTCTGCACAGATTTCAATTCCAAATCTGTCCAATGAGGGTGTTGAAGTTTGTCAGAATAATATACCCAGAAAATATTAACTGCCCATTAATAAAAGATTAGGTGAAGCCATACCACCATCTTTCTTTAATTTCTGCAAATAAAATTTACTCAACCTAGCATTTTTATTATTCCATTTAAGAAATTTTAGAGTCTAGTTTCAAATTCTACTTTTCAAAACAAAATATACAAGACTAAAGTATAAACTAACATCCACAAGTTACATTAATTGTAAATTACACCCAGGAAGGGAAAAGAGAAAGGATTATATATGTAAAAGAAATGTAAGAAAAAGGTTATATTAAATCCAACAGTTCAATTTAAACCAGCAGCTGAGCGACAAAGCATCCGGCCTCTGTTTAACAGGACCAGCATATTAATTATAACTGACCAAAGAGCTAAGTCCATGGATTCATCTTGGTTGTAAAGCAAATTTTTCTTGGAAGAACCTACTTCCAGCCCTTGGGTCTTTCCATCCTGTGGAAAGATCTTCAAATGCTCAGGAAAGTGGAGGGAAGGTTTGCATTGCTGTTTGTAGAGCTCAGCCATTACTTTTTTTTTCATTCCTCTTTCATGAAGAACTTCATGCAGGTAATATTCCATGAAGTGAATAGCAGCTCCTTTATATTCTATAATACCATGCTTTTGAGCTTCGCAGAAACTGCCTCCTTGGTCTGAAAATGATGAAAACATAATAACTGTTTGTGGTCTCTCTTCAGGAAATGGTTTTCATTTCAATATATGGTGTGTCCGGTCCAAGGTCAGGGGATTCTTCAAAATCCCCTTGACTATCTATCCCAGCATATTGGGGAAAAAAAATTCCATTGGATTGTCTGAATCCAAGTTTTCTGGCAGGCCAAATACTCTCAAATTCAATCTTCGATTCCTGCTTTCCATACCAATATTTTTGTCTGCATTTCTTCAACAATGGAGTAACTTCCTTTAATTCTTGTTAACTTTTTTGAAATTGTTACTATGTATATCATACACTTTTTCCAGTTTTCCCACTCCTTTGA
The DNA here is from genome assembly GCF_036971445.1 of Narcine bancroftii. Lineage (NCBI taxonomy): Eukaryota > Metazoa > Chordata > Chondrichthyes > Torpediniformes > Narcinidae > Narcine > Narcine bancroftii. Next base: position 181,336,625 of record NC_091471.1, on the reverse strand, counting down.
CCAAACCTTCAAGATTCTTCAACCTAAACATCGATTCCATAATGGAGAGATATTGGTACTTGGTATCCTTTGATTCTTCATTTTTCCCTCTTCTTGCCTTCTGCAAAAACTACACCAGTTCTTGTAACAGGACATCTTCAGAATAAAAAGTCTGCTTTCTTTTATTTGAAAAGTAAAAGTGACATGACTGTTCAAATGTGAGATAGAGTAAAAAAAAAATGTTTGGAGCAGGGCCAAAAAGCAACTTACTCCATACTTGGCCAGTAGGAGACTCCCTTGATATTTTCTAAAAACTCATCAAAGTTGGTAATTTAAGTTCCTATTTACCCTTCTACCTTTCTAAATTAACGGATAATCTGATAATGAGACATGGGTTGAGAATATGGACACAATTTGGAAATGTTTCTGGAAATCACAGTTTTTCCCTTTTCAATCTTCTTTGTCAGACACAGGTCTTAAGGAGTAGTATAGATCAGGTATTTAAAGCAATGGTTCTCAACCTTTTTCTTTACACTCTCACACCACTTAAGTAATCCTTGTGCCAAAGGCATTCTGTGATTAATAAGGGATTGCTTAAGGTGGTATGTGAGTGGGAAGGGAAGGTTGAGAATCATTGCTCTAGACCCAATTGTTACTGAATTATTTTGCTTGAGAAAAATTCTCATTTGCCCATTTCCTTTGGAGTTATGAAACTGTGCAAACAAGTCAATTAGGTATGATTAAAACAATGGTTTTCAAACTTTTTCTTTCTACCCACATATCACCTTAAGCAGTCTCTTTCTAATCACAGAGCACTGATGGCATAGGGAGAACATAAAGTGGTATGTGAGTGGAAAGAGATAGGTTGAGAACTATGGTTTTAAAGATCTTTTGAGATAAATTTGCTTCTTTTGAACAATTGTCAGCAAAATTTAAACTTTCTAATAGGCATTTTTTAATAAAAAAGATATTTACAAATTAGGCATTTTGTTCAGTCCAAACTTTGATTTTCCTCAAATTTCCAAAACAAATATTCTTGACTTACTCTTATAGTTTACCATGGTGGATTAATATCAATTATTTATAATAACTTAATGGATTTAAGAATAGCCTCAATGAGTGGGATTAAGAATGACTTGGAACCTAATTTGAATGTATCATTTTCAGAGGGTACCACTCTTAATTTGACTAATTAATCTTCATTTTGTGCATGACATTGTTTGTTACAATTTAAAGTGGTAGATAGAATACATATGCCCAAAGTTAAATTTTCCCATTTTTATCCTATGTGATAAGTGTAAAATCTTTGAAGTGTCATTGATTCTTATGTTCTGCAAGTTCCCCAATTTAGAAAAAAGTTGGAAAGCTATTTTCCAAACTTTAGTGATTTTTAAGATCAAAGTAGAACCATGCCCTTTAATTGCTTTTTGATTTTTCTCACAAGGATATATTTTTGACTTCAAGCCAAAAGAGAATCACAGCTTTTACCTCACTGATCGGTAGATGAATAAGTCTAATGAAATTGAAAGATAAATTTTCACCTGTTCATATCCAATGGATACATGATATTATGTCTTAAGTTTGAAGAAAAAGGATAACATTAAAGATATAATGTTTGAATTTGAGATGATGTGGGGCCCATTCATGGATTATTATTACAAGTTGAAGTCTTAAGAGACACAGATGGTCCAGAGATTTCCTGTCTGCTATCTGAAGGACATTATTCGATCCATATCTTCATAATGTATACAAATTAATCTCATTTAGAGGGAGGGGTTAGATTAGAAGGGTTTTTTTTGTTCTTCACATTTATTTTTGTTAGTAGAGATATTTAGATAAAAATGCATGCAAGTGTGGTATCACAAAATAAGATAATACCTTTTTATACAAGGGAATTTTAATTGCATCTTATCTATTTTCTATTCAATACTAATTTTGCTATATTATGAGGAATGGATTAGCTGTTAACTCAATATAATTAAACAATTTGATGTCTTGAAGGAGATAAGTAAACAATTATGGGTATACTTCAGATTTACAATTTATGTGATCTGTATGATATGATCTGTTTTATGTTATTAACTAGAAGACTACGTACTAGGGTTTTATCTATTAAACTCAAAAATAGTTTAAAATGAAAAGAATAGAAATAGGAACATGTTGTACCAACTCACTCATTTCTCCATCATTCAAGAGAATACGTTGGCGGTCAGATTGCTGACTGCTCTAGCATTTTCCAAGGTCTACAGAGTGAGCATCAGCTGCCAGTGAGTGCTCTTCCCATTGTTTAGCATAGAGACAACACTTGTATCAATTTATTTTGGAGCTGTCATTTTGACCATGCCTGCCAACCTAAAGTTAATGGGGAATGGAGACAGGAAACACCGATGTGCTCATCAATCAAAACCAGCCAGAATGTCTTCAGAGAGACATCTACCTGGACCTCCCGAATGAACAATATTCTCACAGACACAGATTTTGCTGAGATGTTATTCTGCATTAGACCTTCAGATAAATTTTTGTTTGTGCACTGCTCCATAAATTATAAGTAATATTATTGTCATATACATAAATGCCATGTCCGATGTACTGACATTCTTACTTGCAGTAGTCATATGAGTATGTAAAATACACCAAAGACTGCAGTATACATTAAATTACCACAATATGCCAAGATAGAAAAAATATAATGACTATAAAAGGAAATACAAATAAATATTCTAGTTTCAGTTAGTACTAGAGGAAGAAAGTGGCATTTCACCAGTGAAATGGATCTTTTGGTGGTCTCAAACTAGTTTACAGTTGTGGTTTGGTTAGTACAGGATGTTCCAGACAGGCCAAGGTCACATTTCCTCACTGCAGAATCTTTCCAAGCAGACACGGCTAATGTCTGCCATGCTTCTCAATCTACTGCTACCTGCTGCATCTGACAGGTCACCCAAGTTTCACACTCCTGAAGAAGTGAATTCATTGACTTTGATTATATTGAGGTGCAGGGTGGTTTCTCTGGCACTGGAATTTGCCAGCATTATTAGTTTCCCTCAGGAGTAGGGAAACATTAAGGGCATTCATGTGACCAAAGTGCTCCCATTAATAATCTTGATCTTTACATGAAAAGTAAAGGTTTCCACTTCCTCAATGAGCAGGAAATGGTGGATCACAAAAAGAATGTTCTCATGGTATGTTGCTGAATAGCATACATGACTCACACATCCTGGGAGAGTCAACACTGTTGGACATATTTAGTGACCAGCACTTCCAGTATGTTTTTGTTGGGTGCAAGGGTTGGCCACTATTTGCTTGGCAACTCACACCAGATTACACTGCTACCACAGCAGCAGAGAACTGATACAATGAGAGCCATGCACAGAGCATTGTGAAAGCAAAATAGGTGCACTCAGGATGAGATTTTGTTGTCTGCATCAATCCTAGGGTGATCTGCAGTACCCAGTGCAGAGACAATTGCTATGTAGTGTATATAGAACAATCTTGTCTTTTGGAGATAGAGGATGGTGCTGGATGAGGACCAACAAAACCAAAGCCTGGGGGTCCTGTTGTGGAGACTGAAAAGTTTCAATAGCAAGAGGAGTGAGTTACAAGCAATATCCTTACTTTCATGTTCTCAACATCCAACCATGCCAATGATGCAGGCAGTAGATCAAAAGGGGTCCCTAAAGGATGATTTTCTGAGAGGTTGCAAGCTCCAAGTCCACAATGCAAACCAACTGAACCTTCCCACCAACTCTTATCGCACACTCTACAGTACAATCCCACACTACTTCAATAAACAACCAGAGAGGTTTGATGAAGCATAACATTATCTTTCATTCTGCTCTGCAGATCTAAGTGTACAGCATTTAATATATCACTCGCTAATTCTCTTGTCATTTAGAATAATTCATCAATATAGCACAGAAAAAGCCCATTAGGCCCTTATAGCCTCTGCCAAACTATTATTTTCCATAGTCCCACTGACCTGCACTGACCATAGCACTCAAAATCCATCCAATCCATGAATCTGCCAGGAGCCATGTCTCTAGGTCACCTGTTGGCAGAGTGATGTTCCGCAGCATATCATCACAGTTCCCTCTAAACCTTTCTCCTTAACCCAAGTCCTCTAATTTTTATCTCACCTATTCTCAGTAGAAAAAGCCTACCAACATTTATTCTGTCTAAACCTATCTCTCAATTCCTGAAGTTTGGGCAACATCTGAACTCTTTCAAACTTGTTGATATATTTCCTATAGTTAGGAGAGCAAATCTGAACATAATACTCCAAATTTGGCCTCAGCAATGTCTTGTACAATTTATACCATAACATTCCAACTCCTGTACTTAATGCTTTGATTTATGAAGGCAAATATGGCAAAGGCTCTTTTTACAACTCCATCTACCTGTGACACCATTTTCAAGTAATAATGTATCTATCTGCCTGGATCCCTCTGTTCTATCACTCTCCTCAATACTATGCATGTCCTACCTTGGTTTATCCTTCCAAAATGCAATACCTCATCCTTGTCTGCATTACATTTTTCAGCCCATTTTTCCAGCTGGTCCAAATCCCTGTGCAAGCTTCAAAAGCTTTCCTCTGTCCACAATATCTCCAAGCTTTGTGTCATCTGCAAATTTTCTGATCAAATTTACCACATTATCATCCAGATCATTGAAATAGAAGACAAACAACCATGGTCCCAACACCGATCCCCGAGGCACACCACTAGTTGTAGACCTCTAGTCTGAGAAGCAATTGTCCACTACCACTCTGTCTGTTCCAGTGTGGCCAATGTCAAATCCATTTGACTATCTCTCCATGAATACCTAGTATTTGAATCATTCTGACTAACCTTCCATGTGAGATCTTGTCAAAGGCCTTACTAAAGTCCATGTAGATAACATCTACAGCCTTTTCATCATCAACTTTCTGGGTAACCTCCTTGAAAACTCCATAAGATTGGTTAAAGTCAAGTCATCTTTATTTATTGCTCATGCCATGCTCGCATGGTGAAGAGGAGACAGGTGAGATGCTCTGCCAAGTGCACTCCAAGGAACTTGATACCCTTGGCAACCTCAACATTGGAGCTCGCAATAGTCAGCAGAGCATGGTTTCCCCCCCCCCCCCCCCCCTAGGCCCTCTTTAAGTTGACAACCATTTTTATTTTTTTATATATAAAAGTTCAGATACGTCTGTTAGTGACTGCACCTCATTTCTGTATGCTGGCTTGTTATTCTACTGATCAGGCCCACCATGAGCATATTATCAGCAAACTTGATGATGTAACTTGAGCTGTGTTTAGATGTACAGTCATGGGTCAGCAGAGTGAACAACAGTGGACTAAGGATGCAGCCATGGGGGTAAGGGGGGGGCATGCTGTTTCCGATCCAGACTGCGTGAGGACTCTGCCATAACCTCCCATGCACAGGACCATATTGACTATCCCTCATCAGTCCCTGGCTATCCAAATACTGATTCCAAAGAACACCTTTCAATAACTTATCTACTACTGATGTCAGGCTCACAGATCTATAATTTCCAGGGTTTCTTTTGAAGCTTTTTTTAAAAAAAATCAATGGAAAACGTGAGCTACCTTCCCATCCTCAGGCACCACACCCGTGGCTAAGGACATTTTAAATATTTATGTCAGAGCCCCTGAAATTTCTACATCAGTCTCCCTGAAGGTCCGAGAGAATATCTTGTCAGATTTATCCACCCTTATTTGCTTTAAAGCAACAAGCTCCTCTTCATCTTTAATCTGTATAGATTCCATGACCTCACTGATCATTTTCATTACTTCCTTAGACTCTGTGCCAGTTTCATGAGTAAATACTGATGCAAATAAATCCATTTAAAATCTTCCCCATCTCCTCTAGCTCCATACATAACCAACCACTCTGAGGACTAATTTTCTCCCTTACTATCCTTTTTCTCTTAATATACCTGTAAAAACCCTTAGGATTTTTCTTCATATTGTCTGTCAAAGCAACATCATGTCTTATTTGAGCCCTCTTGATTTCTTTCTTTTCTTTTACATTTAAAAAAATACTGCAAATACCTCAATTACTCTGTGTTGCCTACACCTGCTCTACATCTCTCCCTTCTTCTGAACTAGATCCCCAATATCCCTCAAAAACCAAAGCTCCCTATTCCTGCTTTCTTTGCCTTTAATTCCAACAGGAACATACACTGTACTTTCAAAATTTCACCTTTGAAGGTCCTCCATGTACCTTGCACATCCTTTCCAGAAAACAACTTATCCCAATCCACACATTCTAGATCCTTTCTCAAACTTAGAATTGCAACCCGAAGTCCAGACCTATTTGAAACTAATGGCATTATGATCACTGAACCCAAAATGTTCCCCTGCATATACTTCTGTCAGCAGTACTGATACTTTTCCTAATAGGAGATCCAGTGTTGCACTCTTTATTTTGTTCCTCCATATATTGATTTAGAAAACTTTCCTGAATGCATCAGACAAACTCCAAGCCATCCATCCCCTTTACATTGTGGAAGTCTCAGTCAATATATGGATAGTTAAATCTCCTGCTATCACCATCTTATATTTCCTGCAGCTGTCTGCTATCTCTCTACAGATGTTCTCCTCTAATTCTCATTGCCTATTTTGCAGTCCATAATACAATTCCATGTGTGGTCATACCTTTCCTGTTTCTCAGTAAATGAGCCCTCTCTCTGTCCTGCCTGAGCATAGCTGAAATATTTTCCTGGATGAGCAATACAAATTCTCCCCTTTCATTTCTCCAGTTCTATCATGTCTGAAGCAAACAGAAGCCCAGAACATTGATCTGCCAGTCCTGTCCCTTCTGTAACCAAGTTTCACTGATGGCCACAATGTCATAATTCCATGTGCCAATCCAAGCTCTGAGCTCATCTGCCTTTCCTACAGTATTTCTTGCATTGAAATAGGTACCTGAGAATATTGCCATTACATACAACTTTTTGACATCTGACATTTCCTGCAATCTTCACTTCATCTTTTTCTCCCTTCATTTCCCATCTGCTCTGGCACTGTGGTTTGGACACTCCTTAAAACCTAGTTTAAACCCACTGGAACAGCACTAGCAAACCTCCCTGAAAATATATTAGTTTCCTTTCAGTTTAGGTGCAAATCATCCTGAAAGAACAGATACAAACTTCCCTGGAAGAGAGCCCAGTGATCCAGAACCCTGAAGCCCTCCCTCCTACACCATTTCTTTATCCACTTGTTAAGCTGTATAATCCTATTTCTAACCTCACTAGCAAATGGCACAGATAGCAACCCTGAGATCACAACTCTGGAGATCCTGTCCTTTAACCTTGTGGTTAGCTTCCTGAAATCTTCTTGCAGAACTTCCTCACCTTTCCTACGCACGTCATTGGTCCCTTTTCGGACCACGACATCTGGCTATTCACCCTCCCCTCCTGAGAATGCCATGAACGTGGTTGAGATATCTCAGAACCTGGCACTTGGGAGGCAACAAACCATCTGGGATACTCAATCTTGTCCACAGAACTTCTTAACTGTTCCCCTAGCTATGGAAAACCCTTTCACTGCAGGTCTTCTCCTTTCTCTTCTTAACCACAAGAGCAGACTCTGTGCCAGAAACCTGATTGCCTGGTAGGCCACCCACCCCCCCCCCCTACCCAACAACAGTACCCAAAATGGTATAGTTGCTATCAAGGGGGATGGCCACAGGGGTGCCCTGCACTGACTGTCAGTTCCCTTTCCCTCTCCTGAATGTCATCCATCTACCTTCCTCCTGCCTCCTAGGTAACTGATGACTATCACCCTCTCTGTTTCACTACTTGCTGATGAAGTCATTTATGATTGCTGTTGGGATCCTTAACAATCCATATCCTGCACGGGGAGCATGTCTCTGCCCAGGCTACCATTCCCACTATCTATGAATTAGGAAGAAAAAAAGTCAGAAGAGCTTGTCATTACCTTGCTTCAACTCATGCACCTTTCTCCTCAGTCTCTGTTCACCAATACCTTGAAGTCCCACTCCTACCCTGATGCACTCACGCACTGGTTGCTCAGCTTATGCTCCCTCCCTTTTTATTGGCTAGAACGAATTGGCCAATGGAGAGATGTGAAAGAATACTTACCAATCCTGCTGTTGATTTATCTGATTGGAACATGCTTGCTCTATCCCTTGCTCACAGCTTGTTCCCACAATTCCAGGTTGAGATCCAAAACATTATAGAGGGCACTTTATATTATTTTTAATCTAGCCCTGTTTCACTGAAACTGTATATAAAAATATGAAAACATGAATTCTGTTAACATTCAATTTTATGTACATTGACAATGTTTAGATTTATACACAAAAAATCTTTTTACTGATAATAAGTTATTTCAAAACAAAATGTTTCACACATTGTTATATTATAACAGATTCAATTGAACACATGAAATGGTTGTTTACACTGCAGTATTCATTATTTTTTTCCTGGCGGTCTTGTATATTCCTTATATAGAAATCCTGTACTATTAAATAAACTAACAATAAAATTCTACTTTAAAAAGTTACCTTGCAGAGTACAGAAATGTTTGCATACTTTGACTAAGGGGGTATTTTGCATACTTTGATTAATGGGGTATTTAGCATTTGACCTTTTGTGAAAAACTATTTTAATAGCATAAACTAAGAAAGATTACCATGGTCAGAGAATGTTAATATTTGCTCCTTTCCTGAAATGTAACAACTTCATAATTTAAATAGAGCATATAAAGACCTTGTAAGTTGTTTAGACTAATTTTTATGTTTAAGCACTTGTCTCTGACAATCTTTACAAATGTTGTAATCAGATTTATTACGGTATGTGAAAACCCAAGTGTGCAGACTCTTTTCAGTAAGCTTAATAAAAGTTTGTGGAAACTGGTATAACTCAAGGCATTTTGGCAATTGTCATAAAGTGGTCAGAATTGTTCCATAGTTAAGCTTATGGAATAATTAAACTAGTGTGGGCAATATCAACAATAACAAAGAATTGATGGTAAGTCTAGAACTCTAGAAATCCTCACTGAATTCTTCTAAAAATAATTGAACATAGCTACAGAAAAAGTCAACATAATTTATTGGAGAATTTCTGTGAACATCCATTTTATTTAAACACTGTCAAACTATGGCTTGGTAGTTTATTAATTCAAAACCAACTAGACAGAGTTACAGGTGCTAAAATTAAATCTGTACAAATAACGGAGCACAATTTTTGGATAAACATTTCAGAAAAAGGGAATTAAGTCATCAATAACACAAAAATATCACATGACTCAAGGAAAACATTCTGAAGAACAGCCTCTGATAGATTTTGATATTTAAAACAAAGTGTAATTGGGCACCTGGATTCTTTTATCGTGTCCTGATGTTATTTCTCAAGGAATTCACTTGAAATTTACATTAATAAAAATTCACAATACAGGCCTTCAGTTTCTAGTTGGAAATCACTGGAGTTAACCAAGAAAAATTGTAGATGCTGAGGACGAGTGCAATACACAAAAATGCTTGAGAATCTCAGTAGGTCACACAGCATACAGAAGAAGATTAGCCAACTTTGCAGGCCTGCGCCCTTCATCAGAAATGTGGAAATTAAATGAAAAGACTGGAGGAGTGGTGGTGGGGGTGGGGGGGGGGGGGGATGGGTGAGGCAGGGGGAGGGTAGGAGCACAGGCTAACAGATAATAGGTAACAGGTGGAAACAGCTAGGAGTAGAAAAGAGAAAGAAGCTAAGAAGTGATAAGGTGGAGGATTAAGAAGGGTAACTCTAATTGGAGTAGGAATGGAAGAGGGTGGGGAGCTGGAGGACAGAGGGGTTGGAAAGACAGAGTGGGAGTTAACAGAAGCTAAATGGTATCATCATAGCACTGCAGAACATAAACATCACAGCACAGAAACAGGCCTTTGGCCCATCTACTCTATCCCATTGACCTAAACCTAGATCATACCCCTTCCATCCATGTACATCCACATTTTTCTTAAATGTCAAAATCACACCCACATTCACCACTTCATTTGGTGGAACCTGAGCTCGTTCCACATTCTTACAACTGTCTGCATACGAAGTTCCCTTTAAGTTTTCCTTTAAACATGTCACCTTTCAACCCTTAACCCATGTCATCTAGTTATTGTCTCACCTAACCTCCGTGGAACTAGCCTGCTAGCACTTACTCTGTATCCCTCCAAATTTTGTATATGTCTATCAAATCCTCCCCCCCCCCCCCCCCCCCCCACCTTGTTCTCTGATGCTCCAGGAAATAATCTGTTTAACCTTTCCCTGTAACTCAGCTCCTTAAATTTGGGCAAATCTTTATAAATCTTCTCTGCAGTTTTCAAATCTTATTGATATTGTTCGATGACCGCTACACACGAGAAGTCTACACACGAGACTCCAAATTTGGCCTCAACCATGTCTTGTACAACTTCGCCAATATCATCCATATTGACTTCTCCAACTTCTGTTAACCCTCTTCCCCAGCCCCTCTGTAACCTTTCTTCCAGATCCCCACCCCCTTCCTTTCTTTCTCCTATCAGAGAGCTACCCTTCTTAGCCTTCTTCCCTCTCTCTCTATTCGCTTCTTTCTTTTCTACCCTCCCACCTATTAATTAAACCATAATATATCTACTATGTGATAGCCTGTGCTCCTCCGTTTCCTCTCCTCCATCCTGCCCCTCCCACCACCTTTTTATTCAGGCATCTACCTGGTTTTCCAGATTCCCCTTGAAGGGTTCAGGTCCAAAATGTTGACTGCCTTTTACTTCCTACGGATGCTACCTGACCTGCCGAATCTTCTTCACATTTATCTTGGAAATCATCGTAAGCAGTATTAATGAATATTAATGAATATTTTTATTTATCTCTCTGAATTCTTGCACTTGCTCCCTTTCCTGAAAGTTACACCTTCTTGTTTCCGGGTATTTCACCATGGTTACTATTTGTTAAACATAAACCTCCATCCAAAAGCAGTTAAACCCATGGTATCCGACACCTATGGGGATTAGTAAATGCCAAATAAGTATATTTTTAATTTGCTTGAGATTGCATGTTGCGTGTTTGGTGAAGTAATGATGAGGCGTACCAATTTTAAACTTCCGTATTTTTTACCTTTTGGTTGTTTGAGGCTGCTGTTTGCTTGAATTCCACATAACAGGAGTTTTACTGTATCTGTGCTATTCATTGTTGGGACCCAGTAGTTATCATAATTGAAATTGACCTGTACTCAAGTGAGATCTGTACATTAATATTTTTAGCTCAACTCTATATGGTAATAAGGGTGCTAATTGCAGCAACATTAGGTTATCTGATAGTGCAGCCTAAATAGATGACAGATCCAATGGAATCTTTCTCATTTATATTTTCTTTTCTCCTTCTGGATTTTTCCACCTAGTTCCTCTGTTGAGAGACACTTCCCATTTTAAATGTGGCATCCCAGGATCTGTAGGTCGTGCGTGGCCATGCTTTTCTTGTGTGCATGCACAAGGGCCGGCTGATGCATGCGCAATAGATTGGAGTCCTCAGGCTGCCCAGCGCATACACGGTGGGTTAGTTTACTGGGGCCAGTTTGCGCCTGCATGGTGGTCCCGCAGATGGGGGATGTTTAGCGCAGGTATGTTGTTCTGGCGCAATCGGCAATGCTAGTCCTTCAACGTCGAGTGGAGTAGTGGCGGGCTTTGAAGGAGGGTGAGTAAAGTTTCATATTCATTACTTTCAGTTCTTTATTTATATTGTATGAATGCATGTACTGTATGTAATATGCAGAATGATAAATCATTGAATAGGGAAAAAAGGCTCTAGCAGAAAATCACTGATTTATGTTGAAATAGCTAGGTTTTTGCTGGATTTATATAGGCAAAATAAAGTTCATGTTAGAATTTTTATTTAATAAAGTAACTAAGGATATGATCTGCTTGCATCTATTGGTTTTGCAATATGGTTAAATTTTATATAAAAAAATATTTTGTTTCTTTTGAAACATGCTGTATGGCAACCTACGACCATGTCCAGTCAGGCTTGGCACCAAGGTGGCGGCATCGTCTGCAAAGAGTAGTTCACGGACAAGTTGCTCTTGCGTCTTGGTGTGAGCTTGCAGGCGCCTCAGATTGAAGAGACTGTCATCCGTGCGGTACCGGATGTAAACACCGTCTTCATTGTTGAGGTCTTTATTGAGTTGTTTCAGCATCATGCTGAAGAAGATAGTAAATAGGGTTGGTGCGAGGACGCAGCCTTGGTTCACGCCGATGTCAATGGAGAAGGGTTCGGAGAGCTCATTGCTGTATCTGACCCGACCTTGTTGGTTTTCGTGCAGTTAGATAACCATGTTGAGGAACTTTGGGGGGCATCCGATGCTCTCTAGTATTTGCCAAAGCCCTTTCCTGCTCACGATGTCAAAGGCTTTGGTGAAGTCAACAAAGGTGATGTAGAGTCCTTTGTTTTGTTCTCTGCACTTTTCTTGGAGCTGTCTGAGGGCAAAGACCATGTCAGTAGTTCCTCTGTTTGCACGAAAGCCACACTGTGATTCTGGGAAGACATTTTCGGCGACACTAGGTATTAGTCTATTAAGGAGAATCCTAGCGAAGATTTTGCCTGCAATGGAGAGCAGCGTGATTCCCCTGTAGCTTGAGCAGTCTGATTTCTCGCCTTTGTTTTTGTACAGGGTGATGATGATGGCATCACGATGGTCCTGAGGCAGCTTTCCTTGGTCCCAGCAGAGCATGAAAAACTCATGCAGTTTGGTATGCAGAGCTTTGCCACCAGCCTTCCAGACCTCTGGGGGGGATTCCATCCATACCTGCTGCTTTCCCACTTTTCAGTTGTTCAATTGCCTTATATGTCTCTTCCCGGGTAAGGACCTCATCCAGCTCTAGCCTCAAGGGTTGTTGAGGGAGCTGGAGCAGGGCGGATTCTTGGACTGAGCGGTTGGCACTGAAAAGGGATTGGAAGTGTTCTGACCATCAATTGAGGATGGAGATCTTGTTGCTGAGGAGGACTTCGCCATCTGAGCTGCGCAGAGGTCTTTCAACTTGGAATGAGGGGCCGTACACCGCCTGTAGTGTCTCATAATGTTATGAGCAGCAAGGAAAACCTAAACCTACATTTGATTGCACCTATTTTGATTCGCATTACGAGCACAGACTTTGTAATCAACATTTTGTGGGGTTTTTTTTTCCTCTTTTGCATTCTCCCTGAGCTGTAGTAATGCTGTCTTAAAAGTAGTGTCAGGGAATTAGTTATATTTTATAGGTTCATATTTGCAATTTGTAGTTTCGACATTAAGGTTTGTAGGTGGAGTGTCATTGAATGGACATTGCGTACTTTTTGTTTCACTTGACAGTCACAGCATTGCCCCAGCCCTCCCTTTAACAGAAATAAAACACCTCATGAGGTGGGGGCTTCAGGAGCTTTTATTTAAAAACACTAAATTGACTACCTTTCAGTCCCGACACCTCCTTGCTATTATTACAGGGATCTAATAGTTGTGGTACCCGTTTTAAGAGAACGCATGCAGGAACGGTATCCTGGTGTTAAATAACAGGCCAGAGGAACAGGGCACTCCGGGTACACCTGGATGTATGCCTGCTCGCCTGCCCCTCTGCCTAACCATGGGATAGCATGGCACAAGCATCTGGGCTCTGTGCTTAGGGAGCACCCAATCCTGAAACCGAAGGGCAGGATGCACAGGCCAAGAGAGAACTCTGGCACCTGATGGATGACGTTGCATTGCCTGCTTGTGAAATAGTACTCACATTTGCCTGGAAAGCGGGAGAAACCAGGCTAGCGAGTTGATGACTAAACAAATTCCTCTTTCTACCCTCCCTTCTCACACTGGGGAACCACTCCCACAGCACCCTGTTGCATCGGTAAAACAGCGACCCTGTTTGGTCAGGGGGAGCTGGGGAGACGCTGTCACTGAATTTGCCCCTTGATTAGTATTGTTGTTTTAAACACATTTTTGTTTTTTTTTTTGAGTTATAATGTGTAGATAAGAGTCATTACTTGTCATCATTGTGACTCCAGAGTGATGTGGCTTCTGATGGGTGGAATGTTGTGTGTAAAGAAAGCGTGGCCTCCCTGAACGTGTGTATTGCAGGTGGTCATGTGACCTTCCCATCTGAAATTTATTTGGAAGTCACATCAGTTGTGAGTCAAGGTTGGGCTCCAGTCACTAACTAATTAATGACACCTTGTCATTAATTCAAATCATCCAGCATCCTTATTGGCAAAACACACAAATTTATGACAGCACATTCTCTCTCTCTCTCTCTCTCTCTCTCTCTCTCTCTCTCTCTCTCTCTCTCTCTCTCTCTCTCTCTCTCTCTCTCTCTCTCTCTCTCTCTCTCTCTCTCTCTCTCTCTCTCACATCCTAATGTAGACATTGCTTGGAAGGGTTGGGGGTGAGGTGTGCACTGCACTGAAGCTGAAATGTAGTATTGCTATAGATCAAAACTTGCACAGAGCCGCACCTCCTGACAATCATGGGTCTTGGAATGTGTGTATACCCACCCCTACGTGTACAGTGTGTTCTAGAGCCACCTCCTGACAATCATAGGTCTGGGAGTGTGTGTAGTATCACTGCTTATAGTATGCAAATGTCAGCACCTCCTGTGTGAATGAGCAATTATGTACTGTTTAACGTTTTCCTATGCTCTTTTATAAATTGTGTGCATGTGTGTTTTATTCCTGTTGTGATTTTCCCACACTTTTATAAATTGTGTGTTAATAAAAGTTACATGTGATTACAAACCCTTGTGTCCAGATTTGTCTCTCTGTGACCCACTGAACCTGATCCTCAACCCTACAGGAATATAGGGAGTTAGGAAGGAAACTGAAAAACAGAACTTCGAGGGTGGTAATCTCAGGATTGCAGCCTCTGCCACATGTCACTGAGGGTAGGAATAGGAAGTCGTGCCACATGAATGTATGGGTGAAGTGTTGGTGCAGGGGTTCAGATTTGTGGATCATTGGAATCTCTTCTGGGGGAGGTCTGACCCGTACATAAAGCATGGGCTGCACCTGAATTGGAGGGGGAACCAATATCCTTGTAGGCAGGTTAGCTAGAGCTGTTGGAGAGTGCTTAAACTAATTTGGAAGGGGATGGGAACCAGAATTTGAGTGCAGAGAAGAGGGCATAAGGTGGAAAGGATGATGCAATGTGTTGTGGGTTTGAGAGGAAAGACAGACGGCGGGGTGGGGGGGGGTGGGGGAGCATAAATGTAATCAGTTGGTGGGTTTGAAATTTGTCTATTTCAATTCAAGGAGTATTAGGAATAAAATAAATGAACAATTTCAGGGGTGGGGGGTAGAGATTTTGTGGTCCCTAAATTAAAGAATGTAAAGATACAAATGGGAGGAAAGATAGTTACAGAGGATCTTTTACTAGTTCCCCAAGTTGGGGTTTGCTTGTTGGGACGTGATTTACAGGACCAATTGGCTATCAGTTCCAGACCACAGGAATTGGGTATCGGGGTTCAATTTTATGTGCTGACAGAGGAAGATCGGGGACTAATAAATCCTAGGGTATGGGCGAAAAGAGGCAATAGAGGAGGGTTAGATGTTCCTCCCCTGCCAGTTACTCTAAAAGACCCCGACCATGTATTTCGACGAAAACAGTATCCAATTCCTGTGGCTGGCCGAAAGGAGCTGCAGCCAGTAATTGACCAATTGGTGAAAGACAGTATACTCGAACCCTGCATGTCACCTTTTAATACTCCAATTCTACCTGTCCAAAAACCAGACGGCACATACCGGTTAGTACAGGATTTGAGAGAGTTAAACAATACACTGTTGATTTTTTTAATTTTCTAGGGAATAAGGGTCTTAGAGTGACTGAATCGAAGTTGCAATTTGTTCATTCCGAGGTTAAATACTTAGGTCATTTGGTTAGTCAAGGAATTAGGAAGATAAGTCCAGAGAGAATACGCAGTATTTTGCAGATCCCGCTTCCAAAGAATGCTCAAGAACTTAGGAAATTCCTTGGTTTGGTAGGATACTGTAGGATTTGGATTGAGAATTATTCCAGCCTGGTCAAATTTCTATATTGTAAACTTGTGACTCTAGGGGGTGAAACTGTTGTCTGGGTGGAGGAGGAGATTAAAGATTTTGATATGGTGAAACAGTGTCTTACTAATGCCCCAGTTTTGGCCTTACCTGACCTAAATAAGCCATTTGATCTATATACCAGTGCGAAAGACGGTGTGGCCATGGGAGTACTAACACAAGAGCGAGCAGGCTTTAGACAACCAGTTGCCTTTCTTTCAAAGATTTTAGATCCTGTTTGTCGTGGTTGGCCAGAATGTGTGCAAGCAATTGTGGCCACTGCCATTCTAGTAGAGGAAGGACGCAAAATTACATTTGGTGCCCCGATGACAGTTCGCACCCCTCACACAGTCCGCACCATTCTTTTACAACGTGCCGGAAGGTGGCTTACCGATTCCAGAATTTTAAAGTATGAAGCAATTCTTATGGATAGGGATGATTTGACACTGATTATGAACAAAGAACAAAATCCAGCCGCCTTCTTGGTTTCTCCAGATTCTGATACTGTCCCCAATGATTTAGAGCATGTATGTTTAGAAGTGATAGATTTGCAGACAAAAATAATAGAGATACAGCTGTTACTCACCATACCACATGAGATTCAAAAGACTCCCATCTTCTCACAGGAGGAGGAGATTTATATGAAAGACCAGGGAATGCGTCAAACTGCAGATGGGTTATGGTGGACAGCAGAGGGATGTCAAGTCCTGAATAAAGCCTTGGCTCATCAGATTATTGATCAGCTCCACCAGCAGACATACTGGGGAAT
Organism: Narcine bancroftii; assembly: GCF_036971445.1. Lineage (NCBI taxonomy): Eukaryota > Metazoa > Chordata > Chondrichthyes > Torpediniformes > Narcinidae > Narcine > Narcine bancroftii. The sequence continues at coordinate 181,319,847 of NC_091471.1, read as the reverse complement.
GCAGGCACTTGTTGACGCCTTTGTACGGTCCTTTAATTGTTCTGGAATATACACCTTAGCCAAACAGAGTACTCAGGGATGTCTAATTTGTCAGCGAGTGAATAAGAAAGTAATGCGCTATGTAATGCCTGGGGGTCGCGATATAGCCGTACGCCTGTTTCAACGAATACAGATTGACTTCACGGAATTGCCCAAGATAGGGGTCTATAAATATCTCCTAGTAATGGTGGATCATTTTACTCAATGGGTTGAGGCTTTCCCGACCCCTAATGATCGTGCTAACACCGTTATTCGGATATTACTAGAGGCTATTATTCCACATTACGGTATTGTGCAAACTATTGATTCGGATCGAGGTACACATTTTACCTCTCAGGTACTCCAGGGGGTGTGTAAAATCTTGGGAATAGATTGACAGTTACATACCGCATGGCACCCCAGAGTTCAGGCCAAGTCGAGCGGATGAATCAGACCCTGAAAAACCAACTCACTCGACTTCATGAGGAAAATGGCCTCTCCTGGATTAAATGTTTACCCTTAGCTTTAATCAGGATCCGCACACTATATGAGATGATGTTCAGTCTTCCTTACATGGGATTCCACACCAATTCCCCTACCCCTGAGTCTAATGACCAATGTGTATCTGGATGTTTGCAGGGACTTTCCACTTCTTTATATGACTTAAAACAGAAGGGATTATTAGCTCAAAACCCACCCCTGGACTATCCCATTCATTCCATTAAAGCTGGTGATTGGGTATATGTAAAAGCGTGGCAAGACCATAAACTAGAATCTATATGGGACGGCCCTTATTGTGTACTTTTGATTACAGACACTGCAGTATGAACAAAAGAAAAGGGATGGACTCACGTACAATGCATTAAGCGTGCTAATCCACAGACTAAGGACGTTGATAATATCCCCTCCACCTGGCATGCAGTTTCGCATCCTTCTGGTCTGAAAGTTACGCTCTGCCGAAAAAAATTGTTGTAATGTTATTTTTATTATTTGCGGTATTGTTTTCCTGCTGGTTCCCAATTTTTGGCAAACCATCCAATTGTACACAATGTATAAAGTCCTCCTGGAATAAGGGCAGCAGAGGTGATAGTTACTTTGAAGAATGGACAAGTTTACCTTTAGAATGCAGATGGGGCATGGGTATAGAGTGTATTCATAGTGGGATACCTTATTTATTATGGTTTAATTTAGGATCCCAACATGGACCAGGGAAGCAGAACTGTCCTAGGGGAGTGGATTGGGTTTGCGTCCCAGCCTCTACGGGTATTAAAAAGACAAGTGCCAAAATATGGTACAAAGAAGATGGTGGGAGAATTATAAGCAAAATATTAGTCAGGGCTATACCTGGAGTAGGAATAAAGGGTATATATATGCTAATGCTCGCAGATAAGCTGCTACTCACCGGTTAGGTGACAATAAATGGGTAGATTTAAGTCAACGAACAGCTGACTTGCTGGGGTTGAAGAGTTGTTGGATTTGCGGAGGGCCAACTAAAGATGGTACCTGGCCCTGGCAAGGTGAGCCTTTGGATATATGGGAACTTCTACGCTTTAATGCTACAACGAATGAAATTGAACGCCCCCCCCCCCACCAAACTTGGCATCTTGTAAATCACCCACTGGGTCACGAATTCGTTCGGAAGGCTGAAGGCCGTCACTATAAGGGGGATTCCAGTTGTAAACGGCTTAAGCTGCTCAAGAATACTACAGCTGTTTGGTATCCTGCAACCCCTACCTGGTATTTTTCTATGGAAAAAGATTTGGATTGTGTGCTTTATGAGAAGATCAATGACACCAGTGACATATGGAACTGTTCAGGTGAAAATCCTTACTGGGACATCCCCTCGCTTTGGCAGATCTGGAACCAGACTATCCCACATGGATATGCACCAGAGGGTTTATATTGGATTTGTGGGAATATGACTTATACCTTTTTAGAACCCGATTGGAGCGGCACTTGTATTGGAATCATTCAACCTCAATTTGTCTTGCTGCCTTTGCATGCCGACCATCACCTTTCCACCAAGCTATATATGTGCCTAATCCCACAATCTCCTCAGGATACTCGTCCAAAGAGAGAACTTAAAATTGGAAATTGGGGTTAAGATTGGCCTCTGAACGTATTATTTCATATTATGGCCCTGCTACTTGGGCTCAGGATGGATCATGGGGATATCGAACCCCCATTTATACACTAAATCGTTTGATCAGACACCAGGCAGTTTTGGAAATTATCACCAATCAGACAGCGACGGCCTTGGATTTATTGGCTGAAGAACCACGACAGATACGTGCTATAGTTTATCAAAATCGCCTGGCCCTCGATTACATGTTGGCTGTTGAGGGCGGCGTTTGTGGAAAATTGAACCTTACCAATTGTTGCTTGAAGATTGATGACAATGGCCAGGTGGTAAAAAAAATATTTCTTCAGGAATTCAAAAACTTTCCCATGTCCCGGTCCAGACTTGGCATCCTTGGTCCGGTACGTGGTGGACTAAACTTTTTACTGGCGACTGGAGTTGGATACACACGGCCCTTATAGCAGCTGGGCTTTTTATTTTAGCCCTCATAATAATTCCCTGCCTAATGCCTTGTGTACAGTGTTTAATTCAACGGGCCCTTCGTCAGGTCACTACAACCCAAATGATGTATGCTTTCCAAACTCTGTCTGATGATGCTGAGGCTGCAGTTCGTTTAATCACTCACTGGGAAAAAGACCAAGCTTAAAATAATACTTCCCGATTGAAGTTTTACTAAGCCTAGCTAAAGGGTGGATTGTGAGAGATAATGGAATATGGGAAGTTAATCAATTGCTAAATAGGAATGAATTAGGATGGGGTGAAGGGATAATGGAATAAGGGAAGTCAAGTAAGTGCTAAATAGGAATAAATTATGATGGGTTGAATAAGGGTGGAGTAAGAATGGAGTGTGAGGAAGGGTTAAGCAATAATAGAATAGTGGTCTTATAGTAAGTAGATAGATTTAGCAAGTCCTGGGAGTTGAGATTTATGAATAAGAAAAAAGACATGACACTTCCCGGTAAACAAGTATACACACAGAAAGGCACACAAACTGCACGTAGGCAGAATTACCTAATGGCAAACCAATCCAGGAGGAAGAAGAACGTTAAGGGGGGAGGTACCTCTGTACTGAAATAGAATGTATAAAAAGTTGGGTAAGCCCCAGTATGTATGTGTATTCCCAGGGTAAGGGGAAGCACCCAACTTTGCACTGTTGTAAAATAAATGTTCTTTGTTCTCAATTTTTGTCTCGAGTGAAATCTGTGAAGGCACCTCTGCTTCTCACAGGGTTGTGGTTATTCAACTTCCCAAATATTGACTGGCACCCCCTTACTGCAAGAGGTATAGATGGCGCACAATTGTCAAGAAAGATTCCAGACACAGTATGTGGACCAGCTGATGAGAGGAGAGCAATGGGTAATGAATCTGGTCAGGTAACAAACTTTCAGTAGGGGAGCATTTCAGTGATGATGACCAGAATTCCTCAAGCTTTAGGATAGATATGGAAAAGGATAAAAGCAGACAAAATGTGATTATGTTTAATTGGGGAAGGGCTAATTATGATGAGAAGAGGCTGGAACTAGCGAGTGCAAATTGGGAATTGATGTTCCACAGGAGAAAGAAGTATGTGGAGGATGCTTAGGGAAATCTTGGGTGGGGTTCAGAATAGGTTTCTTGCACTGAGCAGGGAAAAGGGAAAGGTGAATGACAAAACAGGTGAGGCATCCAGTTAAGAAGAAGGAAGCAGACATTTGATTTAGGAAGCAAAAATAAACTGGAAGGGCTCATGAGAATTATATTGTGGCCAGGAAAGCATTTAAGAAAGCATTTAGGAGAGCTCAAAGAGGGTACGAGAAGACCTTGGCAGGTAGGATTAAGGTGAACTCCAAAGCATTCTATGCCCACGTGAAGAACCGAAAGATGATGAGAGTGAAGATAGGGGGCACCATGCACCTGGAGGCAGAGAAGGTTGGGGATATTCTAAATGAATACTTTGCTTCAGTATTCACCGGAGAAAAGGACTTTAGTCAAAGTGAGGTGAGAATAGAACAAATTTGGACCATAGGAAGATGAAGAAAGATAAAGTGCTAGATTTTGTTAAAAAACATTGAAATTGAGAAGTCCTCGGGGCCAGATGAGATGTAACCCAGGATGCTGTTAGAAAGAAGGAAAGAATAGCTAGGGTATTGGCAATGATTTCTGCATCCTCCTTGGCCACAGAGGAGTTGACAGATGATTGGAGAATGGCAAATGTGGTCCCCTTGTTTAAAAATAATAGGGAGAATCCTGGAAGTTATAGACCAGTGAGTTTTATGTCAGTGGTGTGCAAACTATTGGAGAGGATTCTTAAGGAGAGAATTTATGAGCATATGGAGGAGAAACGGTTCTCTCAGGAATAGTCAGCATGGCTTTGTGAGGAGTAGGTCATGCCTCAAGAGCCTAATTGAGCTTTTACAGGGGCTAACAAAAGAAGTTGATGAAGATAGGGTGGTAGATATGGTGTTTCTGGATTTTTGTAAGGCATTTGACAAAATCCTCCACGAGAGACATTCATGAGGCATGAGATTCCTTGAAATTTGGCTATGTGGATTTAAAATTGGCTTGTCTGTGGAAAGCAGAGTGTAGTAGAGGATGGACAGTATTCTGCCTGGAGGTCAGCGGCTAGTTGAGTTCCACAGGAATCTGTTCTGGGACCCCCTGCTCTTTGTGATTTCTTTTTACAATGACCTAGATAAAGAAATGGAAGAATGGCTCAGTAAATTTGTAGATGATACAAAGTTTGGAGGAGTTTTGAATAGTGTTGAAGTTTGTTGTAGGTTACAACAAGAGATAGACAGGATGCAGAGTTGGACAGAAAAATGGCAGAAAGACTTCAGTCCAGATAAGTGTGAGGCAATGCATTTTAGAAGGTCAAACCTAAAGGCTGAGTACAGAGTTAATGACAGTGTGGAAGAACAGAGGGAACTTGGGCTCCAAATCCATACACCTCTCAAGATTGCCATGCAGGTTGATAGGATATTTAAGAAAGTCTATGCGATGCTGGGCTTCATTAGTCAGGGGGTTGAGTTCAAGAGTCAAGAGTTCATGTTGCAACTCAACAAATTTCTGGTGAGAAATATTGTGTTATGTTTTGGTCATCTGATTATTGGAAGGATGTGGAAGATGTGTATGAATGCAGTGAAAATTTATCAGGATGTTGCCTGGATTGGAAAATTTGAGGCAAGGTTAGTAGAGCTAGGACTTTTCTCTTTGGAGCCAAGAAGGTTGAGAGGTCTACAAGATTCTGTGAGGCATAGATAAGGTAGACTGCCTTTTTCCCAGGGCAGGAGTAGCAAACACCAGAGGACATCCGCACAAAGTGTGAGGAGGAAAGTTTAGCAGAGACAACAGGATTACATTTTTTTTTTTACACAGAAAGTTGTAGCTGATGGTGGAATCTGAAAGATTTGGGGCATTGAGGAGATTTTTAGACAGGCACATGGATGAAAGAAAAATAAACGATTATAAGGTAAGAAGGGTTTAGTTTTTTGGTAGGAATATAGAGGCCAGCACAACATTGAGTGCTGTCCTATAATGTTCTATGTTCTATTCTATTTGTTATAGAAATTGAGAGATGAGCTGTTGCATTTTCAGAATGAGTCATCAATGAAATTACCTAGTTTTTGCAAATTTAAAATGATGTTCCATAGATCTTCTGTATTCTACTGGAGAGAGAACAGGATTAGGGTCCTGAGGTCACATGGTCAACCATGATGGTACTAATGGTGGCGCAGGCTCAAAGGGCTGAATGGCTTTTTCATACAGGACTCTACTACTGTTAATAGTAAGGATGTCAAGGGAACTTCATAAGAAAACATTAGATAATACAGCACAGTAACAGGCCATTTCTGCCTCGAGGCTGCACTCTCCAAATACACCCATGTGACCAATTACACTTCAATATGTCTTTGGAATTTGGGAGGAAAGTGGAACAGCCAGAGGAAACCCATGCAGCCATGGGATGAATGAACAAACTCCCACATTTAACACCTTATTTCAACCTGATTGCTGGTGCTGCATTAGAGTTGCACGAATTGTGACACCAACAATGCCACTCTAATGTTTTAGAATGTTTAAAAGATAACTTAACCCAGCAGACAAGGTTAGAAAGTGAAGCTTACCATGTTAACTTCAAGTAGTCAACATTAAAAATTCATAACTTATGATTTAGACTCTTAGACATATACACACCATGGTAACAGGCCATTTTGGTCCATGAGTTAGTGTTGCCCAATGTATACCTCATTAACCTACACCCCTGGTGGGAGGAAACCTGAGCCCCGGAGAAAATCCATGCAGACACAGACAGAACGTACAAACCTCTCACAGACAGCGTGGGATTCGAACCCAAGTCCGGTCCCAATCGCTGGCGCTTTAAAGGTGTTATGCTAACTGCTGTGCCAAATTATCAAAGCTACTTTATGATTGCATTTCACTTCAGGGTAAATTAAGAAAAACAGTTCCCAAGTCGCAAGATTTCAGTCACAACAATGTGAAACTGAATTTACAATGCACATTTATAGTAATTGAAATATATCACTCGTAGAAAAGTGTTAGGAATTACATCATTATTTCCAGGCTTTAGATACTCTAAATAATCAACAGAGCCATCAAAAATTTGACTGAAAGTCTATTTATTTAATGGTAGTTTAAAAGCTGAATAAGCCTTAGACTTTTGACAAATAACCAGCTGTCATAATTTGCTCTAGTCTTTGCACTTGCCAGCATAGCTAAGTTTCATGTCCCATAAGCAATTGAATAAGACTTAATTCTGTCTTTAATGGTTCAAGAAATTGAGGAAACACAATCATTTTATTTCAGTAGGATGATATATTAGATGGTTCCTACAGCAGTATAGAATATTCCAACAGAATAGTATTTCCAATGAGTTTTATTTCTTGTAGTGGGGAACCTATAGTTACAATCATGTCATTTTCCTGCTAAAGAAGACATTCCAATCGACAATCCATCAAATTATTTTGTTCCTCGTTCCTTTTGTCTCTTGTGCATTTGTGCACAAACAAGTAGATCTTCATGACTTGCAGAATGAACTGAAAGTCCTGACCCTGAAATGTTAATGTCTACACCTCCCCACAGATGCTACCTGATCTGCTGAAGATTGCCAAGATCTTCTCGTTCTTTTTCACCGTCCAGTCTCAAATTCCAGAGACCAGAATCAAGTTAATTATTTCAAATCATTATCACGTACCTTAAAAACAATGTACAATGACATTTGTAGATTTGAGATGTTATTCATTTTTTAACATAGACTGTACAGAATCTGCTCATTATTCTCCATCCATGAGCATTGCGCAGTAAGAGAAAGAGAAGCAACAGAGAAATTCTTCAGTTCCCTCCATAACTCCCGCAGCCTCTGCAATGGCACAGACTCCTGTTCAATCCATTAGAAACATGAGCTCAAGATCCAAAATTCTGCTACAATCAGGAAGCTTTCAGCACCAGTGGACTTCAGGTGCCCTTCTTGCTCTCAGTACCCTTTCTAATCCCAACTCCGATACCTGATACCTGTGAGTCAGTGTCCAGCGGCCCGCATGGGTCATTTGACTATAAGTCTCCAGCAGCCCGTAGCCTGTGTAAGTCCTTTGACGGCAAATTACCAACAGCCCACAGCCTGTGTGAGTCCTTCATCCGCTGAGCCCCTTGCAGGTCCACAGACATGGCCATGGTCCTTTAGGGTCATAACCTCTGCTTCCCCTTCTCATCAGGTAGTGTTCTCCCCATTTCTGATGCCCTGCTCTTGCCTGCTGCTCCTCGGAGTCTGCAACCACTCATGATCCACTGGCCAGTACAAGTCCTGCCATCTTGGGCACAGACTTCATGGTTGGAGGATTTTAAAAACATTGATGACTCCTTTAACAGACCATTTAAAGCCTGTAGGAATGAGGGCTAGGATCCTGCGGAGCAGTGCTGCATCTCCGCTCCCCGGACTCCTGGGCCTGCACCAGCAGCAGTGCTACCATTACAGCAGCCCCAGCAGCCCTGTCATTCTTTTTGCTTTTTGTTTGTTATTATCAACAAATTTGTATGTGTTGATGTCATACCGAGCTACATAGTCGTAGGTGTAAAGTAAGTAGAGAAGGTGTTTAGGTGCTCAACACTGAACTGCTTGGGTGCTGGTGCAGAAGATGTTATTGCCAATCTGCACTGACTTTGGTCTGGAGGTGAGGAAATCCAAGATCTAATTCCACAGTGGGGTAATGAGGCTCCAGTCCTAGAGTTTGCTGATTAGTTTCGAAAGGATAAAGGGGTTGAATTTTCCAGCCCAAGCACAATCAAAGGCCTACAGGAATTCTTAGGGACAGTGAACTTCTATCATTTCCTCCCAAGAGCAGCTTCTCTCATGCAAGCCCTGCTTGAAATCATCAAACTCGCCGACATCCAGGCCTATCGAACTGCCATGACCAGTGTGGCATGATGGTGTAGGTGGGAGACGTGAAAGAACACCTCTCCTGACAGAAGTGCTAAAAACCTGATCCTAAAAGTTTTGTAAACTTAAAAAAGCATTAAGTATTTTTAAAAAGCACTATCAATAGCATTTACGAGAACAACAAAGGCATAGACTGCAAAAAAAAAGACTCAGAAGCAACCATCAATCACAGAAGAACTTGGGCCTACCTTCGAGATGGAGCATGTGGATTGACTTCTTTTCATCTGCGTACAGTTGACTCCAGTGCCGATTCTCCGGAGTGTCGGGGAAGATGGCGCCAGGGACCGAAGACATCTTCCTCCTGATTATGAGGAACAAATGTGCATGCGCGAGACTCTGTGCATATGCACAACACAAAGTTTGGCCTGTCCTGCGGGGGGTGGGGTGGGGTGATCCCTCATGGTCCGGCGATGCTGGACCATTGAGGGAGAGAGCCAAGAACCCACAGGCAAGTGGAAATGCCATCAGTTTCAATGGAGGAGGAAGAAGAAACAGTAATGTATAAGGGTAGGACTCTACCTAAGTGTACTCGAGGGAAATTTAAGACTATACGTCTTACTATGCAGATCCAGTGACTCAATTTGATATTCTATCTAAACAAATTGAAACTATGTCAAATCAGATAAATCAAGGTTTTTTTTTAATCTATGAAAGATCAATTTACTGACATGAAGGAAGAAATATCAACAACCATTAAGAATGATGTGGCAAAATGTGTGAAGCTAGTGGATAAAGTGCAAGGTAAAATTAAGAAGATTGAAGAGGAATTTCATGATTGCCATGATGATGTAGAGCAATGTAAAGAAAGGATGGGAGAGACGGAGAACTCCTTTACTGGATGGGAAATCTAAAGAAATGATTTAATAAAAAACATTGGAGAATCGGACTCGAAGAAATAATGTTAAAATTGTTGGGTTGCCTGAAAATTTTGAAGGTGCAGATCTGGTGCAATTTTTACCGAAATGGATCCCTGATGTATTCGGAAAGGATTATTTTCCAAATGGCTTACAGCTCATAGAACGATTAGGAAAAAGCCTCTTCCCGGACAACCACCACATGCTATATTAATTAGATGTTTGCGTTATCAAGATAGAGAAATGATTTTGCGTGCCGCAGTTCAAAATGCAAGAAAGCATCAGAGTCTCTTCGTGGTTAAAAATAGTAGTCTTTTTCTACGCAGAGTTGAGTCAAACTATTATTAGACATTGTAAAGTGTTTAATTCTGCCAAAGCTGTATTGTGAAAGAAAGGATATAAATTTGCTTTCGGATATCGTGATATTCTTAAAGTTTTTTATGGAGACTTTCAAACCCAGTTAGTTAATGATGAAGCCGAAGTTCTTACATTTGCTAATTCTTTCACTGATAATAAACATAAGAGAAGTCAAGGATTTCTTTCTCAACAATTGAAGCCCGCTCTAAAAGAGAGGAAGAATGGTGTGCAGGAAAGGGAATGGCATGAATCAGCTGAAATTGACATTGATGACAATCGAGTTAATTGGGACTTGGAAGAAGCTTACTGTGTTTTCATCATTGTTTTCTTTATTGACTGTTCTGTTTAGGGGAGGTGGTTTTGTTTGTTTCTCCTTCCGAAGTTGTTGGCCACTTTGTGGCGTCGGTGACTTCCCGTACAGAAGAGGGAGGTCGTACTGTGGTACAGTATATTTTTTCTCTTTTTTTTGGTCCGCCTGCTGTCTGATAAAGTTTGTGTGGCACGACCTCCGCCGCGATGTAACCCTGTGGGCTAAGACTTGTTTGGACTGCCAACATATCAAAGTGCACAGACACACCAAGGCCCTGCTTCAGAGCTTCGACCCAGCTCAGTGCCATTTTCACCATGTGCACGTAGACATTAATGATCCGCTCTCCGTGAGCCAAGATATGCAGTATTTATTCACAGTAATTGACTGTTTTACCCATTGGCCGGAAGTGATACCTCTGCCCACATGCGACACAGGGTCTTTTTTGTCCATTTGGGTTACATGCTTTGGCCCAACCCACATCACCTTGGACCAAGGGGCCCAGTTCACATCCTTGCTCTGGACAACCTAGTCAAGTTCTGCAGCAGCCAGTTACACCACACCATGGCTTACCATACTCAAGGCTCATCAAACGTTTCCGCCGCCACCTGAAAGCAGCCCTAAAAGCTCAACTACAGGCCCTAATTGGATGGATGAACTTCCATAGGTGCTGTTAGGAATTCGCACAAGGCCAAAGAAGACCTACCAGCATCATCCGTCGAGATAGTGTATGGCTCCCCGCTTACCATCCCAGGGGGCATTCACTTCAACCCACCTGGCCCACAACCCAGTGCTCTAGACGTCCTCCAGTGATTGAGGGAACAAACGGGAAGACAGAAACCTCCGCCACCTTCCTGACATGGCTCTCCACCCTGTCACATCTTGGCAAACCTGCAGTCCACCAAATTTGTTTTTGTGGGGAGACGCAAGGGACACCTCTACAATACCCCATTCAAGGTGTTGCAGCACGATGGTGTTGTTTTCACCTTGGACATTGGCAAGCAACAGGACAATGACCGTTTCAAGGCAGTGCATCTGGACTCAGGCCAGCCCGCCCCGAATCTCCAGGTCAGACACCAAGGCTGCCTGTCCAAAGACAGTATGGTAACTTGCTTAAAAGATGGCAATGATTCTTGGGGGGGGGGGGGGGGGTGGTGAGCGGGCCAAACAAACGCGTGGTTAAGTGGGCCGAATCGCCGCCCCAGTCGTCCAAGATGGCCCAGGCCCCCCCCTTCCCTTCTGAGGACAAACCCGCGGTTGGCGATACACATTGCCTGGGGGACAGCACCGCTTCTGTGTGGTGTGCCGCTGGATGGGGAGTGATGCCTCAACGTACCGATGCGACTTCCTTGGGGGGGGGTCCTCCTCGAGCAGTGCGAGGAATTCAGAATAAAGTTCAGTTACTGGTTCACCTCGTGCTGTGTGGACATCTCTCATTTCAGTAGCATTGCCGTTGCAGATGCTAAACCACAATACATTCTTCTTTTTCTTTGGTTTGGCTTCGGGGATGAATGACCATGTCCAGTCAGGGTTGGCACCAAGGTGGCAGGGGGGGCACTCGTGGGCATTGTGCCCCAACCGCAGCAGTAGCTTCACTAGTGTCAGCACGTGATATAAGTGGAAGGGGATGTGTGATGGTGGTGTACGGAGGTTCATGGCAGGTAAGGAACCTGCAACCCCACTGCTGAGAGAGGCTTCAAATGTCAGTTTATGACACCCCCCCCCCCCCCCACCACGGTTCCCTAATGCCCTGTATTAGACTTGTTCTGACGCCGACCCTGCATGTTCTTTTTTTTGAAATGGCCACCCTAGCCCCCCACCCCACCACCCCTCCCCCCATCACCATAGGAGAAGACTACCCTTCAAGCTATTCCTCTTCTCGATCTGAGGGTTCGTCATCAGACTGCTGTGATCAAATCACTGATTTCAGCCACCAACACCACCGACAACTGTGGCCACCACATCAGCTTGGTTCTTTCTTTCTTCTTTGGCTTGGCTTCACGGACGAAGATTTACGGAGGGGTATGTCCATGTCTGCTGCAGGCTCTTTGGTGACTGACAAGTCTGATGCGGGGCAGGCAGGCACGGTTGCAGTGGTTGCAAGGGAAAATTGGTTGGTTGGGGTTGGGTGTTGGGTTTTTCCTCCTTTGTCTTTTGTCAGTGAGGTGGGCTCTGAGGTCTTCTTCAAAGGAGGTTGCTACCCGCCGAACTGTGAGGCACCAAGATGCACGGTTGGAGGCAATATCAGTCCAATGGCGGTGGTCAATGTGGCAGGCACCAAGAGATTTCTTTAAGCAGTCCTTGTACATCTTCTTTGGTACACCTCTGTCTCGGTGGCCAGTGGAGAGCTCGCCATAGAACACGATCTTGGGCAGGCAATGGTCCTCCATTCTGGAGACGTGACTCACCCAGCGCAGATGGGTCTTCAGCAGTGTGGATTCGATGCTTGCGGACTCTGCCAGCTTGAGTACTTCGATGTTGGTGATGAAGTCATTCCAATGAATGTTGAGGATGGAGCGGAGAGAGCGCTGATGGAAGCATTCTAGGAGCCGTAGATGATGCCGGTAGAGGACCCATGATTCGGAGCCGAACAGGAGTGTGGGTATGACAACGGCTCTGTACACGCTGATCTTTGTGTGTTTCTTCAGGTGATTGTTTTTCCAGACTCTTTTGTGTAGTCTTCCAAAGGCGCTATTTGCATTGGCGAGTCTGTTGTCTATCTCTTTGTCGATCCTTGCATCTGATGAAATGGTGCAGCCGAGGTAGGTAAATTGGTTGACTGTTTTGAGTTCTGTGTGCCCGATGGAGATGTGGGGGGGCTGGTAGTCATGGTGGGGAGCTGGCTGATGGAGGACCTCAGTTTTCTTTAGGTTGACTTCCAGGCCAAACATTTTGGCAGTTTCCGCAAAACAGGACGCCATGCACTGGAGAGCTGGCTCTGAACGGGCAACTAAAGCGGCATCGTCTGCAAAGAGTAGTTCACGGACGAGTTGCTCTTGCGTCTTGGTGTGAGCTTGCAGGCGCCTAAGATTGAAGAGACTGCCATCCGTGCGGTACCGGATGTGAACACCGTCTTCATTGTTGAGGCCTTATCACATTGATAATACACTCTGCAGTTGCTTATTTAACTGATAACGTTATTCTTATTGTTAGGGTTAGGTAATTTACTTGCTTTGATTCATCATGTTTTTAAGACTTAACATTCTAATTAAAGTAATTTTAATTTCTTCTGTACAATGAAGTTTGCTTTTTAGGCTGTGCCCATGATTATCATCAATGATCCTTGCTGGAAAGCTCATTTGAGTGAATGCTGTTTGTGGATTGGGTTATATTTTGGTGTTCATTCACTCTGTGCTTGATTGAAGTTCCAACTGGACTTGTACTTGAACAAATATGAATGATGTCAGCATCTCAACAGCCTTTTGGCAATCATAGATTACATACCAGTCAGGGGGCTTTCAGAGAAAGTGCAAGAATTAAAAAAAAAATGTTAACTGAAATAGAAGCTTGAGGAATTCCAAAATATTACAATTTGATTGTGGGTTTTTTTTAGTGAAGGATTCATTGTTTTTTGGTCTGTAAATATATTTCCAGAATTTTAGATAAAGGTAGCTATAAGGTTGCAGCTGTTCAATCAGCCACCTATCTTGTTAAGGATTTCTACAAATGGACAGCACCTAATTCACAAATGACTAATTATATCTCGGGGAGGGAAGTAACTCCTATGCATCTCATGTTTTTATGCTTATGTCTAGTCCCTTTGAAAAAATAAAGGAGACTGAATAATTTTCTATGGTTTTGATTACACTGACAGAAAACAACAATGGCAACCATAGTAACGGAAAATCTTTTGTCTGACCAGCAATAGAAGCAATTAAAAAGGATTGAATCAGAGATGCACTTAAGTAAAACTTGATGGTTGTATTCAAGGAAAAATGCTAACGGGCAAAAACAATCATTTAACTGAGTGTCAGCCAAATCCCATTGTGTTTTCTGAATATTTTATGAGCACTACCTCTTCAATATTTTACAAGTATTCCCCATTGTTCAGAGAACAGTGTACCTGGGAAAGTCCTATCAGTTGGAACAAATGTCTATCATGTAGACATTTTTAACCAATTCTTCGGCCTGGATATTGTAGCCAGTGGAAATATAAGAGTTAGGATGTTAGGTTGAAGTTGCAAAAGACATTAGTGAGTCCAAATTTACAGGAAAGATATCAATTAGATTGAAAAAATGCAGAGAAGATTTACTAGGATATTGCCAGGACTTGAGGAACTGTGTTAGAGAGGAAGGGGAAATAGGCCAGGACTTTATTCCCAGGAATGTAGAAGAATGAGGGGAAATTTGATCATGGTGTATAAAATTATGAGGCATATAGATAAAATAAATGCAAGCAAGCTTTATCCACTGAAGTTAGATGAGACGAGAACTAGAAGATTGGATTAAGGGTGAAAGTGTAAATATTTAAAGGGAACATGGGTCTTCTTCATGCAGAGAACAGTGAGAGTGTGGAAGGAGCTGAAGTGGTGAATTTGGGCTTCATTTTGACATTTAAGACAAATTTTGATAGCTTTGTCAATGGAAGAGGTATGGAAGGTTTTGATCCTGTTGCAGACGATTGGGATCAGGCAGAATAAAAGTTTAGCACAGACTAGATGGGCTGAAGAGCCTGTTTCTGATTTGGAATGTTCTGAAGTGAAAGAGCAACACAAGCCAATCATTCCACTTTCACCTGCCCATTGACCTTTCACAGGTCCACTGCCTATTTTTGTCTTATTGATCGGACTGCATGGGAGAGTTCCTGGGAGTTGATATATTGAAGGATATCACATCGAGGAAGCATGTTGAAGCAATCATGAAGAAGTCACACCAATTTCTTTTCTTTCAGAAAAGTGTGAGATTTGGCACATCATCGAATACTCCATCGATCTTGGACAGGTATGCTGTGGGGGAAAAAAATTGACTGTTGGATCATGGCCTGGTTAGGAAACTTGAGTGTCAAGGAATTCAAAAGGCTGCAAAAAGTAGTCAAGTATATCATTCTGGTGATGCACCACTAGTCTACTGCAGGGGGTGACCTGTCTACCTGCAGGAAGATCACCGGAGGACAGAGCATACCTGGCCGGCTGTCAATCAGCTGACCTGAATGGATCAAGCCCCACCCGTCGGCTGCCAATCATCCACTGGGATATAAGCCACATCTGGCCCCTCGAGGTCAGTCACACAGAGTTGCAGCTAACTACAGCAGAAGACTTTAAGTTGAATAAAGCCTGTTGTTCAGTCTTTCGAAACTTGTGTCTGCTTACTGTCACCACAGAGCATCACAACCATGGGCACTGATCTCCATCCTTTTAGACATTTAAATAGGATGCTGTTTCTCAAAGGTAGCTAGCATCCCGAACAATCTCCATCACCTTGGTCACCTTGGTCACAATCTCTTCTCCTTGTTACATTCAGGATGAAGGTCCTGAAGCCTGAAGTCCATCACCTTTAGATTTATGAGCATTTTATTTCTATTAGGTTATCATAGTCTTGAACCTTTCCGTACGACTCTAATCCTAACTGTAAACTACACTGGGACCTCTAAAAGACCTTCACTCTTGAAACATCACTTTATTTTAACTTGCAATAAATACAAATGTAAATATTTATTTATCTATCCTTTTATATCTATTATCCCGTTTTCTCTCTATGCACATTGTGGTTTACACCATGAAGTATAAAACAACATATATATATATTAGATTGGAACAATGAAAGGAAATCAAAGAACAAAGATCAGGAAAGACATGATAACGGAGAGTTAGAGTTTAAGTTATTGCTGTGTACAGTGAAAACTTTAGTTTTTCATACTATCAAAAATCTTACCAATCAAAGCAACATTTTGGATTTAATAATTAACAGGTAACAAAATAACAAGATTAATGATTGAGCTTGGTTTCTAGCATTTTAACATAATGGGCAAATCAGGTTCATCCACAGTGGCTTTCAGCCATTGCAAGAGCTGCTGGGTGAGTGAATGTGAATCCAGCGCAATTGGCCACTGAGCTGACAGTCAGAGTCCCAGTAAAGGTGTGTGCAGTAATGATTCTGGGTCTGGTACCCACCAAATAGCTCACACTTTCTCTCTAGTTATATCGGCCTCTGCTGCCATGGTCACCCATGGTCATCTCTACTTATTAAAATTTAGGGATATAAAAATCTGTGACATTAATTTTCTTTTGATAAAATGAGGTTCCATATTTTTACAATTGATAGTATATTCAGCAGAAAACGTTTAATTTCTCAGGAGGTCAACTATTCCCACTGCCCAGCGCATGCAGAAATGTACTGGAGAAACTCAGCAGGTCTCACAGCATTCATAGAAAATAGGGGTAACCAATAAATTAGATCATATGAAGGGCCCACGACTGAAATGTTGGTTACCCTTTACTTCCTATGGAGGCTGCATGAACTGCTGAGTTTTTTTCAAACTCGTTTGTGTATTACACTCGACCTCAGCATCTGCAAATTGTCTTGTTTAATGACTGCTCAGTCGACTCTCTTATAACAGTGCTGCAGGCCCCACAGTTCTTTTTATCACAAAATCTGACCCCTTGTATTTATACATGAATTCAGGGTGTAATTTTGCACAGAATGGAAGTCATTCAGCTCACTGTGATTTGAATGAGCTATTCAATTTGTCCCACCTTCCTGCTCTTTCTCCATAGGCTTTCCCTTGTCAAGTTTTGAATTCATTCACTTTTGAAGGTTATTACAGTCATTCAAGGCAGTATATTTCAGACCATAAGAGCTTTTTTGCCTTGTATGCTGCTCACTAACCCTTCTGTCATTGGAAACAGTTTCTGCTTAGTTTTCCAAAAACCTCATTTGGAATGTAGATACCAATTTTCTACCATCAGTAGAATAATGAGATCTTTTGCAGGTATAAGTGAGATCTTTCACTCCTGCAAGTGCTCTAGTAAATATCCTTTACTCTGAGGCCCTGAGATAGAATTTACAACATAGAACACAACAGTACCATTGCTTCGGCCCACAATGTTGTGCTGACTTATATAAAGCTACTTCATTGTTAATCTCAATTTACCTTCCTCACAACCCATAACACTCTATTTTTTCTTACATCCATGAACCCATCTAAGCATCTTTTTAATATATCAGTCTCTATCAACACCACTGGCAATGTATTCCAGGCACCCATCACACACCATGCAGAAAAAGCTACCTCTGATGTCTCCCCTAAAATTTCCTCCACTCACTTTAAATGGATGTCCTTTGTTATTGGCCATTGTCGTCCTGGGAAAAATGAGCTGGCTGTTCACCTTATCCATGCCTCTCACAATCTTCTACACTTCGATTAATTTGCCTCTCATCCTCTGTCCATTCAAAGTGAAAAACCCTAGTATGCTCAAACATTCTTCATTTGTTCTCTAATCTAGGCAGCATCCTGGCAAATATCCTCTGCATTCTCTTGAAAACTTCCACTTCCTTCCTATTATGAGACTATTAGAAATGAACACAATGCTCTGTGTAGTGTAAACAGGGTTTTTTTTATAGAGCTGCATTATTACCTCATGGATATTGAACTTAATCCCTCTACTAATGAAGGGAAACCCGCCATATGTTTTCTTAACCACCCCATCAATGTCCGTAACAACCTTGAGTTTTGGGCCCTCATATCCCTCCATTCCTTTACACTCCTAAGAATCCTGTTTCCGCCTGAAATTTTAATCTTCCAAAATGTATCACTTTTGTATCGAAAATGTATGACCACAGATGTTTTCCATTACCTGCCACCTACTTGTGCCCACAATGTACTGAACCTGAAACAAAAGTTTTAACATAAGTCCCTTGTGTTTACACTTCAGAAAACTAATAAGCGTCCCATTAAACATATCAACATCTCCTATCACCTTTGATTCCATATTTACTTTTCCTCTCCACATTTTTCCTTTTCCATTTTGCCAATAATGTAAGCATTAGACATATATTTCTGATTCAAAATAAGTTGATTCATTCTGTCAACTTTATGCCACATATCTGGCCATTTCATCTATCTGCCAAGGTTCTCATAATGTCAGTTCTTGTTCTCTTTATTCATGCCATTTCTATGATTTTTACACCTTCCAGAATACTGCCCATTAATACTTAGCAAAAGAAACAACAGTCTTATTCTAGCCCCTGTGATAAAATATGACCAATATCAGAGCCTTCTGAAACTCTGCTTTCTTATCCCTTGCTGGTTCTTCAGCTCTGCTGTCATCGCCAATGGACTTCAATTTTCCTAGCAATTGTATAGTGTGGTACAAAGACAGTAATGTTGTAAATGCTCAACAGGTAAGTCAGCATCCATAGGAAAAATTTTCAACATGGAATTGGAATATGTTTTTGTGTGCCAATTTATTCAAACTGGCTGGAGCTATACATGAAAAAATACCAATGTTGAGAAGAATAAAGAGAGAAAGTTTACTTTTGCACCGATCACACAATTATAACTTTTTCTTGTATCTGTTTACAAGGACCTTCTTATTGCTTTTATGTTACTTGATAATCTATTCCAAGAACTCACCTGAACTCCTTTGCTTTTTGCATTCAGTTTTGTCTGCTATTGAATTATGAAGTCTACATTTCCCACAAGGTCCCTTACACTGTTTCATTTTAATCTTTGCATCTTTTAGCTTTGGATGTTTTCCGTCTCAAAACCCACCTTCCATTTTCAATGCACCCACTCCCTGAGAACATGTCTAATTTGTAGCCAAACAGAAAGGCATCATTTTATATTTTAGTTATTTTGCCTTCTACTCTACCTTGGTATGACCTTCTCTAAATGTTTAAATGACCACAGTTCAAATAAAAAGTTTTAAAATTTAAAATTTTCTTGTTCATTTCTGTAACCATTGAAACCTAGTGATATTGTTGACATTTGTTATCACCCCAGAACTGGGTCCTTTTTTTGGACATAATAATAATGATCAAAAAATCCCTTGTGCAGCTATCAAGCAATCCTCTATATCTTTGCCCATTTCATGGTCATTTATCCAGTTAATAGTAAGAAATTTAAATTTTAAAACACTTGCATATTTTCCTGTTAATTTGCTTCTCTAGCTCAAATCCACCATTCATGTCAAATTGCATACCTGCTATATCTTCTGAAAAGGGCTGAATGTTAATGATCTAATAAGAACATAAAAATGCAAGATCTAATAAAAGGACCACTTACTTAGTCAAATCTTTCCACACATTTAAGGTCTATTAAAACTGATTTAATCATTTAACCTGTTTAGAGAGAACTTTGTGTAAATGCAGTGTCTAAAGGCCAACAAGCAGCCTTCCAGAGTGTTTATCAATCCCTGCTTTTGCATAACTCAGCCCAACAACATCTTTCAATACTAAATTGAATGAAAATATTTACATCTGGTATCTGTTCACAAATGGTCAACTAATCTGCCTCTCAATTGGATTTCATCTACTTTTGATGTATGAGCCCAAAACGCTATTAACTACTACTGTCATTTTGATTGGGTCATACAGTGCGGAAACAGGCCCTTCACCCGAACTGCCCATGCTGGTCAAAATGCCTCACTCACTCTAAAACTACGTGCCTGCATTTAGCCCATATCTCTCTTAACCAGTGGGTTTCAAACTGTCCCTTAAGCAATCCCTATATCATAAGTGCTCTGTGATGAGTAAGGGATTGCTTAAGGTGGTATGTGAGTGGGAAGAAAAAGTTTGAAAACCATTGGTTTAATCATAACTAATTGACTGGTTATGTGCATGGTTTCAGAACTCCAAAGGAAATGGGCCAATGACAATTTTTCTCAAGTGCAATATTTCAGTAACAATTGGGTCAAGAGCAGGTTCTCAATCTTCCCTTCCCACTCACATTCCACCTTAAGCAATCCCTTACTAATCACGGAGCACTTATGGCATAGAGAATGCTTAAAGTGGAATGTGAGTGTAGGGAGGTGGTTTGAAACTATTGCTTTAAACCTATCCCATCCACATATCTATCTGAGTTTTCTTAAATCATTGCAATAGTACTTCCCTCAACATCTCCTCTGGCACCTTTTCCATACAGCCACCACCCTCTGAGTGAAAAGGTTACATCTGAGGCTCCTGTAAATACCTTCCCCATCACCTTAAGTAACCTACGAATGACTTCTGGTTCTTGATTCCATCTACTCTGGGGAAAAGACTGTGTATTCACCCAATCTTTTCTTCTCATGATTTTGTATACCTCTGTGAGATTTCTCCCTCCTGCATTCCAAGGAATAAAGTCCCAGCCTTCTCAACTTCTTCCTGTAGCTCAAGACGACAAGTTCTGGCAATATACTCTCTGCATCCTTTCCAGCTGGATAACATCTTTCAAAATTCAAGATTTCTTCATTGTCATGCAATAATACAAAAAAAATCTAATACTACACAAAATGTTCTTTTAAATTTAAATTTAATTTAGACATATAGTACAGCAACCGGCCTTGTTGGCCCATGACCCCGTGCTACCCAAATACTTCAATTAACGTACAAGCCCCTATGTTTTGAAGGGTGGCAGGAAATCGGAGTGCTCAGAGGAAACCCACTCAGACACAGGTGAATGTATAAACTCCTTACAGACAGCGCTGGATTCAAACCCTGGTTGCTGTCGCTGTAATGATGTTGCGCTAACCACTACGTTAACCGTGCCTGCCACAAGCAAGACAAAGAGTCACATTTAGTATTTCCTGTAGCATGGCGACAAGAACTGAACTTAATACTGCAAACGAGGAACATAAATGTGATCCCTGATGGTGTGCAGATTTATAATGTGAAAGGGAAGCCGGGGGGTGGGGGGGAGGGTGTTTTTTTTTGTTGGAGAGTTTTTCTATGTATATGGAAAAAAACCAAAAATAAAATATTTAAAAACATACTGCAAATGGGGACTGACCAACAGCTTATAGAGTGGAACATGACCTCCCAAATTCTATACTCTGGCTGATGAAGGCCCACCTGTGACACCATTTTCTTTCTTTTTTTTTTTTTGCTGTGACACCATTTTCAAAGTATTATGCTCCTGGACCGCTAGATCCCTCCTCTTTACAGCGCGATTCAGATCATTACCATTTATGGTGTGCATGCTACCCATGTTAGACCTCCCAAAGTACAACACCTCACATTTCTCTGTACTACATTTCATCTGCAATTCCTTTGCCCCACCTGCCCAACCATTCAAGCTGCTGCTGCAGGTTTTGGCATCTTCCTTTGCTAATGACAAAACCAGCTACATTAGTGTCATCCTCAAACTTGCTAATCTTTCGCCAAAATCATTTATATTGGTGACAAACAGCAATAGGCCCGAGGCACTCCATCAAAGAAAACCTTCTATCATCACCCTCTGCTTTCTTCAATGAAGCCAACTTTCTATCCATTTGGCGAACCCTCCTTAGATCGAACCTTCCAGAGCATCCTACTGTGAAGAACAATATCAAATACCTTGCTAAAATACATATATACAATGTCCACAACTCTGCCCTCATTAACATTTTTGGTCACATTTTCAAAAACCTCAAGCATGTTTGTGAGACATTATGTTCCACTTCGAAATGGCGCTAACTAACACTAGCTCTTGTCCAACTAAATGTATGCACATCTTCTCCTTCAGAATACTCTCTAGTTACCACAGGTGTTAGGCTTACTGGCCTTTAGTTCCCAAGCTTTCCCCTGCCACTCTTTTTGAACACTTGCTCTCCTTCAGTATTCCGACACCTTGCCTTTACTCCTCACCTGTACCTAATGATGACTCATGAATCTCAGCCAGGACACCTGAAATTTCCTCTCTCACCTCTTGTGGTGTTGGCTGAGAAGATGTTACAATCAACACCATGGTAGTTTAGATGAACCACCAGAAAAATGCCCTGAAACTGGATGAGCCCATTTTACAATGTGAGCTGCAATGAATTAATTAGGATTGCTGTGTCTTTGTCCACTTGCATGGAAGGAAACCGTCAAACCATCACGCACCATCTCTATGACAGTCTGGAAACAACTGCAAAGTAAGGTTCCATATAGGTGGGGGAAAGTGTGACAGAGGGGAGAAAATGTGTGACCTTCTGTGTGTGTTGCATCCCCAACCCTGTATGATCTATTTCTCAGATGGAATTTGCTGTTGCAAATGGCCACGTGCCATTCTGAGGTGCAAGATGATCAGCGTAATTCACTAAAGGCAAAAAGGGTTGCAACAACTGAGCAAGGAATAGTGATCATAAAACTATCAAGACCATTTTATAAATCTGAATCAATCAGATATTGAGACTTGAACAGCCAGAACAGGGATTTGTTAATTCATGTCTCATTGCACATTTCAGCACATTGCACAGTTTGTTTATTTGTGACTCTTCTAATCATTCACCCGACATTGAAGTTCCATTTTTAATCCAAGCAAGGTCAATGAAATGATTTCACGTCTGTGAACCTAACCCTGAATGGGACAGATGGATCAATAGGATCGGAAATGTACAGCCCAGTTTCATGATATTCACCTGGAAACTAGCTCAAGGACAATTAGAACTGAATCACAGTGTTGAAAAGGATATCATAAAAAGGATCTTGAAAGGTGGGGATTTGAGAGAAGTTTAACTGCCGATGGGAGGTAGTTGAAGTAATTGGAGATGATGGATGGAGGACTCTTTTCAATTATTTTTGAAAGTTGGAGCTGAATTGCAGGTACTGTGTTGACATTGGCTGAGAGAATATTACTTACATTTCCTGTCCCCTCCGGAGAGGGTTGTTACAGGACAGCTCATGAGTTAACAGAAGGAAAAGTATGGCTATTGTGTTACTCTGGGCATCAGTTGTAACCAGAAGTGCCTAAGCAATACAGATCTCTTTCCTGCCATGTATTTTCCAACTGAATTAAAGTGCTGTGTAATGAGCAACAGCTGATTGTTCTTGGCTGTGGAACGAACACTTCATTTGTTCATTGCTGGTATCATTTTTTTTTAAATGTGCTATTGCCAGTTGTAATTGCTTTGTGTTCCCTGTCAGTTTGTTTCAGAAGTTCAGGTCTTTTTGGTTAGTTAATCACAAAAAGATGGGTGCTTGGCTGCACTAATTGGTGAAAACCCGTTAAACATTTCTCTGGATGACTTCAAGTAGTGATTTCAATCAAAACAACATTTTGTTGTGTTTAACCCACCTCTCCCTGATCCTGTTCTTGTCCCTCACCTTTCCACCCTATCAAAATAATTGATAGGAAACCATTGAGCTAGTATAGGCTACGGAGGCCAAAAGGACTCAGCACATTATGGATTAAAAGTAAAAAAAACAAAAATACTGGAGGAACTCAGCAGGTCATGCATCATCCTTTGGAGGTAAAGATATTTAACTTAAGTTAAATACAGAGCCGTTGTCATACCCACACTCCTGTTCGGCTCCGAATCATGGGTCCTCTACCGGCATCACCTACGGCTCCTAGAACGCTTCCACCAGCGTTGTCTCCGTTCCATCCTCAACATTCATTGGAGCGCTTTCATCCGTAACGTCGAAGTACTCGAGATGGCAGAGGTCGACAGCATCGAGTCCACGCTGCTGAAGATCCAGCTGCGCTGGGTGGGTCACGTCTCCAGAATGGAGGACCATCGCCTTCCCAAGATCGTGTTATATGGCGAGCTCTCCACTGGCCACCGTGACAGAGGTGCACCAAAGAAAAGGTACAAGGACTGCCTAAAGAAATCTCTTGGTGCCTACCACATTGACCACTGCCAGTGGGCTGATATCGCCTCAAACCGTGCATCTTGGCGCCTCACAGTTCGGCGGGCAGCAACCTCCTTTGAAGAAGACCGCAGAGCCCACCTCACTGACAAAAGGCAAAGGAGGAAAAACCCAACACCCAACCCCAACCAACCAATTTTCCCCTGCAACCGCTGCAACCGTGTCTGCCTGTCCCGCCTCGGACTTGTCAGCCACAAACGAGCCTGCAGCTGACGTGGACATTTATCCCCTCCATAAATCTTCATCCGCGAAGCCAAGCCAAAGAGCAAGATATATCTTTCAATAAGGGCTCAGGTCCGAAACTTTAATTGTGTATCTTTACTTCCAGTGGATGCTGAGGCCTGCTGAGTTCCCCCTGCATTTTTGTGTTTTTATTACAATCGCACATTTGCAGTCTTTCATATTTCACACAGATGACTCCAATTTCTTTGCTGGCTTAAAAACTGGATATAGATTGCTCATGAATGGAAATTTTGGGCCTTGTTTTGCATGTTTATTTACTTATAATTTTTTTTTATTAGAGGCACACTACAGTAACAGGCCCTTCTATCCCATGAGTCCACGACACCTGTGGTGAAACCACTATTGTATGTGTAAATGATATGACTTTTCTGTTTGACCCTGCTCTCACTGGCAGGCTCATGACTCCTCCCCTTTATCCCCCATAAAGGTTGTCATGCCACAAGCCTGCCCCCAGTCCAAGTCCGGGTCAGGGAGATCCAGCAACACAAGGGATGCTGTCCATCTCTTGCTAATAAAAGCCTTCAATTCCGGTAACTTCAGCCTTTGCGTAACTGATCAAGCATCCCCACCCAAATACATCTTTGTGACTAATTAACCAAGAACATGACAGAAACTGGAGCACCTGGAGGAAACCCATGCAGTCATGGCAGAACATACAATCTCCTTTCAGGGAACAGTGGATTTGAACCTGGGTCGCTGGTGCTATAATAGCTTTGCTCTAACTGCTACACTAACTGTACCGTTTATACTGTGGTTAACTAGGCTACTGCCAAGAATACCATAACCACATAGTTTTGGTTACTGACAATGCGATTGAAGAAGAATGTTCGTTGAATAAAATTATTATCAAGGCACAAAACAAATGGTGGTCTCCTGCACAGTGCTTTGGGGTATTTTGATGATCTCACTACCTTTATTAATGGAAATATAAAGCAGCAATCAGAAATGAAAATACATTAGGTATCATTGGCCTAATAACACTGGACAGTGAAGATTTTTCTTCCTGAACACCTTTAGGGCTACTGATCACGAATATTGCCTTTAAAACTTTAATGTGCATGAGATTGTCTGATCTTGGAAGCTAAGCAGTCTCAGGCCTGGTCAGTACTTGGAGGACAAACCACTTAGGGACACCAGGTGCTGTAGGTTTCTGTGAGGGGCACAGGACCAAGTGATGACTCTCTGTTTGCCTTACGGTAGACAAAAGTCAAAGAATTTCATGTATGTTACATTCTAAATGTAGTATTATGTGACAAATAATGGAACCTTTACCTTTATTTTTTAAAATATAATCTATTTTCTTGATTTCTGTCATAATTTTAACATGCTTCAAGCATACATAACCATGAAATGCAACATGGTGACGAACATGGTGAAAGATTTCACCAGGAAATTGCGACCATAGAAAAGCATTATCAGGGCAACTGGAATCTAGCAATGCTGGCCAACTGTTGTTGGACATTGACAAGAGAGGCACCAGATGCTGAGTACAAACAAAAATCAACAGCAAAACCTTTTTATGTCAGTTGAACTAACGCAATGTGTCAACATCATTATGTGATTAAACATAATAAATTCCATAAAAGTTAATTTAATGCTTCTCAAACTTCCCACGTGATACAGCAAATCTGAAATTATCTTTGTGTTCAGTTTGAAGTTGTCTATCATAATCCCAAGTTTCAGGAAGCAAAGCTTTTGAAAAAAAATTATTGTCCAGTGTAATCCAAAAGCCAAAGCTACTTAGTTTTATCAAACTGCTAGCCTTGAGTTTGTATGGGTACTCAATATCCACCTTGTCAGGGTAACTAGGAAGAAACAATCGTAAGAATAGATAGTAAGCCTTCCATAAATTTCCACAGGGTAAATTTCCTGCTTCATCCTTTGCCAATAGTTTAGTGTGATGGATTCATCAATAGGTTTGAAAGGCTGATTAACCCACTCATATTGCAGATATCCATTGCCACAGAAGTCTGAAATCAAAGGCTGGATGTTAATGTTAATGTTTGTTCAAGCAATTGGCGGCATTATTGTTAACATTAATGATTGTGGGGGAACTGTAAGATTGTCAAGTCATTCTCTTTTTTTGACTTGCCAAAGAAATATTAGCTTGTAAAACATTGTTCTCCACTCAACAGAATAACTTTAGAAAAAGCTGAATAATGTCAGTATATTTACTAGATGGGATTTAAAATTGGTTAACCAGTACAGTCCTGATTTTCTGGCTATTAATTTTTGGATAAACCAAAGAAATGCTGGAAACATTTAGCAGATCAGAAATCAGTTGATCAAAGGACTTTAGTCAGAACTCTAAACTTTTCAATCTGAAATAATAATTCTGTTTTGTCTTCTGTTTTTCTTTCAGATTTCCATTTGTTGAAGTATATTGATTTTGCAGCCATTTTGAGTGTGCAGCACAACATTGCTAGATTATTCATCATATCTCACTTAAGTTCTTGATCATTACAAGTAAGTCGAGTCCATAATTATTGGGTGGCCATCAAACAATGGGTGATAATACTTGAGTTCCACCTAGTCTACTTCCAAAATGCAGCCATATGTTTGCAGAAGTCACTGATAAAATTCAGGAACAGCCTACTTCTCTTTACTCATACAGAATTTTTTTTAAAAAAGGTTGTTGGGGGAAAAAAATTCTGTCATCCTGCCCAGGCACAGCTACCTTGTCTCAGAGCAAAGGCTGATATGCAACTTAACTGGACTAGAAATAATAAGTCTTGAATTATGGAGGAGGAGCAGGAAGGGCAACAACTGTTGGAATATAGGGGTTAATTAATCATAGAAAATATGTAGAATATATGCTTATGTACTATTCATTTTGTATACATGAATCCAGTACTATGTCACAATTTAATATTTATCTCATCGTGAAGGGAAAGAGTAATGTAAGTAAGGGGCAGCCACAGTATGTAGCAAAGTTGGCTGATTACAGTAGGTTTAGAATTGCCTGCTCCCCAAATACAAAAGAGAGAATATGTATGAAACAATTTAGTAGGAAGGTTAAGGCAAAAGGAGGTGTTGATTAGCACAGGAGACGATGGCCAGACAAGAACAAAGAGAATCCTGACAGAGACTGTCAGAAACAAAGAGAATGGAATAACTCAGTAAGAAGGCAGAAGGAGCTGTTGAGTAGAACAGAAGAACATGGCCAAATGAGAACAAAGAAATAATTAGAAATATCTGGGGTATGAATTGATTTCTGATCAAAACAACAGGATATTCTGGCCTTGAGGATTAAGATGGGAGCTCTACACCCCAATATCTGCAGAGCAGGAAATTACTTGTGATAAATCTTATGCAAGAAATCTAGCAAAGGAAGCCAACTTTTGTTCTATATGATAAGGTTGAGCTATATAAACTGTAGAGACTGGACAGTAGAGGTCAGTCTTGGGGAATAGCTCACTGTGCAGGTGACCTATGAACTAACGACTGAACCAGAGCTCTGTTAAGCTTTATTCTTGTGCTGTGTAATAAACTGATTGTTGAACCGAATACCTTCTCCTATCACTTCATTCAACGAGCACTCTGGACTCAGACGACACATAGACTAAATTGAGGGTAGGGTAAAGCCAGAGTCCGACAATTTGGTGACCCCGACGTGATGAAGATGGAGAAGTGACGGAAGAGAAAGAGACGAAACAACGGTCAATTGTGGTGTGGTGATAACAACAAGTGGCCACTCAACAAAAGGAGGTAAGCAGACGCCTGTTTAAATGAAGGTCTGCTATTGGCAACGATAAAATTGTGTGTTGTCACTACTCTGCAAAAGTCCTAGTAGAAGCCAAGGAATAAAGCTTCAGGGGTTAGAGGCTCCTGTAGGTAACGGGGGTTAGAGTCCCCTGTAAGGAACGGGGGTTAGAGTCCCCTGTAGGTATCGGGGGTTAGAGTCCCCTGTAAGGAACGGGGGTTAGAGTCCCCTGTAGAAAATAGGGTTAGAGGCCCCTAGTAGAGATCTCGAGATATAAGTTTAGACACTTGGCCAAATAGAATAAGGTACATTGTGTTATAGTTATTTGGTTTAGTAGTGTATAATAAGTATTTGTTTAAGGATCGTGTATCATAGTAGTGTATAATAAGTATTTGTTTAAGGATTCTATATCTTGGGTAATAGTTATTGGTTAAGGATTGTGTACAGTGTGCCGCGGGTGTTTATAATAACGTGTGAAGGGTCGAAGTAGATTGCAAGGTGGCAAAATCCTACCAGGGGAGAGACCCATTGAAGTACGAAGTCGGAAGGGTTAAAAATCAGAACGTAAGATGGAGGGAGTAAGTGGGGATGTATGGCAAAAGTTCGGGGAAGACAGATGGGTTGTAAACCGACAGTGGGAAAGAACAAGGAATCAATTACTGGGAGGATAACCGAAGGGAGAGGAGGTACAAGCTATGAAATGGTACGAACAGATATGGAAAGAACTGCAGCGTCAGGGGAAGGTACCGCTAGGGTTTGAAAAGATCCGGCTTGTAATGTACTTGGGAGAAGCCGAGAGGGAAGCGGCAAAGGAGGTACAGGAACATGAGGCAAAGGGACAAGGATCTATCTGGAATAGAAGAAGGCTTAAACAGCAGAAGGAAGCGAAGGAACAGAGAAGGGCAGATTTACATAATATGACATTGGCTTGCATGGCTGTGGAAGCGAACCTTCAGCATGCTACTAAAAAGGCATCCCCTATCACAAAGGAGAAAACGGGGGAGGAGATGACAGGGGAGGTTAAGCCGTCAGCCCCGCTATATCCAAAGTTACCAGAGACATTGTCACCACCTTATCCGATTCCCCAGATGCCAGTGATGCAGATAAATGAGGAAATAGTGAATGTCACTGAATTAGCAGGTCACGAACTCCAGAGGGCGAAGGAGAGACTTAAGAGAGTTATGCAGGAAAGGGTGGAAGAAATGAAGGAGTTAACGAAGGAAATACTGAATGATATATGTAAAGTAATGGAAACTAGTATGCGACTGGAAAAAACAAATGAGAGAGAGCAAGAACAGACACTTGAGAGTGCCTTCTCGGTAGGAATGTCAGAGGATCACACCACCCCCACTCCTCACAATAGACAAAAGGAGTCAGAGGATGAGGAGATCTTGACCTTTTTGAGTCAGTGTAAGGAGAGTTGGACGGATAAAGCAGGAGTACACCCAGCCACAGAACCCTTGCAGACTACACTATTTAAGTCTGCAGTAACGAGCGGACTGCCAGCTGTAGTCAGGGAGGCGTTAGAGAATAACCCTGATATTCCTGGTTGCTCGACTGAGCAATGGGAAAAACATTTGGCCCATCACATGAAGTATTATAGGGCTAAGCAAAAGGAGGACAAACAAATTACGGAGTCTGCACAAGTGCAACTCCTTAAGCTTTAATTGGAAGAGGCTAGGAAAAAGGTAAACGAGGCAAAAAATAATTCTTCAAACAGTGCGAACCAGATGATTCAGCAGCCACCGCAGCCACCACAAGGGAATAATACTAATTGGCCCCCGGCCCCAAATTGGGCACCGGGTCCCACCTATGGGGGCAGAACTGGAGGTCCAATGGGGGGATTCCGAGAAAGAGGGAGAGGTCGGGGTGTTCCACGAATGCCGGCAGCCGTATGTTTCAGATGTGGTCAACCAGGACACTGGAAGAGAGATTGCCCCCTAGTATGGGGTCCTCAGGACACTGGGGGAAGGGGATATGGACCACCACAATATGAGCCTTGGGTCCAGCCGCAGAGATCGTCAGTGCCACCCCCGAGACATCAGGCACCCCTTGCGGCTCTCGCTCCAAAGGGACAATTCCCATCGCTGACGGAGGAGGAGCCATATTACCAGCAGTGACGGGCCCCGAGCACCCAAGAGCAGGTTAGGTTGGCAGACCCCTTCCTGCAGATTAAAGTAATGGACATGGAAGTATTCTTTTTTGTGGATACGGGAGCCAGATTTTCAACACTCATTGGCGCTGAATTTCAAGCTAAAACATCAACCTCTAGTGTCCAGCTGATAGGGTTCTCGGGTACACCAGAAAATCTGCCGTTTTCAACACCACTAGTCACTTCTGTGGCAGGACAGACTTTTGCACATCAATATATTCTGTCGGCAATGTGCCCTACTAATCTTTTGGGCAGAGATCTGCTGGTCAGGTGTGGAGCATCGATCCTTTGCAGACCTAGCAGATTAGAGGTCACCTTTCCAAATGGATATTCAATGAACTGTTCATTAACTACGCTTTGTTCCAGTTCTCAGATGTTGGTGTCAGCTGCTGGAGGATCCACGTCTGAGGGACTATGGGCCGACATTTACTGGGGGCTGCTGGAACCAGAGGACCCACAGAAGGGAGGGCTGCTAAAGCTTTATAATCAATGGAAGCCGTGGATCCAGACGTTACACCCATATACCCCTCCCTTGGACCCCCTCCATGTTACCCTCTTTTACGATAGAGATGGGGATGAAATTTATCAGCATGCCTTTTATGAAGAGGTAGAGGGCATGCAATGGGAGATTAATTCAGACTACAAAGTGGTAGGAAAGGAGGGAGTGGCCGCTACGGTGGCACTGACATCTGAGCAGCTGGAATGGTATGTGATGGCCGGTGAGGCCATTCCTCATGTCACTCTTGCAATTGGCACTAATCATCAGGCAAAAGATTTGGGACCGATGTGTCAGAACTTGATGACCTTGAGGGACTGGTCCGACACTCAATTACCGACAGTGCAGTTCTCTCTATCTGGTCAGGCGTACAGGATTTTGTACCCTTCAAATGATCGGGTCCTCCTTGAGCATAGACAGATTGAACGCTTGCATGGTAGAGAAAGGATGGATCATCCCGACTCTGCCCCTATGTTAGATTCTATCTCTGAGGTCCTTTGGTCAGTGGGACCAGCAGACGTGGGTTTTTGCAGGTTGATCCCATAACATTTGAACTTTCAGATTATACTCCCATTTGGCAGACACAGTATCCCCATAAACCCGAGGATGAGGTGGGTCTGGAAGATACCATTGATGGCCTTATGTATTCAGGGGTGTTGGAACATTCGTGTTCAAGTTGGAATACACCCATCTTACCTGTTCTGAAACAGGACACGGGCAAATATCGGATGGCTCATGACTTAAGGTGCATTGATGGTATTGTGCGAACACCCACAGTTCCAGTACCGAACCCATATACCGCCATGACTGCTTTAACTCCAGACCACAAGTGGTTCTCTTGTATAGATTTAGCGAATGCTTTATTTTGTTTGCCGCTGGCAGAACAGTTTAGAGATGTGTTTTCCTTTACGTATAGAGGTATAAAGTTACATTATACTCGACTCCCACAGGGCTTTATCTTATCCCCAGGGATTTTCAATCAGGTTTTGAAAGAACAGCTGGGGGGGCTAGTACTGCCATGTGGGGTAGTTCTGATCCAGTACGTAGATGAGATCTTATTGGCAGCACCTGAGCCTGTCTCCTGTTTGGAGGCCACAAAACTCCTGCTAGTGCAGCTGTTCAAGGCAGGTTTTAAAGTCTCTCGTTTAAAGTTGCAATGTTGTAGAAAAGTGGTCTCCTTTTTATGAAGAATGGTCTCAGCGAAAGGTACAGGGATATCCCCTGTGCATCGTTCAGCGATACTACATCATCCAAAACCTAAGATAGTTAAGGAAATGCTTTCGTTTTTGGGTTTGATAGGTTATAGTAGGCAGTTTATCCCATCGTATGGTGAGTTGACACATCCACTGCGAACTTTGGTGAATGAACAGGGGATGAGGAATCTGGGAGCTACACTTGATTGGACTGCACAGGCTGAGATGAGTTTTATTCTACTTAAGCAAGCTCTTACAACTGCTATAAATTTGGCGATTCCAAATTATAGACACCCTTTCTTTTTGGATTTTTCTGAAAAAGCACACACGATTGTTGGTGTCCTTTTTCAGAAAAAAGGGGGTGGAAGATGTGTGCTCATGTATGTGAGTATAACACTAGATACGACTGAAGACAGACACCCGCCATGCACGAGACATGCAGCGGGGGTAGCAAAGATTTTACAAAAGGTTGCACACATAGTGATGGGACATGCCCTGACGGTATTTACAACACACAGTATTGTAGCATTTGTGAGCTCGACAGCATTTACAAGGATGTCACTGAGGCAGACGAGACTGGAAAAGATCCTGAATTCTCCAAATATTACGTTTACCCATGAAGGCATTAATATGGCAGAAAATATGGGAGAGGGAGAACCACACTGTTGTGAAAGGAGGGTTCTAAGGGATATTAAAATAAGACCTGACTTACAGGCTACACCCTTGAGAGAACCAGATGAAACCTTATTTACAGATGGTTGTTGTTACAGACATCCCACGGACGGATTAAAAGCCGCCTATGCAGTAGTACGGAGAACCACAGAAGGAGTTGAAGAAATTATTACAGGGACAGTGAGAGGAAAGGAGTCAGCACAACTGGCCAAACTACGGGGAATGATAGCAGCATTAGAATGGACAGAAGGAAAGGAGGTAAATATATATACAGATTTGGCATATGTGGTAGGGACAATACAGGTTGCGCTGAGTCAATGGATTAGAAGTGGGTTTTTAACAGCAGCAAGGACCCCAATTAAACACGAGAAGGATTTTAGGAAATTGGCTGAGACCCTCTTGAAACCAAGGGCATTAGCAGTTATTAAATGTAAGGGCCATGATGAAACAGATACGATGGTAGCTCGGGGAAATCAGGAAGCGGACACGGCCGCAAAAAGGGCAGCAGGATACGGCCCTCAGTTTATTATGACACAGGCAGACAGAACAGCACATGACTTATTGCCACTGTGTGAGGTAGAAGTAATAATTCAGGAACAAGCGAAGGCATCACCTCAGGAAAGGATGGTATGGGAGGAAAGGGGGGCAACCGAGGATCAAGGACTGTGGAGATCGATAGACGGTAGGCCAATTTTACCATCTGGACTCATGAAACCCTTCCTAGAGGAGGTGCATGGGTTAACACACTGTGGAAAGAAGCAGATGATAAGGTATTTGATACATTGGTGGCACCCCTTCCTGTCGGCGATGGTGGAGAACCATATCAGAGAGTGTGCGGTATGTATAACTTTCAATGTCAAGGTGATTGTGAAGCCGCATGAAGGACAGTTTCCGTTGCCTAAGTTACCAGGGCAGGAAATTGTAATTGATTACACGGACATGATTGAGAGGGCAAGGGGATATTGATACCTCTTAGTAGCAGTTGATGTGTTCACAGGTTGGCCGGAGGCAATCCCTGCCAAAAGAGAAGATGCAAAGACGGTAATTAAGTTCCTAATCAACCAGTACATTCCTATACACGGGTTTCCTAGGAAGATCAGGTCAGATAATGGAAGTCATTTTAAGAATGAAGATTTACAGGAGGTAGAAGAGATGTTGGGGTTAAAACATGCCTTTGGAACGGTGTATCATGCACAATCCCAAGGAAAAGTGTAGAGAATGAACCAAACAATAAAAGGTAAGATCGGGAAAGTACAGGCATGGACCAAACTAAATTGGGTGGATGCGCTGCCCCTGGCATTGATGTCAATAAGGAGTTTGGTAAGTTATGTGACAGGATTTACTCCGTATGAACTACAAACGGGGCACCAGTTTCTGGGACCTGGAGCAGGAATTCAGACCACGAAGAATGAGGTAAGTTCAATGAGATGCAAGCTTTATTATGATAAACTAATGGATCTGGTGTCAGATTTTTCACAACAGGTCACCAGTACCGACAGAAAACGGGAAACACCGATACCATCAGTCATGGAGTGGGTTCTGCTAAAGATGATCAAGAGAAAGTGGTCGATGCCCAGGTGGACAGGACCCTACAGAGTGGTGGAGAGAACGTCCCACGCGGTTCGACTACTGGGAAAAGGCGAGACGTGGTATCATTGGAGTCAGTGAACAGCAACGGACTCACCTACACGGACACTGGAACAGATTCGAACGGAGGTGACTGAGAACCTGTGAAGCAACTACGGACTAAGAACTTTTTGTACGGGTCCCTTTAAAGAGACTATTGGATTACGGTGACTGTATTTCAGTATTTGAAGTGATATTTCTATATTGAAGTCAACAGAATTTAGGGGGCTGTGATGGACACTATGTGGGGACTATGGGTGATGTTGTTCCTAGCCCTTGAAGCATCTGGAGAAGGAAACAACTGTACAAAGTGTTTGTGGTCAGCCTGGGAGGCCCATAACGAACCGAAACAGTACTTTGCGGATTGGACTGACGTTCCTGAACACTGTGTTGGGGCCCCCACTGGACTGAAGTGTGTTCATAATGGCCAAATTTGTGAGGTTAAGTTTAATAAGGGGTCGTGGATGCCAATCTTTGCCAAAACTCCTGAGGTCCCATAAGTTAACAGGTGGTTTGGTTGGTCTCATTTTCATGAGATCAAAAGGGGGACTGTTGGAATATAGGGGTTAATTAATCATAGAAAATATGTAGAATATATGCTTATGTACTATTCATTTTGTATACATGAATCCAGTACTATGTCACAATTTAATATTTATCTCATCGTGAAGGGAAAGAGTAATGTAAGTAAGGGGCAGCCACAGTATGTAGCAAAGTTGGCTGATTACAGTAGGTTTAGAATTGCCTGCTCCCCAAATACAAAAGAGAGAATATGTATGAAACAATTTAGTAGGAAGGTTAAGGCAAAAGGAGGTGTTGATTAGCACAGGAGACGATGGCCAGACAAGAACAAAGAGAATCCTGACAGAGACTGTCAGAAACAAAGAGAATGGAATAACTCAGTAAGAAGGCAGAAGGAGCTGTTGAGTAGAACAGAAGAACATGGCCAAATGAGAACAAAGAAATAATTAGAAATATCTGGGGTATGAATTGATTTCTTGATCAAAATAACAGGATATTCTTGCCTTGAGGATTAAGATGGGAGCTCTATACCCCAGATATCTGCAGAGCAGGAAATTACTTGTGATAAATCTTATGCAAGAAATCTAGCAAAGAAAGCCAACTTTTGATCTGTATGATAATGAGATCTAGCAAAGGAAGCCAACTTTTGTTCTGTATGATAAGGTTGAGCTATATAAACTGTAGAGACTGGACAGTAGAGGTCAGTCTTGGGGAATAGCTCATTGTGCAGGTGACCTATGAACTAATGACTGAACCAGAGCTCTGTTAAGCTTTATTCTTGTGCTGTGTAATAAACTGATTGTTGAACCGAATACCTTCTCCTATTACTTCATTCAACGAGCATGCTGGACTCAGACGACACATAGACTAAATTGAGGGTAGGGTAAAGCCAGAGTCCGACAGGACTCATCTACCTTGGTTAACTGTTTTTCTTCCCACCTGCTCTCCCCACCCCTACTGACAGTCAGAAGATAAATGTGTTTGAAGATACAAACCTCCAGATTCAAGGAACTTTTATTTGCTGCAGTTACTAGATAGATGAAGAATGATGGTAGTGGGGTGGCAGGGGGAGGTGGGGTGAGGGTGAGTGGGGTAAGGGTTGCTTTAACAGTTTGTAGTGTCAGTCAGCAAGCACAGAATCAGTGGGTAAATACAACATGGTAAAGGAACATAGGAACATAGGAAGTAGGAACAGGTGTAGG
Organism: Narcine bancroftii; assembly: GCF_036971445.1. Lineage (NCBI taxonomy): Eukaryota > Metazoa > Chordata > Chondrichthyes > Torpediniformes > Narcinidae > Narcine > Narcine bancroftii. The sequence goes on along the minus strand of NC_091471.1, from coordinate 181,284,246 downwards.
CCAAAATGGCCCATCGAGCCTAATCCGCCATTCAATATGATCATGCTGATCTAATTTATGAAAATTGGTGCAAATGAGGTCAAGAAACTTTGCATGACTTTAAGATAACAGAAGGTCAGGGCAACTTTGTAAAGGTGGAATTAAGGGGCCATTTTGATGGTGGGGATATATAACCTGCAGCTCATAAGTGGTCAAATATGATAGCAATGTATGAGGAGGATAGTTTAATATCAGAGAAGTGCCAGGGAAATGACTAAGCCAATGCTAAAGAATATCAATCATGAAAGGAGCTGAAGGCACTGGTATCAGTCTTCCTAATAATTAGTTGTAGGAAGCTTCTGCTTAATCCAAATTAGATGTCAGATCAACAGATTAACAATTTAGAGACTGGAGAAATGTTGAAGTAGAGGTGAGTGTCTTCAGAAAAGGATAAGAAATGGATTCATTTTTAGATGTTGTTGCCAAGGGATAGTGTTGAGATGTGAAATATGTCTCCTCAGGTGGCAGCAGAGGTTACAGTGTTTGACAGGAAGGAGAAACATTTACAGACATTTCTTAACTCGGTGGCTGAGGGGAGAAGTAGTTGAGAGTGCATCAGGTCCTATCTCCTCTGAAATGCATTGAAAATCTGTGCAAAGTTCCAGGAACCAGACATAGCACACATGCAGACAAGCAATACATATTCAGGACAAGTATTTCATGTATACAAATAAATAAAAAAATGGTCATTATTTCATGAATATGAGAGTCTCGGATGGTTTGTGTAAGCAGTTCCTTTGGACGTTCAGCAGTCCCCTGCCTATGGGTTGAAGCTGTTTTCTAGCTCTGATACTCCTGTATCCCTTCCCCAATGCAAGCAGCTGAAAGATGCTGTGTACGGGGTGGAAGGGGTCCTCAATGATTTTGCACGCCCTTTTCAGACAACTTGTCAGATAATCCTGGTAGAATACGTCAATAGGGGAAAGGGAGAGTCCTGTGATCCTCCCTGCCACTCTTATGACCCTGTGGATTGTCCTCCAATCCATTTCTCTGGGGCAACCATACCAGACTGTGATGCAGTTGGCCAGAACTCTCTCAATAGAGCTCCTATTGAATATTGACATAATGGAGGCTGATAGCCTTGCCCGCTTCAGTCTTCTCAGGAAGTGAAGTCGCTGTTGCATTTGCCTGACAAGTGAGGAGATGTTCAGTGTCCATGATAGATCACTAGTTAAGTGAACTCCAACTTGATGCTCTCCACTCTCTCTCCTACAGAGTTGTCGATGTGTAGTGGAGGGTTATCATTTCCCTCCTGAAGTCCACGATCATCTCCTTCATCTTGTCCACATTGAGACTCAGGTTGTTATTCTCACATCATTTCACGAGATTTTCCACCTCTTCTTTGAGGTGTGACTCATCATTGTTGGTGACGAGACCAACTGCTGTTGTGTCATCTGCAAAGTTGATGAAACTGTTGGAGCTGGTTCTGGCAATGCAGTTGTGGGTCAGTAACATGAACAGGAGTGAGCTGAGCACACAGCCCTGAGATGCGAGAGGAGGTGCAAAAAAAGAGATTTGCTTGAAAGATACTAACACTGAGATGCATCATTTATTGGTAAAGATTGAATGCCTACGATAGGTCCTTATTAGACAGAAACCCTAAGGCAATATGTGACAGAGATCACCGTCTACTAATCTCTTCAGACTTGTGACCGTTAATAGATGTAGAGCTCGTACATAGGAAACTGATACACAGATCCTTGTGACTTTGAATGTGGATTCACTAACATAAGGAATCATTGAGGTAAATGATATAGAAACATATGATGGAATTAGACAAATATGAAGAAAAAAGGAAGAGAACAATGTGTCAATGCAGTTAGACAAAATAGGTAGGAGGAGTCTTATGCTGATCTTGACACTATCAGATTGAATATCCTTATCCCATACTATAAATATTAAGTGTAATGATGAATATTGAAAGCAATAAAATCAAACATTCTGAATCTTCATGCAGGTTTCATGAGTGAGATCTATACCATCAATTCCAATGTTCTAATGCCAAAGTTACATGACATCTTTTAATCAGTGATCCATAAAAATAAGAATGAATTCAGAAGAGAGTGAGTATATTGAAATAAAAGTAGGAACACCATAAAATTTCTAATTTGATGCAAAACATTTCCTACATTATTGTAACAATGCCAAAGGCATTTTAGCAGGCCAACTGCAAGATAAATTGGGTTGCATAAAAAGGATGCACACCCTGCCAAACCCAAACCCAACACGTCCAAATCACAAACAAAAACTGACCTTGCTCTTTCTTGCATTTACACATCTCTGAACCATTAACATCTGTGCACTCTTTTCAGAATTTCTTTTCTTCCAATCCATGTGGCTTAGCTCTTTGGTTTTGTTACATTGTTTTACTTAGTAACTTGGGAAGAGAAGATAAACAATAATTCCGCCTCCACTCTGAAAAGCTTTTAGTGGGGGTTTTGTGAAAATGCCAGTGAAGAAATCTGTGCTGTTAAACTGACGTGTGAGTGTGAAGTGCACAGTACAAGACCTTTAATCCTTTCACTGAAGAAAATCAAAACACCACTTGTAAGTGCAACCTAAGAGATTGAAACCATCCCTATTTTCTTGTTGGCAAATCCTATCTGGGCCATGATATTGAACATAGAAGCAATAGAACTTTGATTGGTGCGGAGAGTTTGTGACACAGGAGTTAATCCTGTATCATTTCACCTTTGGAACTAGGATCTAAACTAAGCCAGGATAAAAGCTTCCATGGCCCACTGGTAGTTAAGGATCTTGCAAAAAAAGGCACTTTGAATTTGCAGTAATAACACAAAAGTGCTAGTGCAACTCAGCAAGCCCCGCAGCATCCACAAGAGGCAAAGAGGTCATGAAGTTTTCGGGCTTGAGCCTCCTATAGGCGTTATGAGACCCCCTGAGTTTCTCAAGCACGTTTATATATTAACTGCAAACAAAACATCTGCAGACTTTCCTGCTTCACTCCTTTGGATTTTCAACAGTTTCTCCTACACAACAGGTCCAACAGGTCTAAGTTCAGTCAAAAACACTACTACAAACTGCATGACATAGGAAATGGCACTGATGATAATGGGCACCGTTGATGCTCTTCTGAAGTAAAATGCATTGTATTATTGGTTTAGAGCTGTGTTAAGGTGACAAATTTAAAAACACAATGCTGGAGAAACTCAACTGGTCAAACAGTGTACTTTATGTAGCAAAGACAAAGATATATAACCAATGTTTAAGGCTTCAGCCATTCATCAAGGTATAAGCAAAATGTGGGTAGGTGCCTAAACAAAATGGTAAGGGGAAAAGGGCAGGGGGAGGAGCATGGTTTCAAATGCAGGAGATAATAGGTGCATAAGGGAGGGAGGGCACAACAGTGCTTGTTTCTCTTGGAAGGACTGTTTAGGGCTCTGAATCATGATGAGAGAGGATATGTGGGGATCAGTGGAGCACCTCCTGTCGTCGGAGAGATAGGTGCCAAGGGAGTTATCAGTGGAATGGGTGGAGTTAACAAGGGTGGTGAAAGAGGATGTTTGGGTACAAGTAGAGCATGTCCGGTGGTCACAGTGGTAGAGGCCAAGGGGGTGAATGGTGGGAAGGGAGGGATAGACGATGGGCTATTTGGAGCCCTATTCATTTCAATTGTGAATCTGCCGGGGTCATCAATTGCAACCAGTGCTCCCATTGGGGACTCCTCTACATTGGAGAGTCTGGAGGCAGATTGGAAGATCACTTTGCCGAGCACCTCGGTTCCGTTTGGCGCAAAAGCAGAGATCTCCCAGTAGCCACCCATTTCAATTCCCCACTCCATTCTCTTGACAACATGTCTTATGCACTGCTAGACTGAAACCATCTGAAAATTGGAGGAACAACAGTCTGGGCACCCTCACAACAGATGGCATTAATATGAACTTCTCTGGCTTTAGTTAAAATTTCCTCCTGACCCACCCTCTTGCTCCCCCCACCCAATCATTGTCTCTCCATTCTTTGTCTCATTTTGCACAGACAAGATAAATTCTACCTAGACCCTTATCACATCCAATTAACACCTTTTGTTGGTCTGGATTCTCCTCTCCCATTGTTTGAATTCTGAGACATTCTGTCACATCCTGCTTCTACCTTTTCTGATACTTTTTTCCTTGAAGAAAGGCTCAGGCCCGAAATGTTGGCAATATATTTTTTGTCAAAAAAAATCCTAGATGCTGAATAGACCAGCTGAGTTCCTCCAGCATTTCAGTGTTTTTCCTACAATCACAGTGTCTGCAGCCTATCATGTTTCACCTTGTTTTTTCTGCTCCATCCCAAAAACTGCCGGCTAATCTGTTCCTCAGTGTCCTGGGGGCTATTTAAGGGCCCATAGACCACTCTCAGTACAGTGATTGCCCCCTTTCCTATTTCTGACTTCCCCACATTGATTCAATAAATACTCCCGCTACAGCAGGGGTGTCAAACACAAATTCACGGAGGGCCAAAATTAAAAACTTGGACTAAGTCGAGGGCCGAACTAAATAATTATTGAAAATTTTCAACAACATCTCCATGTTTTCTCTTCTTTCAACATATGTAATGTTAAACTTTAGGATATAACTTTAGGAGGATAATGTTACAGGTCAGGAGTGGTAGCTCAAGTTCACCCTTTGCTTGACCTGAGGGAAACCTATTTGGTCCCTGTGGAGATGTAGTCAGCATTCACAGGCTGTGTCCATTTTGGCCTGCATCAGGATTCAGCATTTTCTGCTCACTCCTCAGGCTCTAGGCCTCTATTCACCCTCGACCCACCATCCCTCTACCTGACCAGTCCTTTACCCAACCTCTACTCACCCCTCACTCCACTCGCTCTGCCTCTACCCACCCCATCCTATACACACCCCTCTACTGCCTCTCCCCTCAACCTGTTCCTCCCTCTACCCGTCTCTCACCCTCTAATCACCCCTCCCCCACTCGCCCTGCCCCTCCCCTTTTACCTCTTCCCTATCCACCCCTCCTTCTACTCATCCCTCCCTCTAACGGCCCCTCGCACCACCATAACTTCCCCTGCCCATTACTCCTCACCTACACCCTCTGCCCACCCCTGCTTACCCACCCACTCAGGCCCAGCGCGCTGCCGATCAGCCTTTGCGGACAGCCACCATCTCTCTCTTCACGTGCAGGGCCGAACCAACCATCCCTGGGGTCCGCGCGCGTGCAAGCGCTGAAGGCCGTGGCGACCGGGAGAAGTGCGCTCGCGCTGTGGAAGAGCCGTCCGGTGCCAGTCGCGCTGGGCTCGCGCTTCCCGGGGGCCGTGCGCAGCCTGCCATGCCCGTCGTGCCGACAGGAAATCACAGGCGCTCGCCCATCCGCCGCACCGCTCAACAGGTGGGAGAAGTGACTGGTTGTGCGGGGAGCCTTCCAACCGGCTTGCCGGCTGATGACATCGACAGACTTCTCGTGTTACAATTTCTCGTGTTGCAATGTGCAATGAAGGGGGAGGATGGTGGGGGAGACATTACCAAAAAACAGCATCGGCTCTCGCTGCAGGGCGGGCCACCTCTAATATATTTTTGAAATGATCTTGCGGGCCAAATATAATTATATCGCGGGCCAAATGTGGCCCGCGGGCCAGAGTTTGACATGTGTGCGCTACAGCATCCTCCCTTTCTCCAGCCGTGATACTATTCCCCACCCCTTGTACTACTCAATTTATCCCTTTTAAAACATCTAAACCCAGGTACCTGCATCAGCCAATCCTGTCCTTGCCTCAGCCATCTCTCTGTAATGGCCACAATACCGTAATTCCAAATTCATCTACTTTATACTATTCCTTGCATTGAAATAGACATATTTCAAACCCTTTAATTGACTACATTTTTGCTTCATCTCCTGCCTTTCCATCCTCATAAACCCACAACACATAGCATCATCCTTTCCACCACCTTCTTCCCTATTCTCTGCACTCACATACTGGTTCACATACCCCTGCCAAACTAGTTTAAACAATCTCCAACAGTTCTAGCAAATCTGCCTGCCAGGATACTGGTCCCTTTCCAGTTCAGTAGATGTCATGCCTTCCGCAGAAGAGGTCCCAATGATCCACAAATCTGAACCCCTTCCACCTGCAACAACTCTTCAGCCATGCTTTCATCTGCCAGAACTTCCTATTATTACCCTTGCTCGCACCTGACATAGACAGCAATCCTGAGATTACCACCTGCTTCTCAGCTTCCTCCCTAAATCTCTATATTCCCTCTTCAGGACTTCATCCCTATTAGTATCTATTTCATTAGTACCAATGTGGACCACAACATCTGGCTGCTCTCCCTCTCACTTGAAATTTGTGGACTCGATTGTAGATGTCATAAGTATTGACTCCCCAATCATTATAGCTCTCCTCTTCTCCCCCTTTCACTTCTTAGCTGAAGGGCCAGACTCTCTTACAGAGACTTCACCACTATGAGTTGTCCCTTGTAGATCATCCCCCACTAAACCACATCCAAAACGGTATACTTATTGTTGAGGGGATTGGCCACAGGGGTGCTCTGCACTGACTGCCTATTCCCTTTCTCTCTCCAACAATCACTCAATTACCTGCCTCCTGCCTTTTGTGTGCGACTAGGCTTCTTCAGGTGCGTTCTCCGCCAAGAATGCACCTGCAGAAGCAGATTCAGACCTGTGGAATGGTTGTTCAGGTGGCAGCGCTGAAAGCACAGCCCTGGCCATCTGAAAGGGACAGCTTCACGGGAGGCGCCTTGGAGTGCACTCCGGTTCTTGTCCCTAAGGGCTGTCGGTTGGATGGCTGGCTGTCAGACCTGGCACAGCCGGTGTGGGCTGTCAGTGCAGGGACAGCCCACGCAGGACATCCCTGCACTGACAGCCCGCGCCGGCTGCCCCAGTGCTGAAAGCCCGTGCCGGCAGCCCCTGCCCTGACGTTACGCACCATGGGGCAGGGGCAGCTGGGAGGGAGGCTGTCAGCGACTTGCCAGCTGATTGTCATCCCCTTAGCAGCCGCTTTCAGGCAGCTGCATTCAGTGCCGGTGGGGGGGGGGGGGGTAACCTCAGAGCTCCGGCGATTATCCCTCCCAGAGGAGGGTTACAAAGTTCGCTTCAGATACACCTCCTGCACTTTCGAGTGGCCTCCTGACAGCCGCATCTGGGCATAATATGTGGCTTTACAATCTGGGATTTTGGCCTCCTGCAAGTGCCTACTGTCTCCTTATAGCTTCTCTCTATTACCCTCTCTGCCTCCTAAATGATTTTGGGTTTATCCTGCTTCTGCTCCAGTTCACTAGATTTCCCCCTTTTGGTCTGTAAGGAGCTTCAGCTGGATGCACCTCTTGCAGGTGAATTTATGAGGGACAATTGTGTTCTCCCAGATTTCCCACATCCTGCTCTCGGAGCATTCCATTGCCTTAGTTGCCATTCCACTACCTACTCTATTACTATGGCAAGATCTTACCTGTTGAACCTTCTCAGCCTCTGCTTGCTAGTCTCTCAAGCCAAAGCCTGAAGCCATCACTGGCCACTCTGTTTGAGCTCCCCGTCTTTGTATTGGCTACACCTAATTGGCCAATGCAGGGATTGAAAAAGCAATTACCTCTCCTGCTGCCTTTTAAAGGCTCCTCTTCTCTTGTACAGCCCACTCTCACAGTCCCCGACAGGGCTTGAAAAGAGCACTTCTCCCACTCCTTTTTAAAGACTAGTTTGAGATTTTTCTGCTTGCATAAGAGTCTTGGAGAATGTGGGTGGGGGAGGGGTGTCATTTTACAGAATTTAATAATCATGAGGGTCATTAATAAACTGATGTGGTATTTTTCACATCTTAAACTTTAAGATGAGAGAGGAACAATTTATAAAGAATCTGAAAGGCACCTTTTTCACAAAGTGAGTGGCAGGGATGTGGAATTAACTGTAAGAGGACATGGCAGAGGTGGGTACAACTGCAATGTTTCAAAGACTTTTAGACAGGGATGTGGATAGGCACAGTTTAAATGAGTATAGCATAGGTAGACCACTTGGTCGGTATGGATTCTGTGCTGAACAACTTCTTGGAGTAATCAGCTTCAACAATTTCTTAACCTGTACCAAACCTGTGTGGAGGGAAACTCTGCCACCCAATCTGATTGAATAATGCTTGATCCAAATGTAAACACAAACACAGTAGATCACATTAGACCTGATTTGGCAGTGTGAAGTTGTCAAAATCTGAATGTGCTTAGATTTTTTAGTGCAAGTGCAATGTCCCATTCTAACGTTCACTAGGTGGGGAGGTGTAGTAGTGATCTCTGTGTTTTCACCTGATATGCTTTCTCAATAAATGTTGCTTATGTATTCCCTCAATTTTCAATCTTGCTATAATTGGATTAGCATCTTTGCGGAAGTAGGTGGAAACATTTGGCTTTCCAGAAGTTTCACCCAGGGCATCTTAAAGATGTAGAACATCTCTATTTTCTTCAAAAGCAAACAACAAAATTACAGCAAAGATTGTGAAAACTGCTGGAGCTCCTGTGACAGTAGGAGGCGCTGCTGGTGTGGAACTGGGAGATCAGGCTCCTACTGCCCTGTCAGTTTGCAAATGGTCGGTGCCCAAGATGGTGGAGCTCATGGTCTGGCCACAAGCTATGAAGTGTTGTGGGCTCTGGAGGATCAGCATCCAAGCACAAGGCACTGGAAGTGGGAGAACACACTGCCTTACCCCAATGAGAAGGAGATGCCTGGAAGAGACGAATGGCAGTAGACCAACGAGGAGCTCAGTTGTTGCAGAACTTGCACAAGCTGTGGGATGCTGGAGACTGGGAAAAGGATTTATGAGGATGCTGATAGCAAGATAGGTTCTGAAAAAAGGCCTTGAGCACTGAAAGATTCCTGATCATCCTAAATGTTGGAATCGGTGAGCTTGAGGTTGTCAGTGAATCGGACAAGAGGCTGTTTGGCTGCAGAGTTTTGTGGGAGTGCAGGAGGTGAATCCATGGATACTCAGCATTTCTGAAGGGACCCTCTTTTGCTTCTCTTTCTCTTATTAATGCTAGTGATGCCTCTTTGTGTGCCTTTAATAGGAAGAAAAAAACTGATTATTTTATTATTTCATTTTGTGTATTATTACCCAACAATAAAGGAAGCTTGAATCTTGAACTCCCTGGCATTTGTGATCAAATAATCTGTTTCATATCAGATCTGACATTACAAATGTTACTCGATTAATTTCAATGGAGGAAAATGGCTGAAAAGGATCATTCAATGTTGGTATTTTACTGTTTATAAAAAAAAATCTTTGGCTATATTTAAATATTTTAAAAGCTTGTTTTATTATGAAAGATTTTACATTTTAAAAATATTTTTAACTAGCTTTAATTATTTGGTAACTTAATGTTTTAGAATACCAGAAACATCATTATTTGCCTCGTATTAACCACTGGTGAATCAGGAGGTGTTAGGCTGACTTTTCAACACAGGGCTTGTTCTAACTTAAGGATTTGGATGAGTAGGTGGTCCTGCCACAAAGTCTTGCTGCTAAAGTTGGAGCTGGCACATATTAGGAAAACGTGGTGCACTGTTGTTGCACCATAAACCCAAAAGTTAGGGTCATTTGTGCCTCCCAATAATACAGTGCAATTGATTTCATTCTTTACGATCTGGGAATGAAATATGGACTGAAGAGAAAATTCAGGAAAATCATCCAGGGATGATTAAACGGAACACAATTCATTTCTGTCAGGTTATTGGAAGGAAAATTATATGGAATGTAATCACCCACAACTGGATTTTCCTTCTGCACCATGTTTAACATCCAGTAATTCAAAATGGAAATCTACTGAAACACCATTGTGCAGTTCCTGGAAAACTCACAGAATTATGTACCATTCAATCAATGTATGCTGGATGAATGGAAATCATCAAACTCGAATATGTCTTCTTACAAAAAGAGGAGTGCTTCCATACATTGGTTGTCTATTGTTTTATGGATGGCCTGCTTTCTCAGTAACAATTGTATATGTACAATCAGAACTTCTGACTTTGCCATCATTGACACAAAGAAAATATAAGCATTTCGGTGAAATTGTTGAAAGAGTCCAGGTTTACCTGGGGCTCCTTCTGAATGCAGGCCTTTTAAGAACATATTAATTTTCAGCAAATTATCAGACAGATTCTACTAGTTTCCCTGGTTGATTTCTTGTTTAATTTTTTAAACTTTTTTTTGTATGTTGAGTCATCAACAAAAGCACCTACAAATATAGTATAAATACTTGAAAAAACAAATCCACGGCAAACATTTTTTACCTAACATGAGCAGATATAAATCTTTAATGTACACTGATCTCAAAATCATCTCATAAGTGAAGACATTCATAAAAAACACAACAGCATTGCATATAATATTCATGAGTAATCTGTTAACTGAAGTAAAATCCAGTCTGATCATTTTGTTTCCGATCCTGTTGTGGAGAATGTCACCAAAGAATTGTCTTGGCTTGCCTCTAATATTCCACTTGTTTTTTAGTGTGTAAGTAAGAGCCAGATTTTAATGACTAATTGTATCAGTTGTCTTAAGACACTGTTAATTGGGAACTCTTCATTATTCAAGATCTATCAAATGTATTAAACATTTTTCACTCCCAGCAACTCACAGTGGTCTATTCACAAATGGCAAGTTTTCACAAACAGCTCTTTGAGTTTTCACAACTCAACCCCTTTGAGTTGTGAGGTGAAAGTTCTGCCTTTCTCAGCCACAGGCCTACAAATCTAAATTATGGGTTTCTGTAGCTTTGCATCTAAAAATAGGGAATATTGAAAATGGTATGGAAACAGTGTCTGTCATTTCAGTCCTAATACAGTTCACTAAAGCTTCATTCACATCTACTTTACTGAGAGGACAAAGGCTAGTTGACTGAATTTTATTTGTTTCCCTACTAATAAAAAAGTATCACAAGGTTAATTGGTAGAAGGAGTTTATTTTATAGTTTATGTTGCAGATTATAAAGAACCCTTCCACATTATTGCATCGGCTCATAAATTCTTAAACTAGACAAAGCCTAATAATTTTTAAATTGAGTTTACTTTATCATATAGAAGTTTAATTGCATTTTTAGCTTTAATAAAAGTACATATACAGAATAAAGCCACTGGATCACCAATAATACAGTATGTCAAAATGTGACGTTGAAGAACTCAACCCATCAATTCCTGTAACTTGAAAGGCATTTGAGGTTTAGTCAATTAAAGGGTGCAAACTCGATGTAACAATGATGAAGGGGTCCCTTAGAGTTGTGGCAACAGAATGCATGAATATAAGCTTAAAATTAGGCTGAATTACTGGTGTGAGATGGTTGATTTGACAGGATTATATTGTTAGCATTGGTCATTAGATTAAGGTGGAAAAGAAAAAAGCAAACCAGTTATACTTCTACCTCGTAATCACAACTTAGTGCTCTTTCACTGAAAGATGTAGGTGTACAGATATTGGTTAAAGACAGGGTAGACTTAGTTTTTCTTCCTCATGGTCTAGTAGTATTTGGAGGTACTTTTTCACAGTCTTTTATTTGTGTGAACTGAACTGTTGATATGGAAACACAGGGATGGAGAACCTTGATGTTACTTAGACTTCCAAGGTCTGTCTGATGTGGTTTTCAGACAAACATGCAACTGGACAAATGTCATAAAGGACTGAATTAGATAGGTCACTTTTAGTTGGGTGAGTAGGTTGGCATGGACACGGTGGGCTGAAGAGCCTGATTCTTTGCTTAATAACATGAGTTTTATGCAAATAATTAATTCTGATTGCAATTTTGAAGTATAAGTGGGTCTATAGTGCATTATACGAAGTACCCAGTGGGGGACCTGAAGTGTATGGAGTTAATAAAGTCTGCAGATGCTGGGATCGAGGGCAAAACACAAATGTTCTGGAGAAATTCAGTAGGTCACGTCGCATTCGTATGAAGTAAAGTGTAGCCAACTTTTTGGGCCTGGGCCCTTTGTCAAGTAATAGCAAAAACAGGCAGGTGCCTGAATAAAAAAGTATGGGGAGGGGAGTGAGGACAGGAGAGGAGGAGGGGGAAAAGGGTAGGGGGGAGAAGTACAGGCTAACAGGAGCAGGTAATAGGTGGATATAGGTGAAGAGAAAAAAAAGCAGAGAAGTGATGGGGGAGAGGGCTAAAGGTAACTCTCTGATAGTGGAAATGAAAGGACTAGGGAGCTGGTGGAAAGGGGTAGGCAGAGAGTGACCGTGGGAGAGGTTTATTGAAAGTTGGAGAAGTTGATGTTAATGCTATCTGGTTGGAGATTGCGAAGATGGAATATAAAGTGTTGTCCTTCAATTTGCAGGTGGCCTCAGTTTGACAGTTCATGAGGCCATGGACAGACATGCTCGTGTGGCAGGGATGTGCAGAATTAAAATGGTTGGCTACTGGAACATCTGCTGCATGACCTGCTGATCTTCTCTAGCACATTTCTGTCCTGATCTGAAATGTATCGCTATTTAACAAACCTCTGCTCACCAACCACCTTGTATCAGAACCACTGAACCCAGATCTGTCCATGCAGCATGACTGATCGATTCACTTCCTGTCCAGTCTAGGCAAAGGTTGAAACTCTAGCATCCTTCTCACAGGCTGACCCACTGTGTGAGGAAAAACCTCTAAACTTATAGTTGATTGATCTGGGACAGTAAACATCTTTGCAAACTAATCTGAGACTGGTAAAAAAAAGCTTTGTTGGTTACACTTTTTGTTTTATTTTAGTTTAATACAATTAAAGTCTAATTAAAAAGTTCTATTAGTGAAAAAGGGCAAAACTCCAAAGTAAAATGAACACCATGGAAAACGAGCTGCTTGTCTTCTGACTTCACTCATGGAGGTGATTAATTAATTGCCTCTGGTATGGAAACTCTGGTGTAAGCCTGAACCGATTAGTCATGGTCAGTTTTTCCTTGCAACTTTTTTTGCATATTTTTTCTTCATTTAATTGAAGTGATTAATTATTGGGTATAATTTCATAGGTGCCAGCTGTGAAATTCAGTTTCAAGGTGAATAGAAAGAAAAGTATAGATTGACATCAGATGAAAGGAATTGTATGGAAGGCATATGGTAAATAAAGCAGCTATTTGCTTGTGTCAAGCGTAAATGCTGATACATATTTGGGTCACATGGAGTGTTCCTAAAGTGAAACTTCCATGTATGTCCTTTACCTTGTCTCTGTTGCTATTTCTCATGTGAGAAAAGATTGTGGGCAGGGGGTATCTTGAGATGTAGAGGCACAGCTAAAGAGATGAGTGTCTTATTTTTAGCATGGCCATTGTTAATGGTTACATTGGAGGATCAGCAGATCAGCGCAGGGCACCAGAACAGGAGAACACCACTCCCACATGCCGAGATGAAGAAGCCTGGGAGAGGACTGGGATTCATGAAGGAGCTGATGCCTACCAGGCTCCCAAAGGGCCTCGGCTGTTGACACTCGACGTCTCTAAGAAACTCTCTTGCTTCTCTTCCTCTTATCAGTGGAGGTGCCAGGCTAGTGGAAAAATTGACAAACTTTATGTGCTTATGCACATAACAATAAAGCAATTTTGATCATTGAATATTTAGCAGGTCAAGCAAAGTCTGGAGAGAGAAACAGTTAATCATTTAGATTCATGATCTTTTGTTAGAATGGAGCTAAACAAAATGTGAATGTGCAAAGAGAGGACCTGGAGGAGGGAAAAGGAGAAGTGGGAAGGATTTCTTCTTTCCCCTCCCCCACTTCCTCAATATTTTAAATCTCATTTATCTCTGTTCTTTCTTGGTTTGGATGAAATATCATTTATCTGACATATTCTTTGATTTCTTTGATCTGGTGAGTATTTCTAGCATGTCTTTAAGTACACAAAATTACCAAATTATTTTGTAAATTCCATTACAGCCTTTAAATATGATTAGCATTCACAAGTGGTCTAAAATAGAACAACACTAATTTGGTTATGAAGAGTAAATGAAAACGATCCACGTCTACCTGGATAATTGGGTTTATGTATCTTGGGTAAGAGGTAGAACCGGGCAGTAAGGTTTGGGAAGCAATTCTATTGGAAGCTGTGGGAGTAGGGTGACCAGATGTGATGAGGCTGGAGATCATGTTGAAGATAGTGGCTTGATGAGCTGTAATGGGGTCCTGTGGAAGGGGTAAGTAGGAGGAGGTGTTTGAGTGTAGCAGCACCACCCTTGTCTGTGGGTTTGAATGTGATGTTGTAGTTGAGAGAGTGGAGGGAAGAGCATTCGGAGGAGGTGAAACTCGGTCTGGAGACAGAGGCAACAGAAGAAGAGTTTGGCCTCATTGTGTGCGCGGTACTCAATAAGGTGTGGGCAGAGGGGTAAGAAAGTAAGGTCTCTATTGAGGACCGAGAACCATCTCAGAGAGGAAGTCAGAGTAGATGGTAAAGACCAAGCAGGGGTCAGAGTGGGAGGCAGTGTAGTGGTGTTGGGGGAGGTTCAGGGGGGTGGTTAGGGAGGTCAGAGGGTGGAGATGGAAGTTAGGTGAAGTCAGAGGGTGGAGGTAGAGGGTTGGGGAGGGCAGGGGGAAGGTGGAGGATTGGGGTGGTTAGAAAGGGAGGTGGTGGATAGGAGAAGTCAATAGAGAGTAGGTGAGAAATTAGAGGGTCTGAAATTTGGGGGGTTGGGGAGAAGTGGGGAACTTGGTGCGGGAGATGGGGATAGAGTAAGGAGAGGTGTAGAGTATAGGGGAAGGTAGAGAGTGGTAGTGGGGGGATAATTCTGTGAGATCCAGCAGTGAGGTTGGGACTACAATAAGTCTGCATCATCGGGAGTCATATGGGGAGAGTTGGTGTTGGAAGTTGTGGATGTATTCTGAATTGTTTCTCATCTATCCAACCAGTTTTTGTTCCATGGTCATTTTGTATCTACAAAGAAAAAGCCAGAGAATTACACTTGCACTTTCATATCATCCCAAAGTTCCATGACTATTGTATGTTGTCTTTTACCATAAATATGCAGGTAAATTTTATGGGCTGGATAGAATTGCCTGGGGCCTTTATTGTCAGCAGGTGAAGTGTACATTCAGGCACAATCACATCATATCTTTATGGGTAATGCTATGAAAATTGGCTTAATACTTAAACTCAACTGTTTCTTGGAAAGACAGTCCATTTTTAAAAATTTCTTTCAATAGCCTTAGACTAGTGGCTCTCAACCTTTTTCTTTCCACTCACATACCGCTTTAAGTATTCCCTGTGTCATAAGTGCTCTGTGATTAGTAAGGGATTGCTTTGGATGGTATGTGGATGGAAAGAAAAAGTTTGAAAACCACTGTTTTAATTGTCCCTAATTGTGCACGGTTTCATAACTCCAAAGGAAATGGGCCAATTATAATTTTTCTCAGCAAAATATTTCAGTAACAATTGGGTCTAGAGCAGCGATTCTCAAACTTCCCTTCCCACTCACCTACCACCTTTCTTTCTTTGGCTTGGCTTCGCGGACGAAGATTTATGGAGGGGGTAAAAGTCCACGTCAGCTGCAGGCTCGATCCCTTACTAATCACAGAGCACCAATGGCATAGGGATTACTTAAAATGGTAGGTGAGTGGAAAAAGGTTGAGTACCACTGCACTAGACTGAATGGATCTTGCCCTGAGATTATCACACTGATCAAACTGAATATTGTGTGGGCAAAAGGAGAGTGCAGATGAGTGATGAGGGGCTGTTCTTGATTTGCAATGACATTGTTGTTATTGAAGCCAAGTGCAATCTTAGCTCATTTATCCTAGAGCTTCAGTTAAAACAAATTGTTGCAACTGGAATGGAAATTGCCTTCCCCTGAATATTCAGGAACCCATTTATGAGCATATACGATTTAAGGTTCTTAGGGATTATTTTACTTATATAGGTGTTAAAATTCCTAAAAAAATATATATTTATATATGGTAATTTTTTTTCCCTTTGATTGATCACGTGAAACAGTCCCTTTTTATATGGTCCCTATATTTGGAAGGTTTGTGGCTGTCACGTGACAGCACTGCCCCCTACCTAGGTGGAGGACACACCAACTTCCAATCAAGGTTTGGTTGCACCCGACCCATTAGTGCACACCTTGCTGTTTATTCATGTAAATTACCTGGACTAGACTCTCCAGCCAGCCTGTACTTGGCCTTGGGCCATTGGCTGTTATAATTGGATTAACCCTCCTGGCACTGAGCCATTATGCCCTGCTAATGACCTGGGCTGGACCCTCCTGCATTATAAAGGTACCATGTGTTCTTTGTTCTCTCTCTTTTTGCCAGCATGGACCACCCTGCTTCACTCTAGGCCTAGAAAGATGGAAGGGCACTGGAGAAACTGTTAGTAAGATGTGGACTGTTTAAAGGGTTGGGAGCATTAAATTAGTGTCCCTTGTAGCATAGAGTTGTGCTGCACTGAGTCAAGGGGTGGTGGGGCATCATAGTGATTTTCCTTGATCATTGTATGTACCATTTCATTATATGACTGTGTATATTTTGTTCCCATGCTATTTTCACCTTGTTTGTTATTAATTGTCCCCTATTACTTTCCTATGGCTGCTGTAAAGTGTGCGTTTGTTCATGTGTTTGTGCGTGTGTGTTGCAACAGTTACCATTTCCCACACTTGCCTTCTGTAAATAAAATCCTTCCCTACCAACACTGTGTTCAGAGTCCTTGCTTTTGAGACCAACCAAACCTGTGTCCATACTCACAATAGACCCCATTATCATTAGTAGACCATATTAATACAATGAAGATGATGATTTTACCTAAATTTTGTAGTTATTTCAAGCCTTTACAATTTTTCCAAAAATCATATTTTGATATTATTGATTCCATGATATCTTCCTATATTTGGCTGAATAAAAATGCTAGTCTCAATAAAAATTACAGAAGTTGAAAAAGGATGGGGGCTTGGTATTACATATCTTAGAACTTACTATTGGGCAATTAATATTTCATACATCATATTCTGGATTTATTATTCTGATAAAATTGAATGTCTGTCATGGATAAATCTGGAATTGAAATCAGTCAAGAAATGTTTGATAGTTTCTCTATTGAGAGCTGCCCTTCCTTTTACACTTACCAAGGTTAGTAAACTGATAATCATTTCTATACCTATGCACACATTATGGGTATGGTTTCAGTTCCGGAGGGTTTTTGATTTAACTTTTTTTACTTTATCTGGTTTTATTTTATCTAACTTTTATTTCAATCATCTGTGAATGGCCAAACTTTTTCTTTTTGGAAGGTTAAGGATATCATATGTTTTTGGGATTAATTCATGGAAGATTATCTTATGTCCTTTGAACAACTTTCAATCAAGTATGGTCTGCCTAATTTGCATTTGTTTAGATATTTTCAAATTAGACATTTTTTGAATGCGATATTACTTAATTTTTATCCTGCTGTATCAGTCAGATATGGTTGATGCTATTTTTTGTTCAAACCCCCTCTCATAAGGGTTTAATAGCATTTATGTATGATATATAATTAAAATTGTGACCAATCTCAAATGATAAATTTAAAAGGGCATCGGAGCAGGAGTTCCAAAAGTCTTTTCCTGCTGAGATGTATGAAAAAAAATTCTCAAACTAGTTAATACCTCATTAATGTGGGCTTGAGACTCCCTTATTCAATTTAAGGTAGTACATAGGGTGCATCTCTCTAAGGACAAGCTTGCCTGTTTTTTTTTTCTAATTTTAATCCAATCTGTGAAAAGTGTAATTCACAAGTGGCTTCATTGACCCATATGTTTTGGTCCTGTCCGGTTCTGGAAAGATATTGGAAAGATGCCTTTGGTTCTCTTTCAGAAATTCTCACAATTGATTTACAACTAAATCCCTTAACTGCTGCTTTTCGAGTTTTAGGAGCAGGATGTAGGTTTCTGTCCAGCTTCTGCTCATCTGATGTGTGCTAGGAGAGCAATTCTTTTTAGATGGAAGGACCCCACTCCTCTATGGGCTGTTTGAATTTAGAGAAAAATTAGAAGTGCTACATTTGATTTCTCTGTTAAATTTGAAGAAACTTGGTGCCCATTCAAACAATATTTTTGTTTGATATAATTTCTAACATTTTTTTTTCTGATTTATTGTCCCTTCCTGAAACAATTAAATTTCTCTTTTGGGTGAGGACCAGGCTTCTTATGTTTTTTTAAAAATATTTCATTTTTGGCTTTCAAACACTGATCACTTTATAGATTCTTTACATATATATACCAGAATAATCTATACCACTTACAAATAAATATGTAGATCTTCTTCTCTTTCCTTTTTCTTAGTATAATTTACATGTTTAAATATATATATATATATATAATTAAAACAAACCAATATAAAAATTCCAAAACAAAACAAAAACATTTCTACCCACCTCCCCACCCCCCCCCCCCCCACCGTTACCCCTCCCCCTTAACTTAAACAAGATAAACAGATTCAGAGTCTTTATGTCTACTGCTGAGGCTCACAGTCTATTTTACTGGTGAAAATAATAGTACAAGGTTGAGGGCAGATCACGTATTTACAGCAGCAATATTACACTTGTGCCCCAATAAAGTTCAAATATGGTTGCCAGATCTTCAGGAATGTATCATGTTTGTTTCTTAAATTATAAGTAATCTTTTCCATAGGATTGCAACTGTCCATTTCTGATATCCATCCCTTCAGAGAAATCGGTGTATATGATTTCCACGTGATGGCAACACATTTCTTAGCTATCACCTATGAAATCAAAGTAAATAAGATTTGGAAACTCAGTTAAATGATTACTGATGTATATAAAATTCTCCAACAAATATAGTTCTGGATTGCCAGGTAGGTTGACTCCTGTGATCTTGGATAACACTTCTGACACTTCCTGCCAGAAAACATTTACTTTCACACAGGACCAAACAGAATGGAAGAATGGTCCTTTTTCTATTCCACATTGAAAACATGTCGGATATTTCAGGCTTTGATTTTTGGAATCTTTAATTGATGAAGAAAATTATATTGCACCAAACCATATCTTGCATTAATAACCGATGTTACCCCTTCTTTACACCATTCAGCCCAGGAATATTCTAATATGTTCACTGCTACATCTGCTTCCCATCTTTTTTCCATCTGTCTGGAGGGCAAAATAAATTTAAGTAATAAACTTAGGTGTCTTACCCACCCATAAAATGCATTCCATTGATTTGACCCTGGAGGTGTGGTATTGTTTCCCCAAATTTCTGTGAAAAATACCTCTAAATAGCAGATAGGAAAGAAATGTGCCCATTCAGGACATCATATATTTGCTTCATTTGTTTGAATGACATTAAAATCCCATCCTTATAACAATGTGCAATTTACCTAATCCCCTTCTGGGACCAAATATTTAAAATCCTATTCCCCATTATTATAGGCAACAATGTTACATAATGGAGCCCTTATAGAAATTCCACTTTATGTCGTTGGTGTCTTGTCATATTTTAATCAAATTAATCAATGTAGGATTAGAAGACTTTTTCTTAATTAGTTTCAAGTTTCATCCATAAATAAAATCTTTGGGTGATTCTTCCTCCAACCCGTGTAGCACCATATGTACCCAATTCGGTGATTCCGATTCAAAAAAGAATGCCAACAACTTCAGCTGTGAAGCCAGATAGTATTTCTTCACATCTGGAAGCCTTGAATCCCCTTATTTGTAGTCCCACATCAATTTGTCCAATGCTATCCTCAGCACTTTATTGTTCCATAAAAATTGCCTAACCGTACCATTTATTGTTTAAAAAAAACTTATTTGATAAATCTATTGGTATTGATTGGAACTAATATTGGATCTTTGGCATGATCTTCATTTTAATACAATTAACCCTTCCTGTTAAGGTCAGGGGCAGTTCCTTCCACTTCTGCAAATCTTTTTCTTTTTTTGCCAATAAGGGAGAGTAATTCAATTTATATAGATTTTTATCGAGCATAATTCCTAAATATTTAATCCCATTATTTTCCATTTAAGCATACTGTTTACTTTAAAGCGTTCATAATTTTGGTTTGTAATTGGTAAAATTTCACTTTTTCCCATGTTATTTTATATCCTGATACTCTCCCATATTTATTAAAATTTCCTGTAATTTCTCCATGGAGCCTTCTGGTTCAGACACATATACATCAGTACATCATCAGCAAATAAACTAATCTTGTGTTGAACTTGTCCGGCTTTGAAGCCTTTCATTTTAGAATCACCCCTGATCATTTCTGCCAGAGATGCTATCACCATAACAAATAGAACTGGAGAAAGGGGGCAGCCCTGCCTGCTCGATCGGCTTAATGGGAACATTCCTGATATCTGGTTATTAGTTATTATTTTTGCCTGTGGATTTTGGTACCGAGACTTAACCCAATTTATAAATCCTCATTCAATACATAACTTTTCCAATGTTTTAAACAAAAAAGGCCACACAAGTCTGTCGAATGCCTTTTCTGCATCTACAGATAATACTATATTGGAGTCCTTCCATGACTGAGCTAAGTGTATTATGTTTAAAAAGTCGTGCCAAGTTATTTGAAGCTTGCCTCCCTTTAACAAATCCTACATGGTCTATGTGAATTAATTTAGATAAAGATTGTCCCAATCTGTTTGCTAATGCTTTTGCTATTACTATGTAATCTACATTCAAAAGTGATATTGGTTGATAAGATGAAGTTTTCGTAGGATCTCTGTTCGTTTTGGGCAACACAGTAATTATTGCTGTTGAGAAGGAATCCGGTAATTTCTGGGTTTTCACTGCTTGTTCTAATACATCTATAAACAGGGGCATTAACAGCTCTTTAAATACTTAATAAAACTCGATTGGAAATCCATTCTCATCCAGGGCTTTGTTAGCTTGAAGCGTCCCCAGTGTTTTTTTCAATTTCTTCCCTGGTAAATTGTAAATCTAATTCCTGTCTGTCCTCATCATTCAACTTTGAGAGTTTCACTTCATCTAAGAACCTCATCCCCCGGCGAGTCAGATTTATATAATTTTTTTGTAATATTGTTGAAATGTTTCATTTATCTTTTTTTGATTGCATGTAATCATGTCATTTTCCTTTTGTATAGCATTTATAACTCTCGCTGATTCTTCAGCCTTCAGTTGCCATGATAATACTTTATGTGCTCTTTCTCCCAATTCATAGAATTTCTGTTTTGTATTTAATATTGTTTTTTCTATTCTATATGTTTGAAGGTGTTGTATTGGATTTTATTATTTTCCAGTGATATATATTTGTCCTTATTTCTCATCCTTTGATATTCCTTTTCTAATACCCTTATTTCCATCTCCAATTTATTCATTTATTAAATAATCTTTTAATCTTTTTTGTATATGAAATAATTTGTCCTTTCAAATATGCCTTTAATGTCTCCCATATTAGAAAGCTATTGTCCGTTGATCCCAAATTAGTTTAATGAAAAAGTTCAATCAGTTGTTGTATAAATTGTTTTAAATCTTTCCTTTTTAGTTACATCATCTTTAATCGCCACTTGTATTTATTTTCCTGCTTCTCTGATAATTGTATTACCAAGGTGAGTGGTGAGTGATCTGACTGCAGCCTAGGTAACTATTCAGCTTTTACTACTCGATATTTCAGACTCGATGATAGCACAAATAGATTTATTCTGGTAGGAGAGTCATTTTTTTTGAATAAAATGAATAATCTCTCGCCTTACATCCATCAAGTTTAAATCTTTCATATATGAGCGAGTTAATTTAATTGGCTTGGCTCTTGTTACCATTTTTGCTGATGTATCTAGAATCAGATTCAAACAAAAATTAAAGTCCACTCCAATCAATATATTTTTCCTTCCCTCTGCGGCTTTTAAAAATACGTTCTTCATAATGACCTCGTCATCATAATTTGGGGCATAAATATTAATTAATGTGCATGATTCTGAGTAAAGTTTTCCATTTATATCTTCCTGCTTGGTCCAGGAAGACATTTTCTACAGCGATCGGGATATTCTTATTAATAAAAATTGCCACGCCTGGTGCTTTTGAATTGAATGAGGAAGAGAAGACCTGCCCCCCACCCCCACAATCGCCTCAATTTGTCACGTTCCACTTTAGTAAGATGTTTTTCTTGGATAAATACTTTGTCAGTTATTATCTTTTTTAAATATGACCATCCTGTTCAAACTATTGACATTAAAATTTATAAACTTCAATGATTTATCCATAATAATATATAAAACATTTTGTGCAAGTATACAAGTACGTAAAATGTTTCATGACCTGTGACTTTGCAACCTCCGTCCCAGCAGTGACGTAGACAGGAAGTCCACAAGGCCCGCAAAGAAAAACATGTGAAAGCCTTCAGGGAGAAAGAAGAACAACCCCACCATCTTGAAAACTGTCTCCCGCCCATTGATGCCATTACCCCCTTAAGCCAGAGTTGTACCTTCAGAACCTTCTTTCCATTCTCTGAGCTCCCAGAGACGTAGATAGGATGAAACTTTGACATTTTGCCATAAAATTTAAGATGACCTCCACACAAAAAAAACTTTACTATGTCCTTAAATATCTGACTTACACCAGTATTTCACCGCTGGCTTAGCTTCTTTCAATTTAAAATATCTTCTATTGCCTTCAGAAATGTCCACTCTCAACATTGCTGTGTACATTTAAAGTTCTTTTCTCAGAATTGCATCTTGACCATGTCAAATCATCTTCTCTAAATCTCCACATTACTAAAGTCCTAGAAGAACATAATCTCTGCATTGTCCCATTTCAAGGGAGAACCAGAGTTTTGAGTAATTTTATAAGCAGCTCTTAGGATTGTCTCTCTCTATCCTTGAAGCTCAGCAATCTCACCAGAATGGGTTGAGGGCAGGCTTCACCCATTCTCCTTGGTCCCAGTGTTCAAAGAGCGGGTTCAATGTGCACTTGGTTGCTGAGTTCATCGGTGCGAAGGACTTGAGGGATCCAGGTCTCGAAGAATTTCATGGCATCTCTTCAGGCCAACTATTCCTTATTGTTCCTCTGAATGAAGTTCTCCATTTGATCCAATTTGTCCAAAAGAAGCTCCTTATCTGTTGCCCATTGTTCAGCTTGTTTCTTTAGTTCTTCGATTTGTTTATTGTGTTTGCCAAGACCTTTCTCGGCTCTTTCCATTCTTTCATTTAAATTATTAATAGCTTCACCCACATCTCTTACTGTAGTGGTAAGCTCTTTAATGGCATTCTCCACACTAGTAAAAGGTTGACCCAGATTCCAATCTCTTGCAGCAGAGTTTCAAAGTCTGGTGTTCATTGAGAGGAGGAGGTATCTCCACCTGCACTTTCTGCCAAGGTGACTGGTGAGGCCGGAGCTTTTTCTATCACAGATTTTGGCTTCTTCCCATGGGATCTTCCACTCATTCTTCAATATTAATCTTTAAAGATGTATCCACACTTTTGTAGATGAATCTTTTTTGTTTAAACCACTTTTCGGTCATCTTTTAGAGCAGGGATAGCCAACCTTTTAATTTTAGACATACAGCACAGTAACAGGTCATTTCAGCCTATGTGTCCATGGCGCCCAATTAACCTACACTCCTGGTATGTACACGTGGCCTGAAATGGCCTGTTACCGTGTTGTATGTCTAACTTAAAAATGTAAAATTAAAAGGTTGGCTATCCCTGTTTTAGAGGATTTTCTTGGAGAGCTCAAAGAAACACATCTACTCAGCCACCTAGCATGGCCACACCCCCTTCCAGGCTTCTTCTGCTTGGTGAATGCTGATCCAAGGCATTCCAGTTTTTGATTTTTTTTTAGATTAGTATCGGGGGTTTTACAATAAAGTGATTTTTTTTTGATTGAGTATGGGGAGATGAAGACACTATTATTATTTACTGATTGTTGTATATTGTCATCTTTTTAATCACGTGTCTTTATTATCTCAGAGTATTGTCTATTGTATGCTATATATTAAAATATATAAAAAAGTTTGAAAAAAATAAAATTGAAGGACAATCAGTAAAAATGAAAACTGGGTTTTTAAGATATATGTCAAGGAATTTAATCACATTATGGTATTTGCTTGAGAATTATGTAACTGAATATTGACTTAAAGTGAAATGAGATTATGAGCATCCTTCTGGAAATTTGATCAGCTGTATTTCTTTTGCATTGCCTATGGATTTATAAGGGGATTTTGACTGAGTTCTTTGTTGAATTAATATTGTTAGTCATATGCAAAACAACTGTATTGGGACAGCTGTAAGATTAAGTCCTTTACTTACGTTGCTGCTTCAGGCCATCCCTGCTTTCAGCATATGCCTAGTATTCAATTCAAGAAGATGAAGTGACCATTCAAATATAGCAGACAAAATTGAAGATTGGACTTGAAATCCAGACTTAGAGAGACATAAGCCCACCTGATATCATCAGTCCAGAAAACCCATCTGTGTGTACTTGAATTTTTAGGCAATAAGGGCTTGAGGTAAAGCCAGTGCTTTTATTCAAAACATAGCCAACTAAATGGGGCGTGATTTTGTCTGAATTTTACAAAATAATTTGCAACATCTGGTTAAATAGTTTTGAAAGTGCTAGGGAGTCCTAATCAGAGTGACCCACAGTCACCAGGAATGGGTGTTGCCATGGAAGCCATCCATTAACTAAAGGACTCACGAGATTGCCTCGTGACTTGAAGTCACAAGCTTGTGTAAATACTAGAAATAGTTTATGCCATTTTGTGTAAATAGTCTATGTCTTGAGAATCGAAGTAAAGAGCACAATGTTTTGGGAAACCTCTGTGTATGTCGTTTCCTTACTCTAGGTAATCAAGAGTGTGAGTTTGGTTCCTCAATTAACATTTCTGGCCACGGTTACAACAGAAGGTTAGAATGTGGCAGATCTTAATGATTTTTTAAAATAATACAACACAAAATTACTCTTATCAAGTTATTTAATCAAGGGATCAAGGGATTCACTATTATAAAATAGAATACAAAGAACCACCCATTATTCTATGGGAGACTTTGAATAAAGGGTTCATAATATGTTTCATGAGTGGATCTGGAAACCAGAAGATTTAAATAATTAATCTCATCCTCCCATTGAGGAATTAGATATATCCCAATTATTTGCTTAAAAATAACAATTTCTGTTTGAGAACTAAGTAAAGCAAATTCTGCCATTTTGCTCAGATGGAAAGATGCTGTCCCTCCTACTCATACTCAATAGTTATCGAATGTGATGGCCTGTATTTTGTTAGTGTGACAGAGTATATAGATATATATATGATATGTTTTTGGGAGATAAATTGGGAAAGGTTTGTTAGAGTAGGTAATGTACAAACACTTGAAAACAGATCTTATTTAAAATACTGGAGCTCTGCCCCATGGTCGACATGTCAGCTCCAGGGCTTTTGCAAGAGCTTTTGAAGAGCGCTCAAGAGACTTCACTAATGGATTGTTGTTTGCAAAAGGCAACAGATGGAAGAGCATGTCATAGCTGCTGCTGTCTGGAAGAGAGCTTGCTGTTCTGAGAGGGTCATGTGGCTTGACAGGCAGAGATCACTTGTACAGTATTACAGCCAGCAGACAGCAGCTGGTACTGGAACAGGATAAACTGGCAAGCTTATAGAAAGCCTAGTTTTAAGATGGCCTGGTCAAAGCCATTGTAGTTCATGCAAGAGGAGAGGACTGGCTGTCTAATGTTTCACTTGGAGTAAGAGAAACAAAAAGGAACTACGTGGTGACCTGAAAGAAAGATGTTATCATCTGGAGAACCTTGAAGGGGCAAGTTTTGTCAGCAAGACACTGAAGTGGCTGATTAAAAAGGAACAAAATATCTCTCTCTGAAAACTGACAAGAATCTTCCTGAGTAGTAACCATTTACCTTTCAAGTACCAAAGCCTGGTGAACTTTATAAATGTTAAATTCTGTGTATAGTATATAAATTGCCTGCAACCAGTGAACTTGGAGGAATGAGAAGTGAGTTTGGACTGTGAACCAAATAACTTTTCTGAACTTACACACAAATTGCATACACGTACGCTTAGAATTAGAAGGGGGTTGTTAGGTTAAGTAAGTCAATAGAGATAAGTTAAAGTTTGATTCTGTTTTCATGAATAAAGATAATTAAAAGCCACTTTTGTTTAAGTAACCATTTGTCGTGGTGAATATCTATTGGTGCTGGGTTTTGGGGTCCTCTGGGCTCATAACATTAGAAAGAAAAATAGATGTTCTACTACTGCAATGGATCTGAACTTTCTTTTCTCTTTGGGGTATTTTTCTCACTTGCTTTCAAAATGTGTAGATTATTCATCTCTGCTTTTTTTTTAATGACCCGATAGTTATTGTTATTATTAGTAGTAGTGCACTTCTTAACTTGGTCAGCAACCTTCATATGGTGGGGTTTGATTATTTTAAGAATATGTTATTTTTTCCTTTTACTTTTTTCCTTATAACTTGACTTCATATGTACCTTGTTTATTGTTACTTGATACTTGTAACTTGATATTAACTTACTTCAATACTATTACTTTTTGTACCTATGTATGTTGCATATATTAAAACCAATAAAAAGATTGAAAAAGAAAAAATTCTACCCTTGACCTTGTAACTTGTGGACATGTAACACAGGGAACAAGTCACTTACTGAAATTGGCCCCCTCTGCTGCTCTATTTGAGTAAGCACTGAGAAAACACATCATGGACTGGGTGAGTGATTTGCTCTTATTGAGAACAATTTGCATCTTTAAATTATATAATGTATGTTGGCAAAGAATGCAACACCAGTAAGTCACAAACAAATTTCAAATGCAACACTGTTTCAGTAAACAGTAAGGTGCCTAATTAAAGTGACATCCTCTGTATTTGTGCAGAAAAAGGTACAGTTTGTCTATTAAAGTAAAATAATCCATCCTCCATTTTGTCCTAAGCTTTTAACCAGTCTGTTAAAGAGTTATATTTGGGCTGTGAGTTTGAAGTTAGTGGCAATTGCCAGTGCCTTTTCTAGGGTTGCCTTAGGACAGATGATGATCCAAACCAATCTGGCAATGCCCAAACATAGGTCATAAACCACTTTCAAATTGTTTATACTGTTTGGACTAGGTTAGCACTGATAAATTTATGACCAGT
Source organism: Narcine bancroftii (assembly GCF_036971445.1). Taxonomy (NCBI): domain Eukaryota; kingdom Metazoa; phylum Chordata; class Chondrichthyes; order Torpediniformes; family Narcinidae; genus Narcine; species Narcine bancroftii. Next base: position 181,257,203 of record NC_091471.1, on the reverse strand, counting down.
CATAATGGTTTTCAATTTACAACAACAGGTGGATCATTTTTAAAAATATGCATGTGCTAATAGGTTCTTTTTATTTATGGTGTGCTTAAAGTCAAAATATATGAAGTCCTTGTAAAAATGGGCTTTGAATACAAACTTAACAGTCACACAAAAATATGGTCAAATATCAAAGGTGCCCCTTTCGATTCCTGAACCAAAGGTCAATGGTTTTTGACAGGTATGTGTGACTTGGACACAATTACAAATGACTGTGTGAAGCAAAGCCCTTCACCTGTCACAGTGCCACCATCTGGCACATACTACAGCAGCAGAACATTGGCTCCCCGGTCTCTGGATTCCTGTAACAGAAACTAGAGATTTTAAAAACACATAAATATCATCCTTGCAAGGGGAAATCAGGATTGACATGTCATAATACGAAGCTATTTTTCTTTTCTTAAATGTTCCCAGTAATTGCTTTAATTATTTGAAACAAATCCCTCCTTCTTAATTCCCACACGTGTCCTTGACAACAGGACTTGAGGGTGTTTGGCATTATTTTGCTTTTTACATTCATGACACCTCCCCCACAGCCCCTTCGCTTAGACCTTGGTGAGGCCCCACCAAGGTCAAATGGATCAAAATAGCTATTCTGTAACCAAGAGAAGCAGCTGTACCTGCTGCTTATTTTCAGAAACAAAATCCTAGATGTAATACCCACAGGCAGTAATTACCCTGACTAGGTTCCTTTGCTCTTCAAAATGTGCTAAGTCGCCCTAATGGAATAATCACGGAGTACCTGACTAGCAACATTGCCAGTGATGGTGAATGCTTTAAACAGGTTCAACACTTAGAACCTACAAAGAAAGAAAAACATTTACATAATGAAGTTAGTTATATTTTTTCGCAAATCAAAATCTATTCATCATGGCTTTTAGCTAAAAAAATGATACGGAGCCATCCAGGTTCTATACTGGAGGCATGCACCACCTGTTATTCTATAGCTTAACCCTGCTTTTCAGGCTCTGCAGAAACAGACAAAACAAGCAATTATATACAAATGATTAAAAAGCCTATTGATTATTTGACAGATTGGTTAATTTCTCAGATAACATCAAAGCAAAAGTGGTACCACATTCTGAAATAAAAATTGGAATACTTCTGAGTGTGAAGTTAGTACTAATCTAAAACAGTCATGATTATTGCCATTGTAAGTACTTCTAGTTTTTTAGTTGTGACAGCTTCCATTTCACTTTACTGGTAAATTGAGCAAAGGCTGCAAGTGAAATTTTTACACTTCGTAAATTTGTGAGTTTTTGAAGTGGTTACTTAGACTAGTTATGAGAAAAACAATTTGGGGGAATTGTGCAGAAAAATCACAGCAACGTTTAAAAAGCACACGCAAGTTAGGAGGGCAGAGGCAGTGTGCAGTTATCCTGTTGCTCCACCTGTGTGGATGCCTGTCCATTTAATTCCACAATCAGTTCTTTCCAAATTGACTCATTTCCTCAACTAATAAATGATTTGGGTTGATTGTCTCCTTTATACTTGGCAGTCTCATTGTATCCTCTCCAGTGTTATTACACATTTGCCAATGATTGCTCCAACTCTGCCCCTCCTTAATACATCTCTGTGCGTCATTTGTGAATGCTCGCATTCTAGCTTGGAGCTAAAAGGTTCTGGTTTCTGGTTCTGTTCCACGGGTACAAGCTCAAACTCTAGGTGTCGATTTAGTGCAGCACAGTAAAGCTGTAATAATTATTACTTTCATATGACATTTTTAAGACAAATCCCTCACAAGTGGATATATATACATTAACATGGAGCTGGGGAATTTTTCCATTGATTCATTGATAATATAAAGGCAAATCTTTATTTTACAATACTTTTCTTTTAAGGTAGAAAAAGCAAGGTAAAGGGACCATTTTTAAAATACTTTCTAACTGGCATTTACATTTTTTGATAAAACAGAATTTTTTATTCAGTCATAAGATCTATGGACTTTGTGCACTCATGCTAAGATGCTTGGCTAAATGCCACTCAGAAATTGTAACATACTAAAAAATGTTGACGCATTTTTGTCATAGACATTCATTCATAAATTTATGGGGAAAATGTTTGTGTTTTGCTTTTATAAAATCAGCTTAACATGCGAGTAGACCAATCTTTGCATATTTCTGGATGTTCTAACCTATTAGGCAAATTGTCTCCTCAGTTTCAGTGGTTTTTAAAAATCTCCTAAGGTTTTTTTTCAAGATCAATTCTTCCATATGAAGGCAACTCCAGTAAAAAGAGCAAAATTTATCTGTTGAGACTTTCAGCTTAAATGCCTGGAACACAACCAAGTTTTCCAAACTTTTTTTGCACTATGAAAAGGGCCAATAGTCAAACTTTGTTTTCACTGAGATCTGTAACCTCCTGTGATCACCAGCACAGCATTACATATATGTCTTAATACCTTCGTCCAGGTAGGTTTCAGGCTCTCTCAGTAACTAACCATTAGGATCATGAGATGTGCAATGGCATAGAGTTTGATCCTACCTTCCAGAGCTGTCTGTGTGGAGTTTGCACATTCTTCCTCTGGCTGGGTAGGCTTCCTCTTGAACCCCTCAAATGTGTAGGATAAAATGTGTGCAAGTGAGTGGTAGAATCTGGGGAAGGGGAGCTAAAGGGAAATCTGGGAAAAATAAAATGGGGAAGAGTACAGAGGTAGCTGATGACTGGAGTGGGTCCATTGTGGGCCGAGGGTCTGTTTATAAGATCATAAGACCATATAACATAGGAGCAGAATCAGGTCATTCAAACCATTGAGCCGTCTCACCATTCCATCATGGCTGATTTACTATTAATTTCAACCCCATTCTCCTGCCTTCTCCCTATAACCCTTGATTCCGTTCCTGATCATGATTGTACCAACCTCTGCCTTAAATATCCCCAGTGACTTTGCCTGTATGCCTTCTGTGGCAATGGATTCCACAAATTCCTCCTCATCTCTGTTCCAAAGGGATGTTTTTGTATTCTGAAGCTGTGCTTTCAGTTTCCAGACTCCCCTACCATAGGAAACATTCTTGCTCCATCCACTCTAACTGTATTTGACAGATTTCAATGAAATTCGCCAGATTCTTTTAAACAGTGAGTAAAATCCCAAAGCCTTGAATCGCTCCTCATATGTAAACACTTACCCTCTGGGGGTCATCCTTGAAAGCCTCCTCTGGACTGTCTCTAATGCCAACACATCCTTCCTTAGATCTGGGCCACAAAACTGCTTACAATATTCCAAGTGTGGCCTGACCAATGCCTCAAAAAGCCTCAGTATCACATCCTTGCTTTTATATTTGACCCCCCCCCCCTCCTTGAAATGAATGCTAACATTTCATTTACCTTCCTCACCACTGATTTAATATGCAAGTTGACCTTTAGGGAGCCTTGCATAACGACTTTCAAGTCCCTCTACGCCTTTGATTTTCAAATTTGTTGGATAATGGATCGTCATCCTTATTTCTTCTCCTGTGGGCATTTAAATACAAGACATTCAGTTCTGTATTCATCACCCTTTTCAATTTTGTTTCCAAACTACCACAAGTTAAATCCTTAACCGTGTTTGCAATTTTGTCGTATTGATTGCCTATCCTTCCCTCACAATCTCACTACACAACCCATCTACTTGTTTATCATCTGTCCTAGTCACTGGCCTCTTCCCAGCTCCCTGTCAAATTAGTTTAAGCCCTCCCCAACAGCTCTAGCAAACTTGCCCACCAACGTACTGGTCCCCCTCCAGTTCAGATGTACAGGCATACATTCTCCGGAAGAGATCCCAATGATACACAAATCTGAATCCTTGCCCCGCGCACCAACTCTTCAGTCATGCATTCACCTGCCACAACTTCCTATTCTTGGCTTCAATGGTGCATGGCATTGACATCGATCAAGGTATAACCACCCTTAAGGTCCTGCTTTTTAGTCTCCTTCTTAACTCCCTATATTAATTCTTCAGCATCTCATCCCTATTCCTTTCTATGTCATTGGTAGCAACATAGACCACAATATCAGGCTGCTCACTCTCTATCTTAAAAATGCTGTGGACTCGATTTGAGACATCCCAAACCCTGGCACTGGGAGGCAACACTGTCCGGGAGTTTTTAATCATAACTACAGAACCTCTTATCTGTTTCCCTAACTATCGAATCTCTCCTCCTCTCACCCCTCCCTTCTGAGCCAAAGTGAAAGACTCTGTGCCAGAGACTTGACCACTAAAATTTGTCCATGGTAGACCATCCCCTTCACTAGTATCCAAAAAAGCATGCTTATTATTGAGGAGGACAGCCACAGGGGTGCCCTGAGCTGACTGCCTATTTCCCTTCCCTTTCAAAACAGTCACCCCAGTTACCTGTCTCCTGCCTCTTGGGTGTGACTGTCTCCCTATAGCTCTCTATAACCTCCTCTTCCTGTTGAGTTAATCCAGCTCCATCTCTAGTTATCTAACATGGTCTCCAATATGCTGCAGCAGGAGGCACTTCTTGTAGATGTAGAGTCATCAGGGGCTCCTGTGCTGACCTAGATTTCACATGTCCTGCAGTTAGAGCATACCACTGCCTACTCTGGGTTATTATGAAATGATCTTACCTGACCTTACATGTAGCACATCCTTAGTCTCTGCACTCCAAAGCCTTTAAATCTCTATCCCTCTACCAGGCCAATCTCACACTGGGCAGCTCCACTTGAACTTACCTTCATTTTATTTGCAGTTCTATCTCTATCCACAGATCACAGACTCCAACTAATCACCAGGGCTTGTACTCTGCTTCAATTAACTATCCTGAAGCAAAGCACAGATCCTGGCGCTCACCTGTATCAACAGATACAAACTTTCTGTGCGGTATGACTCTATATCACTCCAGGCTCCTACCGCTAAAATTGGCCAAACCTTGCTGCTCTATGCTTCATTACAGACATCACCCAGGCTCCATACTTTCCCTTCAGTTAAACTTCCAGAAATTAGTTTCTGAACTTATGAGTCATTGATAGGGGAGACTGTCAGAATCTTTTTCCCATGGAAAAATGTCAAAATGGTTGAAGAAGGTTTAAGGTAAGATTTTAAAGATGAGTGGGATGTGACTGAACAGGACTGCCAGGGGTAGTGGCAAAATCAGATACAATAATGGCCTTGAAGAGGCTTCCAGATAGACACACAAATATGCAGGGAATGGAGGGATATAGATCATGTGCAAGCAGCAGAGTTTTAGTTAAATTTGGGCATTATGTTTGGTACAGATATATGGGCTAAAGGTCCTGTTAGTGAGCTGGATACTTTTGTATTCTTTGTTCTAACAGGAGCAGGCAGTATGGATATTTACTGAATTGTAGGCCACCCCTTCATGAAGGCATTCCAAGATTCTTCTCATCTCCTCATAGCAGATACTGGCTATGGAGTTGGATGGCCTTCTTGGCTCAATTGTACAAAAAACATATTTCCTTCACCACTTTGTCTAAATTCCATTGGTGCATACATTTATTTAGTGGCAACATTCCCCTCTAATCTGAAGAGTGTTGTTTATATTTTCCAATGTCCGTTTAAGAACTGAATCCAAACATTGCACTCGCAGGGCTACATGCTGAGAGCTGCAAGAGCTTCATCATATCATTGATGAAGACACTGACCGTCTCAATACAAAATTACAGAGGGAAACCTGACAAATCTGTTTCCGGAACTTCACTGCAGACTTTCACAGCAGCTTTAGGGTGACTCACAAAATTATTTAACCACAAATAATGGTGAGAGCTAATTCCTCGGCTTGATTCCATAATGGATAAGAGGAGTGTTTTGAGTGACATATTAGGATTTTGTATGAATGGTGCCTATTTATTATGAATCATCTGGAAAATTCTGATATACAAAAGTAAATAGAAATCAGAAAGTTCCCCTAAAGGCTGTGTTAATGAAGAAACTTATGAAAGAACTTGCATTGAAATATTTGTAATGACATGACATTACAGTGTCAATCCACCATTCCCTATTAAACTCTCAAAAATAGGGAAATGGAGGTCTGTTATATCTTCAACAAAACATTAAACAATTATTTTGGCCATGAAATTTCCCACAGCTTAATGACATTGAGAAAGTAAAGTAATCAATTTTATTTAACTTCTGGCATAGTCTTTCACATTAGATTTCTCCATGAATCCCATTTATCTTTCCCAATCTTTATTCTGCCTCTGTTTAGGATATACTGTAAATCAAATTTATTCATTCTGATTTATAATTTCCTTGTTTGAAAAGTGTGTCTTAGTGACGAGTCTTCAATTTGATAGGTTAAGGAGCCTCTTATCTTCTGTATGCAAACATGCCTCAGATGTTTTGTTAAAGATGCCCAGCTGGATCAGATGCCTGATTAAGAGAAGTCTCCATGCAAATTCCCATGGAGTCGCTGGTGTTCACAATCGAATATTGCATGCCATTGTAGTATGCAGGATACTTAACTCCATGTTACATTGAGAAAAATTTATTCAATATATTCTCCCTTCCATGAATTATTATTCTGCTGTAACATAAGCATATTATTTAATCTATATATGCCTAATTTAATATCTTCAGAAAATGCTTATTCACTCAAAAAGTCTGAAACAGAAATTGTTGAATTGATCTTCATCATTGGACTACTTTCAAGTGCTAGAGAGAAGCAACATTCATCAAAAGGATCAGAATAATACTTAGAACTCTAAACCAATGCAAAATTTAAATTTAGACATACAGCACAGGTTAACAGGCCCTTTCTGCCCACTAGTAGTGATGGCCAAATTTATCCAATTTTCCTACAACTCAGGTACAGTTTTTTTTAATGGTAGAAGGAAATTGGAGAAACTGGAGGAAACCCACGCAGACACAGGGAGAATGTACAAACTCTTTACAGACAGTGCCGGATTCGAACCCCATTCTTGGTCGCTGGTGCTATAACAGCGTTGTGTTAACAGCAAATATACCACTAACTTGAGAAAGGAGATATATTATTTAAGAATGATATATCAATTACATTTGCTTCTCTTTCTTGAACATTATCCAAAAATATGTTTTTAAATACTTCACTATATTTTATAGTTTAAAGTATGTATTTTTTCTCCTTCAATGTTATTATTGAGTTTTATAGAAAAAGAACACAAGGTTACGAAATATGAAGAATATAAGTACATTTCCAAAAATAAAACCATAGTGAATTAACCCTTTCCTTTACAATGTTGTCAGAATGACAAAAAAAATAAAAGAAATAACTCTTAACCACCCCCCCACCACTGAAAAAACCTGGGATGTTTTGACATAAAATTAAAAGTCGTACTGTTCTGCTAAATCTATAAAACATTACTAACAGAAGAAAAGCCATATATATAAATAAATACATTTAAAGGTCAAGACAAGCAGATTTAATAATCTTGAAAATAGTCCAGAAAAAGATTCCAAATTTTATGAATATTGCTGTTAGTGTACAGCGTGGAACACCTGATCTTTTCTAAATGAAGGCAAGAATGGCATGGCATATCCACTGAGTACTAGTGGGTGGAACAGGATCTTTCTATCTAAGTAGGATAGGTGTTTGTGCAATAAGAGTTGTAAATAGTATGACTTAAAGTATGTATTGAGAAGATTAGCTTGTTTAATGCATTTTTTACTCCAAAGTATAAACTATAAAATGTTGTGTCAAATTATAAAGATATGTTTGGATGCTTAAGAATAAGAATATTGTGGGCAGAATTATACATTGGAGTTTCTGTAATAAGCTCCCACACAAAATCATGAATGTCAGGATAATTGGAGCCAACTGAGGAGTTTATAATTAAAACAAGTCTAAAGCATAAATGTATAAAACAGAAGAGTTATTCATATTTCTCCCTACAGGCAAAATCAACTTCTATCTTAAGTCTGGGGTTTGCAAGTCAGGAATTTGAAAGGAAGCTTATTACATCATCCGAATAGAAACGTAACAGACTACTTTCACTGATGTGTTATCCAAAGGGGGATTAATGAACATTGTAGCAGAACCTAATAGTTTAAAAAAAATGTCTGTGATCTGTGTTTCCATGAAGTAAATTCTATTAAAATGGAAATTCTTAGATGCTTCATCGAAAATTAAACTGACCAAATGTAAACACATGTCTAGAAAAGTTAAAGCAGACCTTATTTTCCAAATGGATTGGTTTCTGGGTTATTTACAAAATTAGATCTCCCTCACATAAACTTTTATTGCAGTATGTTCAATAACTAGGATCACATTTCACTTTAAAAACCAAATGTATCATTTTTTAATAGTGATTTCTCAATGTTGGTCATATTTCAGTAGACATGAAAAATGTACTTGCACCTTTTGCCAGCTTAATACTGACTAATGTATAAAACCGCATCTTAAATTGAAACACAATGTATCATTGACAAAGTTCCAATTTCCCTAAATTCTGAGATCCTTTGGAATTTCTGAAAAGGCCAATTGCCAATTACAGGATAATTCACAAGGATCTACAATTCTGCTGTAATTGTGCTCCCTGGTAGTTTGCAATGATACAGGCTGACTGCAACATTGTGAATTTGATGCTGCTTTCACCATCAGATGTTTGATTTCTCACTTTATTTCACGTAGCAGACACAAAATAAAATGAGTAAATCCCCTTGCTTTGTTTTTCCAGCTTTATGATAACTAGAGGCACAGGACTAGCTTTTTGCCATTTTTGTGAATGCACATAAGATTCAGAGGACAAATTCACTAATTCCTGAGGGAAAATAAATCAGTGGGGACACATGGTACCAGATAGTGTCAATTTATAAACATATGTAAGCATGCACTATTTGAAATAAAAAATTACCTCTGATACTTTTTTCTTCTAGTGACAACTTCTGAGTGACAACACTTTTTGTACCCTTACAAAAGAGGAAAACAAAACAATAATGGATAAGAACATAGGTGAAAGCAGCCAAATTTCACACTTTGGTCCGCTCTTTCTCTCTCTGTCACTTCCTCATCCAATTCTCCATTAGCACAACTCACCTCCTTGGCACCTACCTCTGTGATTGCAGGAAGTGCTGCACTTGGGCCACACCTCCTCCCTCAAAAAGCCCATTCAAGTGAAGCAACACCACTTGTGAATCTGCAGGGGTTGTTAGGCTGCAACCAGCGCTCTCGTTGTAGTATCCTCTACATCAGAGAGACTATCTGCAGACTGGAAGATTGCTTCATTGAGTACCTCGGCACTCTCCTCCACAATCGCCAAGATCTTTCAGTGGTAATCCATTTCAATTCCCTACCCCATTCCCATGCGGACCTGTCTGACCATGGTCTCATGGACTGCCAGACTGTGACCTCCCGCAAATTGGAGGAACAAAACCTCATGTTCCATCTAGGCACACTCCAACCAATTGGCAATAACATCAACTTCCCTTTTCCATTAGACCCCCCTTGTCTATGCCTAATTCTCCTTTCCTCTAGCTCTCTCTTTCTCTTTCCTTTTCCCTTTGTTTTCTGTCCTCCAGCTCTGCATTCACAGAGCTACCCCCTCCCCCAATCAATTTTCACCATTCCTCCCCTGTCCTCCTCTCTATGTCCAATTATCACCATTTATCTGACTCCTTCTCCTGACCTTTCCTTCCTTCTGCCCAAGTTTTTAAATAAACCACCTGCCTGGTTTCTACTCATACCTTGAAGAAGGGCTCAGATCCGAAACATCAGTTATATATCTTTACCTCCTACAGTTGCTATGAGACCTGCTGTGTTTTTCTAGCATTTCTGTGTTGTTCCTAGCTGTATATCAAAGGCTATTGAAACTCAAGCTTTATCAAGCAGACATTGGACAGATATCAAGGCCAGACAATGAAAACATTGACATTGTAGTTTTGCACATTTTCTGAAGAACTACTCCATTAATATTGGAACAAAGGAATTTATGATGGAATAATGCACTTTTCTCCACTGTGCTTAAAAAAACACACTAGATATGAAAAAATGCCAATAATTTGTTGTTTCACTTTGACAGAATGTTGGAATTGTTGGATGGTGGCAGAAAAAGAGGTAAAAGAGCAGCTCTGACACTTCCTGCAATTGCATGTGGAAATGTTTCAAGAAGAGAATTGGTTTTGATAGAAGAATGGACCAGGAAGTTGCAAAAGGGGCAATTTCTGAAATGCTGAAAAGAGCGAGGAGGGGGTGATGTATCGAATGGTGGAATCTTGTTGACACTGGTGCAACTTGTGAAGGGTGAACAATTGAAAGCAGAGGTGCTGGAGCTGAATGTGACTGTCTTGGAGGAGATGGGGTGAAAGTATAGGTGTAATCAAGGGTTATGTCAACTAGTATTAGGAGAATATCATAGATCAGGAAGTAAGAAGACACCTGTGAAACATATGGATGGTAAGTATTGCCGTTGCAGCGCATACAATGGAGATGAAGGAGAATGGAGGAGTAGGTAAAGTATAATTACGGCAGTAATGGGAATCTATTGAGTTGCAATTGAGGTTTGTTGTTAGCCTTTGCACTAAGTTGGAGACAGAGAGACCGAGAAAGAAAAGGGGAGAGTTAAAAATGGTGAGAACAGGGTGGAAAATGGCAGCAAATGTAATGAAATATTCAAGTTCTGTGTGAGTAAGTAAAGGCACACCAATGCAGTAGTTATGGACCAGCAGAAGGACAGGACCCAAACAGGTCTGAAACAAATACTGTACCATGTCTTCACTGAAAGACATGTATAAAGTGGTCTCTTGTGAGTGTCCACAGCTGTGTATTTGATCTGCAGAATGTGAAGAAGTTGTTCAATTTTGGTCTAGCTAGGCCAGCAGTTCTCAACCTTTTTCTTTCCACTCACAAACCACTTTAAGTATTCCCTATTCCATCGGTGCTCAGTGATTAGTAAGGGATTGCTTAAGGTGATATGTGGGTGGAAAGACAAAAGTTTGAAATCTACTGTTATAATTGTACCTAATTGACTCGTTATGTGCACAATTTCATAACTCCAAAGGAAATGGACCAGTGACAATTTTTCTCAAGCAAAATATTTCAGTAATAATTGGGTCTCAAGCAGTGATTCTCAACCTTCCCTTCCCACTCACAAGCCACCTTAAGCAATCCCTTACTAATCACAGAGCACTGACGGGATAGGGATTACCAAGTGGTATGTGAGTGGAAAGAAAAAAGTTGAGAACCACTAAGCTAGGCAAAGAAAAGGAACTGGTTATCACTTTTCTCAGTGAACAATGGATGGTCCTCTAATCACCTTGGTGTGATTTGGAGCTGTAGTGGAAATGCATGTCCATTTTAACAATGCACTGGTTGGGGCTGTGGAATCTAAAAAATATCAAAATAGTAAGGACTTCAGTGGTGTCGTGGAAATAAATATGAGGGAACTGGGCATAGAGAAAAGATAATGAAAGAAATCAATATCTTGGTTCAACCAGGTAAATTTGTATCACAATGACATTTATATCATCTCCTTTACAATTTATTTCTAATGTCTTTCCATTTCTATTTTCATATCAAATGTGATTTTGCTAATCAAGTTTCTTACTATTCAAAATAAGTCATTCCATGGCCTTTCAACATATAGAATCAAACAAAACCTCGATGTTTCATTTTGCAAGGAAGAACCAGCATGTCAATGACCTCAAGATTTTATCCAAATTGCCTCAGAAGAGAGCATTGGCGTAGATTGTCCAATAGGCAGCTAAGATTCAGGGTATGCAGCTCAATACTGTATATATTTACCTTATCAACTTTAATGGGAAATATTTTATTACTCAATTATTGCACATCACATGCAAGACATAATGGCAAAGTTATTCAACATTAAATAATATGAATGTTGATGAATAAGTAATACGTCCTTCTCTTCATCCACTGCTCCTTTGATAATTTCCAGTACCTAGCTGCTTTTCCAGAAGTGACAGCTTGTATCAACAAGAATGATTGATTTTGACATTCCAGACATATTAGTCCTTTTTCTCAAAGAAGCAGTCTGGTTAGAATGCAAAAAAATCAAGAACCAGAGATCCCAATAAATCACCCAAATGATGTTCCATTCCTTAAAAAAAAATTAGAAATCTTGTTTTGAACATAAATCCACCAATGTCTAAGTACAATATGAATAAAACGGTGGTGCTGTAATGGGAGTGCTGCAGCAGGTGCACACCTGCAGAGAGCGGGGAGCAAAGTCTCAACACTCCCCTGCAGGATCCAATCAAATAGTCCAACTGCCATCAACTTTAGACAGGCTTAAAATAGCCTGTTAAAGGTTTATTTTAAAATTCCACAATTGTGGAATCTGGCCCAAGATGGCGGCACCTGTGACGGACTCAGAGGAAGCAGAGGACTGATTCAAGTAGCGGAGATCACACCTCATTTGAGAAGGAGAAGCAAAGGAGATGACCCACAGGATGGTGACCTTGGTGGCAGAACAGTGAAGGGCTCTGAGGCTGAAGAACACACAGGTGGCTGGCTGATGGTGACCGAAGTCAGGCTGCGGAATACTGGAGACTGGCTGAAGGGGTACCAAGTATTGGAACCGGAATTCAAGAGGATGCTGAGGACTTCCAAATTGTGTCAGAGGTGAGCATTTGGAGCTCGTGTTGCTGATGGTTTTGACTGGAGGCTGTGGGAGCACTGGAGACTACTCCATAGACATTCAGTGAATCTGGAGGGAACCATCTTTTACTTCTCTTTTACTGGGTGTAAGGGGCGCTGGGCAATTTTTGCTCTTAGTGAATCCTTGATTGCCTTATGGTAGATTAAAGGAAATTTAATGTTTTAATACTTGACAATATAATAATCTTGAAACTTTAAACTTGAAAATAAATGAGAAAAAAGATTAGGATTTGTGATTATTTTTAGGGTCTCTAAGTTATTCTGTAATACAAAAAAATATAATGCGGTGTTATCATTGACTTATCTGATTTACTTCTCATTCAATTCTCTTGTGCTGCCTAACATTCCTACCTGTAAAGCTTCCAATTTCTCTGACACTTGGCTTTCGTCCAATGCTAGCACCTTCACCTTATTATTGGCGCTGGGCTTTAACTCTCACTCTCTGGACTTCGCATAAGCCCCTTTCACACTTGCCTTTAAAGTGGCATGTGTGAAAGCAAAATCAGCTCAACGCTGGTGTCAGATGATGTCATCTCACACAGGGGATTGATGGCCTCGATCCCTAGTCCAATCCCCGGCGTCTGCAGGTGCCGGCATAGCAATCAGGCAAGTGTGAAATGGGCAACTGCATTGAGGGATTGAAATGACCCAAGTTTTTGTGTGAGTGCAGGAAGAAAAGATTAAAAGGTATAAATGTTGCCATGGGAAAATTGCAGTGGGGGAGAGAGAGAGAGAGAGGAAATAAATAGCAATAATAGACAATTTTTAAACAGTGTGGGAAAATTAGTAGCACTATAGCGCACAATTTATAAAGACTGTGGGGGATAAAAAAAAAAGCAATGGTGGACCTGACTTCCCAGAATGCCATGCGGCAGAGAAACCCCTCTATGAATGCTCCACATATGCAGCCAGGCCTTCAGCCCTTTCTCTGCTATGAGCAGAAAAGTGGATAGAAAACCACAACGGATAAATTCTGAAGGATATTGCTCAGAATGGGAATGCTGAAACCCAAGAGTCACTGACGTATCCCTTTTATACTCAAAATTAATGCTTTTCATTTGGATAATGGACAGTGGGAATTAATTACTGCAAAACAATAATTACTACAAAATATTTTGGAAAAATCTAAATACATTAAAAATGGACAGAAAAGAAGCATTTGCTATTTAATAAGGAAAAACCTGTGAAGGAAATATGTATTTTTTTTGTTGGTTACTTATTTTAATGCCTTACGAACATCATTGCAAGACAACTTCCATCGCTACATCTGTAACACGTGACAATAAATCTGAACTTGAACAGGAATGCGAGAATTAATTTTCCATCTCCAATTGCCCTTGAAAGACATTTTCTTGAATAGTGGTAGTCCTTCTGGTGAAGGTAAGTTGGGGAGAGGAAGTTTCAGGATTCTGAACTAGCAAACATGAAGTTGTGGCAATAACTCTCCAAGGGAGAGCAACCTGGTCCCAATGCCTCTAAAATGTATGTTCCTCTTGGCAGTGGAGGTGATGTCAGAGTGGTATAAGGACATATATTTTGGACATAGTACCTTCTGCAGACATGACACTATTATAGCAGGGTGATGATTAATTAGAATCAGATTTTATTGTCATAAACGTGTCACAAAATGTGTTATTTTGCAACAGAAATATTGTTCATTAGAGATGCAAAAATTGCTACAAATTACATTTCCTTAAATACACTATTTAAAAGTAATTGATGCAAATAAAGTCAAAAAAGTGAGGTAGTGTCTATGGTTCATTGTCCATTCAGAAATATAATGGCAGAAGGAAAGAAGGTGTTTTTGTAATGTTGGGTGTTTGTATGTCCTTCCTGATGGTAGCAGCATGAAGAGGACGTGACTTCGGTAGTGAGGGTCCTTGATGACAGAGGCTGTTATCTGGAGACATGACAAATCTCAAACTCCTTCTGAAATATAGCGACTGATGAATCTTCTTTGTGATCGCATTGATATGATGGCCCCAGGATAGATCTTCAGAGATCTCGACACCCAGGAATTCAAAGTTTGTTACCCTTTCCACTGCTGATCCTTAGATGAGGATTAGTTTGTGTTCTCTTGGTTTCCCCTTCCAGAGTTCCACATTCCTTGGTTTTGCTAATGTTGAGTGCAAGGTGATTGTTGTAACACCACTCAGCTAGCTGATCTACTTTACTTCTATACATTTCATCATTGCCATCTGTGATTCTGCTGAAAACCATGGTGTCATCGGCAAATTTTTAGATGGCATTAGAATTGTGCATAGCCACATAGTTATGGGTGCACTAAGAGTAGAGCAGTGGGATGAGCCTGCATTCTTGAGGTGTGTCTGTGTTGGCTGTCAGGGAGTAGGAGAGATGACTGATCAGCACTGACTGTGGTCTTCTGATGAGGAAGTCAAGGATCCAATTGCAGAGGGAGGTGCTGATGCTCTGGTTTTAAAGCTTGCTGACCAGTATTTAGGGGGATGATGGTGTTCAAAGCTGAGCTATAATTGGTGGAAAGCAGCCTGCTGTAAGTGTTGGTGATGTCCCGGTGATTCAGAGCTGAGTAGAAAGCCAGTGAGATTTCATCTGCTGTGGTACAATTGTAGCAGTAGGCATGTTCAATAGGTCCAGGTCTTTATTTAGGAATGAGTTAATTCTGGCTATGACCAAGCTCTCAAAGCATTTCATTACAGTTGAAGTGAGTGCTACTGGACGATAAACGTTGAAGCAACTCACTCTACTCTTCTTGGGGACTGGTGTGATTGATTTCATGTTGAAGCAGATGGGAACCTCCAAATGCAAAGCTCAAAATGTCTGTGAACACTCCAGCTAGTTGGTTGGGACATATTTTAAGTACCCCACCAGGTATGTCATCAGTGCCTGATGCCTTGTGAGGTTCCACCTTTTTAAAAGGAACTGACATTGGTCTCTGAGACAGATATCACAGAGTCACCAGCTTCTGCAGGGATTCTCCTTGGTACAGTTGAATTCTCCTTTTCAAAGTGAGAATAAAATGTGTTCAGTTTATCTGGAAAGGAAATATCACAGCCATTTCGATATTAGACAACCTTGGTGGAAGTAATAACCTGCCAGCCCCGCCATAGCTGGCGAGCATCTGATTCTGTTTCTAATTTCACTCAGAATTGGCTCTTTGCTGTCTTTTGGCTATGGTACTTATGATATGACCATGTGGGCACATATTCATCCACACTGGTCCTGTTGAAGTTAGTGACAACTGTGGCATATTCATTCAAGTTCAGTAATGAATAGGGTCAACCGATTCAAAGCTGTCCTGCAGACACTCCTCTGCTTCCCTGCATCATACTTTCACTGTCTTTACCACTATTGCTGTAGTCCTCAGTCTCTCCTTGTTTGCATGGAGTAGAATATAGCCAGGTGATCAGACTTGCTTAAGTGTTGTCGTGGGATGGCTCGGTAGGCATTCATCATGGTGGTCAAGTCACCTTTATTTATCGTTCATACCATGCTCACACAGTAAAGACAAGATAGCGTTTCTCCAGGACAATGGAGCATAGTTACATAAATATAAGTTAGAATAGAAGTTAAACACATTAAAATATTAAGATGTGTTTTTATGAGCCTAGAGGTTTCTAAAACCCAGCAGCAATAGAAACCAAGACAATGTTTACTTAAGCAAAAGTTGCTTTTTAATTTCTTTAAAAATAATAACAGGATCAATCTTTAACTTATTAACTTAACCTAACTTAATTCCTTTCTAATTCTGTGCACATGTACGTAATGTGTTCATGAAAGTTCTCTGTTTCACTTCTCCAAATTCACCGGTATCAGGCAATTCTCATACTCTGCACAGAATTCAACATTTATAATTTCCACCAGGCTCTGGTGCATAAAGTTAAATGGTTACCACTCAAGAAGGTTCTTGTTGGTTTCAGAGAGAAATTCATTGCTCATTGGAGACACACACAAACTGATTTCCTCCAAACAGTCACTTCAGTGTCTTGCCAAAGAAATTTGCCCCATCATGTGTTTTCCAAATGATTAACCTCTTATTCTAGGTCACCACAGAGTTCCTCTTGTTTCCCTTATTTCAGAAGAAACACTCTAGCCAGCCATTTCCTCTTGTAAGGACTACAAAGGTTTTGAACAGGCTGAACTCAGAACTCACAACCCATCTTCAAAATGGCTTTTCAACAAGCCTGCCAGCTTGCCATTTTTCAGCCTCAACTGCTGCTGCAGAACTGACTTCTCTCTCTCTCTCTCTCTCTCTCTCTCTCTCTCTCTCTCTCTCCAAAAGAGAAATCACCTGTTTGTATTTTCTCTCTCTGCTTGTAGCAACCAAAAAACCTCTCCCAAGGCTCCAAATCCAATTTTTGAAGGATCTTATCAGTATTTGAGACTGGACATGATCAACATTATGTTCCATTTGCACTTACTTTTGAAGTCCTTTCCAAAGCAGTTCCATTGTCCCTGCAAAGTCACTGGTGACACAATGTCTCACTTCAGCAAAGCTCTTGTATTTTAAATGAGATGTATTTTGTGAAGTGTTACTCTGTTTGTGAAGTGTATCTAAACTAAAACCCCACAATCTATATTTCTTTTAAAGACATTTTTTACCCATAACTATTCTAACATATCCCGTAAAAGTCCACAGTACCCTATCTCCCAATATTCTGGAGTTCAGGAGTCTGATAGTTTTGGGGGAAAAAAACTGTTGCCCAATCTGGACATAAGGGCTTGAGTGCTGGAGTACCTCCTACCAGAAGGAAGAAGGGAGAACAGTTTATTTGAGGTGTGTGTGAAGTCCTTCACAATGTTTATTGCCTTTCCCCTGCATCGAGTGTTGTAAATATCCTTATGGTAGGAAGAGATCCCCCAATGACCTTTTCCACTAATTTCTGCAGGGTCTTGTGGTCAAAGGAGGTACAGCTTCCAAACCAGGCGGTAATGCAGTTACACAGGATGTTCTTGACACATCCTCTGTAGCATGTAGTGAGGATGGTGGGTGGGAGATGAATTTTCCTCAGCCTTCGCAGGAAGTAGAGGCACTGCTTGGCTTTCTTGGCTATGGAACTGGTGTTCTTTCTTTTCTTTTCTTTCTTTTTCAATCTTTTTATTATTATTATAATTTATAAACACATACAGTTCAAAGAGATATAAAAAATACATAGTAAGTAATGAATTAATACAGAGATATTAAAGACCAGGTGAAATTCTCCAGCAAGTGCACTCCAAGGAACTTGATACTCTTGACCACCTCAATTGTTTTAGCATGGTCAAATACATTGGCTTCTCTGGTTGCACAGGTAATATGATGGTGATAGTTTGTCAGACATTTCCTCAGGCTGGCCTAGTTGAAGTCCCTTACAATGATCGGGAGCTAATCAGGGTGGGCTGCCTTTTGGCTGCTGATCACTTTGCTGAGCCCCTCCAGTGCCATCCTGTTGTTAATTTCGGGTGGAATGTACACAGTAACCAGGGTTATGGCAGAGAAAACTCGCCCGGTATTATAATGGAGGTGCTGCTGAATATAAATGGATTACTTTTTTCTGAAAGGTGTTGAGGTTACTCACTGTTGTTGGAGCAGCATTAACTCAGGTAATCAGCGATTATTCCATCATGTTCCTAATGTATGGATTGTGGAAAGGCTTTGGGCTTTCAGGAAGCATCAATCCAAAAACACGTATGGGGTTTGTAGGTTAATTAGTGTACTTGGGCGGCATAGACTTGGGGGCTGAAAGGGCCTGTTGCCATGCTATATCTCCAAAAAATAATTACCCAATGTTTGATCTATTCTGGCAGCCGCAGTTCTCACGAGACTGTTCCCATCGAGTTTCTGATCAGTCTTCATCCCCAGGTTGACAGTAATGTGGGGTCTTGCCAATGGCAATATTGACTGTTAAGGATAGGGATTCATAATTCTTTCAAGTTGCCGATTGTCATTCCTGGTGATGAACTTTACTGGTACCTAGCAGACCATGTTATCTAACCCAGCCATTCTCAACGTTTTTGGTGTCTGCTCAAGTTGATGGGGCTCCTTCCCTGTGAAGCAGATTTCAATATTTTCCATATTTCTCTCTGACTGATACATAAAAATCATTAAAAATATTTATGTTATGTTAAAGTGAAACAAAAACAAGGCTTTTATGTAAATGCGCTGTGGCCCCCAGGGGAATGTGGTCTTGCTTAGAACAGTTTCATTTTGTGAGAAGTTGTAAATTAAACTCGCTAATTAAATTCATTGAAGTTACCAAGTTACCAAGAAAAACCTTGTGTGGGTTAAACAACTTTATTTTTTTGAGCTGCTTGTATCAACAACACACTCAACTTCTGATGTGGTCTACTTTTTGTTCCCACTCACACTGTGCACATTGACTACTGGGAAATGTAGTTCTTTATTATACACACATAATAGCATATTTCTCTCTTTTTTTTAAAAAAAAGATAAACTACCAACACAATATTATGTCTACATAACAAGGGTATCTACATTCTGTGGCCAGTCTCCACTCAGCAGCTTTCAATCTGTCTGAGGTGGTTTAACAGTCCGTTTGGTCTGGTATGTGTTTCCACTGGTGTATTGCTTACATTTGTTGCCTTAGTATTTGTGTCTTTCTGTGAACTCTGAACAACATGTTTCTTTTTTACATGTGCTGGCCCATTTTGTGTACTGAAAGGTGACGGGTCACGACTATGGGTTGGAGCTTGTGGTCGTAGATCCACACGCTTCCTTCTCAGAGGTTTTCCTCCCTATGTTTGGATTAGGTAGGATTGTGGATCTATTTCCTCTTGCACATATCCTTGCATGGACCATATGCCTGAACTCCAGGCTTCAGGACTGGTCGGCTTTTCACAGTCTTATCCTGTTTCTGTTTTACTTTCTCGTCCACTTTAGCCTGTTTAATCTTGGGTGCTCCTTTAGGTGTCAACGTGCATTGGAAGGTTGGTCCGTATGCTTCGACCCATCACCATTTGGGCAGGAGAGTGGCCATTCTGTCGTGACGCATTTCAATGAATTATTAGACTTCTGTGGAAATTCTCTCGTCCATCATGCGTTTTCTTCATGAGGCTCTTCACCACCTCGACAGAACTTGTCTAGATCATTAGACTTTGGGTCATGTGGGCTTCAAGTTAAATGTTGAAACCCCCCAATTATTGGCAAAGGATTCAAATTCACTGCTTGAAAATTGTGGACCATTGTTTGATACTACTTCAGAAGGAACTCCATGGTTTTCAAACACATTTTTTAATGAAAGTGATAAACTGCCTTGCTGGATGTTGACTGCAGTGTTGCTACCTCTGGGTAATTGTAAAAATAGTCTGTAATGACTATATGAATCTTCCCATTACAGTCAAACAAATCTACTCCAATTTTAAAGTACAGCCTGTCTGGAGTGTGGTGTAAGTGGTTCTGCTTGTTGCTTTGATCTGTAGGTAAGGTATATAATCACATAAAGCAGTGGTCTGGCTTGCGTCTTGGTTCATGCTTGGCCAGTACATCACCTCTCGAGCACTACATTTGTATTTTTCCTCACCAAGATGTCCTTTGTGTATCTTCTCAAGCATTTCCTTGTGTAGCAACATAGGAATCACAAACCTGCTCCATTTGAAGACCATATCTTTCACAAATGACAGTTCATCTCTGCATCCCCAATAATCCCGAATACCCATTCTTAGCTGCTGGCCATCCTTTCTGTATTGTTTCTTTGAGCTCTTTTATTGTTTCATCTGCCTCTGTTGCTTTCCTGATCTGCCCTGTTCTATCCTGATACTTGGAAATGAGGTGATGATCATATCAACATAGGCCTGTATCCCACGTCAACCTCTTGGTTGCTCTTTTCTTTCTTGTCAACTGCTTAAGAAAGTGCATTAGCTGCAAACGTATTTTCTTGGCATGTAGATAATTTTCACATCGTATTTCTGCAGCTTTTTTGACATGTGCTGTACTCTCACAGGTCAGTCATTCAGTGGTTGGACATAACTGAGGCCAATGGTTTATGGTCTGACTCCACTTCAAGAGCTTGTCCTTAAATGTATTGATGGAATTTTTCGCATGCATAAATACTGTCTGTGCATAGTTGGCTTCTGCACTTGTTAAAGCCCTTGATGCGTAGGCCAAAGCTTGCCATGAGTCTTTATGTTGCTGCAGTAGTACTGCTCCAAGGCCATGTCGGGATGCATCAGCTGAGATCCTGGTGTGCTGAAGTGCCAGTTGATGAAGTAGACGAAGATGATGTGGTCAAACAATAGTCATGGCTTTTATTAGCAGAAACTCATGCTACAATAATGAAAGACAATAAATGCATATACAGTTATATCCAAAGGGTGTGTCCTTAACAGTAAAGATAATGCACAGCCAACGTTAGTACAGCAAGGCTCGTCAGAAGGGAGACAGACAGCTTGGCAGACATTCACCACAGTCTCCCCCCGGCAGAAGAAGTGTTAAAATCAAAAGGACAGCTGCTAGGAAAGACTGAAGCAAGCAATACATGGATACCATGTTTGGCCTTGAGATACTCTAACAGCCAAAATATGCCAGTATCTAGCAAGCAATCAAAATATAATGAGATGTTTTATGAATATGTCAGCCTATCAGGTTGTTTACGAATTCTGGTGCTTTTTCTCAAAACAGGTGGCTCCTTTGCAATCTTGGGAACTGGTACAGGTCCTGGGTCTGTAGTGTGGGAAGGACTGGCTTCTGGACCCGCTCCAGAATCGCCAGCGTGAGGCAGTGGAGCCTCAGCATGGCCATCTGAAAGCTGACTAGGGGTCACAGGCTGGAGGGGTAAGTCCAACCTCTCAGGCTCACTCTGAGTAGGGGTGTGAGGAAGGGGCGAACTAGATGAAGCCAGATCCCTTAGGGGTACAGTGTCAGTACTACCGTCTGGGAAATTAACATGAGCATAGTTGGGGTTAGTATGCAGTAGCTGAATTGGTTGGACTAGGGGGTCTGTTTTACACGCCGAAGCGTGGCTCTTCAGCAGCACGGTTCCAGGCTCAGATAAACAGGCTGGCCAGTCCATCACAGTTCCTGATTTCCTAGGAAAGGCAAACATACGTTCATGAGGTGTTTGATTTGTTGCAGTACACAATAAAGACCAAATTGAATGTAGTGCCTCAGGAAGCACCTCCTGTCACTGGGTAACAGGGTAACCATGTGTTTTTAAAGCAAGCTTAACATTCTTCCAAACTTTAGCATTAGCCCTTTCAACCTGCCCATTGCCCTGTGGGTTGTAGCTCATGGTACTGCTGGTGGCAATCCCCTTTCATAGCATGGCTCACCACAGTTCAGCGCTCATGAATGCTGAGCTTCTATCGGTATGAATGTAATTGGGAAAATCAAAAATGCTGAAAATTCTGTCAAGTGACTTAATGACAGATGCTGACGAGATGTCAGGGCAGGGTATCGCAAAGGGAAACCTGGAAAATTCATCAATTACAGTAAGGAAATATACATTTTTGTTGTTGGAAGGTAACGGCCCTTTAAAATCTAAGCTAATCCTCTCAAAAGGTCAGGTTGCCTTGATGAGAGTGGCCTCTGGAGCTTTGAAGTATTGCGGTTTGCATTCTGCTCAAACAGGACAGCTTTTGATAAACTCACGATCCTCTTTGCTGTAAGAATGGCTCTTAGTGGCAATCGGCCGACATTCGGGGGATAAATCACTGAAAAGGGAGGGATCTTTGATCTTTAATGTGGACAGACCGCAGTAACTAGCACAGGGGATGGCAAGTGTGGGTAGTGGCCCATCAAAATTTAACACTACACTGTTCATCTGAGATTGAAACCCCAGTACCACAGGGGTGCAGAGCTCCGGCATAATAAAGAGCCACACTTCAGCCAGGCAATGTCCCTGCAAATTTAAAGTAACTTTACACTTGTCCCGTACAGTTTTTGTAAATTCACTACAAGCCATCGATACCTTTCGGTTCGCTAGATATCTCCGCAATTTTAAGGCTCTGGCAACTTTCTTGTGGATGTAGCTGTCACCACTCCCTGAGTCTATTAGACAATCAAGAGTCTCACCATTCACCTCCCCCTTCATAGTCGAACGTTCCAGTCCGTAACATCCCCCAAGCTTTGGAGTCAATTGAGCTATCACAGGGGATCTCACCTTCCTGTCACTTGAAGTCGATTCAGCCTGCTCGTCTGAAGATTCCCCCTTTTCACAGTTGTCTTCCATTCCGGCAGCTTCAGAACGCATTTTCTTGATGCTTCTCTTCTTCTTCTTATCAGTGGGAGAACTTTTCACCTTACATGCTTTAGCAAAGTGGCCAAGTTTCCCACAATAGCTGCAGGTAGCAAATCGAGCCAGACACTTCTATCTGGGGTGCCTGCTCTTATCACAGAAGTAGCATTTTTCAGTTGTTCGCCTTTTTCTTTCCTTCGGGTTTCCAGCACTCCTGGATGTTTCCTTTTCGGTTTCTAGCATTTCACTGGACCGCATAGCACTTCTCAGTGTTTTGGCTAGAGTGACTGCCTGGTCATAGGTTAAGGGCTCCGTCTCCAGCAGCCTCTGTCGGATGTTCACATTTTTGTACAGGCTCTTCTGTTTGAACTTTTCTGAGTGCCCAGGAGCACTCTCCTTGCTCATGCAAACAGATCCACTCATTTTTCTGCTCAAGGAGGGATGTAAGTGGTGCTGATGCAGACAACAGAGAAAGGTTGAACATAGCCAGGTAAGTCACCATCCTCAAGAAATGTCTCACCTCCTTTTTGTTTTGGGGCCTCACAAAATTCTCAATGGCTGATGTCTTTCTTGGTTCAGGCTTCACTCCCTTTTCAGATATAACATTCCTGATGAAAATCAGTGTCTTTAGACCAAACTCACATTTCTCTATTTAATTTCAAATTGACATTGTGTGTCATGTCAACCTTTTGTCTTATTCGCATACCATGTTCATTCTTGGTGGACCTCCATACAATGATGTCATCCATCATGGTCTCAACTCCAGGTACACTTTCAAGTATCAAGTGGATGGTTTTATGGGTGACTGCTGGTACGGACAAGATCCCATATGTTAGCCAAAGAAAGTGCTATCTTTGTTGTGGAGTATTAAAAGTACATAGTCTCAAACTTACCTCATCGAGCTTCATCTGCCAAAATCCTGATGACACGTCGAGCTTGCTGGCACCTGAAAAGTGGGACATGATTTCCTCTCCTGTAGGCAATTTAAAATGTTCTCTCTCTTAATGGCTTTATTGAGATCTCTTGGGTCCAGACATATACGTAATGCTTCATTTTTCATTTGCACGATGAGCAGTGAACTGAATCAATCTGTTTGTTCTTCAATTTTCAGTACGACTTTCATTTGTTCCATGCATGCTAGTTCTTGTTTAGTTTGTCTCTAAATGGACAACAGGAACTACTGTCTCATCTACGTGGATCCAAGCCCCTCAAAGATATCTGCGTACTCTTCCTTGATTATCTGGTGCTTATCTTCGGTCTGTGAAGCCACTATGAAAACTCTTTCCACCAGGTTGATCTCTTCACATGCACTCAGACCTAATATTGGCTGCACTCTCCTTTCTACAATCAGTAGCTGTGACTTCAGATGCTGCTCTTTGAATTTGAAGATCATAATACACCCCCCTTTTATTGGAACCTTCTCTTCATAGTGTAGTCTGGCACTTTTAATTTCACTGGATTAATCTTGCTCTTTATGGTGAGGGTCTTGTAATCATCCATAGATAACAGATTCACCTTGGTTCCAGTGTCAATCTTAAATGGAATTGCTGGCTTATTCACAGTCTCTGGAATAATCCATTCCAATTTACCAGCAGCAACAATGTGTAGTGAATCCATGAAGAATTCCTCCATTTCTTCAGCCACTGTGTGCACCTTTATCATGGTAGTCCCTGCTTTGCAGAACTTTGCAAAATGATTCTTTATTCCCCATTTATTGCAGGACTTTATATAGGCAGGACACATCTCCGCACCTGTGGCATTTGCTGTTTGAGCTTACCTCTTTGCTTTGCTGTAGCTTTGGGAAACTCCTGGTTCTCTGCTTCTCTGTTTTGATCACATGCACTGTTGAGTCTATCCTATGCAGCTCCTTAACTTGTTCTCTTGTGGACTCTGCTGCCCTACACATATTCACAGCCTTTTCTAATGTCAAATCTTTTTCATGCAACAGTCTTTCTCTAAGCCCATTATCTGGGATTCCACAAGCTATTCTGTCTCTAATGAGTTAATCTTTTCAAATCTCCAAATTCACAGGACTTACTCAGTGTGTGAAGCTTGGCTAAGCATTGGTCAAAGCTCATACCTTGTTTCTGGTCACAGGAGAAAAAACTTGAATCTCACAAACATAACATTTTTACTTGGAACAAAATGCTCCTCAAATTTTGTCATCAGAGTGTCCAACGTGAAAGCTGTCTCATCAATTTGAAACTGTTATAGATGTCCAAGGCATCTTCAGCCATCACTTGTAAAAATATAGGCACTTTCTGTTATTCATCATCTCTCCCACTTCAGCAGCCCCTAAATAAATGTTGAATCAGTGTTTGAAGTGTTTCCAATTATCAGTTAGATTTCTGATAAACTGCATTGGTGTGGGAGGACTTAACTTAATCATGACAGGAACTATTGTCTTTTATTACTTACTCACACATTGCTGACATCATGTTATGTTCGTTCCTTGAAAAGAACGACCTTGTGTGGGTTTAACTTTTAAAGAACTTTATTTTTCGAGCTGCTTGAACCAACAATTCATTCGACTTCTGTCATAATCTGCTTTTTGTTCCCGCGCAAACCATGCTCATTGCCTATTGGGAAATACAGTTCTTTATTATACTCGCATAATAACACAGTAGTCAATTGTATAAAAAGGGGGTATGAGTTAACATACAGGAGGGAGATTGCAAACTTGTCTGAATGGTGCACCAACAACAACCTCACACTCAATGCCACCAACTTCAGGAAGGGAAAACCAGAGGTGTACGATCCCGTAATCATTGTGGGAACCAGAGGTGGGGAGGGTGAGCAAATACCCATGAGCGTAAAGCCCTGCAAAAGATAGTGGACAGGATATGACAGGCAAACCCTCCCCGTCGTTGACATCATTTACAGGGAAAGCTGCCATCAGAGAGCAGCAGCAATCATCAAGGTTCCATATCATTCAGACACGCTTTATTCTCACTGCTACAATCAGGAAAGAGGTATAAGTACCTCAAGACTTGCCCCACCAGGTTCAGGAACAGTCACTACCCTCCATCATCAGATTCCTCAGCAACAAATTCCATCAGGGACTCATTTAAGGTCTTTCACTTTGCATGTTATTGATTTTTTTTCTCTTTGTTTTGCCCTCAGTCTGTTCACATTCCTTTATTTGTTTACATGTGTATGCTAAGTACAGTATATTTGCACTGTAGTAATATCGTCTTGCCTAGAGGAAAAAGAATTTCTGGGTTGTATGTGATGTCAAATCTCAAATCTGAAATCTAGAATAAGCATTGTGTAACCAGCTCTCTTCTGCCCTAATGATGGAAAGAAAAGATGAAGGAGTTATACCTCTGTATCTTTCTCCAAGATCCTGAAAATATTAATTAATACAAACTAACAATAAGGTTACCTTTTAAATAAAGATTTAAAAAAAAACTTCAAGACACCTTACTCCTTGCTATTACTTTTTCCAGAGAGGCATTCACCAAGTTCTGCACTGTACAATTTCACAGCAACATACATCGAAGCTTCTCCGGCAGAACCAGCAACAGGACCAGCAGAAAAGGACAAATTCTACACTGATCTGCGCAACCTCATCCAACGCACCCCTACAGCCGACAAGGTTGTCATCCTTGGCGACTTCAATGCTCGCGTCGGCAAAGGCTCAGAAACCTGGCCAGGAATCCTTGGCAAGCATGGTGTCGGCAAGTGCAATGACAATGGGCGCCTCCTGTGGGAACTCTGCGCAGAACAGCGGCTTGTCATTACTAACACCCTTTTCCAGCAGAGAGACAGCCTGAAGACTACCTGGATGCATCCCCGATACAAACACTGGTACCTCCTGGACTACGTTCTGGTGCGAGGAAGAGACAAACGAGATGTGCTCCACACCAGGGTTATGCCCAGCGTGGAATGCCACACTGACCACCGGCTTGTTTGCTGTAAGCTCAACTTTCACTTCAAGCCAAAGTTCAAGAACAGTGGAACCCCCAGAAAGAGGTTCAATGTTGGAAACTTGCAGTCAGACGTAGTGAGAGGAAACTTCCAGGCAAACCTCCAAGCAAAGCTCAAGGATGCAAACTGCCTCAAGGACAGGTCTCCTGAAACCCTCTGGGATCAGCTGAAAATGGCCATACTGCAATCCACTGAACAGGTACTGGGCTTCTCTTCCAGGAAAAACAAGGACTGGTTTGAAGAAAACAACCAGGAAATCCAGGAGCTGCTGGCAAAGAAGCGATCTGCCCACTAGGCTCACCTTGCAAACCCTTCCTGGCCAGAGAAAAAACGAGCCTTCCGTCTCACATGCAGCCAGATTCAGCGCAAACTCCGGGAGATCCAAAATGAGTGGTAGACTAGCCTCGCCAAATGAACCCAGCTTAGCGCTGACATTGGCGACTTCAGGGTTTTTTATGAGACACTAAAGGCTGTGTACGGCCCCTCACCCCAAGTCCAAAGCCCTCTGCACAGCTCAGATGGCGAAGTCCTCCTCAGCGACAAGATCTCCATCCTCAATCGATGGTCAGAACACTTCCAATCCCTTTTCAGTGCCAACTGCTCAGTCCAAGAATCCGCCCTGCTCCAGCTCCCTCAACAACCCTTGAGGCTAGAGCTGGATTACCCGGGAAGAGACATATAGAGACATATAAGGCAATTGAACAACTGAAAAGTGGGAAAGCAGCAGGTATGGATGGAATTCCCCCAGAGGTCTGGAAGGCTGGCGGCAAAGCTCTGCATACCAAACTGCATGAGTTTTTCATGCTCTGCTGGGACCAAGGAAAGCTGCCTCAGGACCTTCGTGATGCTATCATCATCACCCTGTACAAAAACAAAGGCGAGAAATCAGACTGCTCAAACTACAAGGGAGTCACGCTGCTCTCCATTGCAGGCAAAATCTTCTCTAGGATTCTACTCAATAGACTAATACCTAGTGTCGCCGAAAATGACCTCCCAGAATCACAGTGTGGCTTTTGCGCAAACAGAGGAACTACTGACATGGTCTTTGACCTCAGACAGCTCCAAGAAAAATGCAGAGAACAAAACAAAGGACTCTACATCACCTTTGTTGACCTCACCAAAGCCTTTGACACTGTGAGCAGGAAAGGGCTTTGGCAAATACTAGAGCGCCTCAGATGCTCCCCCAAGTTCCTCAACATGGTTATCCAACTGCACGAAAACAAACAAGGTCGGGTCAGATACAGCAATGAGCTCTCCAAACCCTTCTCCATTGACAACAGCATGAAGCAAGGCTGCGTCCTCGCACCAACCCTCTTTACTATCTTCTTCAGCATGATGCTGAAACAAGCCAATAAAGACCTCAACAATGAAGACATTGTTTACATCCGGTACCGCACGGATGGCAGTCTCTTCAATCTGAGGCGCCTGCAAGCTCACACCAAGACAGAAGAGCAACTTGTCCGTGAACTACTCTTTGCAGTCGATGCCGCTTTAGTTGTCCATTCAGAGCCAGCTCTCCAGCGCATGACGTCCTGTTTTGCGGAAACTGCCAGAATATTTGGCCTGGAAGTCAGCCTGAAGAAAATTGAGGTCCTCCATCAGCCAGCTCCCCACCATGACTACCAGCCCCCCCACATCTCCATCTGGCACACTGAACTCAAAACAGTCAACCAGTTTACCTACCTCGGCTGCAGCATTTCATCTGATGCAAGCATCGACAAAGAGATAGACAACAGACTCGCCAAGCCAAATAGTGCCTTTGGAAGACTACACAAAAGAGTCTGGAAAAACAACCACCTGAAGAAACACACAAAGATCAGCGTGTACAGAGCTGTTGTCATACCCACGCTCCTGTTCGGCTTCGAATCATGGGTCCTCTACCGGCATCACCTACGGCTCCTAGAACGCTTTCATCAGCGCTGTCTCTGCTCCATCCTCAACATTCATTGGAATGACTTCATCACCAACATCGAAGTACTTGAGCTGACAGAGTCCGCAAGCATCGAATCCATGCTGCTGAAGACCCAACTGCGCTGGGTGGGTCACGTCTCCAGAATGGAGCACCATCGCCTTCCCAAGATCGTGTTATATAGCGAGCTCTCCACTGGCCACCGAGACAGAGGTGCACCAAAGAAGAGGTACAAGGACTGCTTAAAGAAATCTCTTGGTGCCTGCCACATTGACCACCGCCAGTGGGCTGATATCGCCTCCAACCATGCATCTTGGGGCCTCACAGTTCGGCGGGCAGCAACCTCGTTTGAAGAAGACCGCAGAGCCCACCTCACTGACAAAAGGCAAAGGAGGAAAAACCCAACACCCAACCCCAACCAACCAATTTTCCCTTGAAATCGCTGCAACCGTGCCTGCCTGTCCCGCATCGGACTTGTCAGTCACCAACGAGCCTGCAGCAGATGTGGACATACCCCTCCATAAATCTTCGTCCGCGAAGCCAAGCCAAAGAAGAAGAAGACATCGAAGCTTCTTACATGAATCAAGTGTTAAAAGTATGACAGTACTGACCAATGCCATACCTGTCACACCCCACAAAGCAAAAGAAAAAAAAAATCATGTCTAAAATAAATGCCTTGATTCCCTGTGCTGTACTTTATTAGTCTTCCAGCTGGCTGGGTCAATGAACTGCTCTTCTAAATTTGGTTTTAAAAGGTTGTGGCTCTCCTGGGACCTGTGTTCTTGTTCTATGGGATTAGTGGTGATCCAGCTGTGTCCTTAGATCCACCTCTGTTAGGCAAGCCACTACATTGGTTGACCTGATCTGGGGTGTTGCAGCCAGCTTGGCGTTAAATTAGGATTCTGTCTGATGAAGTAGTCCAGATCATGAATGAAAGCCCCACTTGTTCATGTAGTAATGTGAACACCTTTGCGTAAATGCCTGCTCATTTTAAAGAAGTGATTTTCAAAGCTTTGGAACAAATTCTGTATCCAGGGCAGTTGATGTTCGAAGTATATCTTTATTTATTTTTATTTGTTCATTTTCCAATCAACATTCCTCAATATTATCAAAGCTTCATGACCCTTCATTAGGCGACCCTCCCTAACCACTGAGGAGGTTGTGCACCTCAGATTTGGAACCAATGATTTTGCCCTCTTCACTGGTTTACTTGGCCATCTTCATTGCATCTTTGCCTATCCATGTGCAGTGGAAAAAAAGGGGACTTTGTCCAGTGATCAAATGACTTATCCTTTGAGAACCTCAAAATGTTGTCCACCATGAACTATGGCCCATTATTTGTGATCAGCACCTCAGAGATACTCTATCCATTCTTGGAAATTTGATTGACCTTTGATGGATGAGTGTTTAATCTCCAAAAATTGAAGTGCAATCCTCTGTGTCATTCTCCCTTTGTATTGAAACAGATCCATCCTGATTCTATGACCTGACTTGAGGAGAGTGAACGGTTTCCTTTGGTTAGTTGTGCTCCAGGGACCTGCGGGTTTCGCATCTCTGTACATGGTCCCCAATCTCCCCATACATTCCAGGTCAGCAAATGCTCTGAAGAAGCCACCAAACAGCCTCAGATCTGAGGAGCTGACATATGTTATGTTTTTCCTTCATAATTCAGGAAAAATGATTAGGTTAGAGGTTGCCACCCAGTTCACCTCCCACTCGTAAATGTACAATTCCAGTCCATGACCATTTCCATCCTGTTTGAAATAATCACTTAAGGCATTGCACCATTTCATCTTGACTGGTAGCCTCCTGACCCTCTGCAATGACAAACTTATCCAGGCCAAAATATGACTTCAGACTTATAGCAATGTGGTTGACTCTGAAATGGTCCAGCAAGACACTTAATTAGCTGTTATTAGGCTTGGGCTGGTAATAGAACATAAAGCATAGAACATTACAGCACAGTACAGGCCCTTCAATGCATAATGTTGTGCTGACTGACATAAATCTACCCAACATTCTAAACCGTCCCTATCTAACTCTCATGCTCAATAGCTCGAGCAGCTTTAATGGGGCCAAAGGATATTGACTTTTCGGTTGAGACCATTCATTGAGATTGAATGTGGAGAGGGAAATCCAGCAATAAAGAGTCGAGAGGGAAGGGTGAGATGGTACAATAGGTGATTGGTGGACTGAGGGGAGGTGGGTGAAAGATGATAGAAGGAGTTATATGGGGTAGGAGAAGAAGGGTAGAGATGGGAGACAGAGGCAGGTGAGTGATTGGTGGGAGAAAAATTACAAAAAAAATAGTCAAGTTGATTGTCATTTGATTGCACGAGTACAACCTGACAAAACAGTGTTCTCCAGTCCTCAGTGCAATACATGCAGACTTATAACCAACATAACAGACAGACAGATAAAGAATACATATGCAGGACAATTATTCATATATACAAATAAATAAATAAATAGACTTTTGTTTTGTGAATATGAGTCTTGGATGGTTAGTGTGAGCAGTTCCTTTGGTCGTTCAGCATTCTCACTGCTCTTGGGAATTTGCTTTGATATTCCTGTATCTCTTACCTGACAGGAGCAGCTGAAATATGCTGTGTGCAGGATGGAAGGGGTCCTCACTGATTTTGCTTGGCCTTTTCAGGCAACAATCCCAGTAGATCACGTTGAAGGTGGGGAAGGGAGACTCCAGTGATCCTCTCTGTCCCTCTTTATAGTCTGATGGATTGACCTCTGATCCAATTCTCTGCAGCAACATAACACACTGTGGTGGGCCAGGACACTCTTGGTAGAGATCTTGTAGAAGGTTGATATAATGGTGGCTGGTAGCCTTTCCCACTTCAGTCTTCTCAGCTGCTGCAGCTTCCTAACAAGTGAAGGGATGTTGAGTGTCCATGATAGGCCATTAGTTTAGGTAAACTTCAAGGAACTCGATGCACTCCATTCTCTCCACTACAGAGGTGTAGGTGTATAGTGGAGGGTAGTCATTCCTGGTCCCCCAGAAGTCCATAACCTTCTACTTCGTCTTGTCCACGTTGAGATTCAGGTTGTTACTCTTGCATCATTTCACGAGATTTTCCACATCTTCTCTGTAGTGCAACTCATCATTGTTGCTGATGAGGTCATCTACTGGTGTGTCATCTGTAAACTTGATGACACTGTTAAAGCTGGATCTAGTGATGCATTTGTGGGTCAGTAGCTTGAACAGGAGTGGGCAGAGCACACAGGCTGGAGGTGTGCCCGTTCTCACTGTCATCGTGCTCGATGTTCTGTTACCAACATTGAGGTCTTTCTGTTAGGAAGTCCAGAATCCTGTTACAGAGAGGGGTTGTTGTTTCCCAGTGAGGACAGCTTCTCCACCGACCTCTTGGAAATAATCATATTAAATGTTGATCTGAAGCTGATGAACATCTGCCAAGCGTATGAGGTGTTGTTCTCCAGGTGGATCAGGACAGAGTGAAGGGATAAGGCGATAGCATCATCTGTGGAACAGTTTCTTCCACAGGTGATTGAAATGTGTCCACTGTCTCTGGGATATGTGCTTTGATGCATTCAATCACCAGATGTTCAAAGCATTTCAAAATAGTGGAAAGGGGCAAATCACAAATTCTGTAGACACCGTGATTGAAGTAAAACACAAAATGCTGGAGAAGCTCAGCAGGTCAAACAGTCTCCTTTATGTAGCAAAGGTAAAGATACAGATCCGATGTTTCGGGCTTGAGCCCTTCATCAAAGTATGAGAAAATGCCTGCAGGCATCCGAACAAAAGAGTGGGGGAATGGGAAAGGGGATGGCAAGGCAGGAGATGATAGGTGGAAAAACGAGGGAAGGGACAGCAGCAATAAGGGAGAGGAGGGATGGCAGGAAAGACAGGAAAAGGAGGAGGGGGCAAAAACAAGTAGGTTTAATGGAAAGCAATAAAGTCAATGTTAAGGCCATCTGGCTGGAGGATGCCCAGACGGAAAATAAGGTGTTGTTCCTCTAATTTGTGGATGGTCAGGGTGGGATAGTACACAAGGCTATGGAAAGATATGCGAGTGTGGGAGTGTGATTTGGATTTGAAATGGTTGACCACTGTGAGGTCACTGTGGTTGTGAATGGAGTGGAGGTGCTGAGTGAAGCAATTTCCCAGACTGCGACCGGTATGTCCAATGTAGAGAATGCCACAAAGGATGTACTGGATGCAGTAAATAAACCCTCTGGATGTACAAGTGAAGTGTTGCCTCACATTAGAGGCCTATTTGGGGTCACAGACCATGGTGAGGGAGGAGGTGTGGGTGCAAGTGTTGCACCTCCTGCAGGCACAGGAGAAGTTGCCGGGGGTATGATAGGTGGGGAGGGATGAGTGCACAAGGGAATCATGGAAGGAACGGTTTCTGCATTGGATGCAGAGGCTGGTGGAGTGATAGGTGAGTATAATGGGGTTTCTGGAGGCAGAGGGAGCCAGGGCAGATGAGTGTGAAATGGAGGAGATATGGGAGAGGGCAGAGTTGATAGTGGCGGAGGTGAAGCCACATTTGTGGAAGAAGGCAGACATTTTGGAAGATCTGAACTGGAAGATCTCAGATGCGGTGGAAATAGAGAAATTGAGAGAAGGGATGAAATCCTCGCAGAGGGCAGGGTGAGAGGAAGTGTAATCCAGGTAGTTGTGGGAGTTGGAAAGTTTGTAGTTGTGGTGATACAACCACAACACTGGCCGCACTCCTTCCAGCCTACTGCAAGGGGCAACCACTGTACCTGCAAGTAGGCAAACTGGGAGCCTGGCCCCACCTGCCCGCTGTCAATCACCGTCCCATATAAAGACTTGAGCTGCCCCCTTCAGGAACAATCAGACAAGTGAGACCGATGACACCATGTTTCACAACGCACCCCAGGATTGTAAAAGGGGAGCAGCAAACTTGCACCAGTGCGCAGTTCTGAACAGCCTCAGGCACTGCACGACACCCTTTACCACCCACTCATCACGAATCTGTACCACTTTGTTAAGTCCCGGAATCTCCCTTTCACTGTCCAAGTGAAGTGCAAACATGCTTCTTCCTCCCACTACAGGCTCATGTAGTGAAGGCCACTTGTCCCTTCGAGCGAGTCAGTGTCGACTACTTCAAGGGACCACTGCCTTCCATAAATAAGAATGTCTATTTCCTCTCACTCATAGATGAATGCTCCTGTTTTCCGTTCGCCATCCCTTGCTCCAACACCTCCACCACCTCCGTTATCAAGGCACTGGTGCAGATCTTCACCATGTTTTGATACCCAGCCTTCATCCACAGTGACCAGGGATCCAGCTTTATGAGTGAGGAGCTGCACCATTACTTGATGGTGTGAGGCATCGCAGCTAGTCACATGACTAGCTACAACCCCAGGGGCAACGGGTAGTGGAATGTTAGAAAGTGGTAATATGGAAGGCAGTCTTCCTGGCCCTGAGGTCGAATGGCTGGTCCATTAATTATTGGCAAGAGGCTCTCCCCGAGGCACTCCACGCCATACAGTTGCTCTTGTGCACGGCTACCAATCAGACCCCTCACAAACGCCTTTTCTCCTTTCCTAGGAAATCAGTGACTAGCATCTCCCTCCCAGTGAGGCTGATGTCTCTGGGACCAGTACTCCTCCGCAAACACATGAGGACTCACAAATCCAACCCCCTGGTCGAGCAGGTACACCTCCTCCATTCGAACCCAAATTACGCCTACGTCAGGTACCCAATGGTCAAGAGGACATCATTTTGACCAGGGACCTGGCACCAGCGGGGGCCCAGCCCTCTCATCCCGGGCACCCCTGGCCCAATTAGGATCTCCCAGGAGCTGACACCCTCTCTTCACCTTTCCAGAGGGCCCCACTCCCCGCAGACCTCCCCCACACCTACGCCCCACTCTGCCAGACACCATCCTGCTCGCACCACCGGTCGCTCCGGCAACTCTGGACCCAGCCAACCCTCAGGCAGCTCTACCAACCATTGACTAGGAGCCTGTCCTGGGATGGTGCCAGATGCACAGATGACCATCAGTCCGCCTGAACTTGTAGATACTACTCGGTGCTGAGAACACCATGCCCAACCCCCACCCCGCCCCCAAGGACTCATTTTAAGAAAGGGTGAATGTGGTGATTCAACCACTACACTGGCCGCACTCTTACCAGCCTATTGCAGGGGGCAATCACTGTACCTGCAACCTGGGAGACTGGCCCCACCTTCTGGCTGTCAATCACCGGCTGGTTTCAAGACTCGAGCCAGCCCCTTCGGGGACAGTCAGACATATGGCACCAGCAAAGATACTGAGACTGGTATGTACAAGTTTAAGCTAATTAAAGCCTGTTGTACAGACTGTGGACTTTGCATCAGAAATATTTGCAGAGCAGCAGCACTCACAGTAGCATATGTTAGTGGAAAGCTTGTCTCCTGAGATGGAGGCAGAGAGATCCAGGAAGGGGGGAGTGTTGTCGGAATTGGACCAGGTGAGTTTGAGATCAGAGTGGAAGTTACATGCAAAGTGGATGAAGTAGACGAGTTCATCGCAGATGTATGAGGCAGCCCTGATGTAGTCTGATGTAGTCAGAGGAAGAGTTGAGGGGCCTTGCCTATGTAGGCTTGCAGCATGGATTTCTCCACAAAGCCCACAAACAGGCAGGTGTAGCTGGGACCCATGTGGGTACCCGTGGCTACTCCTTTGATTTGGAGGAAGTGGGATGAGTAAAAGTTATTTAGAGTAAAGACGAGTTCCATCAGGCAGAGGAGGATGGTGGTAGAGGGTGACTGATCGGGTCTTTGGTTGAGGAAGAAGCAAAGTGCTTTCAGACCTTCTGTGTGGTCGGGGATAGAGGTATAAAAGGTCTTGAAGATGAGGTGGTCTGGTTCAAGGAATCTGAAGTCATTGAGGAGATGGATGTAGCTGGGGAAGGATTGGACCAGGGGAGAAAAGATAGAGCCAAGGTAAGATCAAACTAGTTCAGTGGTGCAAGCGCAGGCAGAAACAATGGGTGTGCCTGGATGGTTGTGTTTGTAGAACTTTGGTAGAAAGTAGAAATAGGCAGAGCAGGGGTGGGAGAGAATGAAGTTGGCGGCTGTGGAGGGGAGGTGGCCCAAGGTGATGAGGTTGGAGATGGTGTTGGAGACAGTGGATTGATGTGTGGTGGTGGGGTCTCGTGGGAGCAAACGATAGGAGGAAGTGTCGGAGAGCTGTTGACTGGTCTTGGCAAGGTGGAGGTCAGTGCGCCGGATCATAACTGCACCACCTTTGTGTGTGGGTTTGATGGTGAGGTTGGGATTGTTGCGGAGAGAGTGCAGAGCGTTCTGAGGAAGTGAGATTGGAATATGATAGCGGGTGGTAAAGTTGAGATGGTTGATGTCTTGGTGGTAGTTGGAAATAAAAAGGTCCAGAGTGGGCAGCTGCCCAGGATGAGTTGTCCAGCAAATGGAAGAAGGCTTGAAGCGGAGGAGTCTTGGTGTGGGTGGCAGGGTGGGGAGTCACAACCATGGAAGTGAGCCTGGAGGTGGAGGCGATGGAAGAATAGTTTGATGTCGTGGCATGCGTGGAACTCATTGAGGTGTAGGCGGATGGGGGATGAAGGTGACGTATCTACTGAGGATTGAGTACTCTGTCTCAGAGAGGAGAAGATCAGAGGGTATATTAAAAACCAAGAAGGAGTTAAAATGGGGCTCAGTGTAGTGGAGGGTGTTGGGGAGGTGGAGGAGGAGAGTTGGGGAGGTCCAAGGGTGGAGATGGAAGGTGGGGAGGTAGGAGGGAGGAAGAGGGTTTGCTGGCAGAGAAAAGGGGGGTGGGGGAAGGAAGAGAAAAGGTGCCGGAGGTCAGTGATGGATGGTCAGTACCACAGTGCAGAAGTCATTTTTGCCTGTTATTGTTGTCCTCTTGTGTACTGGGATGATGGTGGCTGTCTTGAACCCTGCGGGAATGATGGATTGCTGCAGTGAGGTGTTGATGGTATCCATGAAGACCTCCATCAATTGGTTTGCGCATTCCTCAGTACACAACCAGGTACGTTGTCTGGACAAGAGAAAAAGGCAATGAGAGAAAAGTGGACAGATGAATTTTGGTGGGGAGAAGGGAAGGTAAATGTGTGCTCAAGGGTGATAAGCTGGTATCCGATAAGTAAGGAAGGTAATAATGGGAACCATGAAGGGGAGGTGACGGACAGATGGAACCAGATAAGGGAATGGGTAGTAGATTGATGAAACCAGGATACTATGCATCTCAGTCCACCATGATCAACTTCATCCACACTTCTTCTGAGAATGGGTGCAACATCTTTCTGGTTTACCACAATGAAATTCAAGGCATATCTCTCTTGATTTGAATAGCTTTGCACTATCTAGAGTCTCTTTGGCTTGATTTCGCAGACGAAGATTTATGGAGGGGTAATGTCCACGTCAGCTGCAGGCTCATTTCTGGCTGACAAGTCCGATGCGGGACAGGCAGACACGGTTGCAGTGGTTGCAAGGGAAAATTGGTTGGTTGGGGTTGGGTGTTGGGTTTTTCCTCCTTTGTCTTTTGTCAGTAAGGTGGGCTCTGCGGTCTTCTTCAAAGGAGGTTGCTGCCTGCCGAACTGTGAGGTGGCAAGATGCACGGTTTGAGGCGATATCAGCCCACTGGCGGTGGTCAATGTGGCAGGCACCAAGAGCTTTCTTTAGGCAGTACTTGTACCTCTTCTTGGGTGCACCTCTGTCTCGGTGGCCAGTGGAGAGCTCGTCATATAACACGATCTTGGGAAGGTGATGGTCCTCCATTCTGGAGACGTGACCTACCCAGCGCAGTTTGATCTTCAGCAGCGTGGATTCGATGCTGTCGGCCTCTGGCATCTCGAGTACTTCGATGTTGGAGATAAAGTCATTCCATTGAATGTTGAGGATGGAGCGGAGACAACGCTGGTGGAAGCGCTCTAGGAGCCGTTGGTGATGCCGGTAGAGGACCCATGATTCGGAGCCGAACAGGAGTGTGGGTATGACAGCGGCTCTGTATACGCTAATCTTTGTGAGGTTTTTCAGTTGGTTGTTTTTCCAGACTCTTTTGTGTAGTCTTCCAAAGGCGCTATTTACCTTGGTGAGTTTGTGGTCTATCTCATTGTCGATCCTTGCATCTGATGAAATGGTGCAGCCGAGATAGGTAAACTGGTTGACCGTTTTGAGTTTTGTGTGCCCGATGGAGATGTGGGGGTGCTGGTAGTCATTGTGGGGAGCTGGCTGATGGAGGACCTCAGTTTTCTTCAGGCTGACTTCCAGGCCAAACATTTTGGCAGTTTCCGCAAAACAGGATGTCAAGCGCTGAAGAGCTGGCTCTGAATGGGCAACTAAAGCGGCATCGTCTGCAAAGAGTAGTTCACGGACAAGTTGCTCTTGTGTCTTGGTGTGAGCTTGCAGGTGCCTCAGATTGAAGAGACTGCCATCCGTGCGGTACCGGATGTAAACAGCGTCTTCATTGTTGAGGTCTTTCATGGCTTGTTTTAGCATCATGCTGAAGAAGACTGAAATGAGGGTTGGTGCGAGAACGCAGCCTTGCTTCATGCCATTGTTAATGGAGAAGGGTTCAGAGAGCTCATTGCTGTATCAGACCCGACCTTGTTGGTTTTCGTGCAGTTGGATAACCATGTTGAGGAACTTTGGGGGGCATCTACATCACCTTTGTTGACCTCACCAAAGCCTTCGACACTGTGAGTAGGAAAGGGCTTTGGCAAATACTATCTAGAGTAGTGCATATCTATATGCACGACTCTTGAACTAATGCACTTTCTCACTTTCCCTCAGAATATGTGATATTCTGGATTCCTGAACTATGATTTCTGATGAGCAAGGCCTTCAGATCTGCAAACTTTAATTATCTGCAGAGAACTTTAGCACGTTAAAAATGTATCAACTAATTCTCCCTGCATATAGACAAACAATCATTATTGTGCTTGTATTTCCTCCAGTGCATTCTCCAGGGTCTCATTTAAGGGTTTTATGTTATAGAACAATACTCTCCCGGGTGATATTAAAGGTACAGTATCATTTTTATTGTTTCTACTGTGGTTTATTATGTCAATTGAATACTCAAGTTTATATTCTGCTGTCTGATTTCAAGCTATTTGCCTGAAAATTCAGAGGATGGGGCATCTTCGTGTTCCATCATGCACTGCCTCTTATCACACCTCTACATTTCAGATTTATTGTCAGAGTCAATGACGTCACATACGACTCTGAGATTCCTTTTTCCTGTGGGAAAGGCAGAATTACCACTAATTGGTAGTGGGAAAAAAAAGAACTTCACACAGCACGAACATGTAAACAATAAAAAGAATTGTAAACAGATAACAAATGTAAACAAACTGCAAATCTAAGTGCACAAGTAAGAGGCATTAACTGAGTGTCTGATTGAATTTGTCATAAAGGAGTCTGATGGTGGAGGGGTAGCAGCTGTTCCTGAATCTGGTGGTGCGAATCTTGAGGCACCTATACCTTTTTCCTGATGGCAACAGTGAGAACAGAATGTGTGTTAGGTGGTGCCCTTCGACGGCAGCATTCCCTGTAGATGTACACAATAGTGGGGAGAGTTTTGCCCGTGATGTCATGGGCTGTGTCCACTACGTTTGGGGGGCTTTACTCTCAGGTGTATTGGTGTTCCCATACCAGACCATGATGTAGCCGGTGAGCACACTTTCCACTACACCTCTGTAGAAATTTGCCAGGGTTACATGACACTGCAAATGGGAGGAGTGAAAATCACCAGCCAAAAGCAAACTGCTGGAGGGTCTCAGTGGGTCAGGCAGTATCTATGGAGGGAAATGGACAGGTGATGTTTCAGTCAGGACTGAAGTAGGGTTTTGATCTGTAACTTCGACTGTCCACTTTGAATGTCCATGGTTTGCTGCTTGACCTGATGGGTCCCAACAGTTCTTACCTGGGCTAGTCTCATTTACTTATGTTGGACTCAGATCCATTCTAATTGTATCCACTCCTGACATGCCCTCTGTCAGTTTGTTGCATATTCCCACCACCCTCCATGTGAGAATGTTGCGCCTCAAGTCCCCTTTAAACCTTTCCTCTCTAAACATGTGCAACATGATTTTTAGACACCCCTACCCCGGATGAATGAATCAGAATTTATTGTCATGGACATATCGTGAAATTTATTGGTTTTTTTCAGCAGTATATGTGCAAGTATTGCTATAAATTACATATAAATAAATTAGCGCAAAAGAAGAGAAAGTGAATTCGAGTCAGTGGTTCATTGTCTATTCAGAAACCAGGTGGCAGAGGGGAAGAAGCTGTTTTTGTTCCATTGTATGTTTGTTGTCTGGCCCCTGTACCTCCTCCTTGATGGGAGCAGTGAGAACAGGGCATTGCCTGGGTGGTGAGAGCTGCTATCTTGAGACACCGTTTCTTGTAGATGTCCTCGATGGAGTGATGGCCATGATGGCACTGGCTGAGTTCACAACTCTCTGTAGGCCTTTCCTGTCCTTTGGTGACATACCAAAAATTCTCAAACTTCTCATGAGGTATAGGTGTTGGCAAGCATTCTTTGTAATTGTATCGGCAGGATGTATCTTCAGAGATATTGACACCCATGAATTTGTTCTTTCCCTTTCCACTGCAGACTTTTGATGAGAACTGGTTTGGGTTCTCCTAATGTTCTCTTCCTGAAGTCCACAATCAATTCCTTAGTTTTGCTAACATTGTAGAGCATTGAGTTAAACATACAACCTTAAGGCCACTGTTGCACCTAAGCTCTGTGTGTGTGTGTGTGTGTGTG
The DNA here is from genome assembly GCF_036971445.1 of Narcine bancroftii. NCBI lineage: Eukaryota > Metazoa > Chordata > Chondrichthyes > Torpediniformes > Narcinidae > Narcine > Narcine bancroftii. The sequence continues at coordinate 181,216,882 of NC_091471.1, read as the reverse complement.
TGTGTTTGTGTGTGTGTGTGTGTGTGTGTGTGTGTGTGTGTGTGTGTGTGTGTGTGTGTGTGTGTGTGTGTGTGTGTGTGCACTTGTGTGTGTGTGCACTTGTGTGTGTGTGCACATAAGTTTCACAACCAGCGGACAAAGGAAATTAATGTGTGCACAAAAGGTAAGTAGTAATTAATAATTATACTTACTGAAAATAATCTCATAGCCAACTCTTTCTGTTAACTAAATGAATCACTTGGCAAATGCAATCATACTTGTACTATATTAAAACATGCCAATACAGTTTTATTAGCCTTGAGAAATAGGCTGTTCCAAAAATGATCTTGAAACAATTTCAAGTTTACATTTGCACAAGCATTCAGTGCGCACATACTTTTGTCACAGGAAAAAAAAGCACAGCATAAGATTTTTTTGCACACACTGACTACTAAAAATTAGAGGGAACATTGCTTAAAGTGCACCTCTGTTGATTGTCATTGAGGAGGAGACATTGCTTTCAATTCATACTGTGGTCTTCCAATGAGGAAGCAGGATCCAGTTGCAGAAGGAGGTGCAGAGGCACAGGTTTTGAAGTTTGTTTACCAGCACTTAGGGTAGGATGGTGTTGAAAGCCTAACTGGAGTTGATGCAAAGTAGCCTGATGAACATATTGCTGTTGTCTAGGTGATCCAGGGCTGAGTGGAGAGCCAGTGAAATTGCATCTGTTATGGAGCGATTGTGGTGGTAGGCAAATTGCACTGGGTTCAGATCTTTACTTAAGTACGAGCTAATTCTGGCCATGACTAACCTCTCAAAGCATTTTATCACAGTAGATGTGAGTGCTACTGGCGATCATCATTGAGGCAGCTCACTCTGATCTTCTTTGGTATAATTTTGAAGGAAGTGGGAACCTCTGACTGCAGCAATGAGGGATAGAAAATGACTATGAAATGAAAAAGACTATGATCATTTACCTTTCTGTGTCCCTCATGTCTTTATGCAATTTTATATAGTCACCCCTCAGCCTCTTGCACACCAAGGGAAAAGGGTATCTCTTATAACCCAAGCCCTTCATTTCTGTAAACATTGTTATGAACCTTTCTGTCCTCCTTTCAACTTTGCAATATTCTTCCTTCTGCAAGTCATCCAGAACTACATAAATACTCTAAGTGTGATCTCTCCAAAATCTTTTGCACTTGAAGTGTGATGACCCAACTGTTGCACTCAGCGTCCTGACCAATGAAGGGATGCACACCAAACATCTTCTTCATCACCCGATCTATCTGTGTTGTCACTTCCAGAAAACAAAGTCTCTCTGTTCTACGATATCTTCCATTACTGTGTAAGTCCTGCCCTGGTTTAATTTCCCAAAATGAAATGCTCTGCACTTTTTCTGAGTTAAATTCATCTGCTATTCCTTATGTCACTTTCCTATTTGATCTTGATCCTGATTTAATCCTCGGTAAATTTCTTCACTCTTCACCATCTCACCCATTTCAATGTAATATATATTTATAACCATATTAATTGAATTCTCATCCAGTCATTAATATATCAGTAAATATCAAACAGCAGCGGATTCAGCACTGATCTCTGAGATATACCACTACACAAAAAGGCCTCCATTCTGAAAATATATCCTCCACTACCAACCCCTGACTCTTTCGATCATGCCAACTTTGTAGTTACCATGTGATCTAACCTTCTATGTGGGATCATGTCAAAAGCCTTGTAAAGTCCATGTTGATAATGTCCAGTGCCCTGACCTCTTCATTCCTCTTGATCACCTTTTAAATATCTTGCTTCATGGACAAATGTCTCTCCACCAAATACTTCAGTGAGAATAAGTACAAGTAGATTTATCCCATGTGTCGGTTTGCTCACCAGCTTCCATTCTGGCAGAAATATCTTGCAGGATTCTATCAGCTTGGTTGTGTGTTGATGTTACGAAGTCACTCTTACTGTTAATGTACATTAAGGTCCCCAATCTAGAATCCCTTCCATGTCCTTAGTAAGATATAGCAGTGAAATGTCAGAGGTTAGCTGCTGAAAGCATGATAAAGGGAAGTAGAGTGATTATATTCAGTCACTCAAGTGGCTACAAAAGAGATAACACATATTTGATGTGTGTAGGTCCAACGAGATTACAGAGAAAGAAATCAAAAAGGAATATGGTAAAATTAAGTTATTGTTTAATTGGAATCCAGCCTATTTCAGAAAACAGGTTAACAGGACTTAGAGCAGGGTAGGAGAGCCCCTCCCCCACTACCATTTTGTTTGGGCTCCTGCTGATGTTTTTTTTCAAACCTTGATGAAGGGCTGAAGCCTGAAACATTGGTTCTGTGTCTTTATATTTGCTATATAAAGTATACTGTTTGACCAGCTGAGTTTCTCTAGTATTGTGTTTTTAATTCAACCAAGGTATCTTCAGACTTTTGTGTTTTATAATAGGGCTTAGAACAATGTTTATTTGATGAGAGGGTCTATTTGGCCAATTTTTATCCTTCTGCATAAATAATTACAACATTAGAAGACTTTTGCATCTTAATTGGAAAGCTATTTGACCTGAAATTCTTTTCCATAGCAAAACATCTTTATGCATTATCCAAAGGAATTGAATCATAAACCATGACTTCAGAAGCTGTGTACAACCCTCAGTGATCATGATATTGCATGTTCTGTGTGGACAAAAGATTATCCAGAATGGGCCTTACATTCTGTAGTTCAGGACAAGGATTGCTGCTGTCATTGTAACATGTGAGTTTATGATGGGGATTAACAGGGTAGGTGTTATGAAGTTGAGTCAGGTAGTGGAAGGGCTGTGGGGTGGGTAGGTAGTGAACTGTGGGCAGTGTGGTCTACATTTAGAGTGTTTGGTTTCAGGTTCGGCAGCTAATCTTTTAAGACTGAGATGAGGAGGTATTTCATCTAAGAAGGTTTTAATTCTTAGGAATTTCCTAACCCAGAGAGCAATAGATGCAAAATCATAAAGTATATAAACAACTACTCCACAAAATCAACTTGGTGCTCACTAACCGTTCTCATTTAACGCATTGGGGTAGATTTTTAAAAGATGATGTAATTCACAATTCAAATAATCTGGGTTTGACTTGGTGAACTTGCTGCAGAATTTCATGGATATAATGCAGCTTGGACTACCTTGCAAACAGCCAGGCACATACCTTGTCAAATCCTCTTGCCTAAAACTTCTGTATTTTGTCAGGAAGTTTGAGTCTGACCTCCTTGTGGTTCTCTACTTTAACACTCCTCCCATCCCCACTCTGTTTTGCCCTTCTTTGACCTCCAACTCTGCTCCTAATCAAATAGTACAAACTTTAGGGACAGTATCTAATCTTCATTTTAAGCATCATTCAGCATTGTGACATGAAAATTAACTCTATTTGGCATTCCTCATTTGCAAATTGCCTGTTCATCTGGCTAAACAAACTCGTTTATAACTGAAAATGTGGTATTTTAGTTAGTTGAGACTTTCAAACATTTATATTGAGGACTGTGTTATATCGACAAATCAAAGCTTTATTAAATAAAATGTTGAGCTTGCTGATTATTTATAAATAAAATACAAGTTAATAAAAGTGTTCTAACATGAAATATCCACTTAATATGTCTCTAAAGTAATGTCATTATATTTACGAAAGGGAATATTTCCTTTTCTCTGTCTCAGAATGTGATGTGCCATCTAATCTCACACACCAACCATTAACATTTCATGCTGACACAAGACCCGGACAACATGTCAAAATTTACAGATAAAATCAACACTTTCAAAGCTCCATTCTTTAACAACATTCTTAACAATAGTGACACTGATTTTGGTCTAGTTATCCCCAAGGCAGAATTTTAATGACTCTAAGCATCTTTTATTTATAAATACAGAGAGCAGAGCCATGTAACCTGTTTTAAGGTTGGCAGAGAGGATTGAAGAAATCCCTGCTCAGTACCTTATTGTCTGGCCTGTCCTCTAGGAAGAAGGAAGAAGTAAATAACAGGAGGGGAGGGAGGAATCAATTCGAACAATGGATGCAGGAACAGAGTACTGTTTGTAGATAAAGGCAGAAGGAAGAAGGGAGGAGGAGCAAATGGCAATGGATACAATGAAGAATCACTGGTCCAATTCCTGCCATGAGCGGATTGAACTCGATGGAAAGATTATTCAGAGTGGGCCCACATTCTGTAATTCATAACAATAATGGAGAAGCTCATTGTTTCATGTAAGATTCTGATGGAAGTCAACTGTGAAATCGAGGAGCTGTGGAGGTGTGTAGATGTGGCAGTGAAGAGTGGAAAGGGCTTGGTTTCAGGATCAGGAGTTGAATTTTTTGTCGCAGGATTTTGAGGTGAAGAGAAAATATTTGTATGAGGATTTTGAAACCTAGGTATTTTCTACCCCGCAGAACGATGATGTCAAATCATTAAGTGTATTCAAGGCTAAGATAAAGAAGATTTTAGACATGTAGAATCAAAGGGTATTAGGGTCAGGGAGGAAAATGTTGAGACCAAAGATGAGGTCAACCACCACCTTACAGAATGCTGGATCTGGCTAAAGGGGTCACTTCTACTCCGTGTCAATGAAAGATGAAAGTAAAGGTACAATAGTGAGGGGAGATAGAGGCCAACATAGGAATCAAGGAAGAAAACAGGAATGGGATGTCAATCAAGAGAAGGAAGAACACAGAAATCTGGAATTATGGACGTTGTATACTTGCAGTGAAGTAATATACTGTGCATTGCAAGCATAAAATGGAAGCAAATGCATTCACTGGAAATTTGCCAGTGATTCAAACATTGACAATTTTACCTTCCAAATCAATGGTAATAAAAAAATCAAACAGAACATAAATTACTGCCATTTTTATGCTATCACTCAAGATTAATTTCATGACTTATTCATTTGTTATAGAGGAGGTTACAATGAATAGAATATGTTATTGTTAATAAATCATTTCTGATTTTTTTCACTAAGAGCTTCCTCCCAAGAAGAAATTCTGTGCCAATTCCTGGAATTCTCCCATTTGTATAAGTAGGTATTTCTATATAAAGCAAGACAGAGCAGAATCTTAACTCCTGAACAATTGAGTTGGCATTGTGTTAAAATACATTTCTTCTTTGGCTTGGCTTCGCGGACGAAGATTTATGGAGGGGGTAAAAAAGTCCACGTCAGCTGCAGGCTTGTTTGTGGCTGACCAGTCCGATGCGGGACAGGCAGACACGATTGCAGCGGTTGCAAGGGAAAATTGGTTGGTTGGGGTTGGGTGTTGGGTTTTTCCTCCTTTGCCTTTTTTCAGTGAGGTGGGCTCTGCGGTCTTCTTCAAAGGAGGCTGCTGCCCGCCAAACTGTGAGGCGCCAAGATGCACGGTTTGAGGCGTTATCAGCCCACTGGCGGTGGTCAATGTGGCAGGCACCAAGAGATTTCTTTAGGCAGTCCTTGTACCTTTTCTTTGGTGCACCTCTGTCACGGTGGCCAGTGGAGAGCTCGCCATATAATACGATCTTGGGAAGGCGATGGTCCTCCATTCTGGAGACGTGACCCATCCAGCGCAGCTGGATCTTCAGCAGCGTGGACTCGATGCTGTCGACCTCTGCCATCTCGAGTACCTCGACGTTAGGGGTGTGAGCGCTCCAATGGATGTTGAGGATGGAGCGGAGACAACGCTGGTGGAAGCGTTCTAGGAGCCGTAGGTGGTGCCGGTAGAGGACCCATGATTCGGAGCCGAACAGGAGTGTGGGTATGACAACGGCTCTGTATACGCTTATCTTTGTGAGGTTTTTCAGTTGGTTGTTTTTCCAGACTCTTTTGTGTAGTCTTCCAAAGGCGCTATTTGCCTTGGCGAGTCTGTTGTCTATCTCATTGTCGATCCTTGCATCTGATGAAATGGTGCAGCCGAGATAGGTAAACTGGTTGACCGTTTTGAGTTTTGTGTGCCCGATGGAGCTAAATGCATCTCCATCCTATTTGACTCTATGTGAAATGAGGGCAAAAGGCAAATATGCTCAAGTAATGCATCTTTCTCATTAAAAAATTCTGATTAGATTTCTGTTCCTCATTTAACTCAATAGATTTTGCATTTCAAATAAAATCACAACCAATGATGTAATGGAAACATATTCTGTTTCAATTTGTCACAATCTCCTGACGAATTTGCATGGGTCCATCTTCAAACTTGACAAATTTGAAAAAAAAGGTGCCACATGTCATCCATTTGTGAGTGATGAAATTGTTTTTCCAACTCCAGAAATTAAAACTCATTTTCTTCTTTGACAGTCTCTTGAAGTTGAGATTTGCTAGCTCATGAACCCAAGGTGACTCCACTCTAAATAAGGGCATGTATCGCTTGAAGATACAGAATAGTGGGTAGTTTGGGACATGTGAGGTGCTTCTGCTGTTTGAGCGTGACCTTTCTATGTGCTTCCATCACTCTGAATTGAAAACCATGGATGTTGTTTGACCCACTAGGTTCCTCCAGCAATTCTTTGTTTGCTGAAGATTGCCACATTTGCAGCTTTTGTGTTTACCTCAAGATTTATAATTTAGCCTGAAAGCTAAAAACCTAATATCTAGATTATTATACTACTGCAAGGTGCAAATGCCATTTAAACTTTTTAAATCTCTTAGAAGCCTGTGAGGTGTTATTGGTTCTTGAAACTCCTGACTGATCTGGGGAGCATAGTTAGCCCATCAGTGATCTTGTAGGAAGTTAACAAGGGCCTGATGCAAATCCAAGCGGCTTCCAATCCATCTGGGGCATCACATTATCATGGTTGCTATTAAGCGAGAGGTGAGAGGTGAGAAGGGATGAATGCTGTGTTCTGCCTGCTGCCCTCAGCCCCTGATCAGACTCAACTGGACTGCAATATTTTATGCTGCTGTGAATTAGGAGGAGAAGGTGAGAATATTTTCTCTGATCTGATCTACACCCCTGCAAGGAGGCTGTTTCCCCATGAGTGATCCCCACAGATTGGCACCTCAAGACCCTTGCAATTAGATCCCATTTACCAGTGTTGCAGTGCTAATTTTTAGATGCTGGAGCTCACCAAAAATGGCAACAGGGAGGTCTCATGAGACCTGACCTTGGTGGTCGCCAATTTGTATTTGGCGCTGCATAATTGAGAGCAAATGGTACGATGAGGAAGGAGGATGACTGGTTGAGGAAGAATCAAGTACCTTGTTTATCCAGAATTCCACTCAGAGCAGGGAGTGGGTGGGCGCCCTGAGCGGCCCCAGGAAGGACTGGAACAGCACTCCGGTGAGCTCTGGCAGTCATTGCACCCCTGACAGTCATTGCTCCATATAATTAGACCTTCCTGCTCTCAGCTTAACTGCATCATAGTACCTCGGTCCCCTTCTCCCACCCACCAACAATGAATGGAAAAGCCAACAATCATCTGGGAAGTCTACAAAAAGCATATGTCTGGCAGTTTGAAAACCACATGGTGTTTGGGAAACTAGAACAGTAAAGCGATCATCCTAGGGCTCAGCATCTGGCTCACCAGAAACTAATTTCCCGTGCTCCACTGAAACTCACTGGTGACCCAGTTTTTGGATTCCTTTCAAAATTGATTCGGGGTCATATTCCCAGAATATCTTTTTTGGCCCATATTTCCCACACTCACTTTAAACTTAACAAGTCTCTGTTGTCTGCACTCTTAAAGGAATATGGTCATTTTTCTCTTTAAACCCTGTTTCTCGTGGTCCTTTTGCACTCAATAGGGTTGTAGTTCCTTTAAAGTTATTGATTGTTTAAACTTAGCAGGGCTTTGTTTAGTGTTTTGCTTCACTATAATGAGCTCATTGGAAAACTTATTACCACTGTTGCATAAGATTTAAAAAATGCTAAATGGAAATGTCCAGAAATTTTACCACTCAGGCACCAGGACACTGGATTATCGGAGTTTCACTCGATTTCCAAGTTTCCCTTTGGTAATTTAAGCTTTCCGTTGTGGAATATAACTTGAGAGGTTAGATGGGGCTCAAACACTCATCAGAAATAATGGAAAAAACCCTAAATTAACTTCTGCCATTCATAAAGTCCCCTTTGTATCCCACTCAGAAGGGACCAGAGTTGATTTACAATCAGTGAAATAGTTTTAGAAGTGTAGCCAAGGTTGTAGGAGGTGTGGCACAAAGCACAAAAAGGAAAAAAAGGAATGTGATAAGTGACCTGGTTTTTTGTGTGTGTGTGTGATTTGATTGAAGTATACGCATTGTGCAGGATATCAAAGTTAATTGAAGTGCTCTTCTTTGAAACAGTGCTAGGTGTCTTTTCTCTTCCTCCAAGAGAATAGACAAGACCCCAGTTTAGCACCACCATTGAATGACAGCTGTGACAGTGCACAATTGCACTTGCTGTGCATTTAGACTTTTGTACTGAGGTTTGTGAGGAGGGGCTTACATTTGAAGCCAACTGAGTTAGATAATTTACTATTGTGATTTCCTGCCAGAGACCTAATCATCTCCAGGTCACTTTTGTCTATTCAGAGTACAACATGCAGTTAATTTTTTTTAAATCATTGAGGGGCTTAGATAAGGTAAATGGTCATGATATTTTCTACAGGATAAGGAAATCTAAAACTAGCGGGTATAGATCTATGATGAGAAGGGAAAGATTAAAAGGAGTTTGAGCGACATCTTTATCACAGAGGGTAGTGGGTATATAGAAAGAGGGAGTGGTAAAAGCAGGTACAGTTGTAACGTTTAGAAGAGATTTAGACTCGGTATATGGTTAGGAAAGATATAGCAGGATACAATGTAAATACAGCCAAATGGAACTATAGTACAACTGATTATCTGAAATGGTTGGGACCAGGCCTATTTTGGATACACAGTATTTTCGGATAACTAGTCATTTTTTTAAAAACAGCCCAGTAACAACAGCAAATCACTTGTAACCATGTATAAACAGCAACAAACAAGAAGGAAAGGCTTTTAAAGCATGAAATAATATTTAATTCTCACCAAAAAACAACCTGAACAAAATAAGATAAATCCAATACCAAAAACTCAAAATGCTACTCAGAGGCTTTTCCAAACTTCCAAATTTTGTTCAACCTATTTCTGATTGCTTCAGATATCCTCATTTACCCAAATTTTTCCGGAAGCCAAATTATGTCATTTCGGCTTTGAAATTTTTCGGATAAATGAGGGTTTCTGATTTTTCTGAAATCCTCAATTATCTGAAAAAAAATTTCAGAGCTGAACAGACATCACATCTGAGTCCAAAATATTTTGGATAACTGAGGATTTCGGATAATCCGATTTCAAATTAATTGGTCTGTACTGTAGCTTGGATAGACAACTTGGTCAGCATGGGTGAGTTGGGCTGAAGGGCCTACTTCTAAGCTGTAAAACTTGTATGACTCTGATGTGTATTTCTTAATCTTAGTTCCGGCCGTAACATGGGTGAAAGAAGGTTCATCCATCACTGAAGAAGAGGAACTTTAATTTCCAGATTACCTGGAATGGTTCAAGACTTTTGCTGTCCCTCTGACACTCTAAATTCTGTTCCTGTCAGGAGTTGAAATATATTCAGTAAGATTAGCTAAGGCTCACTTCAGTCAGATTGGAGCTAGAATTAAACCTCTTCCTGCGTCAAGAGAAAATTAAAATTCATCATGCTTTCCAAAATAATTAGAGAAGAAATCTTCAAAGAGAGCTGAGGTCTGGTGTGATGATGACACAAGGCAAATAATGAGACTTACCGCACTCCTACAGTTTAGAAGCAGAGCCAAGGTACACAATCAATGTCAGTATTTTGCACTTTCTTGCAAATAAACAGGGAAGAACAAGTTATGTAACGGGGAAACCACAACACAGCTGAAAATAGGAAAATTCCACTTGGTGTCTCGGCTTGTCAATGCCTCTGTGTGATTTTGTCTGCTTGTAGTACAACATGCTGTTGTAATTAATAAGAGGATCTGGAATTGTGGTTCCCAATACTGGAATAAGATCACATAAGATTATGGTTTAATTAAACACATTGGGTTTTTATGGAGAACTGAAAAGTGTTTAGATCACTGGATGAAAAATACGTCTAGCCCCTCTTAGCTTCTGAATTATAATCTACTAAAAGAAAGTATAATTCAAGTCAAGAATAAACCTTAGGGCTATATCCCAGCTCCTTAATATACTTTAACATATTTAGACAACAAATTATAAATGTCAGGCATTTTGGAGGATAATATGTTATATGTGGGATTTGATGGGGTGGTAGGTGCGGGCAAAAGGAATCTTGTCCTTGTTGCATCTCAGGGTGGAGAGAGTCGGGCAGATGTATGCAAAATAGAGGAGATGTTTTTAATGGTTTATTTAAAGGCAGTAGAAGGGAATGAAAAATTTTTAAGGAAGGAGGACATCTTGGATGTTCTGGAATGGAAGACCTCATCCTGGTTGCAGATGCCACAGGGACAGAAAGGAATAGAATCATTCAGGGTGTTGCCTGGGATTTTCTGAGCAATTACTTTGCCTGAATGGAAGATGCTGTCATTACTGTAGTTATCCACCAGCAACACCCTCTGAGGAAGGTGCTCTATGCAGTAACTTGTTATTGTCTACTTTGCACAACTCCATCATTAATGATAGCTTGACATGATCCTTCCAGGAAATTACTGAATTTATATGTTAATTGACCATTAAACCTACCATAGAATAATATCTAGTAATTAATATCTTATGCATTTAACAGCAAGATTATTGAAACATTCTTTCCTTGCTTTTCACCTAATTCTACAGTCCTTTAATTTCATTGGTCCTCAAAAGTCAGGAGAGAGGGGGATGATCTGGCAATGGAGATGAGTGCCAAAAATAAAGGCTCAGAAGCATGGATGCAGTGCATGAAGAAGATTAATAATCCAACATGAAGAGTTAAGTTGTGTGAATTCATTTTGGGATGGCAAAGCACACCAGCTGTCTAAATAAATCCATGCAGTTGCGACATGAAGGAGCTGAAAGATAAGCAAAATTTATATTTCACTGGAAGGGACATGTGAAGAGGCATTGGAGATGTAATGATAAATGATGGGTCTGTTGAGATTGACATTGACGGTACCTGCATGTTCAGTCTTCCATCTATTCTACAATTTCCTCGAATACATAAAGCTCAGGTAGTGGTCCCTCACAACAAACTATTCCTTGGTCCTTTCTCATTTCTCAAGGATAGCTGACATCCTAAAGGAAAGAAGGCAATGATGATGTCTCATTCTTACAGTTGCAAACATAAGCTGGGAGACTATTTATTTTGGAGTTTTGGATGTTGGAAAGATCTGCATTTGATGACACATCAGGGCCAAAGCATGGACAGGCAAGGCTCCAAAATACTTATGTTGCTGAGGAGTCAAATGAAGCATTTGATAGGGATTCACATTGTAGAAAAAGCATGAGGAGTCCGAGCCATCTCATCTGAAAACTGACACTTGTAGAACCCATCCCAATGGAACCTTGTTATGCAACATCACTGATTCCATTGCAACACTAAGAGGCTCGAAAGTTCTGAGTGCTGCAACACTGTCTTGAAGACTCTGACCTCTGCCATTATATCTCATGAATATGATTGTCCAAAGGGGCTTCTAAGCCCTCACTGTAGATCAGCAATCTGCAGTCGAACAGTTCAATGGGATTGCTGAGCATTGCCACTCAAGCTTAAATGATGCATTCTCAATCAGATACTCCCAGGATCTACAACAGAGAGCTGCTGAAGTAGCTCTTCCTTCATAAGCCAGCAACAAATGCTACAGGACTGATTAGCCAACTAAATGACAACTAAGATAAGCAATACTTCTGTGGCATCATCCAATGATTACCCACATAGCATTAGCCTCGAATGGGAAGTGAGAATATTCCTTTGTTGAGCAGTTTTTAGTTCGATATTTTGGAATGGTGTTCGTGATAAAGTAAAAGAGAGGATGTGGGATTGCTGTGAAAAGATTAATTGAATTTAGTATACTATGACTTATTTAAACAGAGAACCAGACAAAAACAGAGTGTTTACATTGTAACCTTTCATCATTTTAGAATTCATTTACTTCCTAATGTACTTCCTACAGACATTAATCATGACTCATTTGAAGCAGTCTTGTCTTTGAGCCAGATGGTTGTGGTTTGTCCTCAGAAAGCGCCCAAACGATACGAAGACTTTGTGCCATAGTTTTAATAAGAACTTTGGGACAGTATTTAATCTTATATCATAAAGTGCATGTATGAGTGCTGTAGGAAGTAAATTTTATGTAGTTGAGTTATAGTATTACCATTAGTTACGATGTTTGTAGGTTTCCGAGGGATATTGGTAAGTGAAGGTAAAGTTTATTTCTGATTAAAGGAGGGATGTCATGATAATGAATATGTATGAGATGTACCGGAAGTCACGTGGTATGAGAGAGAGATAAGAGCACAAGCAGGAGAACAAAGGAGAACAAAGGAAACTGGAAAATAAAGACACTGAGAAGTTTACCTGATAAAACTTGTGTTTGATGTTTTATTAACTTCACATTTCGGGCCACAAATGTGACATGTCCCACTCCAGAAATAGGAGTACAAAAATCAAGATGCGAACATCATAATATCGGGGGTGCAGCTTTACAGATGGATATCAAAGATTGCATTGCATCATTTCGTGGAAATGCATGCGAGATATCTGCATTGACTACCATAATACACTGCCTGTGCAGATGTGGAATCCCATTCAATTCATAGAAATGGTTGAATTGACATGAAGTACAGATAAGGCTCTTCCGCTACACTCAACTCTGGGCCTTGGAGAATCTGCAATATAATGGAAATCCAAGCTTTCGTTTCTGGTAAGTAGGAAATGACAATGGGCTAAAGCTGTCCCTTTGTATGTAGAAATCCTTGGATATTAACAAGGCAAATCACAATTCTATTAAGTTGTTGCTTATTTGTCTGTGAATAGTCTTTGTTTTGAGTTTGATCTTGTGGCTGCAGCTGTTCACAGCTGTCACAACCTCGTCATTGATGTGAAATTGACTTAACCATTGGTCATTGCTAAGGAATTCTTCCACAGGCTCTTCCACTCTTCCTGCTCTGCATTATGCAGTCAAATTAAATTTCAAGAGGAAGACTAACATAACTACCCATTTAGAAAGGCTAATATTTTCAGCATCAGATTTTAAATAAACGGAAAATTATTCCAACACCAACCAATCATTCTTTTGTCAGTTTTTGGCCAAATAGAGTAAAGTACAAGTGCGTTGTTCCAGAAGACCTGGAAAGTCAATCATAGATTTCAAGCAATTAAATTACATTGCTTAATGTACAAGAACATGGCTCTCCAATTTCTGGATAACACTAAGGCAGCAATAAGAGATGTTTTTTAATTGTCTGCTCATTAATACAATCTAAGTGCCTGCCTATATGTTTGTTGAGGAGTCGGTGTTAGTATTGATATTAGGTATCTTTTACCCTAATCAAACATAGTTTATATTTCTGAAGCTATAAAGAAAAGGAAATCAAATGTGATAAATTCACAGTCTGTAGAATTGTTTCTGCTTTGGTAATATTACCAAATACTCTTTATCACGGTTAACATAGGGGTTAGGACCATGCTATTAAAGTGCCAATGACCCAGGTTCAAATCCTGGGCTCTGTGGAAGGAGTTTGTTTGCTCTCCCCTTTCTGTGAGGGTTTACTTCAAGTGCTCCGGTTTCCTTTCTGACCAGTCCATTTCAAATATCAATATGTTTTTGATATTTTCCTATTTCCTTAACTGTCTTGCTATCTGACACTCAGAGAGCAATTTAAAGCTTAAATGGATTAAGAAACAAAACTATTTTATGTATTTGAATTTCTTAAATCATTGACCGATAAGTATCCAGTGACATTAAATAACACGAATCTAGAAAGCAAAGTAAAAGAACTAAGTAGTAAAACACGAATATCTGTGGATTCGTGGTTGAAGTAAAAACACAATGCTGGAGAAACTCAGCTGGTCAAACAGTCTCCTTTATAGAGCAAAGATTTTTTAAAAAAATACATCCATACCTTGATGAAGGGCTCAAGCCTGAAATGTCGGGTTTGTATTTTTATTTTTGTGAAATAAAATACACTGTTTAACTTTTTGAGTTTCTCCAGCATGGTGTTTTTGCTAAAAAAGAGTCAGAACAAAATGTGGAAGAAAGAGTATGGTATCAGGAGTCGACAATCAGCCACTTGAGACTGTTCTGCTTTTTAATGGTTAATCTATTCTTGACCTCAACATTATTTTCCCACTCTTTCACAAATCTCCTTGATTCCCTTATACTTTCAAAGTATATACTATCTCCCATGAATATATTCAATCGTACTGCCTCATTCTCTGGAGCAGAAAATTATGAAGAGCAACAATTTTGAGAGAAAAGAGGGGGCTCTCATTTCTGTCTAAAATAGGTAACCTCATATTTTGAAAGTGTGCCTTTAGTTGCAGGTTCCCTCATTGATGGAAACCACCTTGTCAAAACCCTTCAGAATTGTGTATGTTTCGATGAGATGACATATCAATATGGAGGAAAAAAAAGACAAAAATGTTGGAGGAACACAGCAGGTCTCACAGAGGAGGTAAAGACATATAACCAAGGTTTTGGGCCTGAGGTCTTCTTCAATGTATGAACAAAAAGCAGACAGATGTCTGAATAAAAAGGCTGGGGAGAAGGGAAGAAGAAGGAGAACATCTCGGATAATCTTGCATTAAAGACCTCATCCTGGGAGCAGATGCGATGGATTCAGAATTGCAAGAAAAAAATGGAATCATTACAAAGGTCAGGGTGTGAAGAGGTGTAGTCGAAGTAGCTGTGGGAGTTTTCAACTCAAGTCAGGTTAAGCCAAGTCAAGTTTATTGTCATCTGAGTCCGTACAACCCGATGAAACAGCGTTCCCTAGTCCTCGGTACAAAACATGCAGACACAACACACATACAGACAAATAATACATACACAAAACAAGTATTTTATAATATTAATAAATAAATATTGTTTTGTACAAATAAGAGTCTCGGATGGTTTGTGTGAGCAGTTCCTTTGGTCGTTCAGCATTCTCACTGCCCATGGGAAGAAGTTGTTCCTCAGCCTGGTGGTGTTGGCTGTGTTATTCCTGTATCTCTTCCCCAACGAGAGCAGCTGGAAGGTGCTGTGTGCAGGGTGGAAGGGGTCCTCAATGAGTTTGTGCACCCTCTTCACATAATGATCCCAATAGATCACATCGATGGGGGGTGGGGGGGAGGGAGAATCCAGTCATCCTCTCTGCCACTCTTATAGTGGGTTTGTAGAAAGAATCTGTGAAGAGTTTCTCACTACACAGTATCTGCAGACTTTCCGGTTTCACTCTCAATATGGAGTCATAGGTTCATTGAGTTTTACGACATGAAATCAAACTCTTTAACCCAACATCCATGGTGACCAAATTTTCAGCCAAGCTCGTCTGAATTTCCTGTGTTTGACCATAACCCTCTAAATGTTTTCCCATCCATGTTCCTGCCTCTAATGTTGGCAGTTTGTTCCTTTGGTATCAAAAGAATACTGAGGTAAAAGCCTGCACATTTCTACATCATTTACATCATCTGATTTTATGATTGAAGAGCCAGATCAAGGTATCTCAAAGTCCCTCCAGCTTGGACTTTTACAACTTGATTAAAAGGATTGTTTTCATGTAATCTGGCATCCTCACAGGACTAGGTCTTCAAATATTTTTCCCATCCGGGCAAGTGTATCCCAACCAAATATATGCCCAAGATAGAGAGCTAACTGCAGCAACAATTGCAAAGTTTCCCGCTTTGAATTTCTGGCTCAGTGTATTGGACTCGGATAAGATCAGGGACCCTACCACTTGTCATCAGGCTGATACTATCCCAATATTCAGCCAGAATTGCTACTGTTCAATTCCACTCCTTGGAATTAATGTGTCTTAGATGAATTAAAGACTTGTAGCAGGTAGTTCAAATAACAAGCATTTGCAGTTCTGCTGTTAGGGAGATAGGTTGACATTTTCCCATCATCTCACACCTGAGCTTGATTCATAAGCTCGTGTTTACCTTCACTAACTCCACTTCTATGGTATGATCTGAAGTTAGTCTGAGTCTGCCAGGTTTCCTGTTTCCTTTTTGTGGTATCCATCTAAAATGTTTATTTTGATAACCTCTCATCTTCTCTCCCCTGTGCATGGCTTAACCATGTCAGCCTCTTTTCAGTGATTATTTGTGGAATGAAATACCACAAATATGGCCAGAAAGTTCCCTTCAGGCTAAGTATGTTTTTAGCTGCAGTACCAATGAGTGATCATATTTTTCACAACAAGGCAACTGAATTTGTTGATGTAGAGGCCAGCTCTGTCTGAATTCTTGATAGCTCTAATCCAAGCAATACTTGGAGCCAAAATAAGATAACTTTAGATGGAAAAGAACAAGCTTTCAAGCAGTTTCATGGGGCTGCGTTGAGTAGAGGTGGGAAATGGGCTTATGTTTTCACTCCTGATCATGGAATTTGGCTCTATGCCTCAACAACTTATAAGTAATGACCACTGAGGCATTCAAAGATGTGCAATGTACTTATTAGGTAATGAAAGTCAATAAGTCAAACAGTTGGGATAAAATGGGAAGCCGTTAAGCCTGAATCTACTTTGGAATGTTGCCTGGGTTCAAAGATTTTAAATCATCGGGTTTTAAAAAATTAATCTTATTGTAAAGTGGGAAATATCCAACTTTCTGCTTTGTCTAACTTCCTCCCATTTATTTATCTATCCCTAGTGCTCTCCTTCACTGGAAAAGAAATTGGGTGAAGAAAACCTCAGACTCTTTAGTAATTCTCACTAACAATAATCCTGCTTTGATTCACTGCACTCACTGTTCAAGGATAAAAGTCCTGTCCCTAGCCACTATTTATTTGAGCATCTGAGCTAAGAGTATGTAATTAAACCCATGGAAGTTGGCTAGGGTGAACCTGAGTCATATTTGTTATTCAAACATGGTTCCTCTTAATTTCCAGTTGTGTACTGTTGGAACTGCCCACCACTTCAAATGTACACTAGTTATTTTGTTTAACTCTGGAATGTTGTCACTATTCAAAAAATGTTCAACGCTTTCTGACATTTAACCAAGTTTGTACACAGGAAGGAGGTGGTGCTTTGAAATCACTGTCATGCCAGCAGCATGTTCCATTGTTTATTTTTAAAATAAATTGAAATATTCCCTATTTACAGAAAGGAAGAATTATACGATATAATTTATCACCTATTATTGAAATGTATAGTGCATTGACCTATTTTCTACTACGAAGCAAATCCTGGCAAGTTTCTGGAAAACTGAGAATTCCAGGATCATGAACAGGTGTAAGGTGAGAAGCTTAACTTTGTTTGGGTCAAAGTTAGGGTTAGACTTGATTGAGACAGGCAATGCATTGCTCCTGTGTGGCATATAGTTTATTTGTCACTTACAACCCCTAACCTCAATGCTATTTATTTAGATATTGGTATTTAGGGAGGAGTTTATTCGATAAGTGATGAGTGTCGTGAGTCTGGGCAACACCAAATGTGCACATCATTGTCAACCTGGTCCTTTAAGAGACCTGTCGGCAGTGCAGGAAGAGAGACCCCTGTCCCCTCCCAATATGTCAGGTTTCCTCCTGAAGCCTCTTACCATTGGCCATTCTCCTCATCTGAGTGCACCTGCCCTCTACCCCATACTGCAGAGATGCCACTTGGTACCCCACTGACTAGAGTCAGTGTGGGCATCTTGAGAGGACATATGCATCTCAGAATTAAGCAGAAGGCCAGTCTTTCAGCAGTTGGGCAGCAGCACAGAGGAACAGGGGCTGGGTTTCCAATTTATATAGAAATTCACAAAGACAATGCAATGTCAGTGATGAAGAGACATTAATGTATTTTGGCAAATTCTATTTGAAGACATGCATGTTGTTCAACTCCCACTGAGTGAAGCCATTTAACTTTTTACAGACAGTAGATGCTGCTCACCCTTGACATGGTGATGTGGCCAGTGTAAAGCAATGTATGTTGCAACCTGTGGTCATGTGCCTAACAGCATGATGTGCCTTTCTTGATTGATGTTTCTCTGTTCCTAAGATATGTTTTGTATGATCATTCAAAGAAAAGGATAGGTGTCTCAGCTATATGGGAGCAATCCAGGGAGCCATGTCATTGGGTAAAATGGAATTACCCAGGTTATTTTACAGTCAGGCTTCAGAGAGCAGTGGATATGTGTGGGCATGCAACTGGTGATTGTGGACAATAGTAATTTGAATACTGAGATCCTGAAATGGAAAGAAAGAGTCAGAGATGAACAATGTGGTGTTGAGAGCAAGATGGAAATCGAAAGCAACATGAATCAAGCTGATTGGATGTGTTTCCATTAACAAACCTATGACTTCCCTAATTAAGAACATAAGAAATAGGAGTAGGAGTTGGCCATCCGGCCTGTCAAGCCTGCTCCACCATTCAATAAGATCATGGCTGAGCTGATGATAGGCTCATCTCCACCTACCTGCCTTTTCCTTATACCCTTAATTTCCCTAATATGTAAAAATCTATCCAAACATGTCTTAAATATATTTTATATATATATATATATATATATATATATACACACACACACACACACACACACACACACACACACACACACACACACACACACACACACACACACACACACACACACACACACACATATATTATTGAGGTCACTTCGATTACTTTAATGGGCAGTGAATTCCACAGATTCACCACCCTCTGGGAAAAGCAATTCCTCCTCAACTCCATCCTAAATCTACTACCTTTTGCATGGCAGCATACTGCAATCCTCACCAAGGAAATAAAACTCTGATCTTCCATTTTTCCTTCCATGGTGGAAAACCTCACATTCACCAACATTATACGCCATCTCCCAGACCCTTGCCTACTTCTTAACCTATCTATATCTCTCTGCAGACTCTCTGTATCCTCTACACAATTTGCTTTTCCACTCAATTTAGTGTCATCAGCAAATTTAGATACACTGTCCCCGCTTCCAGATTGTTTATGTATATCGAGAACTGTTGCTGGCCCTGCATCAATCCCTGCAGCACACTGCTCACAACTAATTGTCTACCAGAAAAACACCCCTATATCCCAACACTCTGCTTTCTATTGGTTAACCAAACCTTTATCCATGCTAATACATCACCCCCAACTCCATCCATCCTTATCTTCTTTATAAGAACAGCTTCTTGGAATCCCGGTAAACAACATCCATCTACTCTCCTGCATCTACCATACTGTTATATCCTCAAAGAACTCTAGTAACTTTGTCAAATAAGGCCTGTCTTTTCCCCGATACCAGCATCTGCAGTTCTTGTGTTTTTCCTCTTTTGCTATGTTTATTCAATCAAATATTTGACACCCATTTGTCTTACATCTGCCACCTATTTTGAGAAACAGTTACAAAATATTTATTGATACCTTTAGTATTTCCTCTATGTGCAGAGATGGGTTACCTCTCTGGTCCCTTGTTGCCTTTGGAAAGTATGTCAAGGTTGTGAGATCCATACTTGAAAAAGTATAATTATCTACTTTTAGTCTTTTAGTTGTCAAGCTCCTAGCCTTCTCTGTCTTTAACTACATTTGCATAATAATCTAATACATCCATCATTACCTCAACTGATCTATCGAATTCACTTTATTTCTTGTATTTAGGCATGAATTATTAGGCATAAGAAAACTCTTTTTCTCCTCTTCAAATTTTTGTCTTCACTTCTTTTCCAAACTTTTCATAAATGTCCTTCTTTGCATTTCCAAATCTGTTGTTCTTCTGACTCCTTACTCATGTTCCTATCTTCATTTAAACCTATCTTCAAAGCATTAACATGTCTGCCTTAGAAGATATTGATCCTTGCCCTGTGCTGGGAAAACCTAGTCCAAACCTACCCTTTTGTCTGATGCCTTAAGAATCTAAAGACTTCCATTCTGTGCCATCTCCCCAGATTCATTTCACAAGTTTTTATTCTGAGTGGTGCATGACCACTATCAATGAGATTACACTTAATCACTTTTCTAATTCCTCCCAAGAATATGATTCCTGTGAGCATTGTGCTTAGACTCTCTGTTAAGATCCCATTGACTCCTTTGGGAACACTCTCCGACCAATGAAACATCCATAAGACCATAAGATATATAAGCAGAAGCGGGCCATTTGGCCTATTGAGTCTGCTCTGTCATTCCATCATGGAGCTGACCCATTTTCCCACTCAGCCCCACTCCCCTGCTTACTCCCCATAACCTTTTACTCTTCAAATACCTTTGAATCTCTGTCTTAAATATTCCCAATGACCTAACCTCCATAGCTGCCCATTGAAGCAAATTCCAGAGGTTCACCACTCTCTGGCTAAAGAAATTCCTCCGCAACTCAGTTATAAATGGGTGACCTTCAATGCTGAAGTTGTACTCGCTTTTGCTTGACTCCTTTACTATAGGAAACTACTTACAATAGGAACACTCCTGTAAAGCATGAAGTTTCTTTGTTTTTTCCAAGTCTTGAGAAAAGCTGGTGTAAAGTTAGCATCACTGGAGCTGCATGCCGATAACTGGAAGAATTTGCAACACAGCAATTGGGAATGATACTCTGTAACCCACGGTATCGACGCCAGTGCAACTGTGCAGGGAAAACCCAATAATAATGTTCTGTGAACTTTGTAATTGTTCTCCCTCTTTATGCAAATGTCACAGACCCTCAATTATGTTTCTTTTTTCTTTGGCTTGGCTTCGCGGACGAAGATTTATGGAGGGGGTAAAAAGTCCACGTCAGCTGCAGGCTCGTTTGTGGCTGACCAGTCCGATGCGGGACAGGCAGACACGATTGCAGCGGTTGCAAGGGAAAATTGGTTGGTTGGGGTTGGGTGTTGGGTTTTTCCTCCTTTGCCTTTTGTCAGTGAGGTGGGCTCTGCGGTCTTCTTCAAAGGAGGCTGCTGCCCGCCAAACTGTGAGGCGCCAAGATGCACGGTTTGAGGCGTTCTCAGCCCACTGGCGGTGGTCAATGTGGCAGGCACCAAGAGATTTCTTTAGGCAGTCCTTGTACCTTTTCTTTGGTGCACCTCTGTCACGGTGGCCAGTGGAGAGCTCGCCATATAATACGATCTTGGGAAGGCGATGGTCCTCCATTCTGGAGACGTGACCCATCCAGCGCAGCTGGATCTTCAGCAGCGTGGACTCGATGCTGTCGACCTCTGCCATCTCGAGTACCTCGACGTTAGGGGTGTGAGCGCTCCAATGGATGTTGAGGATGGAGCGGAGACAACGCTGGTGGAAGCGTTCTAGGAGCCGTAGGTGGTGCCGGTAGAGGACCCATGATTCGGAGCCGAACAGGAGTGTGGGTATGACAACGGCTCTGTATACGCTTATCTTTGTGAGGTTTTTCAGTTGGTTGTTTTTCCAGACTCTTTTGTGTAGTCTTCCAAAGGCGCTATTTGCCTTGGCGAGTCTGTTGTCTATCTCATTGTCGATCCTTGCATCTGATGAATTATGTTTAATGCCAAATAAACGGCAGGGATTTTTTTTTTCCCTCTACTGAAGTTGGCTCACCTACTGACAGTTTCTATCATAGCTGTTTTTTCTTCAATATTTCTATTAGCCAAACTAGCTTTTGGAAAATTGCTTTGCAAATTAAGCTAAATTTGAGCATGGCAATTTCGAGGAGCCTTGCATTTGAAGGTTGTCTTGTCCCTGTAATGAAATGTGACAGTTTTTGCCTGCTGAAATTTTGAGGGGTTGATCTTCAAGACCTTTCCTTATGGATAAGTCAGACAGGTGGCATGTTGTTTTACAGGAATAACTCAATAAAATATGTGCCAGAATGAAGTATATCTTTCTAAAATTAAAAAAAAATTATTATGAAACCAACACAAATGTGAGTCTAATTTTATTTAGATTTACCTGTAACAGGATGTTTGATGGAGGATGAGTGATCCCTGAAGCATAGTAGACACAGAATAAATACACATAGCTTTTTTTATTAGTATATTATTACTGGATTTCATAGAGAGACTGGACAATACTTGCTTTATTCCACGATGCTGTGCACGAATGGAGCAGGGTAAGAATTCTGCAAGCTGGAATGGGGAGTTAATATTCCAATGTCAATATGGTGGGGGCAGGACCAAATTCGTATGAACTAGATGGAAAATTCTGAGCAATGTGGACTTGAGGGGAGAGGTGGAGGGAGGAAGGACAATTCTTCAATCTGCTCTCCCTGTTTCAACAGAAGCTTTGAAACCATGGAAATTAACAGGACAGGAAGGAGCCCATTTGGCTCACAATATCTATGTTGGCTAATAAAAAGAGAATTGGTTTGGTTAAATTCACTTTTCAGTTTTTGGCCTTTGAATTTGTAGGCTATAACACAACTAAATACTTATTAAATGCGACAGGAATGTCTGCCTCCATTGCCCTTTTTGACACTGAGTTCCAGGTTCCTCTCCCATATTGATATCTTTCCTCTGAAATGTCTTCAAGCATTTAATTAATTTCTTACTCATTGACATTGTGTAGTGATATGATTATATGTACTGGCTGGCCCGCCCTCCAGGTGGGTGTCCATCTACCTTGGCTCCTCCCTTAGTCCTGCCCATGTGACCCCAGGCCATAAAGGTCGAGTCGCCTCCCTTTCCTGCTCATTCCTAGCCTTGGGCCCAGGCCAGCAGTCTCGAGTAAAATAAAGCCTATCGTTCCCCTCAGTCTTTATCTGTGTCATTATTCGGGCTATTGATAGCACTCAACAATTTATTGTACTAGATTTTGGAGGACTCCAGTAATGGAGAAAATTGCTGCGCCCAGAATGGCTAGAAGTTAACCCCAAGTCCCAGGTGCTTTGGTGCTCTTCGAGCAGTGTATGAACTGTGACAACAGCAATACAGTAGCACAACAGCCGCAGAATAATCAGATAATACAAGGGGCAGGAGAAGCAGCATGTCCCTGCCAGCTAGATGTTGAGCTGCATGGGTGGCCTCCTCTGTCTGCTGGACCGCTGTGGAACTGATGTGTCTGTTCGCTGCTCCTCCAGAGAGGGGACTGACAGGGGAACATCCACTGCAGGGACTCTCTGAGAAGGGGTGCCAGCGGTGGACTCCTGGAGTGCTGAGGAGTCCTCCGCTGCTGCATGGCGGGTAGAGGAAAGGGAGAACAGCACCGTCTGGAAGGCGATGCTCCTAGCTCTTAGATCCAAAAATTTGCCAGTGTCCCGCTGGCAGGAAGTTTTGCCTGAAGCCCTCCACGCCATCTGGTCTTTACTATGCACCACTACTAACACCACCCCACATGAATGCCTCTTTGTTTTTCCTAGGAGATCGGCGAACGGTTCCTCCATCCCTCCATGGCTGACAACCCCAAGGCCGGTTTTGCTTCGGAAGCACATAAGACGGACCCACTGGTTGAAGCAGTTCACCTCATACATGCAAACCCTCAATATGCATTTGTGAGGTATGCAGACGGCCACGGGGACATTGTGCCAATACAAGACCTGGCAAGGGCTGGAGACCCTGAGACTGCTTTGCCGGCTACTGACCACACCGCGGACCCGATCGTGCTGCATCAGAGCACAACCCTGGAACCTGATCTGCCTGCCTTGCAGCTGGATATCCAGGCATCTACCCTCCATGCAGCAGTGGAGAACCCCCAGCACTCTGGGAGTCCATCACTGGCACCCCTTCTCAGACAGTCCCTGCAGTGGATGCTCCCCCATCGGTCTCCTTTCCGGAGGAGCGCCATATGGACACATCGGTTCCATGGCAGTCCGGCAGACAGAGGAGGCCACCCGTACGGCTTAACCCACCCCTTATTATATGATTATACTATGGCTGTGATGCTACTGTATTGTTGTTGTTAAAATTTGCTGCTGTTATCTCTCCGGTTTGTTGATAGTTTTCCGGTAGGTTCCATTTTTTTTAAAGTGGGGGGTGAATGTAGTGATATGATTATATGTTCTGGCTGGCCCGCCCTCCAGGTATCCTTCTACCTTGGCTCCTCCCTTAGTCCTGCCCATGTGACCCTGGGCCATAAAGGTCGAGTCCCCTCCCCTTCCTGTTCATTCCTAGCCTTGGTCCCAGGCCAGCAGTCTCTAGTATAATAAAGCCTATCATTCCCCTCAGTCTTTATCTGTGTCGTTATTGGGACTACTGATAGCGCCCAACACATTGGTTACCATGCACTATAGCATCAAGGAAGGTAATGAATAAAGGCTGTGATGCAAGGGTTAAGGTCAAGAAACACAAATACTGGAAAAGTAGGAAGTATAAATTGGACAAGGAGCTTCAAAATATCATTTGCTAAAATCAGATTTTAAACATTGGAGTAAACAATGAACGATAGGTAAAATTTATGTTGGAAATCAAAATTGAGGAATAAATCCGAATAAATGTAATATGGTAGGCAACTGTTCACAAAATTAACACTACAGCTTTACAAAGTAAACTTTGGTATAAATATCACTCAAGAATCAGCAACATCCATATAAGAGATTTGTAACTGAATTGTGAAACATATATAACACACACACACACACACACACACACACACACACACACACACACACACACACACACACACACACACACACACACACACACACACACACACACACACACACACACACACACACACAATTCGGTGACCTAAACTGCACACAATATTCCAAATTTGGCCTTACCAATGCCCTATGCAAATTCAACATGACATCCCAACTCCTGTACTCAACACTCTGATTTATGAAGGCCAACATACCAAAAGCTTTCTTCACCACCTGATCTACATGTGACTTCACTTTCAGGGAATTATGTACCAGAATTTGTAAATCCCTTTGTTCTATTGCACACCTCAATTGACTACCATTTAACGTGTATGAGCTTTGATGATTATTCCTACCAAAATATAGCATCTCAAAATTATCAGTATTAAATTCCATCTGTCATCTTTCATCCCACTCCTCGAACTGTCCTATATTCCACTGCAAACTTTGAAAACCTTCTTCACTGTACACACCACTAATCTTAGTATCATCTGCATACTTAGTAATCCAATTTACCACCCTATCATCCATTTATACACACACACACACTCTGTGGTGCGCTGTTACCCAGAATCAGACACACACAAGGTAAAGACTGTACAATAGGCTTTAATCCACAAAGACTTCCACAGAGCCAGAGTGGCTGCAGGAGGCCGGCACAGGCTTATATCCCGAAGGGTGATTGACACCCGACCGGGTGGGGTTTGATCCCTTCAGGCCGACTGATTGACAGCTGGCCAGGTGTTGTCCTGTTCCCTTACTCTCCTACTATGAGTACTCTGTGATGAGGTCAACGGCCACTCAAAAAACAATACAAGCATTGGCAGAGATCTTCGCGAGATATGGATTGTCTGTTATGCTATACTCTGACAATGGTCCACAGTTCATTTCAGAGACATTTGCTGAATACATGAGGACCACAGGTATCTACCATCATAAAGTAACTCCTAAATGGCAGCAAGCCAATGGGGAAGTTGAGAGACAAAATCAGTCCATCGAAAAACGATTACGGATTGCTCATGCAGAAGGACAGAACTGGAGAGAAGCATTGCTATCCTATGTAGCTGTCTATCGGGCAACGCCTCATGCAACCACAGGAAAAAAGTCCAGCAGAAGTACTCTTTGGGAGGAAAATCCGCACAAAAATGCCTGAACTGAAGGAAATCAGGGATGACCAGGAGATGAGGGACCACGATGCTGAAAAGAAGGGGGCAGCAAAGCTGGATGCAGACTCAAGACGTGGGGCCAGGTACTCAGACATCATGCCCGGAGATAATGTTCTTGTGAGGCAAGAGAGTGTGGTAAGCTAGACACACCTTATTACCATCAACCCTACACTGTTGTATCCAGAATTGGCAGTATGGTGACAGTCAGGTCTCCAGCTGGAGTCGTCTACAAAAGAAACGTGTCTGGTGTAAAAAAGTACCAATCCAGAGTGACACCGAGTGAAGTGGTTGGAAGTCCAAGTGGTTGGATGCTCAACCTGAGGGACCAGATGACGTTCCAGAGGTAGTTACCAGCATTCCTGATGAAGTGGCCAGAGTACCAGAAACACCAGAGGCCGCAGCGAGCAGTGTTTCTGGTGCTGAGGGTGAACAACCAAGTTGCGACAGTAGCATTGCAGGAAGGCCGAGACGGGACAGGAAACCACCTAAGCGATATGAAGATTTTGTGCCATATTTCTAATCGTGCCCGCATTATCATGAAAGTGCAAGTTTGTGATAGTTGGAATGAGTTTCAATGAAGCACAGTAATGTTACTCACCAAGGAAGAGAAATGATAATGGGAACATTTGGACAGTGATTTGATCAATACATCATAAAGTACATGTATGAGTGCTGTATGAATTGCATTTTTGTTTAGTCGACTATTTGGTATTAAATGCAAAAAAATCAAAAGAATTGGAATTTAAACATGTGAGGTGTATAAATTTAAATGTTTACATTTTGCATATGAGGTGAGCATTGTATTAATATAATTACAGAAGAACAGTTGAGCTATTATATTACATTTAGTTATAACATGTTTATGTTACATTTTGTGAAGAGGGAATTTGAAGTTGTTTTTGTTTGGAATTTGAAGTTGTTTTGTTGGTTCAGAAGGCAGAAAAATGTTATTGATAGTGTTAAAGTGTTTACATTTAAACATAAAGATATAAAGTTTATTTCTGGTGAAAGGAGGGATGTCATGATAATGAATATGCATGATATGTATTAACCTGACCGGAAGTCAGATGGTATGCACTGGAGGTGGAAGGTGCAGGATGATGAAATAAGGGAAGCAGGAAAATAAAGACACGGAGATGTTCAACTGGTAAAGCATGTGGTGATGGTGTTATTAATTTCACATTTCGGGCCACAAATGTGACACCTGCCTGCCAGGATATTGGTCCCCCTCCACTTCATGTGCAGCCCACCCTTTATGTAGACATCAGACCTTTCCCAGAAAAATTTGCAATGATCCATAAATCTGAACCCATGCCCCCTATACCAACTCTTTAGCTACGTGTTCATTTGCTACAACTTCCTATTCCTACCCTCTCTAGCATGTGGCAGCAATCCCAAGACTACCACCATTGAGGTCCTGCTAATTAACCTCTTCCCAATTCCCTATATTCCTTCAGGACCTCATCCCCACTTCTATCTATGTCATTGGTTCCCAAGTGGACCACAACGTCTGGCTGGTCACCATCCCCCTCCAGAATATTGTGTACTCGATCAGCGATGTACCTGACCCTGGCATCTGTGAGGCAACATACCATCCAGGAGTCTCGATCTCATCCAGCATACCTCCTATTGCTCTCCTCTTCTTCCCCCTTCCCTTCTGAGCCAGGAGGCCAGCCTCTGCACTGGAGACATTACCATCTTGACTTGTCCCTTGTAGGTCTCCACTAATAGTATCCAAAAAAATATACCTTTTGTTAATGGGGATGGCCACAGCAGTATTCTGCACTGCCTGCTTCAAGAGGGTTGTCACTGTCACCCTCTTTGGTATCAGGATGATAGTGTGGCTGCCTTGAAACCTGCAATGACATGTTGAAAATATCCGTAAAGTCCTCCTTCAGTGGGTCAGCACAGTCCTTCAGTACTGACCGGATATGTTGTCTGGTCCTGCTGCCTTATGTGAGTTCACTTTGGATAGGATTCTCCTCACTTTGTCTGTGGCTCTGCAGGTGGCCCATTCATCTATGGGCATGGAAATTTATTTGGTATCAGCCTGTTCTTCTCATCAAATCATACATAGATATTCAGTTTGACTGGCACAGAGGCAATGTTGCCTTATAATTCACAAAAATATCGTCATCTATTGTAGTCTTGATCCCAATGTCACATGCACCTTGTGTCGATGGTGTAGCACAGCTGCCTGTGGATATGTGCAAACCATTATTTTGCCTTCTGGATTGCATGGGAGAATTCAGCCCAGGTTAATCTTAGTTCCATCATGCCTCCCCTCCTGAAGGCAACATCACAAGATCTGAGAAGTGCCTTCATCATGGTTTCTGGTTAGCCCTTATTGTGAAGCATTTGATCTTGGTGACATCCCCAGTGTACTTGCTAATGTAGCCAGTCACTGAGCTCTTGTACTCCTCTATATTTACATGACTGTTGAAGGTGGCTGCCTCCCTGAATCATCTCCAGTCAGTTGACTCAAAGTAGGTCTGTAGCATTGTTGTGGCTCCATCAGCCACCTCCTAATCACTCTTCAAACTGGCTTAGTTTATTGTGCCAATGGGTGAGCAGGATGGATATGTGATCTGAGTATCCAAGGTGGTGGCAAAGGACAGCCTTGTATGCAACAGGGTCATTGGTGTACATCTGTTCCAGGGCGTTCTCTCCTCTGGCAGTGAAGTTGACATGCTGTTGAAACTGTGATACGACAGTTTTCTGGTTGGTGTGGTAGAAGTCGCCAGCTACAATCATGGCAAAAGTACACAAGTACAGCATTAAAGTCAAATTACCTTCCAATTTATATTCCTTTTCTCTTGATAAATCAGCAGTATTATTGTCTTATGTGGAATTAAAATCCATTGCAATTGAAGAAGGAAGAAATAGAAATACAGGGATTAATTTTGCCTTTAGCTTTTCATATGGAACCACATTTTCTGATTTGCAGATAGGTGCTTGAAGGGTGGACCAATTTTTTTAAACCATTTTACATCAGTGCTCACTGTTAAAATTTCCCTCAAGAACCTTTCAGCTCTGTTCTGCCCATGTATTTCCTGTATTGATGAAAAATATTTAAAACATAAATAATATACATAAAAGCTTTGTTTTGTGTGCTATCTGGGTGAGTCAACACATACTTAAGTATATAAATACAAAAGGTAGCTCAAAATAAAGCAAGTGTACAGAGTATAGTGTTAATCCAGTGGTTCTCAACCTTTTTTCCCCACTTATATACCACTTTAAGTAATCCCTATGCCATTGGTGTTCTGTGATTAGTAGGGATGACTTAAAGTGGTAAGTGACTGGGAAGGGAAGGTTGCGAATCACTGCTCTAGACCCAATTGTTACTTGAGAAAAATTGTCATTGGCCTATTTCCTTTGGAGTTATGAAACTGTGCACATTAGGGATGATTAAAACAGTGGTTTTCAAACTTTTTTTTCACCCACATACCACCTTAAGCAATCCCTTACTAATCACAGAGCACCTATGGCAGAGGGAATACTTAAAGTGGTGTGTGAGTGGAAAGAAAAAGGTTGAGAACCACTGTGTTAAAGGGAAACTATTCAGTTCTATCAGAGCAAGGGAAACATACTGCAAATGATAACTCATTATATAAAGTAATTTTCTCTACTCAAGCTCTAGGAACAATAAATTATTAATACATTGCTGTTGTTTTATAATTAAAACAATGCTATTTTCATTAATTGTACACTTAATAAAGCCTTTCATTATGTTAAAAAAGGACAATGATACTTTAGATGTATTATTCTGATATTATTTAGATGTATTATTCTGATATTACTTTACTGCAGAATCATTGAAAAATATATATGAAAACAACTACCAATTGAAATTTTAAAAATGTATTTATGGTTATAAATGAATATCTCTTCTGTTGTTGATGACCTGAAAAGAAAATTGGTTTGAGGTGAAAGTACTCTTTAATTACTGTGCTACATCACCTCGAGCAATTGTGCTCCCTGTTCATTCTCAGTGTTTTGTGCAATTAGTGTGGTCCACAGTTCTTTCTAAGTTTATTTGTCACAAAATACGAGTACAATGAGAAGGGTTTTTCTGCGATAAGACTGACAGGTTATCACTAACATTCATACAGCTGTGTAAAGAGCACCAGTTACAGAGTGTAGGATTGTAATGAAAAGGAAGTTACATGACATGGATGACTTCTACAATTACATTCAAGTACAGTCTGCTGTTCTCAGACTGTTGAATAGATCTTGCGTTAGTAAACTTCTGTTGCATTTGCACTGTTTTGACTGTATCTTTTGATTTATTTTGAACTACCTGTTAAATATGGGTTGACTTGACTGGAGAGCAAGCAAAATAAAGTTTTTCACTGTACAGTATCTTGGTACATGTGACAGTAAACAATTCAATTCAATAATTCCATAATTTGTGAAGTGAAGCAAGTGATTTGCAACAAAATCAATATAAATTAAACAAATGTTAGAATATACCTATCTCAAAATGAAAGTTATATAACTAGGATTTTTTTTTCAGGGGTCCTAAGCCACTTGACAGTTGATGAAGAACTTTTGAAGTATCATCACCGTTAAAATTTATGTAAAGGGGTCATCAATGTACATGTTGCAGTTTCATACAACAGCTCCCACAAGGGCCTCACTGCGATCTGTGACCACTTGCAACCTGAAATATGACCCCAGGCTATTTTGCCACATAGGTCAGGGTCAAGGTTGCTCTCAATTTTTGGCTGTCAAGATCACAACAAACTGCAGCTTCCTAATGATTCCTGCTGTAACTCACTGTTTTCCGCTCATTGCTGTATAAGAGAGGACACCATATATCCAACCCAAAGAGAGGTAATTTCATCTTTTCCTTTAGTCCACAGGAGCTAATAGAGTGGACATAGAAATTTGCTAAATTTCTCTAAAAGTGAATGCACAAGTGGGTCTACCAACGCCTTCATGTTAAGAGCCTGCAGAGGTGCAGGTGATGTTCATTGCCACTATACCCAAATAGTTCTGAACCTCTGAGATCACTTTCACAAACCCCTCCCCTAATTACAGCATTCAATCTTCAAGCAGGCACTTGCTCTTGTCATTAGAAGGCAACCCTGTCCATCATGGCATGCCCCTTTCAAAACTAACCGGTGTGCTCAAAGCTGCTAGACTAATATAAGCAGCCATATGAATTTGCAATGGATCAATAAAGTAGAATTTGTCTTTCACTGACAAAGTACATCATTGCACAAAGCAGCATGACATTGCTCACTTGAACCATGCATTCGGGTGGCAAACAATACTCTCTCACTCTCTTTAAAAGATAATAAAATTTAACATTGCATCTGAAAGATAGTGAGCTAGAAATTCGTTGGCTTTAAAAGGGCTTTAAGCTTTTTTTGAACACTTTTAACCAGCTCTACATCCATTCCAGTCTTTCACTGTGCAGTCTAAAAATTGGATTGTGTGTACTGTGGAACCAGGGAGACAGGCTACCTGCAGATGCAGGCAGTAAGAGGCGGCAGTACGGTTTCAGTTCAGAGCAATCTTCCTCTCAGTGTTGAAAAAGATGAAAGGGAAACTACGATTTCCGGATCTGTTAAATAATGTTCCTCTGCAGCATCATTAACATCTGGTGGCTTTGTGATTGATTTTTGACTGTTGTCATTTAGACTGAAAATCTCACTGATGAAAAAATTTTTAGTGCTGAATTCACACAGAATATGGGTGCCAACCTAATATGAAAATAACACTTGAAAATCAGAGAACAATGTTACTAATAGCAGCCAGAATCACTTCAAATTGCTCTGCCCTGCATTAACATTATTTTAAACAGCAAGATGCCAATTTATTTGGCATTGTAGGAACAAATTTCTGGCCTGCATAACATATTTTCAGAACTGCATTAGGTAATTAACTTAGATTTATTGTACTTTGGGTGGGACTTCTGACTCAGAGGAATGAACAAATGAAACACAGATGAAATGTCTACAATAGTGTTTCACCATTCAGGTATGTTTCTTGTGCTTTAGTGTGAAGCTCACAAAGAATGTTAGCATTACAATGGCCTTTCGCATTTCTAATCCCCGTTCATGCAGGGAAAATTTCCAAAAAATATTAAATAACACACAATCCAAATGATAAACAGTTGCTTCATTCGAGGCAGATGGAAATTTATTGCCCAATGCAAAATCCATTTCCTAATGCATTTCGATTCAATCATTCTTTAAGGCATTTAAGTGGACCTATACAACATAAACATTGTGGATATAATGAGCATATCAACCTCAAGTTAAACTGACAAGCAAATCATTCACTTCTAAAGCTGCCTGTGTTCTGTTAATGGAACACTCCAACCCTGTGGTTTCCTAAATATTATAGGTATATGTTCCAGATTAAACTTTTTATTTTCCTCAAGATGGTGTTACCTTTCAGTTTTCAATAGCTTGGTTTTTTGCCTGAAGAATTGGATCTATCACTAAAATCAAAGGTGATTACACAGCTCACTAATCATTTAGGAATTCTGTGGCTAAATTAAGCATGTAACACATGCCACAGCCTCTGAGACTCTGTTTATTCAGTGAAAGTGCTCTGTAATTTATTTAAAATAATCCATTTTAACAAATAAAGAGACCATTAACTCCATATTCCTGCAGGCATGTATTTAAATGCTGCCTCATTATGGTCTGCTTTCTTGGTTTGACTTAAAAGCTCAACAAGAACGAAGGAGCATTGTGAGGAAAGAAAAGCAACTGAGAAGATCCTATTGCTGGAGCTGCCATTTATTCGATTAATCTGGCAGATTTACTACGTACTACTTCAATGATGTGTCTACCAATAATCAATTACAGCTTGCAATCAATCACTTACTTAATATTCCTTCTTCCCAAGCCAATTGTTCCCTTCCTTGGCTCTTAGTAGACTCAGGTAGATTAGCTCACTTTTCTTTCCAGTAATCAAAAAAAGCTTGCTGGGTTATGTGTGAAATTCAGTAGTGTTAAGAATGAATACCTTTGAAAGGATGGAACAATTAAAACCTCCAGATAAACAATAAAAGAATTGCAAATACCAGGGAAAAAAATGAAAATATGACTGCCAAGTTCATGATTAATTGGATCTGAACAACAAGAATGTATGATGTGTTTGTTGAATCACTGAAGTATTGGCATTGCTGGTGATTTTTTGCATTAGTCATTTAGGGTACACAAGAAAGGTTAAGATAACGTGCAAAGTGGAAAAAGAGGCAAGTTAACTTCAAGTTGACTTTAACCAGATCGGTGTGCAGTGACTTGCCTGAGGTTTCGAACAACTTCTTTGTGGAAAGGCAGACTCTCTCTGCACGTTGTAGCCAAGCATCTGTTGGTAATTAGTATCCAGTCTCTGTTGAGAACTTGTGATATTTAATATTTCCTTACCACTTGAACAAATAAGCGATAATAACTGCAAGGTACTTGACCACAGGAGTAGAAAGATGTGTAGCATGAAAGAGTCAGTGTGCGCCTCGGCTGAAGGAGCGCTGTTGAACTTTCCACAAGAAGTCTGATTGATCCCCCAAATTTGGCAGAGCGCTAGCCTCATGATCTTGAAAAGAACAAAACCTATCAATCTTCTGCATGAAAATGCCTCTCATTCAGTCCAAATCGCAACATTGCTCTTTTTCGCGATTAACCCTGCGACAAGGCTTCCCAGAGCTGTGTAGATTCTTATTTCCCAAATTCAGACTGCAGAATAATTGCCATCCTTGAACTTTTTACAAAATGTCAAAGGCAAATACCTCTGGTGACAGCAACAGGCAGGCTGAAAGTACAAGGAGAAATTAGCAATTCCTATTCCCTGGCCTATACTTTTTTCAAATTGTCTATGCATGAATTCAAGTCAGGCATTTTACAGGCTGTATTGTTAAAGAGCATTAATTTGTTTAAAGAAATGGTACATTATATAAAACTGAGCAAAACACATCATCGTTTCATATAAGATAAATAATATTTCAATTCTTTCGCCACTCAGAAATGTATCTGAGTATTTTTGGCCAAGCATAAGTAACAGGGCAAGTGATAATCTATGGAATAACTTTAGCCCAACTTTAGCCCATCAAAGTGCCTTTCTCGAGTCTCATCTTAACATGTATGCTTCTCTCATCACCTATATGTCAAAAGTTCAAAATTAGACGTCATAGAGATAAAATATGCTCATCTTTCTAATCGGAGATCTGGGGGCCTTTGACCTTAACGTGAAGATCAGCATATTTCCAATAAGAATATCTGACATCACCAGGATAACTTGGCTGAGAGGGTGTATCTTGGTTAAATATGAGAACCCAGGGAAACTCAAGGAATTTTCCAGACACTTTCCATTATGTGGAAGAAACAGAGAGAGGAAAGATGCCATTAAGTTGGAAAGGGTGCAAAAAGGATTTACAAGGATGAAACCGGGATTGGAAAGCTTGAATTATAGGGAGAGGCTCAGTTGGCTCGGATATTTTTTCCCCAAACTAGAATGTCAAAGGCTGAAGGATGACCTTATAGAGGTAAACAAAATCGAGAGAGGCATGGATAAGGTGGTTAGTCAGACTTTTCCCAGTGTAAGAGAGTCTGAAACTAAAAGGCACTGGTTTAAAGTGAGGGGAGAAGATCTAAAAGGAACATGAGAAGAGTGCCAGAGGAAGTGGTAAAGGTAGCTACATTCTTTCAGTTAAAAGATATTTGGATGGGCAAGTGAAAATGAGAATTAGTTGCATATAGGTCAAGTACAGGCTTATGGGAATAACTTTGATGGCCATCTTGATTGGCATAGAGCCATAGACAATCAATTGGAATAGACAAAGAATCTCAGGGTTGTATGTAATGTCATGTATGTAGTCTGACAATATATCTGAAGTCTGAGTCTGATGCGAAGTTGAGCTAAAGGACCTATTTCTGTGCTATATGACCTTATGACCTTTAAGTGTTAAAAGGGCCAGTGATCCAAGTTATAAACAGATTGCACTGTTGACAAAGAAGCTTGAAGGGTTCAGCTTCTTCTTCTGCAAAGGAGGTGTGACTGTTTGCTTTTCAGCTTCTCCGGGTGTCCTGACTGATGTGCCTCATTCTGCCAGAAAAGAACCAATGTTCCTTTCTCAAAGCAGGGTACTGCTAAACCTTTTGGATGTGAAGAAACTTCTGACTTGAAAATCCTCTGTGCCTGCTTATGCCTTCCTCATGTATTGATTAAGGTTTTACTTCAGTTGGACTGTGAAACTTAGCCCTAGAGCAGACCACGGACACTTACATAGCTCCAGCTTCACTACTACTGGATATTTGAACTCAATCAATAAATAGTGAAGTCAGAGACACTGAGTGATAGTTTATTAGGAATTGTCTTTCCACTCATGTCCTCTGACCTATTGAATCGTTGGTAGCATTTTCTGTTATTGTTTCAGGAAAAATGATCATTTAGTTCATTGCTTAGTTCTATTGCTAATTGACCTGAGTTGGGCAAAAAGAATATTCCAGTTAATAACTTCTAAATTGTGGTAATAATTGTGGATTAAAATAACAGTCAACTGCATCCAGGTACAGCGAATGTAGAGTCACATGAGCAGCAAGCATACAAGATCCTGCATGTTCATTTGATCAGTTAATACCAAGTCAAAAAGCAGAACTTTTGTTACATAGTAACTGAACATGATATCCAAGGCACTGTGCATGGTCAAATAAGTCCTGCACCCTCTCATACTACCTAAACTTGTGACTCAGTTGAAATGATGATTGATTTAGGGAATTGCTAAAAGGTTGTAGAAGAGAGTCAGAGAGGGAAGCTTCAGTGAGGCCATTTGTAGAGTTGTGGAGAGGAGGTAACATTTGGGGAGGGGAAGGTGGGTGGTTTGTACAGCGAGGATTGCAGGAGAGAAGGCCACCACAGGAGTGGAAATGGGGAGATGGTGGTGGGAAGGGAGAGACCAAAGTGGGAGGGGGTGGACAGTGCTTTGCAGGATAGAAAATAGGCAAAGGGTTGCCTGAGGAAAAAAGTAGACACCCAGCTGCAAGATTATGGATGGCATGCACTCTCTGGCAAAGGTCCAGGTAAGGTCAGATCCTTAAAAAATGAGACTTTCTTCAGTATATAATGCCCCTGTTATTTATGGGTCTCATCTATGAGCTACAGAGGTAACATTAGAATGAGCATATGTGCACAATTTGTTGCTACAGTGCATAGTCAGTCACTTCCAATGCACAGACCACCAATTATAATTTCAGAACATTCCTTGGCAACAGAAATATACACTACTGCCTTTATTAATTATTTTATTTAAAGATATCCTCCAGATAATATTACTTCTAGGCTGCTGCTTTTGATAATGCAACTTTGCATTGCTATGATATGAAAAGGTGAATTTCTTGAGTGCAGTGAGCTGACTATGCTTGCTGCCCACGTACAGGCTTACTCTGCATGTATATGAGTCAGTGTCCTTGCTAATATTGCCAGATTTCAGATTTATTGTCAGAGTACATACATGACATCGCGTACAACCTTGAGATTTGTTTTCCTGCAGGCCAGACAGAATTACCGCTAATCGGTAGCGCAAAAGGATCTGAACACAGCATATACTGTACATGTGACCATCGCCTTCCCAAGATCGTGCTATATGGCGAGCTCTCCACTGGCCACCGTGACAGAGGTGCACCAAAGAAGAGGTACAAGGACTGCCTAAAGAATGCTCTTGGTGCCTGCCACATTGACCACCGCCAGTGGGCTGATCTCGCCTCAAACCGTGCATCTTGGCGCCTCACAGTTCGGCGGGCAGCAACCTCCTTTGAAGAAGACCGCAGAGCCCACCTCATTGACAAAAGGCAAAGGAGGAAAAACCCAACACCCAACCCCAACCCACCAATTTTCCCCTGCAGCCGCTGCAACCGTGTCTGCCTGTCCCGCATCGGACTTGTCAGCCACAAACGAGCCTGCAGCTGACGTGGACTTTTACCCCCTCCATAAATCTTCGTCCGCGAAGCCAAGCCAAAGGACAAAGGAATCAAATAAAGAACTGTAAACAGATAATGAATGTAAACAAACATACAGAGAGAATTTAAAAAGAAAACCAATAAAGTACACACGTTAGAGTGCTCTGATTGTGTTTGTTGTTGAGGCGTCTGATGGTGGAGGGGTAGCAGCTGTTCCTGAACCTGGTGGTGCGAGTCTTGTGGCACCGATACCTCTTTCCTGATGGCAGCATTGAGAACAGAGTGTGCGCTGGATGGTGTTGGTCTTTGATGATTGCTGCTGCAGTCTGACGGCAGTGATCCCTGTAGATGCTCTTAATAGTGGGGAGGGTTTTACCTGTAGTATCTTGAGCTGTGTCCACTACCTTTTGGAGAGCTTTACACTCAGTGGTATTGGTGCCCCCGTACCAGACCGTAATGCAGCCAGTCAGCACACTTTCCACCACACCTCTGTAGAAATTTGCCAGGGTCTCTGGTGTTATTCCAAACCTCTGCAAACCTCTCATGAAGCAGAGGCACTGACATGCCATTTCTTGTGAGGAAATTTAGTCTGATTAAGGTGTGTGCCTGAGAAAACCTGGCCATGATAGGCAAGCAGTCTCCAGCTGGTTATATTACACAGCCCTGGCTAAGCTGCAGTCAACCTTTTCAAAAACTTTCAAGAACTATTAAAAGTACATCGCTGCAATGATCAAGTGCATCAAAATCTCTATATTTTAGAAGATTAAGGAAGTTCAGTATGTCCCCTCTGTTTTTCAACAACTTCTACAGGTATACCATTGAAAACAAACTCATTGGATGCATCACAGTGCTCTGCTCAAGATTGAAAGATACTACAAGAAAGCAGTGATTGCAGCTCAGAACATAATAAAACCTCCCCTCCCCTCCATGGAATCCCATTGCCTAGGGAAGACAGCCAACATAGTGAAAGACCCATCACACCCTGAACACACTCTCTTCCTCCCATCGGGGTGAAAGCTTTAGAGTGTGAAAGCACTTACCAACAGGCTAAGGATAGTTTCATCCCAGCAGGCATCAGTCTCCTGAATGAACCCTATAACATTGCTCTCATGTACACCTCTTTGTTCTAAATTATCTTCCTTTTCATTGTAATCCTATATTCCGTAGATTATAATCTATACCTGGTATATGTGATGACAGAGATAATCTGTTGGCCTGTTTGCAGAAGATCCTTTATTACTGTACTAGGCATTTTGTGACAAGTAAACATAAACTTAAAACAAACATTTATCAGTGAAGTAAATATGTTTTTAAATGTGTGTGTGTATATGTATATATCAAATTCATTATGGAACTTTATTTATTGGTTCAAAATACAGATAATAAGTAACATATATAACAATAAACAAAGCATGAATGATATTTTATATATATATAAAAAAAGAAAGAAAAAAAGAAAAAAAAGGAACCCCCCCCCCCACTTTCAGCCAACTCTCCTAAGGAGAGCCATAAAGAGAAGAAAAAAAAATTAAAGAAAAATTAAGCATACATATCAAGATCTAATCAATGTAAATCAAAATGTAAATATTCTGAATATAACAACCACTTACTAATAAAAAAACTATAGTTATCACGTGAAACATATGTAATTTTTTCCATTATTGAACAATATTTCATCTCATTATGCCATCTATTAATATCAATCATATTCATAATCTTTCCATGTACTAGCAATACATTTTTTCGCTACAGATAATGCTAAATATACAAAAGCAAGTTGAAATTTATCTAATCCCAGACCTTTCAGAGGTTGCAAACTACACAATAAAAATATTGTCGGATCTAAAGGTATTTTAATCTTATACAGGTATTCCAGAAACAATTGTACTTTCTTCCAAAAAGATTCTATATATATACATGACCAAACTGCATGAAAAAATGTTCCAACAGCGTTACCACATCTAAAACACAAATCTGATTCATGAAAACCATATTTTTTTAGCTTTTCAGGTGTTAAATATAATTGATGTAAAAAATTATAATTAATCATTGGATAACGTGCATTTATCAGTCTAGTTACACTATCATAACAAATATCTGACCAATCATCCTCGGAAAAAATAAAAACAATCTCCGCTTCCCATTTACCTTTAGAGTTATCCCAACCCTTTTTATCCATAACATCCTGTAATATTTGATACATAACTGAAATATAACCTTTCTCTGGTACTTTCATAAGAAAAGTCTCAAATTTAGTCATTTCAGGTAAAGTCATATCTCTACCAAACACATGCTTTACTAAAGATCGAATTTGATAATAAAGAAACAAAGAATTCTTATCAATAACATAACTATCCCTCATCTGATCAAAAGATAAAAATGTACCTTCTTTAAAACAATCTCCCAAATTTTGCACACCTTTAAATCTCCAATGTAATAAACTTCGATTATGTATTGAGAAAGAAATAAGTTGATTATTATATAACAGAATCAAGGCTGACAATTCACCACTAGAACCTATCATTTTCTTTTTCTTTGTCCATAACTTCATTAAATGTTTTAGTACAGGCACATTATGTTGCTGTAACAAATTTACATTCCATCTAAACAAAAATTGATGTATTTCAAATTAAAAAAATATTTGCCATCTCAATTTTGGCCCAACTAGGGGGTCGTTCCAGATTCATCAATGAACTAATAAATTTAAGTTGGGTTGCTTCATAGTAATTTTGAAAATGTGGTAAACGTAATCTCCCTAGTTCATATTTCCAAGTTAATTTATTCAAAGCTACTCTTGAAAATTTTCCTCTCTATAAAAACTCCCTAACCATTTTATTCAAATCTCGAAAAAAAAAATTATCAAGTAAATACGGAATAGATTGAAATAAATATTGTATACGTGGAAAAATATTCATCTTAATTGTATTTATTCTACCCAATAAATTAATAGGTAAATCTTTCCATTTAATCAAATCAGTTTTAATTTTTTTTATTAATGGAACATAATTTAATTTATCTAACGATTGATGATTAACATCCATAATTATACCCAAATACTTCATTCGATCCATCCATTTCAAGTTAAGAATGTTCTTATAAGATGAATAATCTCCTTCACTCACCGGTAATATTTTGCTTTTTTCCCAATTAACTTTATATCTGGAAAGACATCCATATTGCATCAAACACTCCTTCAAATGCAAAAGTGATTGAGCTGGGTTTGTTAGCAACATCAATACATCATCAGCAAATAAATTAATTTTATATTCCTCATCTAAAACTTTGATACCCTGTATCTGTGTATTATGTCTTATCAACTGTGCTGAAGGTGCAATCACTAATGCAAACAAAGCTGGTGATAAAGAGTAGATCAGGTCAGTTGAAATGGTTCCGAAATCAAACAGTTCGTCAGTACTCTGGCTATTGGTTTACAATATAAAGCCTTAACCCAACCAGTAAAAAAAGGACCAAACTTAAATTTCTCCAAAACTTTGAACAAAAAATTCCACTCAACTCTATCAAATGCTTTTTCGGCATCTAAAGATATGACCATCAGATGATCTGAAGATTGTCAAAATCTATTAATCAAACTAATCACACGTAAAATATTATCTGAGGCATATCTATTTTTTATGAAACCTGTTTGATCCATATGAATCAACTTAGGCAAAAACTTAGCTAATCTATTCGCCAAAATTTTAGCTATAATTTTATAATGTACATTCAACAATGAAATCGGTCTATATGAAGATACTTTCAAAGGAACTCTATCTTTGTTTGGAATTACCATAATTAAAGCACTAGAACAAGACTCAGGCAATTCATAATGTGCTCCAGCCTGGCGTAGTACATCTCCAAACACTGTAGAGAGGTCATCATAAAATACTTTATAAAATTCGACCGAGAATCCATCATCACCAGGCGATTTACCGTTCGGCATTTCCATCATAGCCATTTTAATTTCCGAGTCAGTAAATGGTGCTTCCAACTCCTGTATATCTACATCCTCTAATGTCGGTAAGTTCAATTGCGATAGAAAAAGATCAATCGATCCGTTTTCTCGTTTTCCATCAGATGTATATAATTTTTTATAAAATGAACAAAATTAATAATTAATCTCACAAGGTTTATACGTAATAAATGAATTCTGTCTAATAGCATTAATACTCCTCGAAGCCTGTTCTTTCTTTAATTGCCGCACCAATACCTTATGTGCCTTCTCTCCCCATTCATAATATTGCTGTTTAGTCCTATTAATCATACACTCAAATTGATAAGATTGAAAAGTATTATATTCCAATTTCAACCTGGACAATTCTATTTTCTGATCTTCTGTGACGTCTCTCTGAAATTCCTTTTCTAACTCACTAATCCGTTTCTCTAACTCAAGATTCTGATTTAATCGTTTCTTTTTTATTTTAGAAGTATAACTAATTATTTGTCCTCTCAAATAAGTTTTCATAGCGTCCCATACTACAAATTTACTTTGAACAGAATTAGAATTTTCTTTCAAAAAAATTAATTTGTTCTTTCAAAAAATCAATAAATTCTGCATTTTTTAACAGCATTATATTAAACCTCCAACGATAAGCCACTTGAACTTTTTTAGAAGTTATATATGTAAAGTATAACAAAGAATGATCTGAAATTACCCTACTTTTATATTCCACTTGTTGTATTTTCCCCTGGAGATGTGCTGATACTAAAAAAAAGTCAATCCTTGAAAACAATTCATGTCGAGCTGAATAAAAGGAGAAATCCTTCTCTGTCGGGTTAAGACGTCTCCAAATATCCACTAAATTGAGATCTTTCATCAACGCTTGAACCTGAACTGCCATTTTAGATTTTTTAACTTTCTTCGGAGACTTATCCAATAAAGGTTCCAAAACACAATTAAAATCACCACCAACTAAAACATTCTCATTAGCCTGACCCAGATATAGAAATGCATCCAAAATAAATGTTTCATCATCTTCATTTGGGGCATAAATATTAAGTAAAGTCCAAAATTCACTAAAAATCTTACAATTCAATTTAAGAATACATCCTGCCTTTTCCTCCATTGATTGTAATTCAAAAGATAAAGTCTTATGTATCAAAATTGCTACACCTTTAGCCCTGGAATTAAATGAAGAAGAATATACATGTCCTACCCAATCCCTCTTCAATTTCATACCTTCTTTGATATTCAGATGTGTTTCTTGTAAAAAAGCGACATCAATTTTCATTTTCTTAATATACGCCAAAATACGCTGAAGCTTAATCAGACTGTTTAAACCTTGAACATTAAAAGTAGTAAACTTCAACTTTGACATATCCACTAATATTACTAAAAACTAATAATATTGATGTATAAAGATTCAAATCAACATAAATATGCCCTCCAATAGGAGAAAAAGAAACCACAAATTAGAAACTAAATAAAATAAAATGAAAATTTTGTAGTTTATAAAATGTTGTATATTTGGATTTCCAGAAAGCGTTTGATAAGGTGCCACACAAGAGACTTCTCAGTAAGTTACAAGAAAGTAGAGTTCGTGGAAGTATATTGGCCTGGATTGAAAATTGGTTGTCTGACAGGAGGCAGAGAGTCGGGATAAATGGGAATTTTTCAGGTTGGCAGAGAGTGGTAAGTGGGGTCCCGCAGGGGTCAGTGTTAGGCCCACAACTGTTTATCATTTACATTGATGACTTGGAGGAGGGGACAAAATGTGGTGTAGCCAAGTTTGCGGATGACACCAAATTGAGTGGAATAGCAAATTGTAATGAGGATGTGGAGAGTCTGCAGAGGGATATAGTTAAGCTGGATGAGTGGGCAAAGGTCTGGCAGATGGAGTACAATGTTAGTAAGTGTGAGGTTATCCACTTTGGTAGGAAAAATAAAAGAGCTGAATATTATTTAAAGGGTGAAAAACTACAGCATGCTGTTGTGCAGAGGGACTTGGGAGTGCTTGTGCATGAATCGCAAAAAGTTAGGTTGCAGGTGCAGCAGGTTATTAAGAAGGCAAATGGAATGTTGGCCTTCATCACTAGAGGTAATGTTGCAACTGTATAAGGTACTGGTGAGACCGCACCTGGAGTACTGTGTCCAGTTCTGGTCTCCATATTTGAGGAAGGATATACTGGCTTTGGAGACGGTCCAGAGGAGGTTTACTAGGTTGATCCCTGGGATGAAGGAGTTGACTTATGATGAAAGATTAAATTGTCTAGGATTGTATTTGCTCGAGTTCAGAAGAATGAGAGGAGATCTTATAGAAACATATAGGATTATGAAGGGTATGGATAGGATAGATGTAGGAAGGTTTTTTGAGCTGGCTGGGGAAACTAAAACCAGAGGACACAGTCTCAAGATTCGGGGGAGTAGATTTAGGACAGAGATGAGGAAAAATAGTTTTTCCCAGAGAGTAGTGAATGTTTGGAATTCTCTAACCAGGGAAGTGGTTGAGGCTGCCTCATTAAAGATATTTAAAAGTCGGTTAGATAAATTTTTACATGATAGAGGAATTAGGGGATATGGGGAGAAGGCAGGTAGGTGGAGTTAGGTCATAAATTAGATCAGCCATGATCGTTGTGTATGGCGGAGCAGGCTCGATGGGACATTTTTGGCCTACTCCTGTTCTTACTTCCTATGTTCCTATGTTCCTATAAGAAAAAAAAAATTAAAAATAAGGTAAAAAAAAAACCCAAAAGAAAACTGCCAAGAGGTAGTAATCCCCAAACAAATCTTGGGTGTCGATCACCCACCAGTGGCTGATGACTAATAGAACATAGAGAAAATCTCTCCCTCCCCAGCCAAACAAAGAATGACAACAAAATATCATAATGACATAAAAATAAAGTAAGAATAAGAAAGCTCTTCTATTCATCCAAGAGATTCCAAACTCGGTGACCCCATTTCAAGAGGAATTGGACTTTTTCCATTCCCATTTCTCCCATTTCTCCAATTTCTTCCGTTTCCAGAACAACCAGATTTTTCTTTAGGAGACAATGGTGGACTACGTCTTTGTCCTCTTACATCTGGCAAAGAATCAGCAAAAATCATTGCTTCACGCTCATTCTCAAAAAACCGAGATTGAAAGTCTCCACAAAACACCTTCAACACTGCCGGATAGCAAAAAGTAGACTTATAGCCTTTATGCCACAAAACTTGTTTAACTGGATTAAATCGACGCCGATGCTGAATAACCTCTTGACTCAAATCAGGATAGAAAAATCTCTACTATTCTGAATCATTAACGGAGCTTCTCGTTGTCTCACATTTTGCACTGCTAAACGAAGTATCATTTCTCTGTCCAAATA
The DNA here is from genome assembly GCF_036971445.1 of Narcine bancroftii. Classification (NCBI taxonomy): domain Eukaryota; kingdom Metazoa; phylum Chordata; class Chondrichthyes; order Torpediniformes; family Narcinidae; genus Narcine; species Narcine bancroftii. The sequence continues at coordinate 181,172,983 of NC_091471.1, read as the reverse complement.
ATTCAAACATCGGATTATCACGGGTCTTGGTGATTGACCAGGCCAAGGTCTTCTTCTTAAGGCTCTATGAGCTCTTTCCAACACCAGACCTCCAGAGAAAAATTACCGCCCCAGTATTTGTGGAATCCATTCGGTAAAAAAACGAAGAGGATCCTGTTCTTCCATACCTTCTGGCAAACCAACAATCTTCACATTATTCCTTCTACTTTGATTCTCCAAATAATCTACTTTCTTCTCTAGCTCCTTCTCACGTTCTCGCAATACTTTAAAGGATTTTTCCACCTCCAACACTTTCTCTGTATTAGATGGCACTTGTTGTTGACATTCCAAAAAGGCAGCCTGAATTTTAAAAAAAATCTTCACAAGATGCTTCCACATGTATTTTAACTGTATTCAGGTCTAAACTGAGTCTTTGAGTAATTTCATTCAACATAGGCTGAATGATAGCGTTTAACTGTTTACATTGTAAGTCAGAAAAGCTCAGCCCTGCTTTTTCTTGTGTAGTGGCAGAACCAGGTAACTGCAGCTCCTGCTGCCTCTCAACAACAGGCAGTTTAACAGTTTTACTACGGGTCTGGACTCCCAGCGATGGCACCCCGACTTCCTCAGGGGGTTGACGCTGGTCTACCCCCCACAACCCATTGTTGTTTCAAAAACTCATGGAAGAGATCAAGATATTCATATTGGAGTACTTCCTGAGGCATTTCAAGCAAGGAAGTCGTCTTCTTGCTTACTCCCTCCATTAAAGTTGGCAGGCTGCCAGAATTGGGATCCACTTCGGGGGCATACACACCTTCCTCATGAGAACGGGTAGTTCCAGCGATGTCCTTCTCCTGCTGAGTAGTAGTCATTTTTTCAGCTCCCACAGGCAATCTTTGTGGCTTAGGCATGGAAGAAAGTAAACCTGAAACAGTAGCAGGCTGTTTAGGCCCTAAATCTTCAGCACTCTGAAAATGTAGTTTCTTCTGCACTTGAGATTTAATCTTTTTACCATTAATGGCCATAACCGTTCCTTGATACTTTAAACTAAGTTTAAAAAAATTTAAACTTGAAAACAAAGAGTTAAAAATGGGTTCTTAAAAGTCTGGCCAGAGAGGTCGAGATTACACATCTCGACTCTACGCCATCTTGCCACGCCCCCCATCAAATTAATTATAATGGAAAAAAAAATGAACAAGCCTGTGGACATTTAGAACAGTTAAAATATTTGATTTAATTCAATTAATAAGAATGGTAACTTACTCCAAATTGACTTGTGCCTCCTGCCACATTCCTCATCATTGGTGTGCAGAATCAATTCGAAGAGCACAGGTTCTCTTGGCAAATTCCCAATTAAACTCCTAGAGAATTACAGCATGTTTGCTGAATTCAACACTGGAGATTGGTGAGGAATGGGCAGCAGGTTCAGCAGATCCAAGAAATTAGTGGCAATTATAAGGGGAAATTGTCAGTGCAGAGCTGCCAGTATATTTCACCGCAAAAGTCCAACCATAAATTTAGCTGAGCGAAGACCAGCTCTTGTTTTTATTGTTGATCTTCGAGGTCATTTATACAAACCATAAACCAACACTCGTCCTGCCAATAAATATTTCATACACAATCTCTAAATAGGCTGAGTGACGTAATTCTAGGTCAAGGTGAAGAATATTCCCAAATACAATGATGGGCTCTGCTAATCCTCTGATATATTCTTCAATTAAAGGATAACAACAGTCAGCTTTATACAAGGTTGGATTGCAGAAATATTCAAGCAAATTAGGTATTGTCATTTAAGAGCTTGTTTCATTATTCTACCCCTCGACAGTATCACTCGGATGCTAGGCCCCCTTTTCCTCCATCCTCCGCCTTTGATGTAAGTCCGTGTCAGTCATTGGTTTCATAGCACTTTCTGTGTCCATTCACTCATCTCTGAGTGCTTCCAACTACAGGTAGGAGCATATACAGTATACCTGGCTTCAGCAGACAGTTTGTGCTGAAGTTACAGTGGTCTACAGAGTGAACCCTCATAGAAATTCATCTTCAATGCTTTATGCTCCAAGTTCTGGTATGTTATCTCGGAAAAGAATGCAAGAAGTAGGATCGGAGTTGGACAGCAGGCCTGTTGAGCCTGCTCTGCCATTCAGTAAGATCATGTTTCAGATACATGTACCCAGAACATTCCAAGACTTTTGTCTAATGGAGTCACTTCAGTGAATTTCAGTCATGGTGAGATTCCAAATATTCTATACAGATTCAATGGAAGGAACTGCAGTTTCAACTATGGATTAAAATTGCATTGTGCAAATATTTCATTCTTTTGGTTAATGTATTATAAGTCACAGAGACTGTTTAGGCTTTTCTGCATCTTTGTCTTCTCTTTGTTGCAGCTCCACAGGAATATTTCAAAATGAATCCAAGCCTCTGGTCTCAACATCAAGCACTAATAAATCTTGCAATTTCAGCAAAGAAGATCCCAGTAACTTCAAATCACCATGTTTTGCCGACATTTATTTCTTTTTGACCTTGTAATCAATTATAAGTGGGTTCGATGGGATATACATTAGATTAAAACATAAATAATCATGGCCAAAGTACTTACCATGAATAGGATAAAGTGCACCATGACATGAGATTTCATCTCAATTGACAAAAGTAACACAGATGGTCATTTGATTTTACATAACTCCTAAAACCTGCCTTTTAAAGTTTCTCTGAAAATCATAATGGAAGTTTTCACAACCAAAGACCTTCTTAAACTTAGTGCATTATAAATGGTATAATGGAAATGAGGAAACAAACAGAATTTAAAATAAAAATTATTTAAGTTGCTGAATGTAGACACACTTGTAATTAATTTGCTGAATGTAGATATTAAAATTATTTCAGCCATTATAAATGTTTGATTATGTGGCTCAAGTACAAGAGAAGAAACAGTGTAACCTGCTTGTATAATAATTGTTTCAATTTTTGTTCCCGTGTTCCCATTGCTAGTCCTTGACTGGCGATTGAAAAGGGACTGTAAGATAGAGTAGGAATGAGATGTAAGTGAGGATTGGGATGGAACTCATCTGATTTCTTTGGAAAAGTTATGAAAACTTTCAGATAGGCATTCATAGATTTTAAAATAAGTAATTTCTTATACATAGCATTTTGCAGGAAGGAAACAGGCCTCTCAGCTCATCCTTTCTATTTTGACCAAATTATTTACTTAAGCTTGTTCCATTTGCCAGTGTTTGACCCCATATCTCTCTATATTGATGCTAGGGATGGCAGGATTTGCATATAAAGAAAGGTTGGATCGACTAGGCTGCAATTTAGAAGATTGAAGGAGGATTTTATAGAAACGTATAAAATTCTTAAGGGATTGGACAGACTAGATGCAGGAAGGTTGTTCCTGATCTTGGGGAAAACCAGAACCAGGGGACACAGTTTAAGGATAAGGGGGGATGTCTTTTAGGACTGAGATGAGAACAATTTTTTTTCTCTTAGAGAGTGGTGAAAACCACTGTTTTAATTGTACCTAACTGACTTGTTATGTGCGCGGTTTCAGAACTCCAAAGGAAATAGGCCAATGACAATTTTTCTCAAGCAAAATATTTCGGTAACAATTGGGTCTTGAGCAGTGATTCTCAATGCTCCCTTCCCACTTACATACCACCTTGCACAATCCTTTACTAATTACAGAGCACTTATGGCATAGGGAATACTTAAAATAGTATGTGAGTTTAGGGGGGCAGTTTGAAAACCACTGTTCTAAACATTTCCTATCCATGTACCTGCCTGAATGCCTTTTAAACATTGCAATTGTTCTGGCCTCTACCACTTCCTCTGGCAGCTCATTTCACATATTCACAACCCCTCTGGTCCCTTTTAAATTTTTTCTGCTCTCACCTTAAATCCATGTGATCTGGTTTTAGTCTCCCCTACCCTGGGTAAGAGACTATGACTATGTATGTTGTATGTAAATGACCGTTCAGAACACTGGTTTGTGCCAGGTTCCCATCTACCTGCTGATGACCAAGCAGCTCTTGGAATGGCAGGAAGTCACTGTGAATTTGTCTGATTTGATGAATCAAGAGTTGTCAGTATTTTGTTTTGTTAAATATAGATCTGCAATGATCTTTTTGGTTTGGTCTCAAATTGTCAATTTTAAGTTTTACAATGTGTGTGCTCATTAGTTTTTAAAATTAGATTTTGAATTCACCCCAGTGCTTTGCTGATCTTTAATTCTAATTCAGTGGCACTGATCAGCAACTGATACAACTGTTTCAGCCATTTCTATAATCTTACTATGGTCTATCACGGTTGCAATCAATTTTACTTCACATTAACCTCTCAATGCCCTATATAGGTTTTCTCTGAAACAAATAATTTCAATTCTGGATGTTAACTTTATCCACTTTTTAAAAATAATTTTTTTATTTAATACTTCACCGTGAAACATGTCAATAACAATATATACAGATATTAATCATACGCAGTGACATTTTCATTTCCCCCTTCCTCCCACCCTCCCAACCCCCAATAACGTAAAGCAAGAAATAAAAAGAAAAAGAAGAAAAATAAATAAACAATAAAAGAATGCAAAAGAAAAGAAGATAAAGAAATCATGTCATCCAAAATTCCATGTTAAAGTATTTTTGTACTTGTCTCTTATCATTTTAAGAGATGGAGGTCTGAAATCTAACATACTCAAATTTGTTCAAATAAAATATGTTTGTCTTTTAGATTGTAGGTAATTTTTTCTAATGGAAAACACTTGTTCATTTTTAAGGTTGCCTCTGTTTTCCAAGTTATCATTATGCACTTATGTTGCTACTGCAAGTGCCCTGTCTAACTTTAGGCCTTATTCTTGTCTTTTATGTTGTTTAACAGGAAGATTTCTGGATCTTCTGTTATCTTATTTTTGTTTGTAATTCTATTTAATATTATGCTTAAATCCTCCTAAAAATGTTTTCACTTTTGTACATTTCCAAATTGAGTGTAATGTTGTTCCAATTTCTTGCTTGCAACGGAAGCATTTGTCCAATATTGTTGGATTCATTCTTTTCACTTTTGAGGTGTAACCTATAATCTATTTACCCAATTGTATTGTATCATACGAAACTGAGTATTTATAACTTCGTCCACCTTATATGAAAGGAACATTCATGTGGATACATAGAGCATGTCATTCCTGCTGTATTTCTGACATGGTGTCACCCTTTGCTGTTTCAGCCACACATTATAGCAGCCGTTATTCTGGGTGTTATCTGAGGTCTAACATGCAAATAGCTGTTCCAGGAAGAACAATTCTCTTGGGAATGAATAATCTGCGCTCTCTTCACATTTTGTCCATTTTTCATGGTGCTTTCATCTTCCCCAGAAAAACCCTTTGATTTTGATTTATTTGAATTGGAACTGAATTCTGAAAACATTATCTACTTTTTATCAAGGAATTGGTCTAACATAATGAAGTGCTATGAGAGGCTCGTCATGGCCCACAGCAATTCTAGCCTACCAGCCTTCCTTGACCCACTTTAGTTTGTTACCATAAGCTCAATACAGTGTCCTCGTTCTTTGCACGGACCACAATCAGAGACAGCTGAATTGAAAATTATTGCTGTGGTCCACCTTTGTATCTCTTCCAAAGATACCAGAGAATGACCCAGTTTTGGAAATGCTCAATCAGCATTTTACATCAAGAGAACTCTGAATATTTTTTTTTGTGCTAGACCGATGTAGCAATCCTATGAATGCTGGTTCATTTTGCCAGAGATTGTGAGCAAAATATAATACTGTTCTGCATTAGTCATGAGACCTTAGAGAGTTATCACCTTAATGTCACGAAGCTCAATTTTTTACTACAAGCTTGAGTTCCTTTTCCTTATTGGAGGTAAGTGTGGTTTTGTTAATATGCAGGAGAGTACTTCATAAATTAGTGTATTTTACAAATACAGGCTCATTCCCTGATATATTGCCAAGACTTCCTTCCAGTTATTGGTTTCCTGTTGCTGCACAGCCCTTCGATGACACCTGACAATCCACTCTCTGTAGCTTTAATGTTTCTGGCAAGTCTTTTATGAGTTATCTAGGAAACGTAGTCGGAGTAAATACTAATAGAGGCAACTGAATTCACCACCCCAGCTTGCCATAGACAAATAAGACAATAGCATTCAATCAACAACTAATCTGTGGGAAGTTGTTGATCGGTTGTAACAGAAATGGAGTGGGAGTGGGATGGGTTTAAGATGCACTGAGCTGAACTGGTAAAGAGAGGATGTTAGCTGGCCTCTAGCTTGGTATTGCTCATGTCAAGCCATCACTGCTGGCTGATTAATATCCTGTCCTGCTCATCTGGTACAAACCTGGTTGCCATTATGTGTGCCCATGATCCTGTTACAGCGGCATCTCTCATTTCTTGGAGAAGTCTATTCGCAGATGACATCATTCTTCTCCTGCAGAATTGCAGTCTCCTCACAGGTGCTCATCAAGCAGGCAGCAAATATAAATCACACTAAAAAAAAATCATAATTGTACATTCATCGCTATTTTGGAACAGATTTGGCGGTTGTGGCATGGAAGTTGAGGAGGTAAATTCAGTGGCCTGGATTAGTATTTGTCCATCTATGTTTTCTGGATAACTCAATGGGACAGATTACACTAGAGGCAGCCCACACCTCACTTTCTCGTCCTGCGACATGCTCATGGTTGCAATTGGTAGTGTATTTCCAAATGTCCCACGAGCATCTCTCTGCTTTATTTGTCCCAGAAGGCAGAGTGTCAATAACTGCAGGCTGCAGGTGACAATAACTGTTTTATAGACTTCACTATTTGACAGACATTTACTAACACAAACAAATTCAAAACATTCGTGTTAATCAAATAAAATTTAAAGAATGACCATTTAACTTCACTACCACACTGTCTCCAATGTGTTCTGTGCTTTTGCCCTGCAGGGTTCTGTTCCAACAGTCTGGAGTGAATGACAAGTACACTGCAGCCAACTGGAACTCTTCATTGGAACTTCCAGCATCATCTGGGCCTATTGCATTATAAAAGTCCAGAATAAATTGTGTCTTTCTGCTGCATTGCCCACAACATTAGGTTTAAGCTTGAATTTCTAGAACATTAAAACTTCCCACAGGAAACACTTTACCTGATACATGGAGGCTAGTTATCTACTTCCAGATAAGCTTGACCTCAATGTCAAAGAACATATCAATAGTTATCTTATGGATTAGAGTCAACTTCACTTGAAATGCAATGGCTCCCTGCAGGTGGATTTGGTTGAGAAACACAAACAGACTTCGGGCTTCATTGAAAGAGGAATTAGCTTTATTCACACTCCTTATTATTTTATATAACTATAACATCAAGCCTCAGTATTCTGCAGTCCAGGAAATAAAGACCCAACCTCTCCAATCCCTATATTATCACTCAAGTCCTGGTAACACCCTGGTGGATCTTTTTCTGTACCCTTTCCAACTTTAACTCTTTCCTACGAACGCTGAACGACCAAAGGAACTGCTCACACCAATCCTTTGAGACTCTCATATTTATGAAACAATATTTATTTATATGTGTTTGTGAATATGTATTCTTTGTCTATATGTGTGTTTTGTCTGGCTATGTTTTGCACCAAGGATCAGAGAGTACTGTTTTGTTGGGTTGTACTTGTGCAATCAGATGACAATAAACTTGTCATGATTTGATTTGAGATGGATGACCAGAACTGCACACAGTTCTCCAAGTTTGGTCTCATCATTAACTTGCACAACTGTATTAATATGTTCCAACTTTTGTTCTCAATACCTTATCGAATGGAGGTGAGAATGCAAACATCTTCTTGACCACTGTATCCATCTGGGCCACCACTTTCATGAACTATGCGGCAGTACCCTGAGGACTCTACAATACTCCGCAGGACCCTACCATTCACTGTATAAGTCCTACCCTGGCTTGACTTACCAAAGTGCAAAACCTTCCAACTTATCAGAGTTCAATTCCATTTGCCGTTCCTTGGGCCACCTTCCCAATTGATCTAAATCCAGTTGAAAACGTAGTTGTCCTTCCTCACTACGCATTATACCACCAACTTTGGTATCACTTGTAAATTTACTTATCACATTAACTACATTGTTATCTAAATTTGTTAGTTTAGATAACAAACAACAATGGACCCAACATTGATCCCTGCAGCACACCACTGTCAAAGGCTTCTCATCAGAAAAGCAATCCCTTCTCCTCCTTCCTCAAAACTAATTCAAAATTCAATTGGCCAGTTCACCTTAGATCTCACAAGGCCTAATGTCCCAGCCTATATAACCATGCAGGATTTTGTCAAAGGACTTACTAAATTCCACATACAAAACATCCACTGGCCTGCCCTCATTCATTTTCTTGGTCATCTCTTCAAAAAAATTCAATCAAATTGGTAAGATTTGATTTCCAGAACAGAAAGCTATCCTGACTACCTCTAATCAGTCTCTGCCTGTCCAAATGCTGGAAGATCCTCTCCTTCAAAATTGTCTCCAGCACGACTGATCACTGGCCTGTTGTTCTTGCTTCCCTTTTTAAATGATGGCACAACATTAGACACCCTCCGGTATTGTGAAACTTTACCATTGTGGAATTGTCAACGGAGGGATCTATGATACAATGAGGAAGCAAGGAGGCTCAACAACTAAACTAACAGCTAATTCCTCACAGACACATTCAGACTGTCAAACAAAAAAAAAGAGAGCAAGAACAAAAACATATTCAAAGCAGGGAGTGAAAAAATTAGGAAATTTTAAATCAAAGAGAAAAAATGTTTGATTATCCTTTAATATATTTTTTTCTGATGATTATGAAATGCAATTTTAAAAATGAATTTCCACAAAGTCAGAGAGGTAACAGGATTGCAATTATCACAGGATTCACATTACACTCCTGGCGTGTACATCTGGTGGCACAGTGACATACACCTCTTTGGTCATTGGGGTTTGAACCTGACTTCTGCTGCTGTCTGTATGGATCTGTGACCAAATGAGTTTCCACCAGAAGCTTATGTTTCTGTTGGCATGTCAAAAATATGTGCCTGTGGTAGCCCGCTGCGGCGGTGATCAAGCCGGTGCTCTGGGCGGCGAACGCACCTAAAAGCCAGTAGCCCGCTTAGCAGCACTGGCCCTAGCAAGTGAACCGGCGGATGAACAGCAAGTACAGTGTAAGGGCCAGCGACCTTAAAATGGCGTTGGACCCGCTGCACAGCCAACAGAAGGGATTGTCATGCAAGGAGGTACCTGCGTGTGGGAAACCTGCTTTTGTTATGCGGGCCATTACTTCATCAACTGGGGAAAATGGGAATGCAAGAGGTATAAAAGTTGGGCTTGAGCCCCAATAAAACTCAGAGCTTAACCTGACTACACTTGAGAGTGTGTCTTTCTTTTGAGTAGTGCATGGCTACAATTGGTGACCCTAACAGTTTAGTTGGCATCTGAACCCAATGATTAGCAAGCCGGCAGCAGTCCACACAGTCACTCTCAAGCTGCCGACCGTCTGGATGAATCAGCCATGTGTATGGTTTGACCAGGCTGAGGCACAGTTTCAGATCTGGCAGATCAAAGCAGAGTCCACCCAGTACTGCCACGTGGTGAACACCCTGGACCAGGACACAGCAGGCCGAGTGGCCAACTTCATCCAGGAGCCCCCATTGGAAGGTGCATACACAGCCTTCAAGGACTTGCTAATCGAGACCTTCAGGCTCTCACGACATGAGAGGTGGGCACATCTGCTCCATCTGGATGGGCTAGGGGACAGGCCCCCGTTGGATCTCATGAACAAGATGCTTGCCCTCCTGGGCAAACACGAGCCCTGCATTACGTTCAAGCAGGCATTCCTGGAGCAACTGCCCGAGGACTGCTCCTGGCAGATGCCAACTCCAGTGACCTCTGGTAAATCGCAGCATGAGCGGACGTTCTGTGGAAACAGAAGAGAGAGTGATCAGCATCCGTGAGGCTCGTCACTAAACCCTGCAGCCAGACCCATGCAGAGAACAGCAGCCCCCCAGAGGAGGTGACCCCAATGATCAGTGGTGCTTCTACCACCAGAGATGAAGCTCTGGATCCTGCCGGTGCAGGCCGCCATATGCACGTTCCAGGAAAATGCCAGGGCTAGCTGTCGCTAATGGCCATGACAGCTGGCCAAAAGGTTAGCCTCCTGTTTGGGTCCGCCAGTCTGGATGATGTTTTCTCATGGACACAGGAGCAGAGGTCAGCGTCTTGCCCCTGTCAGAACACAGCACCAGGAACAAGCAGTTGGGCCCCACACTGAGGGGTGCCAATGACAGCATGATCTGGACCTATGGCACCCGTAAGGCCCAACTGCAGTTGGGAGGCAACCTTTTCCCATGGGTGTTCACACTGGCCACAGTGGAACAGCTGCTCCTCGGTGCAGACTTCCTGCACCCCCATAGCTTACTTTTAGAACTAAAGGGTCGGAGACCAGTCCATGCTAAGACTTTACAAACATTCCCCCACAAAGGCGCCAAACTTTCAGCACTCCACCTGGCCGTGCGGCAATCCACTAACAGGTACGCCAAGGTCCTGGCAGAGTTCCCAATGGTGCTTACCCCACCCCTCCCCATTTACCACAGCGATGCCCCAGCAAGGAGTACAGCACCATATCCTGACCCAGGGCCTGCTGTTCCACGCACAAGCAAGATGCCCTCCTCTGGAGAAGCTCCAGCTGGCAAAGAAGGAATTCAGAAAGCTGGAGGAGCTTGGCATCGTACAGCGGTCAGACAGCTCATGGGCTTTTCTCCTCCACATGGTGGTCCAAAGCAACTGGGAGTTGGAGACTATGCGGTGACTACTGCTGGCTCAATGAGGCCACAATGCCGGATCGATACCCCATGCAGCACATCCAGGACTTTGCAGCTAACCTGCATAGGGCAAAGATCTTTTCCAAATTAGACCTCGTGCCAGAATACCATCAGATCCTGGTACACACTGATGATATTCCCAAGACTGTTATCATTACCCCATTCAGCCTCTTTGAATTCCTTTGTATGCCACTCGGGTTGAAGAATGCTGCACAGATCTTCCAGCGGCTGATGGATGCAGTGGACCAAGACCTGGATGCGATCTTTGTCTAATTAGACGACATCCTCATGGTGAGCAGGAACCGACAGGAACACCTCACACACCTCCACAACCTCTACACCCAGATGAGTGAGTAAAAACTAATGATAAACCCAGCCAAATGCCATTTCGGGTTGGAGATCATTGAGTTCCTGGGCCATAGGATAACCAAAGGTGCCACACCACTACCCAGCCATAGAGAAGTTACCTAGGCCCAGGTTGACCAGGGGACTATAGATGATCAACTTCTACCACAGGCTCATCCCCTCAGCTGCCCGGATCATGCGGCCCTTGTTTGCCCGGATGGCAGGCAAGGCGAAGGACATCACATGGGATGAGGAGTCAGCAGAGGCCTTTGTGAAGACCAAGGAAGCCCTGGCAGGTGCTGCTCTTTCAGAACATCCCAGTTTACACTGATGGTGGATGCCTAAGGAACAGCGATCAGCGGAGCTCTGGAGCAGCAGATTGAAGGAAGTTGGCAGCCACTGGCTTTCTTCAGCAAACATCTACAGCCTCCAGAACTGAAGTACAGCACTTTTAAGAGAGAGGTACTGGTGCTGTACTTAGCCATCCGCCACTTCAGAGGGCAGGTCTTTTATGACCTTCAAAGACCACAAGCCCCTGACTTTTGCCTTGGCCAAGATCTTGGAACCCTGGTCGGCCCGCCAGCAATGACACCTGTTTTACATCTTGGAGTACACCACAGATGTAAGGCACGTCTCCAGCAAGGACAATGCTGTGGCCGACATACTGTCCCGACAGAGTATCCACACGCTATCAATGGGGATGGACTTCATTGCACCGGCGGAGGTGCAGCAAGATGACGAAGAGATGCCCCAATACAGGACTGCCATATCAGGACTGTAGCTCTAGGACATCCCAGTTGGCACAGGTAACACCACCAGGTCAGGCCTATTCCTGGTGACTTGGAGATGACAGGTTTTCTTTTTTTTAAACTTTATTTATAAGATATAAAATACAGATAGAAAATTAAACTAAAACCCTACAAAATACATAATATCCCATACTATTACTCACTCCCCTCCCCCCTTCCACCCTCCCCCTTCATCCCACCATATCCTGACCCATGACCTGAAACAGGTCATCCCATCCCATCCCATCCCATCCATCAACCCTAACCCACCCCGAACTACCCCTACGAAAAGAGCCAAAAACATATATTAGTTCATTATCCATTGCTGTGGAGTGTGCCAAACCCTTAACATCTTCAAAAAAAGGCTTTTAAGATATATCCAAACACATACATTTCAAATATGGAGTCCACATTTTAATAAAAAAAGGAATAATTATTATGTAAATTATATATTATCTATTCTAAGTAAATACAAGATCTCAACTCATTATGCCATCAATGTATATTCAGTTCAATATCATTCTTCTTTGTGATTGCAATACATTTCCTGGCTACAGCCAAAGCCAGGCAAATAAATGCAATTTGAAATTTGTCCAATCTTAAACCCATTGTTAAGGTTGTAGTATAACCCATTAAAAAAAAGTAATGGATCAAGTGTTAATTTGAATTTGAATAAACCTTCCAAAAACTCCATAAGTCTTTCCCAAAAAAGGTTTAACTTTTTCACAGGTCCAAACTGAATGTAGAAAAGTACTGAACAAAAGCACAAATTTGAAGAACTAAAGCCATATCTTTTTAACTTCTTAGGAGTTAAATACAAGACGACAGGTTTTTGACTCCATCCACAGACTGGCTCCCCCATCTATCAGAATCATCGTCCGGCTGGTGACCAGCAAATACATATGACATCGGTTGCGGAAATAGGTCAGTGAAGGCATGCACGCAGTGTCAAACAACCAAGGTACAGGGACACACCTCTGCACTTCAAGCCCGCGGAATTAAGGTTCGACCACGTCCACATGAACATAGTATAACACTTGCCAGTGTCCTAACATTTCCGTTACCTGTTCACAATGGTCGACCGCTTCACCAGGAGGCCAGAAGCAGTCCTGCTGGCAGGCAGGCACATCCACAACCTTGTGTGGCAGGGGAAATTACAGGAAAGAGTCAGAAACCTGGCCCCGACTCCACCTTCCAGGCACAAGACGTGATGACCAACATGCCCAAAGACCTACAGGACTGTGAGTATGCTTTCATTTGTAGGGTTCTGCATTGTCCATCACTGCAGATGCCATACGAGGGTCCATTCTGGGTCATCCGTAACAATGGAGCCATGTGTGAGCTGGAGGTCGGAGGCAAGATGGAGGTCTTCACCATGGACATACTAAAGCCAGCACACTTGGACCCAGTGAGCCCAGTTGAGACACCAGCACCATGCTAAAGTGGCAGGCCACCGAAGCCTGCTGAGACTCTGCCTTCGGGCACCATGGAAAATACTGCTGGTTCTGGGGCGGGGGGGGGGGGGGGGGGGTGGGGAGGTGGTGTAGTGCACGTCGAAAGAATCAAAGGCTTGTTGATCCAAACCAAAGATTTTATTATTTTATTAACTAGAAGACTGGACCATATCACATGTAGGTCGACCAGTCCAGATTGATCTGGTCTGGCTAGAAGTAACCCTTTAAGACAGGCCAGTAGGATTGGTTACGCCCTCAGCCAATCACAATCAACCTACACTACAATCTATACATATACACATTGGTGATAGAATCTGTACTATCACATTCACCCCTTCTTTGAGAACTGACCGCAGGGTGGATGGAGGGCTGTAAAAAAAAAAGAAAAAAGAAAGAAAGGGTTTGGTGGAGGTTAGGAGCTGTACCAGTCAGGGGACTTGACCATCCGGCGTGACCGCCGTGGTGCTGGGATTGGAGTCGCTGGAGTCATGTCGCTGGCAGGCTTGTTGGATGCGGTCACTGCTTCGCTCAATTCCCCAACGGCATTGTCAATAGTCTGGTCTGAGCTGGTGGGGTGGTGCTGGTCCCTCTGTTCAAGCACATGACCTGAGGGAGAAGGATTTGGGGGAGGTTGGGTTGGAAGCACTGCTGGGCCTGATCCAGCTTGGGCTAGGTCCCTTACCGAGACTGTGTCCTCCCGCCCATCCGGGTACTCAATGTAGGCATAATAGAGCAGAGTCACTCAGTCAACCAAGGGGTCGCTCTTTGAGTACCGGACGTGGCGTCACATGAGGACCAGCCCAGGAACCATGAGCCACGCCGGAATGGTTGTTCCCGATTCGGATTTCCTCAGGAAAGAGAACATCCTTTCATCGGGGGTGGCATTTGTCACGATGTATAGGAGGGAGCGGATGGAGTGTAGGGCACTAGTGAGCATGTCCTGCCAGCGAGAGGTGGGGAGACCTTTGGACAGGAGGGCAAGCGTAACCACTTTCCAGACGGTGGCATTCTCTCTTTCGACCTGCCCATTACCACATGGGTTATAGCTGGTGGTCCTGCTTGAAGCAATACCACGCTCCAGAAGGTACTGCCGCAGCTCTGCGCTCATAAACGAGGACCCTCTGTCACTGTGGGTGTAACTGGGGTACCCAAAGATGGCGAATATGCTGTGCAGAGCCTCTGTGACTGAGGAGGCGGTCATGTCCGAGCAGGGCACAGTGAACGGGAAGCGGGAGTACTCGTCGATGACCGTAGGGATGTAGGTATTATGGTTGGTCGACAGTAAGGGCCCCTTGAAGTCCACGCTGAGACGCTCAAAGGGGCGGGTGGCTTTGATGACGTTGATGTTCTCTGGACGAAAGAAGTGCGGCTTGGACTCAGTGCACACTGAGCACAGCGAATCTCCTCGACCGTGTAGGGCAGGTTGCGAGCTTTGACAAAGTGCACGAACCTAGTGACCCCTGGATGACAGAGCTCCTTGTGGAGTCTCTGCAGCCTGTCCAGTTGTATGTTGGCGCAAATCCCACTGGAGAGCGCATCTGGTGGGTCGTTGAGTTTACCAGGACAATACAGTATGTCATAATTAAAGGAGGAGAGTTCGATTCTCCACCTGGCGATTTTGACTTTCTTGATCTTACCTCGCTGGGTATTGCTAAATATGAAGGAGACCATGCGTTGGTGGTTCAGCAGTGTAAAATGTCTGCCAGTGAGGTAGTGTCTCCAATGATGTACTGCCTCGACTATGGCCTGGACCTCCTTCTCGACAGAGAAGGCTCTCAGGACCCTGGAGGATTCTAGAGAAGAAGGCTACCGGCCGGCCGGCCGGCCTGATTCAAAGTGGCTGCCAATGCAAAGTTGGATGCATCGCTAATAAAAGCCTTGGTTTGGATCAACAAGCCTTTGATTCTTTTGACGTGCTCTACAATTTTATTAACTAGAAGATTGGAGCGTATCACATGTAGGTCGACCAGTCCAGAATGATCTGGTCTGGCTAGAAGCAACCCTTTAAGACCAGCCAGTAGGCATGGCTATGGTCTCAGCCAATCACAGTCATCCTACACTACAATCTATAAATATACACATTGGTGATAGAATCTGTACTATCAGAGGTGGTTCATGTGGCGATCAAGCTGGCACTCCAGGTGGTGAGCACACCTAAAAGCCAGCTAACCGCACAGCAGCACTGGCCTGAACAAGCGAACAGGTGGAGGGCAGCGTAAGGGCCAGCAACCCTAAAATGGCGCTGGTCCCACTGCACAGCTAACAGACAGGGAGAACGCGCAGGGAAGAAGGTATTATCATGCAAGAAGGTATCTGTGCATGGGAAACTCACTTTTGTTATGCGGATCATTACATCAGCAATTGGGGCAAACAGCAGGAATGTGAAAGGTATAAAAGTCGGGCTTGAGCCCCAATAAAATACAGAGCTTAACCTGACTACACTCATGAGTGTGCCTTTCTTTTGAGTCGCATGCAGCTACATGCCACAGTTAATTAGCCGCAGTAAGTTGCCAGCAATGGGTAGGTGAGGGGTAATATCTAGGGCAAGTTGAGGGAAATCTGAGAATAAAATGGGATCAGCATAGGAGAAGTGGAAGTGGATGCTTGGTGGTCAGCATGAACATGATGGACCGAAGGGTTTATTTCTGGGCTGTGTAATTCTAGAGCTAATTTTATCATTTATCAATGGAATGGGAAGAGTGGAGAACAAACTGAGGTTCATGTTGAAGCCGTAATCTTTGTGGAGTTCATTAGAAAAGCTGCAGCAGCATGGAGTGTGGATAATGCAGGTATCAATGAAAGCAGATTTCTAATTACATTTGCACATACATTGCTTTTATTAGGTATCAGAATGGAGGACCATCGCCTTCCCAAGATCGTGTTATATGGCGAGCTCTCCACTGGCCACCGTGACAGAGGTGCACCAAAGAAGAGGTACAAGGACTGCTTAAAGAAATCTTTTGGTGCCTGCCACATTGACCACCGCCAGTGGGCTGATAACGCCTCAAACCGTGCATCTTGGCGCCTCACAGTTCGGCGGGCAGCAACCTCCTTTGAAGAAGACCGCAGAGCCCACCTCACTGACAAAAGGCAAAAGAGGAAAAACCCAACACCCAACCCCAACCAACCAATTTTCCCCTGCAGCCGCTGCAATCGTGTCTGCCTGTCCCGCATCGGACTTGTCAGCCACAAACGAGCCTGCAGCTGACGTGGACTTTTTACCCCCTCCATAAATCTTCGTCCGCGAAGCCAAGCCAAAGAAGAAAACTGCACTGTTGAGTCTGTAAACTCTTCAAGACAAATGTAACTTTGCCACTTCTTATTTCATACTACTTTCAGTACTTAAAATAGCTTATAGCCTACAGCCACATTTTGTTTAGAAAATCCTGGATTATATTGACTTGTTTTTGAGTGGCATATAGAAAACTGTAACTCTATTAGAACCATCTGGGAAAGGAATCATATTACTTCTATTGAGAAAGAATCCTGCAACAACACATTAATGCACTTGCTTAAGATCTTGATCTCCAATCAATGAAAGGTTCACATAGAATCCATTACATCCCCGTGGTCATGAATAGAATCTCTCTCTTGCACAAAACACTAGGTGTGGTGTTGAAATGAGTGCCTTCATGTAAGTCCTTAGAATCTGTCTTAAGGTTGCCCCTGTACAGTTAATTCATTTCTTAAACTGCCTTTGCTTGTTATGCCTTCTTTCCCTTTGACCTTTTTGATTGTTTTATATAACCAAGTCTATCGTTAACTTAGCCAACCTTAATTTTTTTCCGCAGTATGAATGACAAATTCGTGAAAGAGCAACACCCCTTTTAAGCTATAACACACCATGTGTATTATCTATTTCATTCCTGTTAAATTTAGTTTTGCATAAAACACATTTAAATGGCCCAAAGATTTTATTTATATAGGTTTAGACTAGGCTTGATTTAGCTTGCTACCTTTGATTGCCTACCTGTGACATTCCTGTTGTTGGACTTTCCTTTTTGACTCCCTGGCAATAACTGGCCTTGAGACCTTGGTATCCTATGCAAACATGGGTGGTATGTTAGTGTGGGATGCCATAAGGGCAGCATGGTTAGTATAGCGGAGAGTGCAACACTATCACAGCCCAGTAAACGGGTTGAATCTGGTGCTGTCTGCAGGGAGTTTGTATGTTTTTAAAATGTTGTACACCACCATTAGCATGCAGTCAGCCTCCACCATTCCAAGGAAAGCAATCCTATCTTATCTAATCTCTTATCACAGCAGAAATGTTGCCTCCTGAGCAACGCGCGAATTTCCTTTGCGTTTCTCCTATGAAATCATGGCCCTCTCCTGATGGACCATCTAATGTTCTGCTGAAATATTTAGAAGGGTTAGAAACTACAAAATTAATAACTGGGCTAAAAAGTGCCTTAACCTAATGGAAGATCACTGAAAACGCAAAGATAACGTAAACCGAGTTTAACGTAAATGCAAACAACAACTTCCCTACACTTATCATTTTAATCTTGGTCGTAAACCCCATTCAGATTAATGAGGCAATTACTTAAAGCTGAAAAACCCGATGGGAAGTGCATCCAGCCTATCAGCCCCATGTTCCTTAAATAGACCCAGGTGAACTGGTGTCTGATCTGCAGGTTATCTCTGACTCCCATACAGAAAATTACCTCTGTGCATCCTCGAAGGAACAATGGGCAGCCTGTAATGTAAATAACAAAGGAACATGGAATTGTAACGGTGAGCATCTTAATTAGATGACAACATAAAAATAGGAGCTGGAATAGGCCATCCGTCCTGCTCTGCCAATCAGGAAGACCATGGCTGATCTGGGTGTGGACTCAACTCCCGAAACCCTTGCTTCTCTTACTATTCAACAATCTAACTATCTGTGTCTTAAATACATTTAATGAAGCTGCCTCCACTACTTACCCAGGCAGGGAATTCCACTTAGGGGTAGTATTGACAGGAATGACAGAATTGTCTCAGGTTGTTCAACAGTTCATGTAGGAGATTTACTGGTCACAGTGTCTCTGAATCCAAGTCTTTTTCTGTGTAAAGCAGAAACAGTAGGAGTCATACCAGACAGAGCAAGGATATCCCACTCATTCAATTCCCATCCAGCTCTGGTAGGAATTCTTTGGTCGTTGGGTCATACTGGGCTCATTTTATCTGTAGAATTGCACGTGTGGGGGTGTGGGGAAAGTGAGAGGGGAGGGATCCAATGTGACAGAGATTTGTTTGATCATATTCTATGTTAAATGTCTACCACTGGTCATGCTGGGTTGTTTTCCTCCATAGTATGGAAATTAACCAGAACAATTATCTCCAGTGCAGTGTTCATTGATGAAATCTGCCTGTCCCAGTAGCTGGCCTACCATTTGACTACGTAGTGGGGCCAGGTCACCAGCTAGTCATGTGTCCATCAAGGGAGGCTGTGGGTTAAGTCCTGGTCATTTGTTTTGCCTGATTTCCAACACAACCCTCATTTCTGACCTCTGCCAACAGATGAAGTTGGACCACTCTTGTGAGCATGGCTGGTTAAACAGATCATACGTTGGAGTGAGAGTGAGGGCAGCAGTTGGAAGTGGGAAAGGGCAGGAGCTGTTGGCAGGTTGAAGAGCTGTGCAGGAGGCCAAACCCATGCCAGAGAAACTCTCCCATCTTAGCTTAGAGGAGTGAGTGTGTCATCATTTCACAAACGAAGGCTATCACTCAGCCACGCCACCCAGTGCCTCCACATCTCAAACCATGAACCATGGGGTCTGTTCCCGTGATCATCAAGGTCACTGTGATCCTTAACCTTACTGTCTTGTCACTCAAGTGTGCATTCGAGGTTATCATCAACTACGTTCTGCCTATATGGTAAGTTCCTGCCAGTCCATGTTCTGTAGGCCATGCCCACATTTCCTGGTGTGTTCTCTGTCAACAGTCTAGTTTTTTTTACTTGATAGAAAGGGATTGAATTTGCTTAACATTCAGGTTTTTTTATGACCACAGGCAGTGGCTATGCCTGGTTTCCTGGCAGCGTTCATGACTCATTCATTCTGGTCTGTCCTCTGTGCTGCCTTTATTCCAAGCAGGCTGTCAGGTGCCAGACTGGCTACTTGGTGCTAAGTGTTATTCCCTCCGGCATGGCTCATGACTCCTTTAGATTTCTGGAGGAAGGGGAGAAGATAGTTTATCAGAAGAATGAAACACTGAGACAACAGTCACCCACAAGTGCAGCACTTTCAAGGATACCTCACACAAGCCTCACAACACTACACACATCCACCATCCTTGCTTTAATGTGATGGCAACTTTGATACATTATATTCATTTTCCACAAGATTTAAAATCATCTTGGTGACATCCTAAAGTACAATTAAATTTATGAAGACCTTTTTGAAGAACTTAGAGGAGTCAGATGGAGTGAATAATTTTCTTCTTTCTATGGCTTAACAATTGTAGGACTTTATCAGTTGTGGAAAGTACAATCTCGGCAGCAAAGCTATTTATTTCTGATATATCAATTTACCTATACATTAATATCTCTAAATCTATTATTGAGCTACAAGAAGAGATTGGACAAACATGCGCAGTTATCTCTGGAGGGTTGGAGGGGAGAATTGATAGAAGTTTATAAAATGATGAGTGGCATTGATAGGATAGAATTCTTTTCCTGGGTTAAAATGTCACACATATCTCAGCATAGCGGTAAGCGTAATGCTATTACAGCATGTGGGTGTTCTGGTTTCCTCCCACCTTTCAAAACGTCCAGGGATTGTGGGTTAATAGTGATATTTGGGAAGCATGAGCTCATGGCAAGAAGGGTTTGTAACCATGCTGTATGTCTAAATTTAAAAAAATAATAATTTAGCCAACTAGAGGATATGCATTGAAGGTGAGATGTTAGGGGAAGTTGAAGGGAGATGTTCAGGGCAAGGCTTACACATAGAGTGATAGGTGCCTGGAACAGGCTGCCAGGAATGCTGGTGGAGCAAATGCAATAGTGGCATTTAAGAGGCTTCCACCAACATTGTCTCCGCTCCATCCTCAACATTCATTGGAGCGACTTTATCTCCAACATCAAAGTATTCGAGATGATAGAGGCCGACAGCATCGAATCCACGCTGCTGAAGATCCAACTGCGCTGGGTAGGTCACGTCTCCAGAATGGAGGACCATCGCCTTCCCAAGATCGTGTTATATGGCGAGCATTCCACTGGCCACCGAGACAGAGGTGCACCAAAGAAGAGGTACAAGGACTGCCTAAAGAAATCTCTTGGTGCCTGCCACATTGACCACCGCCAGTGGGCTGATATCGCCTCCAACCGTGCATCTTGGCGCCTCACAGTTCGGCGGGCAGCAACCTCCTTTGAAGAAGACCGCAGAGCCCACCTCACTGACAAAAGACAAAGGAGGAAAAACCCAACACCCAACCCCAACCAACCAATTTTCCCTTGCAACCGCTGCAACCGTGTCTGCCTGTCCCACATTGGACTTGTCAGCCACAAACGAGCCTGCAGCTGACGTGTTCATTATCCCTCCATAAATCTTCGTCCGCGAAGGCAAGCCAAAGAGAGAGCCATATGAATATGCATAGCATAGAGGGATATATATCATATGCAAGCAGCAGAGTTTTAGTTTAACTTGGGCATCATGTTCGATGTGGACACTGTGGGCCGAAGGGCCTGTTCCTGTGCTGTACACTTCTATGTTCGTGTTCTCAAAAAAAGTTTAAATAGTTGGATTCCAGGAAGTCGTTCACTTTAAATCATACTCTTCAATGCAATTCATCAATGAATAAACCAGACAGTATAATGTCATCCTAGAACTGAGTGACTTTGAATGTTTGTTCTAAGACTCCTGTCAGTTCATCCATAGCTTTTCAGAAGCTCCTCACTATTATTAACTGATATTAAAAAAAACCCTAATGATAGGCATGTGAGGAAGAATACACACCGAATTATTGAAGATTCTTGATGAAATACATTTCCTTTATTTCTTTATTTCAGCTTATTTTTCTCTGTAGCATGACAGAAAGTTCTGAGAGTTTAATTGAATAAAGTGATGGAAAACAGCGAGTTGTTACATCAGCTTTAAGAAAGGTCATTTAAAATTTAAAAATCAAAACTGATTTAAAATGTGCACAGCAGCTACAATTCAGAAGAATTGCAAATTTTTTAAAGTTGATTTTTCCAGTTGGATAACTTAAAAGTGACTTACAGATTACAACTAAGATGTGAATTCTGTACAAATTGAATGGATATAATGTTAATAATTTTGCAGTAAGTTATCAGCACTAAAATTATTAACCTGGTGTGAAATGTATAAACCAGAAATTACTTGATGAAATTTTTGTCAAGAATTTGTGGTTAGTGAAAAACATCCTCACAAAGACCTCACAACCTCGGTGGTGAGACCTCCTTCTCTTCTAATGCCTACTGCTTCTGTGCAGCCAACATCTGTGATGTCATTAGGTATCAATCATCCAATTAGGTTTGAGTATTCTCATAGCCAGGTCAGATGAAGCACAAAACATGGAATGAAATCAATTTCATTTAAAATGATAAATATACCATGGACCCTGCTTATAAACAGAAGGTAAAGGTTCCAATTACAAAGATAAAAATTAAACGCAACAATAGATTTTAAATAACTCATATTTTGAAATATTTTGTCAAGAATTAGTTTTTATAGACCCAATAATTTACTCAGTGGTAATTATGGATTTGTAAACCATGAAATCTCAGTACCATCTTATGCAATAAAACAGAGGATTTTCAGGCTATTGGTCTGCAGGATTTCACAGCAGAAAAAAATCAACTTAAATAAATGATAGTGATTTCATTTGGAAAATGTGGACAAAGACCCCTGTCCCCTCTCAGCAGATTGACATCCTCCATGTTCAACAACCATTGGAAGAGGCATTGAAACTAGTAAGGGCCCAGAATGTACACTGAATGAAATATCCATCACTAGGAGTTGATTGGTGGCATTCATTCAGCTGAAGGGCATGGGCTGATGACTGGGAAATAACATTCACGCTATGCAACTGGTAACCAATGACCATCAGCCAAAAAAAAGATGGTCAACGTATCCACCCATGATATTCAAATGCATTAACCTAATCAGTTTGAAGTTGTTGCTGGTTGGTTAAGTGCAGGGGTGATGAATACAGGGGTTTAGGGAGGAGGGTGAACCACACTTAGACAAGGTGAAGGTAAGATTTTTTTTGCCACTTCCAAAGCAAGTCAAACCTTTTCCTTAAAGGTTTTAAGTCATAGCAGGTGAGCTCGAACCTGTGCTATGTTCCTCCCATGCAATGTAGGAAGTCAGGGATGCTGTCACAGCTGAATAGGTTCTTCACTATTATAAAAAATCTACAATGGTATATATTGAAATAAGTTATAAAGCGATAATAAATACAAAAATTCTATAGATAATAAAAATTCATAGTTACCCTTAAGCAAGTAAAAAGAGGTGTTACAAAAGTGCAGACAGTATTTTTGGTGATGTTGGAGCAATTTGTGATCAGTATAACAAGGGGAGGATCAAGAGCCTGACAGCCATTGGAAATAAACTATTCTTCAACCTAGAAGTGCTGGTTTTCAGGCTTATGTACCTTCTACACCAAGCTAGCAGTGAGGTCATGAGGGTCCTTTATGATGTTAATGCCTTCCGAGGCAGCTCCTCACATCGGTGGGAATTCAGAGCCTGTGCTGGACCTGGCTAAGTTTGCAACCTTCTGCAGCCTTCAGCTTTCCTGGGCACTTGTAATATCAAATCAGGCTATGATGCAACCAGTCAGTATACTTTGCACAGTGCATCCATAGAAGTTTGATGGTAATCATCTGCAAACCCATAGCATTCAAAACAAGGTCAAGGAACGTAGCACAAATGAGGACTAAGGAGTTTGATTTAGTGGCCATTGCAAAAAACATGATTGCAGGGTGGAGATGATTGGGAATTAAATATCCATGGGTATCAGGTAATTCATAAGGAATGGCAGGAAGGTAAGAGAGATGGGGTGGCTCTCTTAATTAAGGATGTGATCAAGATGACTAAATAATGACTTAAGAGGTAAGGAGCAGAATGTTGAATCCATCTAGGTAGAGATGGTGCAAGTAGTCTATAGGCCACCAAATAATAACATTACAATGCCACAGGCAATACATGTATG
Source organism: Narcine bancroftii (assembly GCF_036971445.1). Lineage (NCBI taxonomy): Eukaryota > Metazoa > Chordata > Chondrichthyes > Torpediniformes > Narcinidae > Narcine > Narcine bancroftii. The sequence continues at coordinate 181,149,410 of NC_091471.1, read as the reverse complement.
ATGGGGAAGCTTGCTCATGGACAGTTGAGGCAATCTTGAGGAGGACTTCATAGAGTGCAGAATGTAACTGAACCTACAAGGGAACATGCTATCCTGCATCAGGTCCTATGGAATGAGATAGATCCTCTCAGAAAGTGTGATCACAGTAATGAATGAATTTCTCTTTCAGATGGTGGGTGTAATAGTATGGCCTAATATCAAGGGATTATGCCTTAACAAGGGAGATGATGATGGGATGAGGGAGGAGTTGGGTAGCATAGACTGTGAACATACTGTAGGTCATAAGATGGGACAGTTGAGGAACAGTGGAAGACTTTAAAAGAGATTTTTCCCAGTGCTCAACTAAAGTATATTCCAGTTAAAAAATGTGAGAGCAAGCCTTCAATTATTAAGGAAATCATGGAAAGCATTAAATTTAAACTATGTGCAAAAGCACAAAAGTAATGAGAAATTGGAAGAACCATTCTCCAATCAATAAAGAAAGGAAAGATAGATTATGAAAGCAAATGAGCACAAAATATAAAAACAGATAGACAGTAAACATTTATGTAGTTACAGTATTTAAAGTGGAAAGATGGCTACGTTGAACAAAGGACACTTGGAGAATGAGAAGGGGGAATTAATATTGGGTAATCTGGAAATGGCCAAGGCCCTTGTATGACTATTTTGTACCATTCTTCATAGCGGAAATCAAAATGCTCTGGAGTGGCATTAAGGATGTGATGGGATGCGAGGACCTTGCACATTGGTATAACTAAAGGTAGACGATAATAATGATCACGTGCAAACTAGTGGATCTTAAAGTAGATAACATTTAGTGTAGTGGTTAGCACAATGCTATCTATTACAATGCTAGTGACCTGGATTCAAATCTGGCACTGTTTGTTAGGAGTTTGTATATTCTTGCTGAGTTCTCTCCGTGTCTGCATGGGTTTCCTCTGGGTGCTCCAGTTTCCTCGCACATGCCAAAGATGTATGGATTAGTAGGTTGATTAGTCATCTGGGTATAATTAGGTAGCATGAGTTCATTGGTCAGAAGGGCCCTGTTAGTATGCTGCATCTGTAAATTTAACAAGTCCCCTGGTCCTGATAGACTGCATCCCAGGGAACTGAAAGCAATGGTGGAAGTTATAATAGATGGGGTTTAGGTAAATTCCCCAAATTCTCTGGGCTCTGTGTAAACCTCAGCAGACTAGATAGCAAATCACACCACAGGCAGAAGGCCAGAAATCAGGAAAATAGTTGAACCTATCGTTAATGAAGAAATAATGAGACATCTGGAATGAAACTGTTCCATCAAGCTGATTCAGCAAAAAATCACAAAGGACAGGTCATGTTTGATAACTTACTGAAGTTCATTGTGGATATGACCAGTGCAGTAGATGGAGGGGGAATCAAGTGGATGTTGTGTACTTGAGTTTCCAGACCTTCAATGAAGTGCCTCATAAAAGACACGTCCATGCATAGATTTGGGGGCAATGTCTTAGCATGGATACGAGATTAGTTAACTAATAGAGGTAGAGAATTGGGATAAACAAGTGTTTCTTTGGCAGGCAATGAGTGGTGAGCAGAGTACCACAGGAGTCGCTGCTGGTCTCGCAACTGTTCGTAATCTACGTTAAAGATTTGGAAGAGAGGACCATGTGTAGACACTGAATTGAATTGAAAAGAAAGTTACGTAAAGTCTGTAGGAAGATAAAGATAGATTAAACAAGTGGACAAAGGCCTGGCAGTTGGAGTTCAATGTTGGCCATCTACTTGGATAACTATCAGTAAATATCCTATGAATCTTAGCTGTTGCCATTCTATTCTTGGAACTGTATTTCCAATTGGATGCCTGTGCAAAATATTGGTTGTGCAGATCAACTGCCTGCTGAATCAATTGTCAGATTCTCATCTCTATTGTCTTTGATGGAAATAAAGAATGGGGAGTTTCTACAGCAAATAGCCAATCAACATCAGTGTCACACCCTGATGGCAAGTTAAAATAATACCCATTGATTCAAGTCAGAGTAGATTAAAGTAACAATAATTTTAAAACAGAGTGTTCTCCTGTTGGAATCCTTAGAACTTATTCTTTAATATCTATGATGACTTATTATAGCCAACAAAATGTATAACCAATATTCTTTGGCTTGGCTTCGTGGACAAAGATTTATGGAGGGGTAATGTCCACGTCATCTACAGGCTCGTTTGTGGCTGACAAGTTCGATGCGGGACAGGCAGACACGGTTGCAGCGGTTGCAGGGGAAAATTGGTTGGTTGGGGTTGGGTGTTGGGTTTTTCCTCCTTTGTCTTTTGTCAGTGAGCTGGACTCTGCGGTCTTCTTCAAAGGAGGTTGCTGCCCGCTGAACTGTGAGGCGCCAAGATGCTCGGTTTGAGGCGAGATCAGCCCACTGGCGGTGGTCAATGGGGCAGGCACCAAGAGATTTCTTTAGGCAGTCCTTGTACCTCTTCTTTGGTGCACCTCTGACATGATGGCCAGTGGAGAGCTCGCCATATAACACGATCTTGGGGAGGCGATGGTCCTCCATTCTGGAGATTTGACCTACCCAGCGCAGTTGGATCTTCAACAGCGTGGATTTGATGCTGTCGGCCTCTGCCATCTCGAGTACTTCGATGTTAGGGATGAAGTCGCTCCAATGAATGTTGAGGATGGAGCGGACACAACGCTGGTGGAAGCGTTCTAGGAGCCGTAGGTGATGCCGGTAGAGGACCCATGATTCGGAGCCGAACAGGAGTGTGGGTATGACAACGGTTCTGTATACGCTTATCTTTGTGCGGTTTTTCAGTTTGTTGTTTTTCCAGACTCTTTTGTGTAGTCTTCCAAAGGCGCTATTTGCCTTGGTGAGTCTGTTGACTATCTCGTTGTCGATCCTTGCATCCGATGAAATGGTGCACCATAACCAATATAACTTAAAGGTATTGATAGTATTCTATTCAGGAGGCTTTGAAACGACAATAAAGAATGGTAATTGCTAGTTTCTGTTGAGCCATCTACTTCCATTTCCTGATTACTTAAAGTTAAAATCAGAATGACCATGGTGCAATTTGAACTTACATTTATCATTAGCCCATGATTGTGGATATCTAGTCTGGTTACCTAACCACTTACCTTTCTTCACAATGGCATGATATAATGGGACAGTGTGAATTATTAAATACATTTATATCACACTTAATTTCCTGTCTCAACGTTGTTCTTCAGAGGAGACCCCAAGCTTGTTAAATTTAACCATTAAGTCTTAAGTATTTCAGATACCATGAACAGTAAACTTTAACTGAGTAATATAACATAAGCACAGATATAGCCCAAACCATTGACTGTTTCAAGGAGCACCATTTTCTTACAATCAAAATTTAATGATAGCTCAAAATGTAAAAGTTTCTGAAATGGTTTTCAAGATGTTGGAAGGATCTTCCCAGAGAGTCCTCAATTTTAATGGCTCAAGAGGCAGCTTGAGTGCCCTCAAGTGGATGAGAAGAGAAGTGGATTTGTCTCATTCAGCAGTCTAACCTGCTCCCAATAATTCATAATTGAACAAAAAGGAAATACCGGTGGGATTTAATAAAATAATACATTTTTATTTTCAAATTACTATGTACATCTTATATTTTGGATCCTGAATAGTGTGAGTCTTCAGGAAATATTTCCCTTTCTTAACCTTTTCATTTGTGTTGTGGATTTAATTGGAAACTATTTTGTTTCTTTCATCAGCTCATATTCTCAATGAGTTACTCATTTAATAAACTGTGTAAATGCAAATTCATTGTATTTATTTCTCATTCATTATACCTTGCAGGTGATTAAAAAAAGCTAACGGACCTCTCTCACAATGCAAGAGCAACTAACTGGTTATGACAGACATCTTTGTCTGTATGAACATTGGCCAGGTGGAGATAGTAAACAGCTTTAAGTTTCTTGGGGTAATGAGCAAGCAAGTGCACCAACACCATTACTTCCTTAGAAGCCTTAGGAAATTTGACATGTCACCTGCATCCCTGAATAACTTCTACCGCTCCACTATTGAAAATATTCAGTTATGGTCCATCACTGCGGGATAATGAGAACTGCTCCACTCAAGACCACAAGACACTTCAGAGGATTGCGAATGTGGCTCAGGCCATCACACATACCCTTGACCCCTCCATCTCTCCAACTACAACTCCTGCTGTCTTGGAAAAAACAGCTGACATATTAAAAACTCATCCCACCTATACAACACTATTATCATCCTTTTCCCTCAGAAAGAAGATTTTTGAATATAAATCATCCACCACCAGATTTAAGGACAGTTTCAATTCTACTGTTATCAGACTCCTGAATGAACCCTAAAAGTTTCCTTTGCTCTGTACCAACATATCTTTCTATAGCCGCTTTGAGGTGGCCAGAATACCCGACTGTAAAGCCGCCTATTCTACCCCAATGCAACTGTCGGATGGCCATCTGAAAGTGGAGAACCCAGCCAGGAGGAGCACTTACCTCTGGCTCAGAGAATCCCCCATTGCACCTGAAAGCTGCAGTGGGACTACGGCCACAGGAGCCAGCGTTCGCTCGGACACGCCTTTCCTTCAGCTGGCACGTTCAGGTGACGGAAAGGCGTCTTCTCTGCAGCCACCTGAACGTCCCAGCTGCACTCCCCCAGCCGCGTTTGCCAGCGTATTATCTGCATCCGAGCACCTGAAAGCGGCTTATAACTTTATACTCTTTCTTAGTAGTTGTGATATGTATGAGATGTCTACTGGTGGGGCTCACAAAACAATCTCTATCACTGGATCTTGACATTACAATGACATTTAATTTGACATTGAACTGTTAAAAAAAACAATTAGGTGCAGGGTACCTCAAGAAGTAACACCCTTGGATGTGGCAATGACATCAGCAGTAATGCTGTTTAAATTTCCCCGGATACAAAGTAGGCAAGAGATATAACAGATCAACTATTGGCCACTGAAATCCAAAAGCTCCATGAAAAGTGGATCTGAAAGAGGGACGGGGAATTTTGATAGAAAAAAAGTTACCAAACTATGTTAAGCAATGTCAAAGGTTTCATTCATTATCTTTCTAATAGGATGTTAGAGAAACTCAAATGTAAACAAGCAAGTCCCATGATTGTTCAAGACCACTATATCAATTCACAGGTCCTGGCATCCATTGTCTCTGCAAAATGTAGATTAGAATCCTTCCTCTCATCGTCTAATTTATCCATCCATGAAAGTGATTGTGGTATTCCCATTTATGCAATGCAGATGTTGACAGAAACCTTATTTTTTCCTTTACCAGAAATGACCACTGAGGTACAGTTCAATCAATTCTGAGCTATTTCACCATTAAGGGATCATCAAGTCTTTGAAGGTGTCCTTGTGTTATTTATTGTTGGAATTTGAGGAATGGTGGAGAGTTCAAATTAATTGTGCCTATTCATTGTGCTTGAGTATCTTTATCACTGCTTTAGGAACTAAATATCTGTTTTGTTATGTGAAACTGGAGTGATTTTTCAGTTACTTGGCGTGGTTCCATTCTCTGATGGAAATTGGCGAATTAGTTTGCTTTCAGAATGCAAGACCATGCCATGGTAATTTTAATAGAAAATTTTAAATCAAATTAAGAAAAGACACTTTTCCTCTCAGGCTATAACTCACTACATGCCAAGCTTGATTACTTCTTATTTGGTTTATAAATAAAAATTCAATTTTTTATACATGTGGCTATTGAAATTTAAAAAAAAGAGAATTGGAAAATTTTAGCCCTACACAACCTACTTTGGAAATTAACCATGTTCCAATTTTCTGTCTGATGGATTGAAGAAATGTATAGGTTGGGTTTTGTTATTTCACCAACTCCCAAGCAGACAATTGCTGACAAAAGAAGCATGCAGAAATCAATTGCTTCATAAGCAGAAGGAAGCATTATAAGTTCATTAAATGTGATATGGTCTCTTTGTAAAGTTTTTAGGGAGTGGGTGACATGAAGAATGTCGCTGGGGGCTTGCACTGTTGCCAAATGAATCTGTGCTAAATTGACATTAAAAGATCAAGATACAGGGGTGTGTAAGGACAAGAGTATTTTATGTGGAAGAGAATGTTGAAAACTCACAGACATTTTAATAATTTTTCTGTAACTGCAACAGAGATCTCAAAGTGACAGTGAACTTCAAGTCAGAGAAGAACTTTATTCACCATTGCCTGAAATTTGCTAAATGATGCCTACCTAATTTTCAGCAAAGTTTTGGGCAGAACTCTTCTGTAATGCGAATAGCAAATAAAAATCTTTGCAAAATTATGGAGCAATCCTTTATATCTGCACATTTGTAACCTCGGTTCCATTCAGGAAGTAAATATTACAGGGCATAAAATTCATATTTTTAAAAAAATGCAAGGTAAATAGCTAACTGAATGATTTTTCTTTTTCATTTCTATGAGATTAAAGAAATCGGATTTATAGTTTTAAAGGTTTATTAATAATATTCCCTTCAGAGAAAGCTACTATCAGCTTCTTAACTGCACTTGTTAAAAATACATTTAAGTGTGAAAGAACTAAAAGAGAAGCAAAACCTCAATATGAAAAAGGCTCTTTTGATGAAGAGAAATGCTCCCAGCTGTGAGCTGGATCAGGACTGTGCTGCACATAAATAAACTTTCATAGGATGCCAAGAGTGGAGCAGCCAGGATAAGGTTTTATATGAGAGCCAGATGTTCCAGAGAAAGACGTGAGGGGAAAGAGGCAGACAAATAAAGTAGGAAGAAAAGTAGGAAGGGACTTAGCACATCACTATTCGATGATAGCATGAATGTTCTTTGCCTTGTTTTATAGTTGTCGTCCATTGAATTAAAAGCAGAAACGTTTGCCCACAACTCACACTTTGTTTTAGTGTTACTGATGTTGATAATGTTACTGACAGCAAAACTGAAAGAGCTTTAATAAAATTAAACATTGCAGATATGTTTCATTCTTCTGTACCTGAAAGGTATTAGCCTGAAAGTTGGATTAGTGGGAAGAAATTTGGCTGCTACACTTGTCTGAGGACATTGACTGCAGGGTTTGTGGGGGAAGATGTAAGCAATTACTGGTTAGCATTTCCACATTTATTTAACATGAATTGTCAAAGAGAAGTTTCTATCCTACATTTGTCTTTCTCTTCTGATTTGCTGGTCAGAATACATGGAGCAGGAGGAACACCAGTTCGCCTATCATGGCAACAGGTCTACGGCAGATACTATCTTGCTGGCCCTACACAAAGCCCTGGAACATCTGGACAGCAAAGATCAGGATGCTCTTTATTGACTACTTTTCAGTATTTAACACCATCATCCCCTCAAAACTGATCAGCAACCCCAAGACTTGAGAGTTAACTCCCCACTGTGTAATTGCATCGTGGATTTCCTCATCTCCAGACCAGAATCAGTGAAGATTGGTAAGAACATCTCCTCCACAATGTCCATCAGTACCAGAGCACTACAGGCCTGTGTTCTTATACCCGCTCTACTCATTTTATACCTATGACCGTGTAGCTCAGTGCGACAATAACACCATCTACAAATTTACCGACAATACCACAGTAGTGGGTTATATAAAGGAAGGGGATGGGTCTGCATACAGGTTGGAGATTGAAAACTAGGCTGAATGGTGCACCAATAACAACCTTGCATCCAATGTTACCAAACCTAAGGAGCTGATTGTTGATTTCAGGAAAGGAAAGCCAGAGGTATACAATCCAATGATCACTGGTGGATCAGAGGTGGAGAGGGTGAGCCCATTTAGATTCTTGGGAGTCTGAGGAACTTCCCTGAAATCAACACCCAAATAGCATCATGAAGAAAGCACGTCAAAGGCTCGACTTCCTCTACACCAATATTCCTCCAAAAGGTAGTGGACACAGCCCAGGACATCACAGGCAAAACCTTTCCCACTATTGTGTGAAGCTATAGTGATGCTGCCGTCAGAGAATAGCACCAATCATTAAAGACCTACACCACCCAGCACATGCTCTGTTCTTACTGCTGCCACCAGGAAAGAGGTATAGGTGCTACAAGACTCACACCACCAGGTTCAGGAACAGCTGCTATACCTCTACCATCAGACTTGTCAACAACAAACTAAATCAGGGACTAATTTAAGGACTCCTACTTGTGCACTTTGTTGATTTTCTTTGCTATCCCTGAATTGCACAGTCAATTTGTTTGCATTCACTATCTGTTTACAATTCTTTTGATTGTTTACATGTTCATGCTGTGTCCAGTTAAATTTTGCACTACCAATTAGTGGTAATTCTGCCGCGTCTTCAGGAAAAAGTAATCTTAGAGTTGTATGTGATGTCCTGTATGTACTCTGACAATTAATCTGAAATCTGTGATTAAAGCAATTGGTGATGGAACACACCTTTTTCACATTATCCACTAATATCTGAATGCTGAATCTGAGATTCTTTACTACAAAGGAATTGATGTTTCAAATACTGATTTCAGTTCTGTCAGAAAGAATATCACCAAGCAACCATTAACCATCCGTAGCTTTCATTCAGAAAATGGGTCTGATTGTCTCCACTTTTTAAAATAACGGATGGAAATGTCTTTTTATTGCTTTTTGAAGCAGCTTAGTGCATCGGTTTTATTTCCCCTGCATTGTACCTTATTTGCTTGTGGGCTGCCTCCAATCCTTTCATTCCTCACCTTGGCACATCTTCCAGCCTTTCTTTGATTGGTAGGCTTCAAATTCACTATGATGCCTTGTTATAAATGCTAGTGAAAGTTTGTAGGTCTCTGCAACCTTCACATCCACCCTCCCATTCATTTCCTCAATAAACCCTCATGGTCTGTGAGCTTCATGAAGTAGAAATTCTGCTCTTTGAAAGATCAATGTTCCCCACATTCTGACACTGTAGTGTTGCCACTGTGGACAACATTTGTCAGGGGAATAGTTCCTCCATATGCTCACAATATATTTGATATGTGAGCAAATGTATGATGTAACACCTAAGTCAAGTATGAGTGTGGCACAATACTGCATCTTCAGTGACTTCTGTTCCATTGAAGTACAATGTGAGTAAATGTGAGGTTATCCATTTTGGAGGTAGTAATAAGAGAGCAGAGAATTATTTAAATGGAGACAAGCAAGAGAATGAGGTAGTGCAAAAGGATCTGGGTGTACAGGTACACGATCTTTTATCCGGAACCCTTGGGGGACAGTGTGTTCTGAATTTTTGATTTTTCGGATTTCGGAAAGCCCACCCGAATTGTGCTGCAGTATCCACCCCCACCCCCTTCCAGTCGCCCGGCCTGCCTCCCACAACCGCAGTCCCTCGGCTGCCTCCCCCAAACGCTGGTCCCTCGGCCACCCGGATGTCTCCCCCGACAGCCAGTCCCTCGGCCACTCAGATGTTTCCCCTGACCGCCGATCCCTCGGCAGTCTCCCCCGGCCGCCGGTCCATCGGCTGCCCAGCCTTCGGTCCCTCGGCCACCCAGCAGTCTCCCCCAACCGCGGACCTTTGGCTGCCCGGATGTCTCCCCCGACCGCTGGTCCCTCGGCTGTCTACCCCAACTGCCGGTCCTCCGGCTGCCTCCCTAACCACGGTCCCTCGGCCGCCTGGATGTCTCCCCCAACCGCCGGTCCTCCAGCTGCCTCCCTAACCACGGTCCCTCGACCGCCTGGATGTCTCCCCCAACCGCCGGTCCCTCGGCCACCCGGCCGTCTCCCCCGGCCACCGGTCCCTCGGCCTCCCAGCCATCTCCCCCGACCACCGGTCCCTCGGACGCCCAGCAGTCTCCCCCTACCTCCAACCACTGGGTCCCCACTTGCCAGATTTTGGAGCTTTCTGGATTTTAGATGTCCTGTACTTTTATACCAGTCACTAAAAGTCAGCATACATCTTCAGCAAGCTGTGAAGAAGGCAAATGGTATGTTGGCTTTCATAAAGAGGGATTTGAGTTTTGGAGCAGAGATGCCCTCTTACAATTTGCAATTGTACAGGACCCTGATGAGACCTCAACTGGAATATTGTGTCTAATTCTGGTCCCCAAATTTGGGGAAGGACATACTCGGTATAGAGGAAGTGCAGCACAGATTTACAAGGTTAGTTCCCAGGATGGCAGGATTGACATATGCTGAAAGGTTAGAAAGATGCGATGGAGTTTAGAAGGATGAGGGGAGACATGATTGAGGTATATAAGATTATCAAGAGGCAAGACAGGGTGAAATCGATTACACATTTCCATTGTTGGGAGAGACTAGGACTAGAGGACATAGTTTAAGAATACAGGGAAGGCCCGTTAGGATAGGGATGAGGTGACATTTTTTTACCCAGAGAAGTGTGGATCTGTGGAATGCTTTGCTGCAGAGGGTGGTCAAAGCAGGTTCACTGAATATGTTCAAACGTGAGTTAGATAAGGTTGTTGTGGGCAGGGGAAGTTATGGGGATAAGGCTGGGAATGGATACTGATAGTGAATAATGAGCCATGATCTGAAAAATGGTGGTGTTGGCCTACTCCAACACCTACTGTCTATTGTCTATTGTCTTTTGAACTCCCTTAGTTGATCCCTTTTGATTGAAAAGACATGCTTCCACCTACTCCAGGTCTATATGGCTAACGAGGTCAATACAGGCAATAGATGTTGTGAGAGGTAACCTGGGGAGTGCTTGATTTGCTGGGCAGGTATGCAAATTGAGAAGTGGTGTTCTCAGTCTACAGTTCATGTACAGCTTGCCAGTGCTCCCAATGAATAAATTCAAGGTGTCAAAGTCATCCCAAATTCCCCTTCTACATTTTGGGTGATCATGGATCACAGATCCCCTGGCATTAATGGAACATTACAACTTTTCATGGAAGGCTCGAAAACATGGTTGAACCTTCTCCTCTTGTCTTGTTGAAACTTTGAATAGATTGTCCGTTTTGAGAACCTGGTGTCAAGTGTACAAAAGACATGGCCTGTCCATTCAAACTGACTGTATGTAATTAGGATCTTGGTGCTGGAATGAGGACACCAATCTTGATTTACTTATTCTGCCAGTGGATTTGCAGGATTTTGCAGAGAGGACAATGGTATCTTTTTTGAGTGTTTTGAAGGCTTGCTGTAGTAGTCTGTGCCTCAGGGGAATACATCCTAGAGATCATAGATATTGTTTTGGGTGCAAGGTATTATTGATCAGACCCTCTTTTCTTTGGGTGGCCATAGTCTGTGCTGATGCACTGAAGCTGATATGAATTTCAATATGTCCTTCCATTGAGAAGTGGCTCTTGAGATACAAGAACCAGTCCATATTTTCAAGGACCTTTGTGTTGCCATCTGTTATCAAAAAGCAATAGACAATAGACAATAGACAGTAGGTGCTGGTGTAGGCCAATAGGCCTGGCGTGGCAGCACCGCCATTTTTCAGATATGGCTGATCATTCACTATCAGTACCCATTCCCTGCCCACAAAAACCTTATCTAACTCCCTTTTGAACATAACCAGCGAATCTGCCCCTACCACCCTCCATGGCAGAACATTCCACAGATCCACACTTCTCTGGGTAAAAAAGAATTCTCCTCATCTCCCTGTATTCTTAAACTATGTCCTCTAGTCCTAGTCGCTCCCAACATTGGGAAGATGTAATCTGATTTCATTCTGTCTAGCCCCTTGATAATCTTATATACCTCAATCATGTCTTCCCTCATCCTTCTAAACTTCATCGCATATAAGCTCAGTCTTTCTAACCTTTCAGCATATGTCAATCCTGCCATCCTGGGAACTAACCTTGTAAATCTGCACTGCACTCCCTCTATAGCGAGTATGGCCTTCCTCAAATTTGGGGACCAGAACTGGACGCAGTTTTGTAAAATTGAACAGATTGGTAGAAGACATTTCTTTTATGTGATGTTAGGTATCAGTCTGTAGTAACCTGGGAATTCACTATTGGTGTGATGTTCTAAGGACTGGCTTCTTCCCCGACTCCATGCCCACTTATCCTGATATAAAACCTGATCCCTGCCAAAATCCCAGTTCAGTCTAAAGACCATGTGTGTTATTCTTACTGAATAAAAGCATGTTGTACTCTTTCTAGTCTTGAGTGCTCTCAGTAGCGCTACAATTTTATTCAGTAAAGCATAGGATGGAAGCTCTGTTGAAGCCCTCGATGTTCCTCAATAACCCTCTGTCCCCAGAGGCCCTGGAAGAGTTAATGTACTGGCTAGAGTGCTTCTAAATGTACCAGATAGCCACACAAATGGTCTACTTCATGGATGAACCCTAAAGGATTCCCAATCATTAGGGATTGCACAACTTACGAATCGACTGTCAAAAGGTTGAAGGCTCGCTACGTGAGGCCCCAAAATGCCGTCTTAGCAAGGCATCACCTCTCGCAATGGAAGCAGCGGCCTGGTAAGTCCATTGAAGATTTTGTCCTCATCCTATGGGCACTCGCAAGGATCTGCAAGTAAAAGGACGGCACGGCCCAAGAGTGGGAAGATGAGCAGATCTAAGTACATAAGGCAGCGGTTGCAGGAGCAAGGCAGCGCAGCACTGACTGACAACATGCGGCTGGCCAAGTTGCTGGAGATGGTCCAACTAGGAACTGATAACTTGTAAAGCACCCTCCATGATGATCTGGTTGATAGAGTGGCTCCATACATGGCATCAGCCCTGATGGTAGCGGCCTCCGGCATTAAGGGATGCTTTTTCTGCGGTCAGCAGCAGCATCCAAGAACTCGATGTTTGCAAAAGACCCCATCTGCTCCGGTTGTGGTAAGAAGCGGCACTGGGTGAAGGTCTGCAGGGTAAGGGGGAGTGCTGAGAAGTCCAACGTATGTGCGACCACTGACGGGCCGATGGAAGGTGGGTCCGAAACCTAAATCCATGATCATCTGGTGTCACTGTTGCATGCCATGGCCTTCCTGCGGGGCCGCGAGGAGAGATCAGTGATGCTGGAAACCCCAGCGGCCATCCTCATGAGATGAGGAGGGGAGTGGCTATATTGCCACATCACATGATCTCCGCCATCTTGCCGGTTTCAAAATCAGTGCCAATAGAAGAAGAAGCAAGGTGGCCATCTTGCCTGCCCTACAATCTGCAAGGGGCAGCAGCTTCAGCGTGGGGAACGACTGCATCTCCGGAATCCTGGCAGCAATGGTGTTGGACCAGGCGATACCACACCAACTGAACAATTCCACGATCAAGGTGGGGGTTTACGGACATAAACTGAAATGTTTTATTGACTCTGGTTGTACTGAGAGTTTCATAGATGCAGAGACAGTCCAAAAACTTAATCTTAAAGTGTATTGTTCTAATTATAGGTTTTTTTTAGCATCCCATATGCATTCTGTAAATATTCAAGAACATTATATGGTTCATTTATTTTTACGGGAGGGGGAGTTCCGTAATTTTAAACTGTATGTACTTGAGAATTTATTTGGCCTAGTTTTGTTGGGCCTAGACTTCTTGTGTCACTTTAAAAACGTGACTCTGAAGTATTCTGGTCCTCTCCCTCCCATTACAGTTTGGAATGGAAGGCCTCAAAACTCTGATGCCATTTTCTGTCCCTCCACCTCCATTGTTCCCCAATCTGAGAGCTGATTCCAGACCAATTGCTACAAAAAGCAGGCACTAGAGCACAGAGGACTGGACAGTCATCAAGGCCAAGACACAATGACTGCTTGGTGAGAACATTATTAAGCACAGTACCAGCCCATAGAGAGCACAGGTGGTTGACGTAAAAGGGGAAGAAAAGTCCAGGCTAGTAATTTACTATAGACAAACTATTAATTGTTCCACACTCCTGGATGCATACCCCCCCCCCCTCATATTTCGGACATAGTGAATGGAATTGTGCAGTATAAGGTTTATTCGACCATCGACCTTAAAGTTGCTTACCACCAGTTGTCAATCCATTCCGATGACCATCCCTACACCGCTTTTGAGGCTAACGGGAGACTCTATCAGTTCTGGATGGTCACATTTGGTATCACAAATGGGATCTAAATCTTCCAGGGGAAAAGGGACCGAATGGTGGACAAATTTAAGTTGAAGGCCACCTTCCCCTACCTCGACAATGCTACTATTTGTGGCCATTCTCTGGAGGACCGTGACACCAATCTCCAGAACTTCCTCCATGCAGCTGAGGCCTGAAACCTCATTTACAACACCAGTAAATGTGTGTTCAGGGCTAAAAGCCTAGCCATCCTGGGTTACATGGTGGAGAATGGCATCATTGTCCCCGACACACAAAGGATGTTCCCCCTGTTGGAACTCCCAATCCTGAGGACCATGAAAGCATTGAGAAGATGCCTGGGCTTCTTCCCATATTATGCCCAATGGGTACCTCAATATGTAGTCAAGGTTTGTCCCCTTCTACTCAGAGACACTGGGTAGAACTCATATAATCCACTTACCATTGGTCTCTTTGGCATGAGGATGATGGAGGCTGCCTCAAATCCTGTAGAGTCTCAGGACTGTGGCAATGAGATGTGGAAGATATCCATTAGACCTCTGTCCACTGGGTCACACAGTCCTTCAGTACCTGCCCAGGTATGATGTCCGGTGCTGCTGCTTTGTGTGTATGCTTCAGTGAACATGTTGATGACGTTTTGCAGCTTCAACCTCGACTGTGTGCATACACCAATGGAGCAGATGTACTCAGCTTGATGCTCAACGTTGCGGTGACATAGGCTGAACAGTTTCCTATTTGCCATGTAGGCTTGCTTTAATCCACAGGATAGCCAGTTGGAGATGAATTGCAGCATTATGGTAAGAATGATGGAGGAATGTGTTCAGGTGATTTTTGCATCTTGACTTGATTATCAGTCTGTTCTGAGATTGGTTGATTATGAAAATGTTGGATAATATCATGGCTTTCTTACCATGATGTAGCAGACAAAAAAATGGAGATGAACTGCTGCAGGAAACTAAATCTGACAAGTAAGTTCTACAATCCTTCTCAATGCATGGAGTCAAAATGTGTTGTGAAATCAAAGAAAGTCAGGTTTTGTGATTGATGTTCCTTTCTGCTGGAGCCAAGGATTGGTAAGATTGTGGCCTTTCTAGCCCTTTAGATGTCCAGAATGTAGTTTGTAATTTGTGGGTCAGACCTTAGAGCAATAGAAAAAATTCATCAACTCTGGTGATTATTTCCACAGAACCAGAGAGCAGGGAGGCAACTTTGTATTTAACACAGTTGGATATATTCTGTTTCTTGAAGGCACTCATGGTAATGTCCCCTGGCATGTCATCCTCTTTCCAAATGTGGAAGATGGGGTGAGGAATTAATGACCTAACTTTTATTCCACCAGATTTTAGGGCTTCTTTAGAAATACCATCTGCTCCCAGGGCCTTGTTTCTCAATGCATTTTTTGCCTTAATGATATTTTGTGGCAGGGGCTCAGCCGTGAGCCTGGTTTTCTGTGGGTTGAACTCAAGGATGCTCATGAATGCACTGCAGCCAGAAGGTAGAAAATATCCACAACTATGGCAGGTTACCAAGGGATTCTAACCAAGGTCTTTCCAAATGTTAAGTTGTATTCTTAGGCCAAGTACAAGATTCAATGTTTGGATGTAAATAAAGCCCTATCAAATTAAAATGTAATTAGTGTAAAGCTATCAAAGTTTCTACATATATACAACAGTTTTTGAATTTGATGAATAAAAATGTAAACGACATATTAAGTTTAAATTTAAATGTCACATTATGCCTGGTAGAGTGAGAAAGGTTATTTAGCAAGCGTCTAAAAAGTCCACTTTAGCATACATGGAACTCTATAAAGTAGAAGGGCAAGAGCACAATTCAAAATTCCTTTATTGTCATGTAATAGTACAGAACATGTAATATTACACAAAATTGCCTTTTGCCTGCTGTAAGGAAGATAAAGAGTCACCATTAGTGCCTCTTGGCGTCCCTTACTGTACAAGGGAAAGAGAAGCAAAAAGGGATCCCTTCAGAGTCACTGAGGATTTGTCTCCAGCATCTCCTGTAGTCTCTGAAACTGCACAAACATTTGTTCAATCCATTGGCAACCTGAGCTCCAGGTCCAAACCTCCGACGTGATCAGGAAGTCTTCAGCGCCCGAGGCCCTACAGGAGCCCTTCTTGCCTCAGCACCATCTTGAATCTTGACTCCGATACCTGGTTCCTAGTAGCCAGTCTCTGGCAGTTTGTGTGGGCCCACCAACCGTAAGTTGCCCGTAGTTTGGTGGGTCCCTCAACCACTGAGCCCCTAACTGGCTTGCTGCTGTGGTCACTGTCCTGTAAGGTAATCTCATCTGCTTCTCCTTCTCAATGTGGGGTGTTTTCCCTGTTTATGGTGATCTGTGCTGATCTGCTGCTTCCTATAGTCTGCAATCCCTTGTGGCCACTGCAAAGCACAGGCGCAGCCATTTTGGCCACAAACCTCCGTGGTTACAGGATTTTACTTGCCCACGCTATTGGCTCCTTTAACCGGCTGTTTAAAGCCTGTACAGAATTGCTAACATTAGGACCAGGTGGTTGAGCCCTTCAGAGCAGCATGGTGTTGCCTGTTCTCCTGGGTCTGCATCAGTGACAGTGCTATCATTACAGAGCACTGGCAGCACCGTCATTTTGCCACAACAGAGTAGTGGAACAATAAAGGTCAGTTAGTACAAAACAAGGGAATGAAAGCACTGTTGTGTGGTTCATTCAGGAAATTGATGGCTGCGAGGAAGAAACTGAAATTAAACCTATTGCACACTTTTACTCTCTTAAGCCTTCTTGCTGATGGAAGAGGGACATTTAAATAAAGCCAATTAATTACTCTTGCAGCTGGATGAGCAATGTTGGATCATAGAGGAACTTCCAAGCAAATCCATCTGAATAAATGATCAGAAGCACTCAAACTCTATCCAAGTTGGGCATCAGATTATGGAGGCACAGTTAGTGTAGCAGTTAATGCAATGCTCTTCCACTGCCAGTGACCCATGTTCAAATCCGGCACTGTCTCTAAGGAGTCTGTGCATTCTCCTTGTTTCTGCGTGGGTTTTCCTGGGTTCCCTCCCACTTTCCAAAGATACACAGGATTGGTAGGTTAATTGGATATATTTAAGCAGCGCAGGCTTGTGGCCAGAAGGCCCTGTTACTGTGCTGGATCTCTAAATTAAAGTTAAATTAAAATAAAATAAAATTAAGAAGTTGATATACAACAGTTATACTCTGCCTATATTCTCAACTCTAGACCTGTTGGAAATAAATAAGGATTGAATTTCTCTTGGAATTCATCATAATTGTTTTGAAAATTCTATAGAAATTGAGTTGAAGCAACAAATGCATTCAGAATGCAGCTGAAGAAACACAGATAATCAAGGAACCTCCCTTCCCTATGGATAATTGAACCTTAATTGCAAAAATATTTTAGAGGTATAGAAAAATTGCCTCGCCAAAATAGCACAGTACTAAATATGTACTAGAAGCAATGTAAACAAAAACATAAGGGCAATTTTAGAAGTGTTTGGCTTGTGGTGTTTCCGTATGTTTTACTCCAAATGGGTCACAAGGGATTAAAATTCCATCTCTATTTTCAGTTCTGTACATTAATTAGTAATTACAAATCGCAATGGGCAGAAAGCCCATCCAAAGCTATTACAAGCTTCCCTCAACATCTTGTGGCCTTTACCAGAGGGCTGATGAGCTGTTGACTGTTATTAGCAAGCATAGGCTCACTTCTGTCTATGAATAAGTTGGATTGCTCCGAATTTCCCTTTTATATAACTCTATTCATATGCCTTTCAGAATGTCTCAAAATGCAATTGAATTGCAAGTTAGGAAATGCAGCAACCAATGTGTATATAGTAAGCTGCCACGAATAGCAGTGCAATATTTAGCAGATAATCATTTTTGGAAATGTTGATTGAAGGCTGAATGTTGGTTGGACCATCTGCCACAAGTCCCCAGATCCTTGTTGGAGTAAATCATAGGATATGTTACATCCGCCTTGTGTTTATCTGAAAGTCAACATTCATCATTGTGCAGCTCTCCCTCACTACCTCATTGCCGCATCATTTTAGGTTTGTGTGCGTAAGTCTCTGAAGTGGGTGAGAACTGCAGCTTGGACTGGAATTTTGAATTTTTAAAATGTTATTTTTAGCACTATAACATGGTAGAAGGCCAGGCTGGCACATGAGACCCATGTGGTTCAACAACACCCAATTAATCAGCCAACCCCATACAGTTTTGGCATGTGGGAGCAGGGTCGGCGCCGGAACTAGTCTTAGCGGAGGGCATTAGGGTAACTATGGGGGGGGGGGGGGGGAAACAATCTGATCTTTGAAAACTTGCTCAGCAAGGGGGGGGGAGGAGTGAGTGGTGGTGCTGCCTACCTGCCTATCATGAACTTCTGTCCACCGCCGATCCTTTTCCCCCTCCCTCCGATGTAACAGACAAGCACACTGCTTATAATGGGTGGAGACTAGTGACGATAGACACTAGTGATGCTAGGCTGTGAGTTGGGGGGGTTAACAATACATTGTTTGGGTGGGGTTAATGCCCATGAATGCCCACCCCCCCCCAACTTGGCACTGACCCTGTGTGGGAGAAATATGAAGCAGCCAGAGAAAACCCACGCAAGTCATGGAGAAAAGATACAACCTCCTTACAGACAGTGCCAGATTCAAACCCAGATTGCTGGTCTTGTAAAAGCACTGCGTTAATGATTATGAATGTAATATGGAGGCAGAGCACATTGTGCTGTTCCAATCACCTTTTGTACTCCCATTGAGAAATGAACTTCTTGATGATCATTCATCACCTTATTGAGTGTCTTTTCGAGACTGAGAAAATATATGACTAAATAAAATTAATTGGAACTGTTCCAAGCACAAAGATGGGTAATAATTACTTCCTTGAAATGAAAGCTTTTCATATTTTTATATTATAGCCCACATCTGATGGTATGTCTCCAGCATAGTTGAGAAAAAAAATGATGTTGGGTTAAAGAATGTTGATAATATACAGTATTTGAGGGAAGTTTTATTTTGTTTAAGTGATTGAGTTTTGATTTCAGTTTCACTGTTTTCATATGTCAACAGTTTCTCATTATGGACATAGTAACAACAAACAGAAATGCTGAAGGAACTCAGCCGGTCTCGCAGCATCCATAGGAGCTAACGATATATTACCGACATTTTGGGCCTGAGCCCTTCTTCAGCCTTCTTCTTCCATATATATGAATGCATATATTTTTGGGTGATGTCATTGGTTAGTGTGGTACACCTCCAGGATTGCACAATGAGACATAAAATGCTATTTTAAAGTTATAAAAAAGTCAACAACAATAGATTCATATTCCTTGAAAAACCTCTAACTTTGTGTGCAACATTGGTTTTTTACATATTTTCACATGGGAACATTTTGGGAAATACAATGTTTTTTTAAAACAACAAAACATGTTGCATTGCAAGTCACATCGCTGCTAGACTTGCAGATTGCATCTTTCAGGCTAAACATGCTGCAAAAGTATTTAAAGGCCATTTCATGCCAGGCCTCTGCCTGGAGGCCAGTTGCAAGCGCGGAGGGAAAACGTAAAAGGCTACTTCAGCATTCCATTCATGTCAAGAACCACCTTGTAGCACCCTCCAGATCCATTGGAAGTGGGGCGACTGGCGCTGTAGCGACACAGGTGCATGGGGGATTATGGGTAAGGAAGACAGCCATTGCTCTGCCATATTTTGAGCTGCAGAGAGCAGACCCAAAGGCCAAAGCAGCTTGGTGAGGCTGTCACAGCCTGCACCAGCCACCCCCTGATGGCTACCATGGCCCCTGATGTCCCCCGTCGGTCCCCGCTGCCCAGACAGCTTCCACAAGCCCCCATTGCCTGATGGCTCCTGCCAGATGCCCTGCCTTGACTGGGTCATGGAGGGCGAGGGGTGAGTGGGGAGATGGGTCGTGGGCTGATGGGGCCATCAGGCTGCCCCTAACTTGCCGCTTTCAGCAGCTGTACATTCATGTGGGACAGCGGAGTGTAGCACTTCACCGATTATCCTTCCCCGAGAAGGGTTGGATTCAGCTCCTCAGAGCTTGCCACAGTGCATTCAGAAAGGTAATTCTATGATATGCAGGTAACAATTACTTTTGGTACAGGCAATTAAGAAGAGAAAAAAATATCATTCTGGAGCTATTAGATGCAGAGTGATGACAGTTGATGGAAATAGTGCAGGAGAAATTAATGTTGGAATAGGGACTTAATGGAGGAATAATGAGAAGCATCAGGTCAACCTTGCAGAGTGAATGGAGTTGACCTTCATGGTAGTGGCCAATTCACAAAAGTTTGCTTTCTCCAAATAAGTTGAAAGTGTTAATGAATTATTGCATGATTAGATGAACTGTGATGGTGGAAAGGTAAGAGGGAAAATGATTGGTGTTACACTTCATGTTGACATGGGAGCATGCTCTGAGAAGGGAACAGGCTGCTATGGGCATATGGGGACTCTTTGATAAAGGTGGGGGGAGCAGAGGGGCTGATTGGCCCAAAATTTTAAACTCAAGTATCAATTTCTAATAAAAAGTCTTTTTATCAATCGACGATACACAGTTAGCACAAATCACACAACTTGCAACTTAAAATAAATATTGTTTTTCTGCCTTTCTTAGCAGCAAAAATATCAATTATTTAGTCAATGTTTTTGTCAACAGACAAGTCAAGCCCTCAATGCTGCAGGATCTCCCAATGCACCAATTCCCTCTCCACCCCAGTCCAGCCACCACCCCCTCTCCACCCATCCATCCCTACCTTGACCCTGTCGACCTCCTCTGCCAACCCATCCCTAACTTGCTCTACTGACCCCCTCTCCCCCCCACCCATCCTCACCTTTTCCCTGATGACCCCCTTCCCCAGGTTGTACCTGTAGAAGCTTCTCTAGCACCACTGCTTCCAGACCAATCAATGCTGAATGGTGCAACTTCACAGCCACCTCAGCTCCATTGCCTCGAGAGCCCAACAGTGGCCCTGACCCCCACGGCCCTCCTGCATCTTTGCTGCTTCTGATCCATGCCCAGCTTCCTCTCTCCTCGGTGGCGCAAACTCACTTTAAGGCCAGGCTGCCATTTTGCGGGGCCAAACAGCAGCCCCACTCCAAGCTGCGATGGTATTGGAAGCATTGCAATAGCGCACATTGCTGTTTTTCTCTCCCTCCCTCCCCCACCTCGCCCGCACGCTGCTCTGCCCAGGTTGATGACTGCAGAGAGGCATGTCACTAGCCACCTGACAATCAATCAGGCACCGAGCCAATGGAAAACAAGCTCAGTGCCGGTGCAGCCATGGAGGGAAGGGGCCAAGGTAATTTGGAGGGCCCCTGCAGAATGAGCAAGTCCAAGTTAAAATAACAATTGTAGCATCCTCCAGATCTTTTTATCTTTAAACTAACTGTGATTTTCACATTAAATTTCCTGCCACTTGAAACTGAATGGCAACAGGGCCTTTGATATAAAATTGGATCCATCTTCGAAATCAGCCACCATTAACAACCATGTCACCATTCACAACCATATTACTGTTTCCTTAATGCCAGATGAAGCAATGTAAGTCCAGCCTCAGCACTAGTATCGACAAATTTAATTTATTTATTTGTTTATCGTTTTTCTTTCTCTGTCTAATATTTTTTTCTTCTTGCTTTGCCTAAATTTTCCCCACTATTTTTTGCTCCCCTGAGTTGTATGCCCTGGTTGGCTGGTAGAGAAGGAAGATTGCAAGGTAGCCATGAACTTCCAGTCACCCGGGACTTAAATTCCACAACCTTGACTATGCCTGACTTCTCTATCTTTGGCCCCCGTGTCATTCTAACAAAGTAAATTCAAGTGACTGCATCATCATCCACCTGAGCACATAGAAGTCTTAGGGACTCAAGATCAAATCAAGCCACATCAGATAACCAGCCCTTCCTATTTGTGCCAGAAATGACCAGGTCAGACATAAAGTCATTCACTTGTAACATGAAGTTCATTTTCCCCTCTCCACAGCTGTTTCCTGATCTGCTGGGTATTTCCAGGATTCTCCTTTCTTTCAGATTTCCAGCAAATGTTCGATCTCCATTTCTGATGGTTGCAGACTGTTCTTTGGTTTCTTTTTTTTCTTTAACTTCTTCCACAAAAAGTGATGTTTTCACCTGGACTTCCTTGACCATCACCCTACTACAGACATGCCTTTTTATTCTCTTCCCCTCTCTACAACATAAAGCTTGCTTGCTTTCTTTTGGAGAAATTGAGTTTGTCAGGCATCATCTGTTGAGTCAAAGGGATGGCTGGCATTTCTGATTGTGACCCTGCACCAAGACTGGGAGTATAAGGGGGAGATAGCTAGTATAAAGAGTTAATGGGGGGGGGTGGGAGGAAGCAAGACAGGAATTAGCAAGCGATAGGTGGATCCAGGTGAGGAAGGGTAGATGATTAGATAGATCCAGGTGGAGAAGAGAAGTGTGAATATAGGGACAGGGTTGAGAGATGATAAGTGGAGACAACAAAGGGCTGCAGATTATGGAATCTGATAAAGGGAAGTGATGAGTGGAATCAGACATGGGAGGGATGATTGGAGATGGAAAAGGGGAAAGAGACAGTTGCATGTGTGGGTGTCATACTGCTCCCATCCCCAAAATAAAAACCTTAAATCTACATCAAACCTCATCTTTTTCACAATTACTTTAAGGCTTACTGAATTGTGTTGCTGTTTGCAAAGGTTCCCATTGTGGATCTATCCACCACTTGTTCATCCTCATTCCCTAAAAGAAGAACACTGAAGGCTCCAGAAAGTAGCAAACATAGCCAGGTCCATCGCAGGATCTGACTTCCAATCCATTGCAGTCATCCATGCACTGCCTCAAGAAAATAGCTACCATAATAAAAGACCCCATCACCCTGGTCACAATCTCTTCTCACTGCTTCCTTAGGGACAGAAACCTGGACCAGCATCTCCACGTTTAAGAACAGTTTTTTTCCAACACCTATAGAGCTCTCAAAACTCCTTTTGTTACCCTGATCATGGACTGCTCTGACAGCACCAAATCGCTGCCTAGACTATTGCAAATCACCATTTGTTCTTGTACTAGGATAACTGAATATTTATATTATTTGCTTGTTTTTTGTATTTATTGTTTCTTTTTAAATTCAATTTATGTATACTATTGTATTCTATTTTTACAAAACACTTGTTTGGTGCATTTGTACGTTGTACAATGTATATGATAATAAATGTTATCAAAATGTCATGCAGCATAGGCTGTTTGGCTCAACTTGCCCACGCCGACTAAAATGTCTTGTCCACACTCGTTCCACTTGCCTATATTTTCACTGCCATTATTGTAAGGTTGAATAGAGCTTCCTTCTGAGTAGGATCCTCTCCAACCTGCTTTAAAAACCCTTTCCTAGATGCATTTAAAAAAATCCTCCCCATCTAGGCCCTTTACACTTAGGCTATCCCAGCCTATATTGGGAAATTTAAAGTCTTTTACATCCTCCTGTTATTTGTCTACAGATCAGAATCCTTCTATAATTCCAACAAAGTGATTTTTCCATTTCTTATTTCTATCTTCTAGCCATATAACTTCATTTGCCAATAGCTCCCTGACTACTGATCCAACTGTCTCCCTGATAAGCAGTACCGCACCTCCTTAACTCTAAGTCTAATCTCTTTGGAGCCACCCACCCTCCCTGACCACTCCTCCCACCTCTGACCCCAATCATGACTAAAGATTCTATATTCAGGAACACAGAGCTGCTATTCCTGCTCTTTTTCCAGCCACATTTAGTGATTACCACAATATCATAATCCTTCATGCTGACCCATGCTCTGATATAATCTCTTTCCTGAAAGCGTCCTGTTTTTAAATTAATACAGTTAAGCTTACCAGCCCTTCTACCCTTCCTCACCCATCTCTGGTTGCTTTGCCCACGAGACTTGTCTGCTCCATTTATTTAATGTATTTCTTTCTCCACTCCTACTACAGTAATTTTTGGCCCCATCCCACTGTATTTAAACCTCTCCAAATATTACTGTCAAACTTTCCTGCCAAGATATTGGTTCCATTCCAGATTCGGGTCAACCTGTCCTTGTCATTGCTAATTCTTTTATTCTGTATGAAACAGTCCTGCCCTCAGAATGCCATC
Organism: Narcine bancroftii; assembly: GCF_036971445.1. Classification (NCBI taxonomy): domain Eukaryota; kingdom Metazoa; phylum Chordata; class Chondrichthyes; order Torpediniformes; family Narcinidae; genus Narcine; species Narcine bancroftii. The sequence goes on along the minus strand of NC_091471.1, from coordinate 181,125,345 downwards.
GCTGGATATTAATTCCAGAATAGTGAAAGCCAGCTGAACAACAACAACAACAACAACTCCTTCCTCATCCCTCCTCCCTCCTTCCTACTCCCTCTTCCTCCCTCCTGGATCAATGCTGCAAGTAGACAATGAGAACTGAATCAGGTCTAAGATCTTCCATGGCACCAAATAAAGATGTCTATACCTTTGCAAAGTCAGTTTTCATGCACTAGATTAACAGAATATTTATTATGGAACATAGAATATTACAGCACAGTACAGGCCCTTGTGGCCCCTGTTGTTGTGCTAACCTTCTTTCTTTGGCTTGGCTTCGCGGACGAAGATTTATGGAGGGGGTAAAAAGTCCACGTCAGCTGCAGGCTCGTTTGTGGCTGACAAGTCCGATGCGGGACAGGCAGACACGATTACAGCGGTTGCAAGGGAAAATTGGTTGGTTGGGGTTGGGTGTTGGGTTTTTCCTCCTTTGCCTTTTGTCAGTGAGGTGGGCTCTGCGGTCTTCTTCAAAGGAGGAATATATATATATATATATATATATATATATATAACCTATATATATATATATATATATTGTGCTGCTGTGGTTGCAAAAATTGCAACCTCCCTACCTTACAATCCTTTCTTTTTCTTTCTTCTAAGTGTCCATCTAAGAGTCTCATAAATGCCCCTCTTGTTCTAGCCTTCACCACTACCATTGGCAAATCAGTCCAGGCACTCACAAGTCTCTGTTTTAAAAAAACCTTAGACCTGATGTCCCCCCCTAAATGTTCCTCTCTTTACTTTGTACAGATGTCCACTGGTCTTTGCTGCAACTTACCTAGGATAAAAAAAAAGAGCTGGCTATCTACCTTATCTATGCCTCTCAGAAACTTGTAGTCCTCTATTAAGTCATCTCTAATCCTTCTTCATGCCAAAGAAAAAGCCCTAGATCTACTAGCCTTGCCTCTTACGACTTATTTTCCAATCCAGCAACATCCTGGTAAATCTCCTCTATGTTCTCTCTATAGCTTCCACATCCTTCCTATAATGAGGTGAACAGAACTGAATACTATATTCCATGAGTGGCCTCACCAGAGACTTATAGAGCTGCAACATTATCTCATGACTCTCAGAATCAATGCCCCAACTAATGTGCCCAGCGCACCACCTTCTTAACTCTCCTATCAATCTGCATGGCAACCTTGAGAGATCTATGGATTTGGACCCCAAAGTTCCTCTGTTCTTGCACTCTGTTAAGTATCCTACCATTAACCTTATACTCTGCCTTCAGGTCTGACTTCCAAAATGGATCACCTCACATTTATCTGATTGAACTCCATCTGCCACTTTTCTGCTCAACACTGCATCCTGTTGTAACCTACGACAGCCTTCTACACTATCCACAACACCTCCAACCTTCAAACCTTCTGACATCCCTCCATATCTTTGGCCAGGTTATTTATAAAAATCACAAAGAGGAAGGGTCCCAGAACAGAGCTCTGTGGAACTTTACTAGTTTCTAACCTGCAGGCAGAATATTTTCTGTCCACTACTACTCTCTGCTTACTACATGCAAGGTAATTCTGAATCCACACAGCCAAGATTCCATGGATTACATGGTTCATGACTTTCTGAACAAGTCTCTCATGGGGGAGACTTCCTGTCAAATTCCTTACTAAAATCCATGTACTCTACTTCTACCTCCTACATTCATCAATTTCATTTGTTACCGCCTCAAAAAACTCAACTAGTCTTGTGAGGCACGACTTTCCATTCAAAAAGCCATAGTGACACTCCCTGAGAAGACTACTTCTCTAAATGCTTATAAATCCTCTCCAATAGTTTACCCATAAGTGATATAAGACTCACTGGTCAGTAATTCACAGGATTCTCCCTATTAACTTTTTTAACGCCATCCTCGAATCCTCTGGCACCTCCCCTGTGGCTAAGGAGGATGCAAAGATCATTGTCAATGCCCCAGAAATCTCTTCCCTCCCTTTTCACAGCAACTTTGGGTTTAACTCTTCCTGTCCTGGGGACTTATCAATCCTAATGTTTTTAAGAAGATCCAACACTTCCTCTTTCTTAATCTCATGAGCTTGTTCTATTCTAACCTCATTTGTCTAAGATCCTTTTCTCTGGTGAATAATGAAGCAAAATATTCATGTTGGACCTCCCCAACCTCCTCCACCTTCAGGCACATGTTGCCTCTTTATACTTTAGTGACCTTACCTTCACTCTCAATATCCTTCTGTTCTTCACAAAAGCATAGAACCACTTAGGGGTTTCTTTACTTTTACTTGCCAAGGCCTATGCATGCTCCCTCATAGCTCTCCTAAGTCATTTATTAAGTTCCTTCCCGGCTACCACATAATTCTCATGAGTCTTTCCCATTTTATGCTTCCTAAATCTAAGATCTGCTTCCTTCTTCCTCTTAACTAGCTGCCTCACTTTTTTGTCAACCATATTTCCCTTTCCCGACCATCATTTCCCTGTCTCAGTCAGACAAACCTATCCATTCACTATCTATATATTTTTGTATTTGTTTATAATCCAATGGGTGTTGGTTCATTGACTCTGATGGTGAATTTCAGTTTTGATGTTTGTCTTCATCAAAAGGTAACTCTTGTAAGAAAGGGAGGCCCATATTTCTAGGGTTTTGCTGTGAGTACAGTACAGCCGGGACAGTCTGGCAGGGAGCCTTGGTCCTGTTGACATCGAGAATAAGACCCATATTCTCACCTGCTTCAGTGAAACTAGAAAATATGTCTCAACTTCTAAAGATTTGCCATCTTTTTTTTTAAGTGGAATATTCATGTGGTATCAAATAATTTTATTTCAAGATACTTTTCAATTTTGTATCCATTCCTAATAAATGACTCCAATTAGCCTTTGGGGACAACGCCTGTTCTTAACATTGGATTGATTGCCTGAATCTTTCACGTCGGGTGTTCAACAGTAATCATTCATTTATATGTCCATGTTTTTAGATTGCTCCCTGGTACTGATAATGGAAAATGAAACTATAACCAATACTGATGTACATATTTAAATTGGGTTCCATCTGTTTATGTCAAGAGCTTTAGCTAACCATGGCTGAGAAGTGCAAAGAAATGCTCAGGCAATCGATGAACACCATATTGATTTCTAAATTCAGCCATCAATCACTTCATTTTGTGAAAGATATGGAAGTTTTTTCTAAGGTGCAGAGTCTCTTCCTGTGATGAGGCAGCCATCCATAATCAGAAGCGGGAGGAGCTCCCAGCTTTGAATGCTGTGGCAAAGAGGGAACTTGGTTGAGCAGTCTCAGAATCAGAGTGATCCTGCAATGCCTGAGTGAACTGCTCCACCAACTGGCCCTCTGTTATCTTGAACAATTTTAGATAAAAATTAACACTTTTCCATCTTCCTCTGGTTTGCGTTTTATACTGCATTGATCTTTACTTCAGGTACGGTGTTTCTTTTCTAAGTGGACAATCACCAAACCATTTTCTGTAATAGTAGTGAAGAATCACAAGGGACTCCCAAGTTTCTATACAAAAACCCTGTGGAAATTCTGTCCTACTTATTCAAGCTTTATTTCACATTATTCTCAATATGCTTATTTATTGGTGTATTACAGAAATATGCCAGTTAGAATCGAATGGTGTAATATTAAAAATGGACTTGTTAACATATCCATATAAAAATCCTCTGACTGCAATTTTGAAGGAGGCATTAATCTTTAACTGGATTAACTATACTAATTTCAACAGTTTGATTATATACTATTATATTGTGCAACATTATTTCAAGCTTTGGACAAACTGGATCCATGCAAACATTTCTTTTTGGTACACCAAGTAAATTAGAGATTCAAATTTGCAAACAAAAGCCAGCACATGAAATTGTTATTTTCTTGCTAGAGGTATGTAATAATTTGTGGGATGGGGAATTCAAAGGATTCTTATAAACCAAAAGCAAAACAATGGAATCAAGTGGTGTTAGGCAAATTACCTGTAATTATTACCATACTCCAGGCTTTTAACTGTTGCCCACTTTTGTATGGGTGAACTGTTCAGAAGTTTGAAACATGACCAGCACTCCAGAATTGACCCTGGGGTTATTTTAATTCTAGGGCCCCATTTAAATGTGGTTAGCCAATACTCTGTCCAGATCAAACAGCCCAAAAAGCAGCAGTAAAGTTGCACAGCCCATTGCTTGCTCAATGATACTCGGGTCCGCAGATCAAGATTGAGTGGTAGGTGGGTAGAGGGAGTGAGCATGAGGTAATGGGAAAGTAGTTGAATTTTCCTTCTGTACCAGAAACAGGTAAAAACTCAAAACCCTTTTGTGACTCTAATCTAGTTCTCCTACTCATTAACTGAGCCAGGCAGGAAGCCTATTTCTACTTCCTGCTCAAGCTAAAGGCATACGCTGTTCCCAAATACATCATGGGAGCAACAATGGAGTTTTAAGGACTGCACCAGATTTGACCTGGTGTCCTCCCAGCCTGGTCACAAAGCAATTGTTCTGGTCCTTAGAGCTGGTAAAATGAACATGATTTTAACAGTCTTGTGCTGAGAATGAAGAAATGAATTGCCACAATGACATCTTGCTATAACTAACTCCAAATATCAGTTCCATGACTGATAGCATGTCTACACCTTTTGGAAAGATATCTTTCTGTATTAAGTAGGGAGATAAAATGAAAGCAAAGCAGTGAACTTAGTGATGTTAAATACTTTTGTAATTTCCCCATTTCCAAAAGCTTGGAACAGACTGTACATGAGTCTTTCCAATAACTTTTCTGTAAACTTGTGCCTCATCAAATTTAGCACATTCAACAGTTTGCCATATTGGAATATTTGAAATGATATTCCTAGGAATTTTTGTCCCAGCCACAATGGTAATTTATATTCTTCACAGTTATTTCCCCCCCTCATTTTTCCTCTATTCATTCTTGCAATCTTTTGACAATAGTAATTATTGCTATTTGCTGCTATATTGAGGATGAGGAGGGATCACAATTAAACATTTTGAATGTTCAAAGGCATGGACAGAGTCGAAAGGTTGTTTCCTATGGTGGGAGAGTCTAGGACAAGAGGGAAAAACCTCAGAATTGAAGGGTGTCCAACTTTATTTAAAAAGGTCAGAAAAAAATGATTGTGGGAGACAAACTGAAATGCAAGAAAGGAGAAGCAGGGATAGTGTCACAAAATCACCAACTTAATGAACATACTTGGGAAATGTTGCCATTTTCCTGTCATTTTATTAGCTTTTATCAGTTTCAGCAATTGATTTATTGGTAAAGGTCTGCAAATTTACTTTTAAAAATGTGTTTTCCTCTTTGGCCAGAATCTCCATTTCTGCTACATAGGCAGCCTAAAACAAGCTGCTCCATTCTGTTGAACTCAGAATACAAAGTTGGTGGCTAAAATCCTAATTGCCCAACATGCATTTAAAACAGTAAACTCACAATTTATAGCATGTTAACAAGCAGGAACTCAAGATGATATATATAAATTCTGACTGCAAAAATTCCATGGAATTAAAATATCTTCTCAGGGCAGATAAAAGCCTGGTTAGTGTAGAGGGTGTGGTGGGTGTGGAGAGCACAGATTGAATGGAATTTAAGAAGCAAATACTTGGATTTTCCATTGGAAATCAGACCATTATTTACCTGGCCCTGAAATGGTGTCCTCTAAATCCTCAACTCCCTCTCGCTCAGATTTCAACTGTTCAAACTATGCCCTTTCTAACTCATTTAAGAAACACCAAAAAGTATTGGTTTTAAACCTGGATCCATTTAATTTGCTTTAAGCATGGGCCCTTGAATAAGTGGTCAAGAGATAGGAGACATCAACAATTTGGCAACCTCCCCATTAGCTCTTGACAGTGAAACAAAAGAGCTCATTCAAAGCCTTAAAACTGTAGGCTTTGTGGAATAAATGACTGGTTTCTATCCCCTTTCCATGCTACTTCTCTCCCTCCACCCATATCCATATTTGTAGCATGGCTGTTCACTGCACCACACACTTAACTTTCCCATATCTGAAGCATAATTCTTTTAGGTCATACTTTGTGATTTTGGCCACGCACCCCTTATGATTTACCAGCGACTTATAAAAATGAACAATCACATCATAGCACACCTCTGAAATCCCATTCTCTAGTATTGGCTAGCGTGGTTGCCTGCAGGAAGCATGATTTTGTAAAATTGGCCGTAATAAAAATAAAAATGTTAACATGCCTGGGATCATTTGTGGCTGGCCCAGAAATAACAACTCAATAATAACGAAGTACATCGAGTGCTTGGAAATCTTTCAAACATTTAAATAAATCAGGCTGGTAAACCACTTAAGGGTTTGCCATTTCCTATAAGTGTTTCAAAATAATCTTTTTATGACAGTTAAATTTGAAATTCAGAATCACTTAAGATATGGCAGCAACGTGTATCACTTTTCTGGGCATTTGATACAGTTATTCTCTAATTGGGTGTGGAGAAAATGGAATAGTTAAAAATTGAAAACTAGGAAACCGAATGCAGAGCTCATGTAGCTGTTGACTCAATGCCTAAAGCTAACTTGCTGACTTCAACTAATCTTTCCTGTGTGCCACCTTAGAAATAAACACCAGTACAGCTTGGCTCCTCTACCTTAATTAACCCTAATGTTAAATAGTTCAGTAAACATTTAAGCAGTTTCTCCAACTATTTAGCAGACTGGGGCTGTAAATAGAAAGAATTAATAATACATACATACATACATACATTTTAACCTGATGCTCAAATGTATCAAAGCATTATTTTTGGAGTGCATTGTTTGGTTGCTGTACAGCTGATTCATACTTCCCGAGGGATATCCTAGAAAATCTTCATATGCTTCTCTATCAGAACTCTTTGCAAGATTATTCAAGAATGCAGAAAATGTACAAGATGGGAAGTGTACTGTGAATATGACCCCCCCTCCCCCATAGCCTGATTCTCATGAGCTTTTGTTTGAAAACATAATTAACTACATGACCCATTGACCTTTTCAAAAAAATGCAAATGAAACACGCATGCAGACGATATCCTGAGAAATGAGGCATGATCTCATTTGATATGTTCTGGACTATTGAGAAGATGTGGAGACTGAATGTTGAAGTTAGTAGCAAGTGCAACCCCATGTTCTTGAAGAGTGGAGAGTGTCTTGCATTCCTTGGTTAGTTCCTGTACATAGTGTTGGAACTCCCTCATTTCCTGGCAGCTTTTCCTTTATCTGAATTTACATTCACCATTATTTTGGATGACAACCTGCTATATCAACCTGCTTAATATCTTGAGCTATTCTTAGCCATGGCCCTGAGTTAACCAGTAACTCAAGTGTAGTTATTGAAGAATTTGAGCAGTTTGTATGAACATAGGACATAGAACATTATGCATAGTACAGTTGCTTATTCCTTGAAGAAGGGTCCAGGTTCGAAATGTCGGCAATATATCCTTATCTCTGATGGATGGTGCAGACTGGCTGAGTTCCTCCAGCATTTTGGTGTGTTTTCAGCACAGTACAGGCCCTTCAGTCTACAATTTTGTGCCAACTTATGTAAAGCTACACAACAATAATCTAATCCTTCCTTACTTAACACCAATAACCCTTTAGTTTTCTTATATTCATGTATATCTAAAGGTCTTTTGAATGACCGTATTGTGCCAACCTCCACCACTACCCCAGCAATGCATTCCAACACACTCTAAAAACTTACCTCTGGCATCTTCCTTAAACTTTCCTCCATTCACATTAAACATATATCCTCTGGTAATTGTCATTGTCGCCCCAGGGGGAAAAAAAGGTGCTGGCGCCCATCCCTTCATAATCTTATATACCTCTATTAAATCACTCTTATCTTTTGTCATTCATAAGTGTCTTTGTCACTCCAGAGAGAAATAACCTCATTCCATGATGGAAAAATAAAATCTGCAGAAAACTGTTTATATTTCTCTTACCTTCTTTATTGATGCTCATTCTTCATTTCTGCAATTTTGCTGTCATCACATGGATCATTTCTTTTTGTTAGCTCTGACTGGCTAACAAGTGAGATCAGTATTGTTCATTGCTTGGAAGTTATGTGTTCTGCTTGGAGAGTAAACTGCTATTCAATGTGCACATGCACATGCTTGGTACAGATTATGATGGACAAAACATTGGTTACCGACAATTAATGTCCATTGGAGTGTACAAAGATAGAAATAGCAGTTAGTTGGCTACACTGACTTAAACCCAGGTGGCTGTATTGAAATTCTGCTGCAGCCTAACATTTTTCTCAAACATAAAACAGCAGGAAGGAATCCCCACATACTCTTTTCAAGGATCATGAAACTATTTACTGCATAGGCTGTTTTTTTCTGTTGGTTTCTGTAATTCTACAAGGGTTGTATGCTTTCTGCAACAGTTTCAGTGATGAAGTTAAAGGGAATAATGGGGGTTGGCAGGTGTGAAGGTGTTTGTGCATCAGCGTGAAACATTTCCTAAATCACGGGTGCTTCAGTCGCATTTGCTGGTTGTGCATCTTGACTTGGAGATAGATAAAGAGATGGAGAGAAAGACAAAATGCTTGATGTAGGAGTTATAAGGGAGAAAGAAGGATTCTTACCCAGACACTGTATCTTCTCAGAGAGCTTAGCAAACAATTCTCCTTAACTTCTTCAATTAATAAGCATTACAATGCTCACTGGCAAAATGCAAAGCCAAAATCTACAATGAAATAAACCTCTAAACTAACAAAAAAACCTATTGCATCAGGTATAAAATAATCATTTAAGTTGTCCATCCTAAAATTCCTTTTACGTGGTCTAGATCTCCATAGTAACATAATTCAATATTTTTGCTGTATTCTATCCACCTTGTTTTTTTTGTGCAGATGTATATTAATGATACAATCCAGAATGCTTGGCACAGCTGGGTTAAATTTTGACAAACTAACTGTTGTCCTTTTGGTTAGTTTCTGGTTTATGTTCAATTATACTACAATCAGCATTTTTTGTAAACCTCGGGCCTTAAAATAATTTATGTTGAGGTATTTTATGGGCCTTCATCCTGTAATTGAAGTGCACTATTGCGGGCTTTATATGCTTACTAATGTTGTTAGGGATTTACTGGAGTTCATTTGCGGTTGCTCTCAGGGTTTGGGTAGAATTCTATGGTCTACTCCTCAGTATCCAGCTTCTCCTCATCACCACAACAGTTGTTCTGAGTCAGAGAGGAAGATACCTTACCAACCAGAGCTTAGTCTTGCTCTGCACTGTCACCTTCTTCCTACTTAAACTGCACCACTGCTATGAAATATATCTAGAGACCTGGCCACAAAGATCCTGGATGAAGTTCCAGGTAATACTCAGGGAATGTTGCAAATTGAGGAGGTGCCGACAAGTGGGTAAGACATTAAATCCACTTTCTCCATTATATAGAAGCAAAAAAAAATCTTAGGGTACTATCTTGTAAAAGAGCAGTGCATTGCCCTGCAGTGTGTGTGTCAATATTTATACCTTGATTAATATATTGACAAAATAAAATGATCAGCCAATCATTATCACACTGCCATCAATGGCAATTCTCTGTTTACAAATTGAAAGCTGTTATTTACAATACAACGAAAACTGCATAACAAAATTATTTTTTGGGGTGTGGGTGGGATGGTTATAAACCATGTTGAGAGATCCTGAGAGGGAGGCGCTTGTGCTGTAGAAATAAAAATCTGATTTTATTTTTTGTGATGGATCTATGGTCACAACATGTCTCAAAAGGTCTCAAAATGAGCAACACCAGACAAAAATGTGACGGTGAGACAGCAAGATAAGAGGTCAGAAAGGGAGGTTTTAATGAGCAAAAGGAAACAGGTGGAAGGAAAGGTTTCTAGAGCTTGGGACCCGTGTAGCCCATGGAGAACCAATACATTTATATATTAAATAAATTAATTAAGAGCAAATCAGCGAAACCAGAAGTGTGCAGATCTGTGAAAGGTGCATAAAATGTCATTAGCCCCTCTTGGAAGCAAGGAAATAGAAAAGGTCATGAAAATTCTTGATTGCTTATTCACTGGTGGTCATAATAGACTAGTCACTGCTTCTCACGACTGCCTGCTCACTCTTTGTCATGGACGTCCTGCTAACCACCAAGGTATCCATCCACTTACCAGGCTTCAGACCAGATTTTCCAGATTATCAGCCAAGAGTCTCCAAAGAATTCTGTGGTGGGAGGCAAGTTTCTGAAAGTTCTCTGTTGCCCTACATTCATTGTCATTGTGGATATTCCTTCTACCTCCCTCCCCCCACACACACTTCCTGTAGCATGAGTGAACAAATTAGATAAAGGCTGTACTTGAGAGCTATTTCATAGAGAATCTGTCAAAGTGGGGGAAAGATTTTAATGTTTTGCCTGCAAGTAATTGCAGCTTGCTAAGACAGTAAGACAACTTGCAAGGTCCTGAGATAATTAATCTTTTAAAACAATCGAAAAAGTAGGATGACCTGTGATAAAAGGTGTTTTAAACCCATGACACCTGTTGTCCGACAGGTGGGGGAGGGTGTTTAGGGGTGGGAGTTGGTGAGGTTTGACCTGGTATTTTTTGCTACACAGAGTAGGCTTGAAATAATTATTTGTGGAAAGGGTGAGTCGCTGTTAAGATTGGCATTTATTGCTCATCTCTAATTGCCTTCAGGAAGATGGTGCTGAGTTATTTCCTTCTGTCATTGCACTGTTTTTTTTTTGTGAAGACATTTCCACAATGCCAAAGGGAATTCCAAGATTTAGACCCAACAATGATACATTTGCAAGTCGGGGTTGTGATTTGGAGGAGAACATCGGAGTGGTGGATTTCCCACAAACCTGCCGTTCTTGTTCTTGGTGGTAGAGGTCATAGGTTTGCAATGTTCCATTAACATAATACACTACAGTAAAATGTGAGTCATCTATTTCATGGAGCTACCAAACTGTTTGGTATTTACCTTGTTGAGCAAATTTACTCCATTGACCAGACTGCAGTCCGTAAAGGGTTTTTATCAAGATCATGAAAAGACTCCAATGGGATCATTTAGAACAACAATCATTTTGCATTTTTATACCCAACAATTAACAAGTGGACATGGCTAGATTTACATTTGAAGATTAATTGAACAAGTGACAGAAAAGAAGGAGCTGACTCTCAAGACCATTTGCTCAACTCATAATCACCCAGCTAAACCTGCCTCCTAATTATATAAAATTATTAATCAACAGTAAAATGACAATTATTGTTTCCAACTAACTAATTCATGTGCAGGCTTAAGTAGAAAATATTACAGATGTATAACAATTGATAAACTCTTTAAATTATTTATTTCTTCCACAATTCCCTCCTGTTTGATTGTAAGATCAACCTTATAATTTTACTTCAGTAAAAGGGGTTTCATTTACTGGAGGCAAAGATCTCATCTTTAAACATAGTTTTTATCACATTGCTCAGCCTGACTCCTATGGTACAGGGGTATGACCTTCTAATAACTTACCTTATCATGGAATAAAATCAGTCAATTATCTTATCAAACATTAATGTGAATGAAATTTTGTTCTCCTCACTCCTTGAAGTCTTGATCCTTCCTTCCTTACTTAAAAAAAAAACATAGCTTCTTCGATCTCTTGTATCTCTTATTACAGTGTTTTTGATGTGGTCTTTCCCAATCCCTTAGGAGCAGAATCAGGGGTGCACAAACATAAATCATGCAAGAAACTTTTAAAAGTCTTGACCCTCAGCTAGATCCAAAATTGGTTAATTGTTTGATCGTGTTGAATAGGGATACGACCGACTATGCCAAATTGTTGAAGAAATTTACCACGTGGATCAGACTTCAAACACCAAAGACTTTTTATTAAAAATATAATATTAAGGAGAGGCCTAGTTGATAAATGCTCCATGATATCGTGTTTTAATAAAAAATACTTTGTTGTGTAGAGTAAATTTGGTGTTCCTCCCGTCAATTCCTTTTCCAGTCACACCCAGCTCCTCAAAATCTTTTATTTTACTTCTATTCACCTGACTGTGGAGCTCCCTGGTTTGTGGAGGGGTACTTCCAATAATGATTGCATATATTTGAATGAACTGGTAGGTCCAGAATGAAGTACCAGGCAAAAATACCAGCCACAGCAAAAAACGCAAAATATGTATTTAGCCTTTACGTCAAAATTCAGTTTCACTGAACATAAAATGGCTGAATGAAAAAATGGTAATAAAATTTGGAAGTGTGGTTACTCTGTCCAATATCTGGTAACAATACTCAGCCAAAAAAGTCATTTTGAATTCAACAAGGTTTTGAAACAAATTATTTTGGACCCTTTGGGAATTGATTTTGTGGCTATTGGATATTAGTTGCACAGTGTTGGAGAATTTTAGGGACAGTTGAAATGTCTTGAACATTTATTTCACAAAATCTCCAGATGCATTTGCAAACTGTATCCACAGTTAAAGCAACTGTGTGCAAATAGAGAAACATGAAAAATCCTGTTGATATTATTTTTAGCTAATGAAAGTTATTACATCTGTAACAAGGCTTTATGAAACCTTGGGTAGACTTCCCATATAAATTGACTGGAGCACCCGATGTGGGATTAATGGTGTTTATTGCTCACTGTGAAGCCACAGCAACTACTAAAGATATCACATCGCAAAGCTTCAGGTTGATGTTCAGATGACATGAGAAAGAGCAGGCTTGCCCTGCTGCTGTCAAGTTGTATTTACCATTGAGACACCAATGGGGCAAGAGTACATGTGTATGCTGACAAATGATGAGAGCCTATTAAGGGGCTTTGCTGTACGAGGATTTTCTCAGTGGACATGTGGTCTGGCAGTTTAAAAAGCTACTTGTACTGATTACCTTAGCAGATGTGTAGTTATGGTAACCCCCTTCTTACCTCCCTCCTTCCTTGTCTAGTTTGGAGTAAGAGATCAGCCCCAGGGCAGAGATAGTAAATGGCTGTGACAGATTTTAAAATAAACAAACTTTTCATCTACATGCTGAGAAGAGTGAAGCCGTGCTTACCAGAATATCCCTCCCACTCAGAATATTTTTGTAATTGCCATCTAGTTGTTGACAAGATTTCATATTTTTAATGACTCCTTGGTAAAATATTTATCTTGCCTTTAAAACACACTGCAGTTATTGATATTTTCGGAGAATACAAAGATCTATTGGCTTCAGCACTGAAACCATAAACTTCATGTCATGCCTTGGTTTGTGTGAATATTTGTACAACGCCTTAAATTCTATTTAAAATTGATTGCTTTTGACCCTAAACTATCCAAGCCACTTGCCATGTCCAGTCAGTGAGGAAGTTTAATTACTTCCTAAACTTTTCAAAAGAGAAACACAATTGGACATTGGATATTGCAGCCAAGCCAATCTCGCTACTCCCTAAATATCTGACAACTCAAATCCCACTTAAATTGTGCCCTAATTATTCCCCATGCTGGCTTAAGACCAAATGTTCTTGCTGGAATTTTCTAAAAATTTAGTTTTGAAATTTAATGAGAGGGGGGAAGCAGTTTACAGTGTCATGTCCCCTTCCTCAAATATAAATCTCACTGAGTAAAAGGTCATTTAGAAACATAGCAGATCTCCCATGGGACATCAGACAATGGGGTGTTTCATATTGATGGGGGATGGGTCATAATGTAGGTTATGAACTTCAAGGAAGGAGACATGACGCCAGTTGCTACCTTGCTCTCATTAAAATCCAGCGAGGTCAGGTTGGAAGAAATGAAATTGAAACCAGACTTCATTTAATTTCTTTAAATGATCTTGATATCTTGAAATTCGTCAATACCTGTTCCTACTTTGGGTTGCATTCCCAGCAAGGCTGCATCATAATGGAAAGATCCAAGGGCTAAATTATTAGTCTATCTGGAGAACTCACTGACAGAGGCCCTCGTGAGCAAAAACCCAATTTAAATTTGGGTGAATTCTCTTAATACATCAATTACTTGCAAACTCTGTAAGTTTGGAGGATTTGCTTTAATATAAATCTCAAATATACCTCAGTGGACACACCTTCGATATCCACTAGCCAATTGTAATGTGCAATGATTTTTTTTATGACACCTGTATTTTTGTTTTCATCATTCCCCCTTCTTGACATCACTTCAAATTCCACTGGATGATACTGTCTTGTCCTGAACTTCCCAATGGAGATTCTCCACCACAATTAATAGAAGAGTATTTATCCCTTCATTAAACATATCAGGTATGACTGGATGTTGAACCTGCTCCTGAATTGCTTATGTAATAACTGCCAATATTGCATCTCATAGTTTGCATATCTTTTACATTCACAGTCTTGTTTGGGATTGATGACATCTCCATCTCCATCTCCATCAATGTTCATTGATCCCTTTGTTACTCTAGACTCTGGTCCAAGTTATAACCCTTCTCACCAGAGCACCAGTGGAAATAATAAATAGGTTCTGGGAAATGTTTTGTTTGTTATGCAAATTATTTGGGATGTAGAAGGTGTGATAATAATTTCATGGTTGACGTGAAAATTGGTGATCTTTTTGATTTAGACTTCATAATGATACTAAAGAGGTGATTAGGTGGGAAGAGTAACAGTGGATGGAATTTAATCCTGTTAATTGTGAGATGATGTGTTTTCTCAGGACTTATAAGAATGGGATGTGCTCAATGACTTCCAGGGCAATAGAGAGTATGGAAAAGAGGGATTTTGGTGTACATCCTGAAGATGCAGCACCGGAAGATAACGTGATTAGGAAGGCATACAGAATGCAATAGAATATAAGAGCTGGGGGGGGGGGGGGGGGAGGGTCATGTATGCATTTGTGAAATAAAAAAAGGATATGCAGCATTTTTAGGTTTTATTTCATGGGTAGCAAGGTTAGCGTAGCAGTTAGCGCAATGTTGTTACAGTGCCAGCGATCTGGGTTCGAATCTGGCACTGTCTGTAAGGAGTTTGTATGTTCTCCCTGTGACTGCTTGGAATTCCTCTGGGTGCTGTGGTTTCCTTCCACCCTTCAAAACATATGGGGGAATGTAGGTCAATTGGGTGAAATGGGGTGGCACGGGCTCATGGGCTGGAAGGGCCTATTACGGTGCTATGAATAAATTAAAAATTTTCAGCATCTGCAGGTTTTTTTTGATGTACACAACTTTATTAAAAATTGTTAAGCACACTTGGAGCATTGGGTGCAGTCCTGGTCATTGCAATACAAGTGGGACGTGATTGCACTGGAGATAGTGCAGTGAAGATTCACCAATATATTAGCTGGCATTGAGCTTTTAGATTGAAGAGAGACTGGATAGCTTGGATTTGTTTTCAGGAGTCTGAGGAATAGAGTTTGATGAACGTTACCCTTGAGTTTTCTGCAGTGGCTAGCTATACTTCAACAATGGAATAGTTTTGGCACCAATGTAGTGAAATTTATTTGGATTTGGTGATGGTATACACCACAACTGATGGTAGGCACCCTGCATTTTTTCTGCTGAGATTCAAGAAAGATTGGCATGATTACAGGATTGACTTAAGGTTTGGAGTGTGCACAAGATGCTCACTCATCCAATACATCCCCAGAAAGCCAAACATTCCTTGCAACTGTGGTAAGATATTTCAGGTTTTTCTATGGATCCAACTATGTCTTTCTCATCCACCTACTGAAGAAGGTTTTCAAATCAATTGTACCTCATTTGTATTTTCAGAGAGGTCTATGTTGTTGTCCTGGCCTGTGCCTCTTTGATGAGGCTTCCTTTTTCAATCCATCAGTTGCCACAATCCAAATCATTCAGTATCTCTTCAAGTCTCAAATCAGCTATCAACCAAGAAGTTCTTCTTAGCAAGTGCTACAGATGATCGGTGGCAATTAAGAGATCCATTTCGTTTTCCCAGATTTCAGCTGTGGGTCCTGCGGAACCAATGTTGAGTTCTAACAGAGGATCCTTGTAATTTGTAGCTCACGTTCTACTGTTTAGAGTATGTGGTTTGAATTGAGTTAAACAAGAAAATTTGCAGATGCTGGGGTCATGTGCAATACACAAATGCATTGGAGAAACTCAGGTGGTCATGTAGCATTGGAAGTAAAGGTTACTAATGTTTCAGGCCTGGGCCCTTTGCCATGGTCATTTGTATATTGCACATCTGGTTTGAATGATATTAAGAAGGAAAATAGGTAGCTTATAAGACCTAAACAGTTATATAAATATGATTTTCAATGTAATCTACTGTTTGTTTAAAAATGTGTTGTGAAAGCCCTTAGAAAAGCATATAAAACAGAAAGGCAAATTTAAGGCGATATCCTTATTAATAGTGCCAGCACATATATTCACCACCAATTTGCCATCAAGTGAACATTGAATAACATTGGCTATCTTAGTGATTGTTTAGTAGAGACATGGGTGTTCCTTGTGCTAGTATTTAGAGGATGAATAAACCCATTCATTTCCATTGACCTCAATGTGTTAAGGAACAAACCATCAAGTACTCTAAAGCTACCCTCTTGAAAGGGGAGGTATGTTGGGGGTGGGGTGGAATTTAGGGATAAGATATGCTCTGAATAGTTTTTTAAACATTTGGTGCAATCCCAAACAAAATCAACAAAATCAGGGGAAGGAATGCTTAATTCATAATACAATCTTTGAGAAACAATATATATATAACATTACCTTCCATAAACACATTAGTTCAATGTAGATTGTAGCTTAGTAGTATTTAAAGAAAATTTAGTTGTCAGACATACAGCAAAGTAAATATATTTTACTTGCTTATAATCATGTGCTCAAATATTCAAACATAAGATTGAAAGAAATATGTTCTTCTCAAGCAATTTCCAGAGAAGTCAAATTTCTGCCAACCATCTGTAGACCAGTGAAAGACCAGCGCTGTTTCTAATAACTGAAAGATAGTGTGAAGTACAAAACAAGGAGTTCAAATGAGGCAGGAAGAGAAAAGGTGGATAATTTGAACCAGGAATGTAAATCATGGCTGTTTTATGACCTGGCCACCCGGAAGATTGAGTACAAGGGCGGGCAATGTTGTTGTGAGAAATAACAATGAGGGCTGCACATGTCATAACACCAACACCCACTGTATCGGCGTGTGAGAAAATCCTTCAGCAAGATCTATTTTGACACCGTTCTTGTTCATCAGACATTGGCCTCTTTTAAACCTTAGTTTTGGTTGTGTCATTCTCAAAACACAGCAATGAACAATAAACAGGAGGAAACATGGTGGTCTTGTCATGCCTTGCTTTGTAAAATAACCACCAGCCCTAAGAATTTTCCTGGAAGTAATTTGACAGACTTCCACAACAATAAACTGGATTCGTATGGCAAAAAGATAAAAAAAAAAGGAAAGTAACAATACATTCTGGGTATTGCTCCTATCATTGAAAACAGTTCAAACTTTTGGAATTTGACATAAACTTTCTTTATGCATTGATTGATATCTAATGTTCACGAGACAATAAGATAGACTTGTTCCAAAGAAACTCTGCTTGAATCAATTTGCCATCCTGCCATAACATGAATTAGATCTTATAAAAGTCAGATATCTTCACAAAACAAATACATTGAATTATTATTCTTGGTCTTCAAACTTTCTGCATGATTGATCAAATTTAGATAAATTTAGACATGCAGCACAGTAACAGGCCCATTTGGCACATGAGCACGAGCTGCCCAATTACACCCAATTGATCTACAACCCAATACATTTTGAAGGGTGGGAGGAAACCAGAGCACCCGAAGGAAACCTTTGCAGACATGTGGATAATGTACAAACTCCTGAAAGATAGCATCAGATTCTAACCCCTGTCACTGGTACTGTAACCATATTCTGCTAACTGGTACGCTAACCGTGCCACCCATGAGATGTTGGAAATGAAGTATAAGGTGGAATTTGTTAGGTGTCTGTATAATAATTTGCATTGTCAGCAGTAGATACTGAGAGTGAGGTGAAATTAATTTATTCTGGATCTTATTGGGGGCTTGTTTTCGTTTGAAAACTAATCTCCCCAACATCAGGCTAATCTCCCCGACATCAGCCTGCTCATTAAAATACTATGGGTAACAATGGCCAGTTGCAAAGAACATCTGTTTAGGTGAGTGGAGGAAAGTTTACGGGCAATGTCAGAGATAGGATTTTTACACAGAGGGTGGCGGGTGTCTGGAATGCATTGCCAGGGGTAGTGGTAGAGGCCCCTACAATGCAAGCAATTAAAAGATAGGCACATCATGTAAAAATAATGGAGGGTTATGGGCTGTGAGAGAGCAATGTTAGATTGATGTGGACTGGGTTCACATAGGTTAGTGCAACATCGTGGGCTGCAATATCTGATTACAGCCACTGATATATTCTCTTCCAACTGAGTTTTCAAAATTTTTTCAAATTACACAATCTCTTTTGCATTTCTAATTTCTTTCCCATCTTGATTCCAAGTAACTACAGTAATCTTAAGCTGTCATTCTTACTGCTGCTCTCTCTGTATGCCTTGTCATTAATTAGTTCCCCTGACCGCATGTTTTCACTTTCTTCTCACTGTGAATCTCTTTAAGGCCTTGTGTCTTTTATCTCCGAACTTACCTCCCATCAAAACCTTTGAATATTAGTGGTGAACTATCAGTGGACAAGTTAGCATAGAGGTTAGTGCAACGCTATTACAATGAAATTGACTCAGTTCAAATCCGCTGCTGTAAGTAAGGAATTTGTGCATTCTCCCTGTGACAGTGTGGGTTTCCTTCAACATTCCAAAAATTAGTGTAGTTTGTGGGTCAATTGGCCACATGGGTGTATTTGGGCGGTGCAAATTTGTGGACCAGAAGGGCCTCTTATGTCACTATAAATTACAAGATTGAAACAAAAGAAAACTAGTTGATAGGCAGAACAGACTTTCTATGCCAGTGGTTTTCAAACTTTTTCTTTCCACTCACATACCACCTTAAGTGTTCCCTATTCCATAGGTGATCTGTGATTAGTAAGCGATTGCTTAAAGTGGTATGTGAGTGGAAAGAAAATGTTTGAAAGCCATTGTTTTAATCATACCTAATTGACTTGTTGTGTGCATGGTTTCATAACTCCAAAGGAAATGGAGCAATGACAATTTTTCTCAAGCAAAATATTTCAGTAACAATTGGGTCTAGACCAATAACGTCTTATATACCTATGGGTCTTATATGCAATCAAATATGGTGTTCAAAGTTGTGTTATTGCATTGTTTTTCTTCCATGAATGTGCAGTCCTTGAGATAGATTAGCCAAGGTGGTTGGCACTGTTATAAAATTCTACTGTGAAGCTACATTTGATTACCAGTTAATATGGAAGAATATTAAGGGAAAAGTAAGTATTGGAAGTTATGCAGCAAAGCAGTTGTAATTTCATGGAACAGTAAAACAAACTCAAGAGGATAATTTTCTTACTTTCTACCCTAGGCTCCTATGCCCATGTGAACTATTCCACTATGTAGCTTACAAATAAACTATCTTGGTAACTTACTGGATAAGTATTCATTACTAGTGTTTTGGAATAAGCATGCAGTTCAAGAATGCATCAAAAGTAAAGGCTGCTAAAAGAAAAGAATGGACTCAGTAGAATTTCTGGAGTATTTTTGTTGAATGACAACATTGTCTGACTGAATTAATGCAACCTAGATTGTATACCTAAAATGGATGAGGGGGGGGGGGTGGGGGGGTGGCTTGGGAGGAGGGAGGGGGGAGGGAGAAAAAGTCACTGTAAATGTGTGGAAAAGAAAAAGTGTATATCATGGCTATTGTGATTTATGGTGTGAAAAATAAAAAATTAAAAAAAAATAAAAAGTAAAGGCTGCTATTGATTTATGCCAATCCTGCTTCTGAAGTAATTAGGATAAACAATATCGACTTTTGTGTGCCTGGAATAACTTGAGTATGGGATAATAAGTCAAACAATGTCGATGCCATGACCTATTATCTGGCAACCTCTGCGGACAGATGGAAGTGGATTCTGCTTGTCTCTGACTGTGCTCTAGATTCACCATCTGTGTGATTCCCCCGGGCCCATACGAACAATGAAGTCCTGCAGCAACAATTGTACTGGAGTCCTCCTCTCCATGGATCTACTGCAAGATAGAGTGGGCCATGAGTGGTACCCAAGCGTTGGGCAAAAAACTTCCTTGTTTGTGTTGACCATCTTAGACAGGTTGACACTGACAGAGACAGGTTAATGATAATAATAATAGGAATGTTTATTGTTATACACATAAGTACAATTTGCAGCAAAACTTTTCCTGCTCTCATCTTTATATGAGCACAATTGAGTGTCCCATCTGGCTCCATCATTGTATTGTAGCTGGAAAGCATCGGACTGGATGGCAATTCAGAGGATCATCTAAGTGACCGAGAAGGTAACTAGGTCTCCCTTTCCTCTATTGATGACATTTACCAGAAAGTTTGCTTAAAGAGGGCTCAAGGAATTATTGAGGACTCTTTCCATCCAGGACACAGTATCTTTGACCCACCACCATCAAGGAGGAGGTACAAGAGGCATCAAAATTGGGACTGCCAGGCTGGAACTAGCTTTTTCCTGCAGGCTGTGAGATTGATGAACAGTAACTGAAAAAAATATCTGAAAAAATATTTATATATTTTTGTTTTAAATGATATCTTTATGTATATATGTGATTGTCATGTACTATACGTTGTGTGTCGAGTTGCATATGTACAGTCAGATGATAATAAATTTGAACTTGAACTAATGCAGTCAGGTATTTTTGTGGTCCTGGTTTATGATTCAGGTAGTAAGGAGCGATTTAAGAGCCTGACAGCCATTGGATGTAAGATGTTTTCAAATCTAGAGGTGCCAGACTTCTGGCACCTGTACCTTAATTCTGAATGTAGCAATGAAAAGAGGTTGTGACGAGGATGATGGGGTCCCTCATGAAGTTGGCTGCTTCTTCAGGCAGCGCCTCACCTTGATGCCTTCCATGGAGGTCAGATGCCATGATGGACTTGACTTGGTTTACTACTTTCAGCAGCGATCTACATTCTTGGGTATTTGAAAACAAACTGTGATTTAACCAGTCCATACACTTTCTTCGGTACTCCTGTAGAAGTTTCATAAAGGCTTCAATGATGGGCCAAATCTTCTCAGACTTCTTAAAAAAAGTAAGAGGCTGTTTGGAGGTACAAGGATTGCTAGGGAGTAATCAGCATGGTTTTGTCAGGGGTAGATCATGCTTGACAAACCGGATTGAGTTTTTCTAGGGGGTTACAAAAAAGGTTCATGAAGGGAAAGCTGTGGATGTTGTCTATTTAGACTTTAGTAAAGCTTTTGACAAAGTTCCCCACAGGAGGTTAGGAAAAAAGGTGGAGGCATTAGGTATAAATAAGGAGGTAGTGAAATGGATTCAGCAATGGTTGGATGGGAGGTGTCAGAGAGTAGTGGTAGAAAATTGTTTGTCCAATTGGAGGCCGGTGACTAGTGGAGTTCCTCAGGGATCGGTCCTCGGTCCACTATTGTTTGTTATATATATTAATGATCTGGAAGGAGGGGTGGAGAATTGGATAAGCAAGTTTGCGGATGATACAAAGATTGGTGGTGTTGTGGACAGCGAGGAAGATTACCGTAGATTAAAAGGTGATTTAGGAAGGCTGGAGGTGTGGGCTTAGAAATGGCTGATGGAATTTAATACAGATAAGTGTGAGGTGTTACATTTTGGAAACACAAATCTAAATAGGTCATATGCATTAAATGGTAGGCTATTGAGATGTGCAGAGTGTAAGGTAAAACATCATGAGATGGGAATGTACAGGGCTGTAACAAGATGTGAATGCATCCTTGTACTTACAAGATAAGAGAGACATTGATGGATTGAGAGGCAGGAAGCTAGCAGGGAAAGGATAGCAACAGTTTTAGTCATTGGACAAGTAATGATATGATGATGTTCTAAGCACATATCCAAGGGTATAAAAAATCACCATTTTGCTGATAACGGCAGAATGCATTCTCCGACTAACATGGTTAGTCGCAAGTGTTACAATCCGGTAATAAAGAACAAAGAACCCTGATTTCGACTCAGCCTGGTGTTTGTCTCACTCATTCATGAACAAAGCAGACCTAACAAGAGCAACAAAGGGATTTAGGAGTGATGGTAAATAGTACCCTCAAGGCTGATACTCAGGTAGATGGTGTGGTGAAGAAGGCATTTGGAATGTTGGCCTTCATAAATCGGAGTATTGAATTCAAGAGTAGGGAGGTTATGATGAAATTGTACAAGGCATTCGTGAGGCCAAATTTGGAGTATTGTGTACAGTTTTGGTCACCAAATTATAGGAAAGATATAAACAAAATAGAGAGAGTGCAGAGAAGGTTCATGAGAATGTTGACAGGATTTCAAGGTTTGAGTTACAGGGAAAGGTGGTGCAGACTGGGGCTTTTTTCTCTGGAGCGTAGAAGATTGAGAGGGGACTTGATAGAGGTGTTTAAGATTTTAAAAGGGGCAGACAGAGTAAACGTGGATAGGCTTTTTCAATTAAGAGTGGGGGAGATTCAAACTAGAGGGTTTAAGATTGAAGGGGGAAAATTATAAGGGGAACATGAGGGGAAATTTCTTTACGCAAAGGGTGGTAGGGATGTGGAATGAGCCGACAGACGTGGTTGAGGCGGGATCATTGGTTACATTTAAGGAAAGACTGGATAGTTACATGAATAGGAGAGGACTGGAGGGGTATGGACCGGGTGCTGGTCAGTGGGACTAGGAGGGTGGGGATTTGTTACGCATGGACTAGTAGGGCCGAACTGGCCTGTTCTGTGCTGTAAGAGGTTATATGGTTATATGGAATTCATTCATCATAGTTCCTTCAGTGTTCTTACAATATGTTGAGTCCCAGGAACTTGAAAATACTAACCCTTTCCACCATTGTCCCCTCAATGAAGACAGATGGGTGGTCCCTCAGTCTCCGCTTCATAAAATCCACAATGAGCTCTTTGACCTTGGTTGTGTTGAGAGAAACATTGTTGTTCTGGCATCACATAATCACATTCTCAATCTCCATCCTGTATTAATCACTTCCAGTTATTTGGCCATAAATGGTGGGGTCATCAGGAGATTTATAGATTGCATTGGAGCTGAATTTGGCAACCCTCTCATAATTGTATGAAAACAACAGTTCCTTTTTTGTTTTATTTATTTGGATTGTTTAAAGCTAGCTAACAACTAACTTGAGTACATGGGCAGTGTATGATCCACACTGACATGACCTACACCTGCAAATGGAATCGAAGGAAGATTTACTGCTAATTTTACCTCAATCGCAACCAGAAGAATCCTACCTATTCCTGCAATAAACTGATAGTGTTAGCAAAAATGTTTGCAAGTGCTTTCATTTCACTATAAAAATCATTGATTGATGCATTCAAATGTCAGTTTTAACACCATCGTAAATTAATTTTGACTGTAAATAATGAATGGTGTTACTCTATTATTCTAGAGTTTTAAAATCAATCTTATTGGAAACCAGGTGCTGCAGCTAGGAGGACCCCTGAAGCACTAGATCGGTACTGCACCATTAATTCAATCACATTTTAAATTACTGATCTCCCTAATTTTTTTCTGCAATTCCTCACCCAAACAGAAACAATTTTCAATCTTTGGTTTCTTATTCCATGCACCACCTCTTCATTTAGAATAGTGAGCTTGTTTGAAGCAATGGACTTTGATCTAAAAGATTGCTTTGTTTTGAGGAAACTGATGCCGTTCGTTACTGTAGTTAGTGCAGGCATTCCATACCAGCTTCATTTAAAAGTGGGGACACCATGGGCCAGAATTTGACTGGAGCCTGCAAAGAAACACCAATTGATGGCTGTTTGACAAGGCAGTGAAGATTTAAACTAAGGGATTTCTGCCATGAGATTTAGCAGCGCAAGCAAGTTGGCTGGAGGGGATCAGTAGGACTGGTGGATCCTGGGAACATAAGCCACTCTTAAAATAATTGGCATTAGTCGGAGCATCTGATTAAAATTAAGAGGTGCTGCTCAGTGATTGGTCCGTGATTACCCAGTCTTAGTTGATGATGATCATGGAGACTTGGCGGTCATGATTTGCAATCATCTGTCAGGTGGAGGCCAGCACATGGGATTGATTGATGTGTTGGGGGTGGGGGACAATTAGATCAAGTCGTAAAGATGGTTCAAGGCGAGTGTTAATGGCTTGTGGGAATTGCTATAATGGGCTGCAGCAAAGGGAGTAAGTAAATTACTTGGAGGGGAGCTCCAACCCAAGCTGGGTTTCCACCTGAATTCGAACCTGTTCAATGAGAATTTAATATGTCATGCAAGATTCACAGGAGCCGTGGGGTTTATTTTACTGCCTGCGAACAGTCTGAACTTCGTTTACAGAATGGAGAATTACAGATATAATGTCCATTCAGGCATTCTATTTTGTTGGACCCCACTGTACAGATCTAATGTCGACGCACATTGGTACAACAGGCAGAAGGAGAATGTATCCTTGTCGTAGATCCATGATTTCCATTTTTAAAATTTTTTCAAGAAATTGGTCTATGTGATAAATAAAAATGGTGGCACAGTTGGAGCTGGTCTAATGCAATGCTACCACTGATGCAGACCTGGAGAGCGCAGGAAATGGAGACTTGTCTTTCCCCTGCAGTGTCCTTCCACTCAGTCCTACTGCCAATGGTTCCGTACAAGCTTTAAATAGCCTGTAAAAGGAGTGAATGGTGTTTTATTTAAAATCTGCAACCATAAAGTCTGGGCCAAGATGACAGAGCCTTGCTTGGTAGTGGCTTTGATGGGTTTCAGACTCCGGAGAAGCAGTAATGGGGAGATCACCCCCTCCCCCCCCCAACATTGAGAAGGAGAAGCAGAGGAGACAGTCCTACTGACAGTGATCACTGTGGTGGACCAGCAAGGGGCTCTGTGGCTGAAGAACCCACACAGGGTGCAGTTTGCTGACAGCTTGGGGTCAAAGGACTCACACCAGGCTGTGGGCTACTGGAGACTTACTCATGAGAACCAGGTATTGGAATCAGGATTTGAGAGGATGCTGAGGGCTCCCGAATGGCCCTGGGCACTGAAGCTTCCTCTGCGTGTCTGAGGTTTGAATTTAGGCTTGGGTTTTATCGATGGTTTGAAGTGAACTGAAGTCTTGTGGGGCTGCAGAGGCTGCAGAAGCACAGGAGATGAATCGATGGGCACAGTGACTCTGGGGCGACTCTCTTTTGCTTCTCTTTCTCTGACTGTAAGGGACGCCAGGCAATGCTAATACTAATGGCGAATCTTTGTCTGCCTTATGGCAGACTAAATGGAATTTCATGTAATATTGTATTTCTGTTTTATCACAAAACAATAAATAGTATCTGATCTGATCTGATTTGATCTGATCCATTTTTTTAACCAAGGCCACACACCGAGCTGGAACCTGAAGAAATTGTGTAACAGGTTTGTAAAACTGCCTGGGCATCTCCACAGGATTGATATGTTTTTAGCAGCATGCTCCCATGTAGAATGCATACTATATAACATGGCACCTCAGCAAGAAATGAGCCATTGCATGTTTTCACTGGAGTAACAGATAGGTGCTTTCAACTCAGACACCGGTTATATACCAATCATGATTCTGATTTACTGCAAAATAAATGACAAAAAGGGAGGGAGTTAAATATTGTATGGCTGATCAACTTCCTTTATTTTAAATTAGTGACTAAAGTCAAAATTATCTGCCTTAAAATAAAATGACAATGAAGCTGTGGAATGCACCCTGATGGTAATTCCCTTAAAGAATATTGTGGCTTGTTTTTTTCTCAACAGACAAAGCAAATGAGGGCCCAGCGATAATCATTATTGGACATCATGCTGCCAAGTCTTGTGAAATGGGAACATTTACATCACATTCCTCCCAAATTCTTTCAAGGAGGAATAAAATTAGAATCCAGTTCTGCAAATCGTTAGCAAATTTGGTCGGCAGTAAGAAACAAGCCTTACTCACTGATCCTCTTTGGTAGAATAATATGGATTTTCCCAGTTTTCATCCTGTTAATAGCATTAAAAGGTACATTTATATTAAGGAATTCTTCTAGGCAAAACATTTAGGGAACACTGAGATTTTTCTGTGGCATCTTTTGCACATTATGGTGTGGGCAACAATTGTAAAAGTGGGGCTGTCAAAACAAAAGCCTTCTTGATAAAATTAGAAAGAAAATCTTATGGTCAGTTGAAACACAACTCAAACCTTGGACACAAAAGCTCTGAGTTAGTTTATTTCAAAACCTTCAGAAACTATGAAAAATGGCAAAAAAATGTTAAGAATTTTAGAAACCAAAAACATATTTAAAAAAAACTTGAAGAAGCCAGAGACAATAGCAAGAAATACAAACCAAAATCTGGGAAAGATTTCAGACCCTTTCATTAAAGTTACAAGCTATTAAATTAAGATTAAGAGATGGGGAAGTGCAGAGAGACCTAGGGGTACTTGTACACCAGTCTCTGAAGGCAAGCATGCAGGTACAGCAGGCGGTTAAAAAGGCAAATGGTATGTTGCCCTTCATATCAAGAGGGTTTGAGTATAGGAACAAGGATACCTTACTGCAGCTGTACAGGGCCTTGGTGAGACCCCACCTGGAGTATTGTGTGCAGTTTTGGTCACCTGATCTAAGGAAGGATGTTCTTGCAATGGAGGGAGTGCAGAGGCGATTCACCAGGCTGATACCTGGAATGGCAGGAATGACTTATGAGGAAAGATTGCGCAAATTGGGATTGTACTCGCTGGAGTTTAGAAGATTGAGAGGGGATCTCATAGAGACATATAAAATTCTGGCAGGACTGGACAGAATGGATGCAGATGGGATGTTTCCAATGATGGGAAAATCCATAACCCGGGGACATGGTTTGAGGATAATAGGCAAACCATTTAGGACCGAGATGAGGAGGAATTTCTTGACCCAGATGGTGGTGAATCTGTGGAATTCATTGCCACAGAGGGCAGTAGAGGCAGTTTCGTTAAATATATTTAAGAGGGAATTAGATCTATTTCTTCAGTATAAGGGTATTAAAGGTTACGGAGAGAAGGTGGGGACGGGGTACTGAACTTTAAGATCAGCCATGATCTCGTTGAATGGCGGAGCAGGCTCGAAGGGTCGAATAACCTACTCCTGCTCCTATCTTCTATGTTTTCTATGTTTTCTATGTTTTCTATGTTAAATGTGTCCCTCCGTGCCATTTTCTTCCTTCAAAATGAATGTGAACACATACCTTGCACCTCCACAGACTTGGCACAAAACCTTTGGGTGAGTTCCCTGTGTAAGTGGTTGGCAGTCAGCCTAGGTTTGCGCCTCTGTGCTGAATTCTATGTTGGGTCCAATAATAGAGCAGAGTCTGAAGACTTCTATTGAATTGCTGACATCAATTTGCCATTTTCCACTTAAGTTCAGGCAAGCCAGGAAATTCTGGTTACTGTCATTTTCATCGAGTGATGGTAGCTAACACCAGTAGTTTTCCTTTTGTTAACACCTCAAAGCCTGGGCAGATGGGAATATCAGATATATATAATAATATGGAAAATATTTCCTCTGTGAAACAGTCCATTCATCAAAATCGTAGAATGAAACTTTATTCTTGTCCAATTACCTGAACTAGACTTTCTTTATAAAGCATCACCAAAGCTTATGAGACCAGAATCCCTACGTTTGAACTCTTGTAGCTCTGTTACTTCAAATATATCATCAAACCCATATCAATAAGCATATTCTACATTGAAGCCTCAGATCATTTACCAACATATTAAGCCTATTTCAATGATGTATGATTCAGTTATGAATTTTTATTTGTTTTTTGAAAAAAAAAACTAAATTAGCAGAATTAAAAAAAAAATGCTACTGTAGCTGTCAAGCTACTGCAAATGAAAGAAACATGCTGAGTTGAGTGGAGTTTCACATCAACTTATTTACTCATTCAAAATCGCACGCTTAAGAGACCCGAGCTTGTCCCAGCAATCCTTACACCCTGTGGAAGTGATGCTGGCTTCCGGGCCGAGGTTTTGCCCTGCACTGAAAGTCACTGTGAATGCCGTTGACTGTGGACTCGCCTGCAACTGCTGGAGCCGGTTCACTTGCTGCGTGAGTGAGTTGCCACACTACCACTAATAAGCAAACTTCATGGAAGGTAGTCAACAAAAAGGACAAAAAGGGAGAGATTCAAACTAGAGGGCATGGTTTAAGATTGAAGGGGGAAAATTATAAGGGGAACATGAGGGGAAATTTCTTTACGCAAAGGGTGGTGGGGATGTGGAATGAGCTTCCGACAGATGTGGTCGAGGCGGGATCATTGGTTACATTTAAGGAAAGACTGGATAGTTACATGGATAGGAGAGGACTGGAGGGGTATGGACCGGGTGCTGGTCAGTGGGACTAGGAGGGTGGGGATTTGTTACGGCATGGACTAGTAGGGCCGAACTGGCCTGTTCTGTGCTGTAAGTGGTTATATGGTTATATGGTTATATGATAAGATCAAGCAGAGCAGCCATTGCGTGAGTGGCCCAGTGTAGGAGTGAGACCTTGAGGCTTTGGTTCACGAGGCTTTGGTGAGCAGAGGCTGACGTGGAGGTGCAAGGGTTGTGGCAAGGTAAGGACAGATATTTTTCTTTGCTCTTTAGTAGACATTGGGAATGGAAGCCATGGCAGGGACATGGTCCTCTTGCAGAATGTCAAAGAAGTCAATACCATCCCTGATTACTTTATCTGCAAGAAGTGCATCCAACTGCAGCTCCTTACAGGCCATGTTAGGAAGCTCGAGTTGGAGCTGGATGAAGTCCGGATCATTAAGAGGCTGAGAGGGTGATAGGAAGTGCAGTCACATGTAGGAGGCAGGAGGAGGGTGGCTGGGTGACTGTTAGGAGAGGAAAGGGAATAGACAGGCAGTTCAGGATACCCTCTTGGCCATTCCCATCAGCCACAAGTATACCCCTCTGCATACTGCTTAAGGGAATG
This sequence comes from Narcine bancroftii, assembly GCF_036971445.1. Taxonomy (NCBI): domain Eukaryota; kingdom Metazoa; phylum Chordata; class Chondrichthyes; order Torpediniformes; family Narcinidae; genus Narcine; species Narcine bancroftii. The sequence continues at coordinate 181,096,403 of NC_091471.1, read as the reverse complement.
ACCAATGTGAGTCAGGCAGCAGCAAATCCAATAACTCTGTGTTCAGCTCTGAGCCTCAGAAGGGAAGGGTGAAGACAAGGAGTGATAAGAGTGATCAAGTGGGCTTGATGGCTATGGGAATAGATGGGAGATTCTGTGGCCTAGATAATGTGTTTCCTCCTGGGTGCTTGAGTCCAAATTGTCTCTGAGTGATGCATCTTTTTCAATTGTTTTATCATATGTAAAATACATAGTATACATAGTATAATACATAGTTATAATATTAAAGTATATTAATATCAAGTTACAAGTATCAAATAACAATGAACAAGGTACATATGAACCATGTTATTAAATGGAAAAAAAAGTAAAGGAGAGAAAAAAAACATATATTCCTAAACTAAGAATCAAACCCCATCCTATGAGGGCAGCTGGCCAAGTTAAGGAGTCCACTACTAATAATAATATCTATGGGGTCACTAAAAAATCAAAGATAATTAATCTACAAATTTTGAAAGTAATTGAGAAAAGGACCCCAAAGAGAAAATAAGTTGAAATCCATTGCAGTAGAGGAACACCTATTTTTTGTCGAGACAGACATCTGACAACCATTGAGTATGAGTGGGAGGAACAGATCTCTCTATCTTTGCAAAATGGCCCTTGTAGCAATGAGAGAAGCAAAGCCACTACATGGAATTATCAGAAAGTCAGTATTAAATCAATTGACCCACTCACTCTAAAAATAGCAATGAAAGGGCTAAGAGTCAAGTTAATATGAAGAATCAACAATGACTCTAGTAACTCATTGGTGGAGACGTCGCCGCGACTGCAGCGACTGATCAGTTGCAGCAACTCGGGTGACTCAGGAGACCAAAAAATGGCTTGCGTTCTCACCAAGGTGACGCCATGGCGACGTCTGAGACGTCTCTGAGACGTCTCTGTGATATCTCCAGACAAGGTGACAACCAATTTGCCCGGCAGCTGCTGCGACATCTCCAGCTGTCGCTGCTGCGTCGCGGAATCTAATTTTGTCCGCAACGTCTCTGCAACGTCTCCATCAGTTGTGGCGATGTCGTGGGGACTAATTTTGTCTGCAACTGGGGAGCTATCTCCACGATGTCTCCACAACGTCTCCTCAGTCTCCTTGGTCTCCAGCAGGTCTTGGAGACTTCACGGTGACGTCGCTGAGATGTCTCCCCAGTCATGGACAAAATTAGTCTCCGCGACGTCAATGCAACTGATGGAGATGTCACGGAGATGTCTCCAAGACCTGCTGGAGACTGGAAGAAATCTAAAAAAAAAATCGAGCATGTTTAAATTTCCCATGACTCCTCAGAGACCCGACTAGTCTCCGCAACCAGCAGAGACTTGAGTCGCCACCAGGTAAGGCCCTTAAGGTGTGAAATACCCCTTGCCAGAAATTAAAGAGAGAGGACATAGCCAAAACATATGATATAAAGTATCTTCCTCAATTATGCATTTTTCACATTTAAAGGTAATATTCGGATAAAATTTAGCTAAATGAACTTTGGAAAAGTGTGCTCGATGGACTAATTGAATTAATGAATGCCTAGCACAAAAAGATGAGAGAACAAGTTTCAAAATAGAATCCTATATAGTTTCAGCAAATAATTGTTGAAAGTCTTGTTCCCATAATTTATTAATACCACCCAGGGAGGTGCTGAATATTCTAATGGGTGTGGGTGAACACCCAGAGATTGTGGAACATATTGTACGAATGACATAGGGAAGAGTGGTGTAGAGATCCTGCAAAGTAATTTAGGGAGTTAGGAAAGGTGCTGAAGAACAGGACCTCCAAGGTGATAATCTCTGAATTACTCCCAGTACCAAGGTCAGAACAGGAAGATAACGCAGAAAAATATGTAGCTGAAGAGATAGTGCAGGGGCAGGATTTCAAATTCATCCATCAATGGAGCCTTATCTGTGGAAGGGGTGATTTGTACAACTGGGGCAGTATGCCTCCTGAACTCAAGGAAATCCAATATCCTGGCATAGAGGTTTGATATTGCTGTGGGGGAAAATGTTTAAACAGGATTCATAGGGGAAATGGGAGCCAAAGTGAGAAGGCAGACGAAGGTATGTTCGGCGCACAAGTAGGGACAGCTGGTAGGAAGGTTGTGTGGAAGGTCAGGCAGATAGGAAAAATTGTAGCCAGTGGGATGAGTTGCAATGTAATAGGCACACAGAGACAAAAGAAACAAATAAAGGGCAAAAGGTTTCATAATTAAATGCACACAGCATAAGAAATAAAGTGGATGATGTTATAGTACTGCAGCACATTAGCAGTTATAATGTTGTGGCCATCATGGGGTCATGGCTAAATGATGGGTATCATTGGGTGCTTAATGTCCAAGGATACACAGTGACACAGTGCATCAAAAAGATAGGCAGGTAAACAGAGGAGCAGTGTGGCTCTGTTGGTAAGAAACAGCACTAAATCATTAGAAATAGTTGATGTAGGATCAGAAGATATAGAATCATTATGGGTTGAGTTATGAAATGGCAAAGGTAAAAGGGACAATGTTGACAGTTATATACAGACCTCCAAACAGTAGTCACAATGTGGACAACAAATTACAAACAGAAGAGACGTGTCAGAAGGGCAATATTATATTAATCGGAGGATTTTTTCACACAAGTAGATTGGGTAAAACAGGTTGGGACTGGATCCCAAAAAGAATTTGTAGAAAGCCAATGAGATGGCTTTTCGGAGCAGCTTGTTGATGAGCTCACTGGCTCAGATTGGCTATATTTGATTAGGTGTTGTGTAATGCACCAGCGGTCATTAGATAGCTGGAATAAAGGAACCAAAAGGGGACAGTGATCACAATATGATTGGGTTCAATCTGAGATTTAATAAGAAGAAACTAAAGTCAGATGTGTTGGTTTTTTTCTGGAGTAAAGAGAATTACAGTGGCATGAGAGAGGAAATGGCTAAAGTAGATTGGAAGGGAGCACTAGTCAGGAAGATGGCAGAGCAGGAATAGATGGAGTTTCTGCAAGAAATGAAGAAAGTGCAGAAAAAATACAAACAAAAAGAAGAAATTTGAATGGAAAAATATCATAATTGTGGCTGACAAGGGAAGTCAAAGCCAACATGAAAGCAAAAGAGAAGGCAAATGAGGAAGCAAAAATTCGGGGGAAGATAGATAATTGGGAATTTTTTTACTTGCAGAAGGTAACTAAAAAAACTCATAAGGAGGGAAAATAGGGTGGAAAATAATTTCAAAGAGGATTAAAAAAAGCTTCTGCAAGTATATAAAGAGTAAAAAAGGCGAGAGTAGATATAGGACCATTATGACAATGGAGAAATAATCATGGGAGAGAAGGAGATGGCAGAGGAACTAAATAAGTATTTTGCATCAGGCTTCACCGTGGAAGACACTAGCAGTGTACCAGATCTCAAAGGGTATCAAGAAAGGGAAGAGAATGCAGATAGTATTTCAAGGCAGAAGGTGCTCAGAAAGCTGAAAGGGTGTATAGGTGTCATGGACCAGATGGATTGCACCCTCAGATTCTAAAAGAAGTAGTGGTAGGTATTGTGGAGGTATCAATAGATTCTGACATTGTCTCGTAGGACTGGAAAATCATAAATGTCATCCCACTATTCAAGAAGGGAGGGAGGCAGCAGAAAGGATATTATAGACCGGTTAGCCTGACTTCAATGGTTAGGAAGAAGCTGGAGTCAATTGCCAGGGATGAGGTTACTGAGTACTTGGAGGCACATGATATAAAAAAAAAGCAAACCCAACATGGCTCGCTGAAGGTAAAATATTTTGCTTGACAAGCTTATTGGAATTCTTTGAAGATGTGACAAGCAGGCTAGATAAAGGAGATGCAGTGAATGCTGTGTATTTCGATTTTCAGAAGGCCTTTGGCAATGTGCTGCACATGAGGCTTCTTAACAAGATAAGAGACCATGGTATAACAGGAAACATGGGTAGAGCATTGGCTGCTTGGGAAGAAGCAGAGTTGGAATACAGGCATCATATTCTGGTTGAATGCTAGTTGTGACTGCTTCCGTTGTATATTAATGATTAGAATGATTGAATGAATGGCTTTGTGGCCAAATTTGCAGATTATATGAAGGAAGGTGGAGGAGCAGGTAGTGTTGAGAAAATAGGGAAGCTGTAGGTAGAAGGACTTAAACAGATTAGGAGAATGAGCAGAGATGTTGCAAATGAAATACAATGTCGGAAAGTGTATGGTTGTGCATTTTGGTAGAAAATATCCAGATGCAAAGGGTCCTGGGAGTCCTTGTGTGGGATAGCAGAAGAAAAAAATGCATGTTGAGTCAGTAGTGAAGATGGCAAATGCAGTACTGGCATTCAGTTCAAGAGAAATAGAATATGAGAGCTGGTATATAATGTTGAGACTTTATCAGGCCCTGGTGAGTCTTCACTTGGAGTGCTATAAGCTGTTTTGGGCTCCTCATTTAAGAAAGGATGCACTTACATTGTAGAAGGTTCTGAAGAGTTTCACAAGGATGATTCTGGGAATGAAACATTTATCATACGATTAGGGTTATAACATGGAATATAGGAGAATAAGGGGGATCTCTTTGAAACAGTTCTAATGTTGAAAGGTGCAGACAGAATAGATGTAGAGGGCAACATTTCGGGATTGAAGGTCTTCTGCTTAGAATGGAGATGCAGAGGAATTTCTTCATGGTGGTAAATCTGTGGAATTTGTTGTCACAGGAAATTGTGTAGGCCATGCCACTGGGTGTATTTAAGGCAGAGATTGATAGGTTCTTGATTAGCCAGGGCACCAAATGTTATGGGGAGAAGGCCGGGTAGTGGGGCAGTTTCTTAGGGTTGAGGATGATTACATTAATTCCATTTTTATGTGATTTGAGGAATCCAATGAGACCTGCTTCAGAATCAAAGATTGTTAGTTGTAGGATGCAGCTCAAGGAATGGCTAGATGTATGGTTTGCAAGGTGGTATGCTCTTTATGTTTTTTTTAAATCCAGGCTTCTTGATGTTACAGATGCTACAGTTTCAACGATTTGAAAACCATTCTAAAGTCTTTTTCCAATAGTGTATTAATTATATAGGAACGAGTGGAGAAATTGCACATTTTTTAAGAAGCTTTGAGCACATCCTTGAATCTTTTCTTTCAGTCTGCCTAATGATCTCCTCTTTTGATGGAATAGAATGCTTCAGGATGAAAGTGTTGGGCATGAAAATGATGTTGACTGCACAGCATTAAGAAGTCTGCCTAAAGACTGTTTCATTGCTTCACTCATTCTTCCAGTGAATATGGAGAGTTTTGCAGAGACAACTTTAGTGTCATTTTTCCAGTCCCTTGTGAAGCTTTAAGACGTCCAGCTCGCAGAACCATAGAAGAAGATGTTAGCTGTCCTGTAGACCATGAATTTTGTAGACCATGAATTTTGTACATGGTCTCAGATCTTGATCTTTAAATTCCCTTCTTTCAAATAACCAAACCCTGAAGTCTGCCTTTGCTAAGAGGTGATCCCCAGGGAAGTGGTTTACCTTCACTTACCACTTAAAGATGTATATATATTTACACACACACACACACACACACACACACACACACACACACACACACACACACACACACACACACACACACACACGTACTTAAACTAATCAGCTCATACAATCCGTCAACCGTTACATGATTTATTTATTTATATGCATGAAAGTGAATTAAATTAAATTATCAGAGATACACACAATTATAAATGTAACAAATGTTCACTCCACATACTGCTCTGGCCAAAAGATCACTTTTCCAATTTAGTTCCATCTCACATCCTGAACGATAATGAATATCCAGATACATTTGTTTAAATAACCATACATAGATAACAATATGTATCCTGTTTTATTTATTTCCTGTACTATTCATTATAAACTTAACAGAGATGAATAACACCTAACTGCAATTGTCGGTACATATTATACTTGTAGCATCACTTGGTGCTTCAATGCCTTGATTTTTACTTTGCTCATTTTTAAAAGTTCTCCATCTTTGTGGGTGCACTTTCCTGCTGCTTTGCATTCTGCTTCCTAAACTGACTTCTATCAGGAAAGAGGTAGAGGTACTGCAAGACTCCTCCCACCAGGTTCAGGGACAGTTGTGACTCTTCCACCATAAGTCTCGTAACCAAACTCAATCAGAAATGCATTTCAGGACTCTTACTTCGCACATTATTTATCACTGAATTTTTTTCTGCATTGCCCAGAGTGTTCACATTTCTTTCTTTGTTTACATTTCTCCATTTCACGTATCTTTTCTTGAGTAGTATCTTGCACTATCGATAAGTTAAAAGTTTGCCTGGCCTGCAGGTAAAAGCATCTTAGGGTTGTATATGATGTCATGTATGTTCTCTGACAATAAATTTGAACTTTGAACATTAAACTTTGAGCATGGCTTTATGGACATATAAACAATGGGCAAGGATACAGGAGGTAGAATTGGCTGTCTAAAAATGTGAGACTCGGCTTGCTTGGGTGTTGGAGCCATGAATTCATCTCCTTTGATTTCTTATTCTGGATTATTTCCAAGGCTCAAAATTCTGCATAGAATTTTCAGTCACCATGATGCATTATGGATATAAGACTTTAGAATGGGGGTTACCAACCTTTTTGAAACTGCGAGCTACTTCAAGGGCACTGAGTATTACGAAGGGCTACCAGTTTAGTCTTTTTCTTTGGCTTGGCTTCGCGGACGAAGATTTATGGAGGGGGTAAAAAGTCCACGTCAGCTGCAGGCTCGTTTGTGGCTGACAAGTCCGATGCGGGACAGTTTAGTACACACTTCTTAAATAACAAAGTTGCACGGTTTACCTTTACTTATATATTATTATTAATGATTAATGATATTCATCTATGTGTAGACACTGCTCATGTTAACGATTCCTCACAATAATTATTAACAATGATTTAACAAGGTAGGAAACAGTTTCAACGTGCAACACGTTATTTCTATTAATCTCTGCAACTGTTTCATTTTCAAAGGATCACTTTTGCAACATTTCATAGGAAATCATGTCCCATTTTTACTAGCCATAAACTCTAACAATTTTTTAACAAATCATGAACTATGTACCATGTTTGTACAAGTTATCAATTATGTAAGATTTAACAAAAATCAACTCTTTCAGATTTTTAAATAAATCTTATCACATTTTGTACTAATCACCAAATCTTCAGCATTTTTAACAAAATCATCATATCTGTCACATTTTACAAACACATTTGTCACAATTTTTCAGTATTTGAATTTGTTGGAGTCAATAAAAATAAATATTTTTAGTGGGAAGCCAGGCATTGCATGCTGCTCACCAGTGTACTGTAATCTGGGGTGTAACTTGACACTGCTCCATCGGGCACACAAAACTCAAAACGGTCAACCAGTTTACCTATCTCGGCTGCACCATTTCATTGGATGCAAAGATCGACAACGAGATAGACAACAGACTCGCCAAGGCAAATAGCGCCTTTGGAAGACTACACAAAAGAGTCTGGAAAAACAACCAACTGAAAAACCTCACAAAGATTAGCGTATACAGAGCCATTGTCATACCCACACTCCTGTTTGGCTCCGAATCATGGGTCCTCTACTGGCATCACCTACGGCTCCTAGAACGCTTCCACCAGCATTGTCTCCGCTCCATCCTCAACATTCATTGGAGCGACTTCATCCCTAACATCGAAGTACTCGAGATGGCAGAGGTCGACAGCATCCAATCCACGCTGCTGAAGATCCAACTGCGCTGGGTAGGTCACGTCTCCAGAATGGAGGACAATCGCCTTCCCAAGATTGTGTTATATGGCGAGCTCTCCACTGGCCATCGTGACAGAGGTGCACCAAAGAAGAGGTACAAGGACTGCCTAAAGAAATCTCTTGCTGTCTGCCACATTGACCACCGCCAGTGGGCTGATATCGCCTCAAACCGTGCATCTTGGCGCCTCACAATTCAGCGGGCAGCAACCTCCTTTGAAGAAGACCGCAGAGCCCACCTCCCTGACAAAAGACAAAGGAGGAAAAACCCAACACCCAACCCCAACCAACCAATTTTCCCCTGCAACCGCTGCAACCGTGTCTGCCTGTCCTGCATCGGACTTGTCAGCAACAAACGAGCCCGCAGCTGACGTGGACATTTACCCCTCCATAAATCTTCATCTGCGAAGCCAAGCCAAAGAAAGAAAAAAAGAACTTGACACTGCAACTCTGAGTGAGTGTTGCAGATGTGCTTGAGTGAGGTGTGTTCTGTGTTTGTTCTTGATGAAGTTCATGTCAGAAAAGCTGATTCACAGAGATAGTTGAACCAAACAGGCTGGCAACCTTCATAGATGTTGTGCATATACCAAGTTTCCAGACATAGCCGAAACTCTTCTAACCATCGTACTTGGCCCCAGTTAGACATCGGAGAGAGTGGATATGACATTGCTCCATTCTTATCGTCTTTAAACAGTGTTTGCAATTATCATCATTGCTTCTTTGAAAACCTCCTCATCTGAAAATGACTTCTTTATCAAAAAATGTATAGGTTTGAATGAAGCTTTGGTTGTTTTTCAGGATTTTTTAACCAGCCTCGTGAAAAAAGACTGCTGTTTGACCAAAGCTGTTTTTAAGACGCGGGCTTTTTCTGTCCGTAGTGCGCTGCCAGGTGGGTAATTAGCATGGTAGCTTTTGTGACATGTACTGAATTGTCTCTCCACGTTGAGCCGCTTTGCCATCGCCACAGTTGCCCCACAAATGAGTCACACACAGTTTTCTTTCACAGTAGTAAAAAGTAACTCTTCCTCCCATTGACTGTGAAAATGATGTTTTCTTTCTTTTTTCTGCCATGCCTTTGAGTGTAGAAACTTCATTTAAGCTCATCATCTTCGCAGCGCCCACTAGCTTATTCAGCAAATGCTGATGGTTGTCAAGTGCACAATACTGACCTTTGAACCAGACTAGATCAGAGTTCATGTATATTAAACATTTTTATTTTTAAAGATTTTTTTATACAGGCACACAATCCTTTATCTGGAACCCTTGGGGCACAGTGTGTTCCAAAATTTGGATTTTTCCGGATTTCGGAAAGCCAGATTTAAACCCACCCGAATTGTGATGCCGTATCCACCCACACCCCCTTCCAGTCGTGCTGCCATCCCCCTCCACCCCCCCTTGCCGGCCTGACTCGCACTGCCGGTCTCCTGCCCACCTAACTCTACATCAATGCAAGTGTGATTCAAAAAGAATAGTAACACAATTAAATAAAATTGGTGGCTAGTGCTATTTTTAGAACAGGCCCGTGTGTGATTCATGTGGTCTCTGCGGACAATCTGGTGCTCACGGGCACCATGTTGGTGACCCCTGCTTTAGAATGACATTCATAAGGTAGAGCTTTAGAACTGCCTCCACATCAGAATGCACACCTCTCCAAATATAGCTAGCTTCATCTGGTTTTAGTCTGAGATTTTTATCTCACACTCTACCTGAGATTCCTTCCTATCATCAATTCATTTTTCATCTAAGGATTCACTATTGTCTAGGGTTTTTTTCTGATCCTGGGCAGAGGAGCTCCTTTACCACACTGATGCATCTATCTAAGATAGTTTCAATGGTGTATCTGTAGAATTTGTTCAGGGACATGAGGGACATGCTAAATTTGTTAGCTTTCTCATGAAGTACAGGCATTAGAGTTCCTTTTTGACAGTCACATCGATGTGGTTGGTACAGATCAGGTCATTGGAAATGTTTACACCCAAGAATTTGAAGCTATCAATTGCCTCCACTTCGGCGCTATTGATGTGGTCAGGGGAGTGGGCTCTACCACTCTCTCGGAGTCTATGACCAGCTCTTTGCCATACTGACATTCAGAGCGATCTTGTTACCGTCCATTAAACTTTCTGTTAGGTCTCATCATTATTTGATGTCCAGTTTACAATTGTGATGTTGTCAGTGAATGTCATTGGACCTGGAGTGGTGTTTGGTTCAGCAGTTGTGGGTGTAGATGGAACATAGAGGGAAGTTGTGGTTAACAATGCTATTTCTAGCAGATAGTGACTCCCTTTCTATAATTTATACACATTTTTCATGGTTCTTTGAGGGTCTGGTTTAAAGTTGGAACTTGACAGTGCTGAAGAAACTCTACATATCATCAACATTAGCAAGTTGCAAAGCCATGCAAGATTTTATAAAATAAAGGTAAATAATTCAATTTAAACAAATTATCTAAATTTTTATCAATTTTAATTCCTAAATACTTAATTGGACTTTGTGTTCATTTAAATTGAGCAATTTGCTTGCAGCAACCATAATTCCCCTCAACTAATGGCATAATTTCACTTTTATCCCAATTGATTTTTTAACCAGATATTTCTCCATAATCTTGTAACTTCTTATATAGTGAACTTTATTAATTTTCAGGATCTTTTACATAAATTAAAACACCATTAGCAAACATACTAATCTTAAATTCCATTATTTATGGCAGCCCATTGCAGGCTCTTACCACTCTGCAAAAAAAAAATTGTCCTGCACACAACCTTTAAATTTTCCTCCCTTCACTTTAATTGTATGTCCGCTGGTAGACTGAGATTTTTACCCTGGGATAAAGATTCTGGCTGTCTACCCTCTCTATGCCTCTCACGATTTTATAAACTTCTGTTTGGTTTCCCCTCAGCGTCTGACACTCCAGAGAAAATGACCTATATTTGTGCAACCTCTCTCCATAGTTCATACCTTCTAATCCAGGCAACATCATGGTACTGTTAGTATAGTGGTTAGAGCAATGCTATTATCAGCACCAACAATATGGGTTTAAAACTTAAATGTGAAAATTGAGCTCACGTTCCCAACTTCAGCTGGAGTTCCCCATATTGTTCCCTCTAAATTTTTCCCCTTTCCATATAACCATATAACCATTTATGGAGCAGAAACAGCCTATGTCGGCCTTTTGAGTCCACACCAGTTCACCAGAACAACTCCACTAGCTCAAACCTCCCGTTCTCCACCAATAACCCTCCAACCCACTGACCTCCATGTCCACATCCAACCTTCTCTTAAATGACAAAAGGGACCCTGTCGCAACTATCTCATCCAGAAGATCATTCCATTCTGCCACCACTCGCTGCGTAAAAAGCCACCTCTAATATTTCTCCTAAAGTTTTCCCCCTTTGTTAATTTATCTAACGCTATCTCAGTTTCCCCCCCTTGCCATAAAAATTTCCTTATTATTCTCTTTATTTCATTGAAGAATTTCTTTGTTAAGGTAATTGGTAAAGATTGAAGACATTCATTGTAATGCAATTTACCCTCCCTATTAATTTTAGTGGCAATTCTTTCCAATGTTCTAATTCTTCCTGTTCTTTGGTTTGGCTTTGCGGACGAAGATTTATGGAGGGGTATGTCCACGTCTGCTGCAGGCTCGTTGATGACTGACAAATCCGATGTGGGACAGGCAGGCACGGTTGCAGCGGTTGCAAGGGAAAATTGGTTGGTTGGGGTTGGGTATTGGGTTTTTCCTCCTTTGTCTTTTGTCAGTGAGGTGGGCTCTGCGGTCTTCTTCAAAGGAGGTTGCTGCCTGCCGAATTGTGAGGTGCCAAGATGCACAGTTGGAGGTAATATCAGCCCACTGGTGGTGGTCAATGTGGCAGGCACCAAGAAATTTCTTTAAACAGTCCTTGTACCTCTTCTTTGGTGCACCTCTGTCTCGGTGGCCAGTGGAGAGCTCGCCATATAACACGATCTTGGGAAGGCGATGGTAATTTCTTTATTAATGGCTGATAATTTAATTTGTATGGGTGGCTTAAATTATTATCTAATCTAATACCTAGGTATCGGATTGCTTGTGTTTGCCATTTAAATGGTGATTTTTTTTTAAATTCTGTATTACTCATTGGAATCACTTCACTTTTATTTGAATTGATCTTGTACCCTGATATTTCTCCATATTCCTTCAATTTTTTATGTAGTTATTTTATTGATATTTCTGGTTCTGTTAAGTATACTATGATGTCATCTGCAAATTAACTGATTTTATACTCTTTCTCCTTTATTTTTATCCCTTTTATTTTATTTTCTGTTCTCATCAGTTCTGCCAATGGTTCTATTGCTAAAGCAAACAGTGAGGGAGATAGTGGACAACCCTGCCAAGTTTACCTACTTAATTTAAATTGGTTCGATACATATCCATTTACTGTAACCTTCACCAATGGTCCATTATATAATAATCCAATTATTGGTCTACATGATGGTGGTGTTAGTGGATACTTCCCTGTCTTTGGTATTATGGTAATTATTGCTGTCTTACATGAATCTGGCAAGTTTTGTGTTTCTTCTGTTTGGTTCATTACTTCATTACTTCCAGGAGAGGAGGAATGAATAACTCTTTAAATGTTTTATAGAATTCTACTGGGAATTCATCCTCTCCAGGCGTTTTATTGTTCGGCAACTTTTTTAATATATCCTGTACTTCCTCCATTTATCAGTTTGTTTTGCTCCTTTTCTTGCAATTTCGGCAGTTCAATTTTAGCTAAAAACTCTTCTATTTTATCATCTTTCCCCTCATTCTCAGTTTGGAATATTTGTTCATAAAATTCCTTAAAGTTCTCATTAATCTCCATTGGATTATTTGTACAACCAAGGTGGTTTGCAGTTACCAAACTTTAAAAATTATTATAGAGCAGCACAATTAAGGTATTTCTCAGATTTTTATCAGACAAGGGAAACACCAGATTGGACTGAGATAGAGCTAGATAAAATAGGGGAGAAGGTACCAGAACATATACTTTATAAGTGGGATGAAAAGCTGGTGTAATATAAAAGCTCACCAGTATTGCATCATTTACTCAATATATGGAAGAAGATTCACTTAGAAAGGAAAAAAAACAAATTACCAACTACCAAAATTATTATTGATGCAAAATCAGTAATCCCTTTTACAATAGATAACCTTTCCTTTAGAGAGTGGGAGAGAAAAGGAACTAAAAGAATAGAAATTTGTTTTTTGGGAAATAATTTGAACAAATGAAGTACAAATATGGAATAACTCATGTTTGCATACCATCAACTAAAAGCCTACTTAAAGGATAAATTGGGAAACAGACTGAGGTTACCAGAAGGAAGCAGCTTTGTATATGTAATTACAGACACAATGATAATTAAAAGATTTATAACAAACATGTACATCAAGCTGCAAGAGAATGAAAATGATGAAATAAGCTATAAACCCAAACAAAAGTGGGGAAAAAGATTTAAACATAAAGATAAAAAATGAAACTTGGGAAAAGTTATGCTCTGGAACTACGAAGAATATAATAAACACAAGGTTACGCATGATACAGTATAATTGGTTACACAGGTTATATATCACTCCCCAAAAGTTAAAAAAGTGGGATCCAACATTATCCGATAGATGTTTTCGATATAAGAAGGAAACAGGAACAACAGTACATGCAATTTGGGCATGTGAGAAAGTGAAAAAGTTTTGGGAAGATCTAAATCAGGTATTAAATAAAATCACAAAAACCAACATACCAAAAAATCCAGAGATCTTTCGTCTAAGTAATATAAGTAAAGAATTAGGCCTCAAACTGGATGAAGCGCAAAAAAGATTTATTATTATAGCCTTAGCTGTAGCAAAAAAAATGTATAATGTCAACTTGGAAATCAAAAGAGACCCTGAGAGTACAGCAATGGTACATAGAAATGAATAAGTGTATTCCATTGGAAAAAAAAAACCCATATAATTAAAAAAATAAAGTCACTTTATTTGAACAAATTTGGGAACCGTACATGGAACATAACAGAGAGAGCTTGACTCAGATCTCCACCCCTAAAATGATAAAATGATAAGAAGACAAAATGACTTGATCCAGTGTGTAAAAATAGATGACACATTTTTCTTGTTTATTTTCATTGTATGATGACATTGTTTAATGGTTTTATTGTATTGTATATGCTGAACATTTAATGGATTTGGAGGGGGATGGGAAGGGGGAGGGAAGGTGGGGGGGGAATAAAAGGGGAGAAAATGCCATTGTGTATATTTAAGAGGGAAATGTTTGTATGTATTTTGATTGATATGGTTCAGAGTGAAAAATAAAAAAAAATAAAAAAGTTTTCCCCCCTTACGCTTAACTCATGGCCTCTTGTTCCAACCTCCCCTGCCCTCAGGGGAAAGAGTCTGTTTATGTCTAGTCTATCTATTCCTTTCATAATTTTAAATACCTCTATCAAGTCCCCTCTCAGTTATCTACATTCCAATGAATAAAGTCCCAGTCTCCTTAATCTCTCCCTGTAATCCAGATGCTGTTAGCCAGGCAACATCCTTGTAAACCTCCTCTGCACTCTCTCCACCTTATCTATATCCTTTCTATAACTTGGAGACCAGAACTGAGCACAATACTCCAAATCTGGCCTCACCAATGCCTTAAGCAGCTGCAGCATGGCCTCCCAGCTCCTATACTCTATACTATGATTTATGAAGGCCAGCCTACTATATGCCTTTTAACCACCCTATCTACATGGAAATCCACCTGCACCATAACCCCCAGGTCCCTCTGCTCCTCTGTATGCCTCAATGCCCTCTCCTTAACTGTATATGTCCTATTCTGGTTATTTTTACCGAAATGCAACACTTTACACTTGTCGACATTGAATTCCATCTGCCATCTTTCAGCCCACTCTTCCAAACAAACCAAATCCTTCTGTAATCCAAGAAAATCTACCTCACTATCCACCACTCCCCCTATTTTCATATCATCCGCATATTTGCTTACCCACTTAACCACACCCTCCTCTAAATCCAGCAAGGATATTCAACCCCCTCCAGTTCAGATCCAAACTGTCCTCCAGTAACCTGAAGCCCTCCCTCCTGCATCATCCCTTTAGCCATGTGCAAAGCTGCATTATCTTCCTATTCCTAACTTCACCCTTAGCCCATGTCCTCTGGTTTGTATCTCACCTAACGTCAGTGGAAAAAGCCTATCCACATTTACTCTGTAATATTTCCCTCATAATTTTTTATATGTCTATCAGATCAACCCCAAGCCTCACCAATGTATTATACAATTTTATCATAACATCCCAACTCCTATTCTTAATACTTTGATTTATGCCAAAAACTCGTATTACAACCCTGTCTACTCGTGACACCATTTTTAGGGAATTATACATCTGAATTCCCAGATCCCTCTCTTGTATGGCACTGATCAATTTCCTATCATTTACCATATATGTCCTACCTTGGTTTGTCCTTCCGAACTGTGGATCTCACTGCACGTTTTCCTTATTTTCTAAGGCTCTGTGTCAGTTGCCTGAGTAAATGCTGATGCAAAAAAACCATTTAAGGACTCTCCCATTTCTTTTGTCTCATAAAAAGCCAACCACTCTGATCTTCTTTCGCTCTTAATATACCTGTATAAACCTTTAGGATATTCCTTCACATTGCCTGCCAAAGCAATCTCATGTCTTTTTAGTCCTCCTGATTTCTTTAAGATTTTTGTTGCACTTTTATTCACCGGAAGTACCTGATTTGCTCCTTGTTGCCAATATTTGCTATATACCTTTTTCTTCTTAACTAGATCCCCAATATTTCTGGAAAACCAAGGTTCTCTATGCCAGTTAACTTTTCTTTTAATTCTGAAAGGAACCAACAAACTGTACTCGCAAAAATTCCTGTTTGAATGCCTTCCACTTACTGAACACATCTTTGCCAGTAAACAACTTACCAAAATCCACACTTTCTAGATCCTTTCTAATTTTCTCAAAATTGGCCTTTCTCCAATTTAGAATCTCAACCAGAGGCCCAGACTTATCCTTAACCATAATTAACTTGAAACTAATGGCATTAAGATTACTGGACCCAAAATGTTCCCCCACACATACTTTGATCACCTGTGCTGTCTCCTTCCCTAATAGGAGATCCAGCAGTGCACTCTCTCTAGTTGGTATCTCTATATATTGATTTAGAAGACTTTCCTGAACACATTTGACAAATGCCCAGCCATCCAGCACTTTTACAGTATAGGAGTCCTATAAAAAGCTACCATCTCATACTACCACAACTTTATGTTTCCTGCAGCTGTCTGCTCTCTCTCTCTACATATTTGCTCCTCCAACTCTCGCTGACTGTTGGGCAGTCTATAATACAACCCCATGAGTGTGACCATACCTTTCCCTTTCCTCTAGATTAACCCTCTGGTCTGTCAGATCTAAGCACAGCTGAGATATTTTCTCTGATGAGCAATGCCACTCTTCCCCCTTTCATCCTTCCCACACTATCGTGTCTGGAACAATGGAACCCTGTAACCTTGAGTTTCCAGTCCTGCCCCTCCTGCAACCAAGTTTCACTAATGGTCACAATATCATAATTCTATATGTCAATCCTCTGCCTTTCTTGCAATATTCCTTGAATATAAATAGCTGCACCTGAGAACATTTCCTCCATGTACAACCCTTTATTTTCTGACTTGCTATGCAGTCTTCACAATATCTTTTTCCTCCTCCACCCCTCTATTTGCTTTGGAACTCTGGTTCCTAACTCCCTGGAAATCTAGTTTAAACCCCATGGGCAGTCTACCAAACCTTCCAGCAAGGATATTCAACCCTCTCCAGTTCAGATCCAAACTGTCCTCCAGAAACCTGAAGCCTTCCTCCTGCATCATCCCTTTAGCCATGTATAAAGCTGCATTATCTTCCCATTCCTAACTTCACTAATTCATAGTACGGGTACACATCTACACTCAGTGCCCTGACTAATGAAGTGAAGTATGCATATGCCTTCTTTACCTTTGTACATACAAGAATGGGGACTTTCAAAGAGCAAATACTGGGCTTAGTCATCCACCATGAAGTCTATGCTTTCAGTCACAGAAGCTGCAAAAATACTGATCTTTCTAAATACCAGTAATGATGAGGGATCCCTTCTGGATCATTATAACTATCTTGCTCATAGACACAGCTTCCAAGACTTCTTGACTGACCCATTCTACAATCATTAATGGATGTGATTGCCTCCAGGAACAATATTTTCTCTCCTGATGCATCCCGGTGGTCAGAACTTGGATTTCAACTTGTTAACTTGGAGTTGTTTTACCCGATTTGCAGTTCTTGCTGCTGATGTGGCTGTGCTTTCACAAGGATAAGAAGATTCTTCTTGCATAAGGTTTAAGTCATTAGGTCATCAGACAAGTGGTTTGTATAATCAAGGTGGTGTATTGGAAGAATCATCAGCAGGGTGACAGTCAGTGATCAACTTTCACTGGGAACCATCTTCATTCAAATATATGAGGTCTGCTCTCTGAAAACTGTTCAAGTTATCTCACTGACCTGAAATCTGCTTTGTCTTGCGGTCTCTAGCACTTCTTCCTAATTAACCAACGACAATCTCAATTTGCATCAGTATAAATTGAGTCTGAAAAGAAAGACACTTGAGTTATATTGACCACCTGCTCCACTGTCTGAGAGCAAATCTTGAGTAAATGCAGACCCTTCTATGTACCCTGAGAATTCTCATCAATGATTCTCACTGGAGTTTACGTGCCTTCCAAACCCAATTACAAGCAGGCACTTGGGGAGCTGCATGATATGGTCAGTAAAAGAGCGACGGCCCAGCCCGACACACTACAAATCTTAGTCAGTGACTTTAACCATGCCTGTGTCAAGAAAACCCTGCCCACCTACCACCTGCATGTAACCTGC
Organism: Narcine bancroftii; assembly: GCF_036971445.1. Classification (NCBI taxonomy): domain Eukaryota; kingdom Metazoa; phylum Chordata; class Chondrichthyes; order Torpediniformes; family Narcinidae; genus Narcine; species Narcine bancroftii. The sequence goes on along the minus strand of NC_091471.1, from coordinate 181,078,724 downwards.
TGTACCAGAGGTCCCAGCACACTCTCCTTTCCTGAGACCCCACTTTGGCAAGTCTGATCACCTGGCTGTGGTCCTTCTTCCTTCATACAGACAGAGCTTGCAAAGAGATGGTGCGGAGTTCTGGACAGCTAGAAGGTGGTGACAGGAGGCTGAAGAATGGTTACAGGACTTCCTTGAGTCATCAGATTGGACGGTGTTCAAGGACTCTGCTTGTTATATAGTCAGGATAATGTGAACTATTTTGTAACCATGTAAGAATACACACGCAACCCCAACCAACCAATTTTCCACTGCAACCGCTGCAACCGTGTCTGCCTGTCCCGCATTGGACTTGTCAGCCACAAACGAGCCTGCAGCTGACGTGGACATTTACCCCCTCCATAAATCTTCGTCCGCGAAGCCAAGCCAAAGAAAGAACTATACTGCACCTCTGTGGGGCATTTGTGTGTGTGTGTGTGTGTGTGTGTGTGTGTGTGTGTGTGTGTGTGTGTGTGTGTGTGTGTGTGTTTGAACAGTTTTCAGAGATGGTGGAAGACATCAGTAAGTAAAATCTCTTCTGTTATATAAATCCTGTATCTCAAAATTATTTAAGAAGTCTCCCAAGTAACACAGAGACATAACATGGTGGCAGCAGTAGGATGAAAGAAGAAAGTGAGTTGAGTACCAGGATCCAAATACAGAGGACAATCCAGATCAAGCCTACGATATTTAACCTAAAAGTGAAGCTGGATACTGGATCACAAAGCAAAGTCCTTCCACTCGGACTCTACTGCCAGATGTTCCCAGAGAACATAATAAAAGTGTATCCAAAAGATAGTGATTGGAAACAGCAAATATCACATTGATGGCCTATGGTGGACCCATGATCAAGCAGCTAGGGAGAGCTAAGACCAATGCTGCCATAAGGGAAAGAACATCCTCTGTACATTCTACATAGATGGAGATGGCCCAGCAATTCTAGGTCTTCCGGGAGTTATAATAGACCTCTGTCAATTATGAGATCCAGATGAAGAAAATATCAAAAGGATCATCAAAAACACACAACAAAAAGAGGAAATAATATTCATAGGAATACCTGCCAGGTCATGGCATTCAGTGGGTGCAGACTTGTTCACCAAGAATCAAGAGTGTATTTTTTTTATTTTTTAAAAAATTTATTTATTCGTTCAAATATATATATTAAAATCTAATCAATATAAATTGAAATGTAAATATTCCGAGTATAACAGCCACTTATTAATAAAAAATTATAATGATCATGCGAAACATACATAATTTTTTCCATTATTAAACAATATTTCATCTCATTATGCCATCTATTAATATCAATCATATTTGTATCTTTCCATGTACTAGCAATACATTTTTTCTCTATGGATAAAGCTAAATATACAAAAGCAAGCTGGAATTTATCTAATCCCAAACATTTCAGAGGTTGCAAACTACCCAATAAAAATATTGTTGAATCTAAAACTATTTTAATCTTATACAGGTATTCTAAAAATGATTGAATTTTCTTCCAAAAAGAATGTATATGTATACATAACCCAACAGCATGAAAAAAAGTTCCAACTGTATCACCACATCTAAACAACAAATCTGATTCATTAAAACCATTTTTTTAAAAATTTTTCAGGTGTCAAATATAATTGATGTAAAAAATTGTAATTAATCATTGCATAATGTGCATTTATCAATCTAGTTACACTATCATAACAGATATCTAACAGAAAAAATAAAACCAATATCCGCTTCCTATTTAATTTTAGATCCATCCCAACTCTTTTTATCCATACAATCCTGTAATATTTGATACATAAATGAAATATAACCCTTCTCTGGTACCTTCATAAGAAAAGTCTCAAATTTAGTCATTTCAGGTAAAATCATATCTCTACCAAACATATATTTTACCAAAGATCGAATTTCATAATAAAGAAATAAAGAATTCTTATCAATACCAAAATCTTCCCTCATTTGATTAAAAGATAAAAACTTACCCTCTTTTAAACAATCTCCCAAATTTTTCACACCTTTAAATCTCCAATGCAATAAACTTTGATCATGTATTGAAAAAGAAATAAGTTGATTATTATACAATGGAGTCAAAGCCAATAATTTACACCTAGTGCCTATCATTTTATTTTTCTTTATCCACAACTTCATTAAATGTTTTAGTATAGGCACATTATATTGTTGTAACAAATTTATATTCCACCTAAACAAAAATTGATGTATTTCAAATTCAGAAATACTTGCCATTTCAATTTTAGCCCAACTAGGAGGCTGTACCAAATCCATCAATGAACTAACAAATTCAAGTTGGGCTGCCTCATAATAATTTTGAAAATGTGGTAAACGTAGTCCCCCTAACTCATATTTCCAAGTTAATTTATTCAAAGCTACTCTCGAAAATTTATCCCCTCCATAAAAACTCACTAACCATTTTATTTAAATCTCGAAAAAAACATTTATCAAGTAAATACAGAATAGATTGAAACAAATATTGTATATGCGGAAATATATTAATCTTAATTGTATTTATCCTTCCCATTAAATTATGAGCCAAAGAAGAAATTAATAAGTAAATCTTTCCATTTAATCAAATAAATTTTAATTTTTTTCATTAACGGAGGATAATTTAATATATATAATGATTGATGATTTTCTTTGGCTTGGCTTCGCGGACGAAGATTTATGGAGGGGGTAAAAAGTCCACGTCAGCTGCAGGCTCGTTTGTGGCTGACAAGTCCGATGCGGGACAGGCAGACACGATTGCAGCGGTTGCAAGGGAAAATTGGTTGGTTGGGGTTGGGTGTTGGGTTTTTCCTCCTTTGCCTTTTGTCAGTGAGGTGGGCTCTGCGGTCTTCTTCAAAGGAGGTTGCTGCCCGCCAAACTGTGAGGCGCCAAGATGCACGGTTTGAGGCGTTATCAGCCCACTGGCGGTGGTCAATGTGGCAGGCACCAAGAGATTTCTTTAGGCAGTCCTTGTACCTTTTCTTTGGTGCACCTCTGTCATGGTGGCCAGTGGAGAGCTCGCCATATAACACGATCTTGGGAAGGCGATGGTCCTCCATTCTGGAGACGTGACCCATCCAGCGCAGCTGGATCTTCAGCAGCGTGGACTCGATGCTGTCGACCTCTGCCATCTCGAGTACTTCGACGTTAGGGGTGTAAGCGCTCCAATGGATGTTGAGGATGGAGCGGAGACAATGCTGGTGGAAGCGTTCTAGGAGCCGTAGATGGTGCCGGTAGAGGACCCATGATTCGGAGCCGAACAGGAGTGTGGGTATGACAACAGCTCTGTATACGCTTATCTTTGTGAGGTTTTTCAGTTGGTTGTTTTTCCAGACTCTTTTGTGTAGTCTTCCAAAGGCGCTATTTGCCTTGGCGAGTCTGTTGTCTATCTCATTGTCGATCCTTGCATCTGATGAAATGGTGCAGCCGAGATAGGTAAACTGGTTGACCGTTTTGAGTTTTGTGTGCCCGATGGAGATGTGGGGGGGCTGGTAGTCATGGTGGGGAGCTGGCTGATGGAGGACCTCAGTTTTCTTCAGGCTGACTTCCAGGCCAAACATTTTGGCAGTTTCCGCAAAGCAGGACGTCAAGCGCTGAAGAGCTGGCTCTGAATGGGCAACTAAAGCGGCATCATCTGCAAAGAGTAGTTCACGGACAAGTTTCTCTTGTGTCTTGGTGTGAGCTTGCAGGCGCCTCAGATTGAAGAGACTGCCATCCGTGCGGTACCGGATGTAAACAGCGTCTTCATTGTTGGGGTCTTTCATGGCTTGGTTCAGCATCATGCTGAAGAAGATTGAAAAGAGGGTTGGTGCGAGAACACAGCCTTGCTTCACGCCATTGTTAATGGAGAAGGGTTCAGAGAGCTCATTGCTGTATCTGACCCGACCTTGTTGGTTTTCGTGCAGTTGGATAAGTCCAAGTCCAAAGCCCGCTGCGCAGCTCAGACGGCAAAGTCCTCCTCAGCGACAAGATCTCCATCCTCAACCGATGGTCAGAACACTTCCAATCTCTTTTCAGTGCCAACCGCTCAGTCCAAGATTCAGCCCTGCTCCAGCTCCCTCAACAGCCCCTAAGGCTAGAGCTGGATGAGGTTCCCACCCTGGATGAGACATATAAGGCAATCGAACAACTGAAAAGTGGCAAAGCAGCAGGTATGGATGGAATCCTCCCAGAAGTCTGGAAGGCTGGCGGCAAAACTCTGCATGCCAAACTGCATGAGTTTTTCAAGCTTTGTTGGGACCAAGGTAAACTGCCTCAGGATCTTCGTGATGCCACCATCATCACCCTGTACAAAAACAAAGGCGAGAAATCAGACTGCTCAAACTACAGGGGAATCACGTTGCTCTCTATTGCAGGCAAAATCTTCGCTAGGATTCTACTAAATAGAATAATACCTAGTGTCGCCGAGAATATTCTCCCAGAATCACAGTGCGGCTTTCGCGCAAACAGAGGAACCACTGACATGGTCTTTGCCCTCAGACAGCTCCAAGAAAAGTGCAGAGAACAAAACAAAGGACTCTACATCACCTTTGTTGACCTCACCAAAGCCTTCGACACCGTGAGCAGGAAAGGGCTTTGGCAAATACTAGAGTGCATCGGATGTCCCCCAAAGTTCCTCAACATGATTATCCAACTGATTGATGATTAACATTTGATAATTAACATTCAAAATTATACACAGATATTTAATTCAATCAGTCCACTTCAAATTAATAATATTCTTATAAACTGAATAATCTCCTTCACTTACTGGTAATATTTCACTTTTCTCCCAATTAACTTTATATCCAGAAAGACATCCATATTGTATTAAACATTCCTTCAAATGCAAAAGTGACTGAGCTGGGTTTGTTAAATACACCAATACATCATCAGCAAATAAATTAATTTTATACTCCTCATCTAAAACTTTCATACCTTGTATCTGTGTATTTTGTCTTATTAACTGTGCTAAAGGTTCAATCACTAACGCAAACAGAGCTGGTGATAAAGGACAACCTTGACGAGTTGATCAAGTTAACTTAAAAGATTCCAAAATCAAACCATTCGTCAATACTCTAGCTACCTGTTTACTCTATAGAGCCCTAATCCAACAAATAAAAGAAGGACCAAACTTAAATTTCTCCAAAACTTTAAACAAAAAATTCCATTCAACTCTATCAAATGTTTCTTCTGCATCTAAGGATATCATCATCGGGTGATCTAAAGATTGTAGAAATCTTTTAATCAAACTAATGACGTGCAAAATGTTATCTGAAGCATATCTATTCTTTATAAAACCTGTTTGATCAATATGAATCAACTTTGATAAAAATTTAGCCAATCTATTCGCTAATATTTTAGCTATTATTTTATAATCCACATTTAACAATGAAATTGGTTCTTCTAACTCCTGTATATCTCCATCCTCTAATATCGGTAAATTCAACTGTGATAAAAAAAGATCAATCGATCTAGTTTCCTCTTTTCCTTCAGATGTATATAACTTTTTATAAAATGAATAAAATTCATCATTATTCTCAAGAGGTTTATAAGTAATAAGAGAATTTGTCTAAGAGCATTAATAGTCCTCAATATCTGTTCTTTCTTTAATTGCCATGCCAATACCTTATCTGCGTTCTCTCCCCATTCATAATACCGTTGTTTAGTCCTATTAATCACACATTCAAATTGATAAGATTGAAAAGTATTATATTTAAATTTCAGCCTAGATAATTCAATTTTCTGATCTTCTGTAGCATCTTTTGAAATTCATTTTCTAACTCATCAATCTGTTTCTCTAATTCAAGACTCTGATTTAATCAATTATTTTTTATTTTAGGAGTATAACTAATTATTTGTCCTCTCAAATAGGCTTTCGTAGCATCCCATAATACAAACTTACTTTGAACAGAATTAGAATTTTCTTTCAAAAAAAATTAATTTGTTTTTTCAAAAAATCAATAAATTCCATATTTTTAACAACATTGTATTAAATCTCCAATGATAAGCTATTTGAATTTTCTCAGAAGTTTCATATGTAAAATATAACAGAGAATGATCTGAAATCACCCTACTTTTATATTCCGCTTGATGTATTTTCCTTTGTAAATGTGCCGATACTAAACAGAAGTCAATCCTTGAAAATGATTCATGTCTAGATGAATAAAAGGAAAAATCTTTCTCTGTCAGATTAAGACGTCTCCAAATATCTACTAAATTAAGAACTTTCATCAACACTTAGACCTGAATTGCCATCTTGGATTTTTTAACTTTCTTTAGTGATTTATCTAATAAAGGTTCCAAAACACAATTAAAATCACCACCAACTAAAATATTATCATTAGCCTGACCCAAACATAAAAATGCATCTGAAATAAATATTTCATCATCTACATTTGGGGCATAAATATTAAGTAAAGTCCAAAATTCACTAAAAATATTACAGTTCAATTTAAGAATACATCCCGCCTTTTCCTCCACTGATTGTAATTCAGAAGATAATTTTTTATGTATCAAAATTGCTACACCTTTAGACCTGGAATTAAATGAAGAAGAATATACATGTCCAACCCAGTCTATTTTTAATTTCACGCTTTCCTTCATATTTAAATGTGTTTCTTGTTAAAAAGCAATATCAATTTTCATTTTCTTAATATACGCCAAGACTCGCTTACGTTTAATTTGACTATTTAATCTTCGAACATTAAAAGTAGCAAACCTCAACTTTGACATATCTACTATTATTACTAAATACCAGTAATATCTTTATATAAAAACTCAAATCAACGTATATAGGCCCTCCAATAAAACAAATCACAAATTAAAAACTAAAAAAAAAAGAAAATAATAAAGAAAAAAAAAGAAACCCCCCCCAAAAAAAAAACTACCAAAAGGTAGTAATCCCCTAAACAAAAATTGGGTGTGGGAAGAGTGGTATTTAATAGTAGCCTGTTACTACTCTAAGTTTCTATTCATCAAAGGATGAAAGACCTGAGAGCATCAACTATCACCTCAGAAATGAGAACACTCTTTGCTGAACAAGGAATACCTGAGCAAGTAATATGTGACAATGGAACACAGTTCATGATCCAAGAATTCAGAAAGCTGAATGGGCTTGTTATCATTACATCATCCCTATACTACCCCAAAGGTCATGGGTTCTTTGAAAGACAAGTCCAAACTGTAAAACACACGCTAGTTAAGTGTCGCGAAACAAAGGAAGACCCATACCTAGTTCTTCTATCATTACGAGCAACAATTTTAAGGGATGACATGAAGTCCCTGACAGAACTTTTAAATGGCAGGAGATATAAAACAAATCTGCCAAGTGAAATGCACCCTCCAGAAGACCCGGAGGAAACCAGAAGAAAACTGGCTGACACACAAGAAGAAGGACCCCAGCATTATAACAAACATGCACAAACATTGCCCGAAATCTTCAGAGGGCAGCATGTGCATATGCAAGAGCTGATGTTGAAAACATGGACCACATTGTCGAGACAGACTCTAGCAATCAGCTGAGGAGGAACAGAATTCACATCTGGTTGACACCAGATGTGATATAGTAGAAAGCTTTAATACTAGCAAAGCCTGCAACACCAGTATCAAGTGAGGTATCAAATGAAGAGTCCATGACCACTAATACTGAAACATCAACACAGCAGTTTTCAGGGCGAAGCGCAACAAGCTACATCACCTACACGTGAACCAGCAGCACAGAGCCCAAAGGTAGCAGCCAAATCCACAAGATGGCGAAGAAACTTACTGTCACCAGTGTGATATTGATTTAAAGATAGTTGTGTAAATAGACTAATGTACAAGTTCAGTTACTTAAGTTGCACTGGAAAAAAAGTGATAAAGAACATTAATTTTTTTCTTTATCTTGAGAAGGAGGGATGTTATATAGTCAGGATAAGGTGAACTATTTTGTAACCATATAAGAACTCAGCCTTCTCACTGCAGTAACTATAGTACACCACTGCGAGTGTGTGTGTGTGTGTGTGTGTGTGTGTGTGTGTGTGTGTGAACAGCTTCCTGAGATGGTGGAAGACATCAGTAAGTAAAATCTCTTTTGTTATTTGAATCTTGTATCTCTAAATTATTTAAGAAGTCTCCCAAGTTACAGACAGACATAACATGGTGAGAATCTGAACGAGTTACCCGAGGTTGTCACTTACTTTATCAAAACAGCTGTGGATGAGTGTGTCCCCACCAAATCATTCAAGGTTTTTCCCATCCAGAAGCTCTGAATGAAGAATGAAGTCTGGAACTTGCTGAGAGTCAGATTACAGCCATTTAAGTTAGGAGATCCAGATCAGTACAGCAGAAGCAGGTATGCCTGTGGATAGACATCTCCCGGATGAAGTGGGGTTTCAGGATGAAAATGGAAATAATGAGGGACACCCAACAGCTGTGGTAGGGCCTAAATGCCATAACCTTTTACAAAACGATATCCGATAAAGTAAGAAACAGATGAACTCAACCCCTTCTCTGCCCGATTTGATGACAGTAACAGCAACCCATGTCCCCTGATGATCCCATCCTGTCCGTATCTGAGGATGATGTGTCTTCAGGAGAGTGAATCTGAGGAAAGCTTCTGCCCCGGATGGAGTGCCTCGCAAAGGATTAAAAATCTGTGCTGACCAACTTACCATTGTATTCATGGATATCTTCAATATCTCACTGTTTCAGACAGGTGTCAATCCCAAGAAGAGTGCAGAAACCTGCCTTAATGACTATCGACCAGGGATGAAGTGTTTTGAAAGGCTGGTCTTGAAGCATATCAGCTCCTGTCTGAGCAACAACAGTTTGGCTATCTTAGCAACAGGTCTACAGTGGATCCCATGTCACTGGTTCTACACAAAGCCCTGGAACACCTGGACAGCAAAGATGCTTACTTTAGAATGCTCTTTATTGAATACAGTTCAGCATTTAACCCCATCAAAGCTGATCAGAAAACTCCAAGTCTTGAGAGTTAACACCCTCACAGTGTGACTGGATCATGATTTCCTCACCTCCAAATCACAGTGAGGATTGGTAAGAACATCTCCTCCACAATCTCCAACAACATTGCACTGAATGTCTGCAAAATTAAGGAGCTGATGGTTGACTTCAGAAAGGGAAAGCCAAAGGTATACAATCCAGTGATCATTGGTGGATCAGAGGTGAAGAGGGTGAGCAAATTTAAGTTCTAGGGAGTCACTATCTCAGAGGATCTTTCCTGGACCCAACACACCAATGGCATCATGAATAAAACATGTCAGCGCCTCTACTTCCTCAGGAGTTTGCAGAGGTTTGTATGATATCAGAAACCCTGGAAAAGTGTTGACTGGCTGCATTATGGTCTGGCATGGAAATACCAACCCATGAGTGTGAAGCCCTCCAAAAGTTAGTGCACACAGCCCAGGACATCACAGTAAAACCCTCCCACTATTGAGAACATCTACAGGGAATGCTGCCATCACAGAGCAGCCACAATCATCAAAGACCCACACCACCAAACACACTTTGTTCTCACTGCTGCCATCAGAAAAGAGGTATAAGTGCCACAATCATTGAACCACCAGGTTCAGGAACAGCTGCTACCCCTCCACCATCAAACTCTTCAATGGCAAACAATCAGAGACTCATTTAAGGACTCTTACTTGTGCACGTCATTGATTTTCTTTCTGTATTGCACAGTTTGTTTACATTCATTACCTGTTTACAGTCCTTGTTTACATGTTTTACGCATTTTTTTAGCACCACCAATTAGTGGTAATCCTGCCGCACCCACAGGAAAAAAAGGAATCTCAGGGTTGTATGTGACGTCTTGTATGTACTCTGACAATAAATCTGAAATCTAAAATCTGAAGGTTTCTGCAGAAAAGAAACATTGTTGAATGTTTAACTTTGCTAAAAGAGTCCAGATTTTTAAAAATGATTACAGTGATAGGACTTTAAAGGAATATTTTTGGTCGTGAAATAATTTGGGATATTTAAAATATAGTAAATACAGAAAATGGTTTTTTTTTAGTTAAAATAGATGGGCAAATCACCTGAAAATTCCATGGAAACATTAATTAAATAGGTATTATATGACAAGCCAATTCAATATTTATTTGAGACTCAACCTTTACAAATTGAAATAACCTGTGAAATCTGAAGTGTTATGAGCTATAGAAAAGGTTTTGCACAGGCAATGTTTTTTCCATTGCACATCACATCATGATGGATTGTGTGAAAGAAAGCAGAAAAATCACATGTCAGATGGTTGGAGGGAGAGCAAAGGTTGCAGTGGAGAGATACCCACCTGCGGGAGGACTTCCGGAAAACTGTTAGCGGGTGGAGATGGTAAGTTTGAATTGGAAGCCCTGCTTGTCCATTCATTGTGGAGGAACAGATGAATGTTTTTTTATCATGGAATTGTTGGGTTCATGATAAACTTGGGCGAGTGAGGATGAAAGGAGGTGGAGGTAACTGGATGGGGGAGGCAATGTTGAAGGATGTGTCTTTGAGAGAAACAAGTATTTGTCTCAAAGGGTCAATGTCAAGCATGTTTCTATTATCATAATCCATGGCCCGGGTAATAATCAGCATTAACTTTATGTTAAATGCTAAATAATGTCACTCATATATTCTTAAGGTTGGCTTTTGTGAGGGTGACCTTCTGTAAAGGCTTCACTTATAAAAGAAAGTGCAGAAAGAAAAGTCATTGGCATCATTAGTAAGTTTGTGACATGAAAATTAGTGGTATAGTGGACTTTGAAGAAGATTACAACAGGACCTAGATAAACTGGGAAAGTGAACCAAGGAATAGCAGATGGAATTTAACTTGGACAAGTGTAATGTGTTGCAGTTTGGTAAGTTAAATCAGGGCAGGATTTACAGAATAAATGGCAGGGCATCAGACACTTTTATAGAACAGAGAGACTAAGAGATGCAAGTACATATTCTCCTTAAAATGGAGAACCAGGCAGACTGCATGGCGAAGAAGGCATTTGGCATGTTTAGTTTAATCAGTCAGGGTGCTGAGTGCAAGTGTTGAGACATCAAATTACATCTGCATAAGACATTCATGATATCGTACAGAGTGCAGTGTGCATCAAGCTAGAGGAAGGATGTTATTAAACTAGAAAAGATGCAGAAATATTTAATGCCTACTTGCATTAAATGGTAGGCTATTGAGATGTGCAGAGCAACAAAGGGATTTAGGAGTTATGGTAAATAGTACCCTCAAGGCTGATACTCAGGTAGATAGTGTGGTGAAGAAGGCATTTGGAATGTTGGCCTTCATAAATCGGAGTATTGAATTCAAGAGTAGGGAGGTTATGATGAAATTGTACAAGGCATTGGTGAGGCCAAATTTGGAGTACTGTGTACAGTTTTGGTCACCAAATCATAGGAAAGATATAAACAAATTAGAGAGAGTACAGAGAAGGTTCACAAGAATGTTGACAGGATTTCAAGGTTTGAGTTACAGGGAAAGGTGGTGCAGACTAGGGCTTTTTTCTCTGGAGCGTAGAATATTGAGAGGGGACTTGATAGAGGTGTTTAAGATTTTAAAAGGGAGAGACAGAGTAAACGTGGATAGGCTTTTTCAATTAAGAGTGGGGGAGATTCAAACTAGAGGGTTTAAGATTGAAGGGGGAAAATTATAAGGGGAACATGAGGGGAAATTTCTTTACGCAAAGGGTGGTAGGGATGTGGAATGGGCTTCCAACAGATGTGGTCGAGGTGGGATCATTGGTTACATTTAAGTATAGACTGGATAGTTACATGGATAGGAGAGGACTGGAGGGGTATGGACTGGGTGCTGGTCAGTGGGACTAGGAGGGTGGGGATTTGTTACGCATGGACTAGTAGGGCCGAACTGGCCTGTTCTGTGCTGTAAGAGGTTATATGGTTATATGGTTATATTCAAAAGGATGCTACTGGGACCGGAGAGATCAAATGGGTTCCCCCACCCCTGGAGTGTAGGAGATTGAGAGGTGGACATACAGAGGTATATAAAATTATGAGGGACATGGATAAATTGAATGTTTTTTTCCTAGGTTAGGGGAGAATAAAGCAAAAAGGATCAAGGAGAGAAGGGAAAGATTTAAACGGGATTCTAGTAGCATTTTGTTTACACGGAGGTTAGTTGGCCTGTGGGAGAAGTTGCCAGAGAATGTATTGGAGGTATGTACCATTACAATGTTTAAAAGTGAGTGGATAGGTAAGGTTTAGAGGGATATGGGCCAAATGTAGGCACATAGGCCAAACTCAGGTGGACAAATTTGTCAGCATGAATGAGTTGGGCCAAAGTTCCTGTTTCCATGATGTATGACTCTATGATGCCATGACTCTGGAAGCTTGACAAATTATATTTGGTCCATGAATATATATGAAGTACATGAATATTTTTGTAAGAAATTCTCATAAATGGTCCCATGTCTTGCATAATGCAAGTAAGTTTTGGAATTTCTAAACCCAGGTTCATTCAGTTACAAAACATCAGTTCAGATGAAGAGTCTTTGATATGAAACATTATCTGCTTTTAGTTCCACATTTTCTGTCTGACCTGCTGAGTGTTTCTAGCATTTTCTGTTTCAATTTCAGTTTTCATATATCTATATTTTTAAAATTTGAAACACAACTTCAGGAACATGGTATTAGCAAGCAATTCTCTGAGTCCACATGACAATACACAATTCAATTTAATTCAATTCCAAAAAAAATATTGAAGGGCTTTGTGTTCAAAAGGATTTTTCACTGCACTGCTTAGAAGTACAGATCTATATAGTGGTTTTGGTATATTTGTTTGTTAGAAGCATCATAACATTAATTTATCTTTTAATATGGAAGCATTAATTTACATATAGATTGTTTCCTTGTCTTAGTTTGGATATAAGGATAGAAGTTATAAAATATAGCTTATCTCTTATTTTGGCAAAGCTTAGCTCCATCCCATTTTAGCCTGAGATTATTGTGGTTATTAGAGTATAACTAAGTTTCTGTATATAATGGGCTAGGCAAAATAATGAATTACTGTAAATGAATATTCTCAGACACATTATTGATGTTGGTGTCTTAAAATTTATATTGCAAAACTCAGGAAGCAAACCCATAATAATTCTCTTCAATGGGCTGGTAGACAAATACAGTGTCAGCCAGGACATGAAGACACTAACTCTATTGTGTTGTCCTGGAAATGAATCCAGGCGCACATGTGCAAGAACATGCAGCAATAGTCCATGCAGTGTGGATACATTCAATAGAGTGACCTTGCTCAGGAACTAAAAGTGCTTCTTTGCCTCAGCTCATTTATACTTGTTTGCATTTGATTGATTGTTGATGGAAATATAACCAGTTCCATCAATGAAAATTTAAAATAAATTGTTTAAACAGTTTAGACAGCAAAAGGTTTCTGCAGTTATTCTGGCTTTGGCTAGGTACCCACTGCCTCATAGTTTCAAGTAATTGTTTAACTTTTTAATGTTGTTTTTTTTTAACAGATATTCATGTTGTCCAGCTTAGTCATTTTTCTTATGCAGTATTCAAAAAAAACTTGAGTGTTTTTAATATTTCTAATTGACAAAGATTAATGTTGGTTTGTAAAAATAAATTGTTATCCTACAATTTGCTAATCTGAGAAGAAAATATTGCCAATTAATGAAGGTCTCTTTAACTTGCATGCTAAAAATGAAGTTGTGAATATGCCCTATTTGAAACTTATTGCTGTGAAGCTCCATCTATTGAGAATGTTGGCAAAATTGTGCTCTTTTTTAACCACTTTGACTCAAAGTTTAATTCTTTGCTCATTGTGTGTACAGCGAAGTTATCATATATCACATGTGAAATTAAGTAATTGAGCATGGTGTCCATAAATCATGTGAAGGAGTGAGGGAAATCTATAAATAATGATGATTTATTGGCCTGAGTGTGTGTGTGTGTGGGTGTGTGTGGGTGTGTGTGGGTGTGTGTGGGTGTGTGTGGGTGTTCCCGCGCACATACGAGCATGATGATGGAGGTATAGGGTAAATAATTCATGTTTAGCAGGGTCCAGGTGGAACAAGACAAATTTCATTAGTGAAGTTTATAGTATTTTACTTTGTTATTTATCTGACACATATGTTTCTTATGACATCCTTTGGAGCACCATTTCATGTCTGTTCTCCACTAAGTATAGGTAGGTTCAAACCTAAGAGAGCAGCCACATATCTCCCACGAGGTTTAGAAGTATTGCCTATTCGGCAATCTGCTTTCAAAAAAGGTTTGTTTTTTCAACATATAATCTTGGATCTCAGTGAAGAGTATGAATCATTTGAGTCAGATGGTAACTACACAATGAATGGTCCCTGTGGCAGTGCATCAGAACAGAGTATGAATTAATATTTTAGGCTTTAATATAATTGTTTTTACCTAACACTTGTCCATTACAAGAAAAGGATAAAATATGCCTGTCATTTCAGTTAAATGCCCACATTATGAGAATATAAAGGAAATATTAAAATGTCACCATGCAGATTGGTAAAGGAATTGAAAATAATATAAATCCGTCTTATGTATTCAGGCCTACTGTCTAAAAATACACTTTAACCTACAACGAAAGTCATGGCCAATTTTATACAGGCCATTCTTTTAAATTGCCTGATTCATCCACACGAAAGTGTCGTTGTGGAACGCTGGTTTGTTTGATGAAGAATGGTAACTTGGATGGATGTCAGTACTGTGACATACTGTTAAAACGTATAATTTGATATCAACATGTAGCAGGCCTGAAAAATGCTTTTTATGCTTCAGGTCATGGTCTGCAGCCATTCTTTGTGTCCATGCAACAGAGCAGACTAGACTTAATGTCAACTATTCTTCAAGTTTTCTCGAATGCATGTTTAAACATTCAAAGGAAAACACCTGTGCTATAAGTAACTCACAACCCAGAAACTGTTTTCTATTTGATTTCACTTGAACCATACCCACCCTTTATTTCCCTAAATGAAGAAACACTCATCTTCCTTTTTATAATATCAACCCAATGTTTCAGAGCAGCAAAGACTCTGTTGTATATTGATCACAACAGTGTGTGGTGAAATATGTCCAAATTGCATTTGGCTTCATTAGTTTCTAAAATGTCTCAGTGATGTTAGAGCACAGTTTTCTTTGTTCAATTTCCAATTCTCTTAATTCTGAAATGTGACCCAGTTAACAGTGAAGAAATATTATTTAATAAATACCTGTGTTTGTTGTTGGTGCAGTTTCAAATACCAAGAAGGAAATCACTGAAGAGAATAACCCAAGAGACAAGACTGGGAGTTCTTCAATGGTGATGATTGATTGATACTCTGACAGCTGGTGGGATAATAATCTGATGAAGGAAGCATATATTTCCCTGAAAAGCATGCTGTGCAGAAAGAAAGGTGTTTACATATTCACTAATCTCACTTGATATTCCAATGTGTCACAAAGAGAATACAGTATTGTTGAGGAAGCCGCCCTTCAAATGTGATGTTCTAACAGCTGAGGTGAATAGGCTGGGTGGATCTGTTTTATTTCTACAGCTTCATAATGATATAGCATTATGATAGGTGAGGATAGGGTGAGTGAAGCTGCTTAACTCAATAATCATAAAAAAGAATCCTAAAATTGTTTGTATCTTATTCATTTTGTCATTCTCTGTGTTTACCCAGCATTATATTTTGCAGTCAGATTAAAAGGTACAAAGCACAAGAGCCCCAATACTTGTGCTGAGAAGACTATTTTGACTTCAGCACTTTAAATCCTCTAAATTGACTAAAAGTACTCTAAGAATTATTATACTCTTCGAGGGGGCTGCTGCTTTTCCACAGCTCACACACCTGCACGGGTCCACACAGAGACATTTTGCCAAATAATTATTTTAACTGCTTTAGAATTCATTGTACTGATTTTTTTTACATAATACATTTCTTTTGGATTTAATTACACAGGCGGTACTTGAAATGGGAGATTCACAATTTTAAACAAATTCGGTATATCAAACATATCTGTTTCAGTGTATGCCATGAACTGAACAGTGAGATGTAGAATGTTTGAATACTACTGAGACATGTTATGAGCAGGTTTGTGCAGCATGGATTTAATGTGTTGCTCGTCCACACCCACATTGAGAATGCATCTATCCAGAGACAGCAACGGTTTAGTTTTGTACAGTAATATTTTTTAAGCTCTTTGCTGTGCTCATAATCAAGCTTTTTTTCCTATCAGTTGGATTCTGTCAACTACTGCTTTGTTGTAGCTGACATTCAATTGCTATGTATTTACAGTATATGTTTTTTTTAAATGAGTGTCACAAATGTCTCATGCATGGTTTTCCCCTGAATGAAATTTGTTCTACATTATGCTGCAGTGCTTTTATTATATCTGACATTTTTGCTAGTTGCCTAATTGGGAGCAAAGATAAAAATGAAAATGTGATTTTTTTTAAAAGAAACTTTTTTTAACTTTTACTGGATGTTCATGTATTGAAGGACTCCTCCAGGAGCCAGCACATCGAGGCCATAGAGATGGCACATCAAAGACTCAATTTTTTCAGGAGTCTGTGACAAGATTCAAGATTTAATTTATTGACATAGTAATAAAACAATGTTTGCGTTACATGAATTTTTTTTTTGCCTGCTGCAAGGCAGACAGATTCGCCACAGGCAGGAATTGCCTAAGCACCTCTTCCAGATCTTACAGTCAGAGAGAGAGAGAGAGAAGCAAAAGAGAGCCCCTCCCCCCTGCCCCGAGTTACCGGGAGTCTGTAGATTTGCCTCCAGTACTTCCATAGCTCCAACAGCCACACAGAGTCCAGTCCAAACTATTGACAACCCGAGCTCCAGATCCAAGCGTCCAACACAGTCAGGAACCCTTTGGCAATTTCAGCACCTCCTTGCATGCCAGTTTCGATACCTGGTACCCCTCCAGCCTGTCTCCAGCAGTCCACAGCCTGGTGCGAGCCTCCTGACAGCAGTCTCCAGCAGCCCACAGCTTCCACGCGTTCCTCGCCTCGAGTCGCCAGCAGCCCGCCGCATGCACTGTTCCCTCAGCCCTAGAGGCCCCCTCACTGGTCCGCAGCTGTGGTCACCATCCGCGCAGGCTGACCTCCACTTCACCCTCTCAAATGATGCATGATCCTCCCGTCCTCTAGTGGCCTATTCCAGTCGTCCACAGAGTCTGTCCTCATGGTTGCTGCTGGTCATTCGGTGCCATGATCTCGGGTGCAGACCTGCAGTTGTGGGATTTTGAATTAAAATCACCATTGGGGCTCCCTCAATGGGCTGTTCAAAGCCTGAGCAGAGCCGACGGCAGTCGATTAGGTGGCTGGACCCCACGGGAGGGCTGTATCTCCACTCCCTCGCTTCCCACGGGTTTGCACCATTGGCAGCGCTGCTGCTACTGCGGCTCCGTCGTGCCAACATCTTTGTGAGGTGTTGCCTCAAGAAAGTAGTTAACATCGTTAAACAATCCTCATCATCCAGATCATGCTCCTTTCTTGCTGCCACCATCAGGCAGAAGATACAGAAGCCCGAAGTCCAGCTCTTTTAGGCTGAAGAAGAGTTTTGCTCAAGCATCTGTCAGGCTCTTGTACCTTCTCGTATTATCCCAGCTAGAAAATGACTCCAGGGCCAAAGATCTGTCCTCTCTATTGCAACATCACATTTTTTTGTGCACGAATTGCAACTTTGAATATTTATCTATCCTTTCAGTTTCATTTTTTTTTTAAATTATTCTGTGGTAATTTAATGTGTATTTATTGCTTGCTAGTATATTTTACTGACCTGTATAGCTGCAGCAAACAAGAACCTCAGTGTATTTATGTGCTCACTTGGGTTATAATAAACTCATCTGTTCTGTCAATAATTGTGATGGGAATTGTGTTCATTTTAATCTTATTATTATTTCTGAGTTATCACTAAAATATTTGTTTCTATAGTAAGCAGGTTTACATATGATTACGGATATACAAATTGAAATAATTGCTTTGTTTTGATATTTTGATGATATTTTCAATATGAAATGTCTATTGTCTTGAAGCAGTATGTACCTCTGGATACACTATCATTGTGTATTATATATAAGAGGACCATCTCTTCATTTTAAAAAGCCAAAACAAGAGTGAAATTTAAATAGATTTTCTTCCAGTAAAATTGACTAAAATCTCTTGAACCCTTGCAATTATATAAGCGATCTTACTTTGATACACAGATGAACATCTGTTTATACTCTGGAAAAGGTGATTAAAGGTTACTGAATTATAATAACTATCAATTACATTTGGCAAATCTAATCAAAGTGTTTTGAAACTAGCTGGGGAACTCACGAGAAACTCATGAATGCAACTTGTCTGGGTTTTCGCAAGTTGTAACAGGGTAAATTTCAAGGGATTGTTACCTCAAGAGTTATGGGTTTACAAGTAATACATTAAAATTGATATTCGAATCTGGTGCTGACTGTGGAGTTGTATGTTCTTGTGTGCACATGGGTGTCCTCCGTCTGCTGTGGCTTCCTTCCACTTTCCAAATACATTCGGGGTGAGTAGGTTAATTCGTACCACGGGTGTATTTGGGCACATAGGCCAGAAGAGCCTGTTACCATGCTGTATCTCTAAATTATAATTTTATGATTATTAATATTATTATTAATTGAGAGAAAGTTCTTAGATATTTCTTGCCTTTGTCACTGAAATCCAATTGAGAAATGCTTGCTATTCAGAATCACAAAGTTTTCATTGGAAATTTTTTTGATTCATTTTAAAATGAATCAAACCTGTTACTTTTAGTGTTACATGAAGTATTCATATGCAATGAATCAAATGTCTACTTTGGTTCCAAATAAAATAAGTTGATAGAATCTGAAACGATGCATAAGGCAGGTGAAGACTGGTGAGACAGACTTTATTTCAATCAACCTAGGAGGAAAACTAGATTGCTTAACAGCATGGTAAATAAAATTAAAATCTAATAAAAACATTCAGAGAATCTTTCCACCTATTGATATTTTTCATCAGGTATTTGTCTTAGATACTTCCTTAACAAAAAGCTTCATCGTAGGGTCAGGCAGCTTTGAGCCAGGCCTGTTTCTCCGAGGATTTACTTTACTGCACTCATTAACAATTGCACAAAAGAAACCTGGCTGGATTGTTACAAAGCAAAGAATTTGTCCATTCTGCTGTTAACAATAAATTGAGAAACAAATAGTTTTGAATGCCTGGTCAGTACTCACTTGTACTTTGTTTTTTTTTGTGCATACAGCTCATTCTCATCTGCACACCTTCACAAAGGTTCACACAGGTGTGCAGAGCTCAGGGGGAATACATGCTTTTGTCATTATTGCATAAAATACCAAGAACCTGAAAGTTGGTGATGAAATGCCCACCAAAGTGTTGAAGCAGGCAATGTATCCTCATGACTACAGTATAGTAACCTAAAGTCTACACTCTGCACATTGTCCTGCTAGCTCAAGCAGTTTCTTGCTCTTCTCCAGATGATTACTTTTCCTGCTTGTGATGGAACAGACTTGCTGATTTAAATTTAAGGTCCAAAGTATACCCTGGAGCCAGATTATTGCCTTATTATTAAATTCCATTTCCCATCACCTCGCCACTGTTTCTGTCTGCAAAGAGGCACTGCTGGGAAAGAAATTACCTTGCCAAATTTCAACATTAAGTTCTAATACTGGAACTGTTCATTTGACATCAAAATTAAAAACAAATTGTGGAAAATTCAGAGTACTTAATTTCCACAATGTTCGTATGAAACATTAACTCATTGTGAAGGAAAGGAATGAGTATTATTGCTTATGGGTGGAACAATTTTTGTTCTATGCCGTTTAAACTTTCTAAGGAAGTATTCTGGGTCACTGATGCATGCAGATTCCTGACGAAAAGATGGTATTTAGCTAGGACTACACTTTGGCTTGAAAGCCATTAGCACTATGCATTTCAGTAAAGTAGCTCAGGATTTCATGTCAGACCTAAGGATAAGTGGTGTTTGACCTGATCTTCAAAATGTAGAGAGGTTTTACCATTATTTGAACATACATTATCGAATAAAAATGTTGTTGCACGTAGTATTTTAAAAAAAAATTAAAACAAATCTTAGAATTAATTGATCACATAATAGTAGATAAAATGCATTCAAGATTTTTATGCTTTTAAAGCAAGCTCCAAAACCTTTGGTATGCAGAGGGAAACATTTTTCAGATCAATATTGCTAGTGTCAAAATAGTTAAAATGAAAGATGTTATTAATTTTATAAATATATACATTTTGAGTTGGGGAATTTTATGAATGAATCCTCTTGTGAATATCAACATTTTCTTTCTCCCAAAGGATGAAAGGCAATAAAAAGGTCCTCTACTGATTAATAAAAATCCTATTTATTCATATACAGACACTGTTTAAAATTAGTGGCAGCCAGTGTGTCTGCAGATGAATTTACATTAGGCTGTTTAGATTGGCTTCAGGACTGTAATAATTTATAACAGTTAAAACATAAATGCTTGCTAACAAAATGGAACCCTTTTTTAGGTTGCAAAGTTTTTCTATTCTGGATTGCAGAACGAAAGCTGATGTTTTGTTTTTTTGGTATGAGCTCAATGAGGCATTTCTGTAAATGAAACCTTGTTAATCCAAGTTTTCAAACTGTAGCAACTTCGGAGAACTCAACATGTATTTACACTAAACCAACCAGCTACTTGCGCCACAGAATACACATAGGGAAAATAAAAAGAAAGTAAATAATGGTTTTATTTATTTGCTCAGGCATTCTGATGTAATTAATTTAATTTCCAGTGTAAATTTAATAACATAACTTTAACATTGCAAGCCGTAACTGCTTATATCTTACCAAAGGCAAGGTATTTAAAACAGTGGGGATATTCCCTGTAGAACATTTTGCACCTGGAAATGCTTG
Organism: Narcine bancroftii; assembly: GCF_036971445.1. Classification (NCBI taxonomy): domain Eukaryota; kingdom Metazoa; phylum Chordata; class Chondrichthyes; order Torpediniformes; family Narcinidae; genus Narcine; species Narcine bancroftii. The sequence goes on along the minus strand of NC_091471.1, from coordinate 181,057,830 downwards.
TTGGCTGTTATAAGATGCTTAACTATTTGGGGTCATGAATAGAATCTCCATTTAAAAAAAAACGATACAGCATGGTAGAAAGCTCTTCCTGCCCATGAAACACCAGTCTCCAAATTAACTTACCAATCCTGCTCTTGTTCGGAGGGTGGCATGAAACAGGGGCACCCAGAACATGGGGAGAACATACAAACTCCTTACTAACAGTGCCAGATTCAAACCCAGGTTGTTGATGCTGAAAGAACATGAGGCTAATCACTATCAAACTGGCAAAGTTAGTGTAAATTTTGAGTAAAACCCTTTCCTGTGCCCCAACTCTCGTCAGTCTAAACTCGCAAGATAAGTGAAAACCAAAGAAACACACTTTGCTGGAGATGCCTACTGTGGGATTAATTTTCTCCTGTATTGTGGATACTCAAATAATCTTAGAAGGCAATTTAAGCTACCACTTTCTACTGATTATGACAATAAAGGAGCAATGAGGCACCATGGGCAGAAGGTGTCTGATGGGGGAGACAGAAAGATGGAGTTGGGCAGCTGATCCAGCTGGTGATAGGTGGAAGCAGACAAGGAATAAACAGGGACAGATAAAGAAAATTCTGCTATGTAAGGAAGGTGATGATGGGAATTATTTGATGGGGAGACGAAGGGCAGATGGAATGAGAAGGGAATCTGGTGGGTGTTGTGTGGAGGTAGATGGATGGACAAAGGAGGAGAGAGGGAATAAAATAAATGATAAAGGCTGGAGAGAGGGTATGGGAAAGGGAACACAATGGGAGGACCAGCGTGGATCAGAAGGCAAAAGAGAGGGGAACCCTACCTTGGAAAAGTCATTGTTCATAGACATTTGGTTGTAAATTACATAGGTAGACTGTGAAATGTTGTTCTTCTAGTTTCTGAAGGGACTCATCCTGGCAGTGGAGAGAGCCAAGAATCAATGGGTCGGTTTGGGCATGGGGAGATGAAATGACATGCAATTTTGTTGCCTAGTCTGCACATGATTTCAATGATGCAAAGGCAGCTGTCGAGAACAGCCAAATCAATGGATGAGGTTTGGAGAGGGGCTTGTGAAATTTTGCCTCATTTGGGAGAGCTGGTTAGGTCTCTGTATGGTGGTGAGGGAGAATGCATGTGAACAAGTGTGGCGCCTCATATGGTTGCAAGGGAAAGTGCAAGGATCAAGGAAGGGTGGGTGGTGAGATATGAGTGGACTGCTGAGTCACGGAAAGATTGGTCCCTGTGGAAGGCGGAAAGGGACAGGGAGAGCAAGAGGTGGTTGGTCGTGAGATTCCATAACAGCTGGCAGAAATGACAAAGCATGATGTGATGAATGAACGGTAAGGAATAGGGGAACTATCTCTGCTTTGTTTGGAGGGGGTGAGAGCAGGTCTGGGAATTGAGGAAATGTGAGAGAGTGCTCCATCGGCTACACGAGAAGAGAAACCATATATTTTTGAAAAATATATCCTTGAATGGATGGCATTATCTTGAGCGCAGATATAGTGGAGATGGAAAAAGAGTGGGTGGGTGGGAAGAGGCATAGTCAAGTTAACTGTGGGATTCTGTGGATTTGAAGTAAATGCCAGTGGAGTGTTTGTTTCCTGAGATAGAGACAGCGAGTTTCAGAAAGTGAGGGAAGTGTCAGAAGTGGTTGAAGAGAACTTGAGAGCAGGGTGGAAGTGAGTAGCAAAGTTGATCAAAACAGGGGACATAATCAGCTCTTCCAGGTGAAGCAAGGAATCAGATTCACCTCCTCTGAACTTGTCTATGCAGACTGATTTCACAATGTAGCTTTTTCTACACTGGTGACAATTCCTTTTCCCTGACATGGTTCCTCCAGCAGTTTCTTGTCTCTCTTGTTTATCTCTTCATGCCACCCAAGATTCATCTTGTCAATAAAACTAACTTGGTCTAAAGTATGAAAGCCTAGAAATTCAAATACCTAACGTCAAAGGTTTTTTTTGTCCTTAATGATGCAATTTTATCAGAAAGTCAACCACATTGTTCATAGATAATGATCTTTGCAAAATTGCTTCCTGGCACCCAGATGTGAACTGAAATAGCCAATGAATGGCTGGAAGTTATTTCCTTGAAATTCAATAATTTCAAACTGGTTATAAACAAGCAGGACTTCAGACATGATTGTTAGCTGGGTACTATGCAATTTTCTATTCATTTGTCATGCCTTGTGAATGCCATTGTCATTGCTGGCATTTATTCCCATCTCTAATTCCCCTTGAATTGAAGAAATGCTGGTTTGCTCGAGAATCACCACTGTCCAGACCAAATAAGGATAGCAGATCCCTTCCCTGATTAACGTCCAGTCATTTCCAAGTTACTTTCCTGAGACTGGATATTTTATAACACAAGTCAATGGTTCTCAACCTTTTTCTTTCCTCTCACATACCACTTTAAGTAATCCCTGTGCCATCGGTGCTCAGTGATTAGTAAGGGATTGCTTAAGGTGGTACATGAGTGGGAAGGGAAGGTTGAGAATCACTGCTCAAGACCCAGTTGTTATCGAAATATTTTGCTTGAGAAAAATTGTCATTGGCCCATTTCCTTTGGAGTTATGAAAATGCGCACATAATGAGTCAATTAGGAATGATTAAAACAGTGGTCTTCAAACTTTTTTCTTTCCACCCACATACCACCTTATAAGATATAATCACAGAGCATCTATGGCATAAGGAATACTTAAAATGGTGAGTGAAAAGAAAAATTTTGATAACCTCTGAAGTTTTTAAAATAACTTAAATGTAATTCCCTGGCTGCTAAAATAGGATTTGTATGAATTTATCTTGATTAATAGCTGCTAATCATTACTCTATCTGTCTCTGAAATCAACTTGAGTCTGAAGTGTCTCGTGCTTGCGTCAACCTGTAGCGTTGTACTTAAAGGTAAGAATTTATTCCTCGCTGCAGGTCTCTCTCAAATTCTCCATGATTGTAACTTACCCAATGTGCCTACGATCCTCATATCCTCAGTGCTAAATCTAAGCTTTAAACTTAGAGGAAGAAATTGGTTTGGTCTAAAATTGGTCCATTAAGAATGGAAAAGGGTGAAATTATTACCGGAAACAAGGAGATGGCTGAGGAATTTAACAAATACTTTGCAACTGTCTTCACCAAGGAGGATATAGGTTATGGTCAGTTAGAGGATAGTGGTCATGCGGTATCAAGAGACTTGGGGAACTTTCCTGGGGAAGTAGGGGATCTAATGGATATCTGGATCCAGAAACAGGAGGTTGTGAGTAAATTGTTGGGACTGAGGGCTGATAAATCCCCAGGGACTGATGGGCTACATCCCAGGGTGCTTAAAGAAGTTGCTATGGAAATTGTGGAAGCACTGGTCGACATTTTCCAAAGTTCCATAGATTCGGGGGAGGTCCCTGAGGATTGGAAAGTGGCTGATGTGGTGCCGAGTTTTAAGAAGGGAGGGAGGGAGAAAACGGGAAATTATAGACTGGTCAGCCTGACGTCGGTGGTGGGGAAGATATTGGAGTCTATCATAAAAGGAGTAATAGCAGAACACTTAGGCAGAAATAATAGTATAAGGGCTAGTCAGCATGGATTCTTTAAGGGTAAGTCATGCTTGACTAACCTTCTGGAATTTTTCAAGGATGTGACAAAGAGGGTGGACTTGGGAGAGCCAGTGGATATGGTGTATTTGGACTTCCAGAAGGCCTTTGATAAGGTACCGCACGGGAGACTAGTGGGCAAGATCAGGGAGCATGGTATTGGAGGTAAGGTGCTGACATGGATAGGAAATTGGTTAAGAAACAGGAAACAAAGGGTTGGGGTAAGCGGGTCTTTTTCAGGATGGCAGGATGTGACGAGTGGAGTGCTGCAGGGATCGGTATTGGGTCCTCAGTTGTTTGTAATTTATGTAAATGATTTGGATGAGGGGATTATTAATAACTTGAGCAAATTTGCAGATGACACGAAACTGGGTGGCGGTGTGGCGTGTGAGGAGGATGTCAGGAAAATGCAGAGGGACTTGGACAGGTTGGGGGAGTGGGCTGCTGAATGGAAGATGACGTTCAATGTAAGCAAATGTGAGGTTATCCATTTTGGGGGCAATAATAGGAAAGCTGAGTATTATTTAAATGAAGACAAGCTAGGGAGTGGGGAGGAGCAAATGGATCTGGGAGTACTTGTTCACCGGTCACTGAAGACTAGCATGCAGGTTCAGAAAGCTGTGAAGAAGGCAAATGGCATGTTGGCTTTCATAAAGAGGGGATTGGAGTATAGGAACAGAGACGCCCTTCTGCAGTTGTACAGGGCCCTGGTGAGACCCCAAATGGAGTATTGCGTCCAGTTCTGGTCTCCAATTTTGAGGAAGGACATACTAGCTATAGAGGGTGTGTAGCGCAGATTTACAAGGTTAGTTCCAGGGATGGCGGGGTTGACATATGCTGAAAGGCTAGAAAAACTTGACTTGTATCCAATGGAGTTTAGAAGGATGAGGGGGGACATGATTGAGGTATACAAAATCATCAGGGGGATAGACAGGGTGAAGTCAGATTACTTGTTCCCAATGATGGGGGAGACGAGGACTAGAGGGCATAGTTTAAGAATACAGGGTAGGCCCTTTAGGACGGAGATGAGAAAACATTTTTTTACCCAGAGAAGTGTGAATCTGTGGAATGCTCAGAGGGTGATAGAGGCAGATTCGCTGATAATGTTCAAAAGAGAGTTAGATAAGACTCTAGTGGGCAAAGGAGTTAAGGGTTATGGGGATAAGGCTGGAAAGGGGTACTGATGGTAGTGATCAGCCATGATCTGTAAAATGGCGGTGCTGGCTCGACAGGACAAAGGGCCTACTCCAGCTCCTATTGTCTATTGTCTATAACTTTCTCGATCACATCCTTGACCAACCTCCAACAATTAACCCTGAAATTCCCTGCACCTCTTAAACCCGGTTACTCATTTGTACCTCTCAGGTTCTAGTCAACTTCGCTGACTGATGGGCTGACTGATGGGCCAACCACCTCTTCTCTCCAGGGTCTCTTTACAGAGTGACCAACCCCTTTCGATATTCTGTAACCCACAACCTACCTGAGGGATCTGAGAAACTAGTAAAAAGCCCTTTGCAAGAATTAAGTAGGATGGGCCTGCTCAGTAGCGATATAGCAAATCTGCACCATACCTAATATGTTGGAGTAAGCAAATGGATAAAAGACCATTGTGTATCTGACCTGCTCCAGGCCTCTTCAATAACTAGCACATCGTATCTCATGTCCCTCACACACAATAGAATTTTTCAGCAGTTGGCCTTCCCATGAACAAGTTGTCATACACCGAATGTTTAACACCTCTTTCCCAATGCAGAATAGTTTTGGCGCTGTCTGAATTTTCCACAGGTGCTTGTCTAACTTTTTATCTTTTTTCTTTATGTATCATTTGAAAAGTGAGTGAGGACTTATCTGGATCTGTGCCAAAGGTGTCATGGATCACCAGTGAGACACATTTGACTGGAACTTGCAGCATCTGCAGAAGTGCCCATGTAAGTTTTCCACCATTAGTGCAAACGAAAAGAACGATAGGCAAATCACTGGTATTACTGATTATTTTGAGAGCATTTGATGCACTGGGATCACAGGAGCAGAATGGCTCCTTCTGCAAGGGAAGGAAAGGATGTATCCTAAAGTAGGAAGGTTACTGGAGGTTTTCACCTATAATGGTCAGCAGCATATTATCAGCGAAGCTGCAGCCCCCTAAGACAACACTGTTTAAGAATAAACATAGCACAAACCAACATGAGCCTTTGTTCTGCAGCAACTGATATCTCTGCAATTTTTCACTGTGTCTTATATTGTTCTATGTATGAGACATCTAACTAGTCTGTTTGCAAAACAGCCTCTAACACTGAACTGTGCACATGGCTTGAAATTGAAATGGGACTTTGATGAACTGAGAATTAGAATTGTGTTTTCTAGTTTTTGGCTTTTCTGCAGACAAAAGGGGTAGAATGGACAGGTCAATTATGCCTCCATCTACATCCTCATTTTGCCGATCCTCATTTTGCCTATCCTGCCTTCCAGCTACTTGCAGAACGATTGCTGGTAAAGACTTTCCCTCTTTGATGATAAACATGTAGCAGCTCTGCATAAATGTTGACACCCACATTGCCAAATAAAGCACGGGCTCTACCAGAGCATTTTAGGTAGCAGAACCATTGTTTCTTTAGGGTAATAGTATGCTCAGCCACATTTTCATTTATATAAATGCTGCACAGACGGTTCATGATTGTTTGATTGGCTCATAAACTGGAGTGATCGACCATGCCACAGCAAATAACCCATTTGTCCAAGCCACCTTTCAGTTTGTAGCAGCGGCTTAGATAAATGAGGCAACTCTCCATTGAAGGACAAACTTTGTACTGATTGCTTCAGGCAGGAGGAGCTTCCTGCCCAACTTGGGTACATTTGTGAATGTCTGCCAAGCTGCCTGTCTCCCCTCTGGCGAGCCTTGCTGTACTAACATTGGCTGTGCATTATCTCTACTGTTAAGGACACTCCCCTTGGATATAACTGTATATGCATCTATTATCTTTCATTATTGTACCATGAGTTTCTGCTAATAAAAGCCATGATTATGGTTTGACCACATCGTCTTTGTCGACTTCATCAACTGGCACTTCAATTTTATTAGCAGAAATGGATGCAGCACTCAAGCCAGAATGGCTGATAATCGACCAGTCTGCCCCGAGGGAAAATTATCAAATTTTCAACCACTGGATTGCTTGTTTCGATTACTACATGGCTCAAAACAACGTGATCGATGAGGCGATACAGGGGGCCACCTGAACTCTCTGCTGGGTGAGGTCCCTTTCGCCGTAGCGCAAGGAACTACCACTCTGGCTATAGCCCGGTAACGTCTGACTACTTACTATGCAGCACCATGTAATGTGGTGCTTGCTCAACACCAATTGCTGACTAGATGCCAGAAACCCAGGGAAAGTGATGCTGCCTATGCACTGGCTCTCGACTCACTGGCAAATGAATATGATGTCAGGGCAGTCAATGTGCAACAACACCGCAATGCCTTGAAGCTGGATGCTTTAGTCAATGGGATTGACTCCAGTTACATCCGACAGAGGCTGCTGGAGACAGAGCCCTTAACCTACGACTAGGCAATCACTCTAGCTAAAACACTGAGAAGTGCCATGCGTTCCAGTGAAATGCTAGAAACCGAAAAGGAAACATCCAGGAGTGCTGGAACCCCGAAGGAAAGAAAAAGACAAACTCCTGAAAAATGCTACTTCTGTGATAAGAGCTGGCATCCCAGACAGAAGTGCCCGGCTCAATTTGCTACCTGCAGCTATTGTGGGAAGCTTGGCCACTTGGCTAAAGCGTGTAAGGCGAAAAGTACTCCCACTGATAAGAAGAAGAAGAGAAGCACCAAGAAAATGTGTCCTGGAGCTGCAGGAATGGAATACAACTATGAAAAGGGGGAATCTTCAGACGAGCAGGCTGAATCGACTTCAAGTGACGGCGAGGTGAGATCCCCTGTGATAGCTCATTTGACTCCAAAGCTTGAGGGATGTTATGGACTGGAACGGTCGACTATGAAGGGGGAGGTGAATGGTGAGACTCTTGATTATCTAATAGACTCGGGGAGTGCTGACAGCTACATCCACGAGTTACAACCCTCAGGGCAATGGGCAGGTTGAAAGGGCTAATGCTACAATCTGGAAGGCTGTTAATCTTGCTTTAAAAACACATGGTTATCCTGTAACCCAGTGGAAGGAGGTGGTGCCTGAGGCACTACATTCTGTTCGGTTTTTATTGTGTACTGCAACAAATCAAACACCTCGTGAACGTATGTTTGCTTTTCCTAGGAAATCAGGAACTGTGATGGACAGGCCAGCCTGTTTATCTGAGCCTGGAACCGTGCTGCTGAAGAGCCTCGCTCGGCCGCATAAAACAAACCCCCTAGTCCAACCAGTTCATCTACTAACTGCATACTAACCCAACTACGCTCATGTTAGATTCCCAGACGAGAGTACTGATACTGTACCCCTAAGAGACCTGGCCTTGCCTGGTTCGTCCCTTCCTCACACCTCTACTCAGAGTGAGCCTGAGAGGTTGGACTCACCCCCACCCCACCCCCCCCCCCCCCCCCCCCAGCCTGTGACCCCTAGTCAGTTTTCAGATGGCCATGCTGAGGTTCCACTGCCTCACGCTGGCGATACTGGAGCAGGTCCAGAAGTCATTCCTTCCCACACTACTGACCCAGGAACTGTACCAGTTCCCAAGGTTGCAAAGGAGCCACCTGTTTTGAGACAAAGCACCAGAATTTGTAAACAACCTGATAGGATGACATATTCATAAAACATCTCATTATATTTCAGTTGCTTGCTAGATACTGGCGTATTTTGGCTGTTAGAGGATCTCAAGGCCAAACATGGTATCCATGTATCGCTTGCTTCAGTCTTTCCTAGCAGCTGTCCTTTTGATTTTAATCCTTCTTCTGCCGGGGGGAGATTGTGGTGAATGTCTGCCAAGCTGCCTGTCTCCCCCCCTCTTGACCACCCTATTTCCTTACAGCAAGCCTTGCTGTACTCTCATTGGCTGTGCATTATCTCTACTGTTAAGGACACTCCCCTTGGATATAACTGTATATGCATCTATTGTCTTTCATGATTGTACCATGAGTTTCTGCTAATAAAAGCCATGATTATGGTTTGACCACATCGTCTTTCGACTGGCACTTCAATTAGGTCTGCTGTTGAAAAACTCAAGCATTCCTCCTTTTCCTTCTTCTAAATGCTTTTCCTGCTCAATGCACCCTCTGCCAATTCTCCCAGATGAGCTTAAAGAAAGGATAAGTATCTGCTTCTGAGAACTCAAACTTAGAGTGCTGGAGATACTTGGCAGATGAGGCAGCATCTGTTGAGATAAAATCCAAGTTAATGTTGCAGATCAAGTAGATTAAAGGCATCTTCCAAGAGAACTAAGAAAAGTTACAATTTCATAAGCTACAGAGAGGGATGAAGGATAAAGAGAACACAGTGGCTGTATTGGGTGGAGACCATGAGAAACTGAATGATATAAAGAGTGGTAGTATAATCTGAGAGAGGGTGGTGTCAGCTTGTTAATCACAGTTGATCTCTCTGCCGGAGAGGTAAATAGAAAGAGATGAGAGGATATGGGGAGAGAGGAAAAGAAACAAGGGTGGAATTGTGTTATACAGAAAATTGCAATTGTTGAAAATATGAAATAAAAGGGTATGTTGGAAATACTTAATGGATCAGACACCATCTATGGTGAGAAAAATATAGTTAATGTAAAATATAGGTATATGACAATTAAATTTGGTCAGTTCCAATACAACCTGTAAAGCCTTGTTATTATAAATTGTTGTCTTGGAATTGAACTGAAAAAATGATGCTGTGACTTGAGCTTCATTTCAATATGTGAACATAAAATCTTAGAGCAGGAATAGGTTGCCTGATCCCAATTCAACAAGATGTACTACAACAACATCTTCCTGCCCAACCCATATCCGTGATTCCACTGATAAACAAAAATCCATCAATCTCAGTTTTAAGTGTAATCAACGACAAGGCTTTGGGGTAGAGAATTCGAAAAACCTGCCACCCTTTGTGTGAAGAAATCTCCCTTCATTTCCATCCTAAATGGCTTACTCTTTGTTTTGAGGGGTAAGCCCTGCTTCTTGACTTCTCAGTCAGAGAAACGTCCTTCTTGTCTCTACCTTTTAAGTGTCAGTGAGGTGACTAAACTTTCTAAGTACTCTCGTAGCCTAGCCTAATCAATCAGTCCACACATATTAGACCCTCTCTCCCAGTCTGGTGAGTCTTTGCTGCATTCCCTCTGTAGCAAATGTACATTTTTTTAATGTGAGGAGACCAAAATTCTACACAAAACACCAAGGCCTTATATAATTTCAGTACGACAATCTTATGGTTCCACACAAATTATCTTGCCAATGGTTGCCAAAGATTGCTGCAGGATCTTGATCACATGGGCAGAAAAGTGGTTGATGGAATTTAATGCAGATTATTGTGAGGTGTTGCATTTTGGGAGGCCTAACATGGTTAGAACCTACACAGTGAATGGTTAGGTCTGCGGACTGCTATAGAGCAGAAAGATCTTGGAATACAAATACATAGTACCTTAAAAAGTGGCATCGTAAGGAGATAGTGTGGTCAAGCAGGTTTCCACTCTGTTTGCACCAATGATACCCCAAACAGGCCTTTCAAGTGAAGCAACACTTCACTTGTGTATCCACAGGATTGATTTACTGCATCCAGTGCTTCCTTTGTGGCCTTCTCTACATAGGAGAGTCTGGGCGTAGACTAGGAGATCACTTCACTGAGCACCTTTATTATTTCCACACCAGAGACGGGGACCTCCCAGTGGTCAACAATTTCAGTTTTGCATCCCGCTCCCATACCCACATGTTCATCCATGGCCTCATGTACTATCCCACCAAGGCAACCCATAAATTGAAGGAACAACACCTGTTTGTCTGACTGGGCACTCTCCAGCCGAATGGCAGTAAGACATACTTCTCCAGTTTCTGCTAACCTGTTCTCCCTTCTCCCTTTCTTCCCTTCCCCTGCCTTCATTCCCTCAGCTCTCACCACCTCCTTCTCTATTTCACTTGCAACCCTCCTTCCTTTGCTTGCTGCTGTGTCTTCCCTCCCTTCTCCACCTATTTCATCCTGCCTTTGCGATCATGAATCTCCCCCCATTTTTTTTTTGAATGCCTACTGATATTTTCCCCATACCTTGAACTTAAGCCCAAAACATCAGTAATGTATTTTTATTTTTGTTTTGTAAAGGATACTGTTTGACCTGTTGAGTTCCTCCAGCTTTGTGGTTTTACTTCAACCACTGTGTCTGCAGACTTTGGTGTTTTGCACTATGCTGCCAAACTGGAGAGGGTACAGAGAAAATATACGAGTATGTTGCCAGGACAGTGCCCTGAGCTATAGAAACAGGTTGAGCAGGCTAGGGGTTTATTCCTTGGAGCACAAAAGGATGTGGAATGATCATGAGTGAAATAGATTGAGTGAATGCAGAGTATTTTGTCCAGTGTAGGGCCATTGGTAACCAGAGGACAAAGGTTTTCTCTTTTAATATTTTTATTGATTTTTCACAAATAAACATAAATGTACAAAACATTTATGGAATGCACAATAATAAAGGCAGATTAGATAACTAAACAGACTATAAAGCATCCATAATACAAATATAAAAATGCATCAAAAAGAAAAGCATGACTCTGAACCCCATCCCCAAATAAATGTATGACCAAAAGAAAATGTACTTCATTCCTGAAATAAAATGGCAAGTATTAAAATTTGGGATTAATATTTTGCCTAAAAGTTATGAAAGTAATTCAGGAATGGTCCCCACAACATTTGTAACCTTATATTTGAGTTATTAATTAACTAATGAATCTTTTCTAAATTTAAGCAGGACATAATGTCCCTGAGCCATTGACCATGAGTGGGTGGGGGAGCATCCTACCATCTGAACAATATCGCACGTCTAGCCAGGAGAGAGGCAAAAAAACAGAGTATGACAGTTAATTGGAGGTAAAAGAGTATCATCCTCTCTAGTTGTACCAAAAAAAGAAACCAAAGGATTAGGCTCTAGATTTTCTTTGAGTATTAAAGATAAAGTTTGAAACACATCCCTCCAATATTTTTCAACCTAGGACACGTTCAAAACATATGAATTAGAGAAGCCTTTCCTTTTACATTTATTGCAACAAGAATTTACATATGAATAGATACAAAATATTTTGACTTTAGATATGTGCAACTTTAAAATGCAACAAGCAATGACAGGCACATAGGGATGTAATAATAACCAGCTTAAAAATTAAATCCAGAACTTCGTCCAATAATGAAAGGTTTAAATCCTGTTCCCATCGATTTTTTATTTTAACTAGAGGGGCAGGTCTCAAACCAACATCATAAATAATGGATATTAAACATTTACCAGATTATTGTAAACTAAAAATTTCATCAACAATGTTCACATTGAGTGCCTGAGGAAAATCAACTATCTGAGATTGAAGAAAATGTGATTTTCAAATATTTAAAAAAAAAATGAGTATTTGGTAAATTGAAGTTTCCAGAAAGCTGTTCAGATGACACAAAGCTGTTATCAATAAAAAAGACCTTTGAAACATTCGATACCAAATCTAGACCATTCACGACAAACAAGATCAGGTAAAGAGGGTTGGAAAAGATGAATGGATACAATAGGGGTTGAAAAAGAAAAAGCACAAAGTCCAAAGTGTTTTTTGAACTGCACCCACACTCTCATAGTGTGTCTGACAATAGGATTATCAATAGATTTATGTAAAGAGAAGGGAAGTGTGGATCCAAGAAGCGCTGGAATGGAAACATTTTTAGCAGTATTCAGATCCATTGCTATGCATATCTGATGGTCTACTTGGTTATGAAATTGTTACCAAAATATAAAGTTACATATATTGACCGCCCAATAATAAAACCTAAAAGTAGTTCGTGACATGCCTCCATTTGTTTTAGAATTTTGAAGATAAATTTTGTTAAGATGAGGGCACTTATGCTTCCATATACAAGATGACATACTTTCAGTTGGCTGAAGCATGAAGATACAGCAGCAGTTTGATGCTCCTGCTTACTTTACATTTCCTCCATTTATTTGCTTCTTTATTTTACAACCAAAGTGCTTCATCTTACTTGTCATTTCTTTCTTCTACTTGTATTTTCATTAAAATGGCTGCAAGAAATGGTAAATCGGGGAAGAAAGAAGAAGTGTCAAGTAATCTGACTATGGAGGCTATTACTGATTTACTGAATCAGCACAGACAGCTGTTAGCCATTAATTTTAAAGATATCTGGGTCAGATTAATACAAATCTGACCAAGTCTGGAGATTAGCTGAGGAAAACGGTGAACGCATGTCATCTGTTGAGCAAGAATGGAACCATTTATGTGATCATGTTGATGAGGTAGAAAGGCTATGGTCCAACTTAAGTGACAGCAATTTGAAGATAACGGCAAAATTCATTGACCTATAAGGCAGGAGCAGACGACAAAATCTATGTATTCTGGACTTGACTGAATCTACAGGAAGTGGGCAACTTATGAAGGTTTTTTTTCCCCCAGAGTTGCTTTGAGAGCTTTTGGGAAGGAGCTGTTTCCATCTCCACCAGTGTTTGATAGAGTTCACTGCTCTTTAATTCCAAAGCTGGCTTCTGAGCAGAGACTGTGATCGATTATTCTTAGATGATATCATTATCAAATAAAGGATTCTTTGATTCATAGAGCTCATCGAAGAGGGAAATTCAAGTATTGGGGCCAGGATTGTAGAAGATTACTGTCCTGAAGTTCTGAAGCAGCGCGCTGAATACAGAGAAGTAATGTCGGAGTTGTGCAAACATGATTCCAAGCCTTCGTTACTCTATCCTGCACGTCTCTGAGTTACACTTTCTAATGGTCAGAAGAAATGGTTGTACTTCATTAAAGAGGCTCAAATCTACCGAGAAGATCTCATCACTACATCATACCCAGTGTGAATTTTTACCTGATGACTGAAGATGATTGACTATTATTATTAATTTTAAGGTTTCTAACAGTTGTTATATATTATTCATTGGTTGAAGACTGATTGGTTTTTTTTGTCTAGGTTTATTTTATTTTATGGGGTAATAAACTCACTAGGGTTGTATTAGTTTAAGTATTTTTTCATTGTATTAAATTCATTGAGCTATTAAATTCTTACAAGAAGAATACTAATAAATATGTATTTATTTCTCTTTCAGCAATATTGGCTCTATTTTTAAATTTTAGTGTTTTTATTTATATCAATTCTTAAACAATTATACTTTTATGAAAAGAATTGCATGAGAAATTTTAAAGAAATCCTTCTTTTGGTTGCAGTCATAATATAATTAATTTCCATTTGGAAGAGCTTATTATATTTACATTTATAGCAATGGAGCTAGTGATAACAGGTCCAGCAGGAAGAGTTATTTGGGTGCAAGATGGATTGTTTTGTTGAGTCTGCTGTTGAATCTTTAGCAAGTTTTGGGGAGGGAAGGGAGGGGGAGGATGTGGGATTGGTTTCTTTTCAAGTTTGTTATGGCTTTAGAAATCTGTGTGAATTCTGACCATATAACACCAGTTTCATACTTTAAACTTAAGGCTGACACTTGAAGACTGGATATTATTGTGCTAATCAACTTGCATTAATTATGGTAAGTATGGATAATTCTATTAATTTCCTTAGTTGGAATGTAAAAGGTTTGAATAAAATTGTTTCCACATATTAAATGACTTAAGCTACTCTTATTTTTTTTACAAGACAAAGGTTTAAAGTGAAGGATAAGAGACAGGGCCACCATCAAGGGTAACATTCGTGGGTATTTCCCTCCAAAAAGAGTTATTTTGACCCTCCCCACCTGCAGCACTAGCGTCACTAGCATTGATAGGGTCACTAGTTTCCACATGATATAAGCAATGTGTTTGTCTGTTACATCAAAGGGAGGGGGAAGTGTGATAGTGGCAGTGCATGGAGGAGGTTCAAGGTTGGTAGGTAGGAAAGCATCACTACCTCCTGATGATGAGTGAGTTTTCAAAAGTCAGATTGTGGCCCCCTCCCCCGTGGTAACCCTAATGACTTGTTCTGATGCCAGCCCTGATGAGAGATTTAATAGGAACCTGAGAGTTTTTTTTCTTTTACACAGAAGGTGGTGATCACATGGAACTGGCTGCCACAATAGGTGACTGAGGCAAGTTCTATTGCAACACAGATGCATGGATATGGGATAAACAGACACACAGCATTAGAGTAGATGGGACATTTTGGTTGGCATGGGTAAGTTAGGCTGAAGGGCCTGATTCCACACTATATGTCTCTATCAATGTACCATTTGCATTGCAAATTGCTTGCTGCAAGGAAACCCAGGCTCATTTGAACATCAATATTTCCTAATCCTCATAATTTAAAAGTACTGTACTCAGAACTTCTGTTTCAGTCGACTGAAATGGATAAGCACATTTTAAAATTTGCATTCCATTTGACTTATTGTTATCCACTCGCTTAGATTGACCATTATACCTTGGGCCTCTTTACATCCTCATTCCTGCTTACTTTTATGGCATCAGCAAACTTGGAAATGTCATATCTTTCTTCTTTGGCTTGGCTTCGCGGAAGAAGATTTATGGAGGGGTAAATGTCCACGTCAGCTGCAGGCTCGTTTGTGGCTGACAAGTCCGATGCGGGACAGGCAGACACGGTTGCAGCGGTTGCAGGGGAAAATTGGTTGGCTGGGATTGGGTGTTGGGTTTTTCCTCCTTTGTCTTTTGTCAGTGAGATGGGCTCTGCGGTCTTCTTCAAAGGAGGTTGCTGCCCGCCGAACTGTGACAAGATGCACGGTTTGAGGCGATATCAGCCCACTGGCGGTAGTCAATGTGGCAGGCACCAAGAGATTTCTTTAGGCAGTCCTTGTACCTCTTCTTTGGTGCACCTCTGTCACAGTGGCCAGTGGAGAGCTCGCCATATAACACGATCTTGGGAAGGTGATGGTCCTCCATTCTGGAGACGTGACCTGCCCAGCACAGTTGGATCTTCAGCAGTGTGGATTCGATGCTGTCAGCCTCTGCCATCTCGAGTACTTCGAAGTTAGGGATGAAGTCGCTCCAATGAATGTTGAGGATGGAGCGGAGACAACGCTGGTGGAAGCGTTCTAGGAGCCGTAGGTGATGCCGGTAGAGGACCCATGATTCGGAGCTGAACAGGAGTGTGGGTATGACAACGGCTCTGTATACGCTAATCTTTGTGAAGTTTTTCAGTTGGTTGTTTTTCCAGACTCTTTTGTGTAGTCTTCCAAAGGAGCTATTTGCCTTGGGAAGTCTGTTGTGTATCTCGTTGTCGATCCTTGCATCCGATGAAATGGTGCAGCCGAGATAGGTAAACTGGTTGACTGTTTTGAATTTTGTGTGCCCGATGGAGATGTGGGGGTGCTGGTAGTCATGGTGGGGAGCTGGCTGATGGAGGACCTCAGTTTTCTTCAGGCTGACTTCCAGGCCAAACATTTTGGCAGTTTCTGCAAAACAGGACGTCAAGCGCTGAAGTGCTGGCTCTGAATGGGCAACTAAAGCGGCATCGTCTTCAAAGAGTAGTTCACGGACAAGTTGCTCTTGTGTCTTGGTGTGAGCTTGCAGGCACCTCAGATTTAAGAGACTGCCATCCGTGCAGTACCAGATGTAAACACCGTCTTTATTGTTGAGGTCTTTCATGGCTTGTTTCAGCATCATGCTGAAGAAGATTGAAAAGAGGGTTGGTGCGAGAACGCAGCCTTGCTTCACGCCATTGTTAATGGAGAAGGGTTCAGAGAGCTCATTGCTGTATCTGACCCGACCTTGTTGGTTTTCGTGCAGTTGGATAACCATGTTGAGGAACTTTGGGGGGCATCCGAGGCGCTCTAGTATTTGCCAAAGCCCTTTCCTGCTCACGGTGTCGAAGGCTTTGGTGAGGTCAACAAAGGTGATGTAGAGTCCTTTGTTTGTTCTCTGCACTTTTCTTGGAGCTGTCTGAGGGCAAAAACCATGTCAGTAGTTCCTCTGTTTGCATGAAAGCCACACTGTAGAGGCAGAAAATGCTGAAAACTTCCTTCAAGTTGAACAGCAGTTGTGGAATGAGAAACAGTTAACATTTCAGGTCTGGGTCTTCAGAATGCTGTGCGTTTACAGCATTTTCTGTTTATATTTCAGCTTTCTAACTCCTGCGGGTTTATTTTTGATTTTCATTTATTGGATATGCTTGATTCGGATCCAACAGTCAAATAATTGATAGAGTCTGAATGCTTGTGGTCCAAGCACTAATCCCTCATCATAGCCTGCCAACCTGAGAAAAACTCATTTATTTCTACTCTTTGTTTTGCATCTGTTAACCAACATTCAACACAAGCTTGTATATTACCTTAATTTCCATCTCCCCCAACTTTGTTCACTCACCTCCCCAAAGAACACCAGAAAATTAAAATGCACTATATCCTTTGGTTCCCCTCAGATACTCGCAAAAAAGGACTTTAGCAGATTAGTTGAACATCCATATTGATTCTGCTCAATCATATTATTATTTTCTAAGTGTCTTAAAAGAATTACTAATTACTACAATTCCATTGTGACCAACAAAAGGCGAACAAGTCAGTAGCTTTCTGTCCCTCCCTTTTTGGTCATGGCATCAGTTTGAGAAGCTGCAGGAGGGGAGGTCAGAGTAAGAGTTGGATGGAGAAGTATAAAGCTAGGCCATTAAAGGCTCAGGGTTACACTTGCTGCCTGAACAATCACATGTTCAGCCTTTGCATTTTATCTTGTATTTGCTTTTTTTTTTAGACTTCCAGCATCAGCAGTTCTTTTTTTTTTCCAAAAAAAAATGTTCCAATCTGTCAGTGTGTTTAGAAGCTTTAAGGTCAATAAGATTTCCTTCAGCACCTGCCACATTTACCCTGTAGATCTTTGCTATGAAACCACCATAGGCAGCGAAAAGTCTTGTAGAGTCATAACAACACAGAGAACCAGTTCTTGAGATGCTGCATCAAGAAGGCTGCCAATATAAAAACAGAAATGGATAAGAAGTGAAGGTGGTGATCAGGAAACGGAAAGGAAAGATAAACAAAGTACGAAATGGCCATGTTGAACTATATTACTTTAAATATTAACGGAATACATAACCAAATCAAAAGGAAGAAACTGTTAAATTTACTGAAGAAAGAAAAAATTGATATAGCATTAATGCAAGAAACACATTTAACTGAAGTGGAACACAAGAAATTAAAGAGAGATTGGATAGGACATGTAACAGCAGCATCATATAATTCAAAAGCCAGAGGAGTAGCTATATTAATCAATAAAAATGTACCAATCAAAATAGAAGAGAAAATAATAGATCCAGCAGGGAGGTAGAGAAAGAACAAAGTAACCAAATTTATAATTAAATCGATGCAGGAAATGCAACTTTTGGATATATAGAGGAAACAACACCCAAAGGAAAAGGAATATTCATATTATTCGAGTTGACATAAAACATACTCAAGGATAGACCTATTCCTGTTATCAGCCCACATTCAATGAAGAGTTAAGAAAACAGAATATAAAGCTAGATTGTTATCAGATCACTCACCCCTATTATTGACAATAGAGCTAGAGGATATCTCACCAAGAACGTTTAGATGGAGATTAAACTCCATGCTACTTAAAAGACAGGATTTTAGAGAATTCCTTGAGCGACAAATTAAAATGTACTTTGAAATAAGTACGGAATCAGTTACAAATAAATTTATACTATGGGATTCAATGAAAGCATTCATCAGAGGACAGATAATAAGTTATGTAACTAATATGAAGAAGGACTACAATCGAGAAATAGAACAGTTGGAAAGGGAAATAACAAATACAGAAAAAGAATTAGCAATAAAGGAAGATACAAGTAAAAGAAGAGAATTGACAGACAAGAAAATAAAATATGAATCACTACAAACATATAAGGTGGAGAAGAACATAATGAAGACAAAACAGAAATATTATGAGCTAGGAGAAAAAAAACCGCACAAAATACTAGCATGGCAGCTTAAGACAGAACAAACTAAAAGAACGGTATTGGCATCAAGGAAAAAGGACAAACAAATTACATATTACCCAACAGAAATCAACGAAAACTTCAGGGAATTCTACGAACAACCATATCAAACTGAAAATGAAGGGAAAGAAGGAAAAATAGATGAATTTCTAACTAAAATTGAACTACCGAAATTACAAACAGAGGAACAAAATAAATTAATAAAACCATTTGAAATAGAAGAAATACAGGAGATATTAAAAAAACTACTGAACAATAAAACACCCGGAGAGGATGGACTCCCAATAGAATTCTATAAAACATTTAAAGACTTATTAATTCCTCCTCTCCTGGAAGTAATGAACCAGATTGAAAAAACACAAAACATACCAGATTCCTGCAAAACAGCAATAATTACAGTAATACCAAAGACGGGAAAAGATCCACTAACACCAGCATCGTATAGACCAATACCTCTACTTAACACAGATTATAAGATAATAGCTAAACTATTAGCAAACAGATTTACCAAAAATAGTAAAACTAGATTTATTAAAAAAAGACGAACAACGGACAACATCTGTGAATTCATTAACTTAATCCATGCAGTACAAGGGAAAAAAAACTCCAACAGTAGCGGTTGCTTTAGACGCAGAGAAAGCCTTTGACAGAGTAAAATGGAATTATTTATTCAAAGTACTACAAAAATTCAACCTACCAGAGAAATATACTAATTGGATTAAAGCATTATATAAGGGACCAATGGCAAAAGTGACAGTAAATGGATATATATCAAAACAATTTAACTTAAGCAGATCAACAAGGCAGGGATGTCCACTATCTCCCTCACTATTCGCGTTAGCTATACAACCACTAGCAGAACTGATAAGAATAAAATAAGAGGGATAAAAATAAAAGAGAAGGAATATAAAATCAGTCTATTTGCAGATGACGTTATAATATACTTAACAGAACCAGAAATATCAATAAAAGAATTACATAAGAAATTGAAGGAATATGGAGAAGTATCGGAGTACAATGTCAATGAATAATGCAGATTTCACAAAGTTTAAGAAAGAATCACCAATTAGATGGTAACCAGATAGGGGAAGGGCTATCACCCACCGTGGCACGGACTTTTATTTCCTTTGCCAGGGTGACCGCTCCTCCCAACCCCTCTTTTCGAAAGGTCGGTCCAGTCCAGAGGTCGGGGATACCCGGAATCACCGAGTGCTCCGCACCCGCATCGACCAAGGCCAAATATTGGCGCTCATTACCCCACCCCAATGGATTGTTAACGGTATGTGGGCCGTGGTCCCCGTGTATCCGCCGTATCTCAATGGTGTAGACACGGGAGCCTTACCCACACCTTCATGCTTTAGTAGGGTTCGGGGGCTGCCAGGCCCACATGCCACTATTATCCATAAGAGCCTTGTTAACCATTTGTTGTACCTCATCACGGGAAACTGGAGCAGGAGAAGCCTGCTCGATAGAAGCAGCAGGGGGAGCAGAGGGCACAGCTGGGCCAGGAGGACTCAGCAGCTGGGGATGATGTTCCCCTGCTTTTCTCTTATAAAGGGCATAAAGGACTGCAGTAGGTTTCCCATCAATATCACTTTTAGGTACGCCTAACTTTAACAAGGTTAGAAAAAGGTCCTTTCTTGTCGGTCCGTTATTAGCAGCAGCCCCTCTCTTTTCATCCTGCTTGTCTGATGTAACCTGGGGTGTACGTGAGTGGATTTTACCTCCCAACTCTAATTCCCGAAGCCCAGATAAGGTGTGCACCGCCTCAGACACAGGGTGCCCAATTAGTGGATTAGTTACGGACAGAACTAGCCCCCGTGTAGTGGGTTGGGCGGAACGAACCAATCTGGTATGCATTCCGGCCGTGAATATCTCTTCATCAGGGCTCCCCCCCATGTACCCATAGCCTCAAAAGCCCTGCATACAAGGCAGAGGACAGGGCCTGTTGACGAATTACTGCTATACCCTCCTCTGGGGTGCCCCAATTGTTCTGTAAATGTAAATCCCAATCTAATGGTGATGGGTATACTCGTAGCAGGGCATCACCTAGAGTAGTAAGTAAGTAATCCACCTCTCTCCCTCTACCCCGCAGCTCAGCAGTGACCCTGATATCAGTAGTCAATGTTCCTAATCCAAACAATTCCTCAGGGGTTAAAAATACATTACCCCCTCCTTGTTCCCAGACAAGCAGGAGCCAGGCTGCCAGAGATTCTCCTGCCTTTTGCCTAAATCGATCTCCAATGGCAGCCAGCTCTTTTATAGAGAAGTCACGTATCATTGATTGCTTCCGACCCCTGTTCCCACTTTGGCCCACAGGGTCGTCCACCCAGTCTAGGGGAGGAGGCCGAGGCCATCCCGTAGAGGGAGTAGGCCATAGAGCATAAGCAGGGGTTTGGGTATTTTCCCCTGTGTCCACTTGGGAGACCGGGGTATCTATCCCTTCAATCTCTACCCTTACATCATCCCCCCTTCCGTCTGTTTGGGAAGTCTGCTGCCTTATGGGGCGGGCGTGAACAGCAGGTGGAGAGGGCAGTATGTTAGACACATCCTGAGGAGTATCTGCATTATTACCATTGTCATTCCAGATATTCCCATCCCAATCCTCAATTACATCAGGATCGTCACCATTCCTTATCATGGCACGAATACGATATGGATCGGGTTCTACTCCTTGCCTTTCCTTATCTGCCTAGAGCTGCTGCCGGAGTTTAATATTACAGCAGATTGTTTGGACATCCTTATCTTCCCATTCTTTGGCTCTGTCCTGACTGGTGCGAACAATCTCGCTCATCATGGAACAGCGTTGTCGCGTGGCTTCTTGCTCCTCCTCTAATTGCTTTCTCTTGCGCTGAGATTCTACTTCTCTTTGAACTGACTCTGCTTCACACTGAACGGAGTGGCATAAGGCTGTGGCCAGCAACCAAAAACCATCCGTCAGCATCCCCTTTTTTATCAGGAAATGTACTTTCTTGAAGGAGAGTGGCAACCCGCTCTCCCAGAGGTGCACTTGATGAATCTAACTTCTCATCCCAACTAATGGGTGGTCCCAACAAAGACAGGGTATTGGCCAACATGCCAAACCCTTTGTCTTTGGAAGTCCATCCTGGAATCAAGAACTGCTCAGGGCTCACCTCTTTCTTTCGGCGAAACATCTTGAGACCAATCCTGCTCGCAGCACCAATTGTCTTGGGTAAACTTATACCCTCATTTTGTTCGTTTTAGATTGGTCACAGTGTTTGAGCTACTTAAAGAAAATAGACACACACACCGAGAGCAGTTCAGATTATACAAATGTTTATTACAAATTCAAAAGCTGATTTCACAGTACAATATGCAAGCCCTTCCCAACTATACTTATCAACGCTTGGACTGGTCCCAACTGCCGAAGCGAGGCAATGACTGCACACTTGTAGTAGGTTGTCAGGACACTGGTAACAGCTTCTCCACCTCCCCTGACCGGGACGTTGGCTGCACTCCAGAAGTTCTTCTTGCTGAGAAATGTTGCCTCCTCTCGGAGAGTCTCAAACTTCAGCAGCGGGACCATGACTTATATTACCCAAGCACCTATTCCCAGCACAGAAAGAGAGATAAGCAAGCAAGCTAGCATGCTAGGCTATTAACGAATAACATAATTTTCAGCTTATCACTTTGAATACAATGGTTTATTTTGCATCAAGGCTAGGCCTCTGACAGTCTGTGACGAAAACAAGCAGGAAGATTAAATGTTCTCGGTACACAGATGTCCTTTCTTCAGATAACTGCATCTCTGGCCCCTCGGTGGAATTTTGCTTATGTCTGCTGATTCTAAAAACAATTAGATTCTCAGCCCTGCAGAACCCAAAGCTGGAAATTAAGAAAAAAAACAGGTTGAAAAATGTCTTAGAATCTTCCATTACAACTGATAAGAACAGAAAATAAAATAAGAGGGATAAAAATAAAAGAGAAGGAATATAAAATCAGTCTATTTGCAGATGACATTATAATATACTTAACCGAACCAGAAATATCAATAAAAGAATTACATAAGAAATTGAAGGAATACGGAGAAGTATCGGGGTACAAGATCAACGCAAATAAAAGTGAAGCAATGCCAATGAATAATGCAGATTTCACAAATTTTAAGAAAGAATCACCATTTAGATGGCAAACACAAGCAATTCGATACCTAGGTATACAACTAGATAATAATCTTGGCCATCTATATAAACTAAATTATCAGCCATTAATAAAAAAATTACAAGATGACTTAGAGCACTGGAAAGACTTACCACTAACACTGATAGGAAGGATATCATTACAATTCACCTAACAGAGAAATTCTTCAACGAGCTAAAGAAAATAATAAGGAAATTCTTATGGAAAGGGGGGAAACCGAGGATAGCACTAGATAAATTAACAGAATGGTACAAACAAGGAGGCTTACAACTACCAAACTTTAAGAATTATTATAGAGCAGCACAATTAAGATACCCACCAGATTTTTATCAAACAAGGGAAAAACCAGATTCGACCAGATTAGAACTAGATAAAATAGGGGAGAAGATACCTGAACATATACTATTCAAATGGGATGATAAATTGGTGCAACGTAGTATTTTCACCAGTATTGCGCCATCTGCTCAACATTTAGAAGAAGATTCACGTAGAAAGGAATAAAATAAATGATCAACTACAAAAATTAATATTGACACAAAATCAACGAATCCCTTTCACAATAAATAACCTTTCCTTCAGAGAATGGGAGAGAAAAGGGATCAAAAGAATAGAAAATTGTTTTTCGGGAAATAAATTATAATCTTTTGAACAAATGAAGGACAAATATAATATAACCCACGATACAATGTTTGCATACCACCAACTGAAAACCTACTTGAAGGACAAATTGGGAAACAGTCTGAGCTTACCAGAAGGAAGCAATTTTGAATATGTGATTACAGACACAATGATAATTAAAAAATTTATAACAAACATGTACATTAAACTGCAAGAAAAGGAGAACGAGGAAACTAACTGCAAACCTAAACAAAAATGGGAACAAGATCTAAACATAAAGATAAAGAATGAAACATGGGAAAAGCTATGCTCCGGAACTATGAGAAATACAATAAACACGAGGTTATGCATGATACAATATAATTGGTTACACAGGCTAAACATCACACCCCAAAAGTTAAATAAAATGGGACCCAACAGTATCAGATAGATGTTTTCACTGTAAAAAGGAAATGGGAACAACAATACATGCAATTTGGACATGTGAGAAAGTGAAAAAATTTTGGGAAGATCTAAACCAGATATTAAATAAAATCACAAAAAGCAATATACCAAAAAACCCAGAGATCTTCCTTCTAAGTAACATAAGAAATAAGGAATTTGGACTTGATTTAGATGGAGCACAAAAAAGATTTATTATGATAGCCTTAGCTGTATCAAAAAAATGTATTATGTCAACTTGGAAATTAGAAGACAACTTGAGAATACAACAATGGTACACAGAATGGCGAAGGCCTCACCAAAGCCTTCGACACCATGAGCAGGAAAGGGCTTTGGCAAGTACTAGAGCGCATCGGATGTCCCCCAAAGTTCCTCAACATGATTATCCAACTGCACAAAAACCAACAAGGTCGGGTCAGATACAGCAATGAGCTCTCTGAACCCTTCTCCATTAACAATGGCGTGAAGCAAGGCTGTGTTCTCGCACCAACCCTCTTTTCAATCTTCTTCAGCATGATGGTGAACCAAGCCATGAAAGACCCCAACAATGAAGACGCTGTTTACATCCGGTACCGCACGGATGGCAGTCTCTTCAATCTGAGGCGCCTGCAAGCTCACACCAAGACACGAGAGAAACTTGTCCGTGAACTACTCTTTGCAGACGATGCCGCTTTAGTTGCCCATTCAGAGCCAGCTCTTCAGCATTTGACGTCCTGCTTTGCGGAAACTGCCAAAATGTTTGGCCTGGAAGTCAGCCTGAAGAAAACTGAGGTCCTCCATCAGCCAGCTCCCCACCATGACTACCAGCCTCCCCACATCTCCATCGGGCACACAAAACTCAAAACGGTCAACCAGTTTACCTATCTCGGCTGCACCATTTCATCAGATGCAAGGATCGACAATGAGATAGACAACAGACTCGCCAAGGCAAATAGCGCCTTTGGAAGACTACACAAAAGAGTCTGGAAAAACAACCAACTGAAAAACCTCACAAAGATAAGCGTATACAGAGCCGTTGTCATACCCACACTCCTGTTCGGCTCCGAATCATGGGTCCTCTACCGGCACCACCTACGGCTCCTAGAACGGTTCCACCAGCGTTGTCTCCGCTCCATCCTCAACATCCATTGGAGCGCTTACACCCCTAACGTCGAAGTACTCGAGATGGCAGAGGTCGACAGCATCGAGTCCACGCTGCTGAAGATCCAGCTGCGCTGGATGGGTCACGTCTCCAGAATGGAGGACCATCGCCTTCCCAAGATCGTGTTATATGGCGAGCTCTCCACTGGCCACCGTGACAGAGGTGCACCAAAGAAAAGGTACAAGGACTGCCTAAAGAAATCTCTTGGTGCCTGCCACATTGACCACCGCCAGTGGGCTGATAACGCCTCAAACCGTGCATCTTGGCGCCTCACAGTTTGGCGGGCAGCAACCTCCTTTGAAGAAGACCGCAGAGCCCACCTCACTGACAAAAGGCAATAGAGGAAAAACCCAACACCCAACCCCAACCAACCAATTTTCCCTTGCAACCGCTGCAATCGTGTCTGCCTGTCCCGCATCGGACTTGTCAGCCACAAACGAGCCTGCAGCTGACGTGGACTTTTTACCCCCTCCATAAATCTTCGTCCGCGAAGTCAAGCCAAAGAAGAAGAAGACACAGAAATAAATAAATGTCTTCCATTAGAAAAAAATAACATATAATTAAAAAAATAATATCACAATATTCAAACAAATATGGGAACCATACATGAAACACAATAGAGAAATCCTACCATGAACCTCCACCACCTAAAATGACAGAAGGAGAAGACAACAAAATGAACTTACTCAGTATAGAAAAGTAAAAGATAAAAATTTCTTGTTTATTTTTATTAAGTGACGACATTGTCTAATGGGTTTAATGTATCTTATAGATTGAACTTTAAATAAATGGGAAGGGGGGTGAGGGAGGGAGGGAAGGGAGGGGGGAAAAGGGGAGAAAATGACACTGTATATATTCAAGAGAAAAAATGTCTGTATGTATTTTGGTCAATATGGTTTATAGTGTGAAAAATAAAAAATGTAAAAAAAAGAAGGCTGCCAATATGATAACCTAGTCATGGCCTCTACTCACTGTTATTGTCAGGAAGAAGGAACAGAAGCCTCGTTTGCATCCTCTAGGTTTAAGAACAATTTTTCCCCACAGCCTCTTGAACCTCCCCATAAATTCTCTAGTCTCACCATAAATCTACATCAAGACCACCTAACATATGTCTGCATGACTGACTCAGCAGATGTTTTTTTGTACTACGACAGCTTTGGATATTTATGATTACTGTATTTCTTATTTTATCTATCTTTTTTTTCTTTTCTGATTGAAGCTGCATCAAAACTTGCTCTGCACTTTGCACTTCCAATGCCTGTGTGGAATTGTTTGTTCCTTTCAATCATGTCATTTGGACTGGACTGTAACTGTACTGGGGTGAGGGAAGAGATGTTTAAAATATGGTTCTGTTTAGAATAGAGTATCATATGTACGCTAACTTGTTGAGTTCTAAAATGGGACTGTAGGCACCAAACTTGACTTGCTGGGTATTCCATCCTGACCACTAGGGCAAATGCTGGGACTTGTCATGTAACACTGCAACTGATCACATTTTCTTCAGCAGCATTGGTGATGTCATCTTTAGCTCTGCTCCTGCCAGCCGTAGCTATAGAGATGTATCTAGGTCAAGCAGCAACCTGGGGCTGCCAATGACATTGGTGACTCCCTGTTAAAAAGAAAACACATCAAAAAACCGCCACACACTAACCGTGCCGCTGTCGCCTGACATCATTTCCATTTTAAGTGCCTCCTCACCACCACCACACACACTGGTTGTGGATACATGTTGCGAGATGCCAATCTGTCTTTATCTCTTCTCTCTTCCTGATCACTTAGAGCCCACATTCCAACAATGGAAATCTAACAGAAATTTGTTTGGGGAGTGGAACATGGGGCAGGCTGCAGGGAGTTCAGCGAGGTATTAATTGGAAAATCTCCACGGGCGGTCAGAGTGGGTTGGTGGCAGGGCTGTCATCACGCAGCCGGCAGGGCCTTTGGGCCCAACTGGGGCAGGCTGTAACAGCCCTGCCAGCCACCTGCTGACAGCCTGCCTTGCTGGCCGCCCAACTTCTGGCACCTCACTGGGCTGCTTTGGCCTTTGGAGCCGCTCGTTGGTGCCAATGGCTCAATGCGGGATTAATGGGGAAAATAGCCGTCTTCCCTACCCATAATCCCCATGCAGCTGGAACCACTCTGTTTTTCTCTGATTGGCACTGGCAGAGTGGTTCCAGCTTCGTGGAGGATTATGGGTAGTAAAGACGGCCATTTTGCCCATTGATCCCACATTGAGCCGCCACGAGTTGCCACTTGCCTGCTGAAATGGCCCCAAAGTGGCCCGTACTAGGCGAGGGACTCTGATATTGGGTGGGTAAGGCGAGGACTGTGATGCCTCCCTGCAAGTGGCACCCTGGTTCTGTGCCTCACCTGCTCTCAGTCTCCTGGGAAAAGTAGTTATGTCTTAAGTTATTTTAGTTTCAATTATTTTAATTATATGGAAATGTTTAAAGTTTAAAGAAACATCAATTTCTTAATGTTTTTCAATATATTTTTTTCATTGTTTTTGTAATATTTCTGAATATGTTCAAAAATGAGCAATGGGCTCAATCCCTATGATCTTGAGAGGGATGGTTGCAGGCTACCCCGGCTGTCAAAGTTGTTTTCTGAGTGCAGCTTATGATGAGATAGCATCTCAGTTACACTGAAAACCCAGTTGGCCTCGCAAATGGAAGACGTGTGCCGCATTGGAACAGTAGCATGGCATAGGGCAGATGGACAGTAAATTTGGACAACATGTGATCGTCCCTAATGTGGATCTGCCACCTTTGCACACTGCCGGTGTTTGGTTATGATCAACAGCTAAGGTAGCATTCTGCTTAATATTACCTCACAAATGAGAAACTGTTGAATATCCACTATTTTAAATGTCTGAGAGTTGACGAAGGCTGAAAATAAATGGTTGCCACCAATCTCAATTTTCTTTCGCATTCTCGAGGGGTCTAGAACATAGTGAGGCAGTAATCAAACAAAGTGAATAGCTTAAGATAGTTGTATATTCCTCCGACCAGATCACATCTCGATGAATACATTTAGTTCTTGCCACAATAGTAGGAAACAGTTATCGTATTTGGAAAGGGTGCCATACAAATTCACAGGACTAATGTGGGATTGAAAAGTATTACATTTCAAAGACCAACTGCAAGGTATAAGCTTGTGGAAACTAATTGATATGTTTAAGGGATTTGATAAGCCAGAGAGTGAAAAGCTTTGGATAGGTTCTCCATGCGTTAGATGCTAACTAAAACTGTTTACCCTGTTCATTAAAGCCAGATGCCCAGTTTCCACTGCTGTTATATTAGCAACTCAGACCTTCAGCAACTTATCACACAAAAATGTGTGGCAAACATGCAAAGATGAGTCTGTCCAATGGGAGATGCCAGTGGAAACCTGACCACAGGAAAATGCAGCCCAATATTTGGGTTGGCTGCTCAGTGCATTAATATTACACAAGCAGTTCTACAGAGGAGAAGTTAAACTGTGGTCCCTCTTATGTGGATATAACAGGTTCCTTGGTCATATTCAAAGAGCCGTAAGAAAATTCCAAACATGGACCAAAGAGTTGAATTCCAGAGGTGAGTTAAGAGGGACTGCCCTTGATATCAAGGCAACATTTGAAAGAGTGTGACAGCAAGGAGTCCTGGTAAATGTGAAGTGAATGAATATCAAAGGGCAAGAACTCCAATAGTTGAAGCTATGCCTCACATAAAGAAGATGGTAATGGTCATTGTGGTCAATTATTCCATCCCTAGATTACTGCAGATGTTCTTGAGGGCAGGGTATTAGACCCAATCATTATTCAGCTGATTCAACATTTCTTCCATCATAAGCTCAGAAATGCGGATATTCCTTGATGATGGCACATGTTTAATTTCATTCTCAGCTCAGCAAATGAGCCATTCCTTGTCTGCACATTGCAAGATTCAGACAGCATTCAAGCATTTGCTTCACAGAAATTTCAGACCCTGATCAGTTCCAACAACAAAATATCTAACGGTCACGATCACTTCATTCCCCTCTATCAAGATCCTGGGAAAACAGAATTGGGCAAGGTGCCAAGCACTATGGCAACAACAATAACAACAGATAACTGTCTGAAGAAGGGCACAGGTCTGAAACGTCGATTGCCTTTTTATTTCAATGGATGCTGTGTGACCTGCTGATTTTCTCCAACACCTTTCTGAACTGCATTACAGAGCCTGGATACCCTGCAGTGCTTCCTGGCAGTCTTTCCACTGTTTAGAATGTAGAAGTTAGGAGTATGGTAGAATATGTTTCGCTCAGCTCAGCACCATCTAGAACAAAGTAGCCTATTTGAGCATCACTGCATAAATCACCTTACATTTAAATTCCCTCCAATTGGTTACAATTAGATTAGTCAACCCAAACATATTTACATGTCCCCACAACCCTTCCAAAACCTGTGATCTCCAGCACAATGAAAGACAAGGGCATCAGGTATGAACACACCACCACCAGCAGTTCCCCTCTAATTTATACGTCATCCTGATTTATCATTGCTACATCTAAATGTTCAACCTAACAGCACTGTGTGTTTACCAGAAGGATAACAGTTCAAAAAACCGACTCACCAGCACTTATATGACGACCTAGTCAACACTGACAAGATCCTCCAAAAAATAATAACTTTAAAAAATTCTTGGTTCTTGAACAAAAAGTATTCATGAAACAACAGTTCCAAAAAGCATGAATTTCTGTTTCACGGACCTTGCTGCTAATAAATGAATACTTTTATTTAAACAGACAGAAACTGCTGGAAATATGCAGGTCAGACTACATCTGTGAGAAGAGAATCAGAATTTAGTTTCAGGTTCAATACCCTTTGTCTGAATTGGGGAAAAAAAGACAGGAGAATGTTAAAATTATAGAATCTAGATGACCATAGGGATAAGATGTAAAGAAGATGATCTCATTAATTGGTGACCTGGGATGTTTAGAGAGTGATACTCGAGATGGCAGAGGCCGACAGCATCGAGTCCACGCTGCTGAAAATCCAGCTGCGCTGGATGGGTCACGTCTCCAGAATGGAGGACCATCGCCTTCCCAACATCGTGTTATATGGCGAGCTCTCCACTGGCCACCGTGACAGAGGTGTACCAAAGAAGAGGTACAAGGACTGCCTAAAGAAATCTCTTGGGGCCTGCCACATTGACCACCGCCAGTGGGCTGATATCGCCTCAAACCATGCATCTTGGCGCCTCACAGTTCGGCGGGCAGCAACCTCCTTTGAAGAAGACCGCAGAGCCCACCTCACTGACAAAAGGCAAAGGAGGGAAAACCCAACACCCAACCCCAACCCACCAATTTTCCCCTGCAACCGCTGCAACCGTGTCTGCCTGTCTCGCATCGGACTTGTCAGCCACAAACGAGCCTGCAGCTGACGTGGACATTTACCCCTTCCATAAATCTTCGTCCGCGAAGCCAAGCCAAAGTATGTAGATAAAGAACTGTAGGAGTTGTGAAATGCATAGCAGAAAGACATGTCTGGCAGGTCTGATTGGGCATACCCAGAACTCCCAGTGGGAAAAAACCCATAAGGATACAAGATTTTATTTATAAAAGAACATACATGATGCAAAACAACAGTTCTCCAACTCCACAGACCATTTGCATCTCCACAAAGACTGGAGACTGAAATGTTTGACCCCTAAACTTGGTTGTAATAATTTTTTTTTCTGAAAACATTTGGTCATGTGATACAAAACTTAAATTGGTACCAACCCAGTTATACATAAGCACATGTTTGTAAACTTGCGGCAAAGGCAGTGGTAGTTCCACCACTGAAAGGAATGAATGGAAAGAGATCTGCTGGCTCTCTGCTTGTGATTCAATTGGCCATTGAGTGCCTTGTTTAGCAGCTTCTGATTGTTTTGTCCAATATCCTGCTGTGCAAGTCATGCTTTCTACTTCCTCCATTCATCCTCATTTTCACATCTGGAATAGCTCACTTCATTCTCGCATCTGGAATGGCTCACAAAGCACTATTTATACTCAGATAACTGATTGCTTTGTGAATATTATAGTGTCAATTTCAACTGACTCCTCACTTGGTCGATATATTTTATGATTATCCCCAATGTACCCAAGCTTCTCAACTGCACACAGAATAAAGCTGGAATTTCTTGAAATTACTTTTGTAAAAGTGATGTTACACTAATTTAACAGCATATGCACATTGAAAGTAAAGATATAGATCTGGGAGATAGTTTATATCAAGGCAAGATTTTTCTAGAGTGGAAATTCAATTCAATGGCTAGGTAGGTAAATCTTCATGAAGACATAAGCAATCATAACTGAGTTTCCCTTACTTCTCAAGCTTTCAACTGGTCTCATGGCAACAGGTTTTGCATTTTGTTTTTGAACATTTAAAGATAAAAATGTATAAAACTTTAAAACATCTCTGCAAAATATTAAAGCAGCACTCCTTCTGTAAAAGGTTATTTGATGTTTTTCCCCCTCCCAGGGGAAAAAAAAACATCAAATATCCTTCATCACAGGGATGTCTTTCCAGCAGATGCTGGAGTATTTTTAACAGAATGATACTGAATTCAAAGGCTTGAGAATATAAAGAAGATTTTGTTTATTATTGGAGTCCCCTTGCCTGGTTCTGAGGATTAGTGGCCAAGTTGTCAATAGGTTTATGTACAATAGTGCAAAGGATGGAATAGCTGATGTGCATTCCAACTATAGCTGAAGGTCAGTTAGCAGCGCAAAGAGCACTGGGCTACAGATGAGTCGACAAAGTAAATACCACCTGAGAAAACAGGAAAAAGTCACATTCACTTTAACATCTTTTATTCACAAGATGACATGAACCATTAGTGGCGCTGAAAGCAAAACAAGCTCTCAAACATAGCAAACTCTCATTGTATTTCAGGCTCTTACTTTAAAGAACTCTATACTGACTAGACAATAATGTGACACCGGAAGTAATGATCATATCATATGCCTCAGATTTTTAGTCTAATGTTAATGAAGGTGAAACCAGCTAATTGACAAGTCCAGGTTTCTCGTCCAATGGTAGAAAAGTAGTGGGAAGGAATAAAAAGGAATCCTCATCCTGGATATGTTTAACATTTGTCTAGAAATAGGTTTATCTTTACCTGCTGAAAACATCATAACCTCTATTAAAAAAGTAGTCATAGGGTACATCTGGCATTGGCTGGAGGTTGCAAAATCTTTTCATAATTATGTTGCTCATGCTTCATAAGTAAATCGCAAGTAATAATCTGAAGAATAAAATGCAAAGAGATTGTATATTTCTGAATTTGTGCCTGATTTAAGGACTGGGTTGAAGGTAGGATTAAGAAATCAATCAATTAGTGTAGAACACTATTAGCAAACATGTTCGTAATTCAGGATGATACCTGGGGAATATAAACACAGTTAAAAGGCTGTCACTGTTCAATTACTTTAAATTGCTCTAATCATCAGTAACTTTTACCAAGTTTCCCTGAACACTGAGACATCATTCATATGTTATAATTCTACTGGGTGTGTTGGCCTACTGCCCAGGAAAAATATTCAACTCTGCAATAAAGTTCTTGGGCTTCTCATGACTTGACACTTACACATTTATTTTCCTAAAAGCACTTAGATCTGGCATTTAAGTTAGTTCTAGTGCCATTCAACAATTATAACTATTGGACATTCTGATAGAGCAAAGAAACTGTTTTCCTTATTTTGGAGACTATTTATCTTTTCTTAATAATGATTAAGTGTGATTTAATTTTACTTCTTTTCTAGGAGCTATTTATAAAGTGGTTCTGAAGGAAATGTTGTTTAGTTAATGTATAGACATTTGTGAGAGTCATATTTTTTAATATTTAAATTTATTCTGAAAATGTGATGCATATAAGGGACTGTTGAAGACTGCCAACAAAAGAGTAGATTTTTTTGCTTTTTAACTGATTTATGTGGAGGCAGGGTAAGCCATGGCTTTCCTCTTGGCTCCAAAGCCTTTCAAAAGAATGGTGCCAGCCTGATCTCAATATCAGCACCCAATGCATCCAATCCATTCACTCCACTCCACTCTGGATCTGACCTCTGGGCATCTTCTCATTTTTAATTATGGATGACAATCAGCAGCTGCATGGATGAGCCTCTGACTTCTGGCTCAGGCCTTAAATATGTCAGGTAGTGAACCTGGATCTAAACCATTATTTTACACATTGCCTCTTCTGACATTTTCTTCATTAGCATCATTCTCTCCACTCTTCACTGTATCTTAAAGGGCTATCTGTTCCATTCTCTTATTCTCTCTTGTTTTAACAAAGTCCTTCTTCTTTTCCCCAAATAACATTTGTTTCCATGTCTCCCACTTAACTATATTCTCAAGATGATTTCTTGCTCTCTCCTCCCCTTTCCCACCACAAAAGCCTTTGGCTGTTTGCCTCCTTCCCTCCGCATAACTGGGGAATTCATTTACTGGAAGTTGTCCCGTTGATTGCTAATATATATAAACCCTAAATGGATAATGGCATTACTTTGTCATTGTTCATAAAGACCAAAGATGAACATAAATAGTGAGGGCAGGACAAATGGTCCTTATATATTGAGTGTCACTTGCAGTACTGCAAATATAAACCAAGCTATCAAATCTCTGGAGCCTGGAAGGAAGATGTAAAGATTTTAAAGGAGGGGCAGAGGCCATACTGGATCTAATGCTGGGTAATGAACCTTGTCAGGTGGTAGACCTCTTGGAGGAGAAGCATTTCGGTGAGAGTGACCACAACTCCCTGACTTTTAGCATAGCTATGGATTAGGATAAAAGTGGACAAAATGGGAAATTGTTTAATTGCAGAAGGGGTAATTGCAATGGGATGAGGCAGGAACTAGCAAGAGTAAATTGGAAACTGGTGTTCAAGGGTAAAAGCTCAGAACTAACGTGAAGGAAGTTTAGTGACCACTTCCACTGGGTTGTGGATAGGGTTGTCCCAATGGGACAGGGAAAATATGGTGGGAGGGAACCATGCTTGACAAAACAGATGAGGCAGCTAGTTAAGAGAAAGAAGGAAGCATGCATCAAATTTAGGAAACAGGGAAGACTCATAATAAGTATATGGTAGCCAGAAAGGAGCTTAAGCAAGGACTTGGGAGAGCTCGAAGGCAGCATGAGAAGGCCTTGGCCTGTAGAATTAAGGAGCACCCCAAGGTGTTCTATGCATATCTGAAGAACAGAAAAATGACAAGAATGAAGGTGGGGCCACTGAAGGATAAAGGAGGCAACATGTGCCTGGAGGCAGAGGAGGTTGGGAAAGTCCAAAATGAATACTTTGCTTCAGTACTCACAAGAGAAAAGGACCTTGATCAGGCTGAGGTTGGAATAGAGTAGGCTGATGTGCCAAATGATGTTCAGATTAAGGAAGAGGAAGTGTTGGATCTTCTTAAAAAATATTAGGATTGAAATTCTCTGGGGCTGGACATGATATAGCCCAGATTGCTGTGGGAAGTGAGGGAAGAGACAGCTGGGACAGTGGCTATGATCTTTGAGTTCTTTTTGGCCACAGGGGAGGTACTGGAAGATTGTAAAATGGAAAATGTGGTCTTCCTTGGGAATTATAGAACAGTGAGTCCTACATCAATGGTGCACAAACTATTGGAGAGGATTCTTAAGGATAAGATGTGAGCATTTGCAGGTACAGTCTACTCAAGGATAGTCAGAATGGTCTTGTGAAGGGAAGGTTATGCCTTACAAACCTAATTGAGTTTTTTAAGGAGGTAACAAAAGAAAATGATGAGGGTAGGGTGGTTGATGTTTTCTATATGGATTTTAGTAAGACATTTGACAAAGTCACCCATGAGAGACTCATTCAGAAAGTCATGAGGCATGGGATCCATGGAACTCTGGCTGTATGATTAAAAATGTGCTTGCATGCAGAACGTAATAGTGGATGGAAAGTATTCTGTCTGGAGGTCAGTGACTGGTGGTTTTCCCCACAAATCTGCTCTGGGACCCCTGTGTAATTTTTATAAATGAACTGGATGAAGAAGCGGGAGGATAGGTCAGCAAGTTTGTGGATGATACAAAGGTTAAAGGAGTTATGCATAGTGCTGAAAATTGTCGTAGGATAGAAAAGGATTTTTGGCAGGAAGTAGAGTTGGGTGGAAAAGTGACAGATGGAGTTCAATCCAGATAAGTATCAGGTGATGCATTTTGAAAGGTCAAACCAGAAGGCTGGGTATAGAGTCAATGGTTGGTTACTTAAGAGTGTGAATAAACAGAGGGATCCTAGGGTCCAAATCCATTCATCTCTCAAGGTTGTTAATAGGATAGTTAAGAAGGCGTATGGGATGCTAAGCTCCATTAATAGGGGGATTGAGTTCAAGAGGTCATGTTGCAACTCTAAAAATCTCTGATGAGACCACACTTGGAGTATTGCATTCAATTCTGGTTACCTCATTATGCAAAGGATGTGGAAGTTATGGGGAGGGTACAGAGGAGATCACTTAGATGTTGCCTGGATTGGAAAATAAGTCTTATGAGGCAAGGTTAGCAGAGCTGGGACTTTACTCTTGGGAGTGTAGAAGGATGAGAGAAAACTGAATAGAGCTCCACAAGATTCTAAGCAGCATTGACAAGGTGGACAGCCAGCGCCTGTTTCCCAGGGCAGGAATAGCAAACTCCAGAGGATATACTGCATGTACAAAGTGAAGGGAAGAAAGTTTAGGGAATACATCAGGGTTGAGCTTTTGTTACACAGAGAGTTATGGGTGCCCAGAATGCCTTGGTAGTAGAGGCTGAACTACAAGGGGCATTTGAGAGACTCTTAGGTAAGCACATGGATGAAAAAAAAAGAGGGTTACAATGTAGGCAGGTTTTTTTTTGGTAGGAATATATTGGTCTGCAAAGGGTCTGCAGAGGGCTGTAGTATTCTATGCTCATTATTCTATGACAGTTATATTTGTGGATGGACTGGAAAGGCTGGGTTGTTCTCTTTCCCTTGAAGAGAGGAGGGTGCAAAATGATTTAATTAAAATCATGAAGACTATAAGTAGAGTTGATGGAGAGGAGCAAGGGTCAATGAGCAGCAGAATCAAAAGGGACACAGATGATATCTTCTTTGCACAGTGTATGTTGGGATCCAGAATCACTTCTCGCATTAGTACTGGTGGTAGGTTCAACTGGGGCTTTTGAAAAATGACTTGGATCATTTCCTGAAAGCGAAGTATTTTCAATGCTTGGGGAAGAGGACAGGAGAGTGGGACGAATAGGATTGGTCTTGGAAAGAGCTACTATAGACTGAACATGCTGAATACCTTCTTCCTGAGCTACACTGATTCTGTAATTCTGCAAGAAACAACTGCATTTCTCTCATGTGAAAATCAAAACCTGCATATGCTGGAATATTGAAATAAAAACAAAGATGCCCTTCTGCAACCAGAAATGAGATCTCGGTTTGTCTTTCCAGGCAGATCATCAGAGAATTTCCAACTTTTTCTCTTTTTATTTGCATTTATTTAATTCCATTTGAGAGCTTTTGCAATGTAGTTACAATTATAATGTTGAAACGGCAATAGCAATATTCAATTTGTGTACAGTAAACTCCCAGAAATGATAATGACTAGAAAAAAAACACAAGAAATTCATGTTTGGTAATAAGCTTTACAGATG
The DNA here is from genome assembly GCF_036971445.1 of Narcine bancroftii. Taxonomy (NCBI): domain Eukaryota; kingdom Metazoa; phylum Chordata; class Chondrichthyes; order Torpediniformes; family Narcinidae; genus Narcine; species Narcine bancroftii. The sequence continues at coordinate 181,021,225 of NC_091471.1, read as the reverse complement.
CAATAGCGTAGCATTTTAAATGGAATTGAATTCAAAAGCAAATACCACAATATTTCATAGTTAGGACAAGTGACTGAGAATAAAGTTTATAATCTGTTTTCTTTAGTTTGAGCAAGTTTAAGTTTATTTGATTATACCAGTACAACCTGACAAAATAGCATTCTCCTGTCCATGGTGCTCACATGTAATGGACAGGCAGCGTCCACCACCTAGTGGCGCTGCTGCGCTCCTGTTCAGAGTTTCACACTGCCTGCCAATCAAGGTCAAAGACTCACCCCAAGCCATCAAGGTGACCCTTGCAATTGGCCCACCTAAATCACCAGGGGCTGCAGTCCAGGCAGCCTGCCCAGATTCAGCCCTGACCTTCACCCCAATTGGCCCAGGGGTCACCTCAGCTGACCCCTGCTGAGCCTCTGCACTTGGCTTCAAGCCATTGGCCACAGCAGCCAACAGGGCCTATTCTGCCATGAGTGATTGCCCCCCCCCCCCCCCCCCCAGTACTGCCTGCAGAACTATAAAGGACCATGTGCCCCTTTGTTCTGCCTTTTTTGGACTCCTCGTGGCACGTAGGTAGCACATTTCACATTGGGTTGGGGTGAGTCCCAAGGTTAGGTAGCAAGAGCCATGTCCGTACTGGTCAAGGGGTGGGGGCACGTAGTATATCCTTGATCCTGGCTGTTGAATGTGTATGTCCATGTAATTTGCCCCAGTCTTCTGTCAGTTCCTCTCTCGTTATCCGAAGTGTACATTTACCCCTTGCGTATTGTGTGTGTATGTGTGTAGAGGTTTGCTTAGCATATTGACCCTGTTGACCAGTTTGCATCCCCAAAATAAACGTGAGCTTTGTGCCTCAACTTTGGTCTGGTTCTTAACCTGTGGGACCCACATGAACCCAAACAACATTACATAACAAACATCCAGACAAACAATAAATATACACTGTACATACATCCATATATTAAAATAAATGTTATTAATAAACAGTAGAGCCTCAGAGAGTTGTTTTTTTTAGTCATTCAACACTCACTGCGCATAGGAAGAAGCTGTTCTACAGCTTGGTGATTTTGGCTCAAATACCTCTATTTTTTTCCCCAACAGGAGTAACTGGAAGATTCAGTGAGCAGGGTTGTCAGAGTCCTTGATTTTGTGATCCCTCTTGAAAAAACAAATCACATTGATTGGAGGGAGACTCAAGCAATCCTCTGCTACGTTTATGGTCCTGTGGATTGACCACCAATCCAATACATGGTGTATAGCTACCATATCACGCTGTGATATGGCTGCCCAGGATGCTCTTGATAGAACTACGGATGTTGGCCCATGGTCTGCATGCCTCAGCCTTCTAAGGTAATGCAGTCGTTGTTGTATCTTCCTGACAAGTAAGGAGATGTTTTGTGCCCAGGATAGATCACTTCTTAAATGAACTCTGAGGAACTTGGTGCTCTCCAGTACTGAGCTAGGGTGGTTATTCCTGGTCTTCCTGTTAGTCCACAATTATCTCCTTTGTCTTGTCCATCTTGAAATTCAGGTTGCTATTCTCACACCATTTCATGAGATTTTTCCACCTCTTCCCTGTCGAATGACTCATCGTTGTTGCTGATGAGACCGACTATTGTTGTGTCATCTCCAAACTTGATGACTCTGTTGGAGCTGGATCTGGTGTTGCAGTCGTGGGTCAGTAGCAAGAACAGTGAGGTGAGCCAATGGTCAGCACAATGGTGCTTGACATTCTGCTGCCCACCGAAACAGATTGCGGACTTCATCTTAGGAAGTCCAGAATCCATTTACAGAGAGGGTTGTTGAGTCCCAGCAAGGACTGCTTCTCCACCTGCCTCTGGGTATGATTGTATTAAAAGGTAATCTGGTCAATAAATAGGCATTGTTCTGCAGATGGGTCAAGACGGAGTGGAGGTACAAGCCTATGCCATGACATGAAAAAATGGTTCTTGTTCATCAGTGCGTTCTGCTATGATATCTGATTCAACATACTCCATTTTTTGCTCTTCCTATTCTTTTCTCTCTAATTTCCCTGCCCTGTGGTCTTTCCATCTACCTGTTTCTTGGTCTCTCACACCTTGTGTCCTATACCTTATCATCTCTTTAACCCTCCCCAGCTTTTCCCCCTTACTATCACTCCTATTTTAGTATTATAAAGGGTTGTGACCTGAATCGTTTACCCATGTATGCTCTATGGTCTGTGATCAAAATAATATATTTGTCCATAAAAAAAATTGAAATTTTTGCTCTAGAGTAATTTTCTAGTGCTTTTATCTGAACTTGAGGATAGTATTTCTTACTTTTTGCCATGTACATAATGAAAGGTTGGCCAGTATCCTGGATGAAACCATACCATCAAAGTTATGTTACATTAGCTCTGTACTAACTTATCTCTGTGTAACTCTGCACATCTGTACTCTGTCTTATTTGCTGTACAGCGGATGGTTGTCTAGTTAGACTACTCGCAAAACAAAGTTTCTCACTGAACCTTGGGACATGTGACGATGAACTTGAACTGAATTGATCTGCAGTCTTTTGTGCCTCAATGACATAAATGGTGGGATTTTTTTGGACCTTTGTTACATCTCCGTAATTCTTCAAACCATCACATTTATTCAAACAAACACATTGTCTGGAATGAACATTACTTATCCAATTGTTGTAGTGAACTTACAATAAATGTTGAAATTTAATCAGAAAGCATTCATGCTGAAAATTTCTTTCTAGTCTAGTTTCAATTCTCTGAGTCAATCTTTGCTGCAACTGTCAGTTGATTAGTATAATCACTCATATCCATGCTTGGCCTATTTGCTGACTTATATGATGCACTCAATCATCACATCTGGCCTAGAAACTGCAATATTTCACCTGAATATGTTTTCAGCTTCATTGTGCTCTTTGCAAACAGTGATTGGTTGAATACCTTCTGATATGTATTCTGACCCAGAGTTCTGTAATATGCGTACATCTTAATGGACTAACTGTGAGCAACTGTTGAGGATCATAAAGATACTAAGAGAACAACCAAAATATATGCAATATATTTTATTGCTCAACATTTTCTCTTCATGACTGTGCTTGTGTACGTGCATGGCATTGCATAGGTCATACGTTTGTTTATATAGACTAGTCATTGTACTTCCTAGATTGCTTTAGAAAACCTCCAAAGAGAAAGGAAAAGGGTCCTAACTTGAAAATATTGACTATCTCTTTCTCTACATACTGAGTTCTTCCAGCTCCTCTTTGTTTGTTCAGATTCCAGCAAGTGTCGTTCTTGTGTTTCTCCAACTCTTCATCATGCTTCAGTAACACTAACAGAATGCACTCATCTTTAGGTTCTCAAACAGGTTTGTAATACAGTACATGTTTTAAAATGACGGAAATTTCAGTATCAATATTGGTCCTTCAATAGATAATTTAGTTTCTGATAGTCTCATTTGATTCCAGATTTCTAGTTTTAAATTTATTGTGCCCCACAATTGCTGATGGCTAACAATTGAAGCAACATTTTACATTCTGAACCACTTCTTGAAGCAAAAAATAATAAATTTTTATGGTATTAGATTTGCTAATGGAGTGTACATTTCCAAAACAATTTCATTCAGAAGAATGGCTTCCCTGTATTCCTGGAGAATTATCATTTTGTACAAGCAAAATCTCAATGTTGCCACCAATTTCCAGCATGTTAATTGCCCTAAAATAAATCTTTCCAGTCATTCTTTGTATGAACTGAAGGGTTGAGGCACCCCATCATAGATACCAGTGCTTCCAGTGTAACAGCAGAGTCTGGGAAGCTTTTATTTTGCATTTTCTTCTGGTCTTGCTTCTACCAAACTGGAGACATCATACCTGAATAAATTTCATTTTGCTTAATTCAATGGCTGCACCATGTGAATCATCAAACTAACTATAATGTCCTTCCTGGCATGATCCCCCCCCCACAACTAGAAATATCGGGAACTACCTTATCACGGTGCAGGCACATGTACAGTTTTCTATTGCATCATTCTTGCCTTCTTTTACTGTGCCTCAGATGAAGGAGTTTCCAAAAAACCTCTTAAGCCACACTGTTTCCCTTCACATATAAAGTTTGGTCTCTTGTTATCTCCCATGCCCATGATTTCTGATACTTTCTCAGTCTGTATTATTCCCAACCACAGCATCAGAGCTTCAAGCTCATAGTTCAGCTTCAAAAATTGCTTCGGACCTCCCTCTTGACAATCAGATAAGACTTTGAAAAATGAAACTTGACCGACTCTCAAACTCACTTTCTGGTCACTTATTTGATATGTGCATCTTACCCTTCTCTTAACTGTGGGAATATAGAGCAAAATAAAGAGACACAGTCAATTGGTGCAAGGGGATTATAAAGCACCTCGAATGGTATGTCTACAAAGTCATTATATATATTCCGATTAAATGGTAGATGAAAAGTGTTAGATGCCATGAATCCTAATTGGAGGGATATAAAAGTGAATGCTTGTGTGAGTTATAATCAACAATATTTTATCTTATCATGCAACAAAAAATATAATTTATAATAGCAACAAAAATATAATTTATGATAGCATTGACATTTGATTGATTTGATTTTCATTGTCCAATTGTGAGAAAATGGAAAAATAAAATAAAGATTTTTAAAAAACCACCCAATTCGAAAAGAGAAAATTTCTGCACGTTTGAGAAGCAGATTTGTTGACAGAGTTGACCTCATATAAAGGTCCAATGAATGGGCAGATGCAGTAGTGCAGGGAACAGGGATGAGAGCTCATAACTGAGGAATAGTGGGTGCAGGTAACTGAGCACAGTATAGTTGAGCTATTTCCTTCAAAGTCTAACTGTTTTACAAATTGTATTCACTTAGCTCCTTAAAATAGAAAAATGTGCATTTATGCCACACTTTTAATTTCTTCAGGAAATCAAAATGTACTTCATAGCTTATCAAGTTGTAGACATAGATGTAGGAAATGAAATTATAATAACTATGCCTTTCGTAGCCATACTAAAAACACCTGTATTTGTGCACATTCACTCAGTTTTCTCTTTTCCAAATGTTCTAATACATAACTTTGCCACTTTAATATATTTTCTGTTATCTTTGAAAAGTAACAGAGATTTAAGAATATATGTATGTCCATGTTTTCATTTCAACTACAACCCTGATTTAAATGGTGATAATTTTATCACTCTCATCAGTTACATTTCCTTGTATTTGCTACTTCTTATTTTTATGTATTATTCTCCATTACATAGTAGCAGAAAGATTAATGCCTGCCAAGCTTCTGCCAATATGTGTGTAAGTACAGCTGTGGTGACCTGCCATTTAAGATAACTGACAATGTATAAAGCCCTTCCTTGAGTTTTTACAGGAAGAAAGGAAAATTTAAAAATCTCGGTGTCTACTGTTAGCCACTTGTTAACATCAACATGTCATGATGAAAAGTTAACTATTCTTAAGAACTGCAGAATAACATGTATAATATGTCGGCAGCCCCTGACTTCAAAGGCCTTATTGCTCTAATGTATAATCCATTGGCAGCAAGAAAGAATTTTTATGTACCCTGGTCTCAATTAATTTGACTTTCAATTCAAAAGCAGATGAGAAAAATTCAAAATGATGGGAACAAGCAAATAAAATGCCCTCCACAAAACCTGCTGATAAATAAAACAGATAAATGAGAATACCAGTTGCAGTTGAAGGGATTAAATCAAGTGAAGGAACAGGTGTCCAAACAAACAGTGAGTATTTGTTCGAATGGGGACATTTTATTTTTGGTCACCAGAGTTCAAAGATAAAGGGGCTGAAAAATGGAAAAAAATCACCTTCATGGGACAAACAAAAACTCGCAGGTTTAATTGAAGTGGATCTTATCTCATTGTCACTGGCTACCCTGGGTCACTGTCATATACAAATTGAGGCCCTGATAAAGCAACTTGAATCCTGATTGTAATTTGAAGGGAGAATATGTCACCTGTACACTTGCACTAGCTTTCTGATGGCATTGATTTATTCCACCAGACAAGAAACATGACAGGTTATTTGCTGAATCAGTGGCTGATATTTCACTATTTTTCACCCACAATAATGCAGCAAAAGGAAATGTGGAAGAATTGCTAGTGAACAGAGCTCACATTTTACAATTAGAATAGCCAGGATGTGGTGCATGCTGCTGTCTATAAAAGCCAAATATCTTAAAAATTAGCTAATCACCTGAAAGCATAAAGGGTGTGCAAGAGAATTTATTGTCATATCCGTAAGTACAATGCACAGATCCAACGTTCTTGCTTGCTGCAGCCACACACACAGTATGCAAGATACACAGGTATGCAAGGTACACAATGTTTATTATTCATTATATAGTTTTGTAATTATATAAATTGACTGTCTACAATCTGTCACATGACAAAGAGATAATAAACATGAGAGGACAGATAAGTAAATATTCACATTTGCTGTTTGTGCAAAAACGAATGATGTTTCAAGAGACAGATCTTTGGTGGTCCTAGAGAGGTGTTATTGTTAGGGTAGTACAGAGAGGTTCAAGAATCTGATCACTGTTTTGCTCCTGCAGCTGCCTGGACAATAGGAAATATGATGGTCACTGGTTATCCCCCCTGGAAAGTCCTGTGGATCATTAAAAAAGCTACTTGGGGTCTGTTTGGAATACTTGTACTGGAATCATACACTGGACATCAGTTTTGCTCTCCATTATGTAGAATTTAGTCTCCTTACCAACCAGTTTCTGTCAGGATAAATAGTACAGTCTTGAAATTAAATCTCCAAAACTTTAATTATGACAAATAATTAAATCTTAAATTTGGTACTCCATGCACCCACCCAAACAAGGGAGATGATTCTTTAGGTATTGAAATTCAAAGTTAGATACATCAAGATTAAAATAGTGAGGAAGCAAACCCAACTATCAGACCCATTCTATCCCTGAGAAAACCTCTCTACCCATTTTCATGCCTGTTCCTTTGAATTGGAAACTTCTGGCTGAGATCTGTTATGAAGATTATTAATTTTCTTTTCTTTCTTCGCAAATGGCTTGAAAAAATATGGATGGTCACTCCAGGCTAACAGGATGCCTAATTTAAGTAACACACAAAATGCTGGAGGAACTCAACAGGTCAGACATCATCCTAAAATAGCAATGGAGAGTTGGTCTGAATCCTACCTTGAAGAAGGGCACAGGCCTGAAATGCCAGTTATACGGTATATCTTTACCTCCTATGGAAGCTGCGAGACCTACTGACTTCCTCCAGCATTTCTCTGTTTTTACTTGTAATCACAGCATCTGCACACTTTTGTGACCCCTCAGTTGTTCTTGTTTACCTGTCTAATTTAAGGTTGGATAATTCATTACTTTGCATGCAAGCAGCATGTTCTATTATCCACAGCAGAAATGAATTGTTCAGCACAGCATCATTGGATGAGTGAAGTGGCAGTGATAAAATCATTCCCACTCTTTTCAGATTAGATGTAGAACAAGGGTCTATTGATTGCTCAAGTGGATGTCAACAAAAGCAATATATTGTTGATCACCATCTAACCAAAAGAGCTTTACAACCAGTTAATTGGTTGTTGAAGTGCAGTCTCTGTTGAGCAGATAAACAAAACAGCCAATTTACACTCAGCAAGCTTCCACAAACAGCAAATTGATCACTGGCAAAAGCAAAATAGTGTGGCTGTTGGAAATCTCGATTAATCGGTTCTGCTGAGAGGTCATTGACTGAAATGTAAACTTTGTTTCACTATCTGGCTGTTCTACTGATTTGGCAATAGTGTGGCATTGTTTATGACTATCTGTATTTAATCTATCTTCTGACTCAGGCAAGAGTGATTTCTGTGAGTTAAACAAACACTGGATTTCACAAACCGTATTAAAAATAAAAGGAAGGAGATTCTTTAATTGTTTGTCTGAAATGTACCCCTAATTCAGCAAGAAAATTCATTCATTTGTTGTTCATTGTGTGTTACTGTCTTACATATTTCCATACAGGGATTGGTCTTCAAAAGTAATTACATTTAAAATACACAAAGTGTGGTGGCCTTTACTTGCATTAGAGCCTCCTGCACTAATTCTACATTTCCTCTTCAAAATTCTCCCACCAGCAATTTATTCTGTAAATTGAAAGAGGCATCCTTGACATTTTTGATGAACGAAGTTTGTTGGCTAACTGATTAGATAATCTTTATCGAAATGAATGGCTTGCCCCCAGAACTTACCAATATGCATTAATATGCCTGTAAAACATTCTGAATTGTCTTAAATTAAAATAGGTAGCGTGTAGTTGAAGCTTGCAAGAAAAATATGTGGTCTCAGCTTTTAAAATTGTGAGGAATTATATACCCTTCCCTTGATTGCAAAGGACAGAATTAAAAGCGTTTACAATCTCAAATGACCTAAATTCTTCTACAACTCCCCACCTGGTTTTAATGGAAGAGAGCTTTGAGAAAGACTGTCGGGAGGATATCAGTTAGGCAGGATATTAAGCAAAGCTGTGTGGCTGCATTTTAAAAGGCTTTTATTTTTAACCCCTGGAGCTGGTGTTTCCTGTATATAAGTGGGCCAGATCCGAGTGCTTTGATTAACGCTTCCGATTGTAGAAGATCAGAAATCTTACATTTCACACCTAGCAACTAGATTACACCCATCCACCTAAACTCTTTTTTTTCATCCATTCCATCATTTCCATCTCAGTTATGATAGCTGATTAATTGTCTTGTACATTTTCCAAGCTCCCACAGTATATTTCAACTCATTTTCTGCCCCTCATTCCTGTCTACATTTAAAACAGCATCGTATCTCCTCCTAACTACTCCTGTAAACTTCAACCTTCGATTCCCACATCATCCATGGTCTTCTGTTTCCCAAATCTGCTCCTGACCTCCCACAATGAGTCATAGCTCCCTCTGTGGTTTTCATTGAGTCCCCTCCTTTCCCCAACTATATTTTCTACTTCAACATCTCTCGTGTCTGGCAACCACATCACTAACCAATTCTTATGATATTCTCCACTTACACCATTTTCCTAATTGCATTCCTTAATCTCTGCTCCGAACATTTTTCTATTCTGTTTCCAGAATTTCCATAGGGCTCTTCATACCTCAATCCCTCTATCCCAAATTTTCACCTGTAATCTATTTACCCCTGTTCCCATCCCAACAATCCCTGAAATCCTTCACCCATCTCCTTCAACGCTACCTGTAATCTCCTTTTCCGCTCAGTGACCAAACTCAACGTCAAAGTGATCTCCTTCTTCCTTTTACCCACCACCTCTCCTACTCCAGGGAGTGCAGTGCTAATTTTTTAGGCGCAGAGATCACCAAAAATGGCAACAAGGAGGTGCCAGAGCTGCCCCATGAGATGCCTGGAGTGGCCCCCTGAGGTGCCGGAATGGTGCACTGGTGAAATCTGGCCGCACTGCACCCCTGTCCTGCTCCCATCATCCACTGATTTAATCTTCTGTATGCTCCTTCCTCACAACTCATCCTTGTAAACGCCATGCCTCATACCAACTTCCCTTCACAACCTCTGACACTTACTATAATCTCTGAGTCAATGGATCTCGTACACTATCTGCTATCGCGCTTAATTGGTACCCCATCTACTAGGCTGTAATTGAGTAGGGAACCAACTGAGGAAAGACCACTTGAGCTTTATTTTATTGTAGGTCATCCAGGAATTCCTGACTTTTAGTTTTTATCTTTGGAAATCTTCTTGCGGTTTCTTACCATGCATGAGTAAATATTAGGCTGCAGAATTTATTTTTGAAACATCATCCAGTAAAACATAATCCAACCTAACAAGAACAGAAAGACATAAAATGTAAAACACATTATTTATTTTGAGGCCAATTTTAGTTTGTCAGATTTTTTGTTGTAGTGTTGTTATGAAATAACATGTTAAATTTAAAACAAAGTACCCAAGGAAATGTGTTTCCTCAACAAGTTAATTAAGTTTGAAGGCACGGTCAATAGATGAATGCTGTCCAGTTTATTTCCCAACAGAGGGCCCATAAAAAGTAATGCAATCAGATACAAAGCCCTAACAAGCACCGCGTGAGTGAAACTGCATCTGAAAAATTTTCCTTATGTTCTTTTTCAACTGATGATGCCTATATTGTTTTCCAAGACATTTAAAAACAAATATTTATTCTCTAAATTTCGACTGCGATGTTATTTTAAAATTGTTCAAGACATTGGTGAGGTCAAGTTTGGAGTATTGTGTTCATTTCTTGTCACCAAAGTAGAGGAAAGATATCAACAAACTGGAGTGCAGAAAAGATTTACTAGAATATTGCCATGGTCTAATTAATAGGGAAAGGCTATATAAGTCAGGTGTTTATTCTTTGGAGTGTAGAAGGTTGAGAGAGGATTTGGTTGAGGTATTAAAATTATTAGGGGTATATATAGAGTTGATGTGGAGAGCATTTTTCCTTTAAGAAATGGGTTAGGGGGCAAAAGTTTACAGGAAACATGAGGGGGAGTTCTTTACTCAGAGAATGGTGAGTGTGTGGAACGAGCTTTCAGATGAGGTGGTGGAGGTAGGCTCGATATTAGTATTTAAGGAGAAGTTGGATATGTATATGGATGGGAAAGGAATGGAGGGTTATGGGTTGAGTGTAGGTCAGTCGGGTTAGGTGGGGAAAAAGTGTTCAGCATGGACTAGAAGGGCCAAGTTGTAATTGTTATATGGTGGTTTTTTTTTTTTGCCTAATCATTATTCTCCTTGCTGAGGTAATTTAGAGTCTTCTTCCTGAGCACCTGTGGTTTGTATGGAAAAGATATTGTTGGCTAGGATTTTGTTCCAGTGACAACAAATAATATGTATGGTCAAGATACCATGGAAACTTGAAACTAATGTTGGCGCCAAGTATTTTGTGTACATATCTTTCTTGGCACTGAAATCGATGGGTCAAGGATACAATGCTGAAGAAGCTTTGCTCAGCTATGACAGAATCAACTGGTAGTTAATCAGTAACAAAAAAAAGGCCTGAGAAATTCAATGGGTCAGGCAGCATCTGAAGAGGAAAATAAATAGTTGATGTTTTAGGTTGAGATCCTGCATCGGGACTGAGAGTTTAAAGGGAAGGTAGATAGGGTTTGAAGAAAGGGGGAGGGGAGATAGGAGCTGGAAATCATAGGTGGATCCAGTTGAGGAGGAGGTAGTGAAGAAATGCCTTTGCTTTTTCAGATGGGAGTGGGAGTGGGATCAGGTTGTATTTGATGTATGTTTTGACAAATGACAAGCTGGATGTGAAGGCTCATAAAGTGAAAAGTGAGGAGCAATAGAACTATTATTTTCCTGTGAGTGTGCGTGTGCGTCTGTATGTGCATATGTGTGTGTGTATCTGTGGATGGGGTGGGTGGTGTGAGAAAGGAAGTGCATCAAATGGTGGTGATGCATGTTAGAGTTTTGTCACTGACTTTGCAGGGGGGGGTGGGTGGGAAGCCACATTTCAGGAATAAAGATGACAGTTATGATATCCTGCAGTGGAAGTCCTCAACATGGGAATATCTCCTAGCTACAAGCAGTAGTGGATTAACTATCACCTGAGCCTCGGCTGAGCTTTAGTAAGGCCCCCCCCACCGACTTTGTCCCACCATGGGCACAGGCTACCCCCATGCCCCTCGCTTCTCGCTGCCATCCAGGTCACCACTTCCCAGCAAGGGCCTGGCCACCCAGGCACCACTCACTGCTGGCCTCTCGTTTAGCAGTACTGGCTACCAGTCAGACACCGCCGACCGCGCACCCCTTCTGTTGTTCACCTTACTACCGCAGGTGACAGGCTAGAGTCCTGGACAGTGGTATTTTGGAGCTCCATCCTCGCATGTGCCGCAAATCTTCATGCCCCTGCTGCCATCTCCCAGAAACCACTGTGCACATAACCCTGGCAATAGCGCAGAGCCGACTTTAGCCCACTGGCTTCACCCACGCAGAGTCAGGGTGTTGAAGAACACTGCACATACTCCTTATGTCACTTCCAGGTCACAACTGCACCCTCAGCTCCTTCAGCAGAAATAAGGTGTATTCTTGTCTGGATATTTCTGATGGCCATGAAACTGGCCACTGAGTTATTTGATGTTCAGTGATGTTTGCCCCAGACATTTTTCAAAAGACCAAGCCCCAAGTTTCCTGATGGGTGGACCCAGGACTAACACGACCCCATATTGACAAGTGTACAGTTGTGTACCAGTGGTTGTGATGAGCCTGTGACAGATTATGTTATATTTTATATAGATATGTTTTAAAGGAGATAAATTGTGGCAGGTTTTTTTTTAGTGTAGGTCACATACAAACATTTTAAAACAGATCTCATTTAAAATGCTGGAGCTCTGCTCAAGCCAGACAGTCCAGGTTCTGAGTGCCTTTGTAAAAACTTTGAAGAATGCTTATAAGAACTTCACAAGAAGGTGTTAATTGAACATGCTGTGGAATGGATTATTGTTTTGGAAAGCAACAGATGAACGAACTCGGAAGATTAGATCTGATGCCGCAGTCTATCATTCTAGGAAGGTCATGTGGTTTTGCCAGCAGAGAGAGTCAAACCAGCTTTTCTCTGAGAGAGAGAGAGAGAGAGAAAGAGAGAGAGAGAGAGAGAGAGAGAGAGAGAGAGAGAGAGAGAGAGAGAGAGAGGGAGAGGGAGAGGGAGAGGGAGAGGGAGGGAGAGAGAGAGAGAGAGAGTGACAGAATTCAGTTCTGCAGGGTTACAGTCAGCAGCAGCAACTGGGACTGGAACAGGACAAGCTGGTAAGCTTGTGGAAAACCCCATTTGGAAGATGGGTTGTGAGTTCTTAGTTCAGCCTGGTCAGAGCTCTTGTGGTCCATACAAGAGGAGAGGACTGGCTCCTTAATGTTTCACTTGAAATAAGTGAAACAGAAAAGGAACTCTGTGATTACCTGAAAGAAAGTGATTATCATCTGGAAAACCCTGATGGGGAACGTTTCTTCAGCAAGACACTGAAATGGCTGATCAGAAGGAATCAGTTATGGGTGTCCAATGAGCAACAAATCTCTCTCTGAAAACTAACAAGGAACTTCCTGAGTAGTAACTATTTATCTTCAATCACCAAAGCCTGGTGAAATTCATAAATATTAAATTCTACACACAGTATAAGAATGGTCTAATACCAGTGAATTTGGAGGAGTGAGAAGTGAGATTGGACTGTGAATCAAAGAACTTTTCTGAACTGGCACACACATTATATACATGTGTATTTAGAATTAGAAGGGGGTTAAGTTAGGTTAGGTTAAATAGTAATAAGTTAAACTTTTATCCTGTTTTCATGTTTAAAGATAATTAAAAGCAATTTTTGTTGAAGTAACCATTTGTCTTGGTGAAATTCTATTGCTGCTGGGTTTTGAGATCTTCTGGGCCCATAACAGGCCCCCTTACCTTCAGCCTATTCAGTCTAATGGTTAATCCACCACTGGCTACATGGGGATCCCACTACCATTCACTTCTTTCCAATCCTTCTCTGCTTTCTTCGGGGATCACTTCCTCCACAACTCTCTGGTTTATTCTTCTCTCCACATCCACTGATAATCCTCACTTTGTACTTTCCTCTGAATCTTCTTGAGTGATCCATCTACATCCTACAACCTACACCATCCAGTGACATAAAGAGCCATTGCTGCTGAGGCAGAGATTCAAACGCATCTCCATGATAATTGTATACCAAGTTTGTCCTCCATAATCTTCATGAGAATAAGAGCAAACTAGGGAATTTGTTTGCCAAACTCTAATGCTCTATCCACATTGTTCTTCTTTAGCTCCTGGTTACAAATCATTTTAACTCTAGTCCCCATTCCCATGCCGGTTAGTCTGTCTTCAGCCTCATCCACTGTCAGCATGAGGTCAAACCTAAACTCGGGGAAGGGGGAGGATGAACAGTAGCAAGATGTACCTCACATTCCACCTGAGTGGTCAACAAATCAATAGCATTAACAATGAATTCTCCAATTTTAGGTAGCCCCATCCCTCCCAGCTTTCTTTCTCCTTCTGCTCATCCTAGGTTCTCTCACACACCCATTTTCTTTCCAACCCTTCTCCTCCAATGGTTCCCTGTTGCCCATTTTCTTTACCCTCCCTTATCTGCTCCCACCCATCACTTTCCATTGTGATCAGAGTCCGTAAAATCTGCAGGCCTTTGTTGTCTCCATCTCTCACCTCTCACCCCACTCTTCCTCGGTCTATCTCTTACTGGACAATTCCACACTCATCTCTCCCTCTTCTTTATATCAACTATCTTCCCACTCCACCTTAGTCACTTCAGCTACGTGAGGCATTGCCTCAAGAAGTCAGCGAACATCATAAAGGACCCCCATCATCCTGGTCACTCTTCTCACTGTGACCTTTTGGAAGAGGGTACAGAAGCCTGAAGTCCAGCTCCTCTAGGATAAGAACTATTTTTTTCATCCTTAAGTACTTTAATGCTCTTGAACCTCCCCTTACAATCCTAATCATAAACTACTCTGAGACCACAAAAAAATTTACTGAACTTTTTTCTAACACAAAGTGTTATTGTGAATATTTATTATCTCTCTATCTATTTATCTACAGGTACATGTGTTAAAAAAAATACTGTTATTGTTTATATTAAGTTACCCCAGTATGGAAAGAAATGATCACTATAAAAGACAGAGAGATGGACAGAAAGACAGTAATAATTTCTTTCCATACTGGGGTAACTTAATATATACTATTGTAATGTGTTTTTCTTTTACAAATGTACCTGTTTGGCTACAGGAAATAAGAACTTATGTGAATGCCCATGAACCCATGATCATCAATAATCATTGTGGAGGGTATTGACCCAAAATGCTAGGAATTCCTTCCCACCCACTCACCCAGATAACAATGTGTTCAAGATTGTTTTCTAAATCAATTAGTAGAAGAACCGACTCAGGACGGTGTAATACTAGATCTCCTGTTAGGGAACGAGCTAGGTCAGGTAGCGGACATTAATGTTGGAGAACAAATTGGGTCTAGTGATCATAACTCTGTTAGTTTTAGGGTAGTTTTAGGGAAGAGCAAGGAGGGGCCTAAAGTTGAGGTTCTGGATTGGAGAAGAGCAAATTTCGAAGGAATAAGAAGGGATTTGGGGAGTATTGAGTGGGACAGGATATTTTCAGGAAAGGATGTAAATGAAAAATGGAGGATATTCAAAAGAGAAATTTTGAGGGTACAGAGTAGATATGTCCCAGTGAGGATCAAAGGAAAGGCTCGAAGTCATAGGGAGGCTTGATTTTCGAAGAATATTGGAAATTTGGTTAGGAGAAAAAGGGAGGTGTACAAGAGGTATAAAGAGCAGGGAGCTGAGAAGTTGAAGGAGGACTACAAGGAGTGTAGAAGGAATCTTAAGAAAGAAATTAGAAAGGCCAAAAAAAGGCATGAAGAGGCTTTGGCAGACAGAGTAAAAATAAATCCAAAGGGTTTCTATAGGTACATTAAAAGTAAAAGATTAGTGAGGGATAAAATTGGACCCCTTGTAGATAGCAAGGGTAGGCTGAGTGAGAAGTCAGAGGAAATGGGGGAAATTTTGAATGATTTCTTTGCCTCGGTATTCACTAGGGAAAAAAATATTGAACCAGTTGAAGTAAAGAAAAATAGTGGGGAGGTCATGAAGCATATAAGGATAACCGAGGAGGTAGTGATGGCTGTGTTGAAAAAGATAAAAGTGGATAAATCTCCGGGACCGGACAAAATATTCCCAAGGACACTCAGGGAGGCTTGTGGACAGATAGTGGGGCCATTAACAGAGATATTTAGGATGTTACTGGCCACGGGGGTAGTACCAAAGGATTGGAGGGTTGCGCATGTGGTTCCGCTGTTTAAGAGAGGGTCCAAACGTAAACCTGGGAATTATAGGCCCATGAGTCTGACGTCTGTAGTGGGCAAGTTGATGGAAAGTGTTCTGAGGGATGGTATTTACAAATATTTGGAGCTACAGGGATTGATAGGGAGTAATCAGCATGGTTTTGTCAGGGGTAGATCATGCTTGACAAACCTGATTGAGTTTTTTGAGGGGGTTACAAAAAAGGTTGATGAAGGGAAAGCTGTGGATGTTGTCTATTTAGACTTTAGTAAAGCTTTTGACAAAGTTCCCCACAGGAGGTTAGGAAAAAAGGTGGAGGCATTAGGTATAAATAAGGAGGTAGTGAAATGGATTCAGCAATGGTTGGATGGGAGGTGTCAGAGAGTAGTGGTAGAAAATTGTTTGTCCAATTGGAGGCCGGTGACTAGTGGAGTTCTTCAGGGATCGGTCCTGGGTCCACTTTTGTTTGTTATATATATTAACGATCTGGAAGTAGGGGTGGAGAATTGGATAAGCAAGTTTGCGGATGATACAAAGATTGGTGGTGTTGTGGACAGTGAGGAAGATTACCGTAGATTAAAAGGTGATTTAGGAAGGCTGGAGGTGTGGGTTGAGAAATGGCTGATGGAATTTAATACAGATAAGTGTGAGGTGTTACATTTTGGAAAGGCAAATCTAAATAGGTCATTGATGGTAAATAGTACCCTCAAGGCTGATACTCAGATAGATGGTGTGGTGAAGAAGGCATTTGGAATGTTGGCCTTCATCAATTGGAGTTTTGAATTCAAGAGTAGGGAGGTTTTGATGAAATTGTACAAGGCATTGGTGAGGCCAAATTTGGAGTACTGTGTATAGTTTTGGTCACCAAATTATAGGAAAGATATAAACAAACTAGAGAGAGTGTGCAGAGAAGGTTCACAAGAATGTTGACAGGATTTCAAGGTTTGAGTTTCAGGGAAAGGTTGTGCAGACTAGGGCTTTTTTCTCTGGAGCGTAGAAGATTGAGAGGGGACTTGATAGAGGTGTTTAAGATTTTAAAAGGGACAGTCGGAGTAAATGTGGATAGGCTTTTTCAATTAAGAGTGGGGGATATTTAAACTAGAGGGCATGGTTTAAGATTGAAGAGGGAAAATTATAAGGGGAACATGAGGGGAAATTTCTTTATGCAAAGGGTGGTAGGGATGTGGAATGAGCTTCCAGAAGACGTGGTTGAGGCGGGATCATTGGTTACATTTAAGTATAGACTGGATAGTTACATGGAGAGGAGAGGACTGGAGGGGTATGGACCGGGTGCTGGTCAGTGGGACTAGGAGGGTGGGGATTTGTTACGGCATGGACTAGTACGGCCGAACTGGCCTGTTCTGTGCTGTAATTATAGGAATCAACAGATTCACACAGATAAGCTTCTAATTCTCTCTGAAAGGATCACGCTATGTGTTGTGTTCATAAAAGTGCTGGTGAAACTCAGCAGGTCATGCAGCATCAGGCAGACACCCAAATAAGAAGGTGGAGTGGGAGTGAAAGGGGAGGGGAAGAGGGTGGTGCACAGGGTAGCAGGAAAGAGGTAGATACAGGTGGGAGGGGAAGTAGCTGAGAAGTGATTGGGCAAGAGGGCAGAAGGGTGAGAAGGGGAAAAGGAAAGGAAAGGGGTGGGAACTGGTAGAAGGGAAACATAGAGATACGGAAAGAGACTGACTTTCCAAGTTGTTTTGACTTCTTCATTTCCTTGTTTCTAGAACTGACAAAAGTTGAAAACTTTTGATCTTACTTTTGTTCCTCTTGACCAGTGGCTGACCCTTTATCAATTTCAGGAATAAATATCATTGGCCAGATCAATCTGGTTACTAGAAAATAACAGTAAAACTTCATTTAGATATTTTCCTGGAATGGCACATCCCCTCAAACCAAGTTAATAGACCTGCATCTGTAGAACATCGAGCTGAGTTTCCTTAACATGCTCAATGGCTAATGCTGGAATATATGCAGATTCAATAAGGAAAATTTTCAGAAAGCAGAATTAATTGTATAAAAATTTTGCACAACTTAGCTTGTTAGAATTGGAAAGAAAAATGTCAGAATAGTAAATCATAATTGATCATTTATTTAGAGAATACCTATTAAAAGCTATTCTTTATTTCTTGAAGTTTAATATAACCATATAACAATTACAGCACAGAAACAGGCCAGTGTACTCCTTCTGGTCCATGCTAAATACCTTCTCCCACCTCGTCCCATTGACCCGCACCCAGCCCATAACCTTCCACACCTCTCTCGTATATATACCTATCTATCTTTTCCTTAAATATTAAAATTGAATCCGTATCTACCACTTCGGCCAGAAGCTCATTCCACACTCCCATCACCCACTGCGTGTAGAAATTCCCCCTCATTTTTCCCCTAAACTTGTCCCCCTTCCATCTCAATCCATGTCTTTTTAATTGAATCTACCCCACTCTCAATGGAAAAAAGCCTATCCATATTTACTCTATCTATCCCCCTCATAATTTTGAAATACCTCTATTTAATCATCCCTCAATCTTCTATGCTCCAGGGAAAAAAGTCCCAGCCTGTTTAACCTTTCCCTATAACTCAAACACTGAAACCCAAGTAACATTCCTGTAAATCTTCTCTGCACTCTTTCTATTTTGTTGATATCTTTCCTATAATTTGGCGACAAAACTGCTCAAAGGATTCCTAATTTGGCCTTATCAATACCTTATACAAATTCAACATGACATCCTAACTCCTGTACTCAATACTCTGATTTATGAAGGCCAACATGCCAAATGCTTTCTTCACCACCCTATCTACTAGACTCAACGAACTACTAGACTTTAGCGAATTATGTACCAGGATTCCTAAATCCTTTTTTCCTACTGAACTCCTCATTTGTCTACGATTTAACATGTATGATCACAGATAAATCCTACCAAAATGTAGCACCTCACACTTATCAGTATTAAACTCCATCTGTCATCTTTCAGCCCACTCTTCTAATTGGCCTATATCCCACTGCAAGCTTTGGAAACCTTTCTCACTGTCCACACCACCACTAATCTAAGTATCATCTGCATATTTATTAACCAATCATCTAGATCATTAATATATGACAAACAACAATGGACCCAGTACCGATCCCTAAGGCCCTCCACTAGTCACCGGCCTCCAATTTGACAAACAGTTTTCCACCACTACTCTCTGGCATCTCCCATCCAACCATTGTTGAATCCATTTCACTACTTCAACATTAATACCTAATGATTAAACCTTCCTAACCAACTTCTTATGCAGAATCTTAACAAAGTCCATATAGATAACATCCACAGCCTTCTCCTCATCAATATTCTTAGCAACCTCCTCAAAAAATTCTATAAGATTTGTTAAATATGATCTGTCACACACAAAGCGATGTTGACTACTCCTAATCAGTCCCTGTCTATCCAAATAATTGTATATTCCATCTTTAAGAACACTCCATTAATTTACCTACCACTGATGTTAGGCTCACAGGCCTATAATTACACAGTTTACTTTTAGAACCTTTTGAAACAGTGGAACAGCATGAGTTCGCCTCATAATTTTAAAGACTTCTATCAAATCATCCCTCAATCTTCTACGCTCCAGGGAATAAAGTTCCAGCCTGCTCTTTGTTCTTAGCTTTCTCTTTAACTCAAACCTTGAAACCCAGGCAAAATTCTTGTAAATCTCCTCTGTACTCTCTCTATTCTATTTATAAATAATTCAGTGACCAAAACTGCACACTATTTTCCAAATTTGGCCTTACCAATGCCTTATACACCTTCAACATGACATCCCAACTCCTGAATTCAATACTTTCATTTATGAAGGTCAACATGCTTTCTTCACCACCCTATCTACTAGACTCAATTTTCAGGGAATTATGTACCAGAATTCCTAAATCCCTTTTTTTTTCTGCACTCTTCAATTGCCTGCCATTTAATGTGTATGAGCTTTAATGATTAGTCTTACCAAAATGTAGCACATCACATTTATCAGTATTAAACTGCTTTTGCCATTTTTCATTTCATTCTTCTAACTGGCCTATATCCCACTGGAAGTTTTGATAAACTTCTTCACTGTCCACAACACCACTAACCTTAGTATCATCTGCAAAGTTAGATTATTAATATATATGACAAACAACGATGGACCCAGTACCGATCCCTGTGGCACTCCACTAGTCACTGGTCTCTGATTTGACAAACAAAATGAGGTATTATTATTCAATGAATGCACAGAAGGCAATATGCATGTCATTTTACTATGTTTTCTGGAATGGAATTGACAAACAGAGAAATATATCTCTTGGGTTTGAATTAAAGTTGCTCTAATTCTTAAATAGAAACAGATGCTGTGCATTGCAATTTGCTAATATAATTTAGGGATTATTTTTACATCAGGAAAATTATATTTTACACATAAAAATTAAATGTGTTGCCATACAAGTTTTGCCATAAAGGGGAAGGTGCAAGATAATTAATGGTCACAGGGAACTGAGGCATCAGTTGTTGAAAGGAAATTCCCACATCTTACATGATGCTACTGAAATTTATCAGGGCATGGAACTTGCACAACAGAACCCCAGATTTCCTGATGTCCATCACTCAAAAACAAAGAAGTCATTCATTAGATTTGCAAATTATTATTTTAACTAATCACTATAATTTCTAATTCTCTCTTGAAAATTGTGCATTTGTGAGGCTCAAAGCAAAAATGTTCAGTAATATAGCATCAATAGTACAATATTGCACGTGTTATTGTCAATATATTCATGATTGGATGCATGTATATACCTTTTCAAGTTAAAGACAGCATGAATTTTATTCTATTTGTGATGGTTTATAATTATTTATTCTTTATCCACTTTCATTTCTGTATCAGACTATTTGATATTCAGAAGTACATGGAGCTAACCTGTCAACTGGTATTTGAGAGTTTCAATGTACAAAAACAAAGCAGGATCATGTAGCCATCAAATTCTTATTATTCTTGTCAATTCTTTGTTTTTCTAATAGCAAAACCTCTCCCTTCACTCTCATACCCCATCCTCATATATCTTAAGTATCCTTGTTTATTGATTAATTATAATAGGAAATTACTCGAGATGGCAGAGATCGACAGCATCGAGTCCACGCTGCTGAAGATCCAGCTGCGCTGGATGGGTCACGTCTCCAGAATGGAGGACCATCGCCTTCCCAAGATCGTGTTATATGGCGAGCTCTCCACTGGCCACCGTGACAGAGGTGCACCAAAGAAAAGGTACAAGGACTGCCTAAAGAAATCTCTTGGTGCCTGCCACATTGACCACCGCCAGTGGGCTGATAACACCTCAAACCGTGCATCTTGGCGCCTCACAGTTTGGCGGGCAGCAACCTCCTTTGAAGAAGACCGCAGAGCCCACCTCACTGACAAAAGGCAAAGGAGGAAAAACCCAACACCCAACCCCAACCAACCAATTTTCCCCTGCAACCGCTGCAACCGTGTCTGCCTGTCCCACATCGGACTTGTCAGCCACAAACGAGCCTGCAGCTGACGTGGACTTTTTACCCCCTCCATAAATCTTCGTCCACGAAGCCAAGCCAAAGAAAGAATAGGAAATTGAAGAAGTACTAAATTAACTTTTATTGCATTTAGCATGCTTAATCATATAATAATGCTGATGTATTGCATTAGTTCAAATGACCTAAAAATGTTTTGCCTCTCAAGTCAGTGTCCAACAATAGTTGGCCAGCATTGATGGATTCCAGTTGCCCTGATACCACTTTTCTAAGATCACAACATCCTGGTGAAACCATTCACCATGTTTATCACTGAATGGACCAAGATCAGCAGGGAAAACATTCAAGTGCGAATGCAGAAAATGAATTTTCAATGACATGTTGAACTTCATGGTTTTGAATGCTTGAAGTAGACTTAAAATATGACAGGAAATCCCAAAAATAGGTCATGTCTAAAAAATGATACAAGATAGGAATATTTTTAAGGTGACTTTGGTGATCAGTAGCCAAAAATCCACAAAGTACACCCAAAAGTGCCCAGTGTTAAGAGATATAGGAAACGTTAGATGCTGGAAACTGGAGCAAAAGAGCAAACATGAAGTGAAAGATATAGGGAAGGTGGAACAATACCTCATATTCCTCCTGGATAATTTCCAACCCAATGGCATAAACATAGAATTGTCCAATTTCAGATAACCATACTTCCTGTATCACCCTCACCCTCTCTTACTGATTCACCTCTGGTACAAAACTTTTGTTCCCATACATTTCCATTAGCCTCCCCCACCCCCCACTTGTTCCTATCACCCTACCATCACCTATTTTCATGTCATTCCCCTCCTGGTTCCATCCACCTTTTATTCACAAGCCAGTCACTGGATACCCTCCCTCATCTGGTTCACTCTGTCCTTTCTCTCTCCCATAGTCACCTTCCTTATCAGATTCCAGCACTGGTGGCCTTTGTGACCCCACTTATCATCCTCCACCACCTGTCTTCATGTTCACTCTGTCCTCATTTAACTCTGGCTCCAACAGCTTTCTAGCCTTGTTTACTTCTACCTATCACCCATCTGCCTCTATCTCTCATCTCTATACCTTTTCCTCTCCATCTCACTCCTACTATCATCCCCCACACCTCCTCATTCTTCTCTCTCTACTCTCAGGGTCTTGACCCAAAGCCTCAAGAATAATTTTCCCCTACTGATGCTGTTCAATCCACTGTATTCCTCCATATTTCAATGGACTGACGGTACTGCAGCAGGTGGGCACTCTACCATTGCAACACTGTGGATGATTAAAGCTTTCACCTGACAAGAAAGACTGGTTTTTGGCTCACTGTGTGAACTGGAGCAAGAAATTTAATCACATGACAGGTGACCTTTAACTGGACATGCAGTGTTAGTTTAAAGGCTCTTTTAATTCTGTAGCAAAAGTTTCGGCAGGTCTTATTTGTATGAATTAATCAAAATGTGATGCATAACCCAATGAACTTTAGATACAGTTTCAAAAGTGCAGCAAATGATTGCTCTGCCTTAACATTGGGTCATTTATGACATCCCAAGTGCTCTGTGTACATAAGAACAAGAGCACACATCTCAAAGTGATATTCTGATGTCAAAATAATATAATTTATTTACATCATTATCTTAAGCTTTTTTTCAGTTGTGTCAGTTATTCTTCAGTTACAAATTTTAGAATTGTTATCTGGTTTACATTGTAGCCATTATTCTGGTGAATTTTGCTTATTATTACTGATTTCTTTGTGTAGCAGAGTTTGCTGGTAATGATTCTATTGTGTCTGTCTAGATCATCTGTTCATTTGTCATCACAGTTGGAATCTGCTTCTGCTTCAACAATGCTCAGCTTTGGTACATACTACTGTTCGAGCAGTAGGGGAGCACCCAAGTTTCCAAGCTAAGCATATGCTTAATTGATAATTCTGTGGATCAACAGTTGCATGGCAATGCTCCAATATAATTCTGTCTTGAGACTCATTGTCCTGAGGATGTAATTGTCTGATAGATAACTACTGCTGTTTTTGCTATCATTTTATCGTGTTGTCTCTTCATAAAGAATTCTAGCTTTGGAATTTTTATGGAATTATAAAAAAAAATCACAACTAACAGATAAAAACTTTAAAATCTTTGAAAGTATTTTACGAATTGAAACTGTCTCTGCAAATGTTAGTAATAATGGGTGGTTTAAACTAACTTGGATATCGGCAATCTTGGAATTAGTGCAGTATTTGTTAATTGCCAAGGGATGGATTTGTTTAAAAATGTTCATATTGCACTAATTGTCTAAAGCTGATATTTTATATACCCACTGCAGTTCACACTTCTACCAATTGGCAACCTGTCGTCATGATATTGGCAGAGACCCATGGAACTCAGTTTCTGGTGATGAGTGATGGTATTTCCCCAGTAAGTGTAACAAAGTTAGAGCTGGCAGACATTTGCTTTTATAGTGGAATGATACACCAAACATATTTAAGTTGTAAGGAGTCAGTGGAGATTTGTCCATGTTAATATTTGCCACTTTAGATTTATTTTTCCTTTAAATTGCATTACTTGGACATTTTTGGACCTCTCCACGAACAGGAAACCTCTGCACCTGAAATATCACTGGATTTCAAATCATTATCAATATGTGCATTATTGAGCTGCAAAAGTTTGATTTTGCATTTAATTTTCCTGTTCTAATTCAAAACAATGGACAACTTTTATTATAGTTGAAGCATTTCATGACTGTGAAAATCATCCTCACGAGAAAGTTGATTAGCAATTAATAATTGCTATGTGTCTATGTTAGACACAGGCTTTAAGGAATGGTACAGATTAGGTATCAAAAGTTATAAAGGTCTTTTGATTCAAGTTAACTTTGACTCTTTTGAACAATTGTCAGCTAAATTTAATCTTTTCAGTGGACATTATTTTATATATTTACCAATTAGGCATTTTGTTCAGTCAAAACTACATGATTTTCCTCAAATTGCAAATTCAAATATTCTTGTATTTTTTAAGTTTACAATTTTATGTTCACAATGGATTAATATCACATTTATAGTGATTTATGGGATTTAAGATCAGCCTCAATGTTTGGGATTAAGAATTATTGGGAACATGATCTGAATATAACATTTTTAGGTGAAGAATAATTCTCTACTCTCAGCTTTTTAATTTTGTGCAAGGCATTGTTTATAACAATTTAAGGTGGTACAAAGAATATATATGTCCAAACTTAAATTACCTCATTTATTGCAGATGTTAATCCATTATGTGATTTGCAAAATTTTTGAAGCTTCACTGATCCATATCTTTTGAAAGTGCCAGAATTTAGGAAGATTTTGGGAAAATATTTTTAAAATGTTATCAATTATTTTTTTAAAGATCAAAATAGAACCTTGCTCTTTAATTGCCTTTTTTTGGCTTTTCTTGCAAACTGGATATACTTCTGTCTGCATCTTAAGAGAAATCTTTAGCATTTATCATGTTGATAGCTAGACGAACAATTTTAATGAAATGGAAAGTTGACTCTTCACTTACTCGTACACAGTGGTTGCATGATGTAATATCCTATTTAAGCTTGAAGAACATTAGATACATCATTATAGATATAAAATTTCAATGTGAATAGATGTGGGGCCCATTCATAGAATACTACCATGATTGGAAGTTTTAAGAAGTTTGGATGCTCCAGAAATTCACTGTCTAGTTTCTGAAAGTCACTATTTGATCCATATATTTGCATTATTTTCTACAACATAATGTCAATTAGAAGGAGGGGGTAGATTAGATTTAGTTTTCATTTTCTTTGTTTTTTTTTGCTTTTTATTCTTTTTTTAGATAACTGATAATATATGGATTTAATTATGGTTTTCTTAGATCATATCTTCAAGTTAGACAGAAATTACTCTGTGTCCTGACCAAAGAATTGTATATTGCAACTTATTTGGTCTCTATCCAGAATTATTTTTAATTAATAATGTTAAATAATCAAATATGGATAGGTATTTTGAATTACATTTATATTAATTTTTGATCTATATATGATATGATGTTATTTTGTTATATTAGTAGACTTTATGTAGGATTTATATGTTAAACTCAATAAAAATATTTTAAAGAGAGCAATTAATAATGGTTCTGATGCCCTTTGTGGGTCCTACTGCATGCACTATGTTGTGCATTTGATCTGCCATGTCCATTGACAATAATGTTAGAATGACAATAGATTTGCTTAATTTGACACCATCATTCCACTTTCTCCACGTGGCAGACTGTGACTGTAGTTTGATGACCTTTGAGGGAAAATGTAGGTGGGCATTTTGCTTTATCTTGAAGAATAGTTCAGGCCCAAAACGTTGGTTATATATCTTTACCTACTATGGACACTACTGAGTTCCTCCAGCATTTCTGTGTCTACGTTACCCTCAATACATTATTCCTTAATAGTCCTTGGTTCTGTAAATGAACGAAACAATTTCTGCAAGAATGCATTGAAGAATATTTTTAAATTGCTATTATAAATGAAGAAAGTTATTAGAGAAATTTCAATTTACATTTTGAGGTGTTTTAGGGGTGAACTGTCAATATGTAATGCATTTAGGTGATGTGGGTACATTTTAGTACACAACATAAATGAGAAAGGAAAACATGGCTAGGAAGAAAAAATTTATTTCACTGATTTATTATTAGTAAATGTCTATGTACATGGCCAGAATGAATCACTAACCCAAGACTGGTCTTGGTGGGACACTTATTTGGTGCCTCACTCTTTAAGCAACAGAAGAAACTTTGTCTCTTCAACAGATACCTCAAAATCTGTTTTCCTCTTGTTTGAATTATTTTGGTCTCCTTTCACAAAAAATACTTCAGAGTAGCATATTTTCAAAGAGTTGGTGGTTATTCCATTGCTTGTTCAGGTGGATTCCAGAGTTAGTCATCAAGTCTATTACACAGCAATGGTGGTGTGATGACATTTTGACTGCCAAATAAAGATGCCGTGGAATGTTTATTCATCATGGTGAAAGTTGACTCACTTTGTATCAGATGATACTTGTACCAAATGTGGGGAAGTGTTTAAAAGAGAGGTTAAGTAGGACTCGTACATCCTAGAAACATGGCAAATATTGTTCTACATTGAATAATAAGAACTATTCATCTCACTATGGTCAAAATTATCAGATTGCCAAATGATCCTGTTGGTGAAAACAGCTAAACCAGAAAATCTCCTCACATTCCAACCTCAAACAAAATTCCTATCTTTCAGGGCAATTCATATTTTTCTCCCCTTGAACTCAGAATTTCAGCAGGAAATAATGTTAACACAAGAATGATAAGAATTAATTACCCTGTTTGGAAAAGTTGGCCCTATTGAATGAAATGTTTTATGGTGAATATTTCAGCTAATAGTCTGCGTAAAAAAAATTAATGGCAACATCTGTTATGAATTTGTGGGTGCTCTCAGGCCTGTGACTTGTTGCTATTTAACCAGCTGCGGGGTGTAGTTGTTTGGCTAATAGATAGGCCAAGACCTTTCATGTTCTTGGCTATTTGGTTTTGAACATTTAAGGTCATCACTAAGGTCAGTTAAAAAATAAGTAAGTACTTCCTTTCAAATATTGATGATCTAATGAAAGGAAACTCCAGTCATGGACTTCACAATGGATTCACTTTTTTATTTTAAATTTTATTTACAACACAGAAGGTGAGTTTGGGCCATTGAAACCCAAGCTGCCCGATTATATCCAATTAACCTACAACCTCATACATTTTGGAGGATGGGAGGAAACCACTATACCCATATAGTGACGGGGAGAACAGTATACTACTTACAGACAGTGCCAGATTTGAGCCTGGGTCACTGGCATTGTAATAGTGTTGCGCTATCCGTTATGTTAACGTGCCACCTACTATTGGGTTTGTTTGCTGGTTTTCTATATGGAAAATTCCAAAAGAGTAAAACTGGGAATTTTTTGATCTTCCTGAAAACATCTGACAGCTTGATCCTTCTCTTCTTGCAGGACATGAAAAAGACTGGCTACACTTCACTTATTGCCCTGTGTAGCTGGTTGTGGTTCTTCATTGATAACAAACCTAATATTTATAATGATGGCTCTTTCACATTCATGTTAGAAAGGGAACAAACACTGGAAAAATAAAATAATTAAAGGGTTTGTCTACGTCAGGTCAATGGATGATTGAAGATACAAGTATTCCTATGACATTGACACTTTTGGGCTTCAGGACCAATAAATGTCATTACTGGAATCTTTGTTGAAGCAATTTTTCTGAAACAAGTGTCTCATCCATGGACTTGCAGTGATGGAAATTCTCATTGAGTTCAGTGTAAGGAATTCAGGGAAAAAATGCAGGTCTAATCTTATGGTCTAAAAGGTTCAAGAACTAACTGGTCCAAAAGTATTACTGGATTAAATTAATGGTAATTCATGTGGTTCCATTGGATGATAAGGCCTTAATCCGTGGAAGTAAATGGTGTGATTCGTGTTTTATGCCCCTGACATTAATTAGCCTCATTGCAAATTCTTTATCACATTATCACACCGAGTCACACAGAAAGTGCCTTGAATTTACTTTCACCTGTGTAAAATCAGCATGTTGATAATTTTATGGTTAGATACTAAGCTGATCGTTATTTTTACTGTGTTTCTGCTCTGTGATCACACCATGATGCTTATGAAAGATTGGAGAATTTTCACTTGACTGCTTGAAACCTTTTGGAGTTTATCACATGTATTAAAATGAACAGAGACAGTTTTGGAATGAAAGATTTCTGTGGTCAGCAGTTTCATTGACCCAGTGTAAGTTAGAATGATGTAAGGAGTGCCTTTTCCCACAATCAGCTGAAACTGAAAATGCTGTATTTGAAATTTGAAAATCCCTGAAATCCTGGAGTTACAGAGGGCTTACTGGAGCATTTTCATTTCTTTTAAGCTCAAATGAATTTGGTTAATGTTTGAATAGTACTACACTCAGGATTTGAATATCTGATTCCAAATGAGAAGGCTGGTCCTTCCAAACATTTGTCAAAATCCAGATATTGGCCTGTTTCCAGATAATTGACAACATTGATTGCCTGGACTTCTGTGGGTCTTCCATGAAACGAAACTGCATAGTTCAGGCTGCAGATCTGTGATCTACCTTAACAGAGTCCTCAAAAGTTACCAAGGTCAGTTGGCTTTATTAAAATGAAGCTGTAAAACATATTATAATATTGAGCAAACACAGCTTGTGTAAAGCATGTTGCCACACTAAAGCTTAAGTTCAAGTTCAAGTTTTTACATATTTTACAAATATTACTGACATATTTTACATACCAATATACTACCAACATATTTTACAAACCCACCAACTCCCACAACTTGACTACACTTCCTTACACACAGTCCACTGCAAGGATTATATTCCCTTCTCACAATTTCTCTGTCTGCACTGCATCCGTTCTCAAGATGAGGTTTTCCAAACCAGATGATCTAAAACATCCTCCTTCTTCCACAAATGTGGCTTCCCCTCCACCACCATTAACTTAGACCTCACCTGAATCTCCTTTATTTCCTGCTCATCTGCCCTGGCTCCCTCTGCCTACAGATGCAACACAGGACTCCCCTCGTCCTTACCTACCACCCCACTAGTCTCAGAATCCAATACTCCGTAAGTTCCAGCACTTATAACATGATCCCACGACCAAACACATCTTCCCCTCTCCTGCCCTTTCTGCCATCCATAGGGAGTGCTCTCTCTGTGACTCTCTTGTGCACTCGTCCCTCCCCACCAATTTCCACCCCCCACCCCCAGCACCTTATCCTGTGCCTGAATGAAGTGTAATAATTGCACCCACACCTCCTCCCTCAACACAGTTCAGGCCCTCAAACAGGGCTTTCAAATGAAGCAACATGTCACTTGTGTATCTGTGGGAGGGATCTACTGCATCCGATGCCCCCTTTGTGACCTCTCTTCATTGGAGAGACTGGGAATGGACTGGTAGATTGCTTCTCTGAGCACCTTCGCTCTGTCCACATCAGTGACAGGGATATTCCAGCAGCCAACCATTTCAATTCTGTGCCCCACTCCCATACTCACACTTCTGTCTGTGGCTTCATGTACTATCCCACCAAGACCACCTGTAAATTGGAGGAACACTTGATTTTCCATTTGAGCACTCTCCAGCCAGATGGCATTAACCTCGAAATCTCTGGTTTCTGCTAATCTACTCTCTGTTCTCCCTCCCTTCCCTTTTCCTCCGCTCTCCACCATCTTCTCTCTCTATTCACTGAACCATCCTTCCTCCCCCTGCTTGCTGCTATACCTTCCCTCCCTTCTCTACCTATTACTTCGTGCCTTTGGGACCGTGCTCCTTCTTCTACCCCTCCCCCTTAACATTTTGCTCGGATGCCTACCAACATTCTTCCATACCTTGACGAAGAGCTCAAGCCCAAAACGTCAATTATGTATATTTGCTGCATAAAGGACAGTTTGACCTGCTGAGTTTCTCCACCATGGTGCTTTTACTTCAAGTTCATTGTTATCTTGCAAATTTAAAGTACAACTGGACGAAACAGCATTCTTTTCTCTTTGGTCTAAAAACATGCATACCTGGCACACATATTCACAAGCAATTTATATGCATTATGCATGGAAAAATAAATAAGTATTTTTAAATAATAGTACATTTTTGGAGGGTTTCCATGAGTTGTATGAGCAATTTATCAGTCATTCAGCAGTCTCACTGCCTGTGGGAAGATGCTTTTCAGCCTGGTGATTCAGGTTCTGATACTTCTGTATCTCTTCCCTGACAGGAGTATCTGGAAGATGCCTTGTTCAGGGAGGAAGGGGTCCTTAACAATTTTGCGAGCCCTTTTCAGACAACAATCTCAGTAGATCACGTCAATGGGGCAGGGTGGGGGGGGGGCCGCAGGCAGAGGGAGACCCCATTGATCATCTCTGCCGCTCTTATGGTCTTGTGGGTTGCCCGCTGATCCATTTCTCTGCAGCAACCATACCATACGGTTATGGAGCCAGCCAGGACATTCTCAACAGGGCTCCTGTAGGATGATGGCCAGTAGCCTTGTCCACCTCAATCTTCTCAGGGAGTCCAATCTCTTTTGTGCCAAATGAGAACCAAGGGAGGATCTGATTGTATTGGAAGGGGTGCAGAGGAGATAAACCGGGATATTGCCTGGTTATGAGGAAGAACTGGAAGGGCTAGATTAATGGTATGGAGCAGAGGGGGATAAGGGGGAGCTGAATGAGGTATACAAAATTATAATAGCCATCAATTGGGTACATAGTTGGAGGAGATGACTAAAGTTAGAAAGCATTGTTTTAGAGTGAAGGCTAAAATATTTGGAGGGGATCGGAGGTGAAAACCTTTCATGCAGAGGGTTGTTGCCTGACTGTGACAGGGAGGCAGGCACTCTCACAACAATCAAAACGTGTCCAGATGACCTTTTGAAAATCAAATGAATGCAAGGCTACTGACAAAATGCAAATGAGATTAGGATAGATCACCACTTAATGGTTGATGTGGGCATGGTGGTTGAGGGGTGTATTTTTGATCAATATATGACGTGATAATTTATTTAGACAAGTCATTGGATCATGTTTCTCTGTTAGGTGATCAATGATGAAAGTGAGGCACGCTGAAAAGAAAACAAATGTTGGTCAGTAAACATTTTGTCATTTCTTATTTAATTGTCTCAGTTTTACACAGCGGCTACTCCTTAAAGCTTGCATGAATGTGAACGTGGCCAGGATCCATGGGGCATGAGAACACATAGAGCCTGAGAACTCACCATGTTTATGAATAAAAATACTGCATCGTGGACCACCCGCACATTTCTGGATTGGAAGAGCTTCAAATTTCTAAAGATTTCCTTATAATGCACAGCTGGTCCTCCAGCTACATGTGTCAATTGCCCCCAAGACGCTTGGAAAATCTGCAATCTGAAACAAAACAAATCATTAAAGTTCATGTTGCCACAATGTGGTCCTTGCAAAACAGATTACTGAGTCATTCTCTTAACCAGTGACCCATACTGGGACTTATTTAATGTTAAATGCTTTCATTTTTGCATCATTTGGGTTTCTGACATTGTCCATTTGCCTAGCCAGTATCATCTTCGAAACAGGGTACATTGCTTGTCCGAGAAATGTTTTAATTTCCTGAAATATTTCCCACTCTCCTTTATTTACTGCAAGATAATATTTGAGGTATAACTGAGGACTTTATAGTGCTGACAATGACAATATTTATGGCATTGCCATGTGAAACGTTGGAACATTTTGTCCTGTACTTATTCAAATACAAACTGAATGGTTCCAGTTACAGTTAAAATAGCAATGATTAGAACGAGTAACATTGGGAGATACCTGGTTGAAGAAGTAAATGTTGTGTGTATCATTCCCCATTTATTACTTACAATTTTATCTACTATTTTATGTAGATTGTTTTTTTTTTCTCTCCTGATGTTTCAAGATTCAAGATTCCATTTTTTTTTGTCTTCCACACAGAATTTGCTTTTGTATGTTTGCCCTGTAAAGGCACACAAAGAGAGGCCACTGATCCAGCGTCGCTACCAAGGTGAGGAAGAAATGCAAGAGAGAGTTTCTACAGAGACATCAAGCATCCATAGATTTCATCATTTCCTTTGATGCTACCATATCCTGTACTCCCATAACTTCTGGACTACATGGCCTCCTGTCCAGTCCAGTGGTGAACGCAAGCTGGAGGTATCCAATACTCGCCCCTGGGCCCCTAGTTCCAAATCCCTGATTTGGCACAGCTAGCCTAACAGTTAGTGCAACGCTATATATTGCCAGCGACCCTAGTTCAAATCCAGAACTGTCTGTAAGGAGTTTTTTAAATTCTCTCTGTGTCTGTGGTGGTTTCCCCTGGGTGCTCGAGTTTCCTCAAACTTTTCAAAAATGTATGGGGATTGTAGATTAATTGGTGTATTGGGGGGGGGCACGGGCTCATGGGCTGAAAGGGTCTATGCTGCATCTCTACTTTAACATTGAATTAGGAAGCTGTTAGTGCTTAGACCTTCAGGATCCCTGCTCACCATCATCATGCTCAAGAATCCTGGTTCTTCTACCTGCATTCCACAAGCCAGTCTCCAGCAGACCACGCCCTTGGAAGATGACTTTGCTTTCCTGGACCCCTCGCTAGTCACATGTTGTGGTCTCCTATCCTGTAGGGTCCTCTGCTAGGTTTCTCTTTCTCAGTGTCTTCTGCTCCAGTGCCTTGATCTGGCCCACTTCTTCCCTAAAGCATGCAGCGTTCATGGTCTGGGCTTCCTGCTATCTTGATTCAGGACCTCCATGGGTCTTCAATGAAAGAAAACTATCACTGGCCCCAAAGTTGAGGCTGAAGATCTGTGATTTACCTTAATGAGATGGCAGAAAAAATGACCTTGTACAATTTGACATTGCATCTTTCCCGACAGCTGAGCATTGTAGTGCAGTGCACCAGTCAGTCTGTCCTTGTAGTTAATAACCTCCTTGCTGAATCTCAAAAGAAGAGTGACTGAATAAAACAAAACCAATAACTGTGATGCTTGCTTCAGAACCCCATAATGACTGATAAATTAAGTGCTGTTGAAAGCCATGTCAGGCAAACCCATCACCTTTAATCCATCAAATGTTTAGTCAATGCCCCTGACTTTATCATGTGTGGTCATCTCAGCATCAATGAATTTTGGCCAATGCCCTACACTTTATATATGAGGTAATGTCAATTATTAATTAAACAGCCTCAAATGTAATAATCTACAATGGCACTCTGCAGTCAGGACCAAGATCTCCAATGTCATTTCTAAATTAGGGAGAGAGCAACAAAGATAATGAGAATTATCATGGGAATCCATTTAGTGTGGATAGAAAAAGCAATGAACTCCAGCTTTAGGGTCATGAATAATTCTGGTGATGGGGTGCAATGTTAGTGTAAGAATATAAAGGTTAGAGAAGTGACTGGGCACTGCAGAAATGATGATCATTTCCTAAGTTGAAGGGAGAAAGCATTTTATTGCTGAATGCTTTCAATATTCAGAGAAATTAGTTATACAACTGTACAGTTTTAAAGTTGTGCCTATTTTATAGCTGATCTCATGAATTTGAAATATTGACTTCTGCCAGGAAACTCACTTGGATTAAGCCATTGTCTCCCATTTTCCTGAAGCAACTGAAGCTTGATAAAGGGTTACATGGGAAGTTTTCCTGGGATGTTTGAAGACTGAGGTAACTCCTTATTAAGGGAACCAGGCCCAAATTGGAAGTCACCCATGACTTGTCTCTGGAAGGGTCACTAATGAAGGAGGTTCATGATCCAGAGAAATAGATCACGAGCATACAGCTCAGTGTTATTAGGGGGAGATTTAAAAGGCCAGTGAAAATATTGCTTTAAAATCAACTCTCTATATATGTTGGCTTCAACTTTGAAAGCAATCGATATCTCAAATACCTCTGTCTCTTGCATTGTTACAGATATCTGTGAGATTGTCATACCTTTAGGTTATTGTAAGACATGCAAACTCCATTCATTGTGTTATAGATGTGTGTAGTTAATTTGTCCCATTAATCCATTTGTTCTGGGATAAGTTCAGGGTCTTACAGTATGCATATAAATAATATTGCCTTCACTGACCATAATCAATCCTCTTTGAACTATTTCCATCTCTCAAAAACAGATAATGCAATGATGATGTCTTCACTCACTCCCTTTACTAATTCCACCTGTATCATGCACCATGGAGCTTACCTTTCCTCATTCCCCATAACTCTGTTCCATCCTTTCTAGTGGGCATGGAATTCCAGTGTTAATGTTAGTGGAATAAGGGTCCATATGTTATGATTTCATAACAGAGAATATGAATTCAGTTTGAAAGGTCCAGTTGGAAATAAAAAGATAACAACATTAATTGGAGCATCACAATTAACATTGCAGTTAGTGCAATGTTATTATAGAACCTGAGCCCTGGGTCCAAATCCACCACTGTCTGTATGTTCTTCCTGTGACCTGCATGGGTTTCCTCCAGGTGCTCCAGTTTCCTCCTATGTTCCAAACATGTAAGGGGTTAGTAGATTGATTGTCACATGGGTGTAATTGGGTGCTATGGGCTCGTGGGCTGGAAGGGCCTGTTACGGTGCTGTATCTCAAGGTTGTTTTATAGGACTAGGTGTTACAATCCCTGACATTTCAGTATTCGTTAGATTAATCCTTTCTCATAGTGATAGGTTGCCACATTTACAATAATGGAAGATGACCACTAGGGAATATTAACCAGTATTGGACACATCTTCAGTTGTATTCCCTGGTATCATTGTTTTTTTTGGCCTTTTAAACACAAGATACCTTCTGCCAAGGCAGGCCCTCTGCAGGCTAATCAAACCTGGGTGTGTGCCCAATATCCATTTCTCCCAGTAGCCATTTGGAGCCCAGATAGGATCCCTCCTTTTCAGGCAGAGTCAGTGACTGCTTGTTTCAGCTGAGTTGGAGAGGGATGTAATTGCCTATCTAAGGCCTTCCCTGTGATTCCTACTTCTCTCAGAAGCCTAGTCATGGATTTGGGAACAAATCTACAACAGACTTCAACCGTGCGCACCCTCATTTTCCAGCCTGCCTCTTCTGCTTCTGCGGCAAGATTAGTATAACATAACATTCTTGCGCCTCATCGGTGGCACCCTCCCAATGAACTGCCAGCTCAATAATGAAGACAATCTACTGAGAGCTGGACCAGAGTACCAGATTTGGTCTCATGTTGGTGCTGGGAGTTTCCAGTGGGAAACTAAGCTACTGGCCGAGGTCTACAAGCAATTTCGAAGTACTCAATCCTCATGCTTGCTCTGCCATTCTTTGAAATCCTTTACTTTAGCACTGCTTTCCTGATCTAAACCTATATCCCTTAATTCTCTATATATAAAGATCTTTCATACTCTACCTTGAATATACACAGCAACTAAACATTCGCAGCTGTCTTTTATACAGAATTCCAATGATTCACTATATCTTTGAGTTAAAGGACTTCCTTCTTAACCCTCTCCTGATGATGCAACCCAATTTTTAGATCCAGGTAGATACAGCTTTTAGGGATTGGCATAGAGTGTTTTAAAGGTCTTTTTTATTTAAGATTATTTTGCTTCCTTTGAACAATTGGTGGTAAAAATTTAAACTACCATGCGTGCATTAAAAAAAAAAGATATTTACAAGTCAGACATTTTGTTTATTCCAAACTCTCTGAATTTCCACGAATTCCTGAGATAAACATTCTTGATTTACTTTTTGACATGCAACTTTCTCATAGAGGCTCAATATCAATAATTACAACAATTTGTTTGATTTCAGAATAGCCTCGTTAGTTAAGTTCAAGAATGATTGGGGAACAAGATTTGAATTTATCACTTTCAGATGAAGATTGAGATTCTATTCTAAATCTGATTAATGAGATCTCCTTCTGTGCACGACATTGTTCACTGCAATTCAAGATAACGCAAAGAAATGTATATCTAAAATCACATTATCTTGTTTTTATTCTGAGATTGATCCATTAGGTGACAAATGTAAAATCTTTGAGGTTTCATTGATCCCAGAAGTATGTTCTGGGCTTGCCTTAGTTTAGAAAAAAGAATTGGAAAACCATTTTTCAAATTTTATCAGTGATTTTTAAGATCAAAATAGACCACTGCCTCTTAATTACTTTATTTGGGTCTTTTCAAGAAGAGGAAATTTTATTAACATCAACTCAAAAGCGAATTTTATCTTTCACTTCTCTGATAGCTGGACGGGCAATTTTGATGAATGGAATAGAGATGGAATAAATCCACCTACTCATATTTAACTATTACATGATATTATGTCTTACCTAAGAATGGAAAAAAATCAGATATCCTATTCAAAAGGTAAAGTCTAATTTCCATAAGACATGGGCCCATTCATGGATTATTATCACATCTAAAGAAGTAACGTTTGAATGATCCAGCGACGTGCTCTCTGGATTCCAGTTGTCGTCACTTGATTCCCATGTTTTTTTTAAATTTTAGTGAACCTTGTTTAGAGGTAGGGGTTTTATGAAAGGCTTTTTTTTCTTTTTTGATATCTATTGGATAAATATTTGTTTAATTGAGAATTGTAAACATTGATTATATTATAGAACATGAAGATAATATTTGGGAATAAACTCCCTTTTTTTAAAAAAAAGAATATTTATTTTTTAAATATAACTTACATGAAAATTAATTATATTTTCTTTCTCCGCTTCTATTCTTTGTTTCTCTCTTTTCTTTGATTCTCTCTGGATTGGGTTTTTTTTCTCTCATTCTTGACATTATTACGGTTTGGAGTTTGGAATTCAGTTCATATTTTGAGAACATTTCTTAAAAAATAATTGGAATATTGTATAACTGAAATGTTTAATGGTTAACCCTAATCCTAAACTTAATGCCTTGGATAAGATTTAAAATATTTTAATAAGAATTAAAGTTTTGATTTACAATTTGTGTATATTTTGTTATACAGAATGGTTTGTGTATTCTATGGAATTGTTTATATCATTTTAAGTGTTTATAGCTTTTGTGTATAAGTTCCTTATTAAAAATATTTTATAAAGAAATTGAGTGCTGCCATCAGAAATATTTCACTATAGCTTGACTCCTACGAACATGCCAAAAAGAATATAATCCAGAATAAGTCTTCCTCTGTAATCAAACATGAGCTCAGCCAGGTGATGCAGGAGTAGGGGCCAGATCACACCTCCACTCACCACCACCCTTACCAATTTTGCTGAATTGAGGCTTGTTATTTGTTTAAACATGGGCAGCCTCCAGGATTTCTGCCACTAAGCAGATGCTGGAGCCTGGGCTTATTTTCCCTGGAGTGAAGGAGGTTGAAGAACCCTTTTCTTTCCACTCACATACCACTTTAAGTATTCCCTATGCCATAGGTGCTCTGTGATTAGTAAGGGATTGCTTAAGGTGGTATGTGAGTGGGAAGGGAAGGTTGAGAATCACTGTTCTAGATTCAATTGTTACTATATTTTCCTTGAGAAAAATTGTCATTGGCTCATTTCGTTTGGAGTTATGAAACCATGTACATAACGAGTCAATTAGGTACGATTAAAACAGTAGTTTTCAAATTTTTTCTTTCCACCCACATACCACCTTAAGCAATCCCTTACTAATCACAGAGCACCTATGGCATAGGGAATACTTAAAGTGATATGTGAGTGGAAAGAAAAAGGTTGAGAACCACCATTATAGAAGTATATGAGATTATGTCGGGATAAATAAACAGTCAGAATAATTTTTTCCCATTTCGAAATATCAGAACAAAGAAGGCATAGTTTTAATGTGAGAGATCTAGGTGCATTCTTTTTTTAAAACTCAGAATATGGTTGATTCCTGGAACAATCTGTCTGGAGATTTGGTGGAATCAGATTAAGCAACTAAGATTGAGAGACAGTAGACTCAAAAGTAACCAAGACATAGAAGGAGAAGGTCCTTCTATTTCACTTTGGAGCATTGAAGGATGAGAGGAGACTTGATAGGGGTCAACATGATTAAGAGAGGCATAGATAGGTTGGACGGCACCTTAGAGCAGGATCAACAATCACCAGAGAACAT
The DNA here is from genome assembly GCF_036971445.1 of Narcine bancroftii. Lineage (NCBI taxonomy): Eukaryota > Metazoa > Chordata > Chondrichthyes > Torpediniformes > Narcinidae > Narcine > Narcine bancroftii. The sequence continues at coordinate 180,983,249 of NC_091471.1, read as the reverse complement.
ATGTACAAAGTTAAAGAAGGGAGGTTTAGGGGACACATCAGGGGTAATTTGTTTTTGCACAGAGTTGTGGGTGTCTGGAATGGTGGTGGAGGCTGAAATATTGGAGGCATTTAAGAGACTTTTAGACACACTGATGAAAGGAAAATAGAGGTTCATGGGAATAAAGAGAGTTTGGATTATTTTTTGGAAGGAATATATGGATTGACACAACATTGCGGACAGAAGGGCCTGTACTGTGCTGTATTGTTCTATGTTCTACGTTAATTCAGGCAAATAGGATGAGCATAGATGAGCAAATTTGTCAACATGGATATATTGAGTTGAAATGGGCAGTTTCAGTTTGTACTGTATGACACAATGACTATGAAGGGGGAAGAGTGATGTGTAACAGCAGAGCAGAACATATGATTAATGTGTGTGAGTCTAAACATGCCTCGACCTGATCAGGTCATTCTAGCATCGAGAAATTGACAGCAAAGGTGATGCTAGGGAGGGCACAAAACATGTAGGAAATACTGCAGTGGATGTTTTGAACTGTTGTGAAGTTTTCAATAGGCAAACAATTCACAAAGGGAATCCTAACCCTGGATTACGTTTGGTTAATGGCTTTTAAAAAAAATGTATGAATATAGCAAAAGTCAAGTTAGCCCAGGGAGGATGTCCCCAGCAAACATTTCTCAGATAAAAATCGTCTCAGCAAGTTTAAGTTGGCCAATTCATTTGCTGTTCATGTCAGGGTACCTGATGTTTCCCTGGTTATCTATGGCATAAGAATCCACACAATGCTGTTTTCCACTCTGAACGATGTAAAATAAAGATGTGGGTAGTCATAGAACCACCAAGGAGCATGTCCTGCTACTTTGGTGCATCTTGCATTATTTAAGCAGGACATTTTGTTGACACTGGGTTATGTGACTGGGCAATTTCAGCAGTAGACTGGTTTAACACCATCCAAGACCCACATCATGGGCTACAACTGAGAGGGAGTTCTTTTCAAGCAGCTTAAATGGATGCATCAATTGTGATGCCTTTGGTAGAACTCCACCATTAGAGGTGACAGTATGGTAATGACAGGCCTGGGGTGGTTAAAGCAGAAGGCAAGCAGTAAAGAGCTAATCCCACACTGTTTTCAGGAAGACTGCATCCTACCTGGACCTTCATGATGAACAAAATATTCAAGACTTGCATCAATGTGAAATATGAGATGTTGCAAGAAAAACTTCACCCCTGACCTCTCCACAGAGTTCAAAGTCATCTTGACTCCAAGTCCGCAAATGAAAGATCATGCCAGGAAGTCACAGAAGGATATTGCAATTTTGCTGCTTCGAAGTTGCTACACAGGCTATAAAGCTGCTGTCTTAGGTGTGGAGCTTGAATGTTCTCACAGTGACTCAATGGGTTTTTTTCCAAATGCTCCAGCATCCTTCCAGTTCCAAAGACATGCAGAGGGGAAGATTAAGAGGCCACTATAAATCATCCTTCACATTCAGGTCGGTGAACGAATTGGGGGTGGGTGGGGAGGGTCATGGGAGTTGTGGAAGTTAATAAGAACATAGTGATAATAAAAAAATGAGATTAATACAAGACTAGTGTAAATGGAAAGTTGATACTGCACTGTATCTTTCTAAGATTCTATTTAATCTCATCTACCATGATTTCAGAAATTAATAGATTGTATCTCCTTCACCCTGGTTTCTCAGCATAAGATGAGACAGCCTTGTGTGAATAGGTGCTCCCATGATTAGCATGGGCTTTTTAAACAATGGGAAATGTTTCCATTTCATTAATTTTCAGGTGGTTGTGGATCATCAGAAGACTCTCCACATTTATCAGTGCCTCTTTTCCAGGAAACATCCATGATGCATTCACCTTCAAAGGGACAGGACTGCTGGATGCACTGCCCTGAAGGATGGATGCTCATGTGAACAAAAGCTACTCTCTTCTCACCTGGAGACTCACAACTGTACACTCTCCATTATAGCAAAGGCCAATCTAGAATGATAACAAAGAATATTTATGGTCTTGTAAAGGTAAGGCTGTGGAGTTTGCATTAGTTTCGAGAGACCATCTAAGGGTACACTCAGCAACGTGGAGATTACATCAGTCTGTGCTGCTCAATGAACTACCTTGCCAAATGAAGGCAGCCACTGGTGCTGGGGGGAAGATGCTAACCCAAAACCTGAGGAACTCAAGGAGTAGGCTACAGCACAGCAATAACAAAAGGAGGACCAAGAAGGCCTCTGGAGGGAGTCCCTGCATAACATCAGAGGCTTCATCTTCAGAGGAGTATGGCATTGAATGCACTTACAATAAAGAGCCTCTGAACTATGAGCCTGCACAGTCCCCAGTCCAAAGTGAATCTCTTCACAGCATAGATTAAGTCAGTGCACTTCACCAGTAACCACAGAGAGTCCATACAACATCATGTATTTTTCCTTGCTTGACCATCTGTACCGATCATAGCACACGAGGGAATGTATTCCTGATCCAGTGACTGAAAAGATTCCCCCCCCCTCCCCCGCCCTCAGAATTTTCAACTGTCTGCAACTCATCCAAACAATTAAATTTATTTCTGGATTTCTCATTCTGGTAGGGATTCTCGAACATAGCAGAGACAGCTTGAGATACTTATCTGCCTGACTCTTCCCGTGGAGGCTCTGGTGGAATTCCTGGCCCCACTGGTAAACAGGACCTCCCTTCCATCAGGCACATTCCTCTCTAATAAGGACTTCTTTAAGGGCAGTCTCTCTCTTCTCTGCAGCCTTCAGTCCCTTCCATCACAACCATAGTGTGTGCTGCTGGTGTCAAATTTCCTTGGGGAGGGCTCATTTAAGTGTTTTCAGTAGATGACCCCTGAAGGTTCACAAGTGATGCTTTGCTTCACTTGGAAAGACTGCATAGGGCCCCATTTGGTGGTAATATAAATGTAGCACCTCTTGCTGTCACAAGGTAGGTACACAAGGGGTGTGCCACGTGATGACACGGGGTTAGACTGTAAATCCCTATTCTCTTCGATAAAATTGAAAAAAAGTGACAAAAAGGGTTGTAAAAATTATGGAAAACAGAAGAAAGAAGTGTTTAAAGATATATAGAACAGATCAACAAGCCACCAAAGAAAGACAAAGCTGCTACAGTGACACAAGAAACTGAACAAGAAAAAGAGCAAGATAAAGAAGAGAGGAAGGATCCTGGAGCTGTCCGGAAGGTAACATCCAAGGGAGATAGACCAGAAGTCCGAGAGACTTTGGATACTGCTGTGCAGGGTGTCTCCTGACAATGGCCGACTACAATGGGAGAAGTCACTCTGCGCATGCGTGACTCCTTGCTCATGCGCAGAACACAAAAAATGAAGGCAATTGTTAAAAAGATTCCTGAAGCCTCTAGCCCCAGCGAACAAGAGGAGTACTTGGAAGAACAAGGAAAATGTCCAGCACAAGGAATTACGAAGAAGTAAAATGAAACAATTACAGATATTTCTATGTATGCAGCTGAAATGTAGAAATATATGGAAATGTTTCAGCAATCTATGGTGATAATGGCAGATGAAGTAAAAAATAGAGGGAAAACTGAGAGATTAATGCAACAGGTGGACATGAGATATGAAGAGGTGGATGGAAAAAATAAAGGTAATGTTTGAGATTCAAGGCATTAAAGAACAGATGAAGAAAATAAAAGATGAAGCTTCTGGAAAAAATGAACAATTAATGCAAAAAAAAAAGACATTTTGGAAAATTTCAGTAGAATGAACAGCATCAAGATTTTTGGACTTAAAGAAGGTGATGAGGGTCAAGACAAAGTTTTTGCAATGTTGGATACCAAAATCTTTGGGACAGGCTGAATACTAAGGAGACCTGGAGATTGAGAGAGCCCATCGAGCCCTGAGACCAGAGCCACAAAGGTCAAAGGTCTCGTCCAATACTTGCTAAACTCCTTCCATATGAAGTGAGTGAGGATATTGAAATTGGCAGTAAAGCAAGATAAAGAAACACAATCACCTCTGATTTATAATGGAAATAAGATTTTCTTCTATCCAGACATAAGTTTTGAATTGTTGAGAAAGAGGAAAGCGTTTAATCCAGCTAAAACTGTCTTGTGGAAGAAAGGCTATGCCTTTGTCTTGAGACATCCAGTTGTATTGAATGTTTTTGTCCCAGATGGGAGAAAAATATTTTTTTACCAAGCTCAATGAGGCAAAGGCCTGATGCTGAAACATTGCGTGAAAGGAAAGACAGGTGGTTGCTCATACTTGAATGGTTTATATTACAGAAAATGCTTTGTTGTAACTGAAAAAATAAGTTTGAGAGTTTAAATGAGGAGGAAGGTTTAGCCTAGAGGCGATCTATATGTATTTTAAAAGATCTATGAAAGAAGTAGAATTGTTGATAAGAATATTGTGACAGAGTGACAATTAATTAGAGGTGGTTTGGGAGGAATTTTTGGAACTGCTTGCACACACACATTTTAAAGCACAGAATATTTGCAGGACTTTTGCAGAATGCTTTTTGCAGGAGGCAACAAAGTATCGACAGCAGCTTGCCTGGGAGAGCATGTGATCTTTGCAGGCAGAGAAGCGCAGTTTTGCTCTCAGAGGGAGGGCGTGAAACAGAGAGGAGAGGGACCGAAATCATTTTCTGAAAGACAAGCTGGCAAACTTTGGAAGGCTGCCTGGTCAACCGAGAAGACTGACGGTGTGAAAGGTGACCTGAAAGGAAGAGGATCATCTGGAGAACACTGAAGGGGGCAAGTTTCGTCAGCAAGACTGATTGAGAAGGAATCAGTTGCGGATGTCCTGGAAAAGGAATCTCTCTCTGAAAACCAGCAAGAACCCTCCTGAGTGGTAACCATTTGCCTGTTAAGCACCAGAGACTGGTGAACTTTGTTGGTTCTGGCTTCTGTGCACAGTACAAGAATTGCCTGCAACCAATGAGATTAGACTGTGATCCAAAGAACTTTTCTAATCTTAAATATACATTACACACACCTGCACTTAGTATTAGAGGGGGGGAATTAAGTAGTTAGGTAGGTTAAGTAATAAGTTAAAGTTTAATTCTGTTTTCTTGTTCAAATATAATTAAAAACAACGTTTGTTTAAGTAACCCTGTGTTGTGGTGCATATCTATTGCTGCTAGTTTATGGGGGGTCCCTCTGAATTCTGTAACAATAGAATAGGCAATTGTATAGTATATTGAGTGAGTTAGTAGGGAATATGAGACTGACCACTACAAAGTCATGTGTGCTAATATGATTATAATCACATCCTGTATAGATCAGGGGAATAGAGATGGAATAACATCACACACCTCTGGGAGGGAGGGGGTGAGGTTTCTTTTTTCCTTTCTTTTTTCTTCTTTTTTAAACCTGAATCAATTAAGGATATTGTAACATATGTCATTAATATAGTGGGAGTGAGAGGTGTGAGAGCGGGATGCAGGATAGACAGGGGATTTAATATTGGCACCTAAATGGTAGGAAAATTAATTTTTATTAGTATTAATATTAATGGAATCCAGAATACAATAAAATGAAAAAAAAAATAGTAGGACATATGAAAAAGATGAAAGTAGATATAGCTTTATTTGCAGGAAACTCATTTGACTGAAATAGAGCACAGTTAGTTAAAAAGAGATTGGGTTGGAACAGTATCACCTTCTTTGTTTAATTCTAAGGCCAGAGGAGTAGCTATATTATTTAATAAATATTTATCAATTAAAATATTGGATATGATTATATATAAAGCAGGAAGATTATGTAATGATGAATTGTCAAATTTACTCAGAATATTGGACATTAATTAACATACATGCTCCGAATATAGATGATGGGAAATTTATACAAGATATTTTTAATGCAATTGTTGAATGTTTGGGAAAATAATAATGGGTGGAGATTTTAATCTTACTTTTGACTCAAAATTAGATAGATCTATTGGAAACATTGTTAAAAATAAAGTAGTTAAAACAGTAATAAATTTTGTGAAGGAGATAAGGCTTATTGATAGTTGGAGGAAGATTCATCCCAATGATAGAGATTACTCATTTTATTCTTTTAGACACGAGACATATCCGTGTAAAGATATGTTCTTAATCTCCAGACAATTGCAAGCTAGAGTTCAAAAGATTGAATATCAAGCAAGAATATTATCAGACCATTCATCTTTAGTGATGTCAATTACATTGGAAGAAGAACAAAATGTAGGTTACAGATGGAGATTTAATATGGGACTTTTAAAGAGGAAAGACTTTAGTGAATTTATGAGACAGCAGATAAAGTTTTTGTCTAGATCCTAATGAATATTCAGTAACAAATACATTTATTATATGGGATTCTATGAAGGCTTATTTTAGAGGACAAATAGTAAATTAAACATCTAAAATAGAGAAAGAGTATATGAAAGAGTTTGATCACTTTGAATATTTAATAACTGATACATTTATAAAGAAATTTATTACTAATATGTACATAAAATGACAAGACACAAAGCAAAAAAGTTATAGAAGTCAAAACAAAAGTGGGAAATGGATTTCAACATACAAATTCAAGTTGAGGTATGGTCAAGAATGTGTCAAGAGAGTGTAACTAATACCATTAATGTTAGATAATAAATGGTACAATTATTTGCACCAGCTATACTATTACTCCATATTATATTACATAGACTTCATTTAAATTGCTCTGACAAGTTTTTTAGATGTAAAAAGGAAATGGTACTTTACTGGATGCAGTTTGGTTGTGAAAATGTTAGAAAGTTTTGGGAAGATTTGTGTGTATGATTGGGATGAATTATGAAGATACGAATACCAAAAGATTCTAGAATATTTTTGCTAGGTGAATTATATGAAACAGATACCAAATTGAAGCTAGACCAGTATCAATGAAAGTCTCTGAGTGTAGCAATAGCAGTGGCTATGATGGTAACGTGGAAGTCGGACAATATTGAAGGCATACTCTATACCATTAGAAAAAGCTACTTATAATACTTATAATTTAAGGAACCAACCAGAATTTGCTGCTTTAGCTCTTGTAATTCCTTTAGTAGTTCTATCCAAGATTGGATCTAAACAAAAATTTAAATCTCCTCCTATTAAAATATTCTCAAGTGCCTCTGCTAAATTCAGAAATGTTTCTTGAATAAATTTCTCATCATCCACATATGGTGCATACAAATTCAGAAGAATCCATAATTATGAATCTATTTGACAGTGTACCATCACATATCTCCCTGCAGGATCTGTTACTACATTTTGTATTTTAAATGGAAGATTTTTTTTCACCAAAATTGCCACTCCTTAGAATTAAGCATACCCAAACCAGTCTCCCTTTAACTTCAAATGTTCTCTTTCATTTCAATGGGTTTCTTGCAAAAAAAAGTCTGCTCCCATTTTTAAAATATATGTTAATATTCTCTTCCACTGCACTGGCTTGTTTAACCCATTAACATTAACATTTAGATATTTTGCTATATTACTCATCTTAATAAACCACTACTTCCTCCTCCTCATCCTGTGAACCCTCCTCCCTCAACTCTATTACTCAATATTCAATATGTTTGTGCATACTTCCTCCAGCAATTCAGATAGAGAAAAGAAAACAGATTTACAATTAAAGCATGGATGTTCCAACACTTATAACTATAAAAATCCATCCCGAGCAAGTGTTGTTTAGATAATACCCAACACTACCTCCCTCTATTTTATGGGCTGTGAAAAGGGTCACAATTACCCATATGATCCAATAGGAATTAGAACCTCATCCCCTCCTCAATCCCCTGGTCCATTTATCTTTGATCATTTAATTCATACTTAAACATTTTTCAAAAACAAAAAGTAGCAGTGTTCTAAATTATTCAGTCCTGCAGGAACTGCCAAATGAATTTAGTCCATCGAGGATGTAATAACAACAGCTGATCTTCCAATTCTTCATTCCACCTGGGCTCTTGGAAGATTTTGCACAAACTCTTCTGCTTGGACAAAGCTCAAGAAGAACTTATTTTCACCTCCAGGCAAGAAAATCTTCAAAATTGCAGGATGTCACAAATCAAATTGATACCCATTTTACCCCCAAAGAATCTTAACTGGGTTAAATTCTCATCTTTTTAATAAATCTACAATTATATCAAGGTAAAATTAAACTTTCCCTTCATACTCAAGTGGGACTTTTCTTGTTCTTTCCCCTTCTGCCACCAGAATCTAAATCTTCTCTCTATCTTGGTATCAAAGAAACTGATTTAGCATAGAATGTAGGTTCTGATTTGGAAGCAGTTTTGCTCTAAAGCCTCAATATGCCCTTTCAATCTCAGTAGGGTGGTCGAAACCCTTGCCTTCCAATATGTCAGAAATCCATTTCATTAAAAAAAAGCCAATTTGACCTTGTTCCTCAACTCCTTCTTTAAGGCCCACTCTTTCAATATTATTTCTTCTACCAAAATTTTTACAATATATCCACCTCCTGTTGAAGCTTCTGATTTTCCATAGTTAAAACAGTGGTGGTGTCTTTCATTTTAGTTACTGTCATCCACATGCTGCATTTCCTTCATTTTTCCTTCAAATTTTCTCTTCATTTTATTAACTGCATCCAAGACTTTATTTTCTCTTTCACTTCTCTTCCCATTCCATGAAATTCTCTTATTAATAAATAAATATCGGTTATGTCTTCCACATTATTTACTTTTACATTTAAAAGTTTTAACTTCTTTCAGTACCTCCTCCTCTAGTTGCTGGTCTTCCTCTTCACTGCTAATCCCTGTGACTCTTCTTCTTCTTCTTGTGACAGTGTTTTTGAAGGCCCCAGCTTTTCATGCATGCGCGATTCACTTCTGGGTTCATCCTCGACGCCATCTCTCCATTGCTGCAGGAGAGCAACGTCAGCAGAAGCTCCCTCCACAGGTTCACTCACCCAGGGAGCAGCTCGAATGCTAGCTCCCTGCTTCAAGCTTGCAGCAGGCCGTAGATCTTTACTGGTCTTCTCTTCACGTCAGGCTCCAGGAAGGGCGGCAGCAGTTTTAAAAAATTTCTTCAGAGGCATTCTTGAAATGTTGTAACACTGTTTAAATGTTCTTCAAAAGTTTTTATTTGTTTAAAACACTGCTTATTCTGTACCTTTTTGCTAGTTTTTCTGGAAGGTCAGGTTCCTACATTTTAACTCCGTGGCATTATGCAATTTCACCCATCCCACCATCATTTAAGCGTGGTGGGCAAAGAAGGGATAGACAAAGTGGGTGTTGCCCAAGGCAGGTGAAAATGTATAGAAGAGTGCAGTGAAGTCTTGATTTCTCTTGCTATCCTTTACCCGGTCCAAGTGCTGAATCAAGAGCAAGGCAGGGATGCTATAAATATTTTGTGACAAACTTTGCCACTTCATGATAATGAACCAGATTAGGCCAGATTACATTTTCCAATCTTAAGGGTCCTCTAGGGTTCTGGGAGGGGCTGTGAACCACACAAATGCCTCAATCAGCCTTCTTGCTCTTTTTAAGAGTCTTTGATATTCTACAAACATCAAAACAAAATTATTCAATTAAATTTAAATAACAACAATCATTCGAGTACCAGTAAGTTTCTTTTTAAATTAAGTAAGGCAGCTGCTTTCATTCAAGCATGGGTTGTGAAATCATTCAGATTCAGATTTCAGATTTATTGTCAGAGTACATACATGTCATCACATACATCCCTAGGATTCTTTTTCCTGTGGGCGAGACAGAATTACCACTGCAAAAAATAAACTGTACACAATGTACACATTAAAACTGATGGGGCAATACAGAGAGAAAAAAAATCAAGAAAGTGCAATAAGTATCTGATTGAGTTTGTCGTTGAGGAATCTGATTGTGGAGAGATGGCAGCTGTTCCTGAACCTGGTGGTGCGAGTCTTGTGGCACCTGTTCCTTTTTCCTCATGACAGCAGCGAGAATAGAACGTATACTGGGTGATGTGGATCCTTGATGATTGCTGCTGCTCTTCGATGGCAGTGTTCTCTGTAGATCTCCTCTATGGTGGGGTAGGTTTTACCCATGATGTCCTGGGCTGTTCCCACTATCTTTGGCATGGCTTTATGGTCCCCTACCAGATTGTGATGCAGCCAATAATTACAATTTCCACCACACATCTGGTAAAATTTTCCGAGGTTTACAATGTGATATCAAACCTCCGCAAACTACTGAGGAAGTAGAGGCCTTGACGTGCTTTCTTAATGATACCATTAGTGTGTTGGGTCCAGGAAAGGCCCTCTGAGGTAGTGAGTAATGTGGTAAACCACTTATCTATAATTGTCTGGTCAGGGACGATTGTATCTGTGGCCCCTCCCCACAGCTTCTGTATAAAGTTGGCTGTTGCACAGCCCCCACCTCAGTGCAGGTCAGTCGAACAGTATGGATGTATTGTTCTTGTGTGAATAAAAGCCCATTGGTTTCTCAAGAGCCATCTTTCGAGTAATTGATGGTGCGTCAATTGTATTCACTTAAAGATTTTTTTTCCCCCACAGTGGAGCAGATCCTGAAGCCAGAAAAGCTGGAGATCGATCCTCGATCACCTGAGGCATCCACCAACTTTGAGCTCTGGTTGCGTTGTTTTGAAGCATTCGTGCAGGCTTCCTCCACCATTGTGTGATCGGAGACCAATAAACTGCAAGTGCTGCACTCACCATGGTCAGCACCTGAGTCTAATCCATGATCAGGGACACTATATCATAGCAGGAAGCCGTGGACGTACTCAAAGGACAGTACCTGTGAAAGATCATGTCGTCTATACCAGACACCTTCTAGTGACCCACAAACAAATACCCCGTGAGTCCAAAGCCGAATATCTTCAGGTCCTTTGAGCACTCGTCAGGGCCTGTGAATGCAAGGCCGTGTCCACTGTGGAGTACATAGAGGACCTGATCCGGGATGCATATGTTGTTGGGATTAGGTCGTACTACATCCAACAGAGACTCTTGAAGCAAGAGGAGCTCAGTCTGCGGAGAGCAGTTAAGCTGGCAGGTATGCTGGAGGTGGCTCTCCAGAACATGGATGCCTACTCAACCAACAATGTGGCCGCCTCTTGGTTACTCTGGGCTCCGTCAACTTGGGATGTGCCGCCACCCCTTTGCTCCATTAATGACTCGACCACAGCAGCATTGCTTCGCGACCACCTCTCTTCCCTTTCACCTGGTTCCGTTGGTGACCTGACCACAGCTCTAGTGCTATGGGAGGACCCAAAGTGTGGCCTGGGCAAGCACCAGAGGAAACATTGCCCAGTGAAGGATTCAATTTGCTCCAGCTGCAGGAAGAAGGGCCACTATGCAAAAGTGTGCAAGTCCAGACCTCTTCCTAGCAGCACCACGTGTAGATCGTATGGGCTGCTGTCCTGGACATGGTCATCACCAGGGGCCAGCAGCGCCATATGCAATCCATGGGGGCCACCATCTTGGGTGCCATCTTCTAGATCCAGCATCACTGTGTGCGGGCCCTGGGGATCATCATCTTGGACTTCCACAGCAGCGATGTGTAGTTACCTGACACTGGCTTCCATCACTCTTGACTAGGACAGGCCACATCAACTTGCCAGGTTGATGATGGATATTCAGGTAAAAGCTTTATATACCCAGACATAGTGCGTTGCATTTCCCTTACAGTATTCCTGGTGAACCAGAAGGTCTCCTTGGCATCCAGGTCGCACACAGCAGACATCCAGGACATTCACATAGTGACGTTAATGGTGTGGGGTACTGAATGGTAATGCTGTAATTCTGTGCTGCTCTATTGTGACTGGATATTCAGTGTCACCTTAAAAGCATGATGATGGAGTTCAGTGGGCTCCATCCACCTGTCACTGTGTATAACCGGCAATTTTCGTACCGTCCTCTGCGCACCACTAGCCCTCCACAACCGCCCCCCCCCCCCCCCAATCGCACACAGCCAACAACCCAACTGCTCACTGTGCATGACTTGTGGGCTCTCCACACTCAAAATCATCCCCCCCCCATCGTTATTCATCACCTTCACTCCCGACTATAAAGCAGGCGCCACTAAAACTAACAATAGAGCGCCAGAGACAGGGCCTTTATCCAGGCAGGGGTTCAGCACTTACTCAAGGAGGGACATATTGGGCCTAGCACCAGCCCCTGGAGAGTGCAGGTAGTGGTAGTGCAGAATGTGGAAAAGAATAGGATGGACATTGGCTACCATCAGACCATCAGCAGATACATGCAATTGGATGCATACCCCCTCCCATGCATTGCCGACATGGTCAACCAAATTGCCAACAGAGTGGGTCTTTTCGACCACTGATCTGAAGTCATCATACTACCAGCTCCCAATCCATCCAGAGGACCACTTGTATATGGCGTTTGAGATGGATGGCTGCTTCTACCACTTCCTCTGGGTTTCCTTGGGTGTCACAATGATGTTTCAGTCTTCCAGTGGGAAATGGACCACGTGGTGGATTAATACGAGTTGTGGGCCACATTCCCATACCTTGATAACGTCACCTTCTGTGGCCATGACCTGCAGGACCATGATGCCAACCTCAAGAAATTTCTCAAAACAGTCTGTGGGTGGAAAGAAAAAGTTTGACGACCACTGTTTTAATCGTACCTAATTAACTCATTATGTGCACGGTTTCATAACTCCAAAGGGAATGGGCCAATGACAACTTTTCTCAAGCAAAATATTTCAGTAACATTTGGGTCTAGAGCAGTAATTCTCAACCTTCCCTTCCCTTTCACGTACCACCTAAGCAATCCCTTACTAATCACAGAGTACCGATGGCATAGGGAATGCTTAAAGTGGTATGTGAGTGGAAAGAAAGAGGCTGAGAACCACTGGCCTATTGGTTTCTCATCAACAGTCTTTTGAGTAATTGATGGTGTATCATGTCCCAAAACCTTAAATTTGCTCACCCTCTCCACCTCTGATCCCTCAATGATCACTGGATCAAACACCTCTGGTTTCCCCTTCCTGAAAGGCAACAATCAGCTCCTTGGTTTTGGTGACATTGAGTGTAAGGATGTTGACAGTGCACCATTCAGCCAAGTTTTTAATCTCCCTCCTATATACTGACTCCTCACCCCTTTTTATACCAACTACACAGCGGATATCCGCATAGTGATGTTAATGGTGTGGGTTACTGAATACAAAGACTTAAGACTGACTGGTAATGCTGTAATTCTGTGCTGCTCTGCTATTGTGACTGGATATTCAGTGTCACCTTAAAAGCATGATGATGGAGTTCAATGGGCTCCATCCACCTGTCACTGAGTATAACCGGCAATTTTCGTACCGTCCTCTGCGCACCACTACCCCACCCCCCCACCAATCGCACACGGCCAACAACCCAACTGCTCACCGTGCATGACTTGTGGGCTCTCCACTCTCAAAATCATCCTCCCATCGTTATTCATCAACTTCGTGGTATTGTCAGCAAATTTGTAGATGGTGGTGTTGTTATTGTACCAAACCACACAGTCATAGATGTAGAGTGAGCCATTCGAGGCATGGCACCCTGGTATAAAGCTAAGGGACTCAAGGTGGAGTGTGTCCTGACATGTTATTGCTCCACTGCTGGGCCACGGTGAGTTCTGCAGCAGTACAAATGCTCAGATATGTAGAATTCTAAGGCAAGCGGAGATGCCCTACAAAATAAGTAACTTTATCAACTCAGTTTGGCTCAGACTATAAACGCCCCAACAGAATTCACTTTGGATTACATTCGTTTCAGGCTTAATTTCCATAATTTCTCAGTTTGAATGAAGCAGGTCAATAGTGGATACAAAAGATAAGGAATTATTTCTGCAATCTCAAGATTGTGGAACTATTTACACAGAGGCTGAGGGGTAAGAAAAGGGCATCATGGAAGTGTTTTAAGACATAAAGGCTTGTGGTGGTCAATGGTTGGGAGTAAGTGATGAAAGGCCATCAACTTACAATCGTCTTTGAGAGAATGCAGAGAAATGTTTAGAGATAAATGCTTATCCAAAATTGTTGGAGCATGGATTTTTTTTAAACCACAGGAAGTAACTTAGCCAGTGACCACTGTGTATTTAATAGGTGCCTATCAAAAGTGGATAAATATTTGATTCAAAGTGAGTAGGAGGCACTGGGGTCACAGGAAGGGAAGGAATGAGACAGCAGGTGGGTTGTAGGGTGAGGGTGAAGTTGACAGATTTGAAACAAGATTGTGGGATACTTTCCATTGATCCAATTATGTTTTCAATGACATTAAATCCCCACAGGGCTCCACCAGATCTCCCATAAAATTTTGGGTGTTTTGTGGTGATAGGATATAAACTACCCAATTTATGGTGTGGGTTTCAAAGAATTCCAGTAGAAATTCTTCCCTGGCCATCTTCTCTTCTGTAAATATCAAGATATTCATTAATCCATCAAGGAATTCATTAATTAACTAGGGCTGAATTCCAACCCTGGTTGCAGGTGCTGTAATTCTTCTTTGGCTTGGCTTCGCGGACGAAGATTTATGGAGGGGGTAAAAGGTCCACGTCAGCTGCAGGCTCGTTTGTGGCTGACCAGTCCGATGCGGGACAGGCAGACACGATTGCAGCGGTTGCAAGGGAAAATTGGTTGGTTGGGGTTGGGTGTTGGGTTTTTCCTCCTTTGCCTTTTGTCAGTGAGGTAGGCTCTGCGGTCTTCTTCAAAGGAGGCTGCTGCCCGCCAAACTGTGAGGCGCCAAGATGCACGGTTTGAGGCGTTATCAGCCCACTGGCTGTGGTCAATGTGGCAGGCACCAAGAGATTTCTTTAGGCAGTCCTTGTACCTTTTCTTTGGTGCACCTCTGTCATGGTGGCCAGTGGAGAGCTCGCCATATAATACGATCTTGGGAAGGCGATGGTCCTCCATTCTGGAGACGTGACCCATCCAGCGCAGCTGGATCTTCAGCAGCGTGGACTCGATGCTGTCGACCTCTGCCATCTCGAGTACCTCGACGTTAGGGGTGTGAGCGCTCCAATGGATGTTGAGGATGGAGCGGAGACAACGCTGGTGGAAGCGTTCTAGGAGCCGTAGGTGGTGCCGGTAGAGGACCCATGATTCGGAGCCGAACAGGAGTGTGGGTATGACAACGGCTCTGTATACGCTTATCTTTGTGAGGTTTTTCAGTTGGTTGTTTTTCCAGATTCTTTTGTGTAGTCTTCCAAAGGCGCTATTTGCCTTGGCGAGTCTGTTGTCTATCTCATTGTCGATCCTTGCATCTGATGAAATGGTGCAGCCGAGATAGGTAAACTGGTTGACCGTTTTGAGTTTTGTGTGCCCGATGGAGATGTGGGGGGGCTGGTAGTCATGGTGGGGAGCTGGCTGATGGAGGACCTCAGTTTTCTTCAGGCTGACTTCCAGGCCAAACATTTTGGCAGTTTCCGCAAAGCAGGACGTCAAGCGCTGAAGAGCTGGCTCTGAATGGGCAACTAAAGCGGCATCATCTGCAAAGAGTAGTTCACGGACAAGTTTCTCTTGTGTCTTGGTGTGAGCTTGCAGGCGCCTCAGATTGAAGAGACTGCCATCCGTGCGGTACCGGATGTAAACAGCGTCTTCATTGTTGGGGTCTTTCATGGCTTGGTTCAGCATCATGCTGAAGAAGATTGAAAAGCGGGTTGGTGCGAGAACACAGCCTTGCTTCACGCCATTGTTAATGGAGAAGGGTTCAGAGAGCTCATTGCTGTATCTGACCCGACCTTGTTGGTTTTCGTGCAGTTGGATAATCATGTTGAGGAACTTTGGGGGACATCCGATGCGCTCTAGTATTTGCCAAAGCCCTTTCCTGTAATGGTGTTGCACTAATTACTACACTAACCACACTGGCTATTGACGTGATTATCTCGAAAAATGAGGGCTCTTATGAATCAAAATCAGGGGAAGGTTGGCTGCTGACCTTCTGCTGGGGTCTTCCATATTTCGAGAAAGATCCCAGAACTTAAATATTGAACTCAGTCACATAAAGTCTGCACACTAGCATGACGGATGTTCCACAGTAATTTCAGCAGCTTGACTGGGTCCTTCAACAGCTGACCCCTTCACTGGCCCGCTGTCGTGGTCACCATACTGTAAAGTCATTTCCTATGCTCTAATTTTTTAATTTAGATTGAGACATACAGCACAGTTACAGGCCATTTTGGCCCACGAGTTGGTGCCACCCAATTTACACCCAATTAACCTGCACCCTGAGTACATTTCAAATGGTGGGAGGAAACTGGAGCCCCCAGAGAAAAGCCATGCAGACACTGGGAGAATTTACAAACTCCTCACAGACAGTGCAAGATTCTAACCCTGGTCCCCATCGCTGGTGCTGTAAAGGGATGGCGCTAATCCCTACCCCAAGGGTGCCACCCCAGTCTCAATGGAAGGGAGGTGTTCTCCCCGTTTCTAGTGCCCTGCACTGGTTCACTGTTCGCCCAGAGTCTGCAACCGCTCATTGTACACTGCTCAGTACAAGTGCTGCTATCTTGCGCATGGACCTCTGTGGTTGCAGGATTTTCAAAAAAGCAGTTAGCTCCTTTAACAGGCCATTTAAAACGTATGAGGAGCCATAGGAATCAGGTCTGGGTAATAGAATCCTGCAGAGCAGCGCTGTTCATCTGCTCCCCGCTCTTCTGGCTCCTCACCAGCACTTACATTATAGTGGCTCTGGCAATGCCGTCAATTTTTTTTTGCTTGGATGTGGTTGAAGTGGTGTAGCAGAGAGTAATCAATGCTCCCATTTGGAGCATTTCAATTAGCAAATCTCTGGTGGTAATAGGGACATGCATTGCGAGCAGGTGGAGATGGAGTCATTGGTATTTAAATGTAACGTGCTAATAATTATTACTTGAACTCTGATGCAATTTCATCTGCTAATCCCATCTACCAGAGAGAGTATGATGCCTACCCAAAGGTTGTCATGCCAGCTGCATGTGCTAAACTTACAGGGACTTTGATTTGGTTTTGGCTCTATATTAAAAAGCTGGAAAACCAATGTGAACATTGTCACGTTTAATCTTTTTTACCTGTTGTTTGCTTTATCATGTGGTTTTCCGTGGATTTTTTTTAACTTCAAAGTGCTGGGGCGGGGTGCTGCCTGGAATGCATGCAAAACCAAGTTTTTCAATGTATTTCTGCATATATGACAAAAAACTAAACATTAACTCAGTGATACTCAGTGACACCTAATGGCAGGCCGGACAAAACATCAGGAATGTCTGTTCTGATTTTTAAGTATTTTATGTGGATCAGGAGGAGCATAAATATTTATTGGTGTCCAGAAAGGGTCACTCTTGACCTTGGCTTTCTAACCTATCTTCTGACCACATGCTTCAGGACCATAGTTCAAGAATATTTAATTTGATTCTGAAAGGAAATCATTACAAAATGTTTCCTTGGGCTTGATTATCTAGCCCCCAAAGCTTTTATTCATTGGTTCTCAACCTTTTTCTTTCCACTCACATACCACTTTAAGTATTCCCTATGCTATAGGTGCTCTGTGATTTGTAAGGGATTGTTTAAGGTGTATGTGGGTAGAAGTTTGAAAACCACTGTTTTAATTGCACCTAATTGACTTGTTATGTGTACAGTTGCGTAACTCCAAAGGAAATGGGCTAATGACAATTTTTCTCAAGCAAAATATTTCAGTGACAATTGGGTCTAGAGTAGTGATTCTCAATCTTCCTTTCTCACTCACATACCACCTGAAGCAATCCCTTACTAATCACAGAGCACCAATGGCATAGGGATTACCTAAAGTGGTATGTGAGTGGAAAGAAAAAGGTTGAGTACCACTGCTATAGTTTAAGCACAAGAGATTGGCTGTTTAAGGGCGAAATGAGGGGAAATTTCTTTCCTGAGATTATGAAGTTTTGGACTTCAGATGTTGCATCTGCTTATCATTGCACTCAATGCAAAAAATCAACATTTTTCTATACTGAGAATAGTTGATGTGGAGATCTGGCACTAAAGTAGACTTAATACAAGGGTCAGTTCAATTGAATGAATGTGAGTGTGTGCTCAGGGGGCTGAAAAAAGACTTACTATTACCTCTGTTTCTCATGCTCCTTCCAAGCCCATATCTCTTTTACACACCATGGAGAGTTTGGTTTTTCTTGCCTCTTTGGTCCTCTGACTAGCTCTTCTCAATGTTGAACAGGAAACCATTTGTGTTTATGTCCGAGCCAGGGATCTCTTCCAAATATCTGAAATGTATGACGTTAAAGTGGCTGGGAGGCAAGGATGATTGGTGAATGTGCTGCTTGATGTTACGATCATAAGACTGTAAGACATAGGAGACATAGGCTGTTCAGCCCATCAAGTCTGCCCTGCCATTTAACCTGATGACCTGATCCATTTTCCCCACTCAGAACCACGCCCCGGCCTTCTCCCCAGAACCTTTGATGCCCTGGCTAATCAAGAACCTATCAAACTCTGCCTTAAATGTACCTAATGACCTTGCCTCCACAAAGGCCTATGGCAACAAATTTCATAGATTGACCACCCTTTGGCTAAAGAAATTCCTCCACATCGCTGTTCTAAGTGGACACTCTTCGATCCTGAACTCGTGTTCTGCTCAGTTCTACAGAGACATTTCTTCTACATTCTGTGGCTATTTCTACTTTGTTGGCATTTGTTTTGAAAAATGTGCATTAAATGACTTTAATCTGTAGTTCAGTGCATCTCAGTCAAGAAAACCCACCAATTGAAAAGAAATGTACCATGGACAACATAAATTACAATAATCTCTGGCCACTTATTTTTCCCAGTATTTAAAAAGTTGACAAATCCAGATTTAGTCTCTGCTGTCAAGTTGACTTATAGCGCCATCTGGAGGCTCACAGTGTGAGGCTCACAGAGTTGAATTTCTTTTAAATTATGTTTAATCCATCATTAAGAATCACAATAATTCCACTCTCCATTCCCAGACCGATGTGTCTGTCCATGGCCTCATGCACTGCTAAACTGAGGCTATCTACAAATTGGAAAAACAAATTAATATTCCAGCTGGTCACTCTACAATGAGGTTAGGCAGAATAATAGATCGGCACTAGATGGGCTGAAGGACCTGTTACAGTGCTGTCATATTCTATGGTTCTTTTCTTTGGTAATGGTACAAATAGCTGATATCAATAAAGCACACAAGGCACATTAAAGTATGCACAATGATTGTAATTACTGTGGAGCCTTGGTGCCTCATGTTTTTATATGGTCTTTGAAAACGATTCAATGTTAACTCCTGGAACATTATTTTACAACTTTGTTTGAAGTTCAGCATATTTCAGGTCCTCAGTCCAGTGCCAATTAGCTTGCCATGTACAGTTAACTTTCTAAAAATGAGTGATTGCCCATAAGATGTTGCACATATATGACATAGATGAAGCATTTTATTCTCTCAAAGTGGTTGTGAGTTTGAAATTCTTCTTGAAAGGAAGCAGTTCCTTTGGATACTTGTCATGCAAATGTCAAGAGTTATTGTATATAAGCAGAAATGTTGAGTTGAGGTTACAAGCAGATCGGCCTCAATCCTACTGAACAGCAAGACAGGCTTGAGCAGTCTAGTGGTCCATCTTTGCTCAATGAATACATTCATATATTTGTATGTTCATATCTGGAATGAGTTTTGAGGGGCTTGGATATTTCAGTTTCTTGGGATTTTATTCCCTCTCTTCCAGTTTCATGGGGGCATGGCTTGGGTGTTCCTGGGCTCCCCACCCAACGTGAAGGTTTCAGTGCACGTTGGAATAAACTTTTTGTTAGTGTGATAATGCTTTTTATAATTCTTCCTGCTCACTTGAGTGTTGAAACTTTCACATTTTCCAAATGACTGAAGGGAGGCCATTTGGCCATTCATATCTATGCTGGCACTTAGCATGTTCCCATTAGTCGTATTTCCTTATTGCAAACTATTCTTTCACATGCCTTTCAACTCAGCCTTGAATTTCCTGCTGCCCCTTTACTCTAGGAGCATATTTACTGCCACTTAACCTACTGTGCTTGTCTATGGGATGAGGGTCAAAATTAGAGCACATGCAAGAAAACCATATAGCCACATAGAGAATGTACAATCTCCACCCGAAATGTATGCAAGGTCAGGATCAAACCCAGGTTGCAGGAACTGTGCAGTGACTGCCCTACCTGCTGCATGACTGTGACACCCTGTGAGATTGGAGAACAACAGCTATCAGGCTTTTGTACCACCCCATACTACACTAACCATAACACTATTCCAAGACCATCAACTATCCCTCTGTGCCACTGACAGAGCATCATTTTCCACTGCCAAATGTGAAAAGTTATTTATTTTCTCTTTCTTTTATAGCTATTTTTTTCCCTCTCTTCATAGTGTGCTTTATGTTTTGATTATAAGCTAATTGTCATTAGCCTGCTTTCTATACCCAGGAAGGTTCAGTAAGTAAGACTTTCATTGCATCTGAACATTGTACCTATTCATTCAATCATTTCAATGTGATTGATCAGAACTTTATCTGAGGCATTTTAAATAGAGAAAATGCTTGCAAAAACTCAACAGGTCAGATAAGAATTTTTTTTAAAAAGAGAAATGGTTAACACATTGGAATTGTGAAAGAAAGAAACAAGCCAGTTTCATTACCAGAGAATGTGAATGAAAAGAATTTTTAGATTTTCCTCAATGTGAACTAATTCAACTGCTTTATCGTTCACCCTCTTTCCATCAGAATGACAAAAGTGGGGAAGGTTCCTACTGATGGCATAATTTTTTTTTCTATTCATATTTACTTCGCATTTCATCATGGCTTGGAAGGAGAGCATTTGGCTCATTAAGTCCATGTCAGCTTTCAGAGCAGGCCCATCAACTCCATTTTTTCCAATTATGTCACTGTAACAAATTCTCACTTACATTTGCCAATTATCTCACCAACCTTCACTTACTTAATTGGGATGTGGGAAAAATCCAGTGCTTGCAGGGGAAACTTGAATGGCTACTGGAAGAACATACAAACTTCATGTTGATAGCATTGGAGATCAAACTTGACCCAGGTCTTTGGAACTGTGAGACTGATCAAAAGAAACAGATCATGGAGGTAAGCAGCATAAGCTCAATGGCATTCAATTATTTGCATATGTATATTTTAAATTTTCTCCCTTTTTAAAAAATAGTCTGCCCTTTTAATTTTTCTACAAAAATGCTTAACTGTATATTTTCCAACAATTTATTTCATTTGCCACTTCTCTGCCCATTCTCTTAATCTGTCTAAGTCCTTTGCCAATTAGCAGCTTCCCTGTTTCTTCAACACTCCCTGGTCCTCCACCTACCTTCATATCATCTACAAACTTGGCTGCAAGGCCATCCATTCCATAATCAAAATCATAAATATATAATATAAAATTAAGCAGCCCCAATACGGACCTTGTGGCACAACATTAACAAATGACAGCTAACCAGGATATGATCCCTGTATTCCAACTCTCTGCTTCCTGCAAATCAGTCAATGCTGTGCCTGTCCATCCACTCAGATTCCCTGGCACAGGAGCATTGAAAAACATGCAAGTCTGCAGATGCCATTATTGTAGTAAAAATACACAGAAATGCTGGACGAACTCAGCTGGGCTTGCAGCATCCATAGGAGGTAAAGATATATTACCAAAGTACTGATGTTTCGGGCCTGAGGCCTTCTTCAAGGTTTAAGCAAAAAAAAAAACCAGGAAAGTATTGGAATAAGGACTGAAGAAATGGCAGGGGGATGAGTCCAGACCAACAGTCAAAAGATGTTAATTGGACATGTTAAAAGAAAAGGTGTGAAATTAATTTCACTCTGTAAAAGGAGACAGAGGGAATACGGGAGAGACAGAGATGGGGAAAGGTAACAGGGTGTTGAAGAAAGGTTTCTTAACATATCCAATTAACACCTTTAGTGGGTTCACCTAGACTCCTCTCCCTGCCATTCTTCACTATCTATTAAAGAGCAAAGTGGTAGAAAAATCTGTCCTTACCTTGCTTCAACCCTTTCATCTCTGCCTCAACCCTTTCACTTCCTCCTCAGCCTCTGTTCACCTAAACCTCTTGAACCAAAATCTCAAAGTCCATTACCTACCGTGCATTGCCTACCAGGTGACAGGGTCAGGGACATCTCAGATCGAGCCCACAGTATTCTCAGCAGGAGGGTTAGCAGCCAGATGTCATGATCCATGCTAATATCAATGACATAGTTAGGAAATTTGAAGTGGAGGGAATATAGGGAGTTAGAAGCTAAAAAGCAGTGTCTCCAGCTTGATTATCTCTGGATTTCTGTCTGTGCTGAGTGTCAGTGAGGGCAGGAAAAGGAAGTTATAGAAGATGAATGAGTGGCTGAAGATCTGGTACATGGGGCAAGGGTTCAGATTCATGGATCATTGGGATCTCTTTTGAAAAAATGTATGGCCCTTACAAAATGGATGGCCTGCACCTAAGCTGTAGAATGGCCAATATCCTGGTGGGCAGGTTTTCTAGAGCTGTCTGGGAGGGTTTAACCTAGTTTGGAGAATGACAGGCAGTGGAAAAAGCATAAATGTAGTCAGTTGGAGGTATGAAATGTGTCTTTTTCAATGCAAGAAATATTGGGAATAAGGAAGATTATCTTAGAGCATCCATAATTATATAGAATTATGATATGGCCATTACAGAGACTTAACTGATGCAAGGTCAAGATTGGCTGATGCAGGTACCAGGGTGGATGTTTTAAAAGGGATGGGATGGGAGTTAAAAAAGACAGGGGAGTTGCATTAACATTCAGGGATAATATCATATCTGCAGAAAAGAAAGATGTTATGATAGGATTGTCTACTGAATCAGAGTGGGTGGAAGTCAAAAACAGGCAGGTTTGGAATGGTGCTGAAATAATAGGGTTGTTCTTATGGGAGACTTCAACTTCCCAAATATTGACTTGGTCCTCCTAACTGGAAGAGGGATAGATGGGGCAGAATCTATCAGGTGAGTTCAAGAGTGATTGTTGACACAGTACATGGACCATCTGGATCCAGTACTGGATAATGAACTTGGTCAGGTGACAGACCTCGGTGGAAGAGCATTTCAGTGAATTCCCTAACCTTTATCTTAACTAAGGCCAAGGATAAGAACATAAAATCTGGTAAGGTGTTCAATTGGACAAGGGCTAATTACAATGAGATGAGGCAGGAACAATAGGATTAGACAGGAATTAGAGTGAATTGGGAACAGATGTTGTCAGCATAAGGTAACATGGTAGGATAAGGGAACTGTGGTCAACAAAACAGGTGAGGAAGCTAATTAAAAGAAAGCATTCATAAATTTTAGGAAGCAAAACACAGGAAGGACTTTATGGTAGCCAGGAAGGAAGTGAAGAAATGCATTAGGAGAGCTAGAAGGGGGGAAAGTAGATGAGAATGAAGATAAGGCCATTTAAAGATAAAGGAGGCAGAGGTGGTGGTAGAGGAGGTCCAAAATTAATACTTTGTTTCAGTGTTCACCAGAGAAAAGGATCTTAGTCATGGTGAAATCAGAATAGAACACTTGTATGTGCTGGAGCATGTTGAGGTTAAGAAAAAGTGCTGGATCTTCTAAAAAAACATTAAGATTGATAAGTCTCTGGGACTGGATGATAGATACCTCAAGCTACTACAGCAAGTGAGGGAAGAGATGCTGGGGCATTGGCAATGAGCTTTGCATTTTCCCTGGCCACAGAGGAATAGAGAATGGCAAATGTATTCTCCTGGTTTAAAAAACATAAAAGGAAGATTCTTGGGGATTATAGACCTGGGTGTCTTGCATCAGTGGTGGACAAATTTTTGGACAGAATGTTTGGGGTCAGTATATATGAGCGTTTCAAGAAGATTCAACATCTCAGGATAGTCAGTAAGGGGAGGTTTATGCCTCATGAGCCTAATTGTGTTTTTTTGATAAAGTAACAAATGAAATTGATGAAGGCTGAGAGGTAGATGTGGCATATATGGATTTTAGGAAAGACATTAGACAAGAGCTCGGTAGTAGTTTTCCAGAATGTCATGAGATATGGGATCCCTAAAAACTTGGATGCGTGTATTCAGAGAAGAGAGGAGCAAAACATGAAAGTCTGCAAACACTATGGCTGAAGTAAAAACACACGGCTAATGGCAGGATTCTTAACAGTGTGGAAGAACAGAGGGATACTGGCTTTCATTAGTCGGGTGATTGAATTCAAGAGTGAAGAGGTAAAATTGCAGCTCTATAAAAACTCTGGTTAGACCACACTTGGAAAATTGTGTTCAGTTCTAGTTACCTCATTACAGGAAGGATGTAAAGGTTTGGAGATACTGCAGAGGAGATTTAACAGTATGTTTACTGGATTGGAGATTGTTTTTTATGAGGGCAAAGTTAACAGACCAGGCCTTTTCTCTTTAGAGCAAAGAAAGATGAGAAGTGACAATAGCAGTCAACAAGATTATGAGAGACATGGATAGGGGAAACAGCCAGCACCTCTTCCTGGGTCAAGAGTAACAAACTCCAAAGGTAATCTGTTCATATTGAGAGGAGGAAAGTTTATGGGAGATGTCATGGTTATGTTTTTTTACACAGAGAGAAGTGGGTGCCAGTGGTAGTGATGGAGTCCAGAGCAATAGGGACATTTAAAAGACAGGCAAAAGGATGAAAAAAATAGAGGATTATGAAGTAGGGAAGGTTTAGCTTTTTGCGTAGGTTTATACAGGTTGGCACGACATCATGGGATGAAGAACTTGTACTGTGCTGTATAATATTCTATGTTCCTTGTGTTTGTTTAATTTCCTATTGTGTTTGGTGAAGGCTGAATAACCCGACTTTTTACTCAGCTGGCGATGTTCGACATCCATTGTTCCAAAGACTTCAAGGATCAAGGGAGACACTGAGAGAGTTGGACAATAAATGTTGGTCTTGCCTTGTGCCACCAAGATCTAAAATAAATACATTGATTTCTCTTAAACAACAACAAATCATTTCTCAGGAACAGTTTGATTAACAGGCAGCAAGAATTAGTGAAAATCACAATTTATAAAGATTAAAAACTCAGCTAATAAAAGCTACCAATATAAAGAAACAATTGAGCAACGAAACACCACCAAAAATGTTTGCTAACACCTCATTTGCCACTTGACTTTCCTACTGAACTAAAATCTTTGGGGAAACAGGCTGTCAGATGGCTAGCTGTCCTTTCTTTCCTGATAGTTTCCTATGATGTTTAAGAACTTGCATTCCTACAACATCTTTTTAAAGTCCTCAAGATATTTCTAAGTACTTCACATTCAATCATGCAGTCTCTGCTGTTTTGAAGGCAAGTATAACCAACAATATATGAGTTGCAAGACTTTGACAAACATATGATGAATGACCAGCTGAAGTGCTTTTGATGGCACCATTTCAGGCAAGAATGCAGATGTTGGAAATCAGAAATAAAAGCAAAAGTGCTGATCACCATTGAGCAGACTTCCTGGCTATAAAACAAGGAGAAGCTGAGCAATCCCATCAAGGCCCCTTCAAGTTATTAACAGCTCGAGTTGGTCTCACATATTGGTCTAATTGCATACAAGGCTGAGGAATTATGTTGAAATATGGTAGGAAACAGGTCAAATGTCACTTAATTTAGGATTTAGAAATGAGCAAAAGTATGTCTAAATACCAGAAGTATGAATTGTTCTTGCTAAAGAAATATGGGGTCAAATATGGAATTTATTTTCAATATTTTATTTTATGCACTTTCCTGTATGTTAGAAGCCACAGTAATTCAGTTTTACCATCTATGTGTGATAGGTTTTGAAATTTGAGAATCAGGTTGCCTCGGTGCACATAGTTGAATTGTAGTCCAATGGCCTTGGATCAGGACCCACTCAAAGATAAGAGGTAAAAGCTGCTCACTCTGACATCTGTGGCTTTGGTGAGATTTTAAGATTAGGATATCCAATATTCAAAAAGATATCAATGAACTGGTAATATTGTTTAAAGCTTTCTTCCTTTGTCTTTGACTGCCATCTTCCCTCTTATTCACAGCATTTAATTCATTGTTGTCTCTGGGACTTTGTGTTTCTTCATAGAATAGCAGCCATAGCACTTCAATGGCAATTGCTGGTGGTGAACGATTTTGTTGAAATCAGGTGACATGCAAGATATTTTACAAATACAGTAAAACCCCTGGTATCCCGCACCCACGGGGATTAGTAGGTGCCGGGTAAGTGAATTTTCTGGTTGCTTTAGATGGTGTGTTATGTGATCGGAGAACTAATGACAAGGCCCACTGATATTTTTACCCATATATTTTCTACAAATTATTTGCCGGATGCTTGAGGTTGCTGATTGCTGGATAACATGGATTTTACTGTACTGTAGCGGGCCAAACAGCTGCGTAGCGCAGCAGGCTGAACCATCACCCGTGCAGCTTGCTGAGTGGCTGCAAAGTGTCGTGGGCCTGGTTGTCGCTCACTCACCTGGCCAGGAAGCTGACGGCGCTGTGGGCCGGGTCACAGCACACTGGGGAGTTGGGTGCTCACCTACAAGATGCTGTGGGGCTCCTGTATCTTTACTTTAAGACACGCGCCCTTCAGGTGAGTTGCAGGCAGGGGGTGATATCACTTCTGGTCCCGGGTGTCCCCGATTGCAAGATTCAGCCGAAATTTGAATCTACAGTCAACATGGGCGCAGCAGACATTCACCTGGCCCCTTTTTGGGCCCACCAGTCTCGAGTGTGGCTGAACCTGGCTGAGACCCAGTTCCGCCTTCGTGGTATAACAGCTGAAGACATTAGGTTTTGGCGCGTCGTCGGGGCATTAGATGCCGCTACAGCAGCTAAAGTAAGTGAATTTATTGGCCACCCCTTGGCAGAAAACTAATACACCAGGTTCCAGCAGTTCCTTCTGAACACCCTGGAATTAACCAGGCATGAATGGGGCATGCAGCTTTTGAATATGGAAGTGCTATGTGACAGGAATCGATCTGATTTAATGAATGAAATGCTTGCGCTAGCAGACAGTCATTCCAATTGCTTTCATTTTGAGACCTTAGTCCTGGCGAAACTCCCAGGTCACATCTCCATACCAACAGCAAACATGGATTTCAGCCATCCCCATGACATGGCCCAGGAGGCTGACAGACTGTACCACACACCAAGGCCCACATACAGCCCGTGTTCTCAGCAGAGACATGCACCAGAGCATTCATTGCCAACTGGATCTCAAGATCTGGAATTCCCACACATGTCACCTCAGACCACGGAGCACAATTCACCTCAGTGTTATGGACTGCCCTTGTGCACACAACTGCATCATACCACAACATACTACCCGCAGTCTAATGGTCTTGTGGAACATTTCCACCAGCACCTCAAGTCTGCACTCAATGCTCGACTCACCGGGCCCAACTGGGTAGACAAGTTGCCATGGGTTCTGCTAGGAATGCGCACCACCCCTGAGGAAGATATGCCAGCGTTGTCTGCAGAAATGGTTTACGGTTCAGTTCACTCGGTTCCAGGTGACATTCACTTCTGGTCTGGACCTGCTTCAGTAGCTTCAACACCATGTAGCAATGAGAAAACTGATTCCAACCAACTGGCATGGAACTTCCAAACAGTATGTACTTCCATTCCTCCTCAACACTGACTTTGTGTTCGTGAGTAGACAAGCCCTAGGGAAACCATTGCAATGGCCATTCGATGGACCTTTCCCTGTGATCAAAAGGGGTGGGGTTGTGTACACTTTAGACATTGGGGGACATTCTTAATTGTTTACTATAGACAGACTCAAACCAGCATATGTTGTCCCTTCTATCCCCATTCACTGCCCTCAGCTGAGGAGATGAAAGCATCTGCCTCAGGCATGCACTATCAGTTCATCTCTTTTGGGCGATTATTCTAGGGTGGGATGGTGTAGCGGGCCAAACAGCAGCATAGCACAGTGGGCCGAGCCATCACCCATTAATTGCATGCTCGGGGTGATGTCACTTCCGATCCTGGGTGTACGGGCTGGAAGGGATTTAAAGGAGGAGGCAAATTTGAATAAAGTATCTTTGCTGACTAACCACTGTGTCTAGTAAATTGATTTAGTAGCTCTACTATTTTCTTGTTTAAATATTAAAATCATAGTCCTACAGGCTCTAATATTCTTTTAATGTAATGAAACATTTTTCTTCTCAAAATCAAAAATTATTACTCATTGCAACATATTCAAAGAAAGTAAAAGGCTTAATCATTTTGGAGAGTTAAACTATCCTTTGAATGTTTGATTGCTTCCAGTGTGGATGGAAATGTTATTATGGTCGTTTTGATTATTAATGTAACTTATATTTTGACAAAATTTTGTTTTGGCTGTACCTGGAGTATTGTGAGCAGAGCCTTTTGAAAGGGTACAGAAGAGATTTACTAGGATGCTGTCCGGATTGTAGGGTATGAGGCATGGTGAGAGGTTGGACGAACTTAGCATGTTTTCTCTGGGGTGTTTTAGGCTCAGGGAAGAATCTTATTAAGTTGTGAGAGGCACAGATAGTAAGGACAGTCAGAATCATTTTCTTCTATAGTAGAAATGTCACATACATTTGTCTCGTACATGTCTATAGTAGAAATGTACGTGCTTCAGAAGGAAAAGTTGGAGGGAGGTAAAGTTTAAAGCAGATTTGTGGGACAAGAGCTTCTACAGAGAGAGTGGTAGGTGCGTGGATCGGTTGCCAGGGGCAGTGGTGGAAGCGGTTATAATATTTAGATTTAAGAGGCATCTAGATACACATATAAATATGCAGTGAACAGAGGGAATATGGCTCATGTACAAGCATCAAACTTGTAGTTTAATTTGGCATCATGTCTGGCACAGACATTATGGGTCAAGACGTCTTTTCCTGTCCTGTCCTGTTACAGCAATAGATCATATTAATTTGGGAAATTTAACAGTAATCAGTTCACTTGAAGCAAAGCTGATACCAACACTATCTTTGAATGTATTTCCCACCACTGTTGGCTCCAAATTTTTAATATCTATTTTTTAAATTTTGGGATACAGTGTGGTAACAGGCCTTCTCAGTCCATGAGTCCGTGTTGCCTAAATTAAGGTAAAGGTTGCATTATTGTCAAGTAATACTACATTTAAAATGAAATTCTTTGACTTTTGCCTGCCAGAAGGCAGACAGAGAGTCACCACTCTGTCCAGCACCCCTCACAGAGACCTACCAATTAAACTATAAGCTCCATATGTTTTTGAAGAGTGGGAGGAAACTGGAGTACCCAGAGGAAACCCACTCAATAACAGGGAGAATGTACAAACACCATATAGAGAGAATGTACAAACACCATAAACCCAGGTCACCGGTACTGTAATAGTGTTCTAGAGTTAGGGAGTGCATTCTCATAGAACATGGTATTTAGAACACAGAACAGTACAGCACAGGAACAGGCCCTTTGGCCCTTGCGTCTGCGTCCAACACGAAGCCCAAGTTAAACTAAAACTCTGCTGCTTGCACAGGGTAAATATCCATCCATGGCCTGCTTATTCATATATCCATCTAGCAATCTCCTAAATGCTACTCTTGTACCTGCTTCCACCGCCAATCTTGGCAGCCCATTCCAGGCACCAACCACTCTTCGCACATTGGTCTCCTTTAAATCCTCCCTACACCCCAACCCTCCCCGCCCCCCCAATCCCGCACTGTGGTGATATGGCTGGATGTACTGGCTGGCCTGCCCTCCGGGAGTTTCCCTACCTTAGCTCCTCCCTTGATCTTTCCCATGTGACCCCTGGCCATAAAGGTCGAGTCTCCTCTCCTTCCCGCTCATTTTCCTAGCCTAGACCCGAGCCAGCAGTCTCTTGCTTAATAACCATATAACTGTTTATGGGACGGAAACAGGCCCTGTCGGCCCTTCGAGTCCGCACTGGTTCACTTGAACAACTCCACTATCTCAACCCTCCTGCTCTCTGCCCATAACCCTCCAATCCCCTCATCTCCATGTACACATCCAACCTTCTCTTAAATGACAGATAATTGTCCTACTGATAGCACCCACCTTTAATGCTTGTTCTCTGGTATTACCCTGGGAAAAAGATTCTTTCTGTTTATCCTATCAACACATCTCATAATATTATTAACTTCTAATGGGTCACTCTTCAGCCTCGAACACTCTAAGGAAAATAACCCAACTTTATCTAACTTCTTGTATCTCATACTCTCTAATCAAGGCAACATCTTGGCAAACTTCTTCTGTGTCTTTCAAGAGGTTCCACATCCTTCCTGTCATGGGGCCACATGGACACACATGGCAGTGACCAATCAACCATTAGAGGGAAAGACAAAGGGAA
The DNA here is from genome assembly GCF_036971445.1 of Narcine bancroftii. NCBI lineage: Eukaryota > Metazoa > Chordata > Chondrichthyes > Torpediniformes > Narcinidae > Narcine > Narcine bancroftii. The sequence continues at coordinate 180,953,041 of NC_091471.1, read as the reverse complement.
TGTCTTTTTGCAATTGCTTATAATTGTTTTGGTATTTTCCTTATCTAAGAGCAGTAGATAACCATCGCATGGTGAGGCTGATAGACTTTTGAATGTTTTGGAAAGGAGTGGTCGGCTCGGAAGACATAATGATCCGGTGAAAAAGTGGGCAAGTCATAGATCAACAACAATCATCTTATTGACTGCAGAAGAAAGAATGGATGGAAATGAGTCCCACTCCCATTTGTGTGATCTTGACATGATTAGAATCATTACAGACAACAGCCTTTGTATTGGAGAAAGCAGCAATAACTTTCACTGCTGGTAGACAAGCCTGGATATTTCATTTCAAGAAATTATAGATTTTCAAAGTAAGCTGTTTTGTAGGTGCTAAACAATAAATAAATAAAATTTCCCACAACTATTATTCTCATAACCTCACTTCTGTTTCTGAGTTTTTAGATTGAATCAGCAATGGGAAAGTTGCATCCAATTAATTCTGTCTTCCCATTGATTTGATGGCTGTGGCTGTAGTCAATTTATTATTGCTGACTTCAATGACTGAATCTTGATGGCAACCTTCAATCTCAATGGAAACATTTGTGTTCCTTCTTTGGAAATGACACATGATTCATGCAGAGATTCCAATTTGAACTGCTTCACTCCATGACATATCTGCTTCCAACACATCAGGGCTAACGTTTGTCTTCTGGATCTTCTATGTCATGTTGTTGTAAAAACATTGGCAGTGGAACTGCAGGCCCTGAAATTACTGCCTCATTTGACTTCACTAATTAGCTCCAGCACTGACGAAAAGGCAGCAAACCAGGGTCGGGTGGAGTGGGGGATGAGGGGAGGGGGGACGAGTGCAGAACAGAAAATCTAGCTATTGACTTATACTGATTTTAAATTAAAAGAAAAACAAGATGGAAAAGAGTTAATTAACTTGTTACTATGGGTTTAATTATATTTGTCATTGAATATATCATTAAATTGGACAGAATTTAATCTTTGATTAGACCAAGGGATTGTCTAATGTAGTGTATCTTAGTTTCTATCTAGAATTATTTTCTAGAAATATTTTTAATTAAGCAAATATGGACATTTTTTGATTTACATTTATATTAATTTGTGATAGGTATATGATATGACCCATTATTTATTACATTAGAAGACTTTGTATGTAGGATTTATGTGTTAAACTCAATAAAAAATATTTTAAAAAGAAAGGAAAAGGCTTAAATAAAAGGAAAATTTTGCAGAGCTAAGAAGAAGTGGTGGAGCATGGGATTAATTGTGAAAATCAAAGTTTAAATCGGATTATACCAGTACAACCAACAAAACAGCATTCTCCAATCCACAGTGCAGAACACACACACAGACATAACACATCTATAGACAAATGAAACATATGCCCACAACATATGTGCATATATTAAAATAAATATTATCATTAAGTGGTAGAGTTATGGAGAGTTGTTTTAGTAGTAATTCAGCAGTCGCTCTGCCCGTGGGAAGGAGCCATTCCTCAGCCTCGTGGTTTGGATCCTGACAGGCGGATGCTACGTGCAGTGTAGTGGGGGTTCTCTATGATTTTTCGAGTAATCTTCAAACATCAATCTGAATAAATCACATCATTGGGGGGGGGGGTTGGTGGGAGGGTAAGGACAGAAGGCAGAGTGAAAGTGAGCTCAGTGATCCCGCCACTTTTATTGTTCTGTGGATTGATCTCTGATCCAATGCTTGACGGCATCCACACAACGCTGTGATGCAGCCAGCCAGAATGTTCTCGATAGAGCTCCTGTAGAAAGTTGACAGAGTGGTACCCTTGCCCATCTCAGCTTTCTAAGCAAGTGCAGTTCCACTGTTGCACCTTCCTGACAAGTGAAGATATTTTGTTTGTCCAGGATAGGTCACTTATTAAGTGGACTCGAAGGAACTTAGTTCTCTTCACTCTCTCCATTAGCAAGCTATTAATATGTAGTGGAGTGTGGTCATTCTTGGTGCTCCTAAAGTCCACAATCATCTCCTTCGTCTTGTCCACATTGAGACTCAAGTTATTCTTGCACCATTTTCCGAGATTTTGCACATCTTCTCTGCATTTCGACTCATCAGTATTGGAATTGGTAAACCCAAACAACTGGAAAAGCCAGATAGCCCAGAAGACCTCCTTCAGTGTTGTGCTGTTCAGTGATACCTTATCACTTAGGTGGTAATTTTACACAGAATAGGGGAATGTAGAAGGGAATGGAATATCATGGGTGCAGAAAATTAATATACAAATATACCCTCCTCCGTACACACACATAGTACCACGTGCTTCTCACATATACATATCCTCTAAATACTAGCCAACATGCATGCATACACACACACATCATATATGTGCACATAACACATCTGTAAACAAATACATGCTAAACCATGCACACTAAAACAGTAAAAACGCAATGCTGGAGAAACTCAGCTGGTCAGTGTACTTTATATAACAAAGTAAAAGATATATAACAAGCATTTCAGGTTTGAGCCCTTCATCAACCTATGGAAAATTTTGGCAAGCTCCCGAACAAAATGGTGGGGAATGAGCATGGTCCCAAAGGCATGAGGTAATACATAGAGAAGGGAAGGAGAGCAGAGCAGCAAGCAGGGGGAGGAGGGATGACTCAGTAAATAGAAAGAAAATGGGGTGGACAGCTAAGGAAAAGAAGACAAGGTGAAGGGGGAGGGGGAATGGAGAATAGGTTGGCAGAAACCAGATGTTAATGCCATCCATTTGGAGAGTGCCCAGACGGAAATGTTGTTCCCCTAATTTATGGGTGATCTTGGTGGGATAGCACACAAGGCCATGAACAGACATGTGAGCATGTGAGTGGGGCATTGAATTGAAGTGGTTGGCCACTAGGAGATCCCTATCACAGATGCTGACAAAGCAAAGGTGCTCAGCAAAGCGACCTCCCAGTCTCCGTCCAGTCTCTCTGATATAGGAAAGGCCACAAAGGAGTTCCAGACACAATAGGTCAGCCCCACAGAAACAAAAGTGAAGTGTTGCTTCACTTGAAAGGCCTGCATGGGGCCCCAAATTATGGAGGAGGGAGGAAGTGCAGCACTTGACCTGCTGAGTTTCTCCAGCATTGTACTTTTACTTCAACCAAGGAGTCTGCTGACTTAAGTTTTTAACTCTTCACAATAAAACAGTAACATTTGCCTGCACATGTGCACAGATACAAAATCCACATCGACACAAACTCTACAGGCACACATTGCTCAAAGAATGTGTATATAATATATGCTTAAACTCATGCATGAACAATAAGCACACACACAACCTATTCTCTCACACAAAACTTTGTAGAGACATGTATGACCTACGCACCGTGGTGTGCTGTTAGAAAGTAACAGACAGACACAAGGTAAAGACTGAACAACAGGCTTTAATCCACAAAAACCTCCACAGAGCCAAGCTGGCTGTGGCTGCAGCAACTCAGTGTGAGGCCTCAGGAGGCCAGTGCAGGCGTATATCCTGGAGGGTGATTGACACCCGACTGGGTGGGGCTTGATCCATTCAGGCCAACTGAATGGCAGCCGGTCAGGTGTTGTCCTGTCCCATTACACTCCTGCAGGTATAGAGGTTTCCCCCTGCAGTCACCTGGTGGTGTACCACCACATTCACCCCCTTCTTTAAAATTGTCCCAGAGAGGTGGGGGGGGGGGGCAGTAACAAGGAATCGCATCCACTATGTGCATACAATATTTACAGATTGAGACGATTCGGCGGCCACTGGGGTCTCTGTGACCATCGTGGGACTGGCTCCTGGTCATTAGTCAGAGGGGAAGGGGGGGGGCTGGCAGCAGGGGTGTGTGTGGCTGGTGTTGTGCCACGCGGAGGGGTGGCCAGGGGGGCCGGGGTCAACGTATGTAGGCTGTATTGGATGGGTGGGGGGGCGGGTTCGTCTTCTAAGGCTGAAGTGGGCCCCTGGTGGTCAAGGAGGCCCTGCGTACCCCATAGCTGCATGGGGACGGTGGTGTATGCCCGGTCAGCATCGTCCTGGTGTGGTGGGTGCTCCTGCTGGTGCCAGGTCCCTGGTGGAGACGGTGTCCTCCCTGCCACTGCCGAACCTAACGTAAGCATAGTTATGGTTTGCATGAAGGAGGAAAACCTGCTCCACCAGGGCCTTGTGTGTTTGTACATGCTTACTCAGAAGCACCAGTCCCAGGGACATGAGCCACGCTGGGAGTGACATTCCAGTCGCTGACTTCCTGGGGAATAAGAACAGATGTTCTTGAGGGGTCTCGTTGGTGGCCGTACGCAGCAGTGACCGAGTGGCATGGAGCACCTCGGGCAGGACGTCCTGCCAGAATTCAACGGCCCACCCTTTTGACCTGAGAGCCAGGAGGACTGCCTTCCAGACGACCCCATTCTCACGTTCCACTTGCCCGTTGCCTCTTGGGTTATAGCTTGTCGTGTGACTGGTCGCGATACCCCTCGCCATCAGCTACTGGCAAAGCTCGTCGCTCATGAAACTAGAACCCCGGTCGCTGTGGATGAAGGCGGGGTAGCCAAACATGGTGAAGATCTGCCCCAGGGTCCGATGACGGTGGCCGTGGAAGTGTCCAGACAAGGGATGGCGAAAGGGAAGCATGAATACTCATCCACTACCGTGAGGAAGTAAACGTTTTGTTTCGTGGAAGACAGGGGCCCTTTGTAGTCCATGCCAAGATCCTCAAAAGGTCAAGTAGCCTTTACAATGTAGGGCTGGGGGTGGGGGGGGAGCGGGAGAAATGGGGTTTACACTCCGCACAGACCCGACAGGCCTCGGTCATCTCCCTAATGTCCCTGATGGTGTATAGCAGATTTCGGAACTTAACGAAATGGTACAAATGGGTGACGCGCAGATGGCAGAGGGACTCATGCAATGCCTGCAACCTGTTGTCATGCATAGACGCGCAGGTTTGAGAGAGAGCATCAGAGGAGTTGTTAAACTTCCCGGGGCGGTACTGCATGTCGTAGCTGTAGGTTGCCAGCTTGACTCTCCAGCACAGGATCTTGTTGTTCTTTATCTTGCTCTTGTGGGAAGTGTTAAACATGAACGCCATGGCCTGCTGGTCCGTGAGGAGCGTGAATCTCCTGCCGGCCAGGTAGTGGCGCCAGTGGCGGACTGCTTCCACAATCACCTGGGCCTCCTTTTCACTGGCGGAGTGCCCTAGCTCGGAGCCATGGAGGGTCCTGGAAAAGAAGGCGACATGGCACGCCTCCCCCTTGGTTGAGGGTAGCAGCGAGGGCCACCTCGGAGGCATCGTTCTCTACCTGGATGGGGAAGTCCTCATCCACAGCCTGCATCGTGGCGTCTACAATGTCTTGCTTGATGCGGGTGAAGGCTGCCTGCGCCTCAGATGAGAGGAGAAAAGTTGTGGCTTGGGCCAGTGGATGGACCTTGTCCGAGAAGTGAGGGACCCACTGAGAGTATTAAGAAAACAGGCCCAGGCATCTGCGGAGGGCCTTTAGTGTGGTGGGGGTGGGGGGGGGGGAGATTTGGGCTGACAATTCCATGGGCCACGATGTACCACAGGATGGCAAGGTGGGTGGTGCTGAATGCACACTTCTGCTTGTTGTAAGTGAGGTTCCGCTGCGCAGTTGTCTGGAGGTACTTTTCATAACATATAACAATTACAGCACGGAAACAGGCCATTAGGCCCTTCTAGTCCGCACCGAACCAAACACCCCTTTCTAATCCCACCTCCCTGCACAATGCCCATAACCCTCCATCTTCTTCTCATCCATATACCTGTCCAACCTTTTCTTAAATAATACAATTGACTCCGCCGCCACTATTTCTCCCGGAAGATCATTCCACACAGCTACCACTCTCTGAGTAAAGAAGTTCCCCCTCATGTTACCTCTAAACCTCTGCCCCTTAATTCTTAACTCATGTCCTCTTGTTTTAAACTTTCCTCCTCTTAACGGAAATAGTCTATCCACATCCATTCTGTCTATCCCTTTCATAATCTTAAATACTTCTATCAAATCCCCTCTCAACCTTCTACGCTCCAAAGAATAAAGACCCAATCCGTCCAATCTCTCCCCATACTCCAGATGTTTAAACCCAGGCAACATTCTGGTAAACCTTCTCTGCACTCTCTCCACTCTGTTTATATCCTTCCTATAATTAGGCGACCAGAACTGCACACAGAACTCCAAATTAGGCCGCACCAACGTCTTATACAATCTCAACATCACCTCCCAACTCCTATATTCCATGCAATGATTGATAAAGGCCAGCATACTAAAAGCCTTCTTCACCACCCTATTCACGTGAGTTTCTACCTTCAGGGAACGATGTACCGTCACTCCTAAATCTTTCTGCTCTTCTGTATTCCTCAATGCTCTCCCATTTACCACATATGTCTTATTCTGATTCTTCTTACCAAAATGAAGCACCTCACACTTATCAGCATTAAATTCCATCTGCCATTTTTCAGCCCACTTTTCTAAGCAGCCCAAGTCCCTCTGCAATCCTTGAAAACCTTCTTCATTATCCACTATTCCACCTATCTTAGTATCGTCTGCATATTTACTAATCCAATTCACCACCCCATCATCTAGATCATTAATGTATATAACGAACAACAATGGGCCCAATACAGATCCTTGAGGCACACCACTGGTCACCGGCCTCCAACCTGACAGACAATTATCCACTACCACTCTCTGGCCTCTCCCTTTCAGCCAATGTTCAATCCATTTGACTATCTCAAAATTTATACCTAAAGACTGCACCTTCCTAACTAACCTTCCATGTGGTATCTTATCGAAGGCCTTACTGAAGTCCATATAGACAACATCCACTGCGCTACCCTCATCCACATTCCTAGTCACCTCTTCAAAAAATTCAATCAGATTGGTCAAACATGACCTTCCTCCCACAAATCCATGTTGAGTGCTCCTGATCAGACCCTGTCTATCCAGATGTTTATAAGTACTATCTCTAAGAATTTTCTCCATTAATTTACCTACCACAGATGTCAAACTTACAGGCCGATAGTTGTCAGGCTTCCTCCTTGAACCCTTTTTAAATAACGGAACCACATGCGCAATGCGCCAATCCTCCGGCACTATCCCCATATCTAATGACATTTGAAAAATTACCGCCAGAGCCTCTGCTATTTCCTCCTTCACTTCTCTCAATGTCCTGGGGAAGATCCCGTCTGGTCCCGGAGACTTATCCACCTTTATATTCTTCAAAAGCCTTAAAACTACACCTTTTGTAATCTCTATATTCCCCATATTTACCCAATTTGCTTTTTTTATCCCACATCTCCCAATATCCTTCTCCTTAGTGAATACCGAAGAAAAGAAACTGTTCAATATCTCCCCCATTTCTCTAGGTTCCACACACAGTTTTCCACTCTGATTTTCTAAGGGACCAATTTTGTCTCTAGCTTTCCTCTTACCATTAACATATTTGTAGAACTCTTTTGGATTAGTTTTCACCCTGCTTGCCATAGTTTTCTCGTACCTTCTTTTAGCTTTCCTAATTCCTCTCTTAAGATTCCTCTTACATTCAATGTATCTTTCAAACATCTCCTTAACTCCATGCTTCTTATATCTAATGTACGCCTCCCTTTATCTTCGAACCAAGTTTCCAATATTCCTTGAAAACCACGGCTCTCTCAAACCTTTTGCTCCTCCTTTTAACCTAACAGGAACATAAAGCTTTTGCACTCTCAAAATCTGATCCTACTGGTCACGGCCGCAGATAGTGACGTTATCCAGATATGGGAACATTGCCTTCAGCTTGTGCCGGTCTACCATGCGATCCATCTCCCACTGGAAGACGGAGACCCCATTCTTGAGCCAAAAGGAACCCAGTGGAACTGGTACAGGCACCTTCCTCCTTAAAGGCAGTGCAGGGTTTGTCCTTCAGGGATTTGGTGATACATAGGAACATAGGAACATAGGAAGTAGGAACAGGAGTAGGGAAAAATGGCCCACCAAGCCTGCTCCGCCATTCAATACGATCATGGCTGATCTAATTTATGACCTAACTCCACCTACCTGCCTTCTCCCCATATCCCCTAATTCCTCTATCATGTAAAAATTTATCTAACTGAATTTTAAATATGTTTAATGAGGCAGCCTCAACCACTTCCCTGGTTAGAGAATTCCAAACATTCACTACTCTCTGGGAAAAACTATTTTTCCTCATCTCTGTCATAAATCTACTCCCCCGAATCTTGAGACTGTGTCCTCTGGTTTTAGTTTCCCCGGCCAGCTCAAAAAACCTTCCTACATCTATCCTATCCATACCCTTCATAATCCTATATGTTTCTATAAGATCTCCTCTCATTCTTCTGAACTCGAGCAAATACAATCCTAGATGATTTAATCTTTCATCATATGTCAACCCCTTCATCCCAGGGATCAACCTAGTAACCTCCTCTGGACCGTCTCCAAAGCCAGTATATCCTTCCTCAAATATGGAGACCAGAACTGGACACAGTACTCCAGTTGCAGTCTCACCAGTACCTTATACAGTTGTAACATTACCTCCCTACTCCTGAATTCAATTCCTCTAGCGATGAAGCCCAACATTCCATTTGCCTTCTTAATAACCTGCTGCACCTGCAACCTAACTTTTTGCGATTCATGCACAAGCACTCCCAAGTCCCTTTGCACAACAGCATGCTGTAGTTTTTCCACCCCCCTTTAAATAATATTCAGCTCTTTTATTTTTCTTGCCAAAGTGGATAACCTCACACTTATTAACATTGTACTCCATCTGCCAGACCTTTGCCCACTCATCCAGCTTAACTATAACCCTCTGCAGACTCTCCACATCCTCATTACAATTTGCTCTTCCACTCAATTTGGTGTCATCCGCAAACTTGGCTACACCACATTTTGCCCCCTCCTCCAAGTCATCAATGTAAATGATGAACAGTTGTGGGCCTAACACTGAGCCCTGCGGCACCCCACTTACCACTCTCTGCCAACCTGAAAAACTCCCATTTATCCCGACTCTCTGCCTCCTGTCAGACAACCAATTTTCAATTCAGGCCAATATACTTCCCCGGACTCCACTTTCCTGTAACTTACTGATAAGTCTCTTGTGCGGCACCTTATCAAACGCTTTCTGGAATTCCAAATATACAACATCAACCTGTTCCCCTCTATCTACCGCACCCATTATATCCTCAAAGAATCCTAACAAGTTTGTCAAACAAAATCTTCCCTTTCTAAAACCATGCTGCGTCTGCCCGATTAAACCCTTACGTTCCAAAAGTTTCACTATTTCATCTTTAATGACGGCTTAAAGCATTTTTCCAACCACAGACGTCAAGCTAATTGGCCGACTTCAGGTCAATCGTGGAGAAAATCCGGTGGCGGGCAATTTCATTGACCATGTCAGCAATCCCCGGCAGGGGGTAGGCATCCAGCTGGGTGTACTGATTGGTGGTCTGGCTGCAATCCACGACCATTCTCGGCTTACTTCCCCCTTTGACCACCAGGACTTGGGCTCTCCAAGGGCTGTTACTGGGCTCTAGAACGCCTTCCGCCAGGAGGCGCCGTACTTCCGCCTTGATGAAGTCCCTGTCTGCAGCTCAATACCGCCTACTTCTGGTGGTGATCGACTTGAAGCCTAGCGCAAGATGTGGGAAGAGCACCGGTGGGGTGATGCGCAGTGTGGAGAGGCCGCAGGTTGGCCGGGGCTGGTAGGTTGGCGTGCTGTGCAATGTGAGTGGAGTTTGGGGCCCCCCGAAGGCAAGGGTGACATTCTGCAGGTGGCACTGGAAATCCAGACCCAGGAGGAGAGGTGCACAGAGTTTGGGCATGCCCAAGAGCCTGAATCCTGTGTAAGTATCCCCTCCCTCTGTTATATTGAACGAGCAGCGCGCGAGGGTACCAACAGTCTTATCCTTGGTGGCAAGGGCAATCGAGCAGGTGGTGGGGTAGACCTTTAACCTTTGGGAGTGGGCCACACTTAGATGAATGAAGCTCTTGGTGCTGCACTGTCCAACAGGCACTTTGTTACCTGCCTGTTGACTTGAACATCCATCATCGAGTGCCCGAGATCGTGGGAAATGCCCCTGGTCAGCGTGTTGGCGGTCAGGACAATCTCGGAGTTGGAGTCGTCACAATCTGGAGGGATGGAGAGCGTCGATAAGGCGGCCTGGTTAACACCCATGTTGACCACGTTGCCACCGGTCGCTGGGTGCGGTGTGCGGCAGCTGATGGCACTTGGAGGCATGGCGAGCGTCGGTAGGGCGGCCTGGTCATCGCCTGTGTTGACCACGTTGTTCTCAATGTCATTGGGGGCCCCCTATGTTGGGCACTGCCTGGCTGAAGATGGCGGCAGTCCGTGGGGAGCCGTTGCATGGCTGGCCTCCTTCCCCAGCCATGTCCGCTGCGCGGGGGAAGTGACATCATCACGGCCAGCGGCAGTCACGTCATTACGTCAGCTGGAACTGACGTCTTGCCGTGAGCTGGAAGTGATGTCGCTGTAGTTCTCAGCGAGCGGCGAGGGTGAGTGCTGGTGCAGATGCTCGGGGCACATGCTGCGACGGTTGCTGGTGGGGCCGGATGTTGCGTGGTCAAAGTTGGAGAAGACAGAAGTCGTCGCGGGGACAATAGCACCAATCTCGTGCACGTGGGGGGGGGTCCTATGGGGAGGTAGAGAGGTCATAGAGGGCCACTGAGCTGCCAGCAGGTTTAGAGAGGCACACTTTTGCAAAGTGGCCTTTCTTGCCACATCGGGAACAATACAGGCTCCTAGCTGGGCTGTTTTGGTGTGATCATCGACCTGACCCGCATCAGGATCCACAGTACTTACAGGGGTGCCGGGCTGCAGCAATGTTTTCCTCCCCAATTCAGCCTGTGGCTGGAGCTGCAGTGTAAGAGGGCCATGAGGGTGCCCGGAGAAACCCGGAATTGAAGGCTTCAATGTGCAGGGCTGCTGCATCCAGGGTTTGGACCACTTCCACAGTCCTGGTTAGGGCTTAGACGTTGTCCTCCAGCAGCTTCTACCGGATGGGCCTCAAGTATAGGCCTTGGACGAAGGCGTCCCGGATCAGCCTCTCGATATCCTCTACACCTACCCCGGGTTCAGCCAGACACAGTCGGGCCAACTCTCGCAAGTGTCCCAGGTAAGACTCAACCGCTCCCTGCGTTGCTGGGCTCGGGTGTTGAGGAGGTACCTTGCACAGACCATATTCATGGGAGGCTTGTACAAGTTCTCAAGAGTTTCCATTGCGCTCTTGTACATGGTGCAGCCTTTGGTTACCTGGAAGGCTCGGGGACCCAGCTTTGACCGGAGTAGGACCAACCTCTTCCGATTGGAGTCCAGGATGTCGCCCTTGTGTGCCTCATTGATTGCCTCGACCGCGTGCTGCCAGATCTCGAAGCATGTCTGGACTTCCTGGTGGTGTGGATCAACCTCGAGGCTCCTTGCACACAGGAGTTTTTCCATGGCAGCCGTGGGAAAATTTTGTGGATTAAATTGTGGTGCGCTGTTAGACAGAATCAGACACACACAAGGTAAAAACTGAAAAACAGGCTTTAATCCATAAAAACCTCCACAGAGCCAGGCTGGCTCTGACTGCAGCAACTCAGTGTGAGGTCTTGGGAGGCCGGCACAGGCTGATATCCCGGAGGGTGATTGACACCCGACCGGGTGGGGCTTGATCCATTCTGGTCGACTGATTGACAGCCGGCCAGGTGTTGTCCTGTCCCCTTACACTCCTGCAGGTACAGAGGTTGCCCCCTGCAGAAGGCCGGTGGTATACATCGTACACGCACATACCATACAAGTTGAAGAGTCAGAATACTGGAAGAAGATTGAGAATCTGATTGGGTGGTGCCAGAACAACAACCTAACTCTCAATGTCATCAAGACCAAGGATCATGTTATTGATTTTAGGGAAGGGAGGCCAATGGACCACTAACCTGCTGGCATTGATGGGATGGAGGTGGTGAGTTACTGTAAATCAATACTGTATGTCAGGAGAGGTCTCCTGCCAGCACATCAAGGCATCTATGAAGAAGGCATACCCTGGCTCTGCTTTCTGATAAGTCTGTGGAGATTTGGCATGTGGTTGAATATTCTATCAAACATCTACAGGTGCACTGATTGGTTGCACACAGCCTGGGTTGGGAATTCGACTGCCCAGAAATATATGAGGCTACAGAGGGTAGCAAACATAGCCAAGTTTATCACAGGCTCTGTTCTCCCATGCATTGGCGAGATCTATGTGAGGCACTGCCTCAAGAAGGCAGCCAACATTGTAAAGGAACACCCATCACATCTCATTTCACTGCTGTCTTTGGATAGAAGGTACATAAGGTTGAAGTCCAGCAACTCCAGATTCAAGAAAAAATTCTTTCAAATGGCTCTTGAATGTCACCTTGTTGCATCAACCATGGACTGTTCCAACACTACAAAAAAGATTGTTTGCACGATTGTAACACCACATTTTTTTTTGCGCTGTCGTACTGTGACTTTGAACAAAACCGGACAAGCAATTGATGTCGTTTCAGGAAATAGTGGCACAGCAGGGACATGGGCTCCGTCCTTCATCCACAGTGACCAATCCCTCTTTGGGCTTCTGCATGAGGATCAGTACTTCATCTTCATAGGGACTTGTTGCAGGTTTCGAAACTCAACATGGAACACAATAATATCAGACAATATAATTTCTTTGTTTGTTTCAGAACAAGTCAGCCCAGCTAAAGGTTACTCACCTGTTATATTAAGCTGTATTTTTTTCTCTCCAATTACACTGCCTGGTCAGCTGGACATTTTCTGCAGCTTTTCACACACACACACAACCATGCTACTTTCATTCTCAACCAAATGGCTTCACCAGAAGCTTATCCTTAATGGCATCTTGTCCTGCTCGCACCCTGCAAAAGACTTCCTATTTGTCTAATTCTTCCTTCCCTCACTCTCTCTTTTTTCACCTTTTCTTCCACAATTCTGACAAAGGGAATTTGACCTCAAGTGCTTCTCTTTCCAAGGATTCTGCCTGACCTGGTGATTATTTCTAGCCTTTTCTGTTTTTTTTTTAGATTTTCAACAACTTCAGGCTATTTTGATTCTTGGATCCATCCACCAAAAGTATGGTCTTGGTTTGAAAGTGATTGGTGACTATAGTGTCAATCATCAGACATCACTGCGGTGGGACAGAGACCTAGGTTTGATTTTGATTTCCAACCGTCCATGTGAATTTTTCCTGTTCTCTCTTAGACTGTGTGAGTTTCCTTCAGGTACTCTAGTTTCTTCCAACATCCCAAAATATGCTGGTTGCTACGTTCATTTGTTTCCATAAATTATCCCTGGAGTAGAAGGCTGGTCAGGCAATAAGGGAGGTGTTACTGGTCTTGAATGAAATAATACGTTACAGAAAAATAAGTGGAAGAATGGGAATGATGGTGTGTATGTATTGTATGAGCTGGCCTGCCCCCTGCACCTGTGACTCCTCCTTCTCGGAAATCCCTGAAAAGCTTCTCAACCTTTTTATTTCCACTCCCATACCACTTTAAGTATTCCCAATGCCATAGGTGCTCTGTGATTAGTAAGGGATTGCTTAAGGTGGTATGCAGGTGGAAAGAAAAAATTTGAAAACCACTGTTTTAATCGTACCTAATTGACTCGTTATGTGCATGGTTTCATAACTCCAAAGGAAATGGGCCAATGACAATTTTTATCCAGCAAAATATTTCAGTAACAATTGGGTCTAGAGCAGTGATTCTCAACCTTCCCTTCCCATTTACATACGACCTTAAGCAATCCCTCACTAATCACAGAGCACTGATGGCATAAGGATTACTTAAGGTGATATATCAGTGGGAAGGGAAGGTAGAGAATCATTGCTCTAGACCCAATTGTTTCTCAAAAATTGATACTGAAGTATGTGAGGGGAAAGAAAAAGGTTGAGAACTACTGCTATAAAGGCTGTTATGTCCAAACTCTTTCCTCAGTATCGGGCCTGCAATGTGAGAAATGTGTTGATGTCTTAAGGTTATTAAAGCTTGTTAAAACTCTTTGTCTAATGTGGTTGATCGATAGCGCTAGAGATGGGAATGTTCCAAGTGCCAGCAGAGATTTGATCATCTCAATGGCCTCATTTTATGCTATAAGAAAATATGAGGCATTTGAGATGCTCCTGCTGTGGTCAAGGTAAGTGATGAACCTTCAGTATGATTATATTTATGTTTTGTTTTGTTTCTGAATGTCTGAGTGATACTCCAAAATTTCAAAACTGTTTCATGCAGCATTTCATATGGGGTAAGTAGTGGTCAAGTGGAGGGATTGTCAATGAGGGAATCATTTTGGAGATATGTAATGGTATGGATTGTATAGAGTCATTGGCTGGTAAAGACATGGGCTGGCCCTCCTTCTGATGACAGTCTCCCCTGGACTCCTCCTCTGTGGCCTAGGCCATAAAGGTCGAGCCACCTCTCCCTTCCCTGCACTTGCCTAGCTTGGATCTGGGCCAGCCTATCGTTCCCCTCAGTCTTTGTCCTTGTGATTATTGGGGCAACTGGTAGCGCCCAACAAGATAGTAACCAGAATTGTATATTTTAAAGGGTTTATATGGAGAAGGAGAGGGATGGATCATGAATGGTCCATCTATGCATAGATTGTTCATGTTGTCCTGAATTGGCTCTATTTTTCCACGGTTATTATTTTGATCTCAATATGCCTATGCCAGTTATAAAGGTTTAAAGTGTCCAGGTTCTCAGTCAGGCCTTCCATTGTACGCCCATCAGTCCCCTCCTGCAACAAGGCATGACAAAGTCCTTGCCCTCCTTCTGAGCAATCTAGAAGGCTGATATTGCCCTCCTCCAGTGACCTGGGATTGTCCCTCCAACCCTAGCTCCTGTGCACTTGTACCTGGACTCTCACCTGTACAATTTTCACCCCTACTTTTTCATTTAGGAAATGAGCAGTGTTAGTTCCAAATTGACTGCTCTGGCAGGACCACTTTTGGCTTCTTTTTATTTTCACTGTCACCTCCTCCTCTGAAAGATGGGATGTCTGTTCTTCATTATCAGAAGTAAAATGAAGGCTCATGTTACATTCAGCGATGTGGAGAAATTAAGAAGTGCATGTTCACACTAATTGCACCATGAATATCAGAAGAGATTGTGAAAAGTGAACTGAAGCAGTGTAGCATTAACTTAATGGGCTTAATAGCCTCCTTTATATGTCATTGGAAAATAATATCCGGTTTGTGGATAGCCCCATTGTCAGTGACCTCAATCCCTATAGATATTAGGCTTCAACGATAATGAGCATGAGTGACAGCACTCTTTCCTCATGATGGTTAAAACTTGCAGATCACCTTGTCCTCCTTCATTTCTCTCTTTCTTTATCTTTCCATGTATCAAATTTACCTGGAAGAATGAGGATATGTGTCAGCGAGATTCCTGCAGTATGTTGGGGTAATTTAGTTGCCATGGTTCAAGAGCTGTCAGGGTATGCATTCTGCGAGCTGTGGATGTAAAGCTTGTCATGATCCAAAGTGTGTGAGGCTGAGGTTAACCATGCAATTAAAGGCTCGAGTACTGAAGCAAACAAGGTGTCTTTGCAGAGTCTTTCCAACATTTTAGGCTTTCTTTGCTTTGTTGATGAATTATGGGGTGTGATCAATTGAGCAGTGGATAAAACTGTGGTGATTGATGATGAATTTATTGACTTTGAGTGGGACCATCAAACATCTTCCTTCAGTGCATCTAAATTGTTGCAGCTAAATTCCTGGCACTGCCACTCTGCGATTGTTCCTCTTCCCAGTTTCCTGTCTGAACTTTGGAAAAGGTCTCTTCTGTTGTACCATCCTCACAAAGACATAGTAGAGTACTTGAAGACCTTGGTATATACCTCCTTAAATGGCAGGACATTGTTGTAACTTCCACTCTTCATTGGCTCTAGATGGCCAAATGAAGCACAGATCTTGTGTCTCATTTGGCCATCATTGGTCACATCAGGTAACTGGGAACATAAATAGTTTGTCAACTACATAGTCATTTTCTAATTAATACAAATCACCCTTTCCAAGTCAAAATAAAAGCAATTTCAAATATAAATTCTCATTCTTTTATGTAATAAATTGTAATACTCAGAAAGTCTTCAGAAATATTACATTCTAAATGTCATGTTTCATGCTTACCTTTCCTTTTTATTGTTTCATAGTCCATTTTTTTTGCCCCTCTCTTTATGTCTCTTTCTCCACTGATTTAAATCCTGTTCATCCTTTTTCACTTCATTTTTCAGACTCTTTCTCAAATCCCTGGATGAAAGAAGCTGTTGTGTCTGGTGATAGTACCAGTGGGAGGTATGATGAGTTTCTAAGTGGGGGCGGGAGGAAGGGTAGTTCTTTAATGGTACATTGGCTGTGTTAGAAACAAGTGGACTGGACCTGTTGAGCAGCTGACGGAAACTTAATATTAGTAGAAGGTAGAGCCATGGTGTGCTCCACTTTCAGGTTGGGGGTGGGGGGGGGAGTTGTGGTGCAATAGAAGCCTCCAGAATCCCTTAATCAAAGCAGGAGCTGATTCGCTGATATCTTTATTCCCTGCTCACACACCCAAAACTGTAATAGAATTTACTTGTAGGTTTCTATGCTTCTGGTCTCTGTTTAGCACTGAATTTTCAACTGCTCTGGGCTACATTGGCAAATGGGATTCCAGATACTTTGAGAAACCAGCATTTGCTTGTTAAAATTGCCTTTGTCAACAAGTAACTTTGGAAAATATCCTTGCCCACTTATGCCAGACAAACTAGCTCATGAAAATTCTTTTTGATAAAACTGATCTCTGTTAGGCTGGTTATGGATGCTTCATTTCAAAACCATTTCTGGAAATAATCCTTGCCAGCTATAAGCAGATTATTGTTACTAACTTAATTTAAATGTATGGAATACATTAAAAAACATTTCTTTATTGATTTTAAATTTTCCGTCGATTTCTGTATCTTCCATATGTTTATGTCACCTTGATCTTGATTGGGTATCTTCATATTGCCCAAGGTTGTGAACTTCCTCAACTGTGTCCACATCCAAGGCCACTAATGATCAATGTGGGTCTCCTCCACATTATGATAGGGAGACCTTTGGCTTAACACTTGGTGATTTAATCCTTTTGAAAACCTGAGGGGAAGAAAGGTGACAGTGTGGTCACAAAATTTCATTAAAAATGAACATAATGCATTAAATT
The DNA here is from genome assembly GCF_036971445.1 of Narcine bancroftii. Classification (NCBI taxonomy): domain Eukaryota; kingdom Metazoa; phylum Chordata; class Chondrichthyes; order Torpediniformes; family Narcinidae; genus Narcine; species Narcine bancroftii. The sequence continues at coordinate 180,935,851 of NC_091471.1, read as the reverse complement.
AAGCTGTTCTTGACATATGGGTTTCTATTGCATTATATTCATAAAATGAATAAATGCATATCACTGATATGTAATAGAAGAAATGTTGGATATTCTAACAATTTTAATACTGTTCCAAATAAGTAGCACCATTTGCTTCAAATGGATGAATAATATGATGTTCAATTATTTTTGCAAAGGAAGCCAAAAATATTATTGCATGTGGTTGAACAGGAAGCACGCTTTACGAAACTGTATTTGCTTGTAAGAATAGTGCCCTTGTCTGTTTCTTTTTGGGCAGTTTGTGGCAGCAGAGTCCCCGTGCTGCGTCACTGAATGTAGCTCTTGGTAGCCGTGCATGAATGATGTATTATCAGTGTAGCTGGTGAGTGTTTATGTATTGAAGCTCTGAGGTGACCATGAAGTACTCCAGTGAGGTCTGGAGCTTGTTTTTCAGATTTTCGTGATCATTTCCTATGCCACTTGCTGTAGGCCCCAGTGACTATTTTAAATAGTGGTGGTTCATATATAACATGGGACCTTTGACCTATTCATCGTTTTTCATCTCCTTATTCACAACAGTCGGGGTATGACTAATGTCTTTTCATCTGTCTATCATGCTTTTATTTCACTAATCTTTGTATTTTCTATTCTGTTTCTCCAGGAGGGCAATCGTACTTGGGTGCAATTCACTAATGTTGAGGGACATTTATATCGGTATTATTATTTCTGAAAAAAAATCCTTCCTTCAAAAAAAAATTGTGAAAACACATTTGTGCTTGTTTTCACAGGTGTTTGTACTTGGAGAAGGGTTGGCCACAGCCTCGGAGGTTCTACCACACAGCACTGTGCAGAGTTGACTGTGCTGTGGGTCCTTTAGTTGTTAACAGTAGGTAAGAAGTTTAACAGATATTAATCATCTATGCATTACTCAGAGCTGTATTTTAATTTCTGGCTGTGAGCACAAATATTGTACAGGGATAGAATTTTATTTTGTTTTGTGTGAGAAAAGAATATATGACTCAAGTAAAATACATAAATGGGTTTTAGGAATTGTATCACCTTGACCAGCTTTGAAGTTTTTAGCTCTTGGATCAATCGTTGTAGAAAATATTATTTACTTCATAAGATTGATTGTTTGGTATTCCATGATATTATATCGACAAAGCACTTGCCTCTCATTACATTATTTTCTACTGTATCCAGTGAGGGAGGGGAATCAAAGGAAAACTGGAATTGCAAAGACCACAAATAAAAATCAGAACTGTTGTTCTATAATTTTACATTTTTATATAAATTCAAAAATTAATGGAAACAGTCAGCTGATCAGGCAGCCAATGAACAGAAAGAAACAGAATTACTATTTTAGATTCAGAACCTTATCTTGGACTTCTCATCAACTGTACACATTGGCCTTTCTCTCCTTCCATGTGTTCATAGAATTCCTGGATCTTGTGTGACCAGTAAGATGTTTTATTCAATGAAGACATCCAGTTGAAACAGTTTCATTATGCGTGTCCATGTTCATTTGGGAACAAGACTTCTAAATGCTGAATGAAATGCTGCTATTTTCAAAGTACCAACTTCAAAAATTCTCATCTACAAAAGCTTTTATTGCACATAAATGCAGGCCTACTAGAGTGTTAACTTTAAAAAGAAACAATGGTAATATCCAAAATGTACCCAGTGCTTTCTATGAAAGAGGTGAGAGACAACATCTGTTACAATTATTATTATTGCTGGCCTGGAATTTACAAGATTTTTATTGTCTCAAAATTGTGTTTAAAAATCTTTATGGAAAGATTTTTTAAAATTAACACATCCATGCAAAGCTTTGCATGACTTAAGTGCAGAGCGAAAATTGAGTCTCATTTACACAAGTGCCCCATATACTTTGCCGTTTGCAAATTTTCATGGGCGGAAAATGATGTTGCTCATGGTCACCTCCATGCATGAATTGCTGTTATGTGATTCCAACAGGGAATACTATTTTCTGGGAGTGCTAATTTGTAAATTATTTGGTATGTAAATGCTTCTGCCAAATTGGACCTTGTGCTGTTCTGCAATAGCCAGGAGCACTTCATGTAATAACGTATTAACATTTAAGATGAAATTCAAGAGTGATACTAATTATTTTATTTTTTGTTGTGAAGTGCAGGACTTAACCACCAGAATATTAATTTCAGCCTTGTGCCTTGGACTACAAAAGGAAATCGTATTAAGCCTGTTTTTGAAGGCAAAGCAAATGCCAGCAGGTTCATTTAGTTAGCCTCGTAAAGTCAAATTAACAGTAGGTTCTCCCCACTGCTGGTTGCCACAGCCAGCTCAGGCTCTCAACAGAGCAGTGAAGAGTGTGAGCTGTTTTTACAGCTGAAAGTAAGATGAAATACCACAGCTCACCACCCTCAATTTCCCCTGTCCTTGTGCTCATTGTAAGCTGTTAAACTTCATGAAATGCAATGCTCAATGCATAAACAACTTGTGGAAAAACATGTCTATATTTGTCTAATGTAGAATTACATAAACTAGAGGACAAGATAGAAGCGGTCTTTATTGTTAGCAAATTGTTAGTATTTCTGTATTTTTGATATCTTAAGTTGTATTAAAATCATCTGGTTAAATTATAGGCTTACTGTATTTACTTAAAATTGTGGAGTCTGTAAACAGTAGCTTTGTTTTGTGCAATCCAATTTGATCAATTCTCCCACAAAGCTTGGAATCAAGAAAATATTCTTCTTGTCATTTAACAACAAGAATTAAGAGATATGTAACTAATTGTTGTTCAAATATTTTACGCAGACCAAGATGGCCTGCAAATGCAACACAAAGGCACGAGGAAACCAGACATCTGTACTATCGAATAATTTGGCCAGTGGTCATCCAGGTAGATTTAATTATTAACACAAATATTATGATTGGTGGATCAATTCATTTGTATACTACAAGAAACAGAAATCGAAAAAGCTTTGAGTTTCCCAGATTTGGTCCAAAGATTGAGTTACTTTCTCAAAGTCAAGTTGGCAATACGCACCCTATATTTTTTTTAGCACAACGTTGAACTGGCTTCTTGATTAGTCTCCTCTCACTCCTGCATGCATGGATTTTGAAAAAGGCTTCGAGTGATAGCCCCTCACAGTTGAGAAGTATTCCTGCAGTTGCAAATAAAGAGAGATCAGTGGGGCATCAAGAGCCCTGGGGGTTAATTTCCTTGACTGTTTTGGTCCAAGAGAAGACCTAATGCCTGCATTACACCCAAACTTCTTTAAGCTTTTATTTTAAAGGACTTTGTTTAAATAAAAGGGAAAAAAAATCACCATGAGGTATTCTGCTTTAATGGGTGGGTCAAGAGAATGAAGAAGTCTTTGTGTTGCTGGTGAGGGCCTTTAAATTGAGAATGACTGAAGATCCTATAGGAGTGACAAACAGCTGTAAATTCAGTGAAGGAACAATTCCAGGAGGCTCATGCCAATGACTGAGATGCACAAGAGGATCAAAAGGCATGGCTGGAAGCTAGAATCTGGTTCCAGAGGTAAGAGGAATGATCACATCAGGAGTGCCCGAGGTGCTAAATCCAAGTGGGTTGAAAGACCAAAAAATTGGAAGCAAGCAAAGCTGGAAGCAAGCCCAAAGGCAAACTCTCAGGCCAAGCACAGACATAGAAGGACCCGAGTCCTTCCTCAGGAACGCTGGAAATGCGGCAGTCACCTGAATAAAATGCCATGGGGAGGGGTGGAGGGGAAGGAGAAGGAGCATAGCCAACAGGCAACCTCTTAGTTCCTCTGCCTCCACTCCATCTGCTCCCAAGATGAGGTCTTCCATTCTCTGACATTTCAGATATCCTCCTTCTTCAAGAATGTGATTTCCCCCCAACTCCCATTAATTTACTCCTCACCCCCATCTCTTCTATCTCCCGCACGTCTGTCCTGGCGTTCTTAATTCCCCCCCCCCCACACACCCAAGACACAATAAGGACAGGATTCCTCTTGTTTGCACCGACCATTGCATCAGCCTCCATATCCTTCTCAATTTCCACCACTTACAATGTGATCCCACCTCTAGACAAATTTTCCCCTTCAAACTCCTCTCTGCTTTCTGAAGGGATCTCTCCCTCTGTGACTCCCTTGTCCATTTATCCCCTCCCACAATCTCCTCCTTGGTACCTACACCTGTGACCACAAGACCTGCTACACTTGCACCTATACCTCCTCATTCACCACTATTTGGGCCCCCAATCAGTCCTTCCAAGCAAGGCAACATTTCACCTGTGAATCTGTGGGGGTCATTTATTGCATCCAGTGCTCCTATACAATGGAGAGATTGGATGCAGATGTGTAAGTTAATCAGCTTGGAAAGCAAAATGACTTCAAGTATTTACAACATGGAACACAAACTGAACAGAAAATGACAATTAATATTGAAACAAAATATTACAAAAATAAGGTGAAGAAATTAGGTTAAGAAGCAAGAATTATGAGCAGGTGTAAGTGCTTTCACTATATGTAGGCATTTTGGCATCATACTTTCCTACTTCATTGTTTATTTTAGTTGAACTTATTTTCCCTTTTGTTCTTTTCATTCTTCACCACATAACTATTCATCTATGACCGCAATCTTAATGAAAAACTTACCGATGTCTTTCAACTCTGGTGACAAGCAGTCAGCTTGCAAGAAAATTTCAGGCGACTTATATGGAATTTTCCTTCCATTAATGTCAGTGGATGGATACTCACAGATCAAACCTCATGCAATTTTGTTGTTAAGTTGCTCAGTGTCAAAGGTTAATGTAAAGTCTTTGAATATTTTTTTTTTCCCTTCATTTCTCTTCAGCTCTGGATGGAAACATTCTTAGTTTCTAGAGTGTTCTGCCTTTAATTAGAGACTATCTCTCCTGTGGACAGTTGGATTGACTTCCATAATAAATTAAATTAATTTTGCAGCCAGTACTATTTGATCCAAAGAAATGGTTTAGCTGTTCCCTTTCTTCCATAATTCCATTCATTGCATTCCAGAGATCTGAAATATTATACATGGAGAGAAAATGGCAATACGCCTTTGAAAGAAACAAGAACAGTTTCATTCTTTGCCGTGGCACATAATCATATCACGGATTGACAAAGAGTGTAAGACAACACTTCACCTTCATGTTGTGATTAATCCCTTCCACAGATGGGACAAGTTACTTATCACTCTAATATGGCAAGCAACTCCAAACCACTTGGAAAGAAATCTGAGCAGTGATTTTTGGCAATGAGAGGGAAAATATGCTGTCAGGATGAAACCAATAAATATTTCTGTCAACGCTTTAGCAGAAGAATGATGACAGATATAGGTGAGAGATAGGGAAAATGTGAGGCACTATATAACAGTCTCCATTTATTAAGCTAAATGTGTAAACAAGAAGTAATGGTTTCCAGGTCAAGACAAAGACCTAAGCTGCTGTCCAAATGGGTACAAAAAAAGAATTAATATTTCATTGGAACACAAGGAAAATCTACAGAGAAGAATAACTGAGTCAAGTAGAACATCTACATTAGTCACAATGAATGTTGTTCAAGTTTACACTGCAGTACGTATAAATTGATTTCTCTGGTTGAGGTCAGGACACCTATCTCCATTAGTTTCTCTTTCCACCAGCAATCAATCTTCACACACATTTGCCTGGAGGCTGACAAGGACTTGTCCTGTCCCAGTCTTTCTCCTCATCAACATTATGCCTTTCAAATAATCTGTGATGAAGATATGTGATCATTTTTCACTTGTAATGACAGAAGCCCTGACTCTTTACACAGACGTCATCCAAACCATCTCTGTGCTACCAGACACCTCGTGTGTTGAGCACCAGCTTACTTCAAGTATTTTTTTTTAATTAAATCTTCGAACTCAATGCAACCACCTTGGTAAGGTAAATGGTGATTCTAATTCCCACCACTCTCTTGAAGTGAATGAGACAATGCTACATTGCACAACCCCACCCCACCATGATGTTCTGACCTCACAGGTCTCCTTCACAAAGGCCACCGACTTTTGACTTTGCTATTCTGAGGTGCCTATGCTTTGAGAAGCACCTCCATACAACCTCCTGGAGTTTTTACATATGAACGTAGGAAGTAGGATCAGGAGTAGGCCAAAAATGGCACATCGAGCCTGCTCCGCCATTCAAAAAGGTCATGGCTGATCTAATTTATGACCTAACTCCACCTACCTGCCTTCTTCCCATATCCCCTAATTCCTCTATCATGTAAAAATTTATCTAACTGAATTTTAAATTTGTCTAATGAAGCAGCCTCAACCACTTCCCTGGATAGAGAATTCCAAACATTCACTACTCTCTGGAAAAAACTATTTTTCCTCATCTCTGTCCTAAATCTACTCCCCCGAATCTTGAGACTGTGTCCTCTTGTTTCAGTTTCCCCAGCCAGCTCAAAAAACCTTCCTACATCTATCCTATCCATACCCTTCATAATCCTATATGTTTCTATAAGATCTCCTCCCATTTTTCTGAATTCGAGTGAATACAATCCTAGACGATTTAATCTTTCATCATAAGTCAACCCCTTCATCCCAGGGATCAACCTAGTAAACCTCCTCTGAACCGCCTCCAAAGCCAGTATATCCTTCCTCAAATATAGGAACATAGGAACATAGGAAGTAGGGACAGGAGTAGGCCAAAAATGGCCCAATGACCATGCTCCGCCATTCAATACGATCATGGCTGATCTAATTTATGACCTAACTCCACCTACCTGCCTTCTCCCCATATCCCCTAATTCCTCTATCATGTAAAAATTTATCTAACTAAATTTTAAATATGTTTAATGAGGCAGCCTCAACCACTTCCCTGGTCAGAGAATTCCAAACATTCACTATTCTCTGGGAAAAACTATTTTTCCTCATCTCTGTCCTAAATCTACTCCCCCGAATCTTGAGACTGTGTCCTCTCATTTTAGTTTCCCCGGCCAGCTTAAAAAACCTTCCTACATCAATCCTATCCATACCCTTCATAATCCTATATGTTTCTATAAGATCTCCTCTCATTCTTCTAAACTCGAGCGAATACAATCCTAGATGATTTAATCTTTCATCATATGTCAACCCCTTCATCCCAGGGATCAACCTAGTAAACCTCCTCTGGACGGTCTCCAAAGCCAGTATATCCTTCCTCAAATATGGAGACCAGAACTGGACACAGTACTCCAGGTGCGGTCTCACCAGTACCTTATACAGTTGCAACATTACCTCCCTACTCCTGAATTCAATTCCTCTAGTGATGAAGGCCAAAAGAAGATGAATTAGCACCAAACAAGATGAGTGTGAGGGCCCTGTTATATGGCCACAGGGAAGAAACTGTCTTTAAGTCTTCTCCCCAAAAAGAGGAGGGAGAAGAGAGTGTGTCGGTTTTGTGGTGTGTTGCCTACCTTTCCTAGACAGCAGAAAGTGTAGATGAAGTCTATGGAGGGAGCAAAGGTTTCCTTGTGTCCAGAAGTGCATTCACTACCTTCTGCTGTTTCTTGCAAATCTAGAGAAGAGCAACTCCCATATTACAGATGATTTTGATGATGTGAGTGAGCCTTGGGATTGCTTGCCAATTTTTTTTTCACTTTCCACTCCCATTTCTTAGATTTATTTGTTTGTGGCACAGAGTCATACAGGCAGAAACAGGCCCTTTGGCCCACTGAGTCTACACCAACCATCATCATCCCGTTTATAAGAAATCCCATTTTTTTTCCAATCCAAATTCTCATCAACTACCATAGGTTCTCGTGCAGACCTACACATGAGTAGAATTTGACCAACCAAGTTGAATGTCTGTGGTCTGGGGAGGGAAATGGCGCACCCAGAGCAATGGATTCCATTTCGTTTGGTGGAGCACGCAAAATGACGACACCCAAACTTTCGGCTTGGTCAGACTATTTTATTCTGCAGAATATCTGAACTATCTGCTCAATGCTGTCACAGACATGCTGTCTCTGTAAGCAGCAGGCAGAGAGTGTTCCACATGTGTTTTACAACTTTCCTTTGTTTGGTCTACACTTGGGTCATGTTACATTTGGTCCAATCAAAAGTTTACACTACACATTCTTTTCCGATACAATTGCTTCTACATACACATTAGATTACTACATAAGATTGACAGCCTCTTATCAGAGATTGCTCAAGCTGATAGGTTCAAAATAAATTCCTATAGTTAGTCTTCGAGCTAATTGGTCCCTTTGTATTGCCTTATCCACCTTATTATAATGCTACAAAATCTAACTCTGTTCTCATTTGCTTTTAACCCCTTCCTTCCTCAAACCCACTTGGTCACAGCTAAAGCAAATTCCACACAGACAGCGTCCAAAGAAAGGATTGAACACAGGTCTCTGAAACTGTGAGGCAGCCCCTCTGCTCCCTGTGCCATTGTGACCTCCCTCACTGTGACAGGGATGCCCAGTGCAGACTTGAGAATTATCATCCCACCTGTTATTTGAGCTTTTGCAGACCTCTGTACTCATTGCCAAATTCTTTAACTTTTTTCTGGTCTTTCCTTCTGCCTGTTTCAGAATGCAGCACTCCTGTCAGTCGTTCATTTGTGATTTTGGCTCAATTTCTTCCTTTTCCATCAGTGTATCCTTCCTGCTGGGAATGCCTCAAGGCCGCACTGTCAGAAAAAAAATACAAGCAAAGAAGCATTATTTGATTCTAACTGCCACATGAATGTACTTGGTATCACACTATCACCTTTGTTCTAACCATCCCTCTGCCACTTGACTCAACAACTATAGTAAAAGCCAACTTGTCATCTCTCTTTCCCAGTTCTGATGAAAGGCTGTTACTCAGGGGCTGACTGACATGCTAAGTGTTCCCAGCTTCTCCTGTTTTTATTTCTGTCCATCTCTACCCTTATCTTAAAATGGCTTAATATTGAACCTTCATCCACGTGGTTTTTCCACTCATTTCAGTTGATGTTTATTTGGGTGGCATTTCTCTGTGCTTCTGCACATTCAGAACATTCCTGCATGTATTCAATCCCACAGCAGCCTGTTCATTGATCACCCCACTTTTCACTACCCTGAATGAGTCTCCCAATGTCCAAAAATTCAAAATCTTATTCTGATTTCTAAATCCATGTTCTCCCTCCATGATGTGTCTATCTAAATTAGTTCATGCCTGAAACCCTTCAGTGTACTTTATTTCTCTCCTCATACCTATCTACTCTGCCAAATCTGCCCTTTGTACTGAGGCAGGTGAAATTAATAGAGGAAGAAGTGGAAATCGTTGGGCCTCAACATGGCATTCTCGGGTCAAGAGGCAGGGGTGATGCCTCAGCTCCTTCTAACTGAAAAATAAGCTGGAACTCATGGTTCATGCACAAGTTGAAAAAAGGTTCTTAGAGAAGAACAGAAGGATGACAGTGCGGTGGTTGAGGTGACTAACATGGCAATGGTGATAAAGGAGGCAGGAACATGGTCATGCTAATGAGAATTATAGTCAAATAGAAAACACGGGAAATCCTCAGCTGGTAGAAGAGCATCTGTAATGGGGAACAAAAGAGTTAACAGAATTTCAGATTGGTGATCTTTTATGATGCTAAGTTCATGATAATATGATCCAGTGGTTCTCAACCTTTTTCTTTCCACTCACATGCCATTTTAAGTAATCTCTATGCCATAGGTGCTCTGTGATTAGTAAGGGATTACTTTAAGTGGTATGTGGGTGGGAAGAAAATGTTTGAAAACCACTGTTTTAATCATACCTAATTGACTCGTTATGTGCATGGTTTTGTATCTCCAAAGGTAATGGGCCAATGACAATTTTTCTCAAGCAAAATATTTCAGTAACAATTGGGTCTAGAGCAGTGATTCTCAACCTCCCCTTCTCACTCACATACCACCTTAAGCAATCCCTTACTAATCACAGAGCACCGATGGCATAGAGATTACTTAAAGTGGTATGTGAATGAAAAGAAAAAGGTTGAGAACCATTGATATAATCATTAACCCATCGCAAACGTAAGTCAAAGGAGAGAATATAATTCTTTATAGTGAGAAATTATGCCTGAAACTCAACCATTCTGAGTGGAGGAAGGGGGATTCAAGGCTTTTTCTGTAAAGCCATGACTGGGATATATGTTTGAACCTCACTTATGGTCCAGGTAAAAGTTTGAAGAAAATATAGCAGTTGTCTAAGAGAGCAGTGGAATGCCTGAGTCAAGTGGTAAAACTACATGGAGTACAATGGAGTACAAGGGTAAGGAAGGGATTGGAAGCAGGCTGTTATGTGAAGGAGAAGCTGAGCTTTTTCTGGTTGCAGTGGCAACATGTGCCAAGGATTTTCAACATGTGCAGATCAAGGATTTTCCTCGTGCTTTAATTCCATATGAATTACGCTGCTGGCATGTTGTTATCACTGAATGTGTTTTGTAATGAGGCATTTCTACATCATTCATTCCCATCATTTGTGTGTGGGTATTTGCTTATCATCTAATGTTTTCAGAAATGCTAGAATTAGGTTGATTTCCATGTTGATTTATAGTGGTACTACCCTTTTGTTTGTCTATACATGTTTGTAGAATAGTAAAGTGGTACTTAATCTTTATTGATCTTTGTAGGTGTGTGGTCTTCAAAATTTCTATTCATGCTAACTGGCTCATGACATGATGAGTGGGGCCAGGTAATTCTATGGTTTAACTTCATATTGCCATTTTTAAAAATAATTTTAAATGAGTTTCGCAGTGACAGATTCCACCCGTCATTCATCAACAAGGTATTGTAAATGGAGTTTACTTTCTGTCACATTATATATGGCTTTGGCTTCCTATTTCATGTAGAATTGTTCAGCAATGATAGAAGAAATATTGCAGAATTGCTGGATGTCTAAAGTCGAACTCATATTACCTCAGATTGAATACTCACATTAAGTCAGGGTGGGTAGGAGAGATCAGCGGGGACTGTTAGATTTTTAGAGTCATGAAAAGAGATGCAGCACAAAAAAGGCATTTTGCAGTGGCCACTTAAAATAAAATACCGGTGCTCTACTGTTGCAGTAACGGTAGTGCTGCCATTGGTCGGGAACAGGAGTTGGGAGTGGGGATGAGTCCTCCATCGCTCCTCTGCAAAATCCAATGGTACAGGTTTAAATTTTTTGTGGAATGGTATTTTTTTTAAAAATTGGATAACCCATGAAAGTCTGTGCCCAAGATGACAGCATGTATGCATGGCACCCCAAAAACCAAATGGTTGTGGGTTCAGGGGGAGAAAGCACATTGGGTTGGTGCTGGACACCAGAGGGGGAGAACAAATCTGCCCCTACTATTAACTGTGAAGGAGAAGCCTGGGAGAGGACTCATCAGCGTAGGAGAACAAAGCCATGGACCAATGAGGGGCTCAGCAGTGAAATGTCTCACACCAGGCTGCAGGCTGCTGAAGATCGGTTCATGGGAAACAGGTGTCAGGACTCGGAATCGTGAGTGTGAGCAGGATTTCTGAAGGGCCTTGGGTGTTAATAGCTTCAGTTTGGAACCAAAGGAGAGTAACATGGTTGCCTGGAGTTCGGGATCACCACTAGAACAAACAGGAAGCTGTGTGACTATGGAGTTCATGGGAGCACTGGAAGTGGTGACATCAGAGGAGGTGGTGGGACCCAGCCACACACAAAGTCTCTGAAGAGACTTCTTTCTTTTGGTAGGAGGGTCGAACTCTTATGGGGAAACAAAAGTAAACAAATTTTGTGTATTGTGTTCATGATAATAAAAGAATCTGAATCTGATGCTGAACACACAGGTTCTTGAAATACGGATGAAAACTGAAACGCGGAGAAACATTGTGGCATCATCGAGAAAGAATATGCAAACCTCATACATCAGAACTGGACACCAGGTTCGAAGCACCGACCACTTTCTGTGGAAAGAAAAACAGCTTGCTGCGCAAATCTCCTTTTAACTTTCCTCCTCCAACTTAAATCTTTGAATGCTCTCCTGTATTGGTCAACCAGGTGAAACGTCTCTGGTTATCTAATCTATCTATGCCTCTCATAATTTAATATAATTCTGGTTGATGCTCCAGAGAAAACTTTCAAATTTTTATCCAATCTCTCCTTACCTCTGATATCCAGGCAGCATCCCAATAAATCTCTTCTGTGTTCTCCAAAACTTTCACATCCTGCCTGTCATGCGACAACAGGAACTGAATGCAATATTCCAAATCTAATTTAACTGAAGTTTATGCAATTCAACATAACTTAACGATTTTTGAAGTATTTTTAGGATATGCTCTACCTGATGATGAAAGATATGTCATTCACCACCTTTACAACCTATCCACTTGTATTACCAACTTCAGGGAGTAAAGGATTTACACTCCAAGATCCCTCTGTATATCAATACTCCAAATGGTCCTGCCATTGACAGTGCACTTTTCTCTTGAATTTGGCCTCCCAAAATGCATCACCTCACACTTGTCACGATTAAACTCCACTTGGAACTCCATCCATATTTCCAACTGATCTATATCTTGCTATATCCTTAGGCAAACTTCTTCATTGTCCACAAATGAGATCCCTGCCAAGATTGTTGTGGAAAAAACACTTGTCACAGATGTCCCGAAAGAGAAATACTACTCTGCCACTAACCTCTCTCTTCTGTCACTAATTCAATGTTGCATCCAATTTACCAAGGCACTGGATTAATTTTCTGGACCAGCCTATCATGAGGACTAACTATTCTTGTGAGTTGTTTGGGAAAATCTACTCTGCAGAGCAGAACTATCAGCAAAAATACCACCCATTATGGATGTAAAGGAGTAAAATATTGAGCCATCTTCAAAAGAAAGTAGATACTAAGAACAAGGAATGAGATTCACAAATCTGAGGTGGATGATGGCTACTGAAAGCCAGCAGTGAAAGCCTCAGCAGTTAGCTGCAAGAATATAGCTCTGTAATCCTTGATCTGTTTAGTGCTAAATTGGGCAAGACAAGTATATTTATTCTCTTGATTGGGGACGGCACAATGCACTCTTTATATTTGAGTAGCATCTAAGGTAGGTTGAAGAGAAGGAGCTTGGCCATAATTGTAACCATCTTTCAGTTGGCCTACTGATTATTTATTGAATCATACACTAAAGTACTTGTAAAAGAAAGTCAATGTCATTTTAGGACATTCATTGCACACACCAAAACTTTTGATTCATGATTTTTTATGCATGTAACACATTGACATAAAATATTGCAACAGCGCTATCAGTATGTTTGACATGACAACTGCTAAATCAATAGTAAAGATTTAAAGAAGCAACAACATAATGCACATTATCAGTCCACAAGAAGAATGCTGGTACACTTGCACGCAATTTAAAGGCCAGGATTAATGTAGGGGAGCATATTACCGAAGACCACTCTGGTTCCAGGTTAGGAGCAATAAAAGATGAGAATCCTGATCATTATTTGGGTGCTACCATCTTCATTTTTCAAAAGGTGTGCTGAATTTTCAATAAAGCAATGATCTAGGCGATGGAATGAAAAAAAATATTGGAGCATGGGGTTGCAGCGTATCCACTTTGGCTCCTCACAATGATGAAATCCCCAACCCCTTACATTCTGTCTATGATTGGAAAACACTCATGAAAATAAGAAATACATTCTGAATTTTCAAACTAGCATATCGAATTGGTACGATACTGAGCGATTTTAACTTGCCGAGGAAGAGAACACAGAATGCAACATACCGTGGAACGGATCGCGGGAGATACATGGGAGGCCAACTGAAGCAATGTTGGAGAACCAGAAGTGCAGTTAAATTGGGAGTTAACCCCTTCAAACCCATTCTGCGGATGATCTTATTAGCAAAAGTAAGATCTCTGGAGATGAAGATGCATCACCTGAACTGCATCTGATCCAGAGAGAACTGAAGGGCTGCTGTGCTCTGGTGATTACAGAAACATGGTTCCAGGACTCCATTCAAGACTCAATGATCCATCTGGATAGCCTTATCTTTTTCAGGGAAGACAGAGACACTGCTGCTTCTGGCAAAACTCAGAGAGGGGAGTGTGCATTTATTCAGCGAGAATTGGTGCACAAATGTCTCTGTTCAAAAGACCTGCTCAGCCGAGATAGAGTACCTGCTGATGAAATGCAGACCCTTCTACATGTCCAGGGAATTCTTGGCCATGCTGATTACCGCAGTCTACATTCTGCCTTTGTCTATGAGGGTGAAGCCATGAAGGAGCTTTACCGTGCCATCTGTGAAGCTCAATGGTGCCAGGACTATAGCTGATGATTTCACCCATGCCAACCTGAAAACAGTCTTACCATGGTTTTAACTGCATATTATCTTCGCCACCAGAGGAGAGAACAAACCAATCAAGTGTATACCAACATCCATGGGCGTAGATGGTTGCCCCTCACCTTCACTTTGGTTAATCAGGTCATTTATCAATCCTGCTATCCCTGCAATATGGACTCACTGGCAAAATGAATTGTCTGTATGCAGGGAGATCAGGGCATGGCTGGGGGTGGGTACAGCAGCATTACAGGACTACTTTGAGACCACAAATTGGAGCTGTTTCAGGAAGGTGGCCACCGACAGTGATCATGAAAACGTTGAGGAGTGCATGAGCTCAGTGACTGTCTACATCAGCAAGTGCATTGAGGATATCACCAAGATCAAATGTTTCACAATCAGGGCTAACCAGAAGCCATGGCAGCCTTCAGGACAGGATTCAAGGTGACATTAAGATCCGCCAGGGCTGAAATCTCCCATTTAATCTGGAATGTAAAGCATAGATAACACAGATCTATAGACAACTGTGCGATACAGGTACACAAGGCGCATGTGGAAAGGGATCAAGACCATAGCAGTTCACAGGACAACCATGTGAGTTAAAGACAATAATGCTTCACTTCTGAACAGTCTGAAAATCTTCTATGCACGGTTTGATGAAGAGAACAGGATGACGCTGAAGAAAGCTTTGTATCCCTCGATGAATGGGCCCCCTGCATAGCTGTGCCCAAGATGAGTAGAACCCACACAAGGCAGTTGGATGAGCAAACTACCTGGTCAGGTACTGAAGAACTACACAGACCAACTGACTGTGGTCCTTATAGACATTGTCAACAACTCACTGAAGCAGACCATCATCCTCGTGGGTTTCATATCAGCCACTATTGACCCAGTACCAAAGAGGGTGACAGTAACATCCCTCAATGACTAATGCACCATGGCACTGACCTCCACTATTATGAAATGTTTCAAGTGTCTGGTGACAGCATGCATCAAAGCATAACTTCCAGAGACTCTGGACCCATTTCAATTTTCCTAGAGAAAAAGCGGTTCCACTGATGATACCATGACCATTCTCTCTTGGCCCATCTGGAGAATGACACCTCATATTCCAAGCTATTGTTCATCGACTTCAGCTCGCCATTTAATACTTGTGGAGAAGTTCTCCTCATTGAGACTCAACACCCCTCTCCCTAACTGGATTCTGGATTTCCATATGGAAAGACCACAGTCCGTCTGGATCGGTAGCAGAACATTGAGCACCATCACACTGAGGACTGGTGCACCTCAGGGTTGTGCTTTCAGCTCATTCCTGTTTACACTACTGACTCACCACTGCAATTCCAGATCCAACTCCGACAGAGTGATCAAGTTTACAGATGACATAACAGTAGTTGGCCTCATCAGTAACAACGACGAGTTGATGACAGAGAAGAGGTGGAACATTCCATGATATCATGTGAGAATAACAACCTGAGTCTCCTTGTGGACAAGACAAAGAGAAGGATCATGAACTTCAAGGGGGCCAGGAAAGACCACTCTCCACTACACATTAATAACTCAATAGTGGACAGCAGCAATGTTACTCAGAGTCCACTTAACAAATGACCTATCCCAGACTCACAATATCTCCTCACTTGTAAGGAAGGCACCACAGTGATTTTACTTCCTGAAAAGATTGTGAAGAGGGCAAAGCTACTGGCCACCATCATGCCAGAGTTTCTACAGGAACTCTGTCAAGAGCAACTTGACTGGATGAAGCACAGTGTGGTATTCTTGCTATAGGCCTGGAGGTCAATCCACAGGATATTAAGAGCATCACAGATGATCACTAGGGTCACTGAAATCCACAAACTGATGTAGAAAATTCAACAGAGCCCAAAATAAAAGCTCAGGCAGATTCAAAACTGGTAATAATACACTTTGGACATGCTTGCTCATCAAATGTATTCTGATCTGCATGGCTGATAAGCTTACAAAAACTATCATGGAGGAATTATATCGCTGGAGCTTTCATCAACTGGGCTAACATTTTTATGTTCACAGACATAGTGTGTGCTCAAGAGAAAATTTAAAGAAAAACATGCAGAGATATGGAGATCACAGGGGAAAATGCCTTTAAATTCAGCCCTGGTATGTTCTGAGGTCTCAGTCTGGTAGAGAAGAAGCCAAAGAATTTCCAACTGGATGGACAAATGAGGCAGATCAGGAATGCAATAATTCTCACTGGGTAGTGTTATATGTGAAAGAGGTGACTGATTTCAGTTAAACATTTGAACATACTAAAGGAACATGAAGCTGATTAAAGCATTCACTGGATTACTGACTTCCCTGTAGCAGTGAAACAAGAAAGCCTACAGATGCTGGGGTCAAGAGAAATGTACCAACCTGCTGGAGAAACTCAACAGGTCATGCATTATTCATAGGAAGTAAAGGGTAACCAACATATTGGTCACACCACAGAAATACTGGAGGAATCAGCAGGTCTTGCAGCATCCATAGAAGGTAAAGATAGAAGGTCTGAACCCTTCTTTAAGGAATTAATGTAAAAAAGACAAATGTCTGAATTTAAGGCTTGGGGTCTGGGTGAGTATGTAGTTGTAGAGCTTGAGAGCAACATGGAATGCAGATGGGGAGCAGTGAGGGAGACTCTCACAAAATTCCCTTCAAAGAGAGGAGATCTTCTTCAGAGTAGACAACCCTTGAAGATATTTCACAGTGGAGCAAATAGAGTGAAACACAAGTATCTGGAGATACTGCGATTGTAGTAAAAACACAGAAATGCTGAAGGAACATAGCTAGTCTCGAGTTCCCCTGGCATTTCTGTGTTTTGACTACTATCACAGCAACTGAAGATTTTAATGTTTCAACCAACATTTTGGGTCTAGATATGTTTGAGTCCCATGGTACGAAATTCTCGGACAAGAGGGCAATATTCAAGATTGAAGAACAGAGATGAGGAGGAATTTCTTTTGCAAGAGGATGATGAATCTGTAGAACTTATTGCCAAAGGCGGTCATAGATGCTAAATTATTGGATGTATAAAGGCAGAAATTGATAAGTTCAGGATTAGACAGGGCATTAAAGGTTATGGGGAGAAGGTCAGGCAGTGTGGCTGAGCATGAAAATGATTGATTAAATGGCAGGGCAGATCTAATGGGCTGAATAGCCAATTTCTGCTCTTATGGTCATGGTTTGTATATTTCCCTATGGCAGCTCAGGCCAGCATTTATTCCACTAATTGATCTGAATCAACTGATACCAGCAAATTGCAATATACTGACCTGACTGTGTACCTGGGGGACGTAGTGTGCTCCCCTATTACCTTACTGCCCAACATTTTAAAAAAATCATAAAGAAAGTAATGATGAAGGGTTCTGGCCCAAAACATTGTCAACTATTTTTCTTCCTCTGATGTGGTTTGTTCCTTGTGTTGATTGCGTTTGGTTCCAGATTCTTAGCATCTGAAATCTCTTGTGTGTCATTGTGACAGAACTGTGTTATTATTAATCTTTAGTTATAATGTATATATTTCTTAGTAAAGCAACTGTGGGTTGCACAGGGGCATACTCATAGACACCACAGACCTTCACATAGAGAAACTATCCTGAGAGACAAAAATGACTACTGGTTCATTGGTGGTTGAAGCAGTGTAGCGAGCCATAAAAAAAAACTGATGTGATCCTTCATTGAAACTAAGACAATAGTGCTTGAAGAGAGATGGGATCTGTTTAAACAAGGAAGTTCTTACTTCAATGACCTGAACAGACAGGCCAGTGTCCTTTGCTCATGATTCATATTTTTGAAGTTGTTTGAAAAAACTTCAAAGGCAACAGTGATGTCATGTGATTTTGACTCTCCAAAAAGCTGGTGTTTTAATATAGCGCCAAGAAACATCTGAGGTCAGAAATGCAGTAACCTCAGGTCAGAGAGGTACAGTTCATGTTGTATACTCTTTATCATGGGAGATACACAAAATCTGTGGTAAGGAAAAGTCACTTGAGCAGTTTCTGAAAAGAGGACAGTTTTACCATGTCCATTTTTACATAGACGCCTCATGTAACCTTTGCCTGGGTCTGTTGAAATCATCATACAGAGATCACAAGTACTGTAATCTTCATGCAAAAGATTTAAATCATTCGTATGAAGAAACAATTCTCAGAAAACAACTCTACGGAATTTTGTGCATTTTTAGTCTGATTCCTCACATCTACTCCATAGTTACTTTTGAGCAACAATTTAAAGAATCCAAGTTTCAACATAAAACTGACTGAACTTTAAAAATTGATTCTTTTTACAATTGTGCCTCAACTGTAAAGGTTTTGGGACCTGACCACCCTTCCCCCAAACCCATTTTGCATAATGGGATTAAGTTAGAGTTAAAAAAGAAGTGTAATATTATTAATATTTATTAATAAAAAAATTTTTTGAGGATACAGTACAACTCAAATGATCTGAAATTGGTTCTCCAAAATCCTCATTTATCCAAATTTTTTTTAAAAATTTTGATTAAATGAGAATATCCGAAACAAACCAGAAATCTTCATTTATCCAAAAGTTTTTCGGAGCCGAACTGGCCTGGGACATCGGGCTACAGGTAGCGACAGGGACATCAGGCTGCTGGTGGCAGTACAGACCTCAGGAGGAGCGCGGAGCTCAGGCTCCCAGCAGTAGCGGGGACCTTAGGCTCCCTGCCGAGTGGGGACCTCGGAGGGGAGGTATAGATAATTGGCGACGACCAGCATTATTTTGGTGAGAATTGAATATTATTTTTATGCTTAACAAGCCTTCCCTCCTTGTATTTTTAAAATACTTTTAGAGGTGATTTGATGTTGCTGCTAGACTGTTTTTAAAAAAAAAATGACCAGTTCTCCAAAAAATCTGTTTATCCGATATAGGTCCGGTCCAAACCATTTTGGATAATCGGAGTTGTACTCTACCATTATCTTGGTCAATTTCTATTGCTGCTAGTCTGGTACGTGTAACAGTCACCCGCAATACAATAATGTTGTCCATTTTCACTATCTGCATTTACCAGACTGCCCCTTTCTTATTCTTAAAAGCACAAAATGCTGGAGAAGCTCAGCAGGTCAAAAAGTATCCTTTATGTAGCAAAGGTAAAAATATATGACCAAGGTTTCAGGCTTGAGAAAATACTGGCAGGCATTTTCCGAACAAGAGACTAGAGGGGTGTGGGAAAAGGAGGTGACAAAGGCAGGAGATGATAGGTGAAGAAAAGAGGGAGGGGACAGCAGCAACCTCGGACAACAGATAGTGAGTGGGGTGGCGGGCCAAAATGTCCAGTGCTAAATGTGGGCACCAAAATGTCCTAGATAGACCCGCTAAATCTACATTAGTTGGCTGCTGAAATGAAGTTTGTCTATTGTGAGCAAAAAACGTTCATTGCCTTTCCAGCATAAATCTCCAGTGCAGATTCAAATTTCTACAAGCAACAGATCTATGAGGGTGTGATGGAACAAAGATGGAAGAAATCACATTGGGAAAAAGATAAAGGTTGCAAATTGAAAGCATAAAATACAGAGAAAGAATGAGTAAGTGGCATGAAAACGTGGAAGAGAACAGAAGTCCATCTCAGATTAGATGAGACTTTGGGGAAAGGGAGATTCAGCAGAAGACAGAACGGGATGTAGAGCTGGGAAGGACATAAAGAAAAAGGAAAATTAAAAAAAAGAGGGAGGGAAAAGCACTGTGAGCTAATGATGAAATAAAACTGAATGAGCGACATTATAGAAATCAATTCAGATTCTAGCTGCAGAGTAGAGTAAACAAAATGATTTGGAAATCATGTAATGCACATTGAAGGGGCTATATGAATATTCATGGTGATCAAGCATTTCAGTCATGGTGCAAAAAAAGGTACTTGTTCCTCACAAGGGGTAGATTCCAGTGTGGCATCATGCTGCTGTGCTAGAGAGCCAATGAGCCAACAAAAATAGGCCCAAATAATGTTTGCAGTACCTCTCAGAGAAGGAACGTATTTGAATACCTTTGCATTTTGTCAGCTTGGGATTTTCAATGGAGCAGAACAGGACCAACTCATGCTCTCTGCATTCTTGGTCTCAATTGTATTAATACATAGGCTTGGCAGTATTCCCACTGAAGCCTGGGAATGACTCAATTTGTGTCCACAAGGATCTGGACTAATGCAATTGAATGGGGTGCTGGTAGGGGCCGAAGTATACCATTTCCCACAGTGCAATTTCTCTAAAAGAACATGCACTAAGTATCTGATGGATCAGGTTCAGCACCAAAGTACACGTCTCCATTTCCCATACCCCCACCACCTGGTTAGACCCCAAATGTGTGTGTCTCAATATATGAAATTTCAAGACCGTTTATTGATATTAATCAATTATCCCAGAAATTTTAAATCTAGGAAGAACTTTCCAATCCAAATAAACATGTTAAAATGCAAAGAAAAAAGGTATCTATATTTCATGCCTTACTTTATGGTGCATTTGACTTTTTTTTGTGTTGTCAATTGTGACATTTAGCTGGGGCACACAAAAATCCCAAAAGTAGAATGACAAACAAAATCCTTTGTTGTTTGCACTTGCTCTTGAAGGGATGTGAGCTGGGATAATTTACTGCTCTTTTCTCTGTAACTCGGCTCTCTCTGGTCCACTTTTCTGTTCACACCAGTCATTCCCCTTCTCTTGGCACTTCCCAATGCTACTGCAGGAAGAGCTTATGCCTATCCTGTTACCTCTTCCCATTCCACCATCCAAGGACCAAAACCAATCTTGGAGATGAAGCAACAATGCATGTATTTCTTTCAATTTTGTATACCTGCAATTCGGTGTTTACAATGTTCATTCCTCTACAAAGCAGAAACTAATGAAGATCAAATGATTGCATCCTGCTCCAACTATAATCTATGCTGTCTTGCACTGCTGTAAAGAGGCCCAACTCAAGGAATTAACCCTTACCTATCTCCAGTATTCCAAAAATGAATTTCAAAGTCAACAACTTCAGGTAATTTACTTTCACTATTTGATTCAGAATTGCCCAATATTGCTGCAAATTGGCAATATGGACTCAGCTTTTCTATCTACATGAGCACAGTCTAGCTGCTGGATACCTTCCTCAGCTCTGCATTTTGCAGCTGTCACAGTTTAATATCTTCTCCTGTGGCTTGTATGTTGCATTGAAAAACATATTTTTCTAACTCTAGTTTTCCATGATGTAATTGGAGAAATATATTGTGTTGCTATTTAGTAAATATGTTCTCCTATTTTATATTGCAGGAGAGAAATAGAAGAGTAAAGAGGGGTGACAGAATATTACTTTTCTGTAGGATGGAATTGGGATCAATGTGGATAGGTGCCAAAAGGTCATCATAGATATAATGTGATTAATGATTTGTTGCCATGCTTTATGATTCTAAGAATTGTCTAGTGGAATAGTCTCCTGCAAAATACTAGTTCTGGAAGGGGATTTGTTTAAATTTTGAGATACAGCATGGTAACAGGCCCTTCTGGCCCACGGGCCTGTGCCACCCAAATACATGCACTTGATTAATTCACCTACTAACCCTGTAGGTCTTTGGAATGAGGGAGTGAACTGTAGCACCTGGAGATTCTTACAGACCAAATTCAAACCCAGGTCACTGACACTCTAATAGCATTGCAGTAGTCACTACACTAACCATGCCACCCTAATGTTGAAATATGGGAGAAGGTATTTTTGTCAAACATCCTGGAGTATCTCTGCTCATGTTTTCTCAAAAGAAAACTGAAATATAATGGAACATTATTATTTCAGTTTTATAATATTCTGAATTATTATTAATTTAGCTTCTATTAAACAGACATAATGATGTAGTGAAGTAAAATTAGAATAATTCAGGATTATATCAATCTGAAACAATTATATTTGCAGTTTAATATAAACTGGGCCATTTCTGACCTGTTTCCAGCAATATTTGCCAGGCAAGGATGCCAGTGAAACAAATTTGTAGCCGTCAGCAATGTACAAAAATCAGTGCTTGGTTCTCAGCTCTTTACCGAAGCTGGGAAAACAAAATCCTTGGGCACACAAAAGAGCCAAACCAGAAAGTCCCCAGCTTTGATTTTTCCGTAATATTCACGAGAAACTCTAAATCAAATCTGCATAACCTATGGGAAATTTGGATCCTTAATGGCCAATTGGAATCAGAAAAAAACTCTCTTGAGTCCGACTGTGGTTAAGCAGGAATGGAATTTAGAATTATAACATGTAACACAATGCCTGATCCAGAATAAAAAAAAAAGACATTGAGTTTTTTCCAAAGTAATTTTATGGCTCATTGAACCAAATGTACAATTATAGTTTTTTTAAATTTTCTATCAATTAGAAAAAGTAAACATCACTGTTACAAAATAAAAAGCAAAATGTAAGTCCATAGTGCAAGATAGAAGCTTGCTGGGGGAGTGAACGTAAGCTGTACTCAAAGAGAGTGTAAAATGGAAATAGATAGTCCAAGTACATGGGGCTGGAATTATTGGATCTTGAATTTAAAAAATCAAGATAGACACTTCACCAGAAAACAGAAATGTTGCAATTTTTAAGGTGATAGGTGATTGTGGATCGCTATGGGTGCTCAGTTAATGAGTATCCTCAAAAAAGATATTGTAAAGGTGGGAGGTGAAGAGAGACAAAGGATATGTGAATGGCACAGAAAAGTGGACTTGATCAAAGCCCTGATCTCAATGAAAGATAGGAAATGACTGAAACATTGAATGGGCTGTTCCTGCTCCTTTATTTTATGCTCATTTGTCTTTAGCCAAGAATCCAATACATTTCCAGATAAATTAATTTGAACTCCACACCACTCTCTGTTACTGGATCATGGACCTCCTAATGGAAAGACCACAGTCTGTCCGGGTTGCTAGCAGAAAATCAAGGACTGCTGCACCTCAGGGCTGTGTGCTCAGCCTTCTCCTGTTCATGCTACTGACCCATGACTGTATCACCAGATCAGGCTTCAACAGTGTCATCAAATTTGCAGTAGTTGGCTTCATCAAATATGTCTCATGAAATGGTGTGAGAGTAAAAATCTCTATGTGGATATAATGAAGGAGATGATCTTGGACTTTGAGGTCCAGGAATACCCCCTTCCACTACATATTAATAATTCTGTAGTAGAGAGAGTGGAGAGAACCAAGTTCCTTGGAGTTCACTTAACAGCACCCTCTCCTGAATCCTTCAACCCCATAATGCTGAACAACATTAACTCATTCCCTAGACAATAGAATTCGAACATTCTGCGAATAATTATTTCATTCCACATGCTTCTGGTCTAGAAATTGTGTCATCAGTTCAAACTTAGTTCTCAACTAGAACCACTCCGACAAATTCAAAGGGAAATGATTCAATCTTTTGCAAAAGTCACTTGGGGTCTACATTGGCATATGTTGTTCCAGACAGCATATTGTTCTGGACATCACAAATCAGGCCATGAACGAGAAGTATGTAAGATCATTCTTAAATGTTGATTTGATACCAATGCCCTCAATTTGAAACCCAAAGATCCGTCTTCCTCTGTTAGTTTCTACTGAACTCACCTCCCAGTGACCAATCACTTCAATTCCATTTCCCATTCCTACACTAACATATCTGTCCATTGCCTGATAAACTGCCAGGTTGAAGCCACATGCAAATTGGATGTACAGCACTTAATATTGCGTCTTGGCAATCTCTGCCCAGACAGCTTCAATATTGACCTCCAATTTCTGGTAACCCCCTATCCCCATCCTTGTTTCTCTTATCTCTCTAGCCCATTCCTCCTCTTTATCTTCTCTTTCCCTACGTACCCATCACCCACTCCTTCCATCCTTCCTCGTATCAGGGTACATCTTTCTCAGCCTTTGCTCCTTCCCATCATCACCTCTTAGCTCTTTTCTTTACTTCCCCTCCTCCACCTGTATTTACCAATCATCTGCCAGCTTGTACTCCTCCTTCTTCCCATTTATTCAGGCATCCACCTGGTTCTTGATCTTCCAGATGAAGGATTTTTGGATTAAAACGTTGACTATCAATTGTTTTCCATGCATGTTGTCTGACCTGATGAGTTCCTCTGGCTCTTTGGATGTTGCTCTGATCAACTTATGCTGGAAGAAAAATAAATACCAATCAGTGAGCTTCTTTCATTTTTTCTGAGAGTTATGAGTGCACATGTTCAAGTTTATTGTCATCTGACTGTACATATACAATCAGATGATACTGTATTTCTCTGGACACACAAAATACATTTCTTCCACAGTACATTATAATCACATAAAATAAGTGTGCATAAAATATTCTGGGATAATTTACTCTGTTTAATTTATAAGTGACGGGATATAGTTCATCACTCTCACAGCCTGTGGGAACAAACTATTTCCCTGCCTGCCATCCTGATTTTGATGCTCCTTTACCTCCTTCCTGATGGTAGTCAGTCAAAGTTACTGTGTGACGGATGGGAGGGATCCTCAATAATTATTTGAGCCCTATTTAAACAATGGTCTCAGAGAATGCCATCAGTAGAGGAAAAGGAGATCTCAGTGATCTTCTCAGCCATTTGAATGATCCATGGGACATTTATATGATAGTTGAATAGCAGACAGTGAGCACAAGTTAGCTTATGCATGAGAATGGAGACGAACAAGTGAAGTTTGGTTATGTCCTGGCTGATCAATATTATTCTGGATGGTGAGTGATCATGATGGTGATTTGAGAGTGTCCAAGATTAATTATTGAATAGGCAACACAAGGTAGTTGAAGAATCATTTTCCTAATACCTGCTCCCACTGCTACTGAATATAAATCTAGAGGACCATCTGCCCCTTATGGATTCAGGGCATCTCTCATCCATTATCTTTTCTCCACCAAGGTCCCCAGCAATTTTCTCAAAATAATAGTTATCTCTGCCGAGTAGCCTGCCATTCAGTCTCTTAGATCAACTGCATGTCAGCCCTTTATTTAGACACAGCAAATCTTCCCTTTAAGAAGCTCAAGCTACCCTTAAGTAATATCGCTGGGTTTAATTACTCACAATTGTGGCCTGCTTTCAAAGGGATTGGCCATTCAACAACATATCTGATTGAAACTGAATTAGTTTGTAATCTTGAAGGTTATTTAATTTAACACCTTTATTTTTTAGCAGAACACACATGTATGCCTGTACTGTATGCCTAAACAAGAGAAATAAGATAACTGGTTGCAGAGTTTTTGCACACATTTCTGCATAGAAATTGTGAGAAAAAGAAGCAGGGTTTTTTTTTAAATCAGCAACATCCTCCACTTTGATTCAAGCACAGATCTAGGAAAAATATAGGAAAAAATTAGAATAGAATTCAAGGTCAAAGGGCATAGAAAATTTTGCATGGCTCTGAATGGAAAGACTAAACAGTGGACAATGGGGATTCAATATGTTTTGGTTTTCTCTTTGCTTTTTATGTACTCAGCTGCTTTCCTGCTGTATTCTCAGTGCAATGAAACCCCGATATGCGTGAATTCCAGTTCCACCTCACTTGCAGTTAATAAGTCTTATCAGACCCATGTCATGCTGGAGAGGCTGTTAGTTTGGATTGTTTGTGGAGTATTTTTTTGGAATTACACATCGACTATTTTTTAAAAAATAGTCAATGACTGAAATAGAAATCTTGTTACATCTCTTTTCTGTCTCAAAGCACCCTATTTAAGCACCAGGGAAAAAAAAATCAAAGTATTTTTTTTAAAAACGTGATTTGCAATCTTTGGTACATACAATAGATATTTACTCTAAGAATGTTCAATATTCAAGGGTAAAATCAAGTCAGGTTTAGGGGTTATTGTCAATCTTTAAACATTATCATTTCAAAATCTTATTTTAACATCATCTTGAGTGCAGAAAAATCTGTAGCTTCAATCTCTTTACTTTGGAACATTGCCTATTTGGCCTCTCAGTAGCATCTTGATCTTCATAATGCATGTACAGATTCACCGTCTTACTTCTCACTGAGTATATTTAAGTGAAAAAGAAGATTACTTACAAAGAATATAGAGCAGAGAAATGTGCCATTCAACTCAATCAGTCTAGGAAGGCAATTACACATCATTTAAGTCTCCATCTGTCTTTTCTTACATCGGTTCTATCAGCATAATCTCTATTCCCTTCTCTGTCATATATTTGTCCGCCTCCCCTTAAATGGCTCCAAGTCGTTCACCTCCATTCGCAGTGGCATTGAGTTCCACGTTCTCACACTCTTTGGGTAAAGATATTTCCTTTGAATTCTCTATTGCATTTCTAAGTTTCTATCTGTTAACAATGTCACCTCATTGAGTCTTCTCAAAAAGGGGAAGCATTTTCTCAACATGCACTCTACCAAATCCTTTCCCCATTTTAAAGTCCCCAAGAGCGGGGCAGTGGGGCCGCAAACTGAGCTGCTACCTCCCAGCTTCAGTAAATCTGTTCAATCTTCACCTCTTATACTGTCAATGTGGACTTTGTATGCTCTCCCTCTGTAGTGGGTTTCCTCCAGGTGCTCCAGTAGAATCCCACATCACAAAGGTGTGCTGATTGGTAGGTTAATCGTTTAGTGTAACATGCCCATGGGACTCATGTAGTATGAGAGTAGATGAGTGTTTAATGCTTGGTGCAAATTCAGTGGGGTAACAATGCTGTATGATTCACTTCTCTACTCTGTGGAATTAAAACCCAGATGATTCTCACAATCCATGCCCATTGGATTGAGATGAAATGTGATAAAACCCAAGTATGAGTCAGTTAGAGAAAGTTTGGAGTTGCGATTTCCTTGCTACACCGTTAATGCTCTATTTTCCTCTGTACATCACTGCTGGGATGAAATAAAAGTTTGTATTTTAGGTTCTGGAATTATACCATAACTCATTTCAATGACCTCGCCTCCATGCATGTAGGTAAAGTTCTTCCTTGGCCTCATGTATTCAAGGCCATCATTAGCCCCATCCCCTATATCTGCATTTAGCTGGATGTTTGCAGTTGCAAAACCTAGCCTCTAATGAATCTGAGTTTAGTGACCCTGGAAATGAGGACAACCAAGTCACACTTCGATAGAGGGTTCTCCCCTTTTCAGAACCTCATATCATTAAGCAAACACCTAGATTAAAGAGGAGGCTGTCTCCTGGAAATCTTGTTTAGACTCAGCCTTCAGATCCTTGGAATGCTGCTGAGGATTAGGATCGAGAAATCCAAAGGCAAAAAAGGGAAAGGACACCAGCAAGTTTGTCCTACTGAACCTGGCTACAATACTGAATATCTGTTCCTTCGGATCCACTTCAGGATGAGCCCTCTGCAATTGCTGAAAGAGAACATTGTGAGGCAAGATTGCAGCATCTAACTGGTAAGGTGGTTGGACAACATACAAAATAACAGCTCAGTGCAGGCCCTTGCCGTCCTATTTAAGCCTACTCAACAACAATCTAACCTTTCTCTCCCTCACACCCATAACTCTCTATATTCTATGTGCTTCTCTAAGAGATTTTTGAATGTTCCACCACCATCCCTGGGAATGTATTCCAGGCACCTACCACTCCTGTTTAAAAAATAACCTAGCTCTAATACCTCCCTAAAGTTTCCTCCACTCAACTTAAACTAATGTCTTCTGCATTTGCTACTGTATCCCCATAATAAAGGTGCTGGTTGTCCACCCTATGTTTGTCCATCATCATGTTTTCTACCTCAATTAAGTCACATCTCATTCTTTGTTGCTCCAAAGAAAAACACCCTGGCTTTAATATTCTCCTCTGCCATTTCCACCACCTATTACAAGATCCCATGTCAGGGGTATCTCCCTATCTAGGATCATAAGGTAGAGTGGCCTGGTGACTTTCCATCTGAAGTGCCTCAGGGTAATACTTTGCCAAATAGTTATCAGTGAAATACTTGACTCTAAAAAGTCCCACTTCTCCAGTTTCATCAGGATCTATCTAAGATTGGAAGCCTGTGATACATTTTTCAGTTCAGTCTGCATTCACTTCTGGTCACTTCATTACAGGAAGGATGACAATGCTTTAGAGAGGATACAGAAGAGATTTATCATGGAGGAGGAAGATATATTGGACATTGAGACTGGTGGGATGGTGGGTGAGGATAAGGGAAATTCTGTGTGGGGTGTGGGGGCAGAAGGGGGCAAGGCAGGTGCAAAAGTAATAGAGGATATGTGGGGGTGAGGACTAATTTGGTGGTGGTAGAGGGAAGATCACGTTGTTTGAAGGAGGAGGACATTTCTGATGATTTTTCGAGTAAGACCTCGGCCTGGGAGCAGATGCAATAGAGACGGAGGAATTGAGAGAATGGAATGAAATCCTTACAGGGGACAAGAATGTGAAGAGGTGTAGTCGAGGTAGCTGTGGGAGTTGGTGGGTTTGTAAAAGATGCCTGCTGAGAGTTTGTCTCCTGTGATGGAGAGAGAGAGAGAGAGAGAGGAAAAGGAGAGTGTTACCAGAGATGGACCAAGTGAATTTGAGGTCAAGTTGGAAATTGGCAACAAAGGGATGGGTGGATGAAATTGAACTTCCATCCTGACCTCAATTTCACTTGCTTCATCTCTAGCAACATCTCTCCACTTTTCTTGATCTCTCTGTCTCATTTCAGGAGTCAAACTCTCGACAGACATCTTCTACAAACCCACCACCTCCCACAGCTACCTCGACTACACCTCTTTGTACACTGTCCCCTGTAAGGATTTCACTCTCTACTCTTCATTCCTCCTTCTCAATCACATCTGCTCCCAGGATGAGGACTTCCATGCCGGATGATCAGAGATGTTCTCCCTCCTCAAACAACCTGATTTTCCCTCCACCACCATCATTTTGGTCCTCACCCACATATCCTCCATGACCTGCACATCTGCACTGGCCCCCTCCATCCCCACATCCAACTAGGACAGGATTCCCTATGTCCTCACCTGCCACCCCACCAGCCTCCTCTGCCATTTCTGCCACCGACTATGTGATCCCATCACTAGATACATATTCCTCTCCTCTCTTCTCTGTCTTCTGCAGGAACCACTCCCTCTGTTACCCCCTTGTCCACTCCTCTCTTCCCATCATCATCCTCTTAGCACTTACCCCTGTGAATGCATGAGATGCTCCACTTGTGCCCACACCTCCTCCACAATTCAGGGCCCCAAATGTTCCTTCCAAGTGAAACAGCATTTCACTTGTGTATCTGCAGGGGTCTTGGAAAGACTGGGCGCAGACTGGGAGATCACTTTATTGAGCACCTTGGCTCTCTCTGCCACAAGAGTGTGGATCTCCACGTGGCCACCCAATTCAATTCCACAAGGCTGTGTACTTCCTATTCACCCCAAGATCGAGTGGCAAACTGATGTACTATCAATAATTCACAAAAGTCTGAGTAGTGAAACAATCAGGTTTTTAATAGCTAATGATCAGAACACTATCAAACAACCATCCACCTCCTTGACTGATCAGAGCAAAAGGGTGGCATGCAAGAGGCTATGGGTAGGATTGGTCTGCAGAGGAGTTTCCAGTCGGTAGCAGCCAATCACAGTATAGCAGTGGTTTACTACATTCACCCCACCTTTTTAGGAAGAACCCTGTGGGGTGATAAAAAAGAGAGTAAAACAACTGTACATATATACAAATTACATATTAAGTCTATTCGGGGGTCTGCTCTGTTGCAGTGAGCGGTGTGGCAAAGGTTGGAGGAGGGGCTGCCCTAACATCATAATCAAGTTGAGGGATTGGCCCATAAACAGATCACTGAGGGGTGGGAACAGGTGGGGGTGTAAGGGAGTGTGGTGCTGGTACATCACTGGCAGCAATAGTAGCCTGGGTTAAGGGGGTGGTCAGCTGCAGGTTCGGGGACCCCTAAGGTTGAAGTGAGGGAGAGTGTCTGGAAAGACAGTGATGGTCGGGTGGGATCCCGACGGTGCCAGGTCTCGGATCGAGACTGTGTCTTCTCGCCCATCAGGGAAGGGGATTGGCATAGAGGAGGCAGACCTTCGCAACCTGTAGGTCAGTCTTAGATTGCCTGACATGCTTGCAGAGCAGGACCGATCCCAGTAAGGAAAGCCAGGTGGGCTGTATATTCCCTGAAGCAGACTTCTGAGGGAAGACAAACGTCCATTCAAGAGTCGTGCTGTTAGTGGCCATACATAAAAGTGAACAAATGGAGCGAATGAAGTGCATCTGGGAGGACTTCTTGCCAATGGGAAACATGGAGACCCTATGACCTCAATGCCAGGAGGATGGTCTTCCAGTCCATGGCATTCTCCCTTTCCACTTGCCCATTACCCCTGGGATTGTAGCTGGTTGTCCTGCTTGTGGTGATGCCCTGGCCAGCAGGTACTGCCACAACCCAATGCTCATGAATGGTGTACCCCAGTCAATGTGGATAAAGCTGGGGTACCCAAAGAGTGTGGAGATACTATGGAGAGCCTTGATAACAATGGCCATGACAACGTCAGGACATGAGTTGGCGAAGGGGAAATCAGAATATTCATTGAAGACATTAGGGAAATAGACATTCCAGTTGGAGGAGGGGAGGGGACACTTGAACTCGATGCTGAGGCACTCAAAGCATGTAGACTTGATAAGATGCACCTTGTCTGGCTGGTAGAACTGCGGTTTGCATTCGGCACAGACCTGGCAGTTTCATCAATGAACACATGTGGTCAGGGTCTGGCCCAATGATGCTGTTCTCAACAACGCAGCCAAGGATGGCCAGTCATGCTGTTCAGAAGACACATTTAACAGTTATAAGTCAGGTTTATGCAGTTCGCTGCACAAAGGAACTTGTTGAGATTAGCATCATGGTCCTGCACATCATGGTCACAAGTGACAACATTATCGAGGTAGGGGAAAGTGGCCTGTAGATTGAGCGGTCCATTGGAAAATGGAGACCCCATTTGTGATGCTGAGAGGGACCCAGAGGAAATAATAGATAAGGCCATCCACCTTGAATGCCAATATATTGTCCTCTGTGTAGATCAGGTGGTAGACTGACTTCAGGTCGATTACAGAAAACACCTGGTACTGTGTGATCTGGTTCACCATATTGGATGTGCAGGGAAGGGGTTACGTATCAAGTTGCATATACCAGTTGATAGTCTGGCTGTACTCAATGACCATCTTATTTTTTCTCCATTCTTGACCTAGGCCCTCCAAGGAACATTGCTGGGTTTGATGATGCCCTCGCGCAATAACAGCAGGATTTCTGACTTAATAAATGCTCTGTCAGCAGCACAGAACCGTCTACTCCTGGTGGCTGCTGGCTTGCAATCGGGGGCGAGGTTGGCGAACAGTGAGGGGGGGTCAAGAGATCACACACTGCCTGCAGGGGCCGTCCGAGAACTGTTATCATAGCCGGTAAGGGAGGTGAAGGGCCCATCGAATTGCAAGGTGACCTTTTGCAGTTGACATTGGAAGTCCAGCTCCAGTAACAAGGGGGCACAGAGCCGATGAACACGATGAGAAGTCTGATGTGTTCGTACACTAGGTCTCCAATAGTCAGTGTCACTATGCAGGACCCTATGGATTGTGTTTGGCTTGCCATATCTTCAGGGCCAGATTTTTAGTATTATCAGGGTGGATAGAACTTTCTGAACACCTGCTCTCGAATAAACATTTGATAACGTGCCCATTTACCTGGACGTCCATCATGGACCTGGCGAGATTGTGCGGAGCCTTCTGATTCAGTGTGATGGATGCTAGTATGTATTCATACACAGATTCTCTGTCTGAATCTGTTGGGTGCTCCCACTCCTGAAATGGCCGCTTGGCCTACCTCACCTGCTCCACATGTCAGGGAATCTAAGTCTGGTCGAGAGCTCCAATTCCATCTATAAATACACAGCTGACATCAATGCCACAGCCAGGATCTCTACCAACTACAATGTGGAGTAGAGATGAAAGGATTTATGGCTTTCATCTACCTTATTGTCAGCAAGACCAAAGGGCTAGTTTTAGACTTCCAGAGAGGGGAGGAGCTCACACCCCTCACTACATCACATTGATGAGGGAGTTATAGTGGACAGGTTTAATTTCCTAGAGGTAAACATCTCCAGTAACTTGTCCTGATCAACCCATACAATGACCAAGTGCACCAAAGACTCTGCTACTTCAGAAGCCTAAGGAAATTTAGCAAGTCTCCTGCAATCCTCAGCAAGTATCCTATCACATTGCATCACTGTGTGGTTTGGGAACTGCTCTGTTCAAGACTGCAAAGAAAGTGCAGATAAGTGTGAATGTGGCTGAAGCCATCACACATGCCCTCTTCCTCCACTGATTTCATCAATATCTCCCATTGCCTTGGAAAAATAGCCAACATATTTAAAGAGGCATCTCACTCTGGCCATACTCTCTTCACCCACATTCTATCAAGAAAATGATTCACACGTTTGAGATCATATATTCAAGGACAATTTCTTTTCTGCTGCCATCAGACTCTTGAATGAATCCCAAAATAGTAAAATTGCCTTTGCTCCATACTAAATGATCCTTCTCTGTAACTCAGTTAAAACACAAAAATGCTGGAAGAACTCAGCTGGTCTCACAATGTCCATAGGAAGACTTTTGTGTTTCACTCTCTCTGTAACTCTGTACTTTTGTATTGTGTCCTACTTGTTATACTATGTATGGGATGCCCACAGATCTGCTTGCAAAACAATCTCTGCATCTTGGCATATGTGACAATAAACATGAACTTGATCATTTATCCTGAAGATCTAAGATTAGTTATTCTGAGTGAGAGGACTGCTTCAAGTCAACCCAGACCATTGCTGCTTGGAATAATACTTTTGGAATCTGATCTTCAATTTAGTTCTTGCTAGTTGGGGAAATTTTGAAGAGGGAAAAGAGATTTTCTGGAACAGTCCCATCATTTCAAAAGCAAAATGCGACAGATGCTAGAAATCTAACATAAACCCTGGAATTATTCAGTGGGTTTGTCAGCATCTGCAGACAAGGTTAATTTTTCAGGTGGACAAAAGACCACAAACCTGAAACGTTAACCCTTATTTCTCTCCAGAGATACTTCCTTACCCACTGACTACTGAACTTGCAACATTTTCTGCTTTTATTTCCAAATACTTCAATTTTGTCACACACACCTGCAGATAGCACAATGACTTCCTTCCTGCTTAATTCATGTCACTTCCAGCTTTAACTTGCTCCTTTATCAAACTGACATTAAATGTGGTCAGTGACATGTAACTTCATTATTGCACAATTCTTTATCCTTTATTATGCACCACTTGTGCCTTGAATCAGTCACTTGAAATACATGCTAACAACTGGAAATATTCATGTTTTTTAAGGTGTACTTTTTTAAAGCTAAATTACTGAAGATGGGGTTGCAAATAGGGTGATGCAATCAAAATTGCTATTAATTTAAATACCTTTATCTGGCAGAAATATCTGTGATATTAGTCCAATTACATTGCACTTATGAGGGGAGGACAGGTTAAAATCCAGTGCTGTCCATAAGGAATTTGTACATTCTTCTTGGGACCACGTGGGTTTCTTCTGGGTGCTCAGGATTTCTTCCATCCTCCAAAAAACTATAGGGTTTGTAAGTTAATTGGTGTATTTAAGCAGCATGGACTTATGGGCTGGAAGGGCCTGTTGTCAGGCTGTATCCCTAAAATAAAAAAAGTCTGAATTCACTCACAAATGCATCATTAATTTGGACAAATATCTTCGGTTCTTTCCACAGGAAGAGTAAAGACAAAGTGAGAGAGCACAGAAAACATTCCAGTTTACAAGAATCCCCAAAATTCTGCAGGGGAAGTGACAATAAAGTGTGTGTGCTTCATCCTTTATACATGCAATTATACATTTATAACCACCTGCTACTCGAAAGAAGACACACACACACACACATGTAGTGTAGTCAGGTTAAACTCTGAATTTTATGAGGACTCAGGCCCAACTTTTATACTTGCACTGTTCCCGCCTTGGTCCCTCCATGTATAACAAAAGCGGTTTCCCATGCGCAGATTCTTTCCTGCATAACAATGCCGTTCTTCCCCATGTGCTGTCCCCGTCTGTTGGCTGTGCAGCGAGGTCAGTGCCATTTTGGGGTCACTGGCCTTTAAGCTGCTCTTGCTGTTCACCCAGTGCATGCGCTGCTGGCCTTTGATGGCACTCACCACAGCAGCGGGTTGCCACATACTCACGTTTTCATTAGAAGGGTTTATTGCATGAAATCCTTTAATGGTGTCAACATTCCAAGAAATTGAATAAAAAATGCAGCTTGAGTTGATTTTCTGCTACAAGATGGGTTGAATGCTTTGTATATCGCAAGGGTGAATATATAATTTGCATATTTTTCCAGTTTTAATTGGGGTGTCGTGTTGAATGATCGAGCCAGATCTAAAAATTTTGATGAATTTACTTCTTTTCCTACAGTGTACATCATGGATATATCCTATTGTACCTACCACTATCTCTGTGAAGAACGTACCTTTTACATCCTCCCAGATTTTCAAGCACTTTAAAACTATGTCCCTTGGTGTTACCTAATAACCTACTCTACCCATTTTCCTCTGTTCCATGTACCAGTAACTGTACCAGGTACATCCTATTGTACCTGCCACCACCTCCGTTGCTGGCAGCACATTTCATGCACCCACCACTATCTCTATGAAGAACGCACCTCTTATATTCTCCCAGATTTTGAAGCATCTTAAAACTATGTCCCCTGGTGTTACCATTTCAGCTCTAGGAAAAGGCCTCCAGCCATCCACACAATCAATGCCTCTCATCATCAGGTCACCTCACATTTCCCATCATTCCAAGGAAAAATGACCAAATACACTCAACCTACCTTCATAAGACATGTAATCCAGTACAGGCAACCTCCTTTTAAATCTCCTCTGCATCCTCTCTATAGGATCCTCACCTTTCCTCTAATGTTGTGACCAGAACTGAACACAATAATCCAAGAGGGGTCAAACTTGTAACATTACCCTCAAGGCTATTGAATTTGATCCACAGTTAATGAAGACCACACACTTATACCATCTCAGCAATCCTATCAATCTGTGCAGCAGCGTGTTGATCTTTTCTGATAAAATGTGATGCAGTGTCATCTGTGAATGTGTGGACAAATTTCTTGCAACACCATCTCTATTGCTCTAATGGAGTGTGTTATTGTTCCATTTGATATGGGAACTGTTAAGAGGATGCGATAATTTCTTCATACCTTTCCTCCATTAAAAACAGAACTTGCTTCAATTGTAAGAAATATGTTACTTTTAAATCGCTACAGAATTCATGAACTGCATGATAAATTCTCTAATTAATATGATTAAGGTTAAAACCAAAAATGTACAGTTTGAATAACTTTGATACCATAACATTCTATTCAATTATATTGCTGGCTAAATTATTCCTAAGAGTCTGTAAATAGAAACCATAAAAAAAAATCCAAAATCTATGCAGCACTTGAAAGCTTCAAAGTGCCTCAGATCCCATGACTTTTCTATGCCGTAGGAAAATACAGTAGGTAAATTTGATTTGAGATGATACAAGCAATAGTTGGCTGAAATGACTCAAAAATGCATTCTGAAAAATTTATTAATGAAACCATAATCTTGGTTTAGCTTCTTGAAAGGCATCATGTCGACAGTGAATCACTTCCTTGCGCTCTTAGTATAGGTGGGATGCAAAATCCTCAGCTGCAACTGTAACCTACAATGTTCCAATGCAGAAGTATGAATTTTATCACCCAAGCCAAACTCAATGCACTGACTGTTATTTTAAAAGTTTTGATATTCATAACACATTAAACTCTGCAATTTATTTCCACTGCCAAAATCAACTATGTTGAGGGATAAGACTAAGGTATAAAGTCTCCTGGCATAATGCAGTAACTTACACAATACACAAAGACCTAACAGCGGTGGATATATATAATTATGATTTATTTTAAACTGTTAACTACCCAGTGTTCAATTTATATTTCTCTTTATACCCTCTTGAAACTTGCAGATGACATATACTGTATTCTTTCCTCCTAAGGATGCTGCGAGACCTGTTGAGTTCCTCCAGCTTTTCTGTGTTTTTTTTACAATAATTCACCTGTCTTCCATCCTCTCTGTTGTGTTTTTATTTGTCTTATTTCTGTCTTTTTTTTAGAAACTTTGTTTTTTTTCATTTTTCAAAGCAAACAGAGTCACGTTTGAAAACAGCCATTTTTAACATATTTACACATTCTTTTGAGTACAATTAGCTTCTGAGGTTCAAATAAAATATCAATTCCTCTCTCTCCTCCCCCAAGCATCAAAAGAAAATAAAACTAAAGGGACAGAAAAAAGTAAAGGAAAGAGAAGAATAATTTAGTGAACCGCCAGTCTTTCTAATCTACTTCCACTCTTTGAGGTGCTTGACTGCTTTTATCTTTGCTGTTTTATCAGATTTTTAAATCTGACAGCTGTCATAACAAGGCACCAAAGTACTATAGATAAGGCTGTCATATAACAAAGGTGTTGTATTTATTTCTTTAAATTACGTTATCTTCTCCATAGGCACACAGTTCTTCATCTCTGTGGACCATCAAGTGATGAGTAGGGAGGAGACAGATTTCCAGGTGATTGCAATTCATTTTTTTTTGCTACTGACAGGACAATATCTATAAATTTAATTTGTAATTTTGTTAATTATCTGCCAATGCCCTCCAGGCTTCCAAATAAATACAACTCCAGATCTAGCAGGAAGTCTGCTCCCGTAATCCTAGTTAATATATTAGATAATTCAAGCCAAAAGGGTCTCACCTTCACGCAGGTCCAGGCGAGGGTATAAAACTACCAATTTCTAATCCACACTTGAAGCACATTTCCGATATCCTTGGTGTTCCTTATGTAAATTTTGTGGTGCGAGGTATAATTGGTGTAGGAAATTGTATTGTACCAATCTAAATCTGGCGTTGATTACTGATGTCACGCTCTCCCTACGCAAAGCCGACCAACATAACTCATTGATCATTATTTCCAAGTCCAACTCCCACCTCTCCCTCGATCTTTGCAGCCCAGCTTTTGGCTCTCATTTTGAAGCTCAAAGTATATTCTGGATATAAATTTGGGAGTTGAAGTAACTTTGCCACCTCACTCTTCCTCCACCTTTTAAAATTGGTTTCATTTCTATTTAAATTTTAATGGAAGGTTGTGGCGGCACACATCCTCAAGGCGAACCGGCCCCACTTGTATTACCACGGGGCAGGGCAGCCGTGGGGAAATGGCGTCAGAGGTTTCGATTATGATGTCACAATGCACCAGGTGACTGAGCTCTTGCTGCCCTTAAAGGGGCGTGCTGAATTTGAATAGAAACAGTTGTTAATGACCCTCAACATGATGGCTATGTTTCTCTCACTGCTCACACCGCGACACCCCGATGAGCCCAGACATTTTTCTGAACTCAAAACTCCATGGATCCAGCAGGGAGGGGTTAACGCCATCTCCATTCATAGTGCTTTTTTTTCCCAATGATGAGTTCTGATAGGCTGGAGATTGACCCACAATTGCCAAAAGCCTCTGACTTCTTTGAACTCTGGCTACACTGCTTTGAGGTGTTTCTTTAGAATTTCACTGGAGTTGTGGCCATGGAGGCAGGCAAACTGCATCTCCTTTTCTCCCAGGTTGGACATCGCATGTTCCTGATGATCAGGGACACCTCAACATACACTGAGGCAATGTACATACTCAAGAACCAGTACCGGGAGAAAGTTAATAAGGTATGCTGGCGACCTGCAGAGAGCGGCCGAGTGAATCGAGCAACGAGTCAGTTGCTCTGTGGTATGATGTGGTTCAATATATGCAGGTATTCAATTTTCTATCCAATATAAATGTTGATGATGTAATTAGTTTATTGTCACACATATTGTACAATGTAAAAATACCCAAAATTCTCACTTGCTGCAGCTGAACAGATATTTTAAAAGATTGAATGAAATTAAGAGACAATAAATACATGATAGATATTAAATATTCATAGTAATGAAATAGTGAAAACAGTCCATGATTAGTGTTCCAAGGAGATTTCAAAAGTCTGATGGATATTGGAACGCAATTGTTCTTAAACGAGAGGTGCTGGTTTTCTGTACCTTATGCCTGAAGATAATAGTGAGAAGAGATTGTGACCAGGGTGATGGGGTTCCTTTATTATGTTGCCTGATTTCTTGAGACATAGATGTCTTCAAGGGATTAAAGTCAAAACATTTCTTGAGCATGGCTCAGTTTGCTACCTTCTGATGTCTTCTGTGTTCCTGGGAACTTGTATTGTCAAACCAGGCTGTGATACAAAGAGTCTGTACACTTTCCACAGTGCACTTATAGAGGTTTCTGTTGACATGCTAAATCTCAGACTCCTTAAAAAGTAGAGGGGTTGGTGTGCCTTCATCACAGATGGGAATCAGATTTCCAAAGATATGAACTCAGAAACGTGAAGGTTCTTACTCTCTCCACCACCTTTCCATCAATGCAGACAGGTGTGTGGTCCCTCAGACTCTCCTTCCTAAAATCAACAAGTTCCTTGATCTTGTTATTAAAAGATCCTTGAAAATCCCAGGAAAAAAAGATGGATTCATGAGGTAAGTCAGACCTATATTAAGTGGTACATTAGTGCAGACTTGTTAGTAATAAAACCATATAACCATATACTTGTTAGTAATGTTGGAAGGAAATCCTCTTTTCAATCTTCTTCAGCATAATGCTGAAACAAGGCATGAAAGACCTCAACAATGAAGACGCTGTTTACATCCGGTACCTCACGGATGGCAGTCTCTTCAATCTGAGGCACCTGCAAACTCACACAAAGACACAAGAGAAACTTGTCTGTGAACTACTCTTTGCAGACGATGCCACTTTTGTTGTCCATTCAGAGACAGCTCTTCAGCGCTTGACTTCTTGTTTTGCGGAAACTGCCAAAATGTTTGGCCTGGAAGTCAGCCAGAAGAAAACTGAGGTCCTCCATCAGCCAGCTCCCCACCATGACTACCAGCCCCCCCACATCTCCATCGGGCACACAAAACTCAAAACGGTCAACCAGTTTACCTATCTCAGCTGCACCATTTCATCAGATGCAAGGATCGACAACAAGATAGACAACAGACTCGCCAAGGCAAATAGCTCCTTTGGAAGACTACACAAAAGAGTCTGGAAAAACAACCAACTGAAAAACCTCACAAAGATTAGCGTATACAGAGCCATTGTCATACCCACACTCCAGTTCGGCTCCGAATCATGGATCCTCTACCGGCATCACCTACGGCTCCTAGAACGCTTCCACTAGCTTTGTCTCTGCTACATCCTCAACATTCATTGGAGCGACTTCATCTCAAACATCGAAGTACTCGCAATGGTAGAGGCCGACAACATTGAATCCACGCTGCTGAAGATCAAACTGCGCTGGGTAGGTCACGTCTCCAGAATGGAGGACCATCGCCTTCCCAAGATAGTGTTATATGACGAGCTCTCCACTGGCCACCGAGACAGAGGTGCACCAAAGAAGAGGTACAAGGACTGCCTAAAGAAAGCTCTTGGTGCCTGCCACATTGACCACCGCCAGTGGGCTGATATCGCATCAAACCGTGCATCTTGGTGTCTCACAGTTCGGCGGGCAGCAACCTCCTTTGAAGAAGACCGCAGAGCCCACCTCACTGTCAAAAGACAAAGGAGGAAAAACCCAACTCCCAACCCCAACCAACCAATTTTCCCTTGCAACCGCTGCAACCGTGTCTGCCTGTCCTGCATTGGACTTGTCAGCCACAAACAAGCCTGCATCTGACGTGGACTTTACCCCTCCATAAATCTTCGTCTGTGAAGCCAAGCCAAAGAAAGAAGTGCAGACTTGTTAGTAATGTTGGAAGGAAATGTGATTCCATAAACTCTTCCCCATCAGACATATGTGATAAAGCATCTATTATAATACATTCCCCTCTCATTCCAAATGTGAAAAATATTGAAATGAATATTTGTTGTTGTGTAGTGCTAATTAAGTGCTACTGCATTGCTATAATGTACAAAGAGCAACACATTTTCAAAAAATGTTCTTGGAATGTCTGTACTCTTTCATACTTTTGGCACTGCAGCTCTCCTTTTTTTTGAATATTTTATTTTGAGAATTTTCAATCAACATGCAATCAAAAGGAATAATAAACAAGTAAAACATCAATAATATTAACATAATGATATAACTATCGATCTGCAAGTCGATATTAAAGAAAGTGAGAAAAAGAAGAGATACTAAGATAGGTGGAATAGTGGATAATGAAGAAGGTTTTCAAGGAGTGCAGAGGGATTTGGGCTGCTTAGAAAAGTGGGCTGAAAAATGGCAGATGGAATTTAATGCTGATAAGTGTGAGGTGCTTCATTTTGGTAAGAAAAATCAGAATAGGACATATGTGGTAAATGGGAGAGCATTGAGGAATACAGAAGAGCAGAAAGATTTAGGAGTGACGGTACATCGTTCCCTGAAGGTAGAAACTCACGTGAATAGGGTGGTGAAGAAGGCTTTTAGTATGCTGGCCTTTATCAATCATTGCATGGAATATAGGAGTTGGGAGGTGATGTTGAGATTGTATAAGACGTTGGTGCGGCCTAATTTGGAGTTTTGTGTGCAGTTCTGGTCGCCTAATTATAGGAAGGATATAAACAGAGTGGAGAGAGTGCAGAGAAGGTTTACCAGAATGTTGCCTGGGTTTAAGCATCTGGAGTGTGGGGAGAGATTGGACAGATTAGGTCTTTATTCTTTGGAGCGTAGAAGGTTGAGAGGGGATTTGATAGAAGTATTTAAGATTATGAAAGGGATAGACAGAATGGATGTGGATAGACTATTTCCGTTAAGAGGAGGAAAGTTTAAAACAAGAGGACATGAGTTAAGAATTAAGGGGCAGAGGTTTAGAGGTAACATGAGGGGGAACTTCTTTACTCAGAGAGTGGTAGCTGTGTGGAATGATCTTCCGGGAGAAATAGTGGCGGCGGAGTCAATTGTATTATTTAAGAAAAGGTTGGACAGGTATATGGATGAGAGGAAGATGGAGGGTTATGGGCATTGTGCAGGGAGGTGGGATTAGAAAGGGGTGTTTGGTTCGGTGCGGACTAGAAGGGCCTAATGGCCTGTTTCCGTGCTGTAATTGTTATGTTATGTTAACATGTGAATGAATTATTATAAAGAAAGAAAAATTACAATAATACTACAAAAATGCAAATTCAATGTCCATGTTGAACCAAAGGGAGAAAAGGGTAATAGAAAGAAAGAACAAAATAAGATGAACCCTCCCTCCCATCCCCCAAGAAACAAGAAGAAAAAGTAAGAAAAGAGAAAGAATAAGAAAAAGAAAAGATTGGCTTCACATAGGAAAATCCCCACTCACATCAAGGGACAAATAATCTGACTTATCTAGGGTCCTTGGCACTGCGAGCACTGGAGGAAAGAGAATGAAGGGGGGAATCATTAAAGATTTACCCCGATTTACGTTAGGTATGAATTCCATATTCTTGAAAATACATCATATCTGCTTCTGAAGTTATAGGTGATCTTCTCCAGGGGAAGACAATTATGCCTTCCTATCTTCCAGCAGGCTAAACCTAGATGGGAATCAGATTTCCAAGTAACTGCTATGCATTTCCTGCCCTCTCCTAAAGTGAGCTTAACAAATTTTAATTGATATTTCAACAGCCTCATTTTAGGTCTAAAGTCTTCCAAATTCCTCAATAAAAATAATTCAGGTACCTGAAGGTATCGAATTCCAGTAATCTTTTTTTTTCCAGATTACCCAAATCTTCCCAAAAAGGCCTCACTTTAGGGCATGACCAGGTTGAATGCAAAAAAGCATCTATTTCTTAACCAGATCGAAAATGTTGGTCTGATATTTCAGATTTCAGTTTATGTAACTTTTATGGAGTAAGTATAGCTGATGCAAGATCCTATATTGCACCAGCTGATACCTTACATTAATTGTGTTAGTCACACTACCCTGACAGTTTGGACCAATAAAATGGATCAATTTCTCTATCCAAATCTGATTCCCCCCTTTGTCGGCCTGAAGTAAATATTTTTGTGCTCACTCGGGTTCTGTTACTTAGGGTCGTATTAACATTCCAAAAAGTCTTATATAAGAGTGAGCAGTAGATGTAACATACCCTATTGTGCATAGCTATCATAATGTGGTGTCTTTCCTTGCAAAGCTATCATTTAGAAAAGCAGGAACAATAGCTGTGTAATATTAATGTCTTCCTCACACACCAAATGAAGGAAGGGCTGCTATTTTCCTGTTGATGGATTTTCAGAAAATGAAGAAAAATGAAATTCCTTACTCTGTAGTGAAATATGTTTACTGGATGTTTAGAGTTCACAGACGTGTTAAATGTTGCAGCTGATAGGGGAAGAATCTTCCCCTTCCCTCTACCCCTCAATGCTACAAGTGGATCTCTGTATACATAAGTGAGGCAGGACTTGCTGTGAGTGATCAGTTCACTGTTTGCCCGCCAAACTGAACTCTTAAAAAACTGAACTCAAAATGTCTGAATTCGGTAATATATTTCTTCAAATCATGTGACTGTTACATTATCATCGAGATGAGTCCCAATTCTTGGAAACCACATGGCCATCAGTTTTATTTCTACCAAAATTCTGTTCCTTTTTCAAAACCATTCCATATCCATAACACCTCTGGCCTCAACTCTGTTCAAGAGGCTTAAGTGGCTTTGATTAAAAACAGATGGTTTTTTCAGTAGTTCTTGAATAATTAAGACCCACTTGAAATCCATTAGCTGTCCAATACACATTGATTCCGAGAATGAACACTTTTCTCAGAAAACAATAGTTTCCTATAAATGTGCTGTGCCCTGTATCAACCAATAGCTAATGTACTAGGAAATACAGATACCATATTTTAACTCTATAATTTACTTTACCAAGACATTTTTAATAAAAGAAATATAGATTAACATTAAATTAAAGGTTAACACATATCCATTACAAACATAATAGAGGCAACTCACTGTGGCATCTTACCAACCTACAAACCTTTGGGATGTGGGAGGAAGCTGGAACAACCAAAGGAAACCTACAAGAAAAATGTGCTAACATCACACAGACAGCATCAGGGGCCATGAC
Organism: Narcine bancroftii; assembly: GCF_036971445.1. Classification (NCBI taxonomy): domain Eukaryota; kingdom Metazoa; phylum Chordata; class Chondrichthyes; order Torpediniformes; family Narcinidae; genus Narcine; species Narcine bancroftii. The sequence goes on along the minus strand of NC_091471.1, from coordinate 180,892,536 downwards.
TGTTTCCAGAATGCAGGAGCTGTGAGGCAGCAGCTCAACTAGGCATGACACTGTGTTCCATAGAAACATAGAACATTACAGCACAGAACACAGAAACTTTTAATCTGTGCCAAATTATTATTCTGCCTAGCCTAACTAACCTGTACACATTCCATATCTTTCCACACCCCCATTCATGTACCTGTCCAAATATTTTTTCAAAATTGAGCCACTTTCACCACTTCAGCTGGCAGCTTGTTCCATACTCCCAGCAATCTCTGTGCGAAGATATTCCCTCTAATGTTCCCTGAAATATCCCTCCTATCACCCTTAACCAATGTCCTCTGGATTGATTCTCACCTAACCTCAGTGGAAAAAGCCTACTTCTATTTACTCTACCTATATGGTCATTATTATTATTATTATTTTTTAAACACCTCTATCAAATCTCCCCACACTTTTTCATACCCCAGAAAATAAAATCCTATCCTTGGAACCTTGATTAAGTCTTATCAACATCCTATAAAACCTCCTCTGCACTTTCAACCTTATTGATATCTTTCCTGTAGTTAGGTGACCAAAACTGAACACAATACTCCAATTTGGTCTCACCTGTTTACAGCCCTATCTACTTTCAGGGAATAATGTATCTGTATTCCCAGATCCCTCAGTTCTATCACCCTCCTCAGTGCCTTTCCATTTACCATATCATACCTTGGTTTGTCCTTCCAAAATGCAGCAACTCATACTTCTCTGCATTAAATTCCATCTCCATTTTGCAGCACATTTTTCTAGCTGGTCCAGATCCTTCTGCAAGCTTTGAAAACCTTTCTCACTGTCCTTTATACCCTAAATGTTATTGCCATCTGCAAATTTTCTGATCCAATTTACTACATCATCATGTAGGTCATTGATATAGATGACAAACAACAATGGACCCAACTTTGATCCTTGAGTCACACCACTAGTCAGAGAAGCAATCATCGTCTTCCACTTTCTGTTTGTTCCCATAAAGCAAAGCTCGAATCCAGTTTCCTACCTCACCATGAACACTGAGTGACTGAACATTCCTGAGTACCCTCCCACATGGGGTCTTTACTAACACTCCTGTTCGGCTCCGAATCATGGGTCCTCTACCGGCACCACCTACGGCTCCTAGAACGCTTCCACCAGCGTTGTCTCCGCTCCATCCTCAACATCCATTGGAGCGCTCACACCCCTAACGTCGAGGTACTCGAGATGGCAGAGGTCGACAGCATCGAGTCCACGCTGCTGAAGATCCAGCTGCGCTGGATGGGTCACGTCTCCAGAATGGAGGACCATCGCCTTCCCAGGATCGTATTATATGGCGAGCTCTCCACTGGCCACCGTGACAGAGGTGCACCAAAGAAAAGGCACAAGGACTGCCTAAAGAAATCTCTTGGTGCCTGCCACATTGACCACCGCCAGTGGGCTGATAACGCCTCAAACCGTGCATCTTGGCGCCTCACAGTTTGGCGGGCAGCAGCCTCCTTTGAAGAAGACCGCAGAGCCCACCTCACTGACAAAAGGCAAAGGAGGAAAAACCCAACACCCAACCCCAACCAACCAATTTTCCCTTGCAACCGCTGCAATCATGTCTGCCTGTCCCGCATCGGACTGGTCAGCCACAAACGAGCCTGCAGCTGACGTGGACTTTTTACCCCCTCCATAAATCTTCGTCCGCGAAGCCAAGCCAAAGAAAAGAAGAAGACTAAAGTCCATGTAGACAACATCCATTGCCTTTCCTTCATCAACTTTCTTAATAACCTCCTCGTAAAAAAACACTATAAGATTTGTTAAACATGACCTACGATGCCCAAAGCCACATTGAACATCCCTAATCAGCCCCTGATTATCAAAATACTTGTATATCCAATCTGTTAGTACACCTTTCAATAATTTACCTACTACTGATGTCAGGTTCATTGGCATATCATTTCCTGAGATATATTTGGAGTTTTAATTTTAAATGAAACAACAAGAGCTTCCCCCAATCCAGCACATTACCAAGGACATATGCCAAGGACATATTAAATACATCTGCCAGGGTCCCTGAAATTTCTTCAATAGCCTGCCTCAGGTCTGAAGCAGGTCCTGGGGATTTATCCACCCTTATTTGCTTTAAGACAGCATGCAACTCTTCCTCTTTTATCTGTATGAAGAACATGACTTATTTCTCTGATTCTATGCTAGTTTCTTGAGTAAATGCAGATTTTTTTAAAAATCAAAATCTCCTCCATCTATTCTGGCTCTATTCGCAGGTGGCCACTATGATCTTAAAGAGGACCATTTTTCCCCTTTCTGTCCCTTTGCTGTTCAAACACCCATAGTAGCTCTTAGGATTTTCCCATCAACTTGTCTGCCAAAGAAACCTCATTTCTTCTTTTGGGCTTCCTGCTTTTCTTCTGTTTTTTTTCCTGCATTTTTTAGACTCAAGTATGTGATTTGCTCTGCGCTGCCTATACCTGTTATCCACCTCTCTTCTTAACCAAATCTCTCAAAAGCTCAGGTTCCTTATTGCCTGTTAACTTTTTCTTTAATCCTGACAGTAACTGTTGCCTTTGAAGACCTTCCACTTACCTAGCACAGAAAACACCTGTTCCAATCCATACTTTCTAGATTCTTTCCAATTCACTCAAAATTGGACCTCCTCCAATTTAGAATCTCAACCCGAGGTCCAAGCCTATCCCTGATTCATAATTATCTCGAAACTAATGCCATGATAATCCCCTCATCTGTCCTGTCTTATTGGAGAACCAGGATGGCACTCTCGCTAGCTGGTACCTCGATATATTGATTTAGAAAATTAATACAGTTGCCAAACTTTGAGCTATTCAGCCCTTTTACAGTTTGAGATTTCCATCAATATGTGAAAAGTTAATATCTCCTGCTATCACAACTTTAAATTTCCTGCAGCTGTCTGCGATCTCCCTGCAGATTTGCTACCCAATTCTCACTGACAATTGGGTGGTCTATAATACAAACCCATTAATGTGGTCATGCTTTTCCCATTCCTGAGCTCCACCCATTTAGCATCAGTGGACAATGCGGCACATTGAATTAGATCCTTGAGTTCATGTGGCTCTGGAAAAAGAAACTCTGGAAACAAGGTCTTCATATGTCTTTGCTCCTGCCCTGAGGCTCCCAACCAACCTAAGTTATCAGCAATTCCCAGTCACAAGGTTCCAGCCCAAAGGCGCTATCAGTGATTTTATCACTAGGGTACTTTAAAATAAAGTGTTAAGTAATTAGCTACTACAAGTATCCCCTAACAGTTCGAGCACACTCTGAGTACTTAGCAGTGATATCTGTGGCTGCTTGAGCTGTTTTTCCCAATATGTTTCCCTCAGGGTGCAGGAAAATAATTATTCAAATTTATGACAGTAGTACTTTAATAACACAAATCTTTCTCTGTCAGAATTGGACTTCTCACTATGGCTTTCTCCACAATCACTGTTTTCACTGTGCAAAATGTTGCCACATCACAGAGTACATGATCCAATCCTTAAACAGTTTTAGTTTTCACACACAAACAATCAGAAAATACAAATAAAATGGATGTGGTGGCAGCCCTCCTTTGACAATGAAAGATAGAAGGAGCATGATCCAAAATAGTGCACACCAAAGAGCTGGAGAAACTCAATAGCATTCATAGGTAGTAAGCAGCAGTTGACGACTTAGGCCAGAGTGTTGAAAATAAGGAAGATGCTTGAATATCTTTCTTTCTTCTTTGGCTTGGCTTCGCGGACGAAGATTTATGGAGGGGAAAAGTCCACGTCAGCTGCAGGCTCGTTTGTGGCTGACAAGTCCGATGCGGGACAGGCAGACACGGTTGCAGTGGTTGCAAGGGATGTTGGGTGTTGGGTTTTTCCTCCTTTGTCTTTTGACAGTGAGGTGGGCTCTGCAGTCTTCTTCAAAGGAGGTTGCTGCCCGCCAAACTGTGAGGCGCCAAGATGCATGGTTTGAGGCGATATCAGCCCACTGGCGGTGGTCAATGTGGCAGGCACCAAGAGCATTCTTTAGGCAGTCCTTGTACCTCTTCTTTGGTGCACCTCTGTCTCGGTGGCTAATGGAGAGCTCGCCATATAACACGATCTTGGGAAGGCGATGGTCCTCCATTCTGGAGACGTGACCTACCCAGTGCAGTTTGATCTTCAGTTTGATATCAGTGAAGATGAATAACAACATCTCCTCCACAATTACATTTTGCACTGGTGCTCAATAAACATGTTTACTCTGTCCCCTCCTATAATCCCTTTACATTCACAACTGCACAGCTAAATACCATTCCAATTCCATTGTCAACTTTTCCGACAACACCAGAGTATCAGGCCAGGTGACAAATAACAATGGAGAGGAATACAGGAAAGAGATTGAAAGTCTAGTGGCAAGATAACAAATCTCCCTCAATGTTTATAACATGAAGAAAACTATCATTGACTTGGGAGAAGGGGCAAAGTCCACACCCTTGTCCATGCTAATGGAACTGAAGTCTAAAGAGTAGATAGTTTCAAGTTGTTTTGAATAAATATCCCAATGGCCTGACCTGGAAGAAACACAATGACACAGCAGTCAAGAAAGCACATTGATTCCTCTACTTTCTGGAAGAATAAGCATACCTAGACAACAAGATAACAACATATAGGAGCTGAAGTAGGCCAGTTGGCCCATTGTGTCTGATCTTCCATTCATGATGATCCATTCTGTCACTCAAACCCACTCCCCTGCCTTCACCCCATTACCTTTGATAATCTGACTATCCAGATATCTATCAATCTCTGCCTTAAATATACCTAATGACGGCCTCCACAGCTTGAAAGAAATGTAGCAGAATACTAGCACATTCTTGAGAAAGAGTACAATATATTTCTTGCAGCAATGCGCAGTGACAATCTTGCCCTCACCAGAGCATACATTTTGTTAAATTTAGCAGGCCTCGAACCCATTGAAAGGGAGAGGTCATTCATGTACACAGACAAAGTACATGAAGGGAAACTCGTTACTACCCAGCTGAGTCAAGAGAGGACCCTAAATGTTTGAAATGAAAATTGTGGGAAATGTGCAATCCACAGAGAAATGTGACAATGGAAAGGCACAAGTTTAATCCTGGAGTCCAAAAGCCTGGTGATTCAATCCATTCATATGTCACCGATTTGAAAATCTGGTTGAAGATCTGTAATTTTGGAATGCTCTGTGAGGAATTAATTAAAGATAGGATAGTTTGTAGTATTTGTGATGACAGAATGTGAAAAGCACTTCTGTGTAATAGCGAGCTAACACTATCAAAGGTCATCTCTACCTGTTTGGCATAAAAAATTACCTAGGAAAACAGCAAAAAGCTGGCCTCTCCACAACAGCAGACCATGACACAATCCAGGCAGGACCGATGAACAGACAGTGGCTGGAGGCCAGGAGAAAGGGCCAGCCAGGCCACCCCATACCCTTGTCCAGGGCAGGGTACAGCAACCGCAGAGGTGATCACTTGCCAAGAAGAGAAATATGCCCAGCTTTCAGCCAGCTAGAGGAATTGAATTCAGGAATAGGGCAGTAATGTTGCAACTGTACAAGGTACTGGTGAGACCGCACCTGGAGTACTGTGTCCAGTTCTGGTCTCCATATTTGGGGAAGGATATACTGGCTTTGGAGACGGTCCAGAGGAGGTTTACTAGGTTGATCCCTGGGATGAAGGGGTTGACTTATGATGAAAGATTAAATCATCTAGGATTGTATTCGCTCAAGTTCAGGAGATCTTAAAGAAACATATAGGATTATGAAGGGTATGGATAGGATAGATGTAGGAAGGTTTTTTGAGCTGGCCGGGGAAACTAAAATGAGAGGACACAGTCTCAGATTCGGGGGAGTAGATTTAGGATAGAGATGAGGAAAAATAGTTTTTCCCAGAGAGTAGTGAATGTTTGGAATTCTCTATCCAGGGAAATGGTTAAGGCTGCTTCATTAGACCTATTTAAAATTCAGTTAGATAAATTTTTACATGATAGAGGAATTAGGGGATATGGGGGGAAGGCAGGTAGGTGAAGTTAGGTCATAAATTAGATCAGCCATGACCTTATTGAATGGTGGAGCAGGCTCGATGGGCCATTCTTGGCCTACTCCTGTTCCTACTTCCTATGTTCCTATGTTGACCCAGAGGCATTCGTATCCTGAAAGTCAATGGCAGTGGAGATGAAAGTCAACACAGGAGCAAAATGCAACCTTATATTACTATAGAAAAGAGCAGAACAGGTTAAACCATGCATCAGATCAACAAGTCTGGTGGCAGAATCCAAACCAACGGCACATGTGGCTACAGTGCTATGTACAGAGGATTACACGTATTAATGTTCATTGTGGTTCACAGGAACATCATGCTTCTGCTAGGCCTAAGCACATGCATGGACATGGGACTCGTTTCGTTCAACAGAGAGCTGCACCAGATAAACCCCACTGAAGAACACCTATCATAGAGATTTTTTTCTGAATATGGTGAACTTTTCACAGATAAGCTGGGGAAGCTTCCAGTGACATACTCCTGTGGCTTGGCTTGAAGGTAAGACCCATGGTTCATCCAGTGCACCACATACCAGTGGCGATGAATGACAAGGTCAAGCTGGACAGAATGCAAGACTTGGGCGTAATCACTCCAGTTTCAGGGCTAACCGAATGGGTGTCCTCCATGGTAGATGCCAAAAAAAAGATGAACAGGTGATCGGAATCTGCATAAACCCACAAGACCTCAACTCAGCCCTGAAGAGACTCCATCACACAGGCACATTGTAGAAGTTGTTGCCACACAGATGGTCAGCACAACAGCATTCATGTGCCCAGATGCAAGAAACTTATTCTGGCAAGTCTCGCTCAACTATAATTTATCGCTACTGACCAGATTCAGCACTGCGTTTAGTTGGTACAGGTTTGTGCAGATGCCATTTGGAATCAACTCAGCCAGTAAAGTATTCCAAAGATCCATGGAGCAAATTTTCATTGGGTAACCTTGTGCCATCATAGTCGATGATATACTGGTAGGCAGCAAGACTCAAGAGGAACACGATGCAAACTTAAAAGAAGGTGCTCGACTGAGCACAGAAGGTAAACTTGAGGCTCAACCCCCAGAAGTTCAGGTTCTGCCTAAATCAAGTCAGCCACGTGTTCACCAGCAAAGGCCTGAAGGAGGACCCCTCCAAAAGGCGGGCCATTAGCAAAATGCTGGTGCCAACAGATATGGCAGCCCAGCAAAGATTCCTTAGGCAAATTTATTCCCAACTCTGGCAAGCTGACAGCCCCACTGAGGTAGCTGATGCACAGATATAGAGTGGACCTGGAATGATCAGCAGCAGAATGTTGTCACCACTTTAAGGAAACACATCGTGCCACCAGTCCTCTCCTACTATGACGTATGAAGTCCAGTGATGCTGATTTGAGACTTCTTGCAGTATGGCCTTGGTGCAATGTGCCTATAAGACAGAAAACCAGTGGCCTATGATTCAAGGTCACTCACTGACATGGAAACCAGGTACACACATATTGAAAAAGAATGATTAGCAGTTGTTTTTGCCTGCTCTAAGTTCAATGACTATGTGTATGTTAGGCCAATTACCATAGAAACCAACCACCTACCCCTGGTGACAATATTGAACAACCAATACCCGGTGCCAGCGAGACTACAGCAAAAGATGCTCAGACTCCAGAAGTGGAACTTCACTGGTGCAAAAGTGGGGTAAGGAGAAGCACTTAGCTGATGTGTTATCACATGTCGCCAGAAAATGCATGGTCTAGCAGGTTGAAGGAGAAGACAGTTTTGATGTTATGATGGTCACCCATATATCCTTGGCCCGGCTGGAGGAACTAAGAAAACACAGCGGAAGACGGTACTTTAAACAGCCTAGGCACCTTCATCAAGTGCGATTAGCCAAACAAGCAGCACAGTCTGCCACCAGCAGTAAAACCCTACTTTCCCTTCCATGACAAGGTACTCGTTGAGGAAAGGGTCGTGATGAAGGGCTTAAGAGCGATAATCCCAAGCTCACTGCAGAATACAAATGTCAAAATCCTACACAGAGGGCACCCAGGCAACAAAATGCAGGGTGAGGGATATTGTTTACTGGCTAGGCATGACCAAGGGTTACAGGCTTGCTCAGTGTGCAACAATGCTAAGCCACACCAGCCCAGCAGAAAGAGCCTCTGCAGCTCCACCCAATACCAGAACTACCCTGATCGACATTTTCAAAAGGTGGAAACAGCAATACTTGGGGTCAATTGACTCATACTCAGGATGGTTCAAGATAGACCTGCTGCACAACACAACTTCCTCTGTGGTCATAACCCAGTTGAAAAGACACTTCTTGGTGCATGGGGCACCTCGTATTCTACTATCAGGCAATGGCAGGCAGTTCACCAGCGAGAGATTCGGAGACTTTGCAGCAGCGTGGGATTTCACCCTCATCTCCAGCAGCCTAGGGTACCCACAGTCAAATGGGTTGTCTGAGAGCTGCAAGAAGCACAAAACAGCTCATGGAAAAGTCTCACAGGGAAAAGACAGACGTGCTCCTCAACCTACTCAACTTGACGGATGTCCCACATTGGGCTCGCCGGCACAACGGTTGATGCCAAGACAGACCAGGACGACTCTACCGGTGGCAAGGAGGCTTTTGAAGCCTCAGTCAAGAAAGCAGCAAGAAGTCAAGGCCCATCAGCTGGACAGAAGGTTGGCACAAAAGAAATGTTATGACAAAACAAGCTGACCACTGGAGCTATTGGCAGAAGGGCAATTCATAAGTATGGACGGCTGTACAGAAGAAACAGATGGCCCATCCTCCCAGTAAGGGAGCCGTCCCATATCAAATCAACCCCGATGAGACTGTGTTCCTGGACTTGGAACGTGAGCCTCAGATCAGGAGTCCCCCAGGAACCACTAATTTTACAATAGACAGTAACCCTGAGACAATGGACAATACATACCCTCAGGATGAGGCATTTCAAGCTTCCACATCCAGAGGGCTGTTGTAGGACATGCACTGGGCACATCTGTAAACCCAACCTAAAATATTGGGACTGAATGGGATTGGATGTATGATATTCAAAAGTTACCCATGCAATGTTTAGGCTGTTAAAGTTGGCTCATACTGTGGTATGTGGAATAGTTGCTTCAGAAAGCGGATGTAGACAGCGCTGCTATCAGCTGCTTTGTACCCGCTGCAATCACATTGCAGCCACTGTACTTGCAGCAGCACACAGTGCATGCATGAGCTCCACGAGGGCGTGTTAGTTGTATTGAGTACTAGAAGGGAGCAGATGGCACACTATGGGCCCTCCCTCTCTCTTTAATTTTGTACAGTAAAGTTGTTTGTTTCACCTCATCTGCCGACTTGTCTAGTATTTCAGCATGCAATAATGAACACCTGCATTACTGTCTTCTCTGCTAGTTTGTCTTTCCAATTAACTTTTGCCATTTTCTCTCTCTTTATTCCACTAATACACTGACACCTCTTATTTTAGGTTCTCCCTCTCAAACTACAGTGCAAATTCTATCTGCATCACTGCCTCCTAAGGTTTCACTTACCTTCAGCTTCCTTATCAACTCTGGTTCATTACTCAATACCCAATCAAGAACTGCCATTTCTCTGGTTGGCTCAGTGAGAAACTGTTCACAAGCTGTTGCTAGATGCATCACAGTGCGGGATGGGAGCTGGTCTGCTGAAGATCAACAGAAGGTAGTAAATGCAGGTCAGAACATAATGAAAACTTCCCTCCCCTCTGTGGACTCAATCTACATCTCCTACTGCCAAGGAAAGGCAGCCAACATAATGAATGACCCATCACACCCTGTATCTCTTCTCTCTCCTCTCTTCAGGGAAAAGGCAGCCATCAGGATCCTGAATGAACTCCATAATAGTCCACTCATGCTGCCCTTGCTTGGTGCTCATTATTATCTTCCATTTTGTTATAATCCTATACTCTTTAAATTGTGGTCTTTACACAATCTTTATCTATGCAAGGAATGACCTCTTGGTTTGTCCACAGAAAAACCCTTCGCATTGGACTTGCTATTTTGTGACAAATAAACTTAAACACATCTCTCAGGCCAGATCTCTGATAAGCTTGTTACCCCAAATCTACGGAATTAAATTTATCTGCTGACAATTTCACTCTGTTAAGAACATTTTGAGAGTCTCCCTGTTTTTGGTTGTGTATTAAAATAAAACAAGGTTGTCTGTTTAGTTCCCAGTTGGTTGCAATGTTCTTGTAGTGCATCTAATACATTCTCCAAAGCCACTTTGAAGAGATGTACCATACCTTATGAGGAATGAGTGTCAATAAAATCTTTAATCTGCTCTGTTTATCTGCCATACCCTTCTTAATATTCAATGTAAACTCATCCTTGCCGTTCCTCCGTTCTCCCGCTGAGTTACCTGCCTAGACATCTATCAATGTGGGTGGTTTTATTTGTTCCTATTTGGATCACAACAGCTGCCTCTCAGACATGTCTAGACGTTAGCTCAAGTATGAAAGATCATGCCTGATGTGAGGTTTTCTGATTCAGGTAGAGTATATTCAAAGTCACAATGCTGGCCCAAAGACTTTGGTTATATAGCTTTATCTTTGCTCCATAAGTACACTCTTTGACCTCCTGGGTTTCTTCAGCATTGTGTTTCTTTTAAAAACTCAACCACAGTGACTGCAGACTTTCATGTTTTACTCCAAAGTATCTTCAAAAGTTCACTGCTTTAGCAACCAGTACTTCAACGTTATGATTCAAGACTTCATTTAGAGATACCAGGAAATAATTTGGTTGAACAATAGGGTAATTTATTCAGAAAAAAATACTCAAGCATACTCTATCAATTGTGAGCACAGTTTCACATGACACAATTCTTAAAAAAGAGGTAGATCCTTAAAATAGCAGCAACCAATACCATACATGATACATACAGTATATTGCACAATGTCAGTGGAAAAATCCAATAAATAGCAGCTCAATGAAGGGCATAGCATGTTATGCTACTTGCTTTTTGGTGCCGCTTCACTAACAGGCACTTCCTACGGCTGATTAAATCTGTGTTGTAAGTGGTTGATAGTATGTGATAGCTGACATTCTGTAAATGTGCGTCTAACCTTGGAGATCAGATGCAAGCATGCAATTTGCAACTGGAAGTGAGCAAAACACAGTTGATACAGTTTCACCTGGAAATGATTGTTGGTTTACATTAAATTGACTTTAGATTACACAGTACTGAAAAAAGAGCTAAAAGTTCCTGTTTCTTGGTGTACATCTCCAGACTAATTCAGCGGTGTTTCAACTTGCTCAAGTTAGTTCCTGAAACTAAACCATAGGGTCCTCAGAGGGCAAAAGTGTAATGCAGATGTATACACAACTCTGAACGTGAACTAGCTCGGCAAATAAAAGCAGCCATCACCTTTGGCACATTCAGAGCATCTTAAATCCAAGTTTATAAAATCAGACATCGTAAAGCTTCAGAAATTCTTGCAAAACCTCCAAGGAAGCACCAGATAATTAGTCTGGACTGCATGGAGTACATGAGAGGTACAACAAACACTTGATAGAGCAGCAACGGACACATCAATGGAATAAGGATGGGAGAAACTTACACCTTAGTGGAAAATAAATCTCACGGAATCTATTTTCATACTTTTGCATATGGCTGTGCATATTATTTCCCTATGTGGAATACACTTTAGCTGAGAATTTATTGTCCCTCTGTCTTTGTGAGCTAATTCTTCAGGGACTAATGATATCAATAAATGCTGCATTTAATTTCATTTTTAAAATGCAAGCATAAAGTTTTGTGGCAAAATTTTAATTATAATATTGAAATTACTTTTTTTAAATCGAAAATTGAAAAGTACATTAAAATGTTAGGTGTAGAACTGTTTCTAAAATATTTGTCATGTTTTCAAAAGCAGCTAACATCAGATATTTTAAAGCCAAATAATTTTACTGGAACATCAGAAAGCCATATACCAGAACTGCGTAAAGACATCTCTTGGAGCCTTGGTGACTTCAAATTTTAAAATTACTTGATGGCGTTGAAAGGAACTTTCACCAAATATACATTTGTTAAGCTGTTGTGCAACAATAGTTTTGTTTAATTCTTTAAAACTAGTTGAATATTTCCCAATGAATTCCTGCAGTATTGTGATATTCAAACATTTCATGCATAAATTGAATGATGTAGGCACTTGATACTTCAGCACATTCTGTGGTCAACAGAGCCCCCTGGTGCTGACATTCGAGTAAGAATCCATTAACAGTGGACAGTCAGACACACATACCTACAGCAGTCCATTTAAAATTTTCTCCATACTTATTGCAAATTTCTACTTATTTCATCAGGAGGAAGCCCACTAAGGTCTCTACCATAACACAGTCGTAGAATCACAATTGTACAACATAGAAACATCCCTTACAACAGGAGATTATCCTCCAGAATTTCCACTACTTACAATAGGATCCCACTGCCAGACACATCTTCCCCCTTTCTGCCTTCCATAGGGATCACTCCCTCTGTGACTCCCTCGCGCACTCATCCCTCCCCAGCAATCACCACCCCCCCCCCCCCCCCCCCCCCACTCCCAAGCCAGGACCTTCCACTGTAGCCACAGAAGGTGCCACATTTGTGTCCAAACCTTCTCCCTTACCATGGTCTGGGGCCACAAATAGATCTTTCAAGTGAAGCAACACTACACTTGTGTATCTGCCAGATTACTTTACTGCATCTGGTGTTCCCTTTGTGGCCTTCTCTACATTGGAGGGTCTGGGCACAGATTGGGAGATCACTTCATTGAGCACCATTGCTCTGTCTGCACTAGTGTCAGAGACCTCCCAGTAACCAACCATCTCAGTTCTGTGTCACACTCCCACAGTCACATGTCTGTCCATGGTTTTATGTACTATTCCACCAAGACCACCCACAAATTGAAGGAACAACACCTGATTTTCCATCTGGGCACTCTCCAGCCAGATGGCATTAACATTGACTTTTCTGGTTTCTGCTAACCAAGCTTCCTCTTCTTACCGCCTCCCCCACTTCCTTCACCTCTTCCCTTCCCTCAGCCAGCTCTCCTCTCTCCCCTTTGCTCTCCATTCACCCATCCATCCCCCCTATCCATCATTGCTGCTGTCCCCTCCCTCCCTCCTCCACCTATCTCCTCCTCCCTACTCTTATTTGGATGACTGCTGACATCTTCCCATACCTTGATAAAGGGCCCAAGCCCAAAATGTCAGTTATGTATTTTTACCTTGGCTATATAAAGGACTTCTTTACAATCTTTACAGGATTTGTTAAAATTTTATGGATCAATGTCGGGGTATAAGGTAAATTGGGATAAAAGTGAGATATTACCTATATCTGATGAGGACTATTCAGATTGTATGCAAATGACTAAATTTAAATGGTCAGATAAGATTAAGTATTTAGGTGTAATTATTGATAAGGAGTTAAAAATTTAAATGGTTTAAATTATTTACCTTTGTTAAATAAGATTAAGTCTGACTTAATCGATGGAAGGATTTACCATTTACATTAATTGGTCAGGTAAGTTGATTCAAAATGAATATATATCCATGTATTCAGTATCTGTTTCAATTCCATGTACTGACCCGTGGAAATTTTTTAAAGAATTAAAGTGATACACTTTTTTTTAATGAAAGGTAAATTATCTGGAGTATCGATGCAAAAATTGATGTGGACATATGATTTGGGAGGTCTTCAGTTACCACAATTTCAAAATTACTATCAAGCAGCACAGTTGAAATTAGTAGATTGTTTGATATTGATCAACCACTGATGTGAGCTTATAACTATATAACCGTTTACAGCACGGAAACAGGCCATGTCGGCCCTTCAAGTCCGTACCGGTTCACATGAACAAGTCCACTAGCTCCTCCGCAAACTTCTGAGGAAGTAGAGGCTTTCTTCATGATGTAGAAACTTCTTCACTTTTTTTTCTTCAGCTGCCTTCATTTCTAAGTTGATTTATCAATTTTTTAGTAAAAAAGCAGTTAATTTTAAAGTTTTAATCCTCTTTTTAATACTTTTCATGGAGAGCTCAATCATATCTGTCTAGATCCTTCGCATGGCCACGCCCTCACCCCTCACCCCCACCGGTTACTGATTCCTCTACTCTGGGCAAAAGGTTCAGTGCGTTCACCCAATGTGGAAATGAATCAGATACAGGAAAGATCAATACATCATTTTATATATAAATGGAATTTATTGCTTTTACAAACATACAAGTTACCTGTTTTGAGTCATTTGTTTAAAATATGGAGTAAGTGGAATCAATTTATAGGTTCGAAGGATGTATGTTCAATTAAAACTCCATTATAGCATAATCCTTATTTGAAGGAATGGGTTTGAAAAGGTTTGATATTCATTGAAGATTATTTTGAGGCAGGTTTATTTCTTTCATTTGATAGGCTTATAGAGAAGTTTGGGATATCCAAAAATACACTGTTTGCTTATTATCAAGTACGTGATTTTTTAATGAACAGTTTTGGTCGAGAAATGATATTACCAACACAATTGAAGTTTGAAACATTACTTATGGATAAGGGAAAGAAAGGGTTTGTTTCTGAAATGTATTCATTGTTACAGGTAAAAATGAAGAAGGTAGGCATATTGAGAAGAAAGGATAAATGGGAACGAACAGGAGTTATCTACTTCTATTTCTGAGGAAGAATGGTCGGATTTATGTTTGCAATAGTGTTAAAAAATTAGTTATTGTGTGATATAGTCTAGTTAATTATAATTTTTTGCATCAGTTATATTTAACTCCTGAAAAGTTAAAGAGGTATGGTTGTAGTGATTCTGATATGTGTTTTCGGTGTGGAGATCAGATAGGTACTTTTGTTCATTCTGTGTGCAATTGTGTAAAAGTTAAATATTTTTGGGAAAAGATTATAACATTTTTGGGAGATTTATTCCAAATAGATTTGTATGTGGATCCATGGTTGTGTTTATTAGGATATATTAACAAGTGCAAAGATTAGCGTAAACAGAGCCGTTGTCATACCCACACTCCTGTTCGGCTCCGAATCATGGGTCCTCTACCGGCATCACCTACAGCTCCTAGAACTCTGTCTCCGCTCCATCCTCAACATTCATTGGAGCGACTTCATCTCCAACATCGAAGTACTCGAGATGGCAGAGGCTGACAGCATCGAATCCATGCTGCTGAAGATCAAACTGCGCTGGGTAGGTCACGTCTCCAGAATGGAGGACCATCGCCTTCCCAAGATCGTGTTCTATGGCAAGCTCTCCACTGGCCACCGAGACAGAGGTGCACCAAAGAAGAGGTACAAGGACTGCCTAAAGAATGCTCTTGGTGCCTGCCACATTGACCACCGCCAGTGGGCTGATATCGCCTCAAACTGTGCATCTTGGCGCCTCACAGTTCGGCGGGCAGCAACCTCCTTTGAAGAAGACCGCAGAGCCCACCTCACTGATAAAAGACAAAGGAGGAAAAACCCAACACCCAACCCCAACCAACCAATTTTCCCTTGCAACCGCTGCAACCGTGTCTGCCTGTCCCGCATCGGAATTGTCAGCCTCAAACGAGCCTGCAGCTGACGTGGACATTACCCCTCCATAAATCTTCGTCTGCGAAGCCAAGCCAAAGAATTTAAGTGGGTGTAGAACACAGCAGTTGAACATGTGGATCCAGTGTTGGATGAAGTACAGGAAGGGTCTGCTGCAGGCCATGACCTGTGAGGTTCAGAGCTGTGGCTTACTGCCAATAGCTCTGCATTGCGGCGAGGGTGGTGTATGGAAATCATTGGGATGGATGCCAGATGGGTGCTTGACTGCTGAGTTTCTCCAGCATTGTGTTTTTTCCTATTTTACAAACACCATTGTCACCTTTCCATCTCATCAGATTGAAACACTAGCCTTTATATCTCCATCTTCCTGCATCTGAGCACTTTGTTTTGCTTACCTTCCTCTCTTGCCTGGCATCTGTCAATCTTTTCCTACTAACTGTCACGCTTTGCCTCTCCCTTGTCCTCCAATCCCACATGGGCCCTAGTCCTGGTCCTCTGTGTTTCCAGTGTTGATGAAGGGTCTGGCTTGATACAATGACCATTCATTTACACTTGCTGATGCTGATCGACCCATTGAGTTCCTCCAGCAGATTGTGCTTAGCCTTAGATTCCAGCATCTGAAGTCTCCTGTGTGCCTCATGCACCCCATATGCCTCCACTATATATACACCACCATTTTGAGGGATTTCATGGTCTGTAACTCATGGTCCCTCTGCTCATCAACATTTATTATTTATCACCTAAACTTATTTCCAAAATGCACCACTTTGCACTTGTTAAGATTCAATTCCATCTATCATTGGAAGGATCGAACACTTGCTTCTAGACTGGGTACTGTTGATAGTCAGTCAGTTACTTTCAATGTATGTGCTTTGGTGACAAGCATCCTGAAGGTGGCTGAGGAGAAAGGATAGGTTCCTCCTTCTTGCCAAGCATTTGATTTGCCAAGAATGAATACAGGTCCCCAATCCATCAAGTTGTTCAAAAACTTTGAGTTCAGAGACAAAAGCAATCACCCTAAGTATAAATATTTCTGAGTCTTTCTGGAAGTTTCACTTGTCCACCACAAAGCCATGTCCAAACTGACAAAGTGTTTCACAGTTCATCTGATCCCTATGTTTCGCAACAGCATTGAGAGAGCCATTCAGCTCATTAAGTCCTTGTCAATTCAAAGGATTTACAAGCATCTCATTTTCCCCACATGATCTTTGACCCACCCCCATCCATTGAAGAATGGGTAGATGGTGTTAAACCAGGCTGATCCTGAGTTGAGCTTCTGATTCTGTACTTCCCAAATATTAAGGTCACCTATTGTAATATGCCCATTTGTCCCCCTTGTTTAATCCCAGCTTTTACTGAAGAGCTCATCTATGCCTTTGTTACCTGTAGGCTTTTCTATCTCAGTTATCTTCTGGTCAGTTCTTAATATTCCATCGTCCATTAATTTGAGTCCTCCACATTCTGCTGCCAGACACACTTCAACTGAATCCTCCAGTGAAGTTTTTAGCCACTGGTCCTTTTATAGCAAGTTGTCAAACTTTGTTTAAAAATACTGTGAAATGCCTTGGGACATTCTTACCACTGCAAAAATTGTGTATAAATGCAGGTGGTTACTGTGATTAATAATAAAAAGTTTAATGTGAAATCATAAATTTATTTGCTGTTGTCATTAAAATAGTTCAAGTTCAAATTCAAGTTTATTGTCATCTGATTGAACATCACAAATATAACCTGAAGAAACAGCATGTTTTCAACCATAGTGTACACACCGTACACCCGATGCACAAATGACATATATACTTAGTGATCCAAAATAAATATACATACAAAAATAATTTACGAGTTTCTAGGATTGATCAAGAGTTTCACCAGCTGTTGGAAGAAGCTGTTTCCTGGCTCTCCTGGTTTTTATGCTTCCTTAAAGATAGTGTCTCAAAGATACTGAGGACTAGATGGTAAGAGTCCTCAAGGATTCTCTGAGCTCTCTTTAAGCACCACTCCCAATACATATCGTTGATAGATGGGAGAGACAGTGATCCACTTTGCAGTTTTAATCAACCTCTAAACTGATGCTATGCGGCTACCAAACCTCACTGTGATGCAGTGCTTCTCTATCGTGCTCCTATCGAATGTTTGCCAGACAACATTGGCAGCTCAGCTCTCCTCAAACTTCTTAGGAAGTGTAAGCACTGCTGCACCTTCCTGACTTGTTGTGCATCCAGAATAGGTTGTCCTTTAAATGGACACCAAGGAAATTTGTGTTCCCCATTCCCTCTATGACAGGGCCATTGATATGTATTGAGACTCTGGTGGCTGTTATTGCACCACTGTAAAAGCCTTTCAACCTCCTCTCTGTAAGCCAATGAGGCCAAATACCATTGTATCATGTACAAACTTGATGATTCGGTAGGAGCTGATCCTGGCAGTTTAGGCTCAAGTAGGCAGTGTGAACAGAAGTGGAGTGAGCACACATCCCTGCAGTGCACCAGTGCTTAGTGTGATGGGGTTTGAGGCTTTGCTGCCAACCTAGACAGCCTGTGATCTTTAAATTAAGTTGTCCAGGATCCATTTGCAGAGAGGGGTGCTAAGTCCCAGTGAGGATACTTCCTCCATCAGCCTCTGAGATAGGATCGTTTTAATGCTGAGCTGGTGCATGAGGCATCATTCTCTAGTTGGGTCAGGTTGGAAAGGCAGCATCTGTGTAAGAAGTCTATCAAAATTCCCAAATGCAATTTTAACACATGAAAATTTCTGCTAATTTTATACTCACGCTTCCTTCTCATTTTATGAGAAGCTAAATTAAATTCTCAACCCTTACTTTATAATGGAATAGATATACATCAAAACCACAGTATACCAGTGGTTCTCAACCTTTTTCTTTCCACTCACATACCACTTTAAATAATCCCTATGCCAGGTGGACTCTGTGATTAGTAAGGGATTGCTTAAGGTGGTACGCGAGTGGGAAGGTTGAGATTTACTGCTCGAGACCCAATTGTTAGAAATATTTTGCTTGAGAAAAATTGTCATTGGCCCATTTCCTTTGGGGTTATGAAACCGTGCACATAACGAGTCAATTTGGTACGATTAAATTGGTGGTTTTCAAACTTTTTTCTTTCCACCCACATACCACCTTAAGCAACCCCTTACTAATCACAGAGCCCTATGGCATAGGGAATAATTAAAGTGGTATTTGAGTGGTGTAGAGCTCGTCGAAAGAACCAAAGACTTGTTGATCCAAACCAAGGCTTTTATTAGCAAAGACCGGAGCTCTTCACAGGTGGCCGACCAGTCCGGAATGATCCGACCTGGCTAGGGACACAACCCTTTAAGGCCCAGACAATAGGTGTGGCTTAGCTCTCAGCCAATTGCTGTAAGCACAGTCTAGATACAGTAACTATATACACTATGTACATTGGTGATAGATCTGTACTATCACAAGTGGTAAGAAAAAGGTTGAGAGAACCATTGCTATATATTGAGGCCACTCTTCTGATAGGATCTATATGCTGCAGATGTAGGAAATGAGTGAAACAAAGGATCTGGCCACCAATTAGATCATTAGATTTGGTGATGTGTTGACTGACAAATTATGTGTTATTAAGAATCAGTTAAATAATTAGAGAATTTAGTCTAGATGCTTGATAAGCAATTGTTTCCAAGCTTCATACTTGTGATTAGATCACTTACTTTATGACAAACACTCCACAGTATGCTGAATGGAGTTTCTTTTAGTAGTCTTAAGTATAGGGAATAATTTGAAAAGCTTTGTGAATTCTGATACTAGCTCTCCAAATTTCCAGCAATCTTCCTCAAAGGAATTACAGGCAGTCTTGGAATACCAATGGAAATTTCTCAACAATCTCTAGTAGAAAGCAGGAGGACAAATTTATATTTAGTTTCAAGGAAATTTTCCCTTCATAATGTTAAGTTGTTTCTTGTTTATACATTATGGCATAGAGTGGCAAATGCGCCTTAATGAGTTCTGCCTGCGTGCCCTTGGCATCCTTCATCATGAACTCCTTCAAGAGCATGGTCATGACTCACAACAGCTCCACCATCCCAGACAACAGGGAGATCACAAGATTGGTATTTGCAGGGCAGGTAGATTCTTCAACAGACAGATCAGTCAAAATATTTGTGCACATGGAAAATATGGCTCGTGTTGTGTGGCTTGGTCTTGCTTCCTGAGTGCTGCCACAGACTAAGTGGAGTAACATTTATCATTTACCACAGGTGTTCTCACTGGGGCAATCCAATTCCTCAATACTATGCATGGTCAGATCTTGCCTATTGCAATGGTCATCTCATTTTAAATGACATGTAAAAGAAAGAATAAAAACGTTTTATTGTGGTTTTTGTTTTTTTGCCAGTGTGCGTGGATCAATGATTGACTATATTAGTGGAGGTGGTTGAAGTGATGCTACTTGATAAATGATAGAAAAAAAAAGTTCACCACAGAATGTTAAATATACTTCAAAATAGAAATAAAGTAACACTGGTGAAATACACATCTGAGATAATATTTAATCAGTTCATTTTTCATGTCATTTTGGACTATCCTTCACTACAAGCTACAGTTCGACTTTTCTTTTAGAAAAATTGTCAATAGGAAATTTTTCTTTTGTTCCAAGCTACAGACAACTAGACAAAAAATGAATAATGTTTTCAAATCTACATTAATTCTTTATTATTACTTATTGTCATAATGAAACATTTGGGCAATGTAAAATCTATTTTTGTTTTTAAATTTGAAGTGTTCAATATTCCAGAAAAATATAAATTTCTAGATAAGGTAAACAAATACTTGGATTTTTCATGTAAGAAAACATTCAGGAAAATGGTGCATTTTAATTGCCTGCAACAAAGATTTTGACCAAAAAATGCCAAACTGACTTGCTCATTACATGACGCATTTGCTCCAAGCTATCGGAAAGTGGGGTTCAGCATGGACAATGATTCAAGAGGAATACATGGTTCAGGGGAAAATGGGAGGAGAGGATGGTTGAAGAGGAAGGGGGAAGAGCCCAGGCCAATAGGGAAGATGTCAGAGGTGGATATGGTTGCAGTGAACTGGGATTCACTGGTAGTGTGTTGTGCTGATGGCTGGCTCCTCCTCCTGGTTCCACCTCCATCTGCCCATATAGTTTCCCTCCTAAATCCAGAACCCTTCCGAGGACTGCTGCAAGATCCTACCCTCAGTTATAAACTAAGAAAGTGTATTTTCTCCTTCCTGAGAAATGCTCTGCCATCATGGTCATGAGCTTTTATTCACACTACAATTTTATTAGCTTATTCCTGACATGGAAGTGCTACTCAAGCCAGGCATGATGCTGATAGACCCTCTGTCCCAATGCAGCTGAGGAGTTCACATAATGGCTTGACTGCTTCCAGGTCTACCCAAATGTGACCAGAGACATCTTTCACACAGATGAACTCAGGAGGTCTGCACTCGATTTAAGGGTAGGAACAAAAGGGTATTCAATCATCAGGGACTGCTCTACATATGACGCTGCCATTGAGGCTTTGAAGGCCCAGGACCTGAAGTCACAGAACAAGATACTAGTGAGGGACCGACTCACTATGTTGCTAATGGCCAGGAGATACCATCAATGCCTACCTGCTGGATCTGTGAACGCTTGCCAAGTGCAAATACAAAGGGGCTACAGGCCATGTTTGTGAACAAGAACAGATCCTGGACACTTGCTGCAGGGTCCACTCAAGGTACGAGGCAGTGACTCCTCGAGTCAGGTAAGAAGGATATGGCTGGCCACGTTGAACTGGCCAAATCATTTGAAGAGGCCAAGATCGAGAACAATGACTTCGAAGCCAGGAAGTTCACTCACCCAGGAGAACCCTTCCAATGACCTGCTGCTCCCACTACACCAGCCTGAATGGCTACCACTTCCTGTGCTAGGGGGAGCTTTTTCTGCAGCAAGAGCAAGCATCCCCAATCTCATTGCCCAGCTAAAGACTCTGTTCCAGCTGTGGCAAGAAAGGACATTAGATGAGGGTTTGCTGCACAATGGAAGCCCATGGCCTGCAGCACTCCCAGATCAGATTCCAGCCCCAAGCCATCCGTCCTGAATTTACCCAATCCCACTTGCTGCGCTATACACCAACAGAGGGTGGCAGTGAGGAAACGGAATGAAAAGGCTCAGCAGCCATCTTGTGAGCCAAATTCAAACTCTGCCATCATTGTCAAAGGAAGGCAGGCAGCCATCTTTCTACACCATGAGGTTGATGCCATTTTACCCACAGGGCAACCCAGGATGGTGGGGGCCACTCAAGTGAGGAGTCTTCGGTGTCCTAGCCTCAATGGCTCAAGATCAGGTCAGACCTCGCCAGCTCAGCAACTCCATAGTGACTGTGAAGGTAAACAGGCTCTACTGAAAGCTTCATGGACTCAGAATGTACAAGAGTACCACCTAAAGATGCATCCTTCCAATGTTCACATATTCCTTGCATCTCAGTCACACTCTACATGTATTCAACAACATTGTATAGTACATTTGTCGTTTGAGGAGGCCATCTTGTAGACTACACCTGTATGTACTTAATGAATTGTGAGCTCCAGTGTTCTTGGGTCTGGACTTCCTGTGAAACCTTAAAAGGATGACCTTGGAGTATTCTAGTACCTTCCCCCCCATAATGGTTTGGAATGGAGGTTCTCTAAAAATCAGAACCCACAAGCAGCCTCTCCACACTGAACATCAACCTTCCCCTCCCACCCTCCTCTCTTCCAAAATCTGTCCTCTGACTGCAAACCTATTGCCTTCAAGATCAGGAGGTACAGAACAGCAGACGGAGATTTCATAAAGTCTGAGACACAATGTCTGCTCAACAAAGGTATCATCAAGCCTAGCACCAGCCCATGGAGAGCACAAATGATAGTGGTACAAGGGAAAAACAAGTCCAGGCTAGTAATTGACTATAGCCAACTATTAATCAGTAGACACTCCTGGATGCAAACCTCCTCCCTAAAATTTTGGATACGGTCAATGATCTTGCGCAGTATCAGGTCTATTCGACCATTAAACTGAAAGGTACCTCTCACCAGCTGCCAATGTGTTCTGAGGACCGTCCATATAGAGCATTTAAGGCCAACTGTCATCTATCAATTCCAGAGGATCCCTTTTGGTATTAGTAATGGCGTTTCTATCTTCCAGAGGCAGATGGACAGAATGGTGAATGAGAATAGTTTGAAGGCTACCTTCCCCCCACCTTGATAATGTCACCATGTGACCACAACTGGGAAGACCATGATGCCAACTTCCAGACCTTTCTCCATTCGGCAAAGCCCTGAACCTCACTTGTAACTCCAGCAAGTGCATTTTCAGGACTAAATGTCTAACCATCCTTGGCTATGTGGTGGAGAATGGCATAATTATCCATGACCCTAATGCATCCCCTGTTAGAGCTCCCCATTACCAAGACCATGAAGGCTTTGAAGAGATGCCTGGGGTTTTTCCTCATTACACCCAGTGGATCCCTCAATATGCTGATAAGGTTCACCCTCTCTTAAAATCCACTAATTTTCCCCTCTCAGCTGAAGCCCAATCAGTTTTTAACTACCTCCAGAATCACATTGTGAAAGCAGCCATGAACATGGTAGATGAGAATGGAATGTACTTTTCCAAGTGGAAAGTGATGCTTCAGACATAGCCCCAGCCACTACCTTCAACCAGATGGGGCCTGGCTATATTCCCCCGCACCATTACAAGGCCACGAGCTTTGGAACACCTCAGTGGAAGCCGTGAGGCACTGGCTGGCAGGAAATTTATGCTCCTCACTGACCAGTAAGCTGTTGCATTCATGTTCAATAATGTCAAGAGGAGAAAAAAAATGACAAGATTGCTAGGTAGAGGATTGATCTCTCCATCTAAAATTCTTCTTTGGCTTGGCTTCGTGGATGAAGATTTATGGAGGGGTAATGTCCATGTCAGCTGCAGGCTCATTTGTGGCTGACAAGTCTGATATGGGACAGGCAGACATGATTGCAGCTGTTGCAAGGGAAAATTGGTTGGTTGGGTTTGGTTGGATTTTTCCTCCTTTGTCTTTTGTCAGTGAGGTGGGCTCTGTGGTATTCTTCAAAGGAGGTTGCTGCCCACTGTACTGTGAGGCAGCAAGATGCATGGTTTGAGGTAATATCAGCCCACAGATAGTGGTCAATATGGCAGGCACCAAGAGATTTCTTTAGGCAGTCCTTGTACCTCTTCTTTGATGCACCTCTGTCACGGTGGCCAGTGGAGAGCTCGCCATATAACATGATCTTGGGAAGGCGATGGTCCTCCATTCTGGAGACGTGACATACCCAGCACAGCTGGATCTTCAGCAGCGTGGATTCGATTCTGTCGGCCTCTGCCATCTCAAGTATTTCGATGTTGGAGATGAAGTCACTCCAATGAATGTTGAGGATGGAGTGGAGACAATGCTGGTGGAAGCATTCTAGGAGCCGTAGGTGATGCCGGTAGAGGACCCATGATTCAGAGCCGAACAGGAGTGTGGGTATGACAACAGCTCTGTATACGCTAATCTTTGTGAGGTTTTTCAGTTGGTTGTTTTTCCAGACTCGTGTAGTCTTTCAAAGGCACTATTTGCCTTGGCGAGTCTGTTGTCTATCTCGTTGTCGATCCTTGCATCTAACGAAATGGTGCAGCTGAGGTAGGTAAACTGGTTGACTGTTTTGAGTTTTGTGTGCCCGATGGAGATGTGGGGGGGGCTGGTAGTCATGGTGGGGAGCTGGCTGATGGAGGACCTCAGTTTTCTTCAGGCTGACTTCCAGGCCAAACATTTTGACAGTTTCCGCAAAACAGGTTGTCAAGCGCTGAAGAGCTGGCTCTGAATGGGCAACTAAAGTGGTATCATCTGCAAAGAGTAGTTCATGGGCAAGTTGCTCTTGTGTCTTGGTGTGAGGTTGCAGGTGCCTCAGTTTGAAGAGACTGCCATCCATGTGGTACCGGATGTAAACAGTGTCTTCATCGTTGAGGTCTTTCATGGCTTGTTTCAGCATCATGCTGAAGATTGAAAAGAGGGTTGGTGCGAGAATGCAGCCTTGCTTCACGCCATTGTTAATGGAGAAGGGTTCAGAGAGCTCATTGCTGTATCTGACCTGACCTTGTTGGTTTTCATGCAGTTGGATAACCATGTTGAGGAACTTTGGGGGGCATCCGATGCGCTCTAGTATTTGCCAAAGCCCTTTCCTGCTCACTGT
The DNA here is from genome assembly GCF_036971445.1 of Narcine bancroftii. Taxonomy (NCBI): domain Eukaryota; kingdom Metazoa; phylum Chordata; class Chondrichthyes; order Torpediniformes; family Narcinidae; genus Narcine; species Narcine bancroftii. The sequence continues at coordinate 180,867,766 of NC_091471.1, read as the reverse complement.
GTTGAAGGCTTTGGTGAGGTCAACAAAGGTGATGTAGAGTCCTTTGTTTTGTTCTCTGCACTTTTCTTGGTGCTGTCTGAGGGCAAAGACTATGTCAGTAGTTCCTCTGTTTGCGCAAAAGCCGCACTGTGATTCTGGGTGAACATTTTCGGCGACACTAGGTATTATTCTATTTAGGAGAATCCTAGCGAAGATTTTGCCTGCAATGGAGAGCAGCGTGATTCCCCTATAGTTTGAGCAGTCTGATTTCTCGCCTTTGTTTTTGTACAGGGTGATGATGATGGCATCACGAAGGTCCTGAGGCAGCTTTCCTTAGTCCCAGCAGAGCTTGAAAAACTCATGCAATTTGGCATGCAGAGTTTTGCCGCCAGCCTTCCAGACCTCTGGGGGGATTCCATCCATACCTGCTGCTTTGCCACTTTTCAGTTGTTCAATTGCCTTATATGTCTCTTCCCGGGTGAGGACCTCATCCAGCTCTAGTCTGAAGGGCTGTTGAGGGAACTGGAGCAGGGCGGATTCTTGGACTGAGCAGTTGGCACTGAAAAGATATTGGAAGTGTTCTGACCATCGGTTGAGGATGGAGATCTTGTCACTGAGGAGGACTTTGCCGTCTGAGCTGTGCAGCAGGCTTTGGACGGGGTGAGGGGCCGTACACAGCCTTTAGAGCCTCGTTAAAAACCCCTGAAGTCGCCAATGTCCACGCTGAGCTGTGTTTGTTTGTCAAGGCTAGTCCACCACTCATTTTGGATCTCCCAGAGTTTGTGCTGAAGATGGCTGCATGCGCGACAGAAGGCTCGTTTCTTCTCTGGCCAGGACGGCTTTGCAAGGTGAGCCTGGTGGGCAGCTCGCTTCTTTGCCAGCAGCTCCTGGATTTTCTGGTTGTTTTCGTTGAACCATTCCTTGTTTTTCCTGGAGGAGAAGCCCAGTACCTCTAGTGAATTGCAGTATGGTAGTCTTCAGCTGATCCCAGAGGGTTTCAGGGGACGAGTCCATGAGGCGGATTGCATCGTCGAGCTTTGCTTTGAGGTTTGCCTGGAATGTTTCCTCTCATTTCGTCTGACTGCAAGTTTCCAACATTGAACCTCTTTCTGGAGGCTTTACTGTTCCTGGACTTTGGCTTGAAGTGAAGGTTGAGCTTGCAGTGAACCAGCCGGTGGTCAGTGTGGCATTCCACGCTGGGCATGACCCTGGTGTGGAGCACATGTCATTTGTCTCTTTCTCGCACCAGGATGTAGTCCAGGAGGTGCCAGTGTTTGGATCAGGGATGCATCCAGGTAGTCTTCAGGCTGTCCCTCTGCTGAAAAAGGGTGTTTGTAATGACTCTTCTGCGCAGAGCTCCAACAGGAGGCACCCGTTGTCGTTGCACTTGCCAACACCATGCTTGCCCAGGATTCCTGACCAGGTTTCTGAGTCTTTACCGACGTGAAAGTTGAAGTCGCCAAGGATGGCAACCTTGTCGGCTGTAGGGGTGCGTAGAATGAGGTTGTGCAGATCAGTGTAGAACTTGTCCTTTTCTGCTGGTTCCGCCTGGACGGTGGGAGCATAGACACTGATGAGGGTGATGCGACACTTGTTTTGAAGGGGGAGTCACATGGACATGATCCAGTCCGAGTGGCCTGTCGGGAGGTTTTCGAGTTTGGAGGCAATGGAGTTCTTGACCATGAAGCCTACACCAGATAGGTGTGGTTCATCCATAGGCTTTCCAGACCAGTAGAGTGTGTAGCCCGTGCCGCTTTCTTAGAGGCTGACTACATCTACAAGGCAGACTTCACTGAGAGCGGCTATGTCGATGTCAAGTCTGAGGAGTTCATGTGCGATGAGGGCAGACCGACGTTCAGTTCGGTGGCTGTCAGCCTTGTCAAGCATGGTTCTGATGTTCCAGCATGCTAGCTTGAGTTTGAGCATCTTTTGAGGGGGAGGACGTGGAGGGGGAGTACATGGGCCTGTCCTCGGGCCTGCGCAAAGGAGTTTTTAAGGTGGAGTGCAGTGTGCGCAGTACTGGCCCCACCCTTTACACCCATGTTTCGTGTGCCGTGGCCAAGCAAGCTGGGACATGGCAGCAAGGTCCTTGGGTCGTAGGTTTTATATCGGAGTGGCCTTCTCCTATGCAGGTTTCTTACCCGGGCTGGGAGGCCACATAACATTATGACATTGCCTATTGGCCAGGAGCTCTTAATGAACCTCCAGATGCCTTATCCAGAGGAAGCTCTGCCTCTGCACACACTGGCCAACTGTGGTCTGCATAATGAGCTCTGCCATCCAGGGGCTGCCCACATGGCTCATTTTGTCAAGCTGCACAATCAGCCCTACTCCATGGAAGACACCAAGTAAATGACCAGATCTTGCCAAGTCTGCATGGAGTGCAAATCTGCACTTCTACCACCCTGAAAAGGTGCACCTGATCTAGTCAACCAGGCCCTTCGAACAGCTCAGTGTCAATTTTAAGGGACCTCTCCCCTCCCTCTCAATGAGTACTTCAACTTGTTTGCCATTCTGTGTCCAGACACGTCCACTTAATCATAAAGGTCCTAGACTCCATTTTCATTTTGTTTGGGTATCCCAGCTATATTCATAGCAACCAGGGATCATCTTCCAGGAGTGTCGAGCTGCGCCAGTCCCTGGGGGAAAACAGGCAGGTTGAAAACAAAACCTCCAAGGTCTGGACGAATATCAAATTGGCCCTGAAGTCAAGGGGGCTTCCAGACTCATGTTGGCAGGAAGCTCTTCCTATGGCACTCCATTCCATCCAGTCACTATTATGTATCACAACCAATGCTAATCCTCACAAGGTCCTACTCAATTTCAAAAGAAGGTCAGTATTGGGAACTACACTCCCAACTTGGCTCACCACTCCTGGTCTGGTCCTTTTGACGAAGCACACGAGAAGCAAGACCAACCCCGCTGGTGGAAAGGGTGAAACTACTCCATGTCAATCCCACTTACATGGAGTAACTTGTTGGCAGGGAGATGTGGGATGGACTTTATCCTGTGTGTAGTAGACATCACTGTTCAACAAAAGGAAGTTACATATTAATAGAATGAAGTGTCTAAATTTAAACAGCCTTATCCTTATGAGTTTGCCATTGTGATCCAACTGCTACGTATTTAGATACACAATTGTTGCCATGCCCCACAATGCATCTGCCAGAAAAATAGCACAAGGATTGTTTCTCGACTACAGCTTTCTAGGAGCCCCTCTGAGGAAATTAACAAGGAATTCCTCAGGTTATACTGTCTTGAATAATAATTGGAGTTGGTGGAAAACAGAGGCAAACAGCTGAAACAACAAATGCCTTCAGTGTGGTCTTTTAAATGTAACTCTTTCTGATCTTACCTTGTCCTCGCCATTCTGAATACAGATTTATTAAAGTGAGTGAAGTGTATTCAAATTTATTTTCACCATAACATGTAGTACAACTCAAGCCCCTTTCACACTTGCATCCCACTAAATTGGCTGTTCAGTGTCCCGGGATAGGAATGGGGTTTGTCTTTTCACACTTGACCACTTCTAACTGGGACACTGAATGCTTTCACACTTGCAAGGAGACACCTCCGGGGTTAAGACTGTTCTACCTTCTACTGGTGAAGACATGACATATTGAGTGATGGTGGACCTGCCCCAAATCCTAATCAATGCATTATGATCTTATATTTGAACAAAATTAATCATGTATAATTATAACATAATTAAGCTTTATGCACAGCATGAGCCCTTCAGTCTGTTGTTGTGCCAACCTATATAAACCTTTACAAGGGACCATGAGAAAGTATGAGCAATAAATGTTACAGGCCCAGAAGACTCGATAACCCAGCAGCAATAGAAATTCACCAAGACAAATGGCTACTTAAAAAGTAATTCTTAATTTTCTTTAAACATTAAAACAGGATCAAACCAACATATTACTATCAACTTACCCCCCCACCTCCCAATTCCAAGCATACATATACATTCAGAAAAGCTGATTCACAGTCCAATCTCACTTCTCACTCCTCCAAGTTCATCTGTATCAGGCAATTCTTATACTGTGCACAGAATTTAACATTTATGAATTTCACTAGGCTTTGGTGCTTAAAATATAAATGTGGTAACTCAGGAAGGTTCTTGTTGGTTTCAGAGAGATTTGTTGCTTGTGGACACAAACAGATTCCTCTCAATCAGACATTTCAGTGTCTTGCTGAAGAAATTTGCCCCATCAGGGTTTTCTAAATGACAATCACTTCTTCCGCAGGTCAACAGAATTCCTTTTGTTTCCTTTATTTCAAATGAAACTCTAGCCAGCCATTTCTTCTTGTATGGACCACAAGGGTTTTCAACAGGCTGAACTCAGAATTCATAACCCATCTTCGAAAATGGGGTTTCAACAAAGTCACCAGCTTGCCAAGACTGCAGAAACAAATTCACTTTTTCTGCTTGCAATAACCAGATGACTTTTTAGAACCACAAACTGCAATCAGAGATTGCAGAACCAGTCCCAAACTTGAGCTCATTCATCTGCTGCTTTCAAAATAATCCTACACTACACCCATAATTTATCTCCTTCAAAAACAATATTACATGATATAATCTGTCACAATAGTAGTAGCAGACCATTTTTAAACAGGGTGGGAATGTTTGTAGCGCTACAGTGCACAACTTGTATAGCGTGGGGAAGTTGGAAGCACCATCACGAACAATTTAAACAGCGTGGGGAAAGTTGGTGGCACTGTTGCGTACAATTTATAAATATTGTGGGAAAAAGCAATGGTGGACCTGCCCTCCCAGAATTCCCTGTGGTAGAGAAAGGGATACATGGAGCATTCGTAGAGGGGTTTCTCTGCTGCATGGCATTCTGGGAAGTCTGGTCTGCCATTACTTCCCCCATCTTTATAAACTGTGCGCTATAGCATTACCAATTTTCCTACACTTTAAAAATTGTCCGCTTTTGCTGTTTATTATTATTTTTTTCTCTCCCACTGCAACTTCTATGGCAAAGTTTATACCTTCATTTTAATCTTTTCTTCCTGCACTCATGCAAAAACTTGTCATTTCATTCCCACAATGCAATTGCCCATTTCACACTTGCCTGATTGCAATGGCGGCACCTGCAGACACAAGGGATTGTACTAGAAGTTGAGGCTGTCGATCCCCAGTGAGAAATGACATCATCTGACACTGGTGTTGAAGTGATTTTGCTTTCACACTTAGTGCTTTAAAGACCGATTGGCATTTGATTCCTGGGATCACTTGCAAGCATGAAAGGGGCTTCACTTAGACTGGGAGCAACAAGGAAACATCTATAAATGTTTACCAACTGCCAATTGAATGTAAAGCTTGATATATACAATGTTGCAATATTTCATATTGAGAATTTAAACAATCAATTAACTACTCAGTCCAAATTAATATCAAGAACTTACTTATATATGCAAGAGCAGATCTGAACCTCTCACTAGCCAGATCTTCTCAACAGAAAGTTTGTATGTTACTTCCCACACATCTGATTCAGCTACTCAAGATGTTGAACCCCTTTCCACATCCTAGAATTTTATCCAGCTTGCCTCCTGTTATACAGGGACCAAATGCCTCAGGATCTTTATACAAGTTCCATTCCTGATATAATTACATTTTATATTCACAACTGTATTGAATAATTTATTATATGAGCTTTTATTAGAAAGAACCTGAATATCCAATAATATTTCTTGCCATCTTTCCTGGGGTGTGAAAATTGACTACTAGATTTGCTTAATTTTAAATTTTGTTCAGTTTTACCCTCCAAAACTGCAGCCAGAAGCAGTTCCAAGTTAGAAACCACTGCCATCAAATTTTATATCATTCTGTAATACATTTCATAAGCAATTTTTAACCACCTTCTATAAGAAGAATTTCAAATTTCAGTTGTCTTTGTAATCTTAAAATATGTCCAAAATTATCCAATAATAAATCCTTAACTTAATATCAAAAAAGTATGGTGTGGAATTTTATTACTTGAAGAGAGATAACCAGCTTCATAACAATCTTGTGCAGTTTTAATTCCTTTCTGGTTCCATATTTCCGAAACCGATTCATTAAGAGTAAAGGAAAATAATTATTCTGATATAAAGGTGTTTTACCTGAAAATTTCCCATGTACGTATTCTATCATTTATCCTATTCTGTAATTCAATTAAACATCTCAAAATAAGTGATTAATAACTTTGTATTCCGTTCATAAATTGCCATATTCTCCTCACCAATTTTAATCAACTCATTAGCCCATATTAACAGATTATCCAAATCAAACATTCTATTAATGAAACTCAGTAGTGCTGCTTTATAAAAATTTTGAAAATTCAGGAGTTGTAACCCTCCAAATTCCTACTAAATTAAATATTCATAAATCAAATTAAAATGGAAAAAATATGGAAACATCAATTGATCAAGATGATTGGAGAACTATATTCAAGGATAGTATGACTAAGATTGAATGTGATATATAGATTAGTTCATTATAATTTTATATATCAGTTGTATTCAACCCCTCAAAGATTAAAGAAATACAATTTAATCTCTTCAGATTTATGCTTTAGATGCAAGAAAGTAGGTTCTTTTTTTTACATTTGACTTGACTGAGTGTTATATCCTTTTGGATACAACTTAAGGAATTTTAAGATAGTTTTAAAGACCCAACATTATTTTTGATAGGTAATGTTAAAATGTTGAGTTTGAAATTGAGGTTGACTATATCAAATTGTGTTTTTAAAACTAGCAACAGCTGTAGGAAGAAAATCTATAGTTGTTACTTGGAAAAATGAAATTGATTTGGGTTTGCAAAGATGGCTTATGGAATTGAGAGAATGTATTCCATTAAAAATAACTATTTACATGATAATTAACTTTTTTCCAGGAAGTATGGAACCCTCATTTGGATACATGTGTTTAAAATGTTGAATTCCCTATGGTGCATTATTGGTGGTGTTGCTGATCCATGGCATTTGATTGTGTTGGCAATGATTTAAATCTCCTGCTTTCTTCCTTCTTTCTTTGGGGTCTTTTGGTTGGGAGGGGGATTAGGTTATTTACCACATGTATAATTCATTAATATTAAAGAGGCTGCTCTTGCATATATAAGTAAAAGGTTATTCCATTATCTTGCTCTTTCTGCATCAAACCAATGATTTCATACCCTCATTATATTGGATAAAGCACAAAAGATTGGTACTCTCTAACATTGCGGTCTAATCTATCTCCAGAAGATGCTGAACTAGTTCTCTCAAGTCACTAGATGGCAGTTTGAAATAGTGGAAGGTAATAATGAAGAATAACAATTTGTTACAATTTTATCAAGTCAAGTTTTTATCCAATAAGGAAACATGATAAAGCTGTTATATTAAATTGGACAGAGGTGCAAGCCAAACAAACTTCACATGACATTGTTAAAAATATTCATCACTTCCGGATAGGGTGTGATATGGAGTTCATATCTCTATCATAGCTCCATACCTTTAGTATACTTTCCCCCCTGTTTACTTTTCTAAAACTTTCAAAGTTGTGTCAAATTGTACATTCTGTTTGAAATGGATGCAAGAGCTGGAAAGATTGATAAAAGCAGAATAATGGAAATAAACAAACTCCTGCTAATCCACAGGCAAACCCAATTACTGACGGCTTCTCTGAAGCATTTGAACAAATCAAAGAATTTATCAAAGCAGGATTTAAATGTCTAGATAATAGGCTTTTGGTACTGGGAAAAAATAGACTTGCACAGGTCTGTTGTTCAACAGAAGAACAAGGTGAGCATTTGACCTGATCTCAGCAGAATCTACTCTGAAGGATTTGAATGATTGGGTCTGTCATCTGAACAATGAGAGACTAACTGCAAGAATTATCAATTTGGAAAGTCAAAGTAGGTGACAAACTGCTTTTTATAGGCTTGGCTGAAGATACTAAAAATGGTACGCTTTCTAATTTTTTATGATTTGTTGGCAACAGGGTTGGGGGATAAGACATTTCTGAATCAACTGGAACTTGACAGAGTGCAATGTTCATTATTGCACAGGGCGAAATCAGGGCAAAAACAATGTTCCATGGTTATATGTCTGCATGGCTATCAAATGTAGGAACTGCTGATCTGTGAAGCCCATCATAAAGGTACACTGCAATAGCATGGAAAACATTTTAGAATCATGGAAGATTACCCTCCCAAAGTCATGAAGCAGCAGGCCATTTACAGGGAAGTATTTGTACAAGTGTAGGTACAAGCTTCACATCCCTCTTCCCAGAAGTAACAAGAAGTGGTTTGGTTCAGTGGAGGACACTCAGGAGTCTATTCATAAACTTCCTGCTCCAAGTCCTGAATGACATTCTCTCTTCTGTTAAAGGGTTGATTGAATTTTAATATGTTAAAGGTTCATTCATTTGTTTTTAAGGCCTTAAGCATTGATATTGTAAGTTTTTTTATTTAGAGTGACCGAAGGACAAGAACGAGGCACTTCAAATTTCTGGTTAAGATTGTTCTGTCAAAATGGGATAGAATTTTATATATTTTGAAACATTTCAACTTTAAGAAGTCTATTTTTTTTAATGTGTACTGTGATTTAGACTAAATATGCCTTCTTTTGGTCTGGTACAAACAGTTACAAGGTAATACTTATTTTGCTTTAGAGCAGGAACATGTAATTTCTGCTGGAAGATGGTCGGTTTCTAGAATTAATTAACAGGTTTAATAAGACATCTGCAGGCAAGAGGCTGCTGTTCATACTGCACATGTGTAATGGAATCTCAAAAAATCACACACCACCCACATGTCATGGTGGCAAGGGTAAGCACAGTTATTTTTCTTTTCAAGCTAAATCTAAAGGGGAATCAATACTTATTGACAGAATATTCCTTTTAGTACACAATGTTGTTTTGGACTAATGGTCATTGTTTCAGGAAAATTGCATAATAAAAAGGTGGTATTCGCAAATGTTTATATTCCTAATGTTGATCATCCAGAGGTTTTTTGTTTTAAACTTCCCTGCCAGATTTTAAGTTTATATTTGCTTCTCCTTGGCAGGGACTTCAACTGCTGGTTGGACCCTAGCCTAGATCATTCATCTTCTAACTTGGCTAGATTAAATAAATCTGCCTCATTGATACATTCTTTTCTATTGGATTATGGCATTTTAATGTCCATTTTTTTCTTTAAATCCTACTGACAGTATTCTTTCTCCCCCCCCACCCTCAGTTCACACTCATGTATTGATTACTTTATTGATAAAAGTTTAACTCCATTAACTAATTCTTGTGAATACCAGAGTATTGTAATATCTGATCACACCCATTACTATGTGAATGATTCTTCCCAATTGCCCACCTGCAACACCACCTTCAGGGAATAATGTGCCTGTATCCCCAAGTCTCTATGCCTGTGCACACTACTGTTTAGTGTGCATCCTTCTGTGATTTGCACTTCCAAAATGGAATACTTCAGTGGTCTGCATTAAACTCCATCCATTTACTGGCCCATTCTCCCAGTTGGTCCAGACCCCTTTGCAAGCTTTGAAAATTTCTCACTAGCCACTACATCTCCTATTCTTATGTAATCAGCAAACTTGCTGATCCAATTTAACCATCATTCAGGTAATCAATATAGACAAACAACAATGGTTCCAACACAGATCCATGAGGTATACCACTCACAGGCCGCCAGTCTGAGAAGCAGCCATGCACTACCACTGATTTCTCCCACACAGATAATTTCAAATCCAGTTTACAACCCTCTGTATACCAAGTGCATTAACCTTCTGAAACTAACCTCCCATGTGGGACCTTGAAGATCTTACTAAAGCCCCCACCCCGCCCCCCCCCACCCCCTAAATTCTTATAGCAGGACTTCCTCACCCTTCCTACCCATATCATTGATTTCCTACATTGACCACAACACCCTCCCTTCTGAGAATCAAGAGAACAAAATCCAAGATATCTCAGATCTTAGCATCAGGGAGGCAATAGACTAACAGAGATACTTAATCTCACAGAACCTCCTGTCTGTCCACTTATCAAATCCCCTATCACTACTCCCTCCTTTCCCTTCTGAGAAGAGGGCCCAGTCTCAGTACCAGAGACATGACCACTACAACTTGTCCTTGGTAGGTCATCCCCAGCAACAGTATCTAAAACAGTATACCTATTATTGATGGAAATGGCCACAGGGGTACTTTGCTCCCTCTTCCCTCATTTCACAATCACATAGTTGCCTGCTTCTTGACTCACCAAAATTCACTTCTCCAATAATCCAAAATTCATGCAGTTGTAGCTCTGTTTCCCTAACCTGGTTTATTAGGAGCTGCAGTTATGTACCATTCTTGTAGGGAAAGTCATCAGAAAGAAATCTATTGTCCCTGACTTCCCACATCCTGCAGTCAGAACACTGGACTAGCCTAATAACTGCCTCCATTACCCAGTTCCTTTGTTAATTAACTAACTTAATTAAAGAAACTTACCTTACTGGAAGAAAACTCCTTTTCAGCCTCTACTCAACAAAGCCATAGGGCTCCCCTCTGTTTTTAAGCTACACCATGACCAGCTGCTTTAACAGCCGCCCCTCTTTTTATATGTCCTTATCTATTATCTCAATTGCTCCTTAGCTCTAATCAATTAACTCAATTGCAGCCACCTGATTCCAACTCAAAAAGAAGCATATGAAGAGCTCCTTTTCTTTTCCAACCTCCTCAGCTGTGTAGACATCATGCATCTGTACAATTTGCCAACTGCTTTCCTAACATTTTTTTAAATTAAATAAAAATAGTTACTCATAGCTCTCATCACCCAGACCCTCTTTACAGCCTCCTGACTTCAACTCAAAAAGAAGCAAGGTAAGAGTTCCTTACTTTTTTTCTATTAAAATGAATATTTTATATAATTTTCTAAATTTTTTTTTTACTTACTTGACTTGGCCATATCATCTTCTATATTGAAGGATAAATATTCTCACCTTAATAAAGTTTTTCGACAGAGATCTAAGAGAGATGATGGAATGGCTCTGCCTAACCTAAGATTTTACCATTGGGCAGTAAATACATGGTCTTTCTATCCTAATCATTCTGACTGCCAATTAGGGGTATCAATGGATCTGAATCTCCCCCACCAAAACTTTTCTAATTTATCTTTTCTTGGCTATTCACTTCCATTTTCAACTGTTAATATTTAATACAATTGTTAAATATTCTATCAGGAATCAGCACAGTTTAGTAAACATTTTGCATTTCATAATTTCTCTCTTTCAAGCCCAATCGTGTCCAATCATTTTTTCACCTTTCGTTACGTGATGTTATTTTTCAGAGCTGACATAGAGAGGGTATTAAAGATTTTAAGGATCTGTTCATTGATGGAAATTTTGCATAATTTGAGCATCTTACTGCTAAATTTAACATCCCCAGATCTCAATTATTTTAGATATTTGTAAGTCTGGCATTTTCTTGAATCACAACTATCTGATTTCCCAAGATAGTCTGAATCAAATTTTTAGTTCAGTTTTTTTAGTTTATCGCTTTCTCATAGTAGATTAATATCTGTTATTTATGATCAATTGTTATTTTTAAATCGGACTTCGTTAGCTAAAATTAAAGATGTTTGGGGATGTAATTTGCATTTGACTAAGTTGAATGTGGATTGGGACATGAGTTAGTTATTAGCTCTTTATTATGTGCTCATCATGGTTTATTACAATTTTAAGTGGTAATCAGAGCACATATGTATGAGTCCCTATTGTGACAGGTCTAAGAGCAAAGAAATGTCATTAATTCATTTGATCTGGACTTGTCCTTGTCTAGAAAAAAAATACTGGAGAAAAATTTTCCATTTAATTGTCAAAAATATTTAATATAGATTTAATACTGAATCCTTTGGTGCCCCTCTTCAGTACAAAGGGAGGGATCAATTCCTCTTGTCTTTGGTTCAGTCATGGTTTCGTCATGCTATCTCTTTTGCCTATCTTTCGACAAGCTGTGCAATTTTTTTCTTAAATGGAAGGATGCTGTCCCATCCACTCATGATCAGTGGTTGCGCAACACTGTCCTGTTTGAATATGGAAAAGATTAATTATTCAGTTAATAATTCAGATATAACATTTCAGACATTATGGGGGTCATTTATGACTACTTTTCTTATTTTATAATTGAATTGTCTGATGTATCTTTTCACTTATTTTTCTACCTTCATTTTTCTTTTATAACTAATCATATATATCATCTGCCAATGCTATTAGCCAGGGGTTTTGAGTTTTTCTTATTTTTATTATTTTTCTTGTATTTTGTTGCTTTTTTCTCTTTTTTAATAAAAATATATGGTACTTGATATATGAATTATGAATATGATTTACAACTTGTCTGTTTTTGATCTGAATGTTTTATTAATTTTGTAACTATTCATATCATTTTATTGAATTGTAATATTTGTACCAGTTCTTTATTAAAATCAATAAAAATCAATAAAAATATTCACATTTTAAAGTCCATATGACAAATTGAAAGGTGCTATTCGTGTAAAATAATTTGCTATTGAGCAATGATTGATGAAAGAAGATGCTTATTTGGATCAAATCTGTAACATACACAAGAGCTAGCTTGGCAATGTTGATATTTATTTAAGGGCAATTTCCTTGCAAGTGCATCATCCTGGTCCCCTCAATGCCAAAATCGGGATCGAGATCATTATTAAACCTCACCACTATTCTACTACCCAAATAATGAAAATTGTATGCATGAATTTAAGGAAACATTTGGAAAAATGAGATATTTACTTTTTTTAAAAAATGACAATGTGTTACACTGTAGATCAATATTTTCAGGTGAAACAGAAATGCAGCCAAAAATAAGGAAAATGAATGATGTTACTCACCATCATATGCCTCTGGTGCTCATCACCCTACATCTGCAGTGCCCTTTTGTTTCAATGTGAGTAAACTAAAAATGTATTTTCAAAACACTTGAAATTAAAATTTACTCCTTGAGCTTACTTTCATAAACAAGATCATCACCTGTAAGATATGCATATCCTTTTACATATAGACTAGTCTATCTGGATGGGTCATGTCTCCAGAATGGAGGACCATCGCCTTCCCAAGATCGTGTTATATGGCGAGCTCTCCACTGGCCACCGTGACAGAGGTGCACCAAAGAAAAGGTACAAGGACTGCCTAAAGAAATCTCTTGGTGCCTGCCACATTGACCACCGCCAGTGGGCTGATAACGCCTCAAACCGTGCATCTTGGCGCCTCACAGTTTGGCGGGCAGCAACCTCCTTTGAAGAAGACCACAGAGCCCACCTCACTGACAAAAGGCAAAGGAGGAAAAACCCAACACCCAACCCACCAATTTTTCCCTGCAACCGCTGCAATCGTGTCTGCCTGTCCCGCATCGGACTTGTCAGCCACCAACGAGCCTGCAGCTGACGTGGACTTTTTACCCCCTCCATAAATCTTCGTCCGCGAAGCCAAGCCAAAGAAGAAAGAAGTCGTCTACGACTTAAAATTACTTAATTCTAAGTGTCAGAAGGGTAGTGCAATTCATTGTGTTGCGCATAGTCTAATAGCATTTCGTCAGGTTCAATCCAAATTTTCAGTCAGACCAAGGGCTTTGAGGCTCCTTGAATAGATATGTTCTTCCTGCTTGCTCACACAGAAAGGCTGAGTTGAAAAGCTGAAACAGCATTACACTTTGAGCAAAAAAAAAGTTTTACTACTCATCAAATTACAAAACATTTCCAAATCCTTCACTGACATTTTCCAAGGAACTGTTACCTTTGGCTGCACTTCATCATTCGATTTTCACTTTCTTCCATTCTTTCATATATTTCCATATTCTCTTCCAATGTCAGGACTAAACATTTCCACTGTGTACCAAATGCACATTTCATTCTACATTTCTTGCAATGATTGCATTCATTCCATGTATCAGGGAAAAACTTACTATTTTATAATGGTTGCCATTGGAAAATTGTTATTCATTCAATCAATAAAAACTCATTAACAATGGAAAAGGCCAGAAAATGCATACTTAAAAAGTCTGTCTGGTCCTCTTGACTCAATAACTTGCAGGATTGACAAAGTGCGAAGTCAGATGAGTCTAGGCCTGTCTTCTAGCTCATTTTGTACTTCCATGCTGAAAAAGGTTCTGTAGACCCAGGACGTGCCAACATCTGAATTGCATCTAATCTACGGATCCACTGGCATATTTCCAACCTCATCCAGCCCAATCTTCACCATGTTTTTATTATATTCCTTTGGCACTTTGCATTGGAAATTATTAATTCAGAAAACTGAGCAGGGTGCCGAGCAATCTGAACATTCACTAATACCAGTTTTCTGTTGTTACTCTCGGGTGATTCCTAACCAACCCCTTCCATTCCACCTCAAACCCACACACAGACTAACTGGCACATAAAATTAGATGTAATGCATGCAATTAAACCCTCAGAAATGGCAACTTTTCTGAACAATTGGATGCTATTTTTATTAATCTGCCTCAATTAATATGGCAAAATATGTCAAATTCACCTTTGATGCTACACACTATCATAATGAACCTGATCAATTCAAAGGAAGTGCAGAAACCAAAGTCCTGCTGAGTGGAAGGGGTATATTGGGAAACATCAACCAGTGAACCAGATGCTGAAACAATGGGATTTTCCTAGAGTCGAATGGTGAATATTTTGAGTTTGACTGCATATGTTCAGTTTGGTCTTGTGGAATAATAATGTACAGATTAAGTGATGAAGCAGATAACATATACAGAGATAAATGACCAATAAAACAACTTTTTTTTTTAAAAGCATAATTTTAGAACATTGTACACAAAGCAGCTTTGTTAGTATGGCGTGTTTATTGCCCTGAATTAGGGTGGGGACGAGGGTAGGAAATAAAGTATTCAGGTTCAAATTTATCACTTGACAGTGTATATATACTAGACAAAACAACACTTCTCTGGACAACAGTGCACGCACATGTGCACAGGAAAAAAAAAACTGCATATACAGGTAAATAAAAAATATAATATACAATAAATGTCTAAATATTTCAGAATAATTTACTCATTTCAATTAGAAAAGACCAAATTTGCGGATACCATTCTTCAATCTCACACCCTGCAGGAAGGAGCTATTTCCTAGCCCGGTAGTCCTGATTTTGCTGATCATGTGCCTCCTTCCTGAGAGTAGTGGGTCAAATATATTGTGTGATGGATGGGAGGGATCCTCTATATTGAGGCCTGTTTAAGCAAGGCTCCTAGTGAATACAGTTGGTAAAGGAAAATGGATTGAAGTGATCTTTTGGCTAGGTTATTAATCATCTGTGCCTGTATCCAATGCTTTGTAGCTCCCATAATGATGCAGCCAGAGAGGACACTCTCAGATACGCTCCCATAAAATGTTGTCAAGCCTTGACCTCCTCAACCTCCTGAGGAAGTGTAGGCACTGCTACCCCTTCCTGACTAATAAAGGGGTATTGTGGATCCAGGATAGGTTGTCTCTTGGATGCACACCAAGGAACTTTGTGCCTCCCACTCTCTCTATGAAGATTGACTGACCTTCATCCTCCTGAAGTCCACAATCAAATCCTTTGTCTTACCAATGTTGAAACTTGAACTGTTGTTTTTGCACCATTTGACAAGCCTTCTTACCTCCTCTCTAATGGAGTCCTCATTGTTACTGTCATATCATCCACAAATTTGATGATTGTGTTTGAACTGAGTCTGGCAGTGCAATGATGAGTCAGCAACATTAATGGTGAATGAAGAAGATTTTGTTGCCAACCCAGACTGACTGGTTTTTTTGGTCAAAAAATATAATGAATCCATTTGCAGAAAGGGGTGATGAGTATCAGTGAGGACTACTTATCAACCACTCTCTGAGGTATGATCATGTTGATTTCCAACTGAAATTAATGAACAACAGCCTGATATGAGGTGTCATTTTCTAGGTAGGTCAAGATGGAGTGGAGGGTCAAGGCTGTAGCATCTGTGGACTTGTTTGGATGAGTGGAAAAGTGGAATGGGTCCAATGTCGCTGGAAGGTGTGATTTGATGCATTCCATTCCTAGTCACTCAAAACTTTTCATGATGGTAGAAGTCAGTGTCACTGGACGGTAGCCATTTCATCATGTTTCCATTCTCTTGGGCACTGGGATGATGGTGGCGGCCTTGAAACCTGCAGGGACTGTGCACTGCTGCAGTGAGATGTTGCAGATATCTGTTAGGAACTCCGTCAGCTGGTTTGCAGTCTTTCAGCATCTGAGTAGATAAGAAATCAGATTCTGCTGCTTCACATGGGTTCTCCCTTAATAGGATTTTCCTTGCCTCAGCTGTGGCATAACATGATGCCTTCTCTTTGCAGAGAGCTGGTGCTTTCTTTGGTGTCATTTCAATGAAATGCGCATAGAAGGTATTTATACTTGGAAAAATTCTGGTAAGAGAGTTTTAAAGACTGTGTCCATGGAGCAAATAAATGTACAGGAAGGTTTACTAAAGAGAAATTTTGGCATAGAAGATATGGCAAAATAATTTACATTGACAGAAGGATTGATAACTGGAGAGCACAGATATAAAAACAATTGATAAAGGAACCAAGGGAGAATGAGAAATTTTGGGGGGCTGTAACTAATGTGATCATGCATTTGTTGGCTGAGAGAGCAATCAAATCAGATTTGAAGGCAACTTTCAAACACATGGATGAACATTTGAAAAGGAAAAAATTACAGTTCAAAAAAAGAAAGGGACTAGAACAAACTGGAGGAATCTATTAGTGAGTGAACAGAGGCAGAACAGATCGAATTGTATTCTTCTGGCATGTATGATACTATGGTTTTTTTGGTGGCCCACAACTGCGGAGATCGGGCCAGCACAACGCGTAGTAATGAACAGCGACATAGCTCATTAATGTGACCCCTAGCATAGCAAACTGGCACAGTTGGAAGCTGGGGCATTACAAGACCAGCAGCCCTAAAATGCCAGGATGCCCCACTAATAGAGCAACACCAGGCTGGGGAAGAAGGGTATTCATATGCAAGAATGTTCCCGTGGGCAGGAATCCCTTTTTAGTTATTCATGTGGCTGATGACAGCCAATCAACCAAACGGCGGGAACTCCGACTGCATAAAAGGAGCATTTCCAGCCTCAATAAAACCTGAGCTTAACCTCCCACGCTGCGTGTGTGGTTCTTTGCAGATGATAGCTACAGTTTCACTAAAAGTATTTTAAAATGATGACAGTCCTGCACCAATCAACATAAACTGTTCTCTCAAGTCATAGATGAAGTGACTAATATTAGCAAGGAATTATTGGTACCATGATATCTGAGAACCATAGAACATTACAAGACAGCAACAGGCCTTTCATCCCTTCTAGTCTGCATTGATCTATTATTCTGACGTCCCACTGACCTGCACCCAGTCATAGGCCTCCATACCCCTCCCATCCTTGTACCTGTCCAAAGTTGAATGTTATAATTGAGCCTGCATTTACCACTTTAGCTCATTTCACATTCCCACCACTCTGTGTGGTTTCCTCCTAAACTATTCCCCTTTTACCCTTTACCCATGTCCTCTGGTAAATCCAAGAGCTGCCAAATGTTCTTCATATGTTAGTCCTTCAGTTCGTGTGGTATGAAAGAAACCTGTTTGCCATGTGATGGTGGTAGAGGGGATAAATTGTCTATTGTGTGCTTTAGTCGGCTCAGCAGGTCTTTGTGATCTCCATCTTTACTGGATCTGGGTAGAATGAATTGCCATGGGACTACCAATTCCAGTTTCACAAGGCTACTACTACCTCCTCATGGTATCTGATAGGTTTATGAGATGCCCTAAGGCAGTCCCCATTGGCAGACCTCAATTCACATCTTCGTTAAGGATGGCCTTATCTCGTCTGCTTGGCTTTAGCTTCATACAAGCATCTATCATCCACAGCCCAATGGGATGGTTATATCAGCCTTAATGGCCTATTTAGATGGTCCCAACTGGGCAGATGAATGACCATGGGTGCTGCTCGGCATTAGGACAACTCCAAAAGAGGATCTTTGTACTTAAGATTTAAGATTTCTTCCATCTCTTCTGAGTCCATACATAGCTGACCACTCTGATCATTAATGGACCAGTTTTGTCCCTTACTGTCCTTTTGTTCTTAATATAGAATACCTGTAGAAACCTTTAGGGTTTCTTTCATATTGTCTTCAAAAGCAACCTAATGTCTTACTTTAGCCTTCATGAGTTATTTCTTGAGTTTTTATTTAAAATCTCATCAGCTCTGTTGCCTTTACAGACAGTCCTCAAATTATAATGATCCAAGTTATGATTTTACAAAGTTATGATGATAGAATCTGTACTATACTTTGGATTTTGGCTAGCCTATGATGTTTAGTGTCGTTTTCCACCCCCCCCCCCCCCACCCCCACAGCCCTGTATCAATCCCCATACTGATTCCACTGCTCCGCTCTCTCCTGACAGCCCGCAATGTCCCCACACTCATCCTGCTGCATTCCCTGCTTTCTCCAATGGTGTAATTAATACACAACTTCAAAATTGACTGAATTACACTTTGTACTTTTGTTCCTTGGGCTTAAATGCAATCTTCAGAAAGAACCACCTCTGTTGGAGATATTCTATATTCATTCTATGAAGCAATATTCACCCTAAATGTTGGTCACCTTCAAGGTTCACATTTTAATTTTCTCTTCCAAATTCCAATTTGTTCAGTGCTGGCAGAGGCTAACCTTTCAGTTTTGAACTGGCATTGCCATCTGTGAACAAATGTAAATATCATTCAATTTAAAACATTGTGTTGTGATTTATAGAACTTCTGGATGATTTCCTACACTGAAATGTCACCAATGCCTTGAGGTTGCATTATGGATTCCTGGATTAGAAAAGAAAAACAATCCAAGATTATTAATCTGAAGGGTATTAGGACAACAAATTAACATTCGGGTAATGCAATGAATTATTTAACTCTGGATATTTTGTTGCATCATGAGTATGTAAATTGCAAAGGGTTCTGAAGCAATAAATCAGTTTAACTTAATAATTTTCCTTAAAGGACCAATGAGAAGCGATCATCAATTTAAAACTGTCACAATGAGTGAGGAGAAAATCATCCTTCACTAGCTTCTCTCCTCATTCTCTTCCTCTGCAATCCTATACATGTCTACCTTTGACTGTTCTTTGCATGGTACCAATTATGCAGAAAAAGATCACTCATGCACAACTAATTCAGGATGCTTTCATCTCTCATTTTACCTGCAGCCTGCAGGGGACAGTAGCCCACACTTTTAACAATTTCAAAAATAAACCATGCTTAAAAATATACAAGAATATAGTGTAGTGCATGGCTTTCTTTACACTTGTACTGTTGTCAAATCTATATTTTAATACTGTTGTGTTATCAAGTCTTTTGACTTGTAACGTCATCCAATAATATAATCTGTCTGGTAAACAGCAAAGTACCTTTTTGAGCAATGCACCCTCCGTGGCTGTCATGCCGAACCCAGCTCCTCAATGTCTCTTGTTGATGGGTCCATAGGTTGGAGTCCTTTGCCACAAAGCCTTTGTGCTGGCTGCATCAATGAGCCGCCACCCCCCCCCCCCCCCCCCCACCAAGCTAATCCTCCTGCAGCCTGGAATGTGGCAGCATTCACTTACTGGAAGACCAACAAGGAAATGCAAGCCCTTGTACAATTAGAAAGAGTTGTAGGGCTGAGCCATAGAAATGCAGCATATATACAATACTCCTCTTTCAACCTGCTGGCTTAGAATTTGTACATACTTACTGTATATTTCAGCATACAAATCAACCAGGTGTATAAGCCGACCCCCATTTTCAGCCTCATTTTAAGTGTGTTATGGTATATCTGGCATATAAGTAGACTCCAATTTTTTGGCTGCCTGTGTTTAAGTAGACTCCCAAAGTTCACAATGCCTGAGATGGGCCATTGACTGGCATTTAACTTTGACCCCCATAGATCGCGTGGATTGATCTGCTGGGTGTTGGCTGGAGGTGATTGCTATCAGGGAGGGTCCATTAACACAACACAGCGCACGCCAAAAATATGAAGCGAGCTTAAGTTGAAAGTGGTAGAAATGGCCAAGAAAACCAACAACTGTGCTACTGCAGGAAAATTTGATGTGCATGAGAAGTTGATCAGAGATTGGAGGAAGAAAGGAGGGACGTTTTTATATATATATATAAAAAAAAACAAAGGCAATGTTCCTGGAGAAAAGGAATCACTTGTAGGCCAGAGTTAGAAAAGCACGAGTACGTGAACAGAGGCAAGATTGCTACATAAATACCTGAAATTAAAAAAAGAACATTTGCACTGCAGTGGGCCAAGTCACACCCAGACCTCCATGATGATTTTGAGACTACAGTAGGCTGGTGCAATTGTTTCATGAACAGGAAATATCTGGTATTATGCCAAAAAACAAAAATTGAGCAGAGACTACAAAAATATCTTGAACAAAAGTTGTAAGTTTTCATCGGTTTATTATATGGAATCGGCTGAAATGCCAGTTTGCATTGGCAAATATCAGAAACGTGCATGAAACTCCCATGAATTTTGACATGGTAGGCAATAGAACAGTGGAATGGAAAAGTGCTAAAACTGTGCAAACCAGAAGTACAGGCCACAAAGTTAAGACCCATGGTAATCTTCAAATGCAAAATTAAACTGAAAATAAAATTCCCTGCAGGTATTTTTGTACATTTTCATGAAAAAGGATGGATGGATATAAAACTATGGATAAACAATGTATGGAACAGGCAGTTTACACAAAGAACAGAGTTTGCTAGTCTGGGATATGTTTTGTAGCCACTTAACTGAGAACACTAAAAGTAGATTAGCACTAGATAATATTTGCATGGCAATTCTCTTGGGTGGTTTGACATCAATATTGCAACCTCTTGATGTCTGCTTGAACAAGCCATTTAAAGACCATTGTGCGAGGAATTGAATGCATGGATGTAGAGTGCAGAAAAGTCATTTGCAAAAGGCAGGCTAATGGGTGTTACATCACTTGATGTACTCTGTAACTTTGTGCTCAAGGCATGAGACAAAGCTAAAGTAGAGATTGTGATTAAAATTATCTAAAAAGTGCAGTATCTCTTGTGAAATTGATGGGATGGAAAATAGTTTATTGAGGGACACATGACAAAGTTGAAACCACCTCATCAGACACCGACTGGGACCTATATGATGACTGTTTAAACAGTGAGTGTGGATGTGCTTGCTGCTATCCTTTCTTCAGATGATGGTGAGAGTGATTTTGAAGGGTTCTAAATGTAGTGTTTTCAGACAAAAATGATAGCAATTTTGAAGGGTTCTAATTGTGCTGTGGTTTTCAATAAAAATCTCAAGGAAAATCTGTTGCAGTCAGTTTTTTTCTTGATTTTCAAGAGTCAGTTTGTACACTGAATCAGTGTGGATTGGATTTTGAGCTGAATTTAAGGTCTCAAAATTATATTTGGCATATAATCGACCCCTATTTTTTTAATACTTGTTGGGTTTCATGACCAAAATAAATGGTAAATGATTTGGATTATGGAATAGATGGCTTTGTGGCTAAAGTTTCAGATGAATCGAAAATATAGTTGAGGTAGTGTTGAAGATACTGAAAGTCTACAGAGAGACTTGAATAGATTAGAAGCATAGGCAAAGAGCTGGCAGCTGTTGGAAAGTGTACAGTCATGTACCTTGTTCAAAGAAAAAGGTGGGCAGACTATTATTTAGCTGTGGAGAAAATTCAAAGTTCCTAGGTGCAAAGGTGTCCTCATGCAGGACACCTTAAAGGTTGAACTCCAGTTTGTGAAGAAGATGAATGCAATGTTAATATTAATTTCTCAAGGAAGAGCATATAATGTTGACTCAATAAAGCACAGGTGAGACTCCTTTTGGAGAGGGTTCAGAGAAGATATAGTAGAATGATACCAAGAATAAAAAGGTTAGCATATGAGGAATAATTTTCTGTTTGGACTGTACTTGTTGAAGTGAAGAAGGATGAGGGGGGATGCTATGGAAGTCTTTCAACTGCTGAAAGACCTGGCCAGAGTAGATATGCCAAGGATGTTTTTCATGGTAGGGGATTCTGAGACAAGAGGGCATAACCCTTAGTCTTGTGTCTTTAGTAAGGGAATACCAGAGGCATACGATCCAGTGATCATTGGGCGATCAGAGATGGAGAGGGTGAGTAAATTTAAGTTCTTTGGAGTTACTATCTCAGAGGATCTTTCCTGGACCCAATATAATATTGGCATCATGAAGAAACCATGTCAGGGCCTCTAGTTCCTCAGGAGTTTGCGGAGGTTTGGCATGACATTGGAAAGTCTGGCAAATTTATACAGACGTGGTGGAAATTGTGTTGATAATCTGCATCAAGAACACCAATGCCCTTGAATGAAAAGCCCTGCAAAACGTAGTGGACACAGTCCAGGACGTGGAAAGTAAAACCCTCCCCAACATCGAGCACATCTACAGGGAACATTGCCATCAGAGAGGAGCAGCAGCAATCATTAAGGACACACCACCAAGCAAACACTCTGTTCTCATCAGGAAAAGAGGTATAGGTGACTCATACCACCAAGATCAGGAAGAACTGCTCCCCTTCCACCATTAGACTCCTCAACAATAAACTCAATCAGGGATTTAATTAAGGACTCTTACATTTGCACTTTATTTTTTCTTTTCAGTCAGTTTGTTTACATGTATAAGTTGAGTCAGTGTTTTTTTGCACTGCCAATAAGTAGTAATTCTGCCTTGCTCACAGGAAAAACAATCTCAGGGTTGTATGTAATGTTATGTGTGTACTCTGACAATAAATCTGAATAACTTCAGGATAAAATAGCGTCAATTTAAAATGGAAATGCAAAATAATTTCTTTAGTCAGAGGGTCATGAGCCTTGTGTGGAAGTGAGGTCATTGGATGTATTTAAAGCAGAAATTGACAGGTATTTGAATATTCAGGGTATCAAGGATTATGGAGAGAATGCAGGGGAGTGGGACTGTGTTGGCTCATGATTAGACTGGCAGACCAGACTTAATAAGCCTACTTCTGCTCCTATATCTTGCGATCTTGCCGATGGTCAAAAAAGAATAAACCCAGCCTGTTATGTCCTCGGTTGTACCATCGGAGGTCTTAATAAATACTCAGATAAGCTTGTAAGTTTAGAGCACAAATCTTTACTTGCATCTCCAGTTACTGGTCATGTATGAATACACTGTTGCACTGAGCATGCTCACCACTGTGTGATGTGGCTCTTATAGTCTTGCAGTGTTCCTGCTCCAGCATAAAATAGTCTGAAGTTTCCTCTGTATATAACATACCTCCTTTTTTAAAAAAAAGTACAAAAATTAAAAATAAAAATGTTACTGCTTCTTTACCTGCACTTACCATTTAGAATTAATTATTCTAATTACACATTTGCAGTTCTATATTCTTAGCGGAATCACACTGCTGGTAGGATGTTGCTTCTCCACCTTATAGACCTTGTTGCATGTTTGGTTCTGTCGTGTTAGTATGCCTGTGGGTGGTGGTGTTGTTTGCCTCAGTCCTCCTGTTGTTTGCTATTCAGTCATTATGGTGTTGTTGGTTGGGGTTTCTACTTGTATTCCTTCACAAGTTGTTGGATTTTTAGAAGCTGCTGGTGCTTCTGGCACTTTGTGTCAGATCTGGTGTTGGGCGAATGTGGATCCTGTTTCATTTCAGCTGCCTGCCAGATTCTGTCTCAATGATGCATGACGTTGGTGTCTCAGCTTCTCTAACAATCTTTGCTGGACTCCAGGTTTTTAATCTCTGGCTCTTGAACATGCACATGCTGCCCTGTGAAGTGTTCTGGTCGTGTTTGTGCATGTTTATTGTAATGTTGATGACTTTCCTCTTGTATGTTGGTCAATTTTTTTCTTGTTTCCGCTCGGTCGTCTGGTGGATGGATTTTGCTTGTCTTGTACTTTCTGTCATTCAGAAGCTCTACCGGGGATTTCATGTCGACCCTCAAGGATGTTGCTCACACTGACAGAAAAGTGAGATAGGAATCTCTTTGTCTCGTGACACTTTGTGAAAGTGTGTTTAATTGTCTGTAGATGCCTCTCAATTAATCCATGGCCCTTGGGGTAATGTGGTGATGAAGTAGTGATGGTGAACCCATATTCTGCAGCTATTTCTCTGAATTCACGTGATGTGAATTCCATTGTCACATAGCACTTGTTTGGGTATCCCCAGTTCTGTGAAGAGTGCACGCGCTGCAGCAGTGATGGTCGATGCTTTCAGGTCCTTCACTTTCCTGATGAAGGGGAATTTGGAGTAGTAGCAGGACACAATCAGATACCATTCTTGGTTTTCTATTACCAGGTCTGCTCCCTCTGTGTGCCATGGCCTGGCAGGTATTTCCACTGGTATCATCCCTTTTTGTGTATTTCTGGCATGCCGAACATGTAGCCACCATGTTTTCGATGTCCTTGTACATGCCTGTCCAGTAAACTGCTGACTTTGCTCTAAGTTTGCACTTCTCCATTCCCATGTGGCCTTGGTGTATTTTCTGGAGATTTTCTTTGCTGGGCACTACCAGTTACCCCAATAATCACAATGACAAAGACTGTGGGGAATGATGGGTTTTATTGTACAGAAGACTTGAGCTGGCATGGATCCAAACTAGGGAAGTACAGGGAAGGGAAAGAGAGATGGCCCGACCTTTATGGCCTGGGTCCCGGGGAGAAGTCCAGGTAAGAGTGTCATCAGGGGGTGAGCCAGCCCAAGCCAATTAGCATATACAATCCATATCATTACATTTTTTTTTCATTGTCTCTGGTATTATCAGCCAAGACCCTGCCAGCAGTACACCATTCTCCAGGGATATGTCATCCCTGACAGACCAATACTGATGTATTGTAGGTTGTACCTTTTTTATTCTTTCTAGCCATCCCTGTATCACCTGTTGGGAGAGCAGCTGCCACTTTTCATCCTTTGCGGTTTCTTTAATCAGGTTTAGTTTGTTATTGGTTACCCTGATGAGATGATGTATCTTGATTTCCATGTCTTTCATTTCATAGTTTTCATTTGGGGAAAGACATGATGACAAAGCATTGGCAAGCATCTTCCTTCCCTGGCCTATACTTCAAGGTGAAGTCGTGATATTGGAGCCAGAGGAGTAGCCTCTGTAGTCTGGCGGGTGCCTTGCTTAGGTTCTTTTTCTGGCTGTGTTCCAGCAGGTGATGATCACTCTCTACCATAAACTGTCTCCCATAGAGGAATTTGTGGAATTTTTCACATCCATATACGACTGCCAACAGCTCTCTTTCAATATCGGGTCTCTGCTGTTGTCAGGGCTCTTGAGGCAAAGGTTATCGGTTTTCCTTCCTGCACCAATGCTGCCCCAAGGCATCTGGTGGAAGCTTATACTAGTAATGTGACAGTTTTTTTTTCTGTCATAGTAGCTTAGTTCTACTTCTCTGCAGACCACTTCCTTTAGCTTGTTGAAATATCGCTGATGCGATGGTGACAACTGAAACTCCACATCCTCTTTCAGCAACTCTTTGAGGTTGGCTGTGTGGTCTGACATGTGTGGGGTGAAGGAACTCATACATTGGATCAGGCCCAGGAAGCTTCTTAGTTCCTTTGACCTTTGGGTGGTCCATTTCAGCAATGGCTGTTCCCTTCTCTGGACTTGGCCCGACCCCTTCAGGTGTGTCCACCATTCTGAAGAACTGGCACTCCTCCACCTAAATGATTCATTTGTCTGCATTGAGTTTGATGCTGGCCCCTCTTGTTCTCTCCATGGCCTCATGTAGGTGGAGGTCGTGTGTTTTCCCATCTCTGCCAAAGATCTGAATATCATCTGCAATGCTGACAGCACCCTTGCATCCCCTACAAGTCTCATCTATCTTTTGTTGGATGATGTCTTGGTTTATCTTTCAGCCAAAAGGTAGGCCAGGAACTTGTATTAGCCAAATGGAGTGTTGAATGTTGTTAGCAATGATGTCAATTCTTCATCCAGCTTCACATTC
This sequence comes from Narcine bancroftii, assembly GCF_036971445.1. NCBI lineage: Eukaryota > Metazoa > Chordata > Chondrichthyes > Torpediniformes > Narcinidae > Narcine > Narcine bancroftii. The sequence continues at coordinate 180,841,792 of NC_091471.1, read as the reverse complement.
CAGTACCTATTCTTGGCATCTAGCTTACTGAAGATTTTGGATCCCGCTAGTTCAGAGGTGATGTCTTCCAGCAATGGTATTGGATAGTGCTCTCTTTTGATTGCTTGGTTTAAGTCTTTGGGGTCCAGACATATTCTTAGGTGGCCATTCGGTTTTTCTTTTACTACTATAGAATTTACCCAGTCAGTTGGCTCGACTACTTTTGCTATTACTCGTTTTTCTTCTATTTCTTCCAGCTCCTGCTTTAGCTTTTGTTTCAGCTCTATTGGCATCTTCCATGGATCATGGATTATTGGTTTATATTTTGTGTCTATATTAATGTGGTATTCAATGTTCCCAAAGCATCTGACTGTCATCAAAGCATTCAAGGTACATGTCCATGAGCTCGGCCTTGTTTCTGATCGGAGGGTGTTGCCCAAGTGGGCTGTCGCTATTTGATCCTCTTGGACATTTTCTTCTCCCTGATCTCGTTGTTTACAGAGATTAGCTGTAATTTTTGACAACTATTCAGGCCTAGGATTGCTGGTCCGTCAGCATCAACCTGAAGAATGTGCATATGATGCTCATTCCTTTGTTTGTCTTTTTATTTGGACTTTTCCTAGTTGTTTAATCATGGGGTCACATCTGGCGGTACAGTCTAAGTGGGAGGACGTTGCTTTGTGATCCTGTATCCAACTTTATTTTCAAGTTGAATATTATTGGTTTGTTTCTGATCTTTTTACTTTGATCATGGTGTGCAATTCATTTTTTATCCCTTCCCTTCCTTGGACGCCTCCTGGAGGAGTATTGTTTCGATACTGAGTGTCAGTGAATCAGTCACTGCTGTCACTTCCCTTGACGTGGTGTACTTTCCTTCTGTATTCTAGGTTTCTTTCTTTTTGTGTCAGACCTACACATCTTTTCCCCAGAGATTGACCTTCCCACAGGTCCTGCACTTCGAACCATACACGGGGCATTTCTTGTGGTCATCAAAGGGGTGTATTCTGCCGCACTTCCAGCAGTTTTCAAATGTCTGTGACTTTCTCTGCATGTGCTTTATAGCATCGACCCTTCATTCTCTGTGCTACATGTTAGCCTGCATGGCGAGGGATTGCACTTGCCCCCTAGTGGCCTCGAAGGCCCTAGCTGCATCCATGGCATCTGCTAGTTTTGAGCCATCTTCCTATGAGAGCTTTCTGCCCTTCAGGATGAGTGCTTCCTCAAATTAGTTGGTCGACTATTCTCTCCTCGATTTCTTTGAACTTGCATTTTGCTGCCATGCTCTTTAGCCCTGTGAGGAAATTATCTATTGACTCATCAGGCTCTTGTTTTAATCCCTGGAACTCGTATCACTTTATTCTATGGTTGGATTTCTGTTCCAGATGAGAGGAAAATTTTTCAAATATCCTTTCTGGGTTATTTTCTTCCTCTTCAGCCAGCTCCCAGCTATTAAACAGGTCTAGTCCTTGCTCCCCCAACCAAAGAAGGATGTAACTAACCTTTTCCTCTGGTGTGACTCCCTTGAGGAAACTTATGAATACCAGGTTGCACTTCTGCTTGAACTTTTTGTACTGAAAATAACCACGCCAGCAGTGCGAGTATAAGACAGCTTTAATAAACTAATATGTACACTAAGAGGTCTTGTCTTTCTGCAAGATGAACCTGGAAGGCTAGACTGCAACTCTGGACTGCTTTACATACAAGGCCACTGGGATGACCCCTGGTGACCTAGAGGTATAATTTATGATGTCATTGGCTTCCCAGTCCATGACTGGGGTGTAATGCTGTGGTTGATGGGGCCATCTTCTTCACCAGCTCTGGTAGTCAGGTAATGGTGTTTTTTCTTTGATTCCTTCTCTTCGTGTTTATTTTGGTTTATAGGGATTTTTTTCCTATATAATGTGGGTTTAGGTCAATCCCACAGCTGCCATCATGATATGTCCTCGGTTGTACAATCGGAGGTCTCAATAAACACTCAAAAAAGCTTAAGTTTAGAGCACAAACCTTTACTGACATCTCAGGTTACTGCTGATGTATGAATACACTGTTGCACTGAGCATGCTCACCACTTAGTGTGATGTGGCTCTTAGTCTTGCAGTGTTCATACTCTAGCATAAAATGGTCCCAAATTTCCTCTGTGTATATAACACAGCCATTCCTATAATTATAGCCCTTTATTCCAGATAGTATCTTGGTGTATCTCTTCTGCACACTCTTTCACTTCCTGATCCTTCCTGCAGAGTGATGACCTGAAATGAATGCATCTGTAAGTGTGCTATAACCAGTGTTTTGTGCAGCTGCAAAATGGCATCTGAATGCCCATGTTCAATGCATCTGTTTTAAATGATAGGTATACCAAATGTACTTTTCATTACCTTTCTGTCAGCAGTTTCAGAGAGCTATGGACTTGCATGCCAAGGTTACACTGTTAACAACTCTCCCAAGGTCCTTGCCATTTATTGTTTGTATTCTACCAGAATGCGGACTACCATGTGTTTTAGCTCACACCTGCCTTCATTAAATGTAATCTACCATTGCTGCACTAGCTTTCCAGTTGATCTATATTCCATTTTTTCCTTATAAAAACCTTTCTTGTTAGTTAAAACTCCACCAACTTTCATGCTGGCTTCAAATACTAATCAAATTACCTCCATTCTCATCCAACTCCTTATCTATCGATCTATATATATAAAAAAAAATATGGGCCACAACCACTTGTTGTAGATTTCTGATCAGATGAACACCCATCCACTACTTCTGCCTCTAGCCTCTTTTATACTGTAAACCTGCAGTGTTCCCATAGATATGAACCATCTTGGGAAACCATCCTGTGCGTTTACACAGAACCGAAAAAAAGCCAGCTGTGCGAGTCAAATATGCTCACCACTAACCCCCTTGGAGGATCGATGACAGGTACATCTGGACCGCCCAATCAGACTTCAATTTTTTTTACACTCAGAAGTCAAAAGGGAGAATAAAACCTGACTTTGCTGCTCTCTGAAAAAGGGGCTTCTGTCTCAGTCTCCTTCCCTTTCATTCTCTCCTATCACCAGGCCAAATTTGGATACAATTTACCAATACCTTGCATCATTGAACATGAATTTTCTGGATCTGCCTACAATGTGAGACCTTGTCAAAAGCCTAACCAAAATCCATGTGAACTGATGATCTATTATGCTGGCTTTTAACGATTTTTCTCAGTTACCTCCTAACTGCAATAACTCCTCTTAATCAGTCTCTGCCATTCAAATAAAATGTATATGGTGTCCAATAACTTTTCTACCACCGATGTAAGGATCTCTGCCTATAGTTTTCATGCTTACTTTATCTCTAATTCACTATCAGAACATGAGGACATTAGTTATGGTTCAGTCTTCTGTTTCCTCCACTCTTAGTTAATGAAAATTAATCTCCACCAGTACCCCAGTAATCTCCTCACTTCTTTCATGTACAATTCTGAGATGGATCCTGGGAATTTGTCCACACTAATGTGCACCAATATTTCTAATACTACTTCCTTTCTGATCTAGACATTTCAGAATGTTAGCATACCCCTCCCAGAGCTCTCTTTCCTCCAAACCCTTCTGCCTGGTGAATTCATTTAGGACCTCACTCGTATTCCTTGGCTCCACACGTAGAATGTCCTTCTGGTTGCTAAGAAAACCTTATTTTTTCCTTACCTGCCCTCTTGCTTGTAGTATCTTTCCATAAGATTTTAGGTTTATCATTTAGCTAAGGTCATTTTGTGAACATTTTTTGTTATTCTAATTTTTCTTAAATTCTGCCTTGCATGCATTACACCTCAAAGTATTTGTTTGATGTCAATTTCCTATACCTGACAAACACTTCCTTGCTTTCCCAATTTCTTAACCTAGGTTCTCTCAATTTACCATCTTTGTGTCTTACCCTTACAAGGACAAACTGACCCTGAACTCTTAATCTTGCTTTTAAACACCACCCATTTATCAGATTATTTTCCCTTGAGCAGTGAATGAATGAGGTTTGTTGTCATATACGCAAGTACAATCTCATGACTGTCGCAGCAACAGTAGGAGCAAAGGATTCTGGAGCATGGTGAGTGTCAGGAACCAGCTGAGGTGAGTGAGTATTTAAAAAGAGTGCGGAGGGAGACTAGTGTAGAAATTGCAGCAACCAACAGTCTGTCGCAGAGGTTGACAACCTAAAAGTCAGACAAACCTTTCTACCAGTTCGGGGGTGGGGGGGGGGGGGTGGAGAAGAAGGGGCATGTAGCAGTGCTATGGCGGCACTACAAGGCATTGAGCAGGCTATATGATGTCAGTGTATGATGACATCAGTGCGTGTTGAGCATGTGATTCTGGCTTTTAAGAGGTTGCACGGGTGATAGAGTAAATCAGTTTGATTCACTCTAAAAAATACCTTGTGTGGTTATTTTGTCACGTCCACTTTGATTCCAGTGGCCACATACTCTATATAATCAATTGTTTCCTGGTTAATAGAAGTAATGCTGCTAACTACAGTAAAATTCTAAAGGGATTTAAGATATTAGTCAGGAGTGCTACCTATCTGCATCACTAGGTGGGGAGCTTTCCTCATTTTGGAGATAGATGCAAAAAATTTAGCATGGATTATTTTGCAGGATTTATAATCTCCAATGCTAGAGTTTAGTGGTGAAATTTTAATGAAAGCTTCTACATTACTATTAATCTGCAATATCTTGTAGATAATGTTTGTATTTACCCAGCATATATTTACTTAATTTTACATACAAATATATTCAGTCCTGAAATTAAAAAAGGAAAAGTTGGCAGAATGAGCTCACCTTTTTATACTCTCAACATAGAAAAATACAATCTTTCCAGCATTAACTTGAATATAACAATAAGTATTCATCATACTTGATCATTATGCTCTTGATTTGTCCTTTACTCAACACAAATGTTCCTACTAGTTATGTTTGGTCCTTATATGGACAATTTCATTTAATTTCATCTTGTATTCGTATGTGTGAGTTCTTAAGACAGCATGTGGATGAAGGAAAAGGTTCTTTACTTTAAAGTTGTAAACAGCACCATGAGGCTGCAAGCCTCCCATTACAGATCTGCAAACTGCAGTGCCCAGATCTCTGTCAGCCCCCTACTGGCAGCCAAGTCCAATCAAACAGTAAGACATTGCTAGTTGCATGGCAACCATGATCACTATCATTACATCTCCCTTTTTTTAAAACAAAAGTAGCTTAGTTTTAACAAACGTTTTCTTTATATAACTCTGCAATTTAAAATTTAACACCAAGAACTGTTCATTATTATCAACATTGTTAACATTTTTTAAACATTTTTTGTGTTCACATTTACCTACATTAAAACCTGAAGAGTGAATAAGATAGCACTACTTCATTCTATAACAGGAGTCTTTAAATTTGCTTAATGAGTCTCTTAGGAGAATTCACATGCCTTGACGATCTCCTGATTGATTGTCCTTGAATCTGAGTTGTTGCCTCAGATGATGTCTTCTCAGCTGGGCATTCAGATTGTTTAGCGGTATCCATTTTTCCATCTATTGTAGCTGGTTGCATTTGAAAATCTTAACGATTTCTTCTGATGCTTTAGAAAACCAGAACTGTAGATTAAATGGGTAGGTTTGATCTTATCCTACATCCCATAAAGTGTTGTGCTGGTGTCATACCATACTTGAGTGGCATTGTGTGGTATGCTAGCATGCTCTGGCAGAAATCTGTCCCTTTGTCTTTTGTCTTATTAATCAGTCTTTTCACTGTATTGATTTTTTTTCCCACTAGACCATTGGATTGTGGAAAATGAGGACTTGGCATGTTGTGTACAAAGTCCCACTCTTGGCATACCATTGGAACTTTAAATTGCAAAACTGGGGTCCATTGTATGTGAAGACCTCGCATGCCACACCATGTCTGGAGAATATAGCTTTATATAGAATATAATATTCTATATAATATATATATAGAATATTATTTAGAATATACCTGTTATTGCAGCATTTGCTGTGGTGGCATTCAGTTTACATGCATCGGGATATAGGGAGAAATAGTCTGTGACTACAAGATAGTCCTTCCCTTGACATTCAAATAGGTCAGTGCCTACCTTCTGGTAAGGTCTGAATGGTGCTGGATCTGGCTTTAGTGGTTCTGCAGGATTGCTTGCTTGATATTTCTGGCATATTGTAGTTTGACACTTCATTTGTTATATCATTGTTGATTCTTGGCCAGTACATCACCTCTCATGCTCTTACATTTTTCAATTCTGAAATGTCCCTCATGGATACTTTTTAGCATCTCTCTTCTCAGACTCTTTGGGATAAGGATTTTGTTTCCTTTGTAGATGTCTTTAACCACTGATAGTTCTGCCCTGCAGTTCCAGTACTCTGAAACATCAGGTGAGCAGTTCTGCTTCATGTTGGGCCATCCATCCATGATGGGTTTTTTCTATTTCAACTTTGTTTGTCTCTGACCTTTAGCTCAATTTTTGCATCTGATAAGGGCAGTGCACTTGTGATCATGTTCACAAAGGGATTCGCATCTTCATCCATTTTGGTGTTTGCGGATTCTCAACAGCTCTAGACAAGATGTATGCTGTGTACATTAGCTTACCCAGAGTGTACACCATATTCAGTGTATAGTGTTGCAGCCTGTGATAGTATAGATTATATCACCAATGTGTATATGTACAGATGGTAGTGTAGGATGACTGTGATTGGCTGAGAGTGTAGCCACACCTACTGGCAGGTCTTAAAGGATTGCTCCTAGCCAGACCAGGTCATTCTGGACTGGTTGAACTACTTGTGATATGCTCCAGTCTCTTAGTTAATAAAAGCCTTGGTTTGGATCAACAAGTCTTTGGTTCTTTCGACACGCTCTACACAGCCTAATTATCATTCTTTGTATTCTAAGTGGGCATTCCTTTAATGGTTTTTGGAACAATGGCCAGTCTCTACACTGATTGCTTGTCCTGACACAAACTGATGAAATCTTTCACTGGCGGATGTGATGCAGAGTAGCTCCTTTTCAATTTGAGCAAATCATGTCTCCATGTCATTGAGCATGATGTATACACAGTGGGTCGCCAGTCAACATATTTTTCAGAAGAACTGCACTGAGCCCACTATGTGATGCGTCTGATGATATCTTGATGAGTCTCGCTGGGTCATAAAACCTCAGAACTGGTTCCTCGGTGAGCACTTTCTTTAGTTCCCTCCATTACTTTTCATGCTCTTGATTCCACTCCCATTCAATGTTCTTTTCTGTTAGTCTTCTCAGTGGAGACATCTTTTCTGAGAAGTTGGATATGAATTTACTGATTATAATTGACCATTCCATTAAATCTCTGTCCATTTTTCATTGTGGCCTTGGCATGGTCCCAATGGCAGACACCTTTCTGGATCTGGTCTGATGCCCTCTCTGCCAATAATATCTCCTACAAGTGTTGGTTCTGTCACCCTGAGCTGGCATTTCTCTCTATTCAGCTTCAGGTTTGCTTTCCTTGTTGCTTCCTGCACTTAGTCTCTCATCATCCTCCATTCTCGTGCTTTCCCATACTCTTATGTCATCCATTGAGGTATCAGCACCATCTAGGTGCCATCTGGATAGTTTTGTGAAACACTTCAGGAGCTTAAGCAATTCTGAATGGTAACCTTAGGAATATTTATCTGCCAAATAGACGATTGAATGTGCACAGTCTTGAACTTGCTTCATCCAATTTCAACTGCCAAAATCTTTGATACATCTAACTTCCTGAAAACTTTGCATTTGAAAACTGTGACATAATTTCTTCACGTCTCAGAAGCTTAAAGTGTTCGCTCTTTTTATTGCTGTTTAGATCTCTTGGATCCAAGCAAATTCTAAGCTTTCCATTCTTTTTATCCACAATGAATGAACTCACCCACTCCATTGGCTAATCTCTTCTGAATCGTGTTCAGGCTTTCCATCCTGTATAACTTGGCCTTTAGTTAGTTTTAAGCACAAATGGAACTTTTCTGCATGGATATATCAGTGGCACATGCTTATCCACTCTGATCGTGTGTTCCCCTGGAAGGTAGCCTAGACCCTGAAATAGGTCATTGTACTTTCATGAGTTCATCGTAGACTGTCTCTCCTTCGCTTTCCACAATGAAGACTCTTTTTCAGGTTCATTTCCTCACAGGCTGTTAAGCCTAGTATGTCCTGTACATCCTTTGGTACCACAATGAATGCTAGCATGTGTCCTTGTGTTTCACTTTGACCATGCATTCTTCTTGTACTGATATATTGTAACTTGAATGTCCTGTCACTTTCACTTTTGTTCCATACATCTTTGGTCTGGGTCTAATCTTACAATCAGTCTCCGATATTACAGTATCCAATTTAACTGAAATATATATGTCATTCACTGTTAATCTCAACATCCAGTCTCCTGTTTTCAGTCACAACCTTTACATAGAATTCCTCTATCTCCCTTTCATCTACTCAATGAACCTTGCTTTGTTGCACTTGGTTCCTACAGCAACGGGGATAATAGTTTGCTTTTGTTGCACATATTGCATGTTTTTCCATATGCTGGACACTTTTTGCTAGGTGTTATGTACCACTTCAATGACATGGCTTTCGATTGTCCCTTTCATTTTTGTTCGTTGGCCACTCCTCTCTTTCCACTTTGGTGTGCTTTTTGTTAAACAGTTTCTGTTCTTACTCACTGCATCCATGTTGCAGTTGGTTTTAATGAACAGCTCTTTTGTCTGCATTTTTTTTAGTTTCTGCAGCTCAATAGAGTGTTTATGGCTTTTCCAGGTCTAGGTTTTGCTCTCTTAGCAGACTTTCCCTTTGACTTTTATCTGGAATACCACACACAAGTCTGTCTATTATCAGCGAGTTGGTTAGTCTACCAAATTCACACATTTTGCTTCTGTTTCTCAATTCATTTGCATACTGATCAATACTTTCTTCTGTTTTCTGTACACATGTGAGAAATTTGTGCCTCTCAAATGTCACATTATGTTTACCTCTGCAGTATGCTTCAAGCTGTTCCATTATTTTTACCAGTTTAATTTTGTCTCCTTCAGCTAGAAATGTGAAATTATTATACACCTCCAGGGCTTTATCACCCACATGTAAGAAAACTGATGCTTTCACTTTATCACTTTTCTCATCAGCTCTGACTGCCACAAAATACAATTCAAAATGCTGTTTAAATCTGTTCTAATTTTAAATCTGACTGAGAGGTTTTCATTGAAATGTTTATTGAAAACAACACAATTGGATCTCTTCAAGATCACTATCATGTGCAAAATAAAAATCACAAAAACCCTTTGAAATCACTCACTGTCATCTAAAGCAAAGATACCAGCAGATCCATGCTCACTGGTCATCATATGGGTTTCAGTCTGTATCTGATGAGATGGTTTCAGCTTCATCTTGAGTGTCCCATAAGGCATCTTTTGTGCCATCAATTGCACAAGAGATCCCACACTTTTTGAATGATTTTATCAGTCTCTACTTTCATTTTGTCCCATGCCTTGAGCACGAAGCCATACAGTACAATGACTGATGCAGCATGCATGGCCCCGCCTTCTGAAAACTATTTTTCTGCACTCGACATCCATGTATTCCATTCCTCATGCATGTCGTCTTTGAATGGCTTGTTCAAGCAGATATTGAGAGGTTGCAATATAGACATCAAACCACCCAGGATAACTGCAATGTAAGTGTTATGCTAATCTACTTTCACTTTTCTCTGTTAAGTGGCTTGGAAGTATATCCTAGACCTGAAAATTCCGTTTTTTACATAAAATGCCTGACCATCCACAGTTTAACTCTATTTTCATCCATTGAGCCTTTCTCATGAAAATGTACAAAAATAACTGGAGGGAATTATATTTTCGGTTTAATTTTCCATTTGAAGATCACCATGGGTCTTAACTTTGCCGTGCATGATAACACCACATTAAACCTGGTCTTTTCGTGGACTGTATTCTGGTTTCCACAGTTTTAACATCTTTCCATTCCATTCATAGGCATTTCATCCATATTGCTAATATTAGCCACTGCAAACTGGTGTTTCTGATGGTTATGAATAATAAACTGGTGAAAATGTATAACTTTATGATCAAGATCTTTTGGTTGTTTCTGAGGGATTTTTTTGTCATAATACCAGATTTTTCCTGTTTATGAAATGGTTGCACCAGCCTACTGTAGCCTCAAAATCTTTACTGAGGTCTGGTTGCAACTTTGCCCACTGAAGTGCAAATGTTTTATTTTTGGGTGAGTATGTAACAATATTACTTCTGTTTACATACCCATTCTGCAATGTGCTTTTCTAACTCTGGCCAATGAGTGATTCCACTTCTCATGGAACATTGCCTTTTTGGTATTTATTGGCCATTTTGATCACTTTCAAATTCAAACTTGTGTCATGTATTGCATGGTTTCGATGGGGCCTCCATGGTAGTGATCACCTCCAGCCAAAACCCAGCAGATCAATGTGCGTGTGCAGTGAAGAGAATGCTGACACTAACAGAGCACACACTGGCAGTCAACTTGTATGCCGGACAATGGCCAATCTCAGGCATCATGCTGGTCAACTTGCCAGCTGAGATACCAGGAAAATTGGGGAGGGCTTGTATGCTGGATATCATAAAATCAGGCTGAAAAAGGGGAGATGACTTCTACTTCAGTTGATTTGTGCACCAAACAATACCGTATATACAAATGAAAAAGAAGCAGTCCCTGCAGAACACCACTGCTAACCAACCAGAATAGGATGCCTTTATTCCTACTGTTTCCTGTCAATCAGCCAATGTTCTACTCATGTTAATATCCTTCCTGTAATTCCATGGGCTTATGCTGTTCAGCAGCCTTGTGTGGCACATAGTTGAAGGCCTTTTGCATCTCCCTGTCTATCCTGCTTGTGATCCCTTTAAAAAATTGCAATATGTTTGTCCTTTAAGGAAATCATGCAATGAACTGATTTTTTATTTTATTTTTTATCTATTTATTTATTTATTTGTTTTAAATGCACCTCCAGGTATTCTGTAGCCTCATCCTTGACAATCAACTTCAACAGCTTAAAACATCAGGCTAATAGGTCTATAATTTCCTTTCTATTGCCTCAATCCCCTCTTAAACAGCAGAGTGACATTCACAATCCTCCAGTCCACCAGAACATGCCAGACTCCATTGATTCCTGGAACATGATTATCAATGCCTCCACAATCTTTACAGGTACTTCCTTTGGAACCCAAGGGTGCATTCCATCTGGTCCGGGAGACTTGTTTACCTTTCACTTCCCAAGTACCTTCTCTCTCATGATCTTGACTGCAGACATTTTTCTTCTCTGAGAGCCATGAGAGTCTGGTAAGCTACTAATGTCTTCCATGTGAAGACTGATCCAAAATAATAATTCAGTTCCTCTGTCATCCTTGTCTCCTGTGACAATTGCTCCTATATTGTTTTCTATTGGTTGTATGTCTTCTTTGGTCACTCTTTTATATATTTTTAAATAAAAGCTTTAGTATCCTCTTTGATATTGCTTGCTAACTTCCTTTCATAATTCATCTTTTCCATCCTAATTACCTTCTTAGTTGCCTTTCAAGTTTATAAGTTTCCCAGTCCTATAATCTCCCCACAATTTTTGGCTTCCTTGTTTGCCTCCTCTTTTGCTTTTACTCTGGCTAACTTCCCTCGTCAGCCACAATTTTCTAACTTTTCTTTCTTTTTGCTATGCATCTGTCCTGCACTTTCCTCATTTTGTGCATAAATTCCAGCCATTGCTGATCATTAGTTTGCTTTACCATTTGATTTTGGCCAGTTCCTCTTTCATGCAACTGACATTTCCTTTACTGAAATACTGACACATCAGAAAATAGCCTCTTTTCACATTTCAAACTGAACTCAAACATATTGTGATACTTCTTCTAATACAATAAATATTTTTTAAACAACTAGATTTATTAACTAAAGCAAACAGCCCTAAGATCAGAACGCACACATGCAGACCACATGTGGAGGTATCCATTTTGAATCTACTCAAGCTGCAACAGCATTCCCCAGATGCTACACACTCCATTTCTGACTCCTCCTGGTGGTAGCACTCTATCACTACAGTGATCAATACCTCCGATGCTCTTTTCATATACCTCCTGACCCAATTAATAGGACATGTTTGGTAGTTGTAATAGTTAACTACTTCCAAATACCACCTGAGATGAAATGAAATATTTTGGCCAATGTTGACTTTCTGGAAATACTGTCCCTTACACTTTCCTCGGCTGTTTTGCTGTATGAAACCATATTTCAGGAAAACACTTTTAACTATGAGCTTTATTCATTGTGCTACAGTATGGAAGTGTCTAACAAAAAAATTCTTCATCACATGAGGGTGAAAAGTTATTGTTTCATCCTACAAATGCTCTCCTTGCTTAGAATGTAAAACTTGCTGAGCACCAGATCAGAAATTAGGACCATTTGGTTTTAATTTGTAATGGTTCTTATTTATTAACCAATTCTTTAACTTTTAGTCTTTTGATGAGGTTACTAAATAATTGAGAGAAAGCCCGATGCATAACTGTGATTTTTAAGCATAACCTCCTTCAATTAATTAATAAAATGGAAAGGTAATTCTGATTAAATTGAAAAAAAAAAATGTACTCATTGGGTTTGACATAACAATGAAGGAGATGGAATGTTGAAGTGCATTACATAAGAACTCCAATATCAGTCACATTTTTCAATTATTTCGATGTATCTTGCAGCTTTTGCTTAAAGGTCAATATCTGGTAATTGCCCTTCACTATGATGGTTAATGATTCCTTCTGAATTTTCTATCACATTCACTGCAGTGTAATAACTCGAGAATGAGGTTAGCTAATGTCTGGTGCCAGGTACTGAATGAATTGTGTTTGTATAGGCATGATAATTTCATACATTGCTCTATTTCTCATCAATGTTTAAGAACAAAATGTCATCTACTGGATTGTGAAGTAGCCCATGAAAAACTAATGTGTTCATTCTCTACTTACTTACCTTCACATAGATTTAAAGCTATGCCCTTCAAACTAACCTCTGCCTCAGCAAGACCAGTCAGAACTTTGTTTTAACTTGTTTGTGGTCTCTGTCAGTAATGCTAACCACACCTGGGATGAGCAATATCCTTTGGCGTACAATTTATTGTCTCGTGCCATGGTTCATAGCTCCACTGGATGGGAGGCACTTTCAGCTACGAAGGTTAAGTATGGGATGGAGGGGAGGATTGGGGTCACCAGAGGCACTGGCCTCCTAAGAGGTGGAGAGATTCACTAATCCTTAATATCTCTGAAGGGACTTTCTTTTACTACTTTCTTTTCTGATAGTGTCACTCAACTAGCTGCACATCCATGTGTAGCTTCACAGCCAAATAAAGGAAAACTTTCCTCATGGCACTAACAATGAAAGCTTTGGCATGTAATTCTGACCTGTTGTTCTGCCAAAGAAACCTGCTCATTCAATTCAATGCAAATTCGGCCCAAACTGAGCTCCACTAGTTTTAAGGCAGGACAATTAGGATGGAGCAAGGAAAAGGCTCTGATCACCTTTCATCTATCTCACATGGGAAATATATCTGACATAGGAACTCCATGCTTCAGCAGGTCCTGTGCTCTGGTCTTCAATGAAATTCTGGAACAGCTTTGGCGTTCTTTCTGCTTCCATAAAATGGTCCTTGAAATTGGCAGGGTACTTTGCTGAGACCTAGAGCAAAGATTCTTTGATCATTTTCAATCCAGCAAACAGGGGAGAGAAAATTTGAGCCCTCATCTTGATTGGGAAGTAAGGCTAACATTTGCAGCCAAAAATAATAGTAGAATTGGTTTACACAGATCCAGCTAAATTTGAAAGTAAGTTTGATTAATACTTTTTGAATTTGTCCTCATTGCAGTCACATGGAAGGCTGGTTGGCTTTTGGACAAGTAGACGAGAGTGCACAAAGAGCAAGGAATGGCATAAAGTACTTCATCTTGGAGATTGGGTTGTAATGAAAGTGATTTCCTGAACCTGCAGTTTGACCCAAGGCATCTTCCTGGGATTCTGATGAAGAGGCCTGATCTTAGGATCTCTTCACATGTCTGTGTATGGAGCCCATCAATCCACCCACTCTTACCTTGCTTCAGCTGCTGGAGAGTTGTGAGATCTTGGAAAAAGGAATGTTAAACTTGACATATAACGATCGCAGACAAGAGAGAGTAAACTCTTGAGAGCATCTTAAAACTGGAATGAGTTGGGACTAGATTTCTTGTTTTGACTTTTTTTACCTGTTTGCTTTATATTTCATCCTGAACATGACAAAATGTGATATATTTAAATCTTAAGCTCTCAGTTTATTTGTCACATCATACCCAGAATGCTGAGAAGGGTTATTCTAAGAGAAAACTAAAAGAGTTATATCAAACATTCATACAGCCATGTATAGAGCAAAATATTTAGACTGTATCATTGTATTGAAAAGGGATGATCAATTTTCACTAAGCAATGTTTTGGTGTTCATTCACAGGAGCACAATGTCTGTCAATAAGAAACAGTCTTTAAGCCTTTTGGTGGGTGCTTTTACTCTTTTAAGCCTTTTCTCCGATGGGAGGAGGGAGAAGAAAATGTAACTTTAAAATTATTTCATCAACCAAATGACTATTTACAATTGTTCCAAAGGTTCCAGACCTCAGTGATAGGGGAATAGATTGGAGATACTGAGGCTGCAAAAGAGACTCCAGGATAAGTGCTTGGGATTAGGATGTCTCTAAGTGGTTTAAGAATATTCTTAAGGGGGAGGGTGAGCAGCAAAGGTTGTGGTACATGTTAGTACCAATAATATGGGCAGGAATGGGGTAAAGGTCCTCCAAAGTAAGTTTAGGGAGTTAGAGGTTGAAAAGCAGGACTTCCAAGGTGGTAATCTCTGGATTAAATCTGGTGCCAAGATTGTGCAGACAAATGAGTGGATGAGGAGATTGTGTAGGGAGCAGAGTTTCAAGAATATGGATTATTGAAACCTTTTCCAGGAAAAGAGTGACCTGTACAAATGGGACAGATTGCACCTGAACTGGATGGGGAAGCAATATCCAGGCAGGGAGGTTTGCTGATGTTGGGGTGGGTGAGGGAGTTAAAATAGATTTTGAGGGGGATGAAAACTAAAGTGAAGAGGAAGAGCAAGAGGCAGTTGGCACACAAGTAGGGACAGCTGGTGTGGAGTTTGTGTGGATTAACAGGCAGATGGTGCAAAATTGCAGACATTGGGATCGAGTTGCAATGCAACAGGGACAGAGTCAAAAAAAGGTGTCAAATATAGGACAAAAGGTTTTGTATTTAAATGCACATTGCATTAGAAATATAATGGATGACCTTGTAGTGCTGCTACATATTGGCAGATACGATGTTGTGGCCATCATGGAGTCGTGGCTAAAGGATGGTTGTCAGTAGACATGCTGTGGATGTGATATATTTGGACTTTCAAAAGGCTGTTGACCAGATGTCACAGGAATAAAGGGATCCTATTCTGCTTGGCTACTGGATACCACATGGACCACTTTTTATATTATATGTTAATGATTTGATTGCAAAATAAATGGCTTTGTGGCTTATTTTGCAGATATACATGTGCTGTTTACTCAATAAACCTGGTTCTGCCCCATCCTGTGACTGTCTGTACCCATGGCTTCTTAGGATCTCTTCACATGTCTGTGTATGGAGCCCATCAATCCACCCACTCTTACCTTGCTTCAGCTGCTGGAGAGTTGTGAGATCTTGGAAAAAGGAATGTTAAACTTGACATATAACGATCGCCAACACCACATACCCTTCCCAGAAAGCCTGGGTCACAGCACAGGATGACCTTCAAGTTTATTGTACATAAAAGCCGATAGTTCCATGACTCCAATCTTTCCAGATATTGATAGCACGTCAGTACGAAGATAAATGGAAGGGCTGGTAGTGAGGAGGAAATGAGGCTGCAGAGATCTTTAGGATAATGGGCAGAGAAGTTGCAAATGAAATGAAATTTTAGAAAGTGTACCGTCATGCACTTAAGTAGAAAGACTACAAGGGCAGACTATTATTTGAATGGGAAGAAAATTCGAAGTTTGGAGATGCAGAAGGATTTGAGTTCTGTTGCAGGATACACTAAGGTTAACCTTGAGGTTCAGTAGGTGGTGAAGGAGAATGCAATATCTAGAGGAATAGGATATAAGAGCAGAGATGTGAAGTTGAGACTTTATAAAGCACTGGTAAAGCCTCATTTTGAATATGGGGTACAATTTTGGGATCCTTGTTTAAGAAAGGGTGTGCTGGCATTTGAGAGATTTCAATGAAGATTTTCAAGAATAATTTCTAGAAAAAAGCAATTAGCATTTGATGGATGTTTGACGAGTCTTGGACGGTTCTCCTTGGAGTTCAGAAGAATGGGAGGGGACCTCATAGAAGCATTTTGAATGTTGAAGCCTAGGCTGAGTTTAATGCGGCAAAATTGTTTCCTTGTATAGAAGAGTCATGGACAAGAGGGCACAACTTCAGGTTTGAAGGGCTCCATTTAAAACAGAGATGCAAAGGAACTTCTTTTGCCAGAAAGTGGTGAACCTCTGGAATTTGCTGCCATTAGTGTCTGTAGAAGTCTGGTCTTTTGGTGTATTTAAAGCAGAGATTGATAGCTATCCAAAAAGCAATGGTATCAAAGTTTACGGGGAGAAGACAGTGGAGTGGTGTTGCGTGAGGGAATGAATCAGATTATGGAGTGCCAGAGTGGACTCTATGCTGAATAGTTTACCTGCTCTTCTGCTTTATTGGTCTAATCCTGACCTCTGCAGGAAGTTTTTTAACTAAATAATTTTCTTAATTGCAAAGAAAACCTGCAAAGATTGTAAATTGGAACTAAAACCAGAAAATATGGAGGACATTAATCAGGTTGTGCATCATTCATAGGCATAGAAACTGAATGTTTCAGCTTAATGATGTTGTCCTCATTGGATGGAAATCCTGAACTCCTTACCCAGTTACATTATGGGAGTACTTCAATGTCAGGATGGCAACAGTTCAGGAAAACAGCTCAATTTTGCCTTTCCAAGGAAATTTAGGATAACCTCTCTTCTGAAATCTCCAGTTCAAAAAAAAAACCCAAAGCAAATAAATATAAAATGAGCTAAGTAAAGCTAATGTGTCTGATCTGCCTACCACTGGCTAAATTTTGGGTGATCCTGCATCCTGCATTGTCATCGAATTAGCGTATTCAAGGCTCTTACATTAATTTAATCATGTGGAAATTTTGATCAGATTGTCCTACTGTCAAATTGCTATATTGTACACTTTTTAAACAATAAATAAATGCAGTGTAGTATTTGCATTCACACAGTTTGCTATGAAGCCACAAGCCCAGAAATTTGCTTCAGCTACCTTATCGCACTTGTGGGGAGGGGGTGAGGTTCACAGTTTATGACAGAACCCAGAGAATTTGGACATAACTCGGATAGTATTTTTCTGTTTATGGAGAGGGGTGAAACGCAAAAGTCTGCAGATGCTGTGATTGTCGTGAAAACACAGGAGTTCAGATATCGAACCATTCATAGGAGGCAGTGAGATATACCTACATTTCAGTCCTGAGCCAGGCTGCTGGAGATGTTAGGAGTAGATTCTGTCTGTATCCTTGAAGTGCCCACTGGGAATTCTTGGGGGACTAAGGAATTCTGTTCTCATTGCAATCTTGTAGACCCAGTGGACTGGTCTGCTCAGAAGGTTTTTGGCATGAAAAAGACCCTCAGATTGCTGGACCGAGAGGATATTGATCAGAAACTTCAATCATCTTCCAAGAGTTAATCTGTTGTTCCCTAAAGAGCATTCTTTAAGACATTTCTGCCATTTTATTTTAGCCTCATTGACCTTGGGTTGCCATTCTGACTGTTATCAGATCATGCATCTGCGATGGCAATTATAGTTAATGGCAAGGTAAGCTTATGGGTGGATGTGATATCCAGCTGAACATTTGCCTCTACAGGTAGTTTTCTGTTCTGGGCCAAAGACTTTGTATAAATATAATGGAGAATTTCCAGTACAAAATAAATGGAAAGCAGCTCCAACCTGACTTTCTCTGCACAATCAGTTCTCCTCAAGGAAGGAACACAACACTCCTAGCCTGATGCTTCTTCTGGCAGCTGCTTCTTGAAAGGGTAAAATTGGTACCATGTGCCAGTGTGGTAGGCTAACCTGTGCTCATTATACACCACTGTATCCCCCACTCCTGGCCTTCTGACAGTGGCCTTGGATATGCTAGCTCTAGCAAAGAGACTGGCACCAAAATTTTAAACTGGCCTGTGGGATCCATGTAAAGAACTGGTTTTTGAAGGCATCAATGCTGTCCATCAGACATTGTCCCAATTTCCTGCTGCAACTTTGGATGCAGTTTAATGGAAATCCTGAGATTTATTATTCAGAGATTACATCTTCTCCTCAGTAAAAGGGGATACCTGCCAGAGACAGAAGAGCTGCTGTGTTTTCTGCTCGCTGAAATTTGGGTCACTGCTGCATTGGTCAAATCTGCTTCTATCTTTAATGGAAGTAAAACAATTAGAAAGTTGCTGAAATTCTGAACAGGAAATTGCTGCAAACTATTGGAGGAAAAAAGCTGCTCCAATCAGCATTGTAATGTTTAAAAAAATAAGCCATGAATTACTTTGCAGTATTTCTATCATGACTGGAGTCTAAATAGGCTCAGAGATGCACTCTGGTTGGCTATAATTAGATTGCATCACATCACCACAGCAACATAGCACTTCAGAATACCACTTTCATGGCTGTTCAAGCTTCCTGTTAGTTGGTGAGAGGTAACATGCCAAAATACAATGTATTGCTGTGTGAATAGCATCATTATGGCCGTCATTTAAATTGCGTCTGATTAGTGTAAGTTCCAAATTTGGTTATATAATCTTGTTCTTTCACAAGAAAGAATACAATAACAATTTAAAAGTATTAATGCCATCGTCATGGTGCATTTACAATCCTAGGATTTAATCAAAAATGGACAAAACTTTAAAGGTTTGGTGCAAAACTTGAAGGCAGATTCAAAACCACCTGGGCTTTTAATTTTGTGAATGTTATTTTGCATTCTCCAGTGATCCTGCTCTGTGCAAGTTTTCACCCAATGTTGTGAATGGCACCTTCAGATATCTGTGGTGATTCCATGCTGGATGGAGGTGGGTTGATGGCAGCCTATTTGTCCATCTGTGAAAATAATTAGATGAGTTTATTAATTTATTCATTTTGTCAAATCCTACTTTCAACCTTCACCCTCACTGGGCAATTGTGGTGTCTGCAATGTTGTTGGAGGGAATGGACATACCTGGATTCAACTCAGAATGGTGACTTTAGTGCCTCTATGGCTGATGGGAGAAGCAGTGTCATCCTAATTAGATGCTCAGCAACTTTCCTTGGGAGTGACCATATTTAGCTATGTGAATAAGAGAGGTCACTGCCAGCTGAGGACAAAGCATATTGTCATGACTTTGCAAAAGAAAGAAAGAAAATCAGACAACTTATCCAGTTGCCATTACATGCTATCAGCTGCTCTGGATTAATAGCTACCACACTTTCTGCTTGTTGTTTTTTGCTTAATTTGTATATGACCAATTGTAAACAATAATTAAAAGTGCTGATTCTTATTGGATTTATTTTTCAAAAATGTCTTCATTATTGAAGACTACAGTCCAAGGAATAAGATAAGACAAGAATATAAAAAATGTTTTCAATATTGGTATGCAAGCTTAGTGCACACACAGCCATATCTAAGCCTATAAATACAAACAAATTATGCTGAAATGATCAGCATTTGTGAAAAGAGAAGTAATGCTTCAGACCCAAGACTCATTGGTCTGATGAGTCCTTGTCAAGCAGCCACATGGATGGAAATAAATTCTTTTTTTCTAAGTTATGACAATGCATGAGATCACCAAAAAAATTGTAGCCCTGATATAGCTATGGTATTATCAGCATGGCTGGTGGTGTGGACCTGGGAGAAGTGGCGAGAGAAGACATGTCTTCCAGTGCTCCTCTGCCGGTCCTCCTGTCTAGTCA
The DNA here is from genome assembly GCF_036971445.1 of Narcine bancroftii. Lineage (NCBI taxonomy): Eukaryota > Metazoa > Chordata > Chondrichthyes > Torpediniformes > Narcinidae > Narcine > Narcine bancroftii. Next base: position 180,821,760 of record NC_091471.1, on the reverse strand, counting down.
TCAGGCCAATGGCCGCAAAATTTTTGAAATCATTTGCAGGATGTGTCCGACGGTGTATTTTTTTTTTTTTTTTAAAGCATTGAAAAAACCAGAGGTCTGTGCCCTTGAATGACAGTGCCTATACTTGGGCCTGTCCCAAGTGTGGCAGGCTCTGGGAATAAGCAGGCCAGCACAGAGCACCAGAGCGGGAGGATGCCACACCCTTCCCATAGAGAAGGGAAAGCTGGTGAGAAGATGCTGTGGGGTAAAGAATCACTGCAGCCGGAGAGGAAGGGCATCAGGGACTGAAGAATTCACACCAGGTTGCAGGCTGCCTGAGAAAAATGGCTTGAGGAAATCTGATATTGAGACCCAAATTTGTGAGGGAACTGATGGGGAGCAGAGCCTTGGGCATTGATAGTTTCCTAATTGCATCAGGATTTTGGAACCAGGTGTCGAGGAGGAGACCTAGATGCTTGGAGTTTGGGTTCACCACTGGAATTGTCAGGAGGCCATACAACTATGTGTGTTACAGGAACACTGGTGACAGCAATATCAGAGGAGGTGCTGGAATCCATCTCTGAAGGGACTTGCTTTTGCTTCTTGATAGGGGTGCTGGTGGTTCCTTTGTGTGCTTTTACGGGCATATAAAAGTGAACAAATTTTGTATATTAATGCACATGACAATAAAGAAACATTGAACCTTTGCAAGCAACATATGTTGACCAGTGTAGTAGAGGAAGAAGCTCTGATGGGAAAGGTGAGTGAGCATATTTTGTAAGGTGAGATAGGTGAAGAAAGTTGGAATTCCAAGTATGTATGTTTAAAACAGTACAATGCTTCTTCTGTAAACAGCTAGGGAACAAAGCATCAATGTATAAGGCTAGATCTAAGAATGCAAAACTAGAATAACTTCAGTCAAATACTTTCTTGATAATGGAATCAGGAGAATAAATAATAGAAAAATAACAAATAAAGAATATATTTGTGGAGCAGTCAAGTCTTTGCTCATCTCGAAGAGTGGAGCTTAAGTAATTGCTACCAATGGCAGCAATTGGAATAACAGGAATTTTAAAGTTAAATTGAAATGAATGATCAGTATATTGACTTGGACATTGAAGTCTGAATATTCTAACGAGACTCAAAGTAACCCACATTCAGTTCTGATATGTAATTCCTCTTAATGGTCCCAAAAATAAAGCTACCAAATCATAATAGCTGTGGTGGGAAAAGAAAGCTGGTGTGATTTACAAATAAAAATGGATGGTTATCACTACTAATAGGTTAAATTGGCCATGCTAATGCTATAAATGTATTGGTAAGCGATTTAAATTTCTTTCAAATTGAGTGGCTGTCTGTAAACATGATAAATGATCTAAATTAAAGATTGGCTCAAGGAATTAAAGAGAATTTAAAGAATTTTTTGATGCCAGCACCTTGACATCTGTGTAGAATTGTAGCTATGTTCAAAGGTACTTGTACAGCAGCATCAGGTGGAACAAAATCCACACACATAGTAGAATCCTGAGCTAAAATATTAGACTGATACCATCACACTGATAGTTGGTGGAGCAGTTGAAGAAGCTGCATTGATCAAAACTGCAGAGAGCACCTGGGTTTCATCAGTTGCTATGGTGTTTTAAAAACAGATTTGACTGATTGGATTTGCCGGGATTGTGAGGTAATTCTCAAGTGAATCTTGGTCAACAAATCTCTGCTTTTTGTTCATGCAACAGGATTATTGCACTGAACTAGCAAAGAGCCTAGGTATTTACCAAGATAGATATGTCCTGTGCATATGTGCAATTAACATGAATAATGCAAGCCAACTATCCAATGCAGGGTGATTATTCATATACCAAACTCCCTTATGATATCACATCATCATTCAAAACACTTCAGGCCACTGTGGACAAGATGTTGAAGGAAATCCAACATTGTCAATGCAACCAAGTTAAGTATTTGATTCCAGCAACCACAAAGGAGGAAAGAAGCCAATCAATTGAAGAATTATTTCCGAGGTATCATGAACATGAATGGAACAAAGGGATTAATCTTAGTTATGGGTGGATGTAAATGATTTTAAAGGTAATCAAGGAGAAGGATTAGGTCATTTTTAATGCAAACAAAACTGAGAATAACATACTATTTTTCCTGAATAATATCCAATAACATGGCATATGTTGCCAGACCTCAACTACATTTGCATGACTGCATCAGTTACTGAGCTGATGAATAGCTGCTTAGGAAGGAACAAGAGAAGGGGTATGAACTCTGCAGGAGAATTCCATTTATGGAGTTGGAGCAGTTATGTGACTGATGATGGACAGGAGTGGACGGTTTTTTTATTGCATGATAGAGGGTGATAGAAACAATGTAAGATAGAGTGAGGCATCGGCAATCACAGGGTTCCATCAGTTAGTGTTAGACAAACTATTCATAAATAGTTCACTGACCACAAGCATTCTTGGGCACAAATCTGCAATTTGTACAAATGTGGTTCCAATAATGCAAGATGGAGTCGTTCTTCTGCCCTGTTATGGCTACGGTATGGAATAATGATTCTTCAAACCAAATGCCGGGGAGATGCATTATCAAGATCACTTTACATCGCCACTGACAATGAGAACATTGAAGGATACCACAAGACTAACATGATAAACATGAACACAGTTGCAAATGTACAATAGAAACCAAAACCTAATGGATTATTTAAATGGTTAGAGCTATGGAACCTGGAACATAGCAATAGCCTGTTGGCCCTCACGACCCTTAATACTAATTTCAAAATAGCCTATATTTAGCCACATAACCTTACTCCACTCCCCCAAATTCAACCACACACCTACACATCTGGGGTAATTTACAGTTTCCAATTACTTTATAAATCCACATCTTTTGCTGGGGATGAAATTGCATCCAGAGGAAACCATTGTATCATGGGGGAAAGGGTCAATATCACACAGAACTGGAAGAAGATTTAACCCAGGTTGCTGGGGCTGTGAAACACCATTGTGCTTCCAAGGTGTTAAATTCTTCATTCTTGTATTGGTATAGCTTGGTGTGGAATACAATTATTCTCTCTGCATTGTAATGTATTCTACATTAAGGTATGGTTAGGTCACAGTTAGTGCAACATTATTGCAGTCCCAGTGACCTGGGTTCAAATCCGATGCTGTCTAAGAAGTTTGTACTTTCTCATCGTGTCTGTGTGGGTTTTGTCCAGGTGCTCCACTTTCCTCCCACCCTTCAAAATGTATGGGGGTTGCAGGTTAATTAGGGTATTTGGGTAGTAAGAAGCCCACGGGCCAGAAAGTCCTATTACCATTTTGTATGTCTAAATTAAATAAATGATAATTTCTCACTCAATACTATATAAAGTCCCAAACATAGAAATTATATCACAATCAAATCACAAAAACAGCTATTCACAAAAAAATATTCTGGGCTTTAAACATTTTGGCTTGAATTTTCAAAGTAATTATCTAGGTTATTCATTACACCTTTCGTTTTTTAAAAAAAAAGCAAAAAAAAAACTTCAGAAAAATTCTTTCCAAAGCCAGACAGATTTTATATTCTTTCCACTCAAATATAAATGATCCATCATCATACCTTGGACTGCTGCCTTCATATAAGATTCTACCCCTCATTAGTTTGGTATTGGTTAATGCACATGGACAACTACTCTTCCCACTCAAATGTAGGAAATAATTCATCAGGTTGCTTTACTCTGCAAAGGAAACATCTTTTGAGTTATGGTGTAGTAGCAAGGATAGATATTTATAGAGCCAACATTGATTTAAATATCCAAATTGCTTCCTTCTATAATCTTGTATCCTCTTATAATTCTATAATTTTACAGTCCCATTATTTATCCAATTACATACTGAGGAAAAAATATGTTCTTCTGTATTGGCTTATCTGTCCTTTGGAGTGCAAAATAATGCAATTAGTATATTTAATCACAAAATTGGATGGTCTTAGCTTGAGTCATGTAGGTCTACTTGCAATTATTCTTCAGAGTGTATGTGATTTGCTAACTATGAACTGAATGCCTTCAGGAAGGAGCTGATTTGTGCAGATCATCTAACCCGGTAACAAAATTTCTATTTGATGATGATCTCAGCAAACAGGTGAAAGATTTGAATGAGCAGCTGAAGGCAGTGGTTGGCATGGTCAGAGGTTAAATAGCAAAGGCAAGAGAACCTGTTATGTTTCACCCTTATCACAGGTACGCGGGGAAATTTAAGTGGGTTATTCAAGGTGGTTTCCCGCTCAAAGCGGCAACAGCCAGCAGATCTTTTTTTAGGGCAATGCCCTCCATGGAGACAGCAGCAGCAGAATTTTCCCGCTCAAAGTGCTTTGCAGAGGTGGGCCCAGAATGCACCAGCCTGCAGACAAGGTGGGTCAAGGAAGTGAATGCTATGCAATTACAGTTGAGTGCACTTGATAATTTCAAGGCTTTAAGAGTTGGAGGTCGATTAATGCTATTCTCCAATACATGGTGTAATAATACCACTGACGCGTACCAAGTCTCATTGTTCGATTAATAATCATCAAACTTTGTGCAGGTAAATGCTCGTTTAATGTTCCATTGTACTCTTTGGCTTGGCTTCGCAGACGAAGATTTATGGAGGGGTAATGTCCACGTCAGCTGCAGGCTCGTTTGTGGCTGACAAATCCGATGCGGGACAGGCAGACACGGTTGCAGCGGTTGCAAGGGAAAATTGGTTGGTTGGGGTTGGGTGTTGGGTTTTTCCTCCTTTGTCTTTTGTCAATGAGATGGGCTCTGTGGTCTTCAAAGGAGGTTCCTGCCTGCCGAACTGTGAGGCGCCAAGATGCACGGTTTGAGGCGATATCAGCCCACTGGCGGTGGTCAATAAAAGTACTTGAATTATTGCATTTTCTTCTGAATGCATGATTTATTAGTGGTATTTTTGTTTTATTAATAAAATCTTAATAAAATAATAAGCATAAATGTTTGAAGAATTTAAGAATGTCCACTGACATTGAAATGGAATTGGCCTTGTGCTGTAAGCATTGGATATCTTTGGCTTGGCTTCGCGGGCGAAGATTTATGGAGGGGGTAAAAAGTCCACGTCAGCTGCAGGCTCGTTTGTGGCTGACAAGTCCGATGCGGGACAGGCAGACACGATTGCAGCGGTTGCAAGGGAAAATTGGTTGGTTGGGGTTGGGTGTTGGGTTTTTCCTCTTTTGTCAGTGAGGTGGGCTCTGCGGTCTTCTTCAAAGGAGGTTGCTGCCCGCCAAACTATGAGGCGCCAAGATGCACGGTTTGAGGCGTTATCAGCCCACTGGCGGTGGTCAATGTGGCAGGCACCAAGAGATTTCTTTAGGCAGTCCTTGTACCTTTTCTTTGGTGCACCTCTGTCACGGTGGCCAGTGGAGAGCTCGCCATATAATACGATCTTGGGAAGGCGATGGTCCTCCATTCTGGAGACGTGACCCATCCAGCGCAGCTGGATCTTCAGCAGCGTGGACTCGATGCTGTCGACCTCTGCCATCTCGAGTACTTCGACGTTAGGGGTGTAAGCGCTCCAATGGATGTTGAGGATGGAGCGGAGACAACGCTGGTGGAAGCGTTCTAGGAGCCGTAGGTGGTGCCGGTAGAGGACCCATGATTCGGAGCCGAACAGGAGTGTGGGTATGACAACGGCTCTGTATACGCTTATAAACAGGTTAAAAACAAGATGGTTAAAAACAATCAAAATCTTCTTGGTAGGTTCATCATTTTTTTTCTCATTTTAGGACAACTGAGTCTTGAATGGAATGTTGGAAAGTGTATTAAGATCCAATTATAATCTGACTGACAAGGCAATTGAAAGTTGGTGGTAAGTTTCTGAACAGTATAATCATGCAAATGAATCATGTGAGCAATGGGATACAAACCATTAGTCTGTTGATATCTGTTGCATTTTCTACTGTCAGTGAGATCACAACAGTTCACAATGCTTAGCCATCATCAGTATTTCAGCAAAGTGGATTGGGAGCCATATAAAATAATTTTAGTTTTCCATTTCTTTGCAGTGAAGAGTCACAGCAGGAATGTGAACTTTTGGAATTATATCTATTTTACCTAAATTAAAAAAAACACTTGGGAGTAAATAGAATGATAAGGAGGCAAGAACTAGAATTAGGTAGAAGTTGGCAACATGATCCTTTGAACCTATTCCACAATTCAGTTAGATTACGAGTTTTCTCGAGCCTCATCTGCATCTCACTATCCTATCATCCATCAAGTTCTGCCCTGAATACTATCAACAACTTGGCAGCCACAGCCCACTGGAATGAAAAATTCCAGAGAATCACAATCTTCTCTTCTTATTCTTAAGTAGTTAACTCTTTACTTTAAGGATCTACCTAGGGAAAAAAACATAAATTACATAGTATTAGGATACTATATTAGGAAGCAATATGGTGAAAAATCAGTTGCATTCTTCAAGGAATATCAGTAGAGTGGTAAATAAATTTTTCTCTCTGATATTGGACTTAGACTAAAAATCAGCCCAGTGGCCACACCAAAGTTCAATCATAACTGGAAGAAATGGCTCTGCTAGCTCAATGGCTGTAGCACTAGTCTTGTAAATCAGGGGTTGTGAGTTCATTCCTTGCTGGGGGCTCATTTTTGTGAGGGGCACTGGACCAAGTGGTGACTCTCTGCCTTCTTTATGGTAGACAAAGTTGAAGAATTTCATGTTGCATTCTAAATGTAGTATTAAGAGAACCTTTACCTACTGGTGGGTCCATTAAGAAGGAATGACTAGCAAATAGGAAATTAATTTGATGCAGCAAAAGATGTGTTAATACATTTTGGATTAACAGTGATGACAATGGAATAACTAATTGCAAGACTGGTTAAAAATACAAAAACATGGAAGAAGAAAAGAAAAGAATGTAAGTGAATAATTCCATGTAATTGGCAGATGGTTGGTAAGGATGGGCTTGAATCAATTGGTTGAGAAGAGCGGAAGGTGGGTTCATTGAAGATGTTTTCTCATGTGAGAGGATCTGGTACTGAGTTGCTGTTTGAAGATCATGGGATGCATATCTTATTCAGAAATGTGGCTTTCTTTCTCTGAGAAGGTCATGGTTCTTTGGAATCATCTTCCTCCAAGAGTGATGGAAGCAGTCTTTTAATATTTATGAAAGATATACTTGTTAAGCTGGAGGGGAAAAGGTTTCCTTGAGTGGCCTTTTCCTGCTTGTAATTCATATGTATGTAACTAGGTAAGTAAAGATGTATTGGAAGAAGTTTTAATTGTAAAAAAAATTACAATGTACTTTGCAAGTAAAATAAACTTGTTAAGTGTTTCAACTTTGGTTTATTTGAATGAATTCAACACTGAAGATTTATATGGTGCACCATGTCTCAGTTTACTGAGAGGAAATTATTCCATTGAGTTTTAATTCTCCAATGAGACAAATTTTTGATAGTAGATAGGTTAACTTGGGTCCTGCCTGAGAGAAAAATTCAATAGGAATCAGTCTAAGAGTAGGTTTGGGTTAAGAGGATTATAAAAGTGCAATGTGACTTTGAGAACTTTCATTGGAAAAGGTGCAAGAAGAGTGGTTGAATAGTACTCGCCTCTGATTCTAAGGAGAAAGTCTGATGTCCTCCTTGGAGGTCATCTAATGACTGACATTGGTGCCTGAGACAAACTGGCAATAAACTGTCAGCCTAGGTGACCAACATTCCATTGTTGAATAATGGTTGGCAATGCTGTCATTTGAATGGAGTTACTCTCTCATGGGGAAAAATATAATGCAGGTAAAGATTTTGTTTATTTATCTCTGTTAATGTTGATTAGTTTCTCATATGGAGCACCATTGGTAAAGATGGCTTTGCATTGTTTTTAAACTGTACTTTCCTCTGTACCTTTACTGTGTAACAATTTCCCCTGCCCTTTATTGCTTTTGTTTTATTATAAATGTTATGCACATGAGACAAAAAAGAGATGATGAATATAAAAGAATGGATAAATATTCATTATTGCACAATTCAAATATATGGTTACATCATACATGTGTGGCCATTTAAAAATGGATTTTGCAGCTTACTGTTGGTTTGGGTACTGTAAATAAATCTTGTCAAACAAAATAAATCTATAAACTCTTGAATCTTGCATAAGGAGACTGGGGAATGTAAAACATACACCATCAAAAAATGCTGTGCACTTTTTGACCAGCAAGTGTCACCAAATCACAGTAAGTTTCAAAATCATCCACCTGCTGGTGAATGTTGAAAGTGGATGGCTGAGAAATACGTGGCTTTTTTTTTAAACCCTTTAAGATCACAAGATAAGATCTTTGCCAAAAGGAAGGCAAAAACACATCAAAGGAGATTCCAGTGACATAAATCCAACAAAGGAGTTTGAAGAAATCTGCTATGTTGTGTTAGTTCTAGATATTTTGATATTGTGAAATAATTATGACTTGAATTTTAAAATTATTTTTCTAAAATAATTAATCAATAACTATTATTGCCCTCATGAAAACTTCATATGTTAATAAGAGACTGGAGATGCTGAAAACTGGTGGAAAAGCAAACAGCTGGAGGAACTCAGCAGATTAAGCAACTTTCCATGAAGCCTAAAGAATGACCATTGTTTGGGGCTGTGCACAAAAGTGCTGACAAAACACTGCAGTCGATGCAGCAGCCAAAGAAAACCAAAGGTGGTTGCTGTTTCGGGCCTGAGCTCTTCTTCAGGTTTGGTGAAAATCAGACAGATGACCAGATAAGAAGGCTTGGGTTGGGATGAGGCTAAGATAGGTGGATAGAAGTGGGAGGGGAAGAAGAGAAACAAGCTGAGGTGATTGGGACAGAGGGCAGAAGACTAAGAAAGTTGCTCTAAGATAGAAGGAAGGGGAGGGGCTGGTGTGGTGGAAGTAGGGAGACAGGTACAAGGGAAAGGGAGAGACTGGAGAGACAGAAATTGAAGGCCGATATTGATCCAGTCTACTTGGAGATTGTCAAGATGGAATATAAAGTGTGTTTTCCCCAATTTAAGGGAGGCCTCAACTAGGAGTGCAGTAAACTATAGACAGACATTTCAATGTGGCAATGTTTATCAATACCCCATCCCCTCAACATCAAATGTTAATCAATACCCTATCCCCTCAACATCAAATATTAATCAATACCCCATTCCCCAACATCAAATGTTAATCAATACCCCATTCCCCAACATCAAATGTTAATCAATACCCCATTCCCCAACATCAAATGTTAATCAATACCCCATTCCTCAACATCAAATGTTAATCAATACCCCATCACCCTCAACATCAAATGTTAATACCCCATCCCCCTCAACATCAAATGTTAATACCCCATCCCCCTCAACATCAAATGTTAATACCCCATCCCCCTCAACATCAAATGCTAATCAGTACCCCATCCCCCTCAACATCAAATGCTAATCAGTACCCCATCCCCCTCAACATCAAATGCTAATCAGTACCCCATCCCCCTCAACATCAAATGCTAATCAGTACCCCATCCCCCTCAACATCAAATGCTAATCAGTACCCCATCCCCCTCAACATCAAATGCTAATCAGTACCCCATCCCCCTCAACATCAAATGCTAATCAGTACCCCATCCCCCTCAACATCAAATGCTAATCAGTACCCCATCCCCCTCAATATCAAATGCTAATCAGTACCCCATCCTCCCCAACAGATGCTGATCAGTACCCCATCCTCCCCAACAGATGCTGATCAGTACCCCATCCTCCAACATCAAATGCTGATCAGTACCCCATCCTCCAACATCAAATGTTGATCAGTACCCCATCCTCCAACATCAAATGTTGATCAGTACCCCATCCCCAACAACAGATGTTGATCAGTACCCCTTCCCCCCACAACAGATGTTGATCAGCACCCCTTCCCCCCAACAACAGATGTTGATCAGTACCCCTTCCCCCACAACAGATGTTGATCCGTACCCCATCCCCCCACAACAGATGTTGATCCATACCCCATCCCCCCACAATAGATGTTGATCCGTACCCCATCCCCCCACAACAGATATTGATCCGTACCCCATCCCCCCACAACAGATGTTGATCCGTACCCCATCCCCCCACAACAGATGTTGATCCGTACCCCATCCCCCCACAACAGATGTTGATCCGTACCCCATCCCCCCCACAACAGATGTTGATCCGTACCCCATCCCCCCCAACCACAGATGTTGATCCGTACCCCATCCCCCCCAACCACACATGTTGATCCATACCCCAACAGCGTTACATGGCAGAAAGAAACAACAATAAATAAACTCCTAAAAGTGAATGAAAAAAAATACTAAAAACTCAGATTATAAAATATATCTAAAAATTGTGATAATTCAAAAATGATCCCCACAATGATTGGAATCAAATAATCAAATGATATTCAATTATTGATTGAATATCAAATCTTTTCTACTCTTAAACAAAGCATGAGCTTGAGTAGGCGGGGATCTTAATTCTTCCACCTGAGTAATACAGCATGTCTAGCCAAAAGAGAAATAAAAGATCAATGGTTTCTGAAGGGCTGTGATAGGGTGAATATTTTTTTGTTGTTCAGCATGAATGCAGTGTGTGGTCAAAAATGTAAGGTTACTCGACTGTGGAATCTATTTGTTAAATCAGTGGTCAAAATAACATAAAAGGGAGTGATATAGTTCATTAAAATATAAATGTAACATTAAAAAGTGCATAAACGCCCAAAATGCAGGGATGTATTGAAACAAGTAAATCATGGTTCAGTCATCCTGGACAAATTCCTGATATTTTGTGATTCCCAATCACTCAGGCCAGAGTGTAAATTGTCTGTATTTTGGATCGGTTCCCACTTTTGTCCTCTTATGTTAAAGATGAAAGTCTGAGTGTGCTTTCATAACTTTATTTTTGATAAATACTGGGGAGTGAAAGTGTACATCTGCTTGCTGCCTTTCTTGCATGTCATCAACTTCCGTTGGAACTTCTCCTGCCTTTCCATCATCACTTAAGTGGCAGTAAGTCCTGTTCATGGGCTTCAACAGGGCTTTTTCTAAAATCCAGTGAAATAGCAAGGCAAAAATGGAAGCACTTACGATCGAAGATGAGTAGATGTTGCAAGTTTCTGCCCCATTTGACTTTTTTAATAAATTAACAGTTTCCTTTCTACCACCATAGGCTCAGCTGAAGGTAGTTTCAATAAACCAGGATGGATCAATTGTAATTGTCACCCTTTGCTTGTTTTCTCACAGCTCATCATGGAGTGAAACAGACTTTAGCACCACTTGTTGCATTTATTTTTTCCCTCAGGCATGGCAAATGTCTATTCAACAAATGCTCCTTTTGGTTTAAAAATATAACCTATGGTGATACATGTAGCTCCCAAAAATAAACATGATTTCCACATACGTAAATGTATTTGTGTTCAATGTGCCTGGTATTGATATTTTTTAAATTGTCAGATTTATAACCAGAGTAATAAGATTGTGGAACTGAAATTATTGTGCACCACAATTTAAAGAAATGGTTAGCTCATTTACATCAATTTTAGGTGTGGTATTTTAATAAATACATATTCAGCAAATAAATAATTCTGTGCTTTATTTAATTTAGAGATATAGCATAATTTCAGGCCATTCTGGTCTATGAGCCGCACAACCTAAATACACCCATGTGACCAATTAATCCACAAATCCCATATGTCCTTTGGAATATGGGATAAAACCCACACTGACATGGGGAGAACATACCAACCCCTTACAACTCCAGATTCAAATCCGCGTTGCTGGTGACATAACCCCTTTGAATGGATGACTATTTTATTTGTGTATTGTTGTCTCCCTTCAAGAACAGTTCTATAGCACGAATACAGTGCTCCACATAGTCGTGGAACCAGCCAAGGCAAATGATTGGAGTGTTGGATGCTGGGCCCACCACCTGAAACTCGACTCACAAGGTTGTCAACCTGTTTGTGCAGACCAGTAGTGGCTGTTCAACTCTTCTGAGCCAGTGTAAGGGGTAGTGGATAGAGAAAGAAGATCAGCCCCTCCTGACACATTCATTGTGTAAATTTTCTGCATAGTTTGTAGAATAATATTTTTTTAAAAAGCAAGAGAATTTCTTCTAGAGGGGAATTGTGAACAAAATCAGTGCTATAACATTTAGGATTAAAATGATCAGAATTTGTTTTACCAACACAGATGTTATTAGAAAATCAGGTATGGAATTAATAAATATGGACAAAAGGAATGGAAATTATATTTTTGAGAAGCATCAGCTGTAATTCAATTGGATGGCAGGGCAGGGCAGACTCAAAACTGTTTGAACAGCCACTTCCTGTTCATATTTTCTTATAAGGAGGCGGATTTCAATCCCATCAGAATGTCATCCAGGAACCATTTGGGGAGCAATACTCTTCAATGAATGCACAGGAATGAAAGTGCCATATATTGCACTAAGAACTGTGTGTGCACAACATGGTAAATAGGATGAAAACATCTGTCATGAGGCTAGAATTTGGAATAATCCACAGATTAAGTAATGAATCAGGCGCATGCAAAATGCATTACTTCCAAGCTAGATGAGTTGGAATGCATTGAAGAAGGAACTTGGGTGAGCAGAATATGCTTCATTTGTTGTCTATATATTGCATCTTGGTGACTTTCAGGCTGATTTATGTTGGTTCATATCGGGGACATATCTGACATATAATTACACAATATTTCTCTGAATCTGCAAGGTTCCTAATGCAGCCTGGACATCATGTGATAACCTATGATAAGATAAAGGCACCATCATGCTTTACTCAACCTGTGCCTTGCATTTTGCCCTGCATGATTCCCAAAGCTGTGCAATCACTTACGGTGACATGACTCCAAGTGAATGATGCTCTGTCCAGTGTGTGAGGTGATGCAATCTGTGCGCAGCAATTGGGTGTTGGAACCTGTCACTTGGCTGCTAGACAGTCTTAAAGGCCTTTTCAAAGCTTGTCCTGTCAAATGCCAGTCTACATCGGTGGTTCTCAACCTTTTTCCACACACTTACCACTTTAGGTAATCCCTATGCCATAGATGCTCTGTGATTAGTGAGGGATTGCTTAAGGTGATATGTGGGTGGAAAGAAAAAGATTTGAAAACCACTATTTTAATCGTTCCTAATTGTCTCATTATGTGCAAGGTTTCAAAACTCCAAAGGAAATGGGGTAATGACAAATTTTCTTAAGCAAAATATTTCAGTAACAATTGGGTCTAGAGCAATAATTTTAACCTTCCCTTCCCACTCACATATCTCCTTAAGCAATCCCTTACTAATCACAGAGCACCAATGCCATAGGGATTGCTTAAAGTGGTATGTAAGTGGAAAGAAAAAGGTTGAGATCCACTGGTCGACTTGGTGATGATTGAAGTTTTAAATGATTGCATTTATTTAAAAAAAAACTATTTTTAACCTTTTCCTGATAAAAATAAATTCAAATGTTAGCATTAAAGTAAAGAGAACATCCATGCCATTTAATGTTGCTTTCATTTTTCATCCTGTTTAGGATTGGCAACCCCATTTATAGGAAATACATTCTACTCTTTAGCTCAGGTCAGTCGTCTCCAGTCCTGGACTCCAGTGCAGAGCCTCTGAGGCACAATTAACAGTCAAATCATTACTGACCTCCGGAACATTCCATGCTTCTAGTCTTGAAGCTGCTGATTCACGAAGAGCTCATCCTGCCAATAAAAGGTAAATGTGTCTGAGGCCATTAGTGTTCAATGCTAAATTGATGACTTTGCTCATTGTTTTATTTTATGTTTGTTAAGTCTATATGTTTTATTTTGTTTTATGCTATTCATTTTATGACAAGCTGCACAATGGTATCAGAAATTGCCCACTACAAATGATAATCAGAACTGAGATTACTGAACATCTATTTTGGAGCTGCTCCCACTCTTGCATTAAAACTTAATTGAAAGTATGGCAGGAGAGCATGTTGGTGGCAAGTACACAGTTTCTTCTGTAATCTGTCAAATTTAGAGCAGCAAGATAGGGACACCTTAAGTGAAATTCATGGCCTTGGGTTCTTTGTATGGGTGAAACATGTTACTGCTTCATTAAGTCAGAGCACCTGTCAGAAGAAAGAAAATGGAAATATGATGCAATAATATTTAACGTAGAAATGTGAAGAATTTTCTGTTTACCTGAGGCAGCAATATTCATAAAGGAAGAATATTGAATATAGCTGAAGGCTGGATAACAATAAAAAATATCTTGCCATAAGTTTTCTTTCTCAGATGGATCCAGCATTGCAGTTAAATTTTAGAAACCAAAACAGCTGCCAATAAAACCTACATTAGAGGGCGGCACAGTTGGTGTAGTGGTTAGTGCTACGCTTTTAGGCTTTGAGCCCCATATTGTTTGTAAGGCATTTGTATGTTCTCTCTGTGTTTGTGTGGGTTTTCTCTGGTGGTCTCCGGTTTCCTCCCATCATTCACAAATGTACCAGGGGTGTAGGTTAATGGGGAGTGGAGTGAACTGAGGTTCACTAGAAGTGTGCTGTACTCATGACTGGTCCGGTCTCCCAGCTCCTCCCCTGGGGGCCTGTTTATAACCCTGGTTTCTCGCTTAAACCCAGAACCCCTCTGAACCCTGTTCATGAACCCTACCTGTGTTGTAAGCTAATAAAAACGTTAGTTCTCCCTCCATTCAAGTGTAAGCTTCTATCTACGCTACAATTTCATTAGCTTACAAACAAGGGTAGAGGTGTTACTCCAGCCCAGTATGCTGTTAATAGACCCCCCAGTCCCCCGACATGGCTGAGGAGTTTGAATACTGGCTAGTCTGTTTCCAGGCCTACCTGAGCGTGACCAGGAACATCTTCCATACAGATGAGATCTAGAGGTCGGCAATCATCTCAAGGGTAGGGATGAAGGGATACGCAGTCACCTGAGACTGCCCGACAGGAGGCTGCCGTCGAAGCGCTGAAGGCCCACTACATGAAGGACACGAATGAAGTCCTAGCGAGGCACTGGCTTGCCCTACGTCGCCAACGGCCCAGAGAGTCGATTGATGACTATCTGCTGGATCTGCGGAAGCTGGCTAAGAAGTGCAAGTATGAGGCTGATTCAGGCTGCATCTAGAAAGATGAACAGATCTGGGGGACTCCATTTGCAGGATTCCGCTCGAAGTATGTGAGGCAGTGACTGCTCGAGTCAGGAAGGAAGGACCTCGATAGCCATCTCGAGCTGGCCAAATCACTGGAACAGGCCAGTCTCGAGAACAATAACCTTGAGGCCAGTGAACTCATGCTGTCAAGTGAGCGCTTCCAAGGACCAGCTGCTCCTGTTATGGCAGCCCCCGGTCTAACGGCTGGCACTTCCTGAGCCCAGGAGTGTATTTTCTGCGGCAAGAGACAGCAGACCCATGCTGACAAGTGTGTATTCAGGACTACATGACTGGCTATCCTTGACTATGTGGTGGAGAATAGCGTCATTAGCCCCGACCCTGATAGGATGTGCCCTGTGTTAGAGCTTCTCCTCCCCAGAACCACAAAGGCTTTGAGGAGATGCCCAATGGGTCCTTCAATGCGTCGACAAGGTTCACCCACTCTTAAAGGCCACCACTTTTCCCCTTTCAGTTGGCTTTTAATTTCCTCCAAAGTTACATCGCGAAAGCCGCCATACATGCAGTGTATGAGAATGTACCTTTCCAAGTAGAAAGAGACGCTTCGGACGTAGCCCTGGCCGCTATTCTCATTCAGGTGTGCAGGCCGATTTCCTTTTTCTCGTGGATTCTTAAAGACCATGAGCTCCGGAACCCATCTGTGAAAAAAGAGGTTCAGGTCACTGTAGAAGCCGTAAGGCATTGGAGGCATTACCTGGCTGGTAGAAGATGTACGCTCCTCATGGACCAGCACTCTGTCGTATTCATGTTCAGCATCGCCAAGAGGAACAAAATCAAGAATGACAACATTGCTAGGTGGATGATCGAACTCTCCACCTACAGTTTTGACATCGCCTACCAGCCAGGGGCCCTTTACGACCCTCCAGATGCCTTGTCCAGGGGATGCTGTGCCTTCGCACACACTGGTCACCTGCGGACCATACACAATGAGCTCTGCCATCCAGGGGTCACCCGCATGGCTCATTTTGTCAAATCCCACAATTTGCCCTACTCAACAGAAGATGTCAGGGAGATGACCAGGTCATGTCAGGTCTGTGCTGAGTGCAAGCTGCACTTTTCTCAGCCCGCAAAAATGCACCTGATTAAATTATCCAGGCCCTCCAAACAGCTCAGCATTGATTTTTAAGGGACCTCTCCCCTCCACAAACGGGAATATTTACTTTCTCTCGCTCATTGATGAGTACTCTTGCTTCCCGTTCACCATCCTGTGCCCAGACACGTCCACCTCATCTGTTATAAAGGCCCTAGACTCCATTTTCACCCTGTTTGGCTATCCCGGCTATATTCATATCGACCGGGACTCAGCCTTCATGAGCGATGAGCTGAATCAGTACCTAATGGTGAGGGGTATCACGTCCAGCAGGACTACAATTTACAACCCCCGGGGGAACGGGCAGGTTGAAGAAAGGAACACCATGATCTGGAAGACTGTCAAACTTGCCCTGAAGCAAAAAGGCCTTCCAGACTCTTGCTGGCAGGATGCCCTCCCCATCGCACTCCACTCAATTCGATCACTACTCTGCACTGCGACCAATGCTACTCCTCATGAGCTCATGTTTACATTCAACAGAAGATCAGCATCAGGGACTACACTCCCAGCCTGGCTCACTGGTCCTGGTCCAGTCCTTCTCAAGAAGCATGAGAAGAGAAGCAAGACCGACCCTCTGTCGAAAAGGGTGAAATTGCTCCATGCCAACCCTACGAACACCTACTTGGAGTACCCAGATGGCAGAGAGGACACCGTCTCCATCAGGGACCTGACACCCACCGGAACAGAGGATTCGTTGCCTACCGAGCTTTTTCTCCCCTCCCCTGCTCAGGGCCTCAGGGGACCCAGTTCAGGAGGAGAGTGAACCCTTCTATCATTGAGCCAGACCCCCAGTCCACTACCCTTCCATCACAGGTGGACCAGGAGACTCAAGGAGCACAAGGCCCCCCAGTGCTAAAGCACTCCAGCAGGATCTCCAGACCCCTGTACTGCCTGAATCTGTAAATAGTATTGTAAATATTTCTCTTCTGAGTCTATTACCGGCTTCTGATCCTTGTTCTCTTCATCCACAGACCTCTAATTCTGAAGGAAGGGGAGAATGTAGTGAACTGGGATTCACTGGAAGTGTGATGTTCTGACAAGTGATCCTGCTGCCCAGCTCCTCCCCCTGGTTTCCCACTGAAACCCAGAATCCCTTTGAAGCCTGTTCATGAACCCTACCTGCATTGTAAGCTAATAAAAGTGTTTGTTCTCCCTCCAGTTGAGTGTGAGCTTTTATCTACACTACAGGGTGTAAATTGGGCGGCACGGACTTGTGGATTGAAATGGCTTGTTACCGTACTATATGTCTAAATTTAAAATTAAAAAAATTGGTGCCTAAAGAACTCAACTTCCATAAAAGATGGTTGTTATATGACTTCATTCTGATGCATGGGAAGAGATTTAATAGTTGTTCATATATGAAGTTACGAAAACTATGCCCCATTATTTTAAGAAATTGGTTTAAAACATAATATTCTGCAGGAAGTGGTAAAAATAGCCAAATACATCATGGTTTTTAATCTCCTGTCCCATGAAGTAAACCACGAAACTCTGCAGACACCATGATTGAAGCAAAAATACAATACTGGAGAAACTCATGAGGTCAAACAATGTATTTTATGTAGCAAAAATAAAGATACTAACAAATATGTTGGAATTGAGCCCTTCATTAAACAAAATAGTGTGGAGGGAGGAGTAGTGTCCCAGAGGTAGGAGGTCATGGGTGCATAAGGAAGGGAACATCAGCCAAAAGGGGAAGGAGGATGGCTCTGTGAATGAAGAGGGAAGGAGTGGAGAGCTGGAAGAAAGACAGGATGAGGGAGGGGGAGAGAATGACATCTGAGTGAAGAGTGTTTAAATGGAAAAATGATCCCTCCCTTATCCACCTATTACATCCTGCCAATGGGACTGTGCTCTTCTCCCTTCTTCTTCCCCACACACACACACACACACACACACACACACACACACACACACACACACTCTCTCTCTCTTTTGATCAGGCACCTGTCTACATTTTGCTCATGTTTTGATGAAGGGCTCAAGCCCAGAATGTTGGTTATATACCTTTATCCATGCTACATAAAGCACACTGTTTGATCTGCTTATTTTCTCCAGTTTTTATCAGCTTTTGAAAGTATTTAGACACTGCCTCAAGTCAGCCACCATCATAAAGGATCCCCAACATTCCTTAAGTTCAGCACCTCGGGGCGTGGCAAGATGGCGTAAGGAATAGACGTGCCTTCCAGTCCTCTCCTGACTCTAACTTATTGTTTTGTCTTTAAGTGCCCGTTAAAACTTTTTTAAAAAGTTTATAAATAGTATGAGATGTTGAATTAATACCTAATGGTACATTTGTTAAAAAAAAAGTAAAAGGAAACATCAACAGATTGTTAAAAAATTATATTTTCCGAAATTATCTGAGCCTGCTTGTTTACAAAAAGCCACGACTCAGCGTGAAATGGATCCAGGAAAACAAGCGAAGAATTTGGCCTTGGAGCTTCGTTTTGATTCCGTAAGTCTTTCTGAAGGTCGTTTTCATCTGCCTTTAGAACAAAGGGCTGGCCGGATGCCAGTATTTTAAACAACGTCTACTGAGACCTTGACTGTTGAATTAGCTGGGGCGCCACCAGTTGGAGAGTTAGAGTTGTTATTTGACTGCTATACCACCAGTTATATCAGCTCTTCCAGATACTGACGTAACGAAGCTTTTAAAGGAGGTTTGGATCAAAGATAACCCTGATCATCAGCCTCCTGATACTTCTGGGGGGTCTGTGGCAGGGGCTCTTACACGGAGTCAAACTGTAAGAAAAGCTACTAAATTAAAAGAAGGGATAGAAGGTCCTCTGATTCCACAAGAACAGCAGGATCCCACCATGTCTGGATCTACTGATGTTGATATACTTTTCAAGAGTCTTGAACACAAGATATTTTCTTCAATGATGCATTTAGGTGATTCTATGAATAATCTTACTTCTAAGATTAATGCATTGGTGGATGTCAATATTCAACAGATGGCTGATTATGGAGCTTTTAAAGTTGAAACTATTGAAAGACTTGAGATGTGTGATCAAGGATTATCTGATGTACAAGATCAATTGCAAGATGTGAATAAAACAATTGAAACGTTACAGATTCAGAATAAAAATTTAGCAAAAAAGGTTGATTATTTGGAGAACCAATCCAGACGGTATAATGTGAAAATTATCAGCTTGCCAGAAGGCATAGAAGGGCCAGATCCAAGAAAATTTTTCACTGAATGGATTCCATAAGTGTTGGGACAAGATAAGTTTTCTGAAGGTTTAATATTGGATCGGGCTCATAGAGCTTTGAGGAGACCTTTTTCAGGACAGAATCCAAGACCTGTTCTGGTTTGCTGTTTAAATTACTGTGATAGAGAGACTATTTTACTTATGGCTATTAGAAATGCACAGCAAAACAAATCTCCTTTGATGGTTCAGAGTAATCGTGTTTTCTTCTATTCGGATTTGAGTCAGAAAATTGTGTTTCAACGATGTGAATTTAATTCTGTGAAAGAATTATTGTGGAAAAAAGGATATAAGGCAACATTTAGATACCCTGCGGTACTGAAGATTTTTCAGGATGGATATCAACTAAAGTTCCTAAAGAAGCTATGGATTTTGCTCAGTCTTTACCAATTACGCAATTCCAGGAATGACGTAGTCCTCCATGGTCTTCAAAGAGGGCAGAGCTGCAAGAAGGGAATTTGATTTCTGGAAGAAATGGAAGAAACGGTGGTCGCAATGGCAAAGGAAACTCATTTAATAGATAAGGAACATTTGAAACTCAAACGTGAATGGGTTGGGCACGTTTTTTATTCCTCGTTTAATTCTAAGGCCAGGCAAAAGGTGTGGCAATTTTGGTACATAAGAATCTACCATTTTAGTTACAGAGTGAAGAGAAAAATGGTGGAAGATTATTAAAATTAAATTGTACAATCTTTAATGAGGCATGGACTTTGCTTGATGTTTATGCTCCTAATGTTGAGGATGCAGCTTTTGTTGTGGATATGTCTTTATTACTTGGACAATTGAACTCAAATGTGATGTTGGGGGAGATTTGAATGTGATGTTGGAGCCTTTATTGGATAAGTACTCAAGAGTAATTAAGAAGTCTAAGATGGCAATCCAAGTGATTAATATGATGGCAGATTTGAATTTAATTGATATTAGGCGGAGTTAATCCTACAGAGAAAGATTTTTCTTTTTATTCCTCGCGACATAATTCTTTTTCTAGAATTGATTATTTTTTAATATCAGCACATTTGCAGGATAGGGTTACATCTGTGGAGTATAAGGCTAGATTGGTTTTGGATCATTCATTATTATTATTAGAATATTTGAGTTCACAAGATGTTCAGAAAGCTTCAAAAGATTTAATACTATGCTATTACGACGCGAATTTAATTCTGTGAAAGAACGGTTGTGGACAAAAAAGACATAGGGCAACATTCAGGTATTCTGCGGTACTGAAGATTTTTTAGGATGGAAATTAGCCAAAATTCTTTGACAATCCTAAAGAGGTTATGGACTTTGCTCAGTCTCTACCAATCATGCAGTTTCAGGAACGATGTAGTCCTTCAAGGTCTCCAAAGAGAGTAGAGATGTAAGGTGGTATCCAGATTCTTAAAAGAAATGGAAGCAATGGTGATCGAAGTGGTAACATTGATTTAAAAAAATAAATCTTTTATCTTTTTTTTTTGAAAAGAGCTTAAATAGTTTAAATAATGATGATAGTTTAACGAAATGGGAGTTGGGAGAGGGAACTGGGTGGGCACTAGTTTCCAGAAGTCATCAGCTACCTGTGAGTTATCTCACACCCAATATTTTGGGGGAGTTACCGCTTTGGGCGGTTTAAACAGGAGGAGGTAGTTGTGACCTCCGACCTGTTTTTTTTTCTTTTTAATTTTTGGGTTAAGAAGTGAAGGTTTTTTTTAATTATTTTTAAAATAAATAATTTTTTTAAAAACTCTTTTTGTTTTGATTGTAATTGAGAGGGAATTAGGAGGTTTTTCTCTTTTTTGGGGTTTTTTTTTCTCTTTTTTCTTTTTTAAGAGGAAGATGTCACAGAAGATAATAAGTCAAAAATTGAGGATGTTGAATTAGATGAAGAGGAAGATGAGGGGAAAGGTGATAAGAAGAAAAAGAAGAAAATTAAGTACAAATACATTGAGGGAGAAGAGTTTAATAAAATTAAGTTAATTTCGATAGAGAATTTTGATGTTATAAATGAAGAATATGGAGAATTTTATAAGAGTTTGAACTTTTTTCTTTTTTTTTCTTTTTTTATATAAGGGGAGGGGAAGGGAATAAAAAGTTTATCTGATTGTTTTTCTAACGGATGTTTTTGTTCTCTCGATGAATTATAAAGGAAACATGGTATTAATGGAAATTCTGTATTTATGTATTATTAATTATGATTTTTTTGAATAACAGATATGTGGTTGATATATGATTTTAATATTTGAACTTAGTTTTAAAGTGGATTTCATTTGTTAAATACATGTATTATGTTTGATTTAAATATATGTTTAAGGATATTATTTTAGTATTGATTTTTTTTTGTTAGTAATTTTTTTTGTTAAGTTTTATCCTTTTTTTGTAAGTGGGGTTTTTTCTATTTTATTTACAATATTGTTAATTAATTCTTCACTCTATTTTGGGGGGAGGGTTGGACTAATTTTAAATTAGATGATTAATGTTATGTTATAATTATTGTGGGGGTTAATTTGTGTAGTTTAATGATGTAGTATTCTAATTTTTATTATCTTATTTTTTATTATTTCTTTAAATGTAATTTTTATTTTATTCATGTCATAAAATTTTAAATAAAGTTTATAAAAAAAAAAAAAGTTCAGCACCTCTAGGATCAAGAATCATTTTCTCTCCGTTACTAGACTTGTGATCCTCCCTATACTACCTTAGTCATAAACTGTTCCAGAACCAGTAAAAGATTTGTCTACACGACTGAAATACAACTGGGGTGGGGGGGGGGGTGGGTGGCGCTTCACTTTAGAATCGTCCCTGTAATGCCGGCTGACCAAGAGTCCCGGGGGCCCGTGCTAAGATGGTGCTGGACCCCTTCCACTTTGGGGACGAAGCCCGCAGGCTGAGAAACGTGTTGGGAGTGTTATGACTTTGCTTCCAGTTTTGGAACGGCCAGAATGGAAGTGACTTAAAAAGTGGTCTAAAAAAGGAATTAAAGCAGTTCTTTGCTGATTACAATGTGAGTCAGTGTTTTCCTTTGCAGCTCTGCCTTAAAAGGCACCAGAATTCTCTTTTTTTTGCACTGTCTGCAACTGTGAAAATTTATTCATTTATCCTTTTTCAGTTATTATCCTTTTTTGGCTCATAGAACCATGTGGTACTTCCATCTCTTCCATTGTTGTTGGGGCACCTTACTCCTGTGAGTACAATAAATAAGATTTTCATTGCATCTGTACATTGTAGTTAAGTATATGACAATAAATCTATTAGCAGAAGCATCAGGTGTCTGACGTGCCCTTTGCATTTGAATCCTATGTCTTTGATCCTAAGTGGTTCAATATAAAGGTTTTTTTTTTAAATATCCAATTCTTTGGGCCGGGTGTGCCACAGAATTTTTATGGACTGACTCTCAACAAGAAATTACTTTAGGTCACTGCAACCATCTATTTTTCCAGACGCCAGAAGTGCTTAAATGTTTTATATTCAAGGAATGTAATCAAAGCTTAAAAAAACACCTTCATTCAATTTCCCTTCATTATGGTTAATAATAATTTTTTGCTGCATGTAATTGTGCAGCTTTTTTAAATTCTCCACTGGTAAACTTGGACTATATTGAGAAAAACAAATCTAATGTTCCTTTTCATTGATTCGGACAATTCCAGTAATGGGGAGAAGATCGGCAATGTCCATTTAATTCTGGGTGATGAGTTAAAAATGCACAGCACCTTACAACGCTACTCTTGTTTTTTTTCTTGGAATCCTACTTCAAATGATATTAATTTACCGTTATTCACATGACATTACCTTTTCTGCTCACAGATTTTTAAATAATTATCTGCACTCTAATTCTATCATGATCAGATTGCCTATTAAAAGATTATCATCACTCTTGGCTTTAATGATGCCCATTTACTTTCATGCATTTGTTTAAAAGATGTTCAAATATTTATAGGAGTTCTTAAAGCATCAGGAATTGACATTGATTTTCATTTTGCAGTGTATGTAAGATGATGAGGCAAAGTTAAATAACAATTGGAAAAATAGATACAAGTAAAATTACTGATGTCTTTTTAAATCTTGTCCAATATAGCTTTGATTTCTTCACCCAACAAGAATAGAAACAAATTTTACCATTACTGCAGAGGTACAGAACATCTGAAGTGATGCTTTTGAAAGTGATTTTACTCCTGGTCTGAATCAACTGCTGAAACATTGGTTAAAAAAAAGGTTTCACTGGCATCAAAATCAACAAGCTGAATATCAACTTCAAAGTATTGAGTATATACATACTGGTGTAATAACAAGCTTGTTTTAAACCACGTTCATCATGTACTCATCTGGAATAATTTTGATTTGGACCAGAGAGGTAGCTTTTTAATTGGAATGAAGCAGTTGGACGTGGTACTTGGTAAGGCGGAGCAGTGGAGAGCTGGGGGAGTGGTGGGAATTTCATACATGATTATTTCTATGTCCAGGACGAAATTTTGTCAGTGGACTCAAAAAAGGGAAAGAGAATTCAACATGCAGATCTCAGATGGATGGATGTCTGAAGACATGATTGCGAATCAGACTGATTCGAATTTAAGGAAAAAATGTGGAACAAGGAAATGTGAGAGGTTGTGAGAAAAGATTAGTTGCCAACATGAAATGGAATCTGAAAATATTCTTCAGGCATGTAAACAGGGAAAACTGTTGTCAGTAGAGAGTTGTGGGATTTTTCTGAGACCAAAAAGAAAATCAAGCCATGGAAGTGGACATTGCATCAAGTACCAAATGAATTATTTACCCTCAGTCTTTGACAAAGAAGTGTCTCAGCAATGGTAGGTAGGAGAGTTAATCAAGGTTACAGTCAAACTAAAAAAAAATAATCAGAGAATGGGAAATAACATTCAAGTAGATAAATCACCTCGTTCAGTTAGGATGGATTCCAGATTGCTAAGGAAACTGCAGAGGTCCAGGACATAGTCTTCCAAACACTGTAGTTTCCAGAGTACCACCTAAGAATTAAAAACTAGCCAAGTTTGCGGATGATACTAAATTGAGTGGAAAAGAAAATTGTACAGAGGATGTAAAGAGGCTAAAGAAGGATATAGTTAAGTTAGGTTAGATGAGTGGGGAAAATTCTGGCAGATGGGGTACAATGTTAGTTAATGTGAGGTCATCCACTTTGGTAGGAGAAATAGAAGAGCAGATTACTATTTAAATGGTGAAAAACTGCAGTATGCTGCAGTGCAGAAGGACTTGAGAGTGCTTGTGCATGAATCGCAAAAAGTTGGGTTGCACGAACAACAGGTTAATAAACTAACTTCATTGTTCCATATACTTTGTGTCAATGATCTCCCCGCATTCAAACCTCGCTCATAGTGGTTCCCTTGTTCTTGCAGAATGCATCAGCATACCATTTTAACCCTATGATGTTTGACTTCTTCCACAATGTCTCTTTTACATGTTCTTTTACAAGGACATCAACACCAGTTTCTCTCATTGATCCACATATCCAAAGACAAATGGAATGTGGCCTTCATCGCTAGAGCAGGGAGGTCATGCTGCAACTGTGCAAGGTACTGGTGAGGCCGCACCTGGAGTACTGTGTGCAGTTCTGGACTCCATACTTGAGGAAGGATATACTGGCCTTGGAGGCAGTCCAGAGGAGGTTCACCAGGTTGATCCTGGAGATGAAGGGGTTGACCTACGACGAGATTCTAAATCGCCTGGGATTATACTCACTCGAATTCAGAAGAATAAGAGGAAATATTATAGAAACATAAAATTATGAAAAGGATAGATAAGATAGAGGCACGATCATTGTTTTCACTAGTAGGTGAGACCAGAACTAAGGAACACAGCCTCAAGATTCAGGAGAGCAGATTTAAGACAGAGATGAGGAAAAACTGTTTTTCCCCAGAGAGTAGTGAATCTGTGGAATTCTCTACCCAGGGAAGCAGTTGAGGTTACTTCATTAAACATATTTAAGGTTCAGTTAGATAGATTTTTACATTATAAAGGAATTAAGGGATATGGGGAAAATGCAGGTAGGTGGAGTTGAGTCAATGATCAGATCAGCCATGATCTCATTGAATGGTGGAGCAGGCTCGATGGGCCGGATGGCCTACTCCTGCTCCTATTTCTTGTTATGTAAATATTGCACATTTATTTTTAAAAAATCGATGTAGGGACAAGCCCAGCAATTAGATGAAGCAGTTTAAAATTAGTAAATGAGAAGGCTCCAGAAACAGTAATCACAGATAGAATTAGTTGTCAATTGGGCATGCATGGATTAATTCTTTCAATTTAATTTTTTAATTTAAATCTGCAGCACAGTAACAGAACTGGCTGGCCAATGAACCTGAGCCACCCAAATACACCAATTAACCTTTAAACTCTGTGCTTTTAAAGGTTGAGAGAAAAACCAGAGCACCTGGAGGAAACCCAGGTGGACACAGAAATAGCACGCAGACTCCTTACAGACAGCATTAGATTTGAACCCAGTTTGCTGCTGCAGTTGTAGTGTTGCAATCACCATTACATTAACTGTGTTATGCCTAAAATACATTTGATAAAATGCTAATCAATAGAGTTGCTATTAAGATTGAAATACATGGAATATGTGGCCATGGAGAGAAAATTGATTGCTTAGCGTTGACTGGGAATAATCGTGAATGGAAGAAAGTGTTGATCCCAAGAGGTTGACCTATTGAGATGGCTCTTTAAATATATATTAATGATTTGGCCTTGGCTACTCAGCCATAATTTCCAAAGGATGGGAATATATTTTATGAAGGTGCTGGCGGATGGGCAAGATGGATGATAATTAACATCTAATGGTGAGAAATGTGTAATGTTACATTTTGGAGGGAGGAATATGAAGAAATATAAACTAAAGAGCACAGATCTAAAATGGATACAAGAACAGGGAAATTTGTGGATATTCAAACATAGTTCTCTGAAAGTGGTTAAAATGTGTATTGGATTCCAAGTTTCATAATACAAGAGAGTATAAGAGCAAAAAGATCACTATGACATCTATAAGAGACTATATGAAGTACAACTGGAATATTCTGTCCTGTTCTGGGTGGTTGTCTTTGGATATGTGGATCAATGAGAGAAACTGGTGTTGATGTCCTTGTAAAAGAACAGGTAAAAGAGAGGTCGTGGAAGAAGTCCAGCATCTTGGGGCTAAAATGGTATGCTGATGCATTCTGCAAGAACAAGGGAACCACTATGAGTGAGGTTTGAATGCGGGGAGATCATTGACACAAAGTATATGGAACAATGAAGTTAGTTTATAGCTTTCTTACTAAAGCTATATTAAAAAAAAAAGGTGGGAATGATGTTTGCAAATTCATAGCTGTGCTTATTTTTAAGAACAAAGTGCATCTTGTCAGGAGCATCTAACTGCAAGAAGTCACATACTCAGTAGTTAAAAAACTGTATAAACATTCCGGAATCTCTAATTGATTTGGAGTCCTGGGTGGCTGATATTGGCTGTGTTAACCCTCCATTATATCATGAATAAAGCCTTTTTACCTTAAAGTTAGTTTGTTGTAAGTTGGAAATTGGCAATATCATCTTTTCCTATTCTGAAACCCACAAGCACAAGGGTCAATATTTCCTCATCAAGAGCAAGGGCATTACATATTAATGGGGATAAAGTTAATGATTGGTTTCAGTATTCAGCCAACTGCTAAATTGCTAATAAAATCTCAAAACTGTTCAAACTACTGAAATATTCCTTCACATTAATTTCAACCTTCAGTCATCGCCACTACTAAAGTTAAGATTTATAATCTAAGTGATGCATATAAAAACAGCTAAGAAAAAAATAATCTCCAAACTTGCACAGAAAATTAGTTGACATTGATTAAACCCAGTAAAAATATTTTGCTAAATGATAGTTGTTCTTTTGTTTTGGAAATTTCTACTATGGTTTACATCTGTGTACATAATATCACTCCATTGCCATGATAACTCATTCGCACTTGTAAAATAAGGTGTTGTGGCTTCTGTGGTCAACTTGTAACATTTTTCTTGGGCTGAATGGTTCCAAAATGGCCTCTGCTACTAGCACACAATTGTGATCTAATTTATGTAGATCAGTGTGCTTTACATTACAAAGGTAAAGGTACATAATTAACGTTTTGGGCTTAGGCCCTTCAAGTTGTGAGCAAAATTTGTCATATTATCTCGACATAACTCTGACCAATTTTGTTCATCAATATTATTATTTAAATCCACCTCCCATCTCTGGACCTATGGATTCCCTGCTTAGCAGTTCCCTTTTGCAATAAAATATTCGAGACCAAACATTTAAAAATTGATTTTCCATTATAACATAACTCCCCCCACCCCCCCCCCCCTGTTCCAATTTCAGTGTTTATCTTATTCCAGGAATTAATTAAATGTTTCTACAAAGGTGTTTCCCTGTCACCTGACAGTAATTTTGATTCCCATTTTATATATAAAATCTTCTGGTGTTCTCTCTCCTATTTTTTTTATCAATTTCTATTTTAATCCATGCCAATTTATCTCCCTCTTCAAAAAAAATGAACCAAGAAACCTCATTTGAGCTGGCTTGTAATAATTTTTATAACAATAAATATTAGCCATAAGTTATTTCAATATAATTTTCTACATCAATTATATCTTATGCTGCAGGAATTAAATAGATTGAAGTCAGATTTATTAGATCAATGTTTTACATGTGGCCGGGAGGTATCTTCATACACTCTACTTGGTCCTGCCCTAAAGTGAGACCTTTTTGGATAAACTTGGCAATTTTTTTGGAACAGGTTACAGGAACTAAATTTCCACAAAATCCAGTTTTGTTTTTATTAGGCAATATTGTAGGGATAAAATTGAAATGAATTATATATCAAAAAGAATTTGTAAAGATTGTGTTGGCAATAGCAAGAGGATGTATAGCAGTGGTGTAGAAAATTGGACTCTCATCTGGCTATGGATCAATGGAATACAGAAATGCATAGTTTGTTTCCCCTGAGAAGATTACCTATAATTTAAGAAATAAATGTGATATATTTTTGAAAATTTGGCATTTTATTTACAAATTGTGGAAATAAATTTATAGATATTTTCCCTAAACTTTGAGAACCTCATTAACATCCTTGGAAGAACTAAAAAATTAAATGGTTAGAACTGTGTAGTTGGCGGTGTCTTCTTGGCAATCACGTTTCATTTCTTTTTACTTTCTCTTTCATTTCTTGTTTATTTCTGTCATTATTTCTTTCTCTTTTGGGGGGATTCTTTGCTGGGGGAGGAGTTCAGGGGATTAGGGGTTTTATACCATCATGTATAATGGAACTGACACTAATAATTGATGATTACATTTATGGATAAAAAAATTAACCTTTATTTGAATATTTTATTTACAAGCAAAATGTGGGCAGGCTTCCAAACAAAATTATGGCAGGAGTGGAGGGAGGGTCAGGGGGTGGAGCACAGACTCACAAGCAGGAGGTAATGGATAAAAAGGGAAGACACACCAGCAAACAGGGGAAGGGAGGATGGCTCTATGAATGGAGAGGGATGGGGGTGGAGAGCTGGAGGAAAGACAGAGGGATAGTGATGAGAAGGAGAATGTGGCATGGGCTAGCAAAGAACAGAGAAGTCAATGTTAATGCCATCCAGTTGGACCGTGCCCAGATGGAATATTAGGTGTTGCTCCTTCAATTTATGGGTGGACTTGGTTTGGCAGTGCATGAGGCCATGAACAGACATGTTAGTGTGAGAGTAGGGCACAGAATTGAAATGCTTGGCCACTGGGAGATCCCTGTCATTGATGTGGTCAGAGCGAAGGTGCTCATTGAAGCGATCTGCCAGTCTGTATCCAGTCTCTCTGTAATGAAGACCACAATAGGAGCACCACAATGACTCCCACAGATTTACAAGTGATGTGTTGTTTCGCACATATGGACTATTTGAGGCCCCAAATTATGTTGAGGGAGGAGGTGTGGGTGCAAGTATGGCACTTTCTGCATCCACAGGGGAAGTGAATAGTGGATCTAATTTATACCTGGTTCCATACTGATAAGGGCATTAAAGTGTGCAAACAAGGCAGACCACAATGCAATTCAATGTGTATATTTGTGTTTCATATTCACCTGTAAAAGGATGTGTACTTTTCACATTAGCTTTACCATTCACTTCAGAGCCCATAAAACTAGAGTGGTAGCAATTCATTCTTAATTCATAGCCACTGCTTAAGAAAATGAATATTTTCATATCATGCACAATTGAACATGAATCCTCAATTCCAACAACAAGAACCATCAAGTTGGTGCTAGTTGCAGATGGATTTCCATAGCTGCCATCATGAATCTTCAAGGGTTTGATACTTAGAGTTATTTATGATGGCCTAAAGCTGCAAGTTAAAGGTTACGTATTAACTTCAAGTCTTTTCCATGAAACTAAATACTTTCTGATAATAGTATTCCCCTTTGAAATACATCATGATCAGATGAATAGACAGAACATGGATAGAATTGGATAAGCTGGTGGAAGAAGGAAGAGGAGAGGGTCTCAAGGAGCAAATTGCCCATTTAAATCTCAGTGATGGATAGTCAGTGAGAAATCTGCACTTCAACAAAATGTGATTGAAATTCTAACTACCAAATCAACAATTGAGAAAAACTTTCATCCAATACATGTTGTTATGTCATTGCATAAATATATTGGGATTTATCTTGTTACAGACACAAGTATAGAAACATTAATACATTGCATCACACACAAGTGGAATATCCTGTGTTGCAATTACATTGTATCTCTCAGCAGCATGTGGGCTGTTATGTGATAATTAACACTTAAACCTTACACTTGAATCTTAACATGTACATTTGAAAATTGAAATCTGGAACAACAAGGCAAAATATGGAGATAAAGATCTGGTGACTAAACTGAATACTGAATTTGTCTTTTTAAAAAAAAATTGAAATCAATCTCTGATTATTTCAAGTGCTAAAACATGAGAGATGAGTGTGATCGCTGACTTCTAGCTAATGATCTGAGAGGAGAATGATATTAAATGTAAACTGACATTTAAGTTCAGATTTATTTATTCAGATTTATTGTTAGGGTTGTATATGATGTTATGCATTTACTCTGTGATTCTCTTTCTGCTGGCCAGGCAAAATTTCCACTTAAGGTAGGGCAAAATATCTACTCAAGGAAAAGATGTGTATACAAAAGGATGAAATGTAAACAAAAAGGAAGAGCAAACAAACTGAGCAATACAGAAAATTCAATAATAAATAATGTGCAAACTAAGAGTTTTTAAATTAATCTTTAGGCACTTTCAAGCAGGGAAAATACCTGTCTGTAAAGGCAGAGGTTCTTCACCCTAACACCTAAAGACGTACCTCTCTGAATGCACTGTGGCCAGCTCCAAGGCGCCAATTCCAATCCTTCTTGGGGAAGGATAATCGGCAGAAAGGCGCACTCTGCCCCCTGACCTGAATATACAGCTGCTTCAACCGGCTGGTTAAAGGCAGACTTATGACATCATCAGCCCATGACTCATCTCCCCACTTACCCTTCTCCCTCCATGACCCCCTCAAGGCAAGGGCAGTGGGCAGGAGCCATTAGGCATTGGGGGCCATCGGGGCAGTGGGATTCATTTGGAGCCATCAGGGGGCAGCTGGTGCAGGCTGTGACAGCCTCACTGGGCTACTTTAGCCTTCAGGACTGCTCTCTGTGGCTCAAAAGATGGAAGAGCAATGGCTGTCTTCCCTCCCCATAATCCCCCAATGCAGCTGGAACTGTTCTGGGAACCACAGAGCGGTTCCAGTTGCGTGGGGGATTATGGGGAGGGAAGACGGCCATTGCATTGCCACATATTTATGATGTGTGGTGCTCCGGCAGCAGTCACCCCACCTCCAATGGCTCCGGAGGGCGCTATGAGGTGCCTCTTGAAATGAGCGCGATGCTGAAGCAGCCTTTTAGGGCTGCTGTCTGAAAGGTAAGTTTTAGCTTTTTAATCTGCTCTTGTAGCCAGCCTCCAGGTTGAGGCCTGACATAAAATAGCCTTCTGACTGCATTTGTTATTTCGGAGTCTGATGGTGGAGGGCAATTGTTCCTTTACCGGGTCTTGGCTGGCACTATATCTCTTTCCTAATGGCAGCATTGAGGACGTGGTGTGAATACTTTGATTTTTACTGCTCTCTGGCACTAGTGTTCCATGCAGATTTTCTTGATGGTGAGGAGAATTTTGCCTGTGATGTACTGAGCTTGTGTCCACTACCTTTTGCAGGGCTTTCTGCTCAGATGTATTGATGCCCCCATACCAGGCCATGGTGCAGCCAGTCAGCACACTCTCCCACTATATATCTGAAGAAGTTTACCAAGGTTTTCGATCTCATACCAAACCTCCAGTTTTCTAAACTGCTATCAAGATCAGATGCATCTTGTTGCAGCTGGGGAAAATGGGATTTTTTTTCTTCAACCAGGAAAGAAGTGATTAAGAGAAAAGAGGGCCTAACAAGGTCCTTGAAAAATTCTGCCTATATTTTGAACCAAAATCAATTCACTGGATCCATAGGAATGATCGCAATGCTTGAGGATGGACTAAAATATGTCTGTCAACAGTTTTCTTTCAAAGATGAAAATGAAATTTCAAGGAACTTGATGCAAGGTCAGTGGACCAACTCATTTCAGGCTTAATGTACTCAAGCATGCAGAAAGTCACAATGGGGTTGAAAAAGCTCACAATAGCAGATTAAAGATACACTCAGAGCACAGAAAGCAACAAGGAGATGGACAAAAATGCTGACTGCTCAAGCAGTAAACTGTTCTGACTGGCAGGGGCAAAGGAAGGTAGATTGGCACAGATAGACAAGAAGAAAAAAAGAATGAAAACTTAACTTAAAAGAAGACTGTTGGAGGGCTGTGAACAGACTATTTTTATCTCTGTATCTTTGACCATAGAAAAGTAATACATGAGCATAATAATCAGGGCTACCAGGTTAGGTAGGAATAGTTTCTTCCTGCAGGCTGTGAGATTGAAGAAAGCTATCCTGTAACTTTGGGTCTCTTTTAAATGGAATGAGTAAATTATTCCATAAATACATATATGTGTGCGTATGTGTTCTATTGTTATATTAGTATCATTATTCTATGCCTTCTATATTGTCTGCAAACTGTAGTCAAGATAAATACTATTTCATCTGGTTGTTTATGTGCAGTCAGATGATAGATAATAAACTTGAACTTGAAATTGAATGATTAAATTAATGAGATAGGAAAAAGAAGCAAAGCCAGAGAAGACATTCCATTAAAAAGGAGATAAGAGTTTGAAGATATCCAAATGGATGCAAGTATTTTAATCAGAAGGTACATGACAACCATATGGGTATACAGGAAGCAAAGCTAAGTAAAGCATAGATTATAGATGCTGGAATCCAGAGGAAAAAAAAACTGCTGAAGAAAATCATCGACTCAGGCAGCATCCAATGGAGGAAAGTAGACAGTCAAGATTTCAGGTTCAAACCCTGCTTCGGAGCTGCGAAAGGAGATGGAGCTCAGCCAATTATAAAGAAGAGAGGGGTCATTAGATGACAAATGGATTGAGGAGGGGTGAAGGAACCAGCTGGGGATCAAGGGGAGGTGGAGTTAGGAGACACAGTTAAAACTGAGTGCCAGTTCATCAACAATAAACAGCGAGGATTTCATTAACTTGCCATGCATGCTAAAAATATAGAAATATTCAAAAGCAAGAGAAGATGATAGTTGCTAAGATACCACCTGGGCCACATTGTAGCATGGGAGCTAACTAGTCGACACACAATCAACGATGGTATCTCGCATCTGTGGAATACTATTTGGCAAAAAGAATGAAAATGTGAAGCAATGGCAATCACTACAATAGATCGGATGCTGCTTGCAGTGGAGGGGATTGTGGTATGTTATTTCAATAGCCAACTCACCTCTTGAGTATTTGTAGATTTGCAATGATATGGCTTTGCTATCAGCACATTATCCCAGAAGCCCTCTGTCATGAATAGCCATGTCCAAACAGTCAAGATCATTGGGAGTTCGACCATATAATTCTTGTCACCACATCAGAGAAAATGTGATAATGTTGGAGGTGGAGAGAAGAATTATGAGCACAGTCCTGGGTCTAGAAAATCTTAGCAATGAGAAAAGATAGTATTAGGCTAGGATCATTTTCTAGGGAGCAGAGTAGATTGAAGTGATATTTAACATAATTGTGGTGTTGTAGCAAGAAGTGCTGTAAATAAAGTACAACAGAGGTTGTCTATGAGCTGAACCAACAGAACTCTTCACAGGAGTTTAAATAATTACAGTTGGTGCACTGTTACAATCACCTGACCTCTGAAGTCATGCACCTCCCTGAGTTCTTTATGCCCCCCCCGGCCATCAGGAATTCATAATCCAGTGGGGGGCCCGCAACTATGGACGCCAGTTTGATAATGGAGTGACGTGGTTCATCACAGTATATAAATTTATAAGGTAGTGGTCAACAGGCTTTTGGTATATTGACCTTCATCATTTTAGAGAATTGATTATGGAAGTTGGATGGTGATGTTGCAGTTATATAAGATGTTGGAGTATTGTGTTCAATTTTAGTCACCATCCTTTGGGAAAGATGTGGTCAAACAGGAGAGCATGCAGAGAAGATTTACAGGAATGCATGTTAAGACTCATGGACCTGAGCTATAGGGAGAGATTGGCAGGCTAAGGCTTAGGCTTTATTCCTTGGAACGCAGGAGGTTGAAGGGTGATCTCAAAGAGATGTACAAAATCATGAGAGAAATAAATAGAGTGAGCACAGAGAATCTTTTGTCCAGAGTAGAGGAATCAGTCGCCAGAAGGCATAGGTTAAAGTTGAGAGGGAAGAGATTTAATAGAAACTTGAAGGTTAGTAGTTCTTACACAAAGGCTGATGAGTGCATGTAACAATTTGGCAGAAGACACAGTTGAGGCATGTTGTATTGCAATGTTTAATAAATATTTGGCTGGATACATAGATAGGATGTTAGAGAGATATGGGTCAAGTGTACGTTGGATTTTTGGTCAGCATTAGCAAGTTGGGATGAAGAGCCTGTTTCCACACTGTATGACTCTGTCTCTACAGCTAGATGGGTAAAATGGAGAGTATCACCAGAAATGCCAACATTAGTAGCACCAACCACATCAAGTTCATCTTAGTTCCATAAGCTTTGGACTAATGTGGACAAGATCTTTGGCACAATACAACTCATAGCAGAGAGGACTGAATATATCCAAGTCTAGGAAATAAGGTATGTGTTGATCATCTATATGCACAAACTTATTGAGAACAGAACTCTGTGCAAGTTAAGACAAAATTATCTTTTCAATTCATGGAGAACAGATTAAGTAAACTCAGTATTGCATTCATTGGATGGTTAAGAATGGAACCAAGCAAGCGAATCCAATCAGCCAGGATGACAGGGAAGAAACATAGGAATATGTAAGGTCATCTCCATCAAAGACTGTAGCCAGGGAAGATGAGATTACCTTTGTTAACATCAAAATGGATATCAGGAGGCTTTTGTTTCAGACCCTTATCAATGTGGCAGGTGAAGGAAGAACTCCTTCAAGTTTGGATCCCGAGAGCTATTGAAGGAAAAATTCTGCAGATGATTTATGACATATTAAGGACTTGAGTGATAACTGCAAATTTGCAGGAGGGAAATCATTAAAGAGAAAGGTGGGAGAAAGCTCAGCCATGAGGGCATTTAATGGATCAATCGTAAATAGGTTCAGTTTCATCCATCTGGAGGACAGTAGATGATACTGATCACATCAAAGAATAAGGGGGCTGGAAAGAAGTCCAGTGATTACTAGTTCTGTGAGAGAAGAATTGCAGAAGCTAGGAGGTGGGTGGCTGGACAAAATTGTTTGGAAAGCATCAAGTCAAGTTTATTGTATAAGTCAAGTACATCCCAACGAAACAGCATTCTCCAGTCCTCAGTGCAAAACGTGCAGACTCACAACCATTCATAACACACATAGAGACAAAAAATACATATGCAGGTCAAGAATTTCATCTATACAAAGAAATAAATAAACATACATAAATAAATAGATAGATAAATAAATACATGCACATATATATAGTTTTATACATATGAGAATCTCAGATAGTTAGTGTTAGTAGTTCCTTTGATCATTTGGCATTCCCACTGCCACAAGAAAGGAGATGGGAGAGAAACTGGAGAAAGATATGAATTTTGGTCAATTTTCTTCTCTGTATTCCAAGAAGAACATAGGATAATTTTTCTGCTTCTAAAATTATTCAGCTCAGGAAACTGAAGGCTCAAACATGACATTTTCTGGAATTGAGCCAGCCAAAGGTTTCATCATGAGATGAAACAAAAGCCAAATTTTGCACAATTGAGAAGGAAGAAGGCATTACTGTTCAAAGCCACTGTTAAAATCATCTTGATATATTTATCAAACATGAAGGAACTCAAATAATTTAGCCAATAGGTGAAACCATATTTGGTGTTCAATCAAGCACAGGACACAATTCACTCCCATCTATTCACTTAGATATAGATTTAATTTCATGTAAAGAAGATGCACTCTCCACTTACACTCCAATCAAGTGGAAATTGTATATTTTAACACTTGAAAGAACATCAAATTAACATTTTAATATTTGTGCCCTAACAACGGAGTTGTCACTGATATTCACTGATGTTATTAGAATCAGAATTTATTGTCATGAACAAGTCATGAAATTCTGTTTTGTGGCAGCGTCACAGTGCAGACATTTCTATTATAAACAACTCATAACATCGCTATAAATAAAAAAAAAAATTGTGCACGAAAAGTAAAGTTGTGTCTTTGGTTCAGTGATTATTCAGGAATCTGATGGCAGTGGGAAAGAAGCTGTCCTTGTGCCATTGAGTGCTCATCTTTAGGTTTCTATACCTTTTCCCCAATGGTAGCAGAGTGAAGAGGGCATGGCCTGGGTGGTGGGGGTCTTCCAACCACTTTCGACTCTCACAGATCTCATTTAAATTGTCCTCTTCCAATCTGAGAGCTACACTCTTGTGTATTGGATACCTCCAATCTGGGGATAAAAAGAACCCAACTGCATGTACCCATATAACCACTTACAGCACAGAACAGGCCAGTTCGGCCCTACTAGTCCATGCCATAACAAATTCCCACCCTCCTAGTCCCACTGACCAGCATCCGGTCCATACCCCTCCAGTCCTCTCCTCTCCATGTAACTATCCAGTCTATCCTTAAATGTAACCAATGATCCCGCCTCAACCACGTCTGCCGGAAGCTCATTCCACATTCCCACTACCCTTTGCGTAAAGAAATTTCCCCTCATGTTCCCCTTATAATTTTCCCCCTTCAATCTTAAACCATGCCCTCTAGTTTGAATCTGCCCTACTCTTAATTGAAAAAAGCCTATCCACATTTACTCTGTCTGTCCCTTTTAAAATCTTAAACACCTCTATCAAGTCCCCCCTCAATCTTCTACGCTCCAGAGAAAAAAGCCCTAGTCTGCACAACCTTTCCCTGTAACTCAAACCTTGAAATCCTGTCAACATTCTCTCTATTTTGTTTATATCTTTCCTATAATTTGGTGACCAAAACTGTACACAGTACTCCAAATTTGGCCTCACCAATGCCTTGTACAATTTCATCATAACCTCCCTACTCTTGAATTCAATACTCCGATTTATGAAGGCCAACATTCCAAATGCCTTCTTCACCACACCATCTACCTGAGTATCAGCCTTGAGGGTACTATTTACCATCACTCCTAAATCCCTTTGTTGCTCTGCACATCTCAATAGCCATGTGACCTATTTAGATTTGCCTTTCCAAAATGTAACACCTCACACTTATCTGTATGAAATTCCATCAGCCATTTCTCAGCCCACACCTCCAGCCTTCCTAAATCACCTTTTAATCTACAGTAATCTACCTCACTGTCCACAACACCACCAATCTTTGTGTCATCCGCAAACTTGCCAATTATCCAATTCTCCACCCCTATTTCCAGATCATTAATTTTACCCCCTCCATAAATCTTCATCCGTGAAGCCAAGCCAAAGAAGAGAAGAAAGAAGAATATATATAACAAACATTAGTGGACCCAGGACCAATCCCTGAGGAACTCCACTAGTCACCGGCCTCCAATTGGACAAACAGTTTTCTACCACTACTCTCTGACACCTCTCATCCAAACATTGCTGAATCCATTTCACTACCTCCTTATTTATACTTAATGCCTCCACCTTTTTTCCTAACCTCCTGTGGGGAACTTTGTCAAAAGCTTTACTAAAGTCTAAATAGACAACATCCAAAGCTTTCCCTTCATCAACCTTGTTTGTAGCCCCCTCGAAAAACTCAACAGGTTTGTCAAGCATGATCTACCCCTGACAAAACCATGCTGATTACTCGCTATCAATCCCCGTACCTCCAAATATTTGTAAATACCATCCCTCAAAACACTTTCCATCAACTTGCCCACCACAGACGTCAGACTCACGGGCCTATAATTCCCAGGTTTACATTTGGACCCTTTCTTAAACAGTGGAACCACATGCGCAACCCTCCAATCCTTTGGTACTACCCTCGTGGCCAGTGACATCCTAAATATCTCTGTTAATGGCCCCACTATCTGTCCACAAGCCTCCTTGAGTGTCCTTGGGAATATTTTGTCCAGTCCTGGAGATTTATCCACTTTTATCTTTTTCAACACAGCCATCACCACCTCCTTGGTTATCCTTATATGCTTCATGACCTCCCACTATTTTTCTTTACTTCAACTGGTTCAATATTTTTTTCCCTAGTGAATACTGAGGCAAAGAAATCATTCAAAATTTCCCCCATTTCCTCTGACTTCTCACTCAGCCTACCCTCGCTATCTACAAGGGGTCCAATTTTATCCCTCACTAATCTTTTACTTTTAATGTACCTATTAGAAACCCTTTGGATTTATTTTTACTCTGTCTGCCAAAGCCTCTTCGTGCCTTTTTTTTGGCCTTTTTAATTTCTTTCTTAAGATTCCTTCTACAATCCTTGTAGTCCTCCTTCAAATTCTCAGCTGCTTGCTCTTTATACCTCTTGTACATCTCCCTTTTTCTCCTAACCAAATTTCCAATATTCCTCGAAAACCAACCCTCCCTATGTCTTCGAGCCTTTCCTTTGATCCTCACTGGGACATATCTACTCTGTACCCTCAAAATTTCATTTTTGAATATCCTCCATTTTTCATTTACATCCTTACCTGAAAATATCCTGTCCCACTCAATACTTCCCAAATCCCTTCTTATTCCTTCGAAATTTGCTCTTCTCCAATCCAGAACCTCAACTTTAGGCCCCTCCTTGCTCTTCCCTAAAATTACCCTAAAACTAACAGAGTTATGATCACTAGACCCAATTTGTCCTCCAACAATGAAGTCCGAAACCTGACCTAGCTCGTTCCCTAACAGGAGATCTAGTATTACACCGTCCCGAGTCGGTTCTTCTACTGATTGATTTAGAAAACAATCTTGAACACATTTAATGAATTCTAGCCATCCAGCCCTCTAACTGTATGGGTATCCCAATCAATGAGGGAAGTTAAAATCTCCCATGATCACTACCTTATGATTCTCACACATATACGCTATCTCCCTACAAATTTGTTCCTCTAATTTTCTTGGCCCATTTGGTGGTCTGTAATACACCCCTATTAGCACCCTCATGCCTCCTTCACCCCTCAATTCCACCCAAACAGCCTCACTGGACAATTCCTCCAGACCATCTTGCCACCTTACGGGAATAATGTTCTCCTTAACAAGCAGTGCAACTCCTCCCCCATTTTTACCCCCTGATCTATCACATCTAAAACAAATGTATCCTGGAATATTAGGTTGCCAGTCCTGCCCCTCCTGTAGCCAGGTCTCACTAATTGCCACAATATCATGACCCAAGAATCTGTCCATGCTCTAAGCTCATCTACCTTGTTCACTATGCTTCTTGCATTAAAATATATGCATTTCAGAGAATGACCCTCACCTATATTCTCTTTTCTACCTTTTACCCTAATCTTCATCCTACCTTTGTTATCGTTATTATTCCTATCTAGCTGGCCATGCTCCCTTGACACTACTCTCACACTCTGTTCCCCACCACCCTGCCAAACTAGTTTAAACCTTCCACCACAGCTCCAGAAAATCTGCTTGCCAGCACATTGGTCTCCCTCCAGTTCAAGTGGAGTCCATCCCTTTTGTACAGGTCCGACCTTACCCAGAAGAGATCCCAATGATCCAGAAATCTTATCCCTTGCCCCCTGCACCATCTCTTTAGCCACGCATTCATCCTCCACATCCTCCTATTTCTACCCTCACTAGCACGTGGCACCAGCAGCAATCCAGAGATTACTACCTTAGGTCCTGTTTTTTAACTTCCTACCTAATTCCACATAATCCTGTTTCAGGACCTCATCCCCACTTCTAACTAAGTCATTGGTCCCCACATGGACCACAACTTCTGGCTGTTCTCCTTCCCCCTGCAGAATGCTATGAACTCGATCAGAGATATCCCTGACCCTGGCACCAGGGAGGCAACATACCAACCTGGATCCCCGATCTCGTCCCACAAACCTTCTATCTGTCCCTCTGACTAATGAGTCCCCAACTACAAGTATCCTGTTCTTATCCCTCCTTCCCTTCTGAACCCCAGGGGCAGCCCCTGTGCCAGAGACCTGACCCCCATGACTCATCCCCGTTAGGCTGTTTCCCCCAGCAGTATCCAATGCTGAATACATGTTGCTGAGTGGCACTTCCACAGGGGTACTCTGCACAGGCATCATTTTATAAATTTCTATCAGGTTACCCCCTCCATCTCCAGCTCTCCATATGAAATAACCTGATACTGTCCAACCTCTCTAAAGCTTCTAGTAGAATTCTGGTGAATCTCTTCTATGCTCTTTGCAAAGCCTCCACATCATGCCTGTAAAAAGACAAGCAGAATTGCATACAATTCACCAAATATGACTGAACTAAATTTTATACAGCTGCAACTTGACTTCCCAACTTTTACACTCAGTGTCCTAATTGGTCAAGGCAAACACCCTGTATGTTTTCTTTATCACCCCATTGACATGTGTTGCCACTTGCAGATAGCTTTGGATTTGCACCTTGAGATCTCTCTGTACAATAATTCTCGTGACAAGGAATGACAAAATAAGTGTTGAGATATTTTTGCTGGTTTCAAATGAGAAGACAAAATTTATTTAAAACTGGTGTATAGAAATGTTCTCACAGGGTGGTGAATCTCTGGAATTCTCTACCCCAGGCAGTAGGGGAGGCCAGACCATTAGAAGTATTCAAGATATTGTTTGATCATTTCTTTGAAGCATTGGGGAATTGAGTGCTATGAGAAAATGGCAAGGAGAGGGACTTCAGACTAACTCTGGGTTAGATCGGCCATGGTCACACTAAATGGTGGGTCAGCTGAGGGGCATTGTAGGTCACTTAATTCTGATTCTACTTTCCTGTGTTCTTTTGTTGTAGGAATCTATCTTCAGAAAGTTCAGGTAAGGGTGTCTGAAGACCACATGGGGAGTGGTTCTGCATCGGTTAGCATCTTTCTGTCCTCCTGGCCCAAGAAAGATGACTTAGGAACCATGGGCAGGCATTACCATAGCAATACTTCCAAATACAAATGGTTACTGGGTGCTATGGTAAGGAATATTCCCATTTAATCAGAACAAGCAATTAAATGGTGTGAAACGCACCCACTACTAGTTGAAGCACGCTGTGGAATGTGGAGTCAGCAAGTAGCTCAAGGTCCTGGACGTAAGTCAAGTAGTTTGAAGGTATTCAGGGAAATTTTCCCACATGTGCATAATGTCCCTTTAGGTGAACAGAAAATGAATCATACTAACTCCTTCTTCTCCAGGATAACCAAAAGATTTATGTTGCAAAGAAGTCCATTTTTTTTTTGGATAGGGGAGGAAGTGAGTCTTCAGCACACTGATGACATCATCTGGGGCAACCAATCTCAACCTTTGTTTTCAGTTTTTGGTCCCTTGAGGACACTGCTCAAAGTTTATGGGTCCCCTTCCCTGTGAAGCAGGCAAGTTTTGATTTTTTTCATACTTCTC
This sequence comes from Narcine bancroftii, assembly GCF_036971445.1. NCBI lineage: Eukaryota > Metazoa > Chordata > Chondrichthyes > Torpediniformes > Narcinidae > Narcine > Narcine bancroftii. The sequence goes on along the minus strand of NC_091471.1, from coordinate 180,780,231 downwards.
TCCTACATGTTACATAAAAAACATTTTAAAAGATTATGTTCCACGAGGTGGGAAGAAAACAATTTGTGGTGTCACCGGGGCAGCCGGCGGGTGTGGTGGAGTAGGGGTGGGGGGGGGTGTGAAAGGAAACCTAGGGCCCCAGTTGAGTAGGTCATTCATTCTACTAGGTAAATGATGGGTGCATCATAGAATTATAACATGACCGTCCCAGAAAATTCATGCTAGACCTTTGCAGAGTGATCCATTATGTCTGACTCCTGTGCTATTTGCTCATAACTCTTTGTTATTTTTTTCAAATGCCGAAACAATTTCCTTTGGAAGAACTGATTAACTCAGTTTTCACTAGACGTAGAAAGTGAATTCTAGACTTTCATCACTTTCTGCATTAAATAAAGCATCTCCTCACATCCTATCACTCCCTCCCCGCAACGTATCATTTGCCCATCACTTCAAATCAAAATCACTGAGGAGTTATCTACTTTAAATTTATGGAAATAAGTGCTTCTTATCGACTCTTCATACTCCCAGGCTCAGATTTGTAGGAGCACTTTTAACATTGATAGGCAATTTTCTTGCTTGCTGAAGCAGCACTCTGCAAGACAAGTCTGTAAACCAATTAGGGAGCAAAAAATATCCCACCAACATGGTATCGACTGCAAGCAATTAACATTATCAGTCTACGTTAATTCAAATGGAATGCTTAATTGCTTTCACAAAATGTCACTAACCAAATGTTCATGTATCACCTGTAGTTTTGCCAGACATTTTCTGTAAATTTTGTATCCTATTCTACAAAGCTGGTGGAATAGATTTTTTTTTATTGTATTAACTGAACACAGCAAAATCCTTGGTATCCGGAATTCAAGCAACTGGCAGCCTCAAGCAACTGGCAAAAAAAAAGAAAATAAATAAAAATTAAAAAAAGAATAAAATAATAGGTACTGAAGAAAGGTTTGATTTTCTTTGTGAAGGCAGGGAATCCTTCAAATACAGCTTCTTCCTGCAGGCAGAGACAAGTTTTGTGGGATGGGTGTTTCTTTTAAGAAGTGTCTTGGGGTCTCACAGCAAAGGAGTGGAGCAACAGGTCCACCAGAGCTCAGCAGTGAGCAGACAGGTTGCCGGGGGTATAACTGGGGCACACAGGTGAATTTTCTGCAAGAATGCTGACAAGTTGAGACTGCATGAGAGAACAAAAAAAAAGTCTTCTTTGCCTTTTCTTGTTTGCATCATTTATATTAGGCTTCCCTATGATTCAACCCGTGCGCCCAGACTTTACAGTGAAGGGACAAATCATTACATTGAAGCAATTTCAGCCAGCGGATTTGCTCAACCTCAGCCAATGAAAAGGAGTGGTGAACAGAAACTAGAACTCCATCAGGGCCTATATTGACAAGGACACGACTGGCATGGAAAATGTATAATACATGGTTTACATATTACACTGCTTAAGGAGAATGCAGCTTACTTAAACAACAACCAGGCTCTGAAGATGGTAAGTACAATATAGTATTTTTGCCTTTTGTCTTTTAATCTGTTTATTTTTAATGCAGGTGTATTAGTTAGGCTTTGTAAGAGTAAGTCTCAAGCAATCGGAAAATACAGTTATCCGGAATCTACCAGCCCCCATAGATGGCAGATTATCTGGTGTTTTACTGTATAAAGCTTTTAGTTATTTTTCTCAGTGGCTTGTGACAACAACAGGAACAGAGATTACCCATGACCACCACAATAGTTGCAACTTTTTCATAATGTTACATTGCAAGATGCTGTGCAGGCATTAAGTCAAAAACTAAGCTGGGCCAGAGAAACATTGAGAAGGTGATAACCACTTGACCAACGAGGTTGGTTTAAAGTCTATCTTATGGGAAAAGAAGAAGAGAGATTTTGGAAATAAAAATGTAGTAAGACTTGCATTTAAATAGAGACTTTCATGGCCTTAATTTTTTTTTCCTGAGTTCTTGGCAGCCAGTGATGTGGAGTCACTGCCGAAGGTATTACCAGAACTCAGACCCTAGCTAGCTGAAGGAGGAGTCATGAGTGGAAGAGCAAACGATGCAGGGTAAACATGACAGTCATATCATGTGAGCAATGGTTCAATAATCCTCTTGGAATAACATTGAGCTACTCTGGATATTTAAAGAATATTCCCAGACTGAGGCAGATGTCATCAATAAATTACTCTACCTTTCTTATTGCTAAATTTGCAAGTCTGTTAAACACTTGGGAATGTTTTGTTGTTATAAAGTTAAATTCAAACAGATTTACTTGGCAGAATCTATTATGTTTTTTTTTACATCAGCCACTGCATTCTAGGAAATTATTGCCAATTTCCCAGAGCACAGTCTGTGTAAAAAGATCAGAACAGGAATAAGGGACTGATTCCCATTCTGACATTTTACCTCCTCGACCCCTAGATATTTTTATGGATGGCCTGCAGTCTGAACTGAGCTGCAGGTGATCTGTGAATAATTGGCTAACGAATAGGACATCGATGCAGTGGTGCTGTACGTCACACGTATGTTATACGTCACGGTCAACCTGGGCATAGTGGTATTACACATCCTGCCTCTTTACATACCTTACTTCCAGTATTCTGTCTAAAATCACAGACAGACACGGATATTTGAAGTTTTGGTCATTCCTGTGTTAACAGCCACTGCCGGGAGGTAGGGGAACGCAAAATCACGTAAGGCCTATGTAAAAAACATATCTACTAACAAATAGTTGCATGCAGAATCTCATTTCAGAGTAATGTCTCGTCTACAGTCAGCCACTGATTTTCATATTTGAAGTTTTAATTCACAATTAGACACACTTCATGTTGGTTGAAGAAGACAATAAATCAGGTTATAAGATGCCAAATTTCCTGGAAAAATACTGAATCTTAATGGATTTTGAAATAAGTAGCATGTTATAGTGTGTGGGATCTTCTGATATTTATTCAATGATTAAATGTATTAATCTTTAATGAATTAGAGAAAAATATGTTTTTCCCTCTGCTAAAGGTAAGGACAAAATAATTATTGCAAATTACATCTTACCAAACTGATCAGAATTCATGTGTCATAGTTAATCAAAGCATTAAAAATAACAAAGAGGAACATAACACTTCAGACAGCAAATGCAGAAATTAAATTTAGGATCAACATTTCTGTCAATTTCTGTCAGATCTGAAATTATAATCCCTCTTTTCTCTCACCATCTCAGCCTGTTGCTTTATTTCAGAATTCTCTGCTTTTATTTCAGGTTTTTAACTTGAAAAATCATAAATGTTTTGTTTTCATAGAAGTATTCTTTAACCAAAATAATTTACAGAATCACAGGACAGCTTGAATGACACAAATATTTCTTTAAGCTAACAATTGAATTACAGAATCAACAGCTATTAGATCTGCCATTCCCACTCATGAAAGGAAGGGAAGGGGTTTGTTGAATCCTACTAGAGTTTTCTGGAAAAACAAAGGGAGGGAAGACATTGGATAAACTTCCTGATTTTCGTTTTCCTGCTCCATGTAAACTGAATTAAAGTCACATGACTTCAGATCACACACAGAGAGACAATAAAACCATCTACAAATTTGCGATGCCACAGTAGTGGGTTGTATAAAGGAAGAGATGAGGATGCAGATTGAAAACTTGGCCTATAACAACCTTGAACTCAATGTCCCCAAAACTAAGGAGCTGATCATTGACTTCAGGAAAGGAAAGCCAGAGGTGAATGATTCAGTGATCATTGGGGGGGGGGGGGGGGGGGGGGGGGGGGGGTGGGATCAGAGGTGGAGAATGTGACCAAAATTAAGTTTTTGGGAGTTACCATCTTAGAGGATCTTTCCTGGATCCAACACACTCATGGCATCATGAAGAAAACATGTCAGCAACTCTACTTCCTCAGGAGTTTGCGGAGGTTTGGTATGACATCAGAAACCCCACTAAACATCTACAGAGGTATGGTGGAAAGTGTGCTGACTGGCTGCATCACGGTCTGGTATGGGAATACCAATACCCCTGACCGTTAAGCCCTCCGAAAGGCAGTGGACACAGCCCAGGACATCACAGGCAAAACCCTCCCCTCTATTGAGTACATCTGCAGGGAACGCTGCTGTAGGAGGGCAGCAGCGGGAATCATCAAAGACCCTCACCACCCAGAACACGCTCTGTTCTCGCTGCTGCCATCAGGAAAGAGGTACAGGTGACACAAGACTCGTACCACCAGGTGCTACCCCTCCACCATTGGACTCCTCAATGACAAATTCAATCAGAGACTCATTTAAGGACTCTTACTTGTGCACTTTATTGATCTCTTTTGTTTTCTCTGTATTGCACAGTCAGTTTGTTTACATTTGTTATCTGTTTACACTATTGTTTGTTTACATGTTTTACACTGTGTACAATTTATTTTTTTGCACTACGAATTAGTGGTAATTCTGCCACACCTGCAGGGAAAAAAAGGAATCTCAGGGTTGTATGTGATGTCATAAATGTACTCTGACAATACATCTGAAATCTGGTAAGTGTCTGCTCATTACAGCCTGTAACAGTGCAGTATATTTCTGGTGAACCTAATGGACTTAATACAGTAAAAACACAATGCTGGAGAAATTCAGAAGATCAAACAGTGTAATTTATATAGCATATATAAAGATACATAACCAAATCTTCAGGTTTGAGTCTTTCATCAAGGACTTCATACTTATTTCACATTGATGATCCAACATTGACTCAATATTACATAAAGAGAAATTACGGTGTTATTGAAGTAACCATTCTGGAGTGAAACACAAAAGTCTTCAGACACTGTGATTGTTGTGAAAATACAGAAATTCTGAAGAAACTCAGCAGGTCTCCCAGTGTCCATTGGAGGTAAAATTATATCCATTAGCATTTCAGGCCTCAGCCTTTCTTCAAGACATGAGTAAAAAGCAGGCAGGTTGGATGAATTCAAAGGCTGAAGAGCTTTAAAGGTTTAAATTGACCTGCTGAGTTCCTTCAGCATTTCTGTTTCTTCTGCAGACTTTCATATTTTGCTCCATTCAGTTGCTCCACTGTGGATTCTCTTCTATGGATGCCTACCCTGAAGAAGATTTCCTCCTCTCTGCGCAGGGAGTTCTGTTCTTCCTCTGCACTCCTTGCTGCTCTCAATCTCTGTGACCATGTACCAGTATTCACCCAGACTGTCATATAATTTCTGGTTATTTCTATTCACCACCATCCGGTGCCACACGGTTTTCAGTTCTGGTTCCAGCCCTCCCAGTTTCACTGCAAGGACTTCTGCTTTCTTCACCTTTCATTGTGTCCTATGGAACACCCTTGTCTCCATGTGCAGATACCAGCAGACCCCTACTCTCTCACTACCACAGCTCTGAACCTCACTCGCCATGGCCTGACACTGACCTCTCCTTCATTTCATCCTCTACCAGATCCACACCTTCGACCATCAGTTCTACACTCACCTGGTGTCCATCAAGGATCAGGTCGTCTCCCTAGAGGCTGTGATTCTGTGACCTCTGAATCAAGTCCACCTCAGCCCTGGCGGGCTACAGGAATGAGTCTCTGACATGAGTCTCCACCTCAGCCTCCCATCAGCTCCTTAAAATGAGCCAGCTTTCAACAGTGTATTTTGGACAACCCCTTGCATCATTGAGACCAGTAAATTTCACATTCAGAAGGCATTTAATACCAGTATGATCATCTTTTAACAACACTTGGTGTTGGTGTGTGTGTGCATGTGTGTGTGTCCCTGGGAACAGCCCATGCAGCGCAGAGTGTTATGTGTTCAGGATGACCTTCATCAGAGGCTATTATATCTCTTCCTGGGCAAGCCCCCATTTCAGCAATAGACGGATGATGGTCTCATCTGCACTGCTGCCACCTGAAGGTCGGAGTTTGGAGGTGACTAGGAGCCTTGCCTCGAATAAATAGTTCGACAGGGAGGATTTTTCTCACCACTACCTAGAGAAGTCTTGGTATTTTCTAAAAATTCTGGCTATAAAACTTTCTCCAAATCAAAGTCTTTTGGCAGAATGTTTTATAGCCAGAACTTTCAGAGTGCTTGAAAACCATCCATTCAATCCACCATCCCCTTTGTCAACAGTTCCCTGACTGATTGGTTTAAGATGCACAAAACTAACCATGAGAGTCTGCATGCAGCTATTTGTGTAGCACTGTGCAGCCAAAGGGAATATTATAAGACAATATGACTCACAGACTTCTTCACAGATGGAGACTCAGCACATAGTACCACTGTGATCTTGCTTCTCCTGGCTTTACTCACAGCTTCATGCAGCCACAGGTGGAGATGGCTTTTGGGATGAGGGCCTCTTCGGGTACATTTTCCTCCATTATTCCGGAGTTTTGAACATCATATCTTTGTAGGCTAAATCCTGCTTTGATCTCCATGTTACACAGAAAATGGTGATGGAGCAAGGTGAGAATGATACAAATCACGTATGTACAGCCACACAGAGGGCACCTTAGGCACGATGGCCAGGTTCTCTACTGTAAAGCAAAGCAAAGGAAAGGTTGCTTCAACCTGGCCATGCACTCTGCCAGTCCTTGGTGAACTGGATCACCTTCCCAAAAACCCTCAGGTAATTGGACCTGATGGTGAAGGGGACAAAGTATTGATCCAACCAATTACCAGAGAAATCTTATTTTTACTGAGATTAACTCTGGCTTAAAAGCCCGGTTTAAACTGGTTCCTGATGCTCATAAATAAATTGAATAACAGTGGATCTAAGCAAAAGGGGGCAGAATTATTTGAGGTTAAACAGTGTGTGGAGATCGTTGGCATAAAGCCGCACACCCTACCTTATAAATTCGACAAAGTGCGCAAAGCGACTCACCAAGAAAAGAGGACAACTTTGTTAACTCTAGATTTTATCAGGATGATTTTTTTATTTCTTACACATTGATTTGAACTGAGCTTCTGATGTCTGCATAGAACAGAGCAGTTATATTCTATTGTGGATATCCTCCGTGTTTGGAGTAAAGGTCCAACTACTTTAAAGTAGACATGCAGCATTGTAACAGGCCAATTCGGCTCCAAGAGCCCATGCCGCCCAAATTACACCCCATTAACCTGCACCCCAGTACATTTTTAAAGGGTGGGAGGAAATTGGATCCCCCAGAGACAACCCATGCAGACATGGGGAAAATATACAGACAGAGTGGGCTTCAAACCCAGGTCCAGTCCCAGTCGCTGGCACTGTAAAGGCATTGTGCTAACCGCTGAGCCAACAGTGTCACCCTGATACTTATTTTTGCAATATTTTGTAAAAGGGCTTCTCCAGGTTGAAGCTGACCTAACCAGCATCTACACTATTTTACCATGCGTAGATAATTGCATCTCTAACAAGTGAAGACTGTCAGAAATCTTCCTGTGTCGTATGATGCTGGTCTGAATCAGGTGGGTCAGCAGCTCCAGGGTAAAGTCACTATCTTATTATCCTGTGAACTTGTTCTCCCAAATACTTTTACTCTTTTCCAGCACCATTATAGTGTTTAATTACTGCAAAATGTATCGTTTCACACTTAGACTTGTTGAAGTTATGTTATAACACATCCTGCTTCCTATCTTTCCAGGATCTCTTTGCAGTTTCCTTTGTTCTTCGATTCATCAATATTTCAATATTCTTTATCAGAAGCTCTTGGCTCTGCTATATGTGGAGCAGGAGGAGCACAGCAGTGCAGCCATTGATTGGGTGGTTTGGGAAGAGGCACACTTCTTCCCTTATTTACTCTGGGATTCAGTCTACGACTGATGCATCGATCATTTTCAATATTATCCAATATTCTCTTTCTTCCCAGTCGAGGGATCAAGGATTTCTGTATATTTGGTGAGATATAACACTGGAGATGGCAGGGTGGCACAGTCAGACGATCTGTGCCGTATGGTGCCAGAGAGCTGGCTTCATTCCCAATCTTGTTTACCCTGTGGCTTTATGTGGTTTCCTCCCACATTCCAAACACGTGCAGCTTGGGACATTAATTGCCATTATAAATTGCCTCTGTTGAGTAGGGAGTCCAAGAAAAGTTGATGCGAATACAGGTATAATGGGATTAGTGTAGTGTATGTGCTGGTCAATGCTGAGCCCAATGAATCATGGAAACTGTTTCCATGCTTTATGACTCTATAATCTTTTTCTACTCCTTGGTTCACCTTCCCAAGTGATCAAGATCCTATTGTTAACTTAGATATCTTCCTTCACTGTTAATTCTATCACTAATGTTGGTGTCATCAGGATGAATTCATGCCTATCATACTGTATCTGCTCACCCTCTAACCCATCGCTCATGCTTTATGAGAGTTTTCTGATGCATCTTGATATTCCCATGTCTGTACAGCTGTTTTTATTTCCCTTGAAGGAGATACTAATAAAAGAATACCTTCCATTTGCCACTAATTAGTTCCTGGCTCTCATGGTAATTCTCTTCAAATCAATCCTAGTGATATATTTTGATGGGCACTGCAGGCTTGTGGACACTTTGCAGATTTTCCTGATTTGGAGTGGTCAGGCTGTCAGTAAGATGTTGATTGAGGAGTGTTGGTTATGAGGGGTCTTCCAGAGCATTAACATTGATTTCCTTGCAGCAGCGTTTCAATGCCACCATTACTGGGGTGAGACTGGTGGAGATTAAGAGATGGTCAACCTAATGAATAATTGAACCAACGATGGGCTCGCACCTGGATGATAGTTTAATCTAACAGATGTCTATTGCCTGTAATCGGGGTTTTATCATGAGTCCTTGTGCTTGTCTCTTTGACAAAATGGACAGTTGGCAGTGCTTGTCGGACTCTGGCTTTACCTTACTCTTAATTTAGTCTATGTGTAGTCTGAGTCCAGCGTGTTCTTTGAATGAAGTGATAGGAGAAGGTATTCGGTTCAACAGTCAATTTATTACACAGCACAAGAATAAAACTTAACAGAGCTCTGGGTCACTCATTAGTTCATAGGTCACCTGCACAGTGAGCTACTCCCCAAGACTGACCCCTATTGTCCAGTTGGTTCAGTTTATATAGGTCAACCTTATCATATAGAACAAAAGTTGGCTTCCTTTGCTAGATTTCATTATCATACAGAACAAAAGTTGTCTTCCTTTGCTGGATCTTTTTGCATAAGGGTTATCACAAGTCATCTCCTGTTTTGCAGATATCTGGGGTGTAGCACTCCCATCTTAATCCTCCAGGCCAGACTATCCTGTTGTGTTGATCAGAAATTAATTCATCCCCAGATATTTCTAATCACCATTCTGTTCTTGTCTGGCCAATTTCTGCTGTTCTCTTTAACACCTCCTCCTGCCTTAATCTTCCTCCTAGACTGGTTTTCCATTCCCTTTGTTTCTTACAGGCCATTCTTTGTTCTGATCTGGCCTGTGTCTCCTGTGCTACTCACCACCTCCTTTAGTTTGAGCATTCCTCCTAAATCGTTTTATGCATTTCCTCTCCCTGTATTTTGGAGAGACAATTTTGCTCAGCCAACTTTGCTCCATGCTGTGATTGCCACTTAATCACATTCCTTTTTCCCTGAACCATGCAGTAAATATACACTTATTAATTAATCATTTATTTCATACTGTTTTAACCCCTAGATTCCAACATGCTCCAAAAGAGAGAATGATCCTGTTGGGCTTAGCTTTCCTGAGTCATTCCTTTCCAATCTCACCTTGCCAAGGGCTCATTCAGAAGCAGAATACAAGTCCTCCAGAGTTAGGATTCGGATGCATGTACTGAATATTTGTGTGTTGGTTAGAATGAACCAGGGGATTATAAGATGTTCAGATCCCCTATATTGAAACATATTGAGAAGTCATATTTGCTCATTCTTGATGAAAAAATTCAGCCTTCCCTGCCCCTCCCTCCCTCTTCCTCTTCCCCCCCCACTTTTTTTTTATTCAGACACCTGCCTGTTTTTAGCTCATACCTTGATGAAGGACTAATTTACAAAATGTTGGTTATCTTTAACTTCCTATGGATGCTGCATGACCTGCTGAGTTTCTGCAGCACGTTTGTGTATTGCACTTGATCTTAGCATCTGCAGATTTTCTTGTTCAAATTCAATTTGTTTGTCCTTCCAGAAGAGGTTCACCTACTCATGAAGCAGATTCTAAAATTCAAATATCCTTTGTAGATCCTGGGGAAGCCAGCAGGTGGTAGCAGTGTGTGAGGTTGAGGTTCACTGTCAATTATCCTCTTCTACTGCAAGACTCAAAACCTTGATTTAATTTTTTTTAAATTTAGACATATAGCGTGATGACAGACCATTTCAGCCCACAGTCCGACCCCCCCTCCCCACCCATTTACATCCCATTAACCTACATTCCCTGTATGTTGTTTTGAATGGCGGGAGGAAACCGGAGTCCCCGGAAAAACACATGCAGACATGGGGAGAACATACAAGCTCCTTACAGATAGCACAAGATTTTAACGCCCATTGGGTCCTAATTGCTGGAGGTGTAAAGCCATTGTGCTAATGACTACGCCCACCATGCCACCAAATGAAGCAGGAAGTTTGTATGTTATTTCTGAATATAATTTGTGGTAATTACATGATGATTTATTTTGCCTTATCTTAAATAAATGTCTTGGAAATATCGTAAACTGGTTAGGAATGCAATTGCTTATCATTTGATTTAATGAATGGAACGTTTGGGGCAACCTTTAGTAGAAGGAGCATAGCTGGAATTTTAATTGCCATCATGTAAGATAGCTGGCTAATGTGATTCAGGGTGTGGATGCCTTTAAGAATTGTGATACATTAGCATAGGTTTCAAACTGAGCAGAGCTGGTTTTTGCTTGTGCAATAGTTGGCACAAGGTTAAGTATTCCCTCTGTCAGTTCTTTTGTTGAATAAAGCACTTTGTCAATTTAAATTGATGGGTATGCTCCTGTGTCTTAATGACTGAATGAGAAATAATGATCATGAGACAGAAAACTCTTTCCCAGGATGGAGTCTGTGAGTAAATGGTGACTAAATTGCATTCCTCAGAAACTGGACACTGCGAACCCAATGCATAATTAACCCATGTCCTTTGATTAATACTTACTGCTTTGCCAACTCATGATAGAGAGTTTAACACCCAGTCAGAATTAGCTGCTCTTTACTCTACCTTATCTTCAGCCAGAGTCCCAATGTGATGAGAGCAAAGCCAATTCAAGCTTTGCTGAACTGCTTCAAGGCAGACCCGATGCATCCCATAAAACAAAGGTGGTGCCCCCTCTTAAGGGGAGGTGTTGTATGTCTGGAGCAGTCATCCAGTCTCCTTAATCTAGCCTGATTGTCACTTCTTCAAACAATTCCAAAAGGTTTGTCAACCAAGATTTTCCCTTAAAGAAAAAAATGCTGGCTTCGGCCAATCTTGTCCTGTGCCTTTAAGTACTCTGTAATATCATCCTTGATAATTAACTCCAACATCTTCCCAACCACCGATGTCAGGCTAATTGGTTTATAATTTCCTTTTTGCTGCTTCCCCCTCCCTTCTTGAATAGTGGGGTGACATTGGTGATTTTCGTGACCTTCAGGATGATGCCAGAATCTATTTGTCATGATGGAGTGCTAGTGATAATCCTTCCAACAAGAGGGAGCTGGAGACAAATTGTTGGAGCTGGAAGTAGATTCAAAATGGATGCCTCCACGAGATTGTGAGTATTTTAACTAATAAAATATAGTTATTATAAAAGAACCCAAGTTTCACATGGGTTAAAAGAGAAAGGGTAAAGGTTTAAGGGAACACAAGGGGGAACATCTTCACACAGAGTGATGGGAGTGTGGAATGAGCTTCCAGCTGAAGTGGTAAATGTGGATTAAATTTTAACATTTAATAATTTGGACAGGTACATGGAAGGGAGTCATATGGAGGGCTATGGGCAGTGTACAGGTCAGTGGGAATATGATAAAATGGTTTGGACAGACTAGAGAGGCTGAGGTGGCCTATTTCCCTGCTGTAATTGTTCTATAGTTCTATGGTTATTTATTATAATAAAATAAACACCACATTGTATTAGGAGAGGAAGAAAGTGTGGAGAGTGGGAATCAGTCGATAGCAGCAGAAAACATGAAGAGTGTAAAGGCTCCTAACGCTATAAATTGGACTGGAAATGTCAACCACAAGTGGAGTTATTTCAACAATGATTCATGCTGTACCTGTAAGCCATTGGTCTTGATAGCAAACCTGATGCAAGAAAGATTGCGATGCTACTTACCGTGGGCAGGACCTCAAGCACTAGATATTTTCAACACATTTGTTTTGCCAAGGTGCTGACAAGAAGAAGTTCAACAAGGTTATCGAGATGTTTGATGAACACTGTTCACCAAAGAAAAATGAAACGTTTGAAAGGTACATGTTTCACTCATGCATGGAGCTGCAGGGAGAGAAACTTAATTAACTGACTTGAAATTAAAAGCAAGAACATGCAATTTCAGACCACTGCAAGATTCAATGATCCATGATCAAATTGTGTTTGGAATTATTGATAAGAAAGTGAGAGAGAGGTTGCTCCGAGAGACAGAGCTTACCTTAGCTGGAGCTGTTAAGATATGCCGCACCAGTGAATTAGCTCTGCAGCACATGAAAAAATTTGGTGAAAATGCAAAAGCTAGTGAAAATGAAAGCATGGTCATAGCCACAGGGCCTCTACACATACATAAACAAAAACAAGATAAAAAAAATATACTACTGTCGGCTCCTTTAACAGGCTGTATAAAGCCTGTTCGGAGCTGTTGGTAGCAAGACTGGGCGGTTGGAACTTAGGGGGAGTGCTGTGTTTCCACTCCCCAAGTCCACACCAGCAGAAACTCTGTCAATGCCACCATTTTAAAAAGTAACATAATGTGCCATGAGGAAAAAAAATATGTGAAATGCTCAATAAATATTCACAGTTATAATTAATGCAAAAAAAAAAAAAAAAACAAGATAAAGAAAACAACAAAAAGGTGGAGAGACATTCAATTGTAAACAATGTTGTACTTTACATGCACTGAAACAATACCCAGCCTATGGAAAATCTGTAATAAGTGCAAAAGGCAGAATCATTATGCAAAGCAATGTTTTTCCAAAGGGAAACAAAACAGAAGTGAAAGCATGCAGACAATACGCAATATTGAAAAGATTGCTCACAGTGATGCACTATTTGTGGGCACGGTAGTGCAGAAAGATTATAAACCAACAGTCACTGAACAGCCAAGCGTGAACAGTGTTGAGCAGGTAAAGTGGACAGTATTAGTGCATACAAATGGAACAAATATTCCTTTCAAGCTAGACATGGGGCAAAGGTCAATTTGATCTGTGAGCACAACATCAGGGCAATGAAGAAAAGGCTGTCCATCCATGCAAATTCTGTACAACTCAAAGCCTACAATGGACAGAGCATTGAAAAGGAGTGTGCTGAGTGAGAATCAGTTGATAGCAGCAGAAAACATGGGGAGTGTAAAGTAACCCTGACACTGTAAATTGGTCTGTAAATGTCAACCATGAATGAAAGTTGTGAGAGTTAAAGATAAAGAGCACCACCTGAGGTTCACAGTAGTCCCAGATAAGTATGAATCATTGTTTGGCGATAAAACATGTGAAAAAGGATGCATGAGGGCTACCTTGGAATGGAAAAATGTGAGAGGAGGGCTAAACTGCTATTTATTGGCCGAATAAATGGAACCATGGCAGAAAGTTGGGACTGATCTGTTCCACATGAATGGAAATAATGACTTGCTGGTTATATCTATCAAACTATCTGAGATTGCACTGCTTCCGGACATATTGTCTAATGAACTATGCTACAGCTGTAGAGAATTCCAGAACTTTGCACAAGAGTGTGATTTCCAACATGTAACTTCAAGTCCTCTGCATCTACAGCCAAACAATAAAACAAAGAAAGTTCACACAGTTAAACAGTTATTCAAGAAAGCACAAGACAGAAGGCCCTTTCAAATTGCCATGTAAAATGGGGTTAACCAGGAAATTTCCTTGGTTGACCACCCAGGTACATGGCTATTTGAAGGGGTCCTACTGGGTCAACCCAGTAAAAACCCAACCAGGTCCAAGACCTACTTCAGAGGTGATTAGGGGACCCAGTAAAACATACCCGGGCATCCTGCACCAGTGATTTGAAAGGGAAATTGGCCAACCTGGTTACTCTGGTGATGTCAGCACTTGTGTACATGTGTCACAGGGAAAATCCCTGGCTGAAGTGCCACTGCCACAAACGGGGATGTGTGGGGCTGCAAGGTGCCAGTGCCGTGAACGGAGGGAGTGGTTTCTGCCATAACGGGGGGAGGACCGCAATGTGCCATTGCCACGAATGCTGCTTCAGTTTACAGCGATGGCTCAATGCAGGAGTGCTGTCTTCCTTACCCATAATCCCCCACACCACTGGAACCACTCTGACACTGATGGGTGGGGTGTTTAGGAGAACTTTAAAACTGAAAGGAAACTGATGATGTGATGCATCATTCACCACATTGTCGCAAGGAAGAGATCCCCTTTAAATCACTATCTGACTGCAACTTGAAAGGTGCATTCTGTATCAATGACCAGTAATTGCACCTGGGTCCCAGGAGGGTTATCTGGGTGCTGCAATTTGAAGGCACTTAGTGGCTCAGATCCATATATAGCTCTATTGAGTTACAGAACTTCACTACTGGAACATGGCATGTCACCTGCTGAAATTCTGAAGGGATGTAAACTATGCACCATGCTCCCCTACTCTGCAGTCCCAAACAAGAGCAAGGATGACGAAGATGTTGAATGGGAACAAAAGTGTCTGCAATGGAGACAAAAAGCAAACTATGACCTCAGCAAGAGGTTTAGGGGCCACTGGCACAACATGACACAGTGAGACTCAGAGTCTCCAACACTTGGGACAAGAAAGTCACTGTTCTGGAGGAAGTAAATCCAAGATCCTACACTGTTGGAACAGAGGATGGTCAAATACCAAGGAGGAATCGAAAGAGCCTGCTGAAAACCCAAGAGACACCGCAGAAACAGACAAATGCAGAGATCCAGCCTGCACAGCAACAGAGAAAACACAACCAGTAGTGGACCAGCAGAGCTGACACAAGTATCTGTATTAAGAATGTCCATACACGTTATCAAAGCACCTGACAGACTAAATCTCTGAAAGAAAAAGGACTACACACTTAAAAGGTTTGTGCTGCTGCTGATGGTGTGTATCTTTGTGTTGAACTTCAAATTGAATTGAATACTATATTAGTGGGTCATGTTAGTTTAAACATCTCAAAGAAAGGGAGTGTCATGAAAGATTGTTAGTGATTATCCTGACCATTAGAGGGAGTTGGAGATGAGTTGTTGCAGCTAGGAATAGATTAAAAATGGATGTCTCCATGAGGTCATGAATATTTTAGCTAATATAGTTGTTATAAAAGAACCCAGGTTTCTTTAATACAATAAAAGAAACATCACACTATTGATTCCAGAAATGTTTCTACTATCTCTATCACAAATTATTTCAGAATCCATGGGTGCAATCCATCTGGTCTGCCAGACTTATCCATCCTTAGGCCATTCAACTTTCTGAGCACCTTCTCCCTTGAAATAGTAACTGCACTTACTTCCCTCCCCTGATACCTGACAACATCTGGCACACAACTAGATGTCTTCCATAGAGAAGACTGATATGAAATATTCATTTAGTTCCTTGTCTCCCATTATTATTTCTCCAGCATCATTTTGTAATGGTCCTATACCTACTCTCACCTCTTTTTTGCTCTTTTATACTTGAAGTAGCTTTTTGTACTGAAGAACTTAGCTTAAGTATTTAACTTAAACACATCTTTGATATTATTTGCTAGCTTAATTTAATACTTCATCTTTTCCCTCCCTATGATATTTTTTTAGTAACCTCAATGTTTTTATAAACTTCCCAAATCCTCTATCTTCCTATTAATTTGTGCTATCTTGTAAATAACTATATCACAATTACAGCACAGAAACAGACCAGTTTGGCCCTTCTAGTCCATGCTGAGCACCTTCTCCCTTCTAGTCCTGTTGACCCACACCCAGCTATAACCCTCCACACCTCTCTCGTCCATATACCTATCCAACTTTTCCTCAGATATTAAAATCACACCCACATTTACCACTTTGGCTGGAAGTTCAATCCACACTCCCACCACTCTCTGAGTGAAGAAATTCCCCCTCATGTTTCCCCTAAATTTTTCCCCTTTCAACCTCAATCCATGTCTTTTTATTTGAATCTCACCCACTCTCAATGGAAAAAAGCCTATCCATATTTACTCTATCTATCCCCCTCATAATTTTAAATACCTCTATTTAATCACCCCTCAATCTTCTATGCTCCAGGGAAAAAAGTCCCAGCCTGTTTAACCTTTCCCTGTAACTCAAACACTGAAACCCAAGTAACATTCCTGTAAATCTTCTCTGCACTCTTTCTATTTTGTTGATATCTTTCCTATAATTTGGCGACAAAACTGCACAAAGGATTCCTAATTTGGCCTTACCAATACCTTATTCAAATTCAATATGACATCCTATCTCCTGTACTCAATACTCTGATTTATGAAGGCCAACATGCCAAATGCTTTCTTCACCACCCTATCTACTAGACTCAACGAACTACTAGACTTCAGCGAATTATGTACCAGGATTCCTAAATCCCTTTTTCCTACTGAACTCCTCATTTATCTACGATTTAACATGTATGATCATAGATAAATCCTACCAAAATGTAGCACCTCACACTTATCAGTATTAAACTCCATCTGTCATCTTTCTGCCCACTCTTCTAACTGGCCTATATCCCACTGCAAGCTTTGGAAACCTTTCTCACTGTCCACACCACCATTAATCTAAGTATCATCTGCATATTTACTACCCAATCATCCAGATCATTAATATATGACAAACAACAATGGACCCAGTACCAATCCCTAAGGCCCTCCACTAGTCACCAGCCTCCAATTTGACAAACAGTTTTCCACCACTACTCTCTGGCATCTCCCATCCAACCATTGTTGAATCCATTTCACTACTTTAACATTAATACCTAATGATTAAACCTTCCTAACCAACTTCTTATGCAGAATCTTAACAAAGTCCATATAGACAACATCCACAGCCTTCTCCTCATAATATTCTTAGCAACCTCCTCAAAAAGTTCCATAAGACTTTTTAAATATGATCTGTCACACACAAAGCGATGTTGACTACTCCTAATCAGTCCCTGTCTATCCAAATAATTGTATATTCCATCTCTAAGAACACTCCATTAATTTGGCTCACAGGCCAATAATTACACATTTTACCTTTAGAACCTTTTTAAACAGTGGAACAACATGAGTTACCCCCCCCCCACCCCCCCCCCCCCCAATCCTCCAGCAACTCCTCTGTGGCTAATGACATTTAAAATATATATATCAGAGACCCCACTATTTCTACACTAACCTCCCTCAAGGTCCTATGGAATATCTTGAAAGGACCTGGAGATTTATCCACCTTGATTTCCTTTAAAATAGCAAGTTCTACCTCCTCATTAATCTCTATATAATCCATGACCTCACTACCAGATTTCCTTACATCACCTGGCTCAATATTCCTTTCCTAGTGAATACTAAAGAAATAAAATCATTTAAAATTTCCCCCATCTCTTCTGACTCCTCACATCGCCTACCCCTCTGATCCTCAAGGGGCCCAATTTTATCCATCACTATTCTTTTACTTTTAATGCACCTGTAGAAACCCTTTTGAATTTTTTTTTCCTGCCAAAGCAGCCTCATATCCCTTTTTAGCCTTTGTAATTTCTTTATGACTTTTTTTGCGCTCTTTATATTCTGCAAGTACCTCATCTATTCCCTGCTGTCCATACCTATTCTACAAATCCCTCTTCCATCAAACCAAATTCCCAATATTTCTTGAAAACCAAGGCTCCCTATATTTTCTAACCTTTCCTTTAATCTTCACAGGGACAGACCATCTCCGTATTCTCAAAATTTCCCTTTGAATATCCTCCATTTATCTGTTACATCCTTCTCAGAAAATAAATTATCCCATGTGATAGTACAGATTCTATCACCAATGTGTATATGTACAGATTGTAGTGTAAGATGACTGTGATTGGTTGACAGTGTAGCCACACCTACTGGCAAGTCTTAAAGGATTGCTCCTAGCCAGACCAGGTCATTCTGAACTGGTCGACCTACTTGTGATATGCTCCAGTCTTTTAGTTAATAAAAGCCTTGGTTTGGATCAACAAGTCTTTGGTTCTTTCGACATGCGCTACATCCCAATCCACACCTTCTTTCGCAACTCAAAATTAGCTGTGTTCCAATCAAAAATCTCAACCTCAGGTCCAGCCCTATCCTTCTCCATAATTAACCTAAAACTAATAGTGTTATGATCAAAAGACCCAAAGTATTCCCCATCTTCTGTCACCTGACCTATCTTGTTCCCTAATAGGAGATCCATTACTGACTCCTCTCTAGTTGGTTCTGTGAATTGATTTAGAAAACTTTCCTGTACACATTTGACAAATTCCAACCCATCCAGCCCTTTTGCAGTAAAGCCTGTTTTTGGATTTGACTGCTCTTGTCAGCTACATTTGCAACTTTTTTCCATTTGAATATTTCCTTTCTTTTGGTGTGTATTTATCCTCATTTCTTGCAGAAACACAATCCATTGCTGCTCTACTGTGTTCCCTACCAGTGCCCCCTTCCAATCTACTTTGGCTAATTCCACTCTCATGCCATGCTCCACTGAAATACCATGCTAATAAGAGCTAAGAATCACATCAACCTAATGACCAACCTCCCACAGGTTTTAGCAATGACCCTTCAGATTTCTATTGACCTTCCAGACATCCTTACAAACCTGAAAATGTCAAACTTAACTCTGCCAGCTGAGAAAGAATAAAGAGAAATTAAAGGGTATCACAGGCTAATTATTTTGACAGTGTTAAAAAGAAAAGAGCTAGAATCTATTAATAGCCATGTGGTTACAGGACACAAAGAATATGTGTGGCAACATCAAAATAGAATTATGAAAGGAAAATGTGTTTGAACTTTAGGGAAATATATTAAGGTTTAGAACCTGAAATCAAATAATTCCCTTGAGGAATATAGAGCGTGCAGGAAAGAACTTAAACAAGAAATTAGATGGGTTCATGAGGATCACCAAGTTCTATTAGAGACAATCCAAAGGAACAAGAGGGTTGGTTGAGAGTGAGAGGAAATGGGTACAGTCATCAATGAGTACTTTGCATCAGTATTCCTGAAGGAAAAATATATGGATGATGCTAAGATTAGAGAGGGGTACAGTAATATTGCATGTTCGGATTAATAAAGAAGTGGTGTTGGGTGTTTCGGAAAACCTCATCCCCTGGTCCTGATGGGATCCATTCCAGGTTACTGAGGAAAGTAAGAGAGGAGATTACTGCGACCTTGGCAGAGGTATTAGTGTTCACTTCAGATGCAGCAGAGGTGCCAGAGAACTGCAAATAAGTCAATGTGGCATAAAAAGAGCACCTGGGATAAACCAGGGAATTCTAGGGCAATGATCCTTGCATTAACAGTGGAGAAATATTTGGAGCAGATTCTTGTGCACAGGATTTACTTGCATTTGGAATAGCATGGACTTATTATGTATAGTCAGCATGGTTTTGCACTGGGGATGTCCTGTCTCACAAATTTGACTTTTTGATAAAATGAAAAAAGATGATTAATGAGGGTCGGGCAATGGATCTTACCTTCATGGACTTTTAGTCTAGAAGATTAAGTTACATGAAACCTAGTGTGATTTGGTGAGTTGGATATGAGGTTGTTGGGGTTATAGGTAACAGCGAGAAATGGTGGAAAGATATAATTCTGAGAGTAGGTCTGTGACTAGTGATGTTCCACAAGGATCAGTGCTGTCTGTTATTTGCAATCCATATTAATGATTTGAATGAAAATGTAGTTGATCCAATTAGTAAGTTTGTAGATGACATGAACATTGGTGAAGTTGAGAACAGCAAAGTAAGTTATCAAAAATGTGGAAGAATGTAGATCAGTTGGAAATTTGGGCAGAGGTTTAATCCATACTGATGTGAACATTGCATTTTGGGAGATAAAATAGCAGGGCACTTAGGAACATTCAAGTACAGAGGAATCTTAGGGTATCTCCATAGCTGGATGAAAGTGGCAACATAAGTGGATAGAGTGATAAAGAAGGCACAATGCATGCTTTCTTTTTAAAATCTAAATTGAATTTAGACATACAGCATGGTAACAGGCCCTTCTAGTCAACAAGCTCATGCACCCAATTAACCTACACTCCCAGTACGTTTTGAACAGTGGGAAGAAACCAGAGCCCCCGGCGAAAATCCACACAGACACGGGGAGAAAGTACAAACTCCTTACAGTCACTGCGGGATTCAAACCCCAGTTTCATTCACAGCTGCTGCAACAGCATTGCGCTAACTGCTATGTTAACTGTGCTGCCCCAAACTTTCCTTCATGTTAAAATTTGGGACTCATGTTGTAGCTGTATTAAATTTTCATAAGAAAAATTGGAATATTGCATATAATTGTAGTCACCACTCTATAGGAAACTTGTGGTGGCTTTGGAGAGGGTGCACAAGAGGTTCATCAGAATGTTGCCAAGATTGGAGCGTATTTACCACAATGATAATCCCATGCACCTAAGTAAAATATACCTATGCACTGAAATTCTTTCTAGCTACAAACAACATGGAAAGAGATAATAAACATACAAGATAGTGAGATAATAAATATTCACAGTTACAGTAGTAGATGAATAAAAAGTGTAAATTTAATAGTGCAAGACAGCTCTTTTAGTGGTGCTGGAATAGTATATGATTAAAGCAGTAAGGGGAAGCTGAAGAGACTGATAACCATGAGATAGAAACTTCAAACTTCTGTACCTTCTCCCGAAAGCAGCAGCAAGAAGAGGTTGGACACACTTGGATTATTTTCTTTGGAGCACAGGAGGCTGAGGTGCAAACTAATAGAAATTAATTAATAATAAAGTGGGTAGATGGTCAGGGTCTTTTACTACAGGCAAGTAACTGTAGTCTATTTTAAGAGCTCTCATGTCAATTACTAGAAAATCCAATTGTTCACTGTGGTACATTTAATATTTCCTCTGGATGATGTACAAAAAAAAAGTTATTCAGCATAGTTTCAAGGAAGTGGAAAAAATAAATTGGATTAGAGCTGAGGAGCAGACACTGTAAAAATCAAGAAACCCGAAGAATATTAGCACAGATGAAGACAAGACGATTTGGTTTTGTCTCTGATAAGCACAACTTGGCAATCTTGTATATAGTCCAGCAGGAAACAACAGCAGTTATATTCTGCTGCACCATAAATTCATTGTTGAAATTAGGGAAAGTGCCAATCAATTATTTGTAGTTTTGTAAATTCAGGATTACCAGTCATGCTTTCACAATGACTTTTTTATCAAAATATTAATAATTCATGGGAGATGTGGACAAATGCAATCTCATGAAACTTTGTTTCCCTCCCCCATTTTAATGGTCTCTCCCTCGATCCGTATCTCCCCCCTTCTTGTCCCATACCATACCACCTCCCCAGCTTCTTTCCCTCTTCATAAACACAATGTTATCCCCTTCCCTTGAGTCTTGAAGGAGTGTACTGACCTGAAACATTGATGAACCAATTCTACCCGTGGATGCTTTCTGACCTATTAAGTTCCTCCAGCAATTCTTGATCTCCTCAATTCCAGCATCTTCACTCTTGGTGTATCTTTTAGAAAATATGTGTTGCCCTTTATCAACGGACAATTTCAAAAATGTTAATTAATTTCACTAACTAGCCATTTGTATATATTGGCATATGCTTACTGAGATTACTGTTTTTTAAAATATTTTATTTAAATCAACATATATAAGATCATAATAACAAACAATTATAAATCACCATATTACAATGTTAACAAATATATGCTAAAAATATATTGAAAAAACTAGAAATTAAAAACTAGTGATTACAATAAGAAAATCAAAAACTTTTTCTGATCTTTTCAGAATCAGAATTAATTGTCATGAATCAAAGATTTTTCTTGTTCTGGGTGCTGGCACTTTGTAGTGCGAATAAAAACTCTGAAGACTGGAGTTAGAACAAATGCTTTTATCAGCTTATAACTATGGGTAGGGTCTCACAGCAGTCTTTGGAAGGGTTCTGGATTTAGGCGGGAAACCAGGGTTATATGTGAGCAGATGGGGGCATAGCCAGGAGATGGAGCCAGTCATCAGCACAGCACACTACCAGTGAATCCAAGTTCACTGCATTCACCCCTTCCTGTAGAATGAAGACAGATCCCCTGAGGCCCTGACTAGGTGGTGGCAAGAATGAGCTCTGTAGGCAATGGATCCTCTGCTCCAGTGGGTGCCAGGTCCCTGATGGAGGCGGTGTATTCCCTGCCATCTGGGTACTGCACATAGGCATACATGGGTTTGGCATGGAGCAGTTTCACCCTTTCCACCAGGGGGTCAGTCTTGCTTCTCCTCACATGCTTCTTGAGAAGCACTGGGCAGAAGTGGTGAGCCAGGTTTGGAGTGTAGTCCCAATGCCGACCTTTCAAAATTGAATAGGAGCTTGTGAGGAGTAGTGTTGGTCATAGTACATAGTAGTGACTGGATGGAATGGAGTGCTATAGGAAAGACTTCCTGCCATCGTGAGTCTGGAAGGCCTTTTGATTTCAGGGCCAGTTTGACAACTTTCCAGACCATGGCATTCTCCTTTTCAACCTCCCCATTCCCCCAGGGGTTGTAGCTAATAGTCTTGCTAGATGCAATGCCCCTTGCCAGCAGGTACTGACACAGTTTGTTGCACATGAAGGCTGAGACCCAGTCGTTATGAATATAGCCGTGATACCCAAACAGGGTGAAAACAGGGTGAAAATAGAGTCTAGGGCCTTCATAATGGATGAGGCGGATATGTCTGTGCACGGGATGGCAAATGGGAAGCAGGAGTACTCATCAATGACTGAGAGAAAGTAAATGTTCCCATTCGTGGAAGGGAGAAGACAATTAAAATTGATGCTGAGCCATTTGAAGAACCTGGATGATTTAATCAGGTGTGTTTTCGTGGGCTGAAAAAAGTGTGGCTTGCATTTAGCACTGATCTGACATGACCTGGTCATTTCCCTGATGTCTTCCAAGGAGTAGGCCAGATTGCACACCTTGACAAAATGAGCCATGTGGGTGACCCCTGGATGACAGCGCCCATTATGCAGAGACCACAGTTGGCCGATGTGTGCAGAGGCACAGCTTCTTCTGGATAAAGCATCTGGAGAGTCAATAAGGGATCCTGGCTGATAGGCAATGTCATAATTGTAGGTAGAGAGCTCGATCCTCCACCTGGCAATCTTGACATTCTTGACTTTGCCCCTCTTGACATTATTAAACATGAATGCGACTGAGCGCTGGTGAGTGAGGACGTAAATTTGCTAACAGCCAGGTAGTATCTCCAGTGCCTCAAGGCTTCTACAATGGCTTGAGCCTCCTTTTCCACTGATGGGTTCCGGAGCTCTTGGCCTTGTAATGTACGAGAAAAAAAATGCATCTAGCCTGCCAACCTGGTTGATGGTAGTGAGCAGGGCTATGTCTGAAGCATCACTTTCCACTTGGAAAGGTACATTTTCATCCACCGTGTACATGACGGCTTTTGCAATGTGATTCTGGAGGTAGTTAAAACCCGTTTGAACTTCAGCCGAGAGAGGGAAATTAGTGGCTTTTAAAAGAGGGCAAACCCTATCAGCATATTGAGGGATCCACTGGGTGTAATATGAGAAAACCCTCAGGTATCCCCTCAAATCCTTTGTGGTCCTGGGGATGGGGAGCTCTAACATGGGGCACATCTTATCGGGGTTGAGGCCAATTAGACAAGGATAGACAAGGATAGCCAGATGTTTAGTCCTGAAAATGCACTTGTTAGAGTTACAAGTGAGGATCAGGGTTTTTGCTGCATAGAGGAAGCTCTGGAGGTGTCATGGTCTTCCAAGGAGTGGCCACAGATGATGACCTTATCGAGATAGGGGAAGATGGCCTTCAACCCATACTCATCTACCTTTCTGTCCATCTACCTCTGGAAGATAGAAACCTCATTAGTAATACCGAAAGGGATCGTCCAGAATTGATAGATGACAGTTAGCCTCAAATACTGTATATGGACGGTCCTCGAAATGGATTGGGAGCTGGTGATAGGCAGCTTTCAGGTCGATGGTCTGTTATGAGCCCAAAGGACCCCAAAACCAAGCAGCAATAGACATTCAGCAAGACAAGTGGCTTTCAAAACAAAAGTTATTTTTAATCAACTTCAAACATGAAAATAGAATCAAATTTTAACTTAACTCTATTCATATATTATACTCTATACTAAACCAAATTACCCCCTTCTAATTCTGTGCACGTGTATGCAATGTGGGTGTAAATTCAAGAAAAGTTCTTTGGTTCACAGTTCAGTCTCACTTCTCCTTATTCCAAGTTCTCTGGTTGCAGGCAATCACCATATTGTGCACAGAATTTAACATGTATAAAGTTTATCAGGCTTGAAAGGTATATGTTTACCACTCAGGAAGGTTCTTGTAGAGAGATATTTGTTGCTCCAGGATTTCCACAACTGAGGTACCACCACTAGTCACCTTAGGGTCTCGCTGATGAAACTTGCCCCATCAGGGTCTTCTAGATGGTAACCTCTTCAAGCTACCACAGAGTTCCATTCCTTCCTCTATTTCAAGAGAAACATCAGACAGATAGCATTTCCAGCCATTCACTGCTCTGGAACTTGCTTTCATCAGTTTCAAGCAGTTTTCCCTGGATTGCACTTTTCACTTACTTGTCAGTGTCCCACAAACTGATTGACTTACTGACTGAGCTGTTAACTCAACTATCTCTCCTTTCCAACTGAAACTCCAAAGAGAGCATGTGACTCATGTCTTGCAACCCTCCCACCTTCTCCAGCAAACAACAGGAGTTCTTTCTTCTTCTCAAGTTGTTATCTTAGGTAAACAATCCAGAATTGACCTTTCTGTGAGCACTTTGCAAAGGGTACTGATAGACAGCATGACTCCAGCAAGACAATAGTCCTGCAATGTGAATTTTTCAGTCTTTCAAATAAGATCTGTTTTAAAATGTGTGTATGTATGTGACCTACTCTATATCATAAATTCTCCCCAAATATTAATATTGTTACAGGTTGAATAAACCCAATACTGTGCAATATCATTCACCATGTCCAAAATTTGAGGGAGGGTGTATGTGTCCAGAAGTGTGTACCGATTAATAGTTTGGCTATAGTCAATTACAAGCCTGGACTTTTTTTCCACTTTTATCACTACCACTTGCGCTCTCCATGGGCTGGTACTAGGTTTGATGATACCTTCGTCGAGCAGACGTTGTGTCTCAGACTTTATGAAATCTCATCTTCTGTGCTGTACCTCCTGTTCTTGATAACAATGGGTTTGCAGTCTGAGGACAGGTTTGGGAAGAGAGGTGGGGGGGGGTCAATATTCAGTGTGGAGAGGCTACATGTGGGTTCTGATTTTAGGGGCCCTCTGTTTTGAACCTTTACAGGGGGGACGGGACCAGAATACTTCAAGTTCATGCTTTTAAGGGGACATAGGAACTCCAGACCTAACAACATTGGAGCACACAATTCATCAGGTACATACAAGCATATCTTACAAAATTTCCCCCCTTCAAACAACAGATGTACTATACCAATGTTGTTGCATATGCGAAAATGCGAATGAGATTCAAGGAATATGCGATAATTGGAAGGATACATCTTGAGGTTGTACTCTTGCACCGTCTGTGAGTCTATGAAGCTTTTCCTCACTGCTACTGCCACCATCCGTCGGCTTGTAGCACAGCAAGTAGGTTTGGATGAATTCGGGGCAGACATCTTGGGACTGGAATCGGATCCAGGAATGGTGCAGGCTTCCCCTCATGGCTTCCCCTCATGTGCCAAACTCTCACCCAATGCCCTTTCTTGCCACAGCTGGAACACACTGAGTCTTTAGCCGGGCAACGAGATCAGGGATGCTGGCTCTTGGCGCAGAAAAACTATTCCCTAGTACGGGAGTGCTCCCTAGTATGGGAAGTGGCAGCCATTAGGGCTGGGGTAGTAGGAGCAGTCAGGCCTTGGATGGGGGTCACCTGAGTGAGTGATTTCGCTGGCTTCGAGGTCATCGTACACGAGCTTGGCCTTTACCAATGATTTGGCCAGCTTAATGTGTATGGCCAGGCCCTTTTACCCAACTCAAGTAGTCACTGCCTCATGTAGCTCGAGCGGACCCCCACAACTAGTGCTCCGGATCTGTTCTGCACGAACGCGGTCCATTGCCGTTTCGTACCTGCATGTTTTGGCAAGCATCCACAGATCCAGCAAGTAGTCATCGACGGTCTCTCCTGGACATTGGCAACGTGGGGCTAGTCAGTGCCTCGCTAGGACCTCGTTTTGCAATTTCAGGTGCCGAGCCTTCAAAGCCTTGATGGCAGCATCGTATGAAGAGCAGTCCTTGATGACTGCATACCATTTTGTTTCTACCCTGGAAACCTGTATGGACCTCCTGAGTTCTTCGATGAGGAAGATGTCTCTGGTTGTGTTCAGGTAGGCCTGGAAGCAGTTGAGCAAGTACATGAACACCTCAGCCACATCGGGGGACAGAGGGTCTATCAGCAGTATACCTGGCTTAGTCGCGCTTCCATCATTTAGAGAATAAGCTAATAAAATTGTAGCGTGAACAAAAGCTCTCGTGACTGGAGGGAGAACAAATGCTTTTATCAGCTTATAACTATGGGTAGGATCTCACAGTAGTCTTCGGAAGGGTTCTGGGTTTAGGGAGGAAACCAGGGTTATATGTGAGCAGATGGGGGTAGAGCCGGGAGGTGGAGCCAGCCATCAGCACCACACCCTACCAGTAAATCCCAGCTCACTGCACACTTCCATACCAGACAGTGATGAAACCATCCAGAATGCTCTCCATGGTACACATGTAGATATTTCTTTTGGAAAACAGAAATTTTGTACTCAAATTATGTATTAATGAAACCTTTCTCATGAGGTAAAATACATTTCATCTAAAAATCTCACCAAATTAGTATAAAATCTTTGAAGTGACACTTAGCTAGAAAGTTGGAGCCATTATTTGCACAAAATGGAAAGTACGATTAAAGGTCGAGTTTTGGTGAATAATTATCTCTCGATCCTGAGAAAAGTTTTCAAAGCAGTTTATTTAACTTCTAATGACAACTGCTCAACATAAGGAAGTGGAACTTCCAGAAGGTGAATTTTGTTTATTGAGACAGCTTCCAGGTACAGACCATCCGGGGGGGTTACAAACTGGAGGCACAGGAGGCTGAAAATGCTGGGATCTGGAGCAGGGAACAATGAGATGGAGGAACCCAGCAGGGCGAGCAACATGGAATAAAAGAATGGTCAATGTTTTGGGCCGAATCATTAGATTCCAGACCCCAAAAATCTACATTTCTTTTTTCCTCCACGGATGCAGCTCTCCCTACTGAGTTCCTCCAGTGGATTACAGAAAGGTGCTGGGGAAACAGCAGCTCCTGCAGCATCCATGGAAAGAAACATGCAACCCCTCAGATGTGCCAAGAATGAGGCAGTCAATGGAATAAGAAGGTGGGGGAGGGGAAGCGAAAGGGGCACAGGATTATGGGTCGGTGGGTGGGTGGGAGGGCGAAAAAGAGAAAGGAGCTGAGAGGTGATGGGCAGAGGGCTGAGAACGCTCTCCGATAGTTCAAAGCACAAAAAGGGGCTGATAAGCTAGAGGAAGGGGGGTCAGAGCACTTTTGCTCTGTCTGCTGCAACAGCAAGGACTTCCCAGTAGTCAGCCACTTGAATGCCACATCCTATTGCTGCACTGATGTGTCTGTCCATGGCTTCATCTACAGTCAGTTTGATGAACAACAACATATTCTGTTTCAGTAGACTCAACTGTACATGAATAGGTCTATTCCTTTAAATGGCAGAACTTGTTCCTCCCATCTCTCTCTGACTGTCTGTCTGTCTCTCTCTATTATATAAATTCATGGAGTCACACATCATGGACACAGTCCTTTATGCCCAACTTGTCCACCCCAATCAGTATGTCCCACCCACGCTACTCCCTCCTGCTTGCGCTTGGTCCATATCCCTCTTAACCTGTCCTATCCACGAATCCGCCCATTTTTATTAAAACTTTGCAATAATACCTGCCTCAGCTACTTTCTCTGGCAGCCCATTTCATACACTGTCAGTGTAAAAAAGATTTACCCCTTAGTTTCCTTTTAAATCTCTTTCCTCCCCCCCCCCCCCTTCACCTTAATCCTATGTCCTCTGCTTACCAATCCCCTTAGTCTAGGCAAAAGACTCTGAATTCACCCAGTCTATGCATCTCAGAATTGTGTACACCTCAATGAGATCACCCCCATCCTCCTGCACACTGAAGAATAAATGTTTTGCCTGCTCAGCCTCTCTTTGTATTTCAAGCCCCCCGTGATCGAGCATCATCTTCTCCTCTTACAGTCTCATGTGGTTTTGATACCATTCATTGCATTTTAGTGAAGGCAATGGTTACCATGCCGTGTGATTGTTGGTTATTTTTAAGGGCAGCACAAATAACGTAGCAGTGGGTTCCTCTAGTAGATTAATGAATTAACTATTACAGCACCAGTGTCCTGGGTTTGAATCAGGTATGGAGTTTGTACATTCTCCCCGTGACCACATGGGTTTCCTCAGGTGCTCCAATTTCCCTCTCCCACCCCCACTCCAAGAGGAGGAAGGAAGTACACATTAGATATAGCGAGCAGGTAGCAGGGAGGGCTCATGGGGAGTATATGGTAGCCAGGAAGGAGCTTAAGAAAGCACTTAGGAGAGCTTGAATGGGGCATGAGAAGGTCTTTCCATGTAGGATTAAGGAGAACCCCATGGCTTTCTATGCGCATGTGAAGAACAGAAAGATGTCAAGAATGAATGTCAGGCCGCTAAAGGATAAAAGAGGAATTGTGTCTGTAGGCAGAGGAGATTGGGGAGGTCCTAAATGAATACTTTGCTTCAGTATTCACAAGAGAAATGGTCCTTGATCAGGGTGAGGTCAGTATGGACTGTATAATGTTGAGATTAAAGTATAGGAAGTGTTGGATCTTATTAAAAGCATTAAGATTCATAAGTCCCCGAAGCTGGACATGATATATCCAAGGTTTTTCTGGAATTGAGGAAAGAGATAGTTGGGCATGATCTTTGAGTCCCCTTTGGCCACAGGAGAGGTGCCAGAGGATTGGAGAATGGCAACTGTGGTTCCCTTGTTTAAAAAAGGTAATAGAGAGAATCCTGGGAATTATAGACCAGAGAGTCTCACATCAGTATTGTGAAAACTACTGGAGAGGATTCTTAAGGATAGGATCTATAGGCATGGCTTTGTGAAGAGAAGGTTGTGCCTCACAAGCCTAATGGAGTTTTTTGAGGAGATAGCAAAAGTAATTGATGAGGGTAGGGTGGTAGATGTGGTCTATATCAAATTTAGCAAGGAATTTGACAAGGTCCTCCATGAAAGACTCTTTCAGAAAGTCATGAGGCATGGGGTCCATAGAACATTGGCTGTGGGGATAAAAAATTGGCTTGCATGTAGAAAGCAGAGAGTAGTAATGGATGGAGAGTATTCTTCCTGGTGGACAGTGATTCATGGAGTTTTGCAGGGATCTGTTCTGGTAGCCCTTCTCTTTGTGATGTTTATAAATGATGGATGAGTCAGTAAGTTTGCGGATGATACAGAGGTCGGAGGAGTTGAGGATAGTGCTGAATGTTGTCATAGGTTACAGGATGCAGAGTTGGGCAGGAAAGTGGCAGATGGATTTCAATCAGGATACGTGTGAGGTGATGTTTTTGGAAGGACAAACAAGAAGGCTGAGTACAGGATTGATTGTTGCGTATTTAAGAGAATGGATGAACAGAGGGACCTTGGGGTTCAAATCCATATTTCTCTCAAGTTTGCCGCACAGGACAATTGGATAGTTAAGAAGCCATATGGGATGCTGAGCTTTATTAATAGGGGGATTTAGTTCAAGAGTCGAGAGGTCATGCTGCCACTCTATAAATCTCTGGTGAGACCACACTTTGAGTATTGTTTTCAGTTCTGGTCACCTCATTATAGGAAGGATGTGGAAGCTATGGAGAGGGTGCAGAGGAGATTTACCAGGATGTTGCCTGGATTGGGAAATAAGTCTTATGAGGCAAGGTTAGCAGAACTGGGACTTTTCTCTTTGGAAGAAAGGAGACTTAATAGAGGTCTACAAGATTCTGAGAGACATAGGCAGGGTTGACAGCTAGTGCCCTTTTCCCACGGCAGGAAGAGAAAACACCAGAGGACAAGTGAAGGACAGAAAGTTTAAGGGAGACATCAGAGGTAAGTTTTTTTTAACAGGTTTGTGGGTGCCTTGAATGTCTCGTTGTGGGTGGTGATGGAGTCTAAGACATTAAGGCCATTTAAGGAACTCTTAGACATGGATGGAAAAGAAATAGAGGGTTATGAGGCAGGGAGGATATAGTGCATTTTTTGGAAGGAATATTTGGGTCCCCATATCATTGGGGGCCAAAGGGCCTCTACTTGCTGTAATGTTCTGTGTTCTAATGGTAAATGGATCGGGAATGGTATTGTTATTCCATGAATGATCACACTGCATTTTGAATAGATGAATATTTATACATTCATGACGATTAGTAATGAAAACTTAAATGATTAAATAGCAAACTTAATCTTGCAGCCAATCGAAAAATAACTTTTTTTTCCATTGGAATTTTTTTTAATGTTCATAAATGTTGAAGTATTTGATTATTTTACATTTCCTCATACCTTGCATATACATTAAGGCAATAAACTTGCTGATTACGACATGACACAAATGCTCATTAGTATGCTCATCTGCCTGTCATGGTTTGTCACACCATAGAAACATAAAACAAAAGCTATTTTATTGATAAATCTAAATGACTAGTTTAATGACCAGTTTTCACAATGCACAGACATATGTTGACATCTTTCCCAATCAAGGAGACGAAATGGCAAATAAATAAAACTTTGCTGTCACATCACATAATTCAATGAACTAGTTGACATCAAATTCTGCAAATGCAAAAAAAATATTTTTCTGTAAATGGGATCAGAGTGCAAAAACACTTGTCTCTTAGCCAGGCTTTATGATCATTTAGGCGTGAGGAAAATGAACCTTCTACTCATATTCAGATCATAATTTAAGTGTTCAGATGCTTAAAGTACTAATTAATTGAGTGTGGTAAGATGGAGGTTACATTTTTATCTCTGGAGACATCTTTATCTCTGTATGGTGACAGATATTAGCACTGGAAAAATCTTCAGTGTATCATATTTGTTTGTAATTGAGTTAGGTAATAGATATTTCTAGATATTAGCAGAGAAATCCATCCCTCAGTTTGTAGCATTAAATGTGCTGACTATTTTCTTGTTCATTCTATAGCTACACTTTTTATATCTCTGGTGTCTTTGATGTAGAAAAATAGCCCAAAGTGGTTTACAAGACTGTCATCAAACTAATTGGTGGAGAGATTATACTCTGGGCTGAACAGAGAGCCAAAAATAGATGAGCGTAAAGATTTCATATGACAGCAGAGCTGGAGAAGATTACAGAGATAGGGAATGGTAATGTGGTTCGAAGGTTCTGAAAATGATGATAAGAATGTTAAATCTGAGCCACTGCTGGAACAACCCCCACTGCAGGTGGTGTTATTGGTAAGGCTGGACTTTAGTATCCAGCTCTCTATTATTGTGAGAAGGTAACAAGCATCCATGTGGGACAATTATATCCATTCAGTGAATGTGGTCTTTCAAATACACTGCAGAAAAGTATAGAATGATTCGGCATTGGAGTCTGTGATAAAACAATTAAAATTAATATACCTGGAACAAAATGTGGGGCTGTTAGATTTAATGCCCATTAATCAAAAAGATAGCAGGTCTTGAGTTTTGATTGACTTTATAAAGAACAGATTTGGTATTTAGGACAATAGAAACCTGGTCAAATGGAACACATTCCTTTCATGTTATTGAATTACTGTATATTTTGATGTATGTTGAGTCGTGAAACCACAAAAAACTAAAAAATGGGGGTTGACTTATAGACTGGATATACTTTTGAGACCTTAAGTTCAGCTCAAAATCCAATCCACACTGATCCGGCGTACAAGTTGACCCTGAAAAAAACCAAAAAAAAACCTGACTGCAACAGCTTTTCATTGAGATATTTATTAAAAGCAACAACACGATTAGAACCCTTCAAGTTTATTTCTGTGGTCTGAAAACAACAACACATTTAGAGCCCTTCAAAATCATTCTCGCTATCATCGTCTGAGGCAAAGATGGCGACAAGCATATCCATCCTCTTACTGTTTAAACAGTCTGTATCCGATGAGACACTCTCATCTTCGTCGTCAGTGTCCCATAACATCTTCCGTGCCATCACTTGTACAAGAGATATTGCTCTTTTTGAATGATTTTATCACAATTTCTACTTTAACTTTGTCCCATGCCTTGAGCATGAAATTACACAACATTGCCTTTTGTAAATGACTTCTCTGCACTCGACATCCATGTATTCTATTCCTCGTGCATATGGACTTGAATGGCTTGTTCAAGCAGACATCGAGAGGTTGTAATTTAGACGTCAAACCACCTAGGATAACTGCCATGTAAGTATTATGTAGTGTTAATCTACTTTCAGTGTTCTCAGTTAAGTGGCTACGAAACATATTCCAAACCAACAAATTCTATTCTTTGTGTAAACACCTGGCTGCCTGTTCCACACATTGTCTATCCATAGTTTTACACTATTTTCATCTATCCATCCTTTTCCATGAAAATGTACAAAAATACCTGCAAGGAATTTCATTTTTGGTCTAATTTTGCATTTGAAGCTCACCATGGATCTTAACTTTGTCCCGTTGGCTGTGCACGATAACACCATGGTAAACCTGGTCCTTTTGTTCCCTGAATTCTGGTTTGCACAATTTTAACACCTTTCCATTCCACTGTTCTATTGTCTATCATGACGAAATTAATGGAGGTTTCATCCATGTTTCTGATATTTGCCAATGCAAACTGGTGTTTCTGCCAGTTACATACAATAAACTGGTGAAAAGATCAAGATCTTTTGGTAGTTTCTGCGCAATTTTTGTTTTTTGCTGTAATACCAGATTTTTCCTGTTCATGAAACAGTTGCACCAGCCTACTGTCATCTCAAAGTCTTTACCGAGGTCTGGGTGTCTCTTTGCCCACAGCAGTACAAATGCTTTAATTTTATTTCTGGTGATTATGTTGCAATCCTACCTCTGTTTACACACCCATTCTGCAACGTGATTTTCCAATTCTGGCCAACAAGGGATTCCTTTTCTCAAAGAACATTACCTTTTTGATATTTTTCTTAAAAGTCTCTTCTTTCTTTCTCCAGTCTCTTACCAACTTCTCATATACATCGAATTTTCTTGCAGGAGTATAGTTGTTTGTTTTCTAGGCTATTTCTATCACATTCAGCTTAAAACTCACTTCAGATATTCATCACGAGTTGTGTTGTGTTGATGGACCCTCCAGCCAACACCCAGCAGATCAATCCACGTGATCTTTGGAAGTTAACGTATATGCTGGTCAACGGCCCATCTCAGGCATCCTGATCTTTGCGGGTCATCTGATACGCTGGCCATTGGGCCAAATCAGGCATCCTGTAAATTGGGGTCAACATATAAGCCAGATATACCATGAAACCATTAAAATGAGACTGAAATGGGGGGGGGGGGGTCAACTTATTTGCCGAAATATACGGTATTTAAATTTTGACGACTGGTATTTGAGCAAAATATTTAGTTCACTGAGCCTTAAAAGGTGCAAGAGTGAGCAACATTTGATATTAGATTTTGTAGTCCATTTTGTGGCATTAGATTTACTGGCCTGGTCACAGACTTGACATTATCATCACAGACAAGAGAATAATTGTTATTAATGCTGTAGCTATCGTACAACCGTAATCAAAGAAGGTAGCAAAGGATTCAATTACATGGAAGCAGCAAAAAGGAAACTTGTGGTTTGGCTCTATTATTTCCTAAGCACTAACACAAATTCCATTTACCCGCCCTGTTCCCATCTTGCTTTAATCCCTTTGTATCAAGATCTCTCTAATGTCCTATTAAATGTTAACATGGGGAATGCAATATTTGATCCATCCAAAACAGGTGGGAATGTTGCTTACCAATCGATAGCAGTACTTGTTAATTGCATTAGGCAGATCTTGGGTGTCGAGCCAACAGTTGAGATGCTTCTCTCCAATGCCAAGCCTACCTCTCATTCTCCAACTCTACAGATTTTTAACTGCTCGGCACATAAAAATTAAAAATTGGCCCCATGATCCAGCTTCAGTGTTACATTCCAGTGCCCCAAATGTTTCTACGTATATAAATAACTTTCTTCTGCTCTCTCCTGTAAATAACCCTATGTCTATCTGTCACTAATCATTATCCTTAAATCACTGGAAGCAATCTCCGGTTCTAGTTTCATGATTTTAAATGGCTCTTTCAATTACAACGTAATCTGTTTTTGAAAGGAAGACAAATCATGTACAGAAAGGCCAAGTAAATTTAAAGCCCAATAAAGTTTTTACATCAAACTGGCCAGAAGAAATAAATACTGTATAACTTTGAGCTTAAAACTGCAAAATAATTGTTGCATCCAGGATTTTCCACCATTGAGGACTGGGGCAAGTACTATTGTCCGCACAGACTTTCTGTATTAATACGGGAACTAATAAGAATAGAGCAAAATAAAAATCACATGATAGTTTATTTTTCATTTAATTATGCTATAGGAGGCCACTTAAACCCAATGAATCCTTGCCATCTCAAGTTTCCCCATCAATTTTCCTTGTTCTTCCCAAACTTGCATCAACTCAATACATATTCTATCACACCACAGCTGCAATTTGCAATGACTATTTAATGTGCCAAGCCCCACATCCTTGCGAAAGAAATGCAGGCAGTCATAGAAGAATGTGCAAACTCCACACAGACAATCACAGAGGTTACGACTGGACATAAGTCATTGGAACTCTGTGATAGCTGCTCTGGTAACTGCACTATTTGAAGCAGTTAGTGCTCAACTCACAGCAGTGGTCTATGTAAAAAAAAAGCATTATAGCATATGGTACACTCTGTTCTTTCACTAACATGCATATTTACCTCACTTTTCCCCTTAAAAAATTCATGCAAACTCTAAAGCCCTTTCACACTTGCATCCCAGTAAATTGGCTGTTCAGTTTTCTGGGATAGGCATGAGGGCTTGGCCTTTCACACTACTCCACTCCTAACTGGAACAATGAACACTTTCACACTTCCAAGGGTTCATCCCCAGTGTTTGGTCTGTTCTACCTTTAATAGGAAGTGCGTCCAATGCAATTGCCCGTTTCACACTTGCCTGATCTCAATGCAGATGCCGGGGATTGTACTAGGGGTCAAGGCCAGCAGTCCCCGGGGTGAGATGATGTCATCTGACACTGGCATTGAGCAGATTTTGCTTTCACACTTGCCACTTTAAAAGCGGATTGGCGTTCGATTCCTGGGATCACTGGCAAGTGTGAAAGGGACTTCACCTGATTTTAAAATTAACAAATTATTTACTGAGACCAATATTTCACCAAACATAAATTACCAATTTTGTTTGTTCTCTTGACTGCCCTTCTAGTCTAAAAAGTAAAGTTCTTTACAGTATCAATTCCACACAGCAGGAATTCCTACAAATCATTTTGGCACATTAGTTTCATGCATAACTAATCTACTCCCCACTATAAATTTTGCTTTAACTAGAAATGCTTTATGCAACACATTTTCTCTAAACATTAAGTCAAAAATTCATATTGACCATGCATCAGTTATAATTTCAGTAATTCAATCACATTTTCTGCTTTCATTCCTCTTACACATCCCCATGTTTGTGACCTCTACTCTTTCTCACCTGTGTAGTGAACCACTTTTTCTTCCTGCTGGCTGCATTGAAGTTAGAAAGACATTATGTCTGACCAAATACCAACCCCAGATCACTTTTGTCAAAGCTTATCTCTTGGCACAGTTTAACCTCAATTCAATGTGGCATGTTTAGTACAGCAGCTAGCGCGATGCTATTGCAGAGACTGTGACCAGTGTTCAAATCCAGTATTGTCTTTAAGGAGTTTGTATGTTCTCCCAATATGTTCTCTGGGTGCTCTGATTTCCTCCTACCCACCAAAACATATAGGCTTGAAGATTCATAGGGGTGTAATTGGGTGACATGAGTTTAAATGGCCAGAATCAGCTTCTCCCTTGCGGTAAATAATTAAAAAAAAATAGTATGATATAATTAATGGCACATTACAAATTATGAATTGCCTCTAGAGTGTGATATACTTCTCCCTCAAGGCATCCAGTTTAGTCTGAGTTTAAATTGGTCCAGTCAGTAAATATGTAATCAATGAACCCTTTCCTAAGCCTTACACAGTCTTGTCCACCACAGAGCATCATCAAACTTGATTGAAGTGACCACATGCAACCAGACTCAGGGTCGGAAGAGACAGTGAGTCAGTGCCTGGTGTCGGGTGAGAGGAGGAAGAGCCAAGAGACAGCATCAGAGGGTGAGTAGAATAAATAGCTGGACTTACTGATTTGGCTAGTCCAATCTATATGTAAATTCAAGCTGGGAGTCGAAGGAGGAGAAGCTCGGAGAGAGTGACGTGGAGGTAAGCAGTTAAATACAAGGGCTTACTGGGGCTTGGGCCTACTCAAATCGGGCTGGGAGTCTGAGGAGGCAGCAGCTGGAGTTTGAGCTGTGAGTCAGAGGAGTAGGAGCTTGGAGAGAGTGACTGGGTTAATTGGTCAAGGTTAATTGGTCAAGGGGCCAGTAAAAGGGGAGGGAGCGGCCAGTGAGGAGCGGCGCACTGAGTGAGTGGGGCACTGAAGGAGTGGGACTTCCAGCCTTTGGCTCAACATGCTTAGGCAAAAGCAGGCGAGGAGAAAGGTTAGTTGCATTATTTTAGCTCAGTCATGCCTATTGGGTTAGTGCTTTGTACTGGATGTCAGATGTGGGAACCATGGGTGAGTCCCACCCTCCCAAATAGCCAGATCTGCATCAGGTGCACCGAGATGCAGTTCCTTAAGGACTGAGTTGGGGAACTGGAGCTGCAACTTGAGGACCTACGGCTGGTAAGGGAGAGTGAGGAGTTGATAGATTCAACTTTCAGGGACATAGTTACCCCAAGACCAGATGTATCAGGTAAGTGGGTAACTGTCAGGGGAGGGAAGAAAAATACCAGGAAAATGGAGAGCACACCTGTGAATATCCCTCTCAGTAACAGGTATATTTTGTTGGATGCTGTTGAGGGAGATGAACTGACAGAAGCTGACAGCAGTGACCAGGTCGCTGGCACTGAGCCTGGCATGGTGGACCAAAAGGTAAAGAGGAATGCAGTGGTCATTGGGGACTCCATTGTCAGAAATACAGACAGGAGATTCTGTGAGCCAGATAGGTATGCCCGCATGGTGTGCTGCCTCCCTGGTGCCAGGGTGCGGGATACCTCAAATCGGGTCCAGGGTATTCTAAAAGGGGAAGGCGAACAGCCTGATGTCTTGGTACATATGGGTACCAATGACATAGATAAAAAGAAGGAGGAAGTACTGAAAAAGGATTACAGAGAGCTAGGACAGAAACTAAGAAATAGGACAGCCAGGGTGCTGATTTCTGGTTTGCTACCTGTGCCAAGTGCAACTGAGGACAAAAATGGAAGGTTAAGAAAAATTAATGTGTGGCTGAGGGGCTGGTGTAAAGGACAGGGTTTTGGCTTCTTGGATCATTGGGA
The DNA here is from genome assembly GCF_036971445.1 of Narcine bancroftii. Classification (NCBI taxonomy): domain Eukaryota; kingdom Metazoa; phylum Chordata; class Chondrichthyes; order Torpediniformes; family Narcinidae; genus Narcine; species Narcine bancroftii. Next base: position 180,742,349 of record NC_091471.1, on the reverse strand, counting down.
TCTCTTTTGGGGAATGCATGACCTCTACAAGAAGGATGGGTTCACCTAAACCCAAAAAGGGTCAATATATTGGCAGCTAGGTTTGGTACAGCCGTCGGGTGCGGTTTAAACTAATTTGGCAGGGGGGTGGGAACCTGTATGATAGGGAAAAGGACAGAAAAGATAAAACAGGAAAAGTTAGGTTAGGCAGCGAAAGTAAAAAAATCAGAAAGAGCAAGGAGGGTGAAAAAAGCAAACCTGAAGGCTTTATATCTTAATACAAGAAGCATTCGGAACAAGGTAGATGAATTAGCTGTGGAAATTGAGATAAACAAATATGATTTGATTGGGATTACAGAAACAATGGCTGCAGGGTGGGCAAGCCTGGGAACTTAACTTAAAGTATACGATATTTAGGAGGGATCGGCAAGAAAGAAAAGGGGGTGGGGTAGTATTGATGGTGAGAGAAGGGACCGACACGATTGACAGAAAGGATATCAACTCGGAAGATGTGGAATCTCTATGGGTAGAACTGAGGAATAGCAAGGGGCGGAAAACGTTAGTGGGGGTGGTATATAGGCCTCCAAATAGTAGTGTAGAGGTGAGGGAAGGCATTAAAAAAGAAATTAGAAAAGCGTGCAATAAGGGAACAGCTGTCATCATGGGAGACTTTAATTTGCATATAGATTGGACTAGCCAAATTAGTAAAAATACCGAGGAGGAGGAATTCCTTGAATGTTTACGGGACAGTTATCTAGGCCAATATGTCGAGGAACCAACTCGGGAGCAGGCCATTTTAGATTGGGTATTATGCAATGATAAGGGGCTAATCAACAATCTTGTTGTACGAGGCCCTTTGGGTAGGAGCGATCACAATATGATCAAATTCTCACTCGACAAGGAGAGTGATGAAATTAAAACCGAGAATAAGGTCCTGAATTTAAATAAAGGGAATTATGATGGTATGAGACAGGAGTTGAGTAAGATTGATTGGGTGGTGTTTATGGCGGAGTTGACTGTGAATAGACAATGGAAAGCATTCACAGATCTAATGGAGAAATTGCAAAAATCGTTTATACCGGTTTGGCATAAAAATAAACCAAAAAATGTGACTCAACCATGGATAACAAGGGAAATTAGAGACAGCATTAGGACCAAAGAGAGAGCATATCAATTGGCCAAAGAAAGTACCACAACCGAAGTCTGGGAGCAGTTCAAGATGCACCAAAGGAGGACAAAGGGATTAATCAAGAGAGTAAAAATAAATTACGAAAGTAAGCTTGCGGCAAATATAAAAACCGACTGCAAAAGCTTTTATAAATATGTCAAGAGGAAAAGATTGGTGAAATCCAGAGTAGGTCCCTTGCAGTCGGAATCAGGGGAATATATAATGGGGAATAAGGAAATGGCAGACCAATTAAATTCTTACTTTAGTTCTGTTTTTACAAGAGAGGATACAAATAACCTCCCAAGGATGTTGGGAAACATAGAGACTAATGCAAGGGAGGAACTGAAAGAAATCAGTATCTCTAAGGACATGGTCTTGGGGAAATTTATGGGATTGAAGGCAGATAAATCCCAAGGGCCTGATAATCTACAGCCTAGGGTACTTAAGCAAGTGGCCATTCAGACAGCAGATGCTTTAAGAATTATTTTCCAGAACTCGATAGACTCAGTATCAGTACCATGGATTGGAGGGTAGCTAATGTTACCCCATTATTTAAAAGGGGGGTAGAGAAAAAGCGGGGAATTATAGGCCGGTGAGCCTTACATCAGTAGTGGGCAAAATGATGGAATCCATTATTAAGGATGTAATAGCGGAGAAGGGATCGGACGGAGTCAACATGGATTTACAAAAGGTAAATTGTGCTTGACAAATCTATTGGAATTCTTTGAGATGGTGACAGTAAAATAGATGGGGGAGAGCCAGTGGATGTGGTGTACCTGGACTTCCAAAAGGCCTTCGATAAGGTCCCGCATAAACGACTGGCTTCCAAAATCAAGGCTCATGGGATTGGGGGCAAAGTATTGATGTGGATTGAGAACTGGCTGACAGGTAGAAGACAGAGAGTTGGGATAAATTGCTCGTTTTCTGAGTGGCAGGCGGTGACCAGTGGGGTGCCACAGGGATCTGTACTGGGACCCCAGCTGTTCACAATTTATATTAATGATCTAGATGAGGGGATTGGATGTAATATCTCCAAATTTGCAGATGACACTAAGCTAGGAGGGGTTGTGTGCACGGAAGAGGGGGTCAGGAAGCTCCAGTGTGATTTGGATAAATTGAGGGACTGGGCAGATACATGGCAAATGCACTACAATGTGGATAAATGTGAGGTTATCCACTTTGGTAATACAAACCGGAGGGCAGATTACTATTTTAATGGCAATAGATTAAGAGATGGGGAAGTGCAGAGACACCAGTCTCTGAAGGCGAGCATGCAGGTACAGCAGGCGGTTAAAAAGGCAAATGGTATGTTGGCCTTCATATCAAGAGGGTTTGAGTATAGGAACAAGGATACCTTACTGCAGTTGTACAGGGCCTTGGTGAGACCCCACCTGGAGTATTGTGTGCAGTTTTGGTCACCTTATCTAAGGAAGGATGTTCTTGCAATGGAGGGAGTGCAGAGGCGATTCACCAGGCTGATACCTGGAATGGCAGGAATGACTTATGAGGAAAGATTGCGCAAATTGGGATTGTACTCGCTGGAGTTTAGAAGATTGAGAGGGGATCTCATAGAGACCTATAAAATTCTGGCAGGACTGGACAGAATGGATGCAGATGGGATGTTTCCAATGATGGGAAAATCCAGAACCCGGGGCCATGGTTTAAGGATAATCGGCAAACCATTTAGAACCGAGATGAGGAGGAATTTCTTGACCCAGAGGGTGGTGAATCTGTGGAATTCATTGCCACAGAGGGCAGTAGAGGCAGGTTCATTAAATATATTTAAAAGGGAATTAGATCTATTTCTTCAGTATAAGGGTATTAAAGGTTACGGAGAGAAGGCGGGGACAGGGTACTGAACTTTAAGATCAGCCATGATCTCATTGAATGGCGGAGCAGGCTCGAAGGGTCGAATGACCTACTCCTGCTCCTATCTTCTATGTTTCTATGTTTCTATATCATAAAGGACTCCTACCATCCTGGTTACAATCTCTTCATGCTGATCCTTTACGAAGAAGGTCCAGTATTGTTAAGTTCAAGAACATTTCTTCCAAATGGTTGGCAGACTTTGAATCCACCATTATTTCTTGAACTGTAAAGAACACCATGACCACATAAAGATCTGTCTATACTACCGCACTATTTCATTTGCACAACTTTATTTCCTTGCTCAATTTGTAATTGTGAATATTGATTATCTGTCTGTCTTATATGTTGATTATCTCTTTCCATCCCAAAGTAACTTACTGTATGCTATGGCTGTTTTTAAACAAAACTTGCCTGTTATTTTACAGCACCACATTATCATTTTATCATTGATCATTAACACTGTGCTACAGTGTTTGCTTTACTTGGCTGCCCAGAGTAAACAGGTGACCTCTTCACGCTGGCAAACATTGGAGTAGTTAACAATGCAAACTATTGCAATCATTCACCCAGCATCAATGGTTCCTTTCCTGGGAAGGTTTCACATTTAGCTGCTTAGCTCACTTTTTGTACCAGGCTTTCTATTCTCCCTTGGTGTGCTATCAACAAACTGCACCCACAATTATTTCACTGTGTCATTAGTTGTGTCTTGATCACCAATCTTGTCTCTCATTTAGAGAGTCATTAGCCTTCACTGCATTCAGATCTTGAGCTTTGCCATCTCCCGAGTTCTCAGGCAACAAAACTGTAGCACTATCGATCAACCACATTAGACAGGGAGTTGTGATTAATAGGCGTTAATCTCCTTAAGACATCAACACATCTCACGTTTCTGGCTGGTTCCAAGGCAGGCACTGAGGGAGGAGTTGGGCATAACAGGCCTTTATAGGGATTTTCAGGAGAGAGGTTCTTGGGTGGGCCAGCCCATACAATACAGTAGTTGCACCACATTCACCCCTTCTTTTGAGACAAAGTCCGGCGGCATGAAGTGATTCAATGTTCATTACAGCTTCAGCCTGGTCTCGTCTGCTGCTGAGACCATTGTAAGGTTTGCTGTGGTTCAGCAGCTGGTTCCTAAGAGGTGCGACAAGCTCTGCCTCCACTGGCTGAGGGAGGTTAGTAGGACTGTGGGGTTGCTTGGTCTGGGATTGGGTGCAATTAGTGGGGTTGGCTGGCCAGGGTTACCGTGAGGGGATGTTGATTGGTTGGTCGAGGCATCCCCTGCATGCACCAGATCTCGGATGGAAACTATGTCCTGCTGCCCATGCTCGTACACAACGTACATGTATTGAAGGTTTGCGTGGAGGAGGTAGACATTCTCAACCAGACGGTCAGTCTTGTGGCATCTGATATGCCTCCAGAGCAGTACAGGCCTGAGGGTCATCAGCCAGGATAGCAGTGTGGTTCCTGACACTGACTTCCTCGGAAAGGAAAAAAGCCTTTCATGTGGTGTTGCATTAATACTGGCTTAGAGGAGGGACCTGGTGGCGTGGAGCACCTCAGAGACGACATCTTGCCACTGGGAGATGGGTAGGACTTTTGACCTGAGGGCTAGGAGGATTGCCTTCTAAATGGTAGTGTTCTCCCTTTCTATTTGGCTGTTCCCCTGGATAAAACTCATGTTCCTGCTTGTGGCTATGCCCTTGGACAGCAGGTACTGGCGCACCTCTTCACTTATAAACGAGTATCCCTGGTCACTATGGATATAGCAAAGGTATCGGAACAGAGTGAATATGCTATGCAGAACCTTTATGACCATGGCCGTGGTCATGTCCAGGCAGGGGATGGCGAAGGGAAGTGGGAGTATTAATCAATGATACTCAAGAAGTATACGTTCCTGTTGGATGATGGGGGGAAGCCCTTGAAATCCCTACTCAGCCCCTCGAAGAGGCGGGTGGCTTTGATGAGCTGTGTTTTGTCTGCTCGATAGAATTTGGGTTTACATTCAGCACACACCGGGCAGCTACGGGTCAGCTCCCTGATATCCTTAACCAAGTTGGGGAGGTTACGGGCTCTAATGAAGTAAAGCCTGGTGACCCTGGGATGGCAGTTGTTGTGGAGGATTTGGAGGCAGTCCAACTGCTCATTGGGACATGTCCCCTGGGACAGGGCATTGGGAGGCTTGTTGAGCTTACTGGGCCAGTACAGGATCTCATAGTTGTAGGTGAATAACAATTCTCCACCTAAGGATCTTGTTCTTAATTTTTTCCTGCTGTTGGTTATTGAACATAAAGGCAACTGCTCGTTGGTCAGTCAGCTGGGTGAATGGATTTCAGACCAGGTAGTGGCACATAGCTTCTCAATGGCCTGGGCCTCCTTCTCTGTGGCTGAGTGCCAAAGTTTGGGGCCCTGGAGAGTTTGGGAAAAGAAAACCATTGGTCTGTCCGCAGTGTGCACTGCTGCCTTGGCGATGTTGCCCTTGACGCTTGTGAATGCAGCTTGGGCTTCCACTGACAGAAGATTTCACCAGGGGGTGGGCTTTGCCCACATAATTTGGGATCCACTGGGCATAATATGAAAAGAAGCCCAAGCATCTTTTCAGGACCTTAAGGGTATGGGGCAATGGGAGCTTCAACAGTTGGTGTATGGGGACAGGGTTTGGCCCAATGATGCCATTCTCCAGCACTCAGCCCAGGATGGCCTGTGAAGTGCTGATTATAAGTTAGGTTGAGGCTTTTGGCCGTCTGGGGAAATTTCTGCAGGTTAACGTCATGATCCTGCTGATCATGGCCACAGATATTCATATAACTGGACATATGATTGTCCACAGATTGTCCATATATCGTCTTTAGCCCGTAGTCATCCACTATCTGGCCCATCTCCTTCTGGAAATAGAGACCCCATTGGTGACCCCGAAGTGGACCTGGAGGAAATGATAGAGGCAGCTGTCTGCCTTGAAGGCAGTGAATGGCCTGTCATCCAGGCTGATCAGGAGTTCGTGGTAGGCCCGCATGAGATCAATGGTTGAGAAGACTGTGAACTGGGTGATCTCATTCACCATGTTAGCAATGCAGGGGAGTGGGTAGGAATCCAGCTGTGTGAAACAGTTTGTGGTCTGACTGTAGTTGATGTTTCTCTCCTCTCTTAACAACCACCACCAGTGCCCTCCAGGGTCTGGTGCTGGGTTCTCAGATATCCTCTGCCAGAAGCCATTTGACTTCTGTTTTGATGAAGGCTCTGCCGCTGGGCCTATATTGCCTGCTTCTGGTGGTGACCGGTTTGCAGTCAGGGGTGAGGTTCTCGCACAGGGACAGCAGTGGGACCTGGAGGGTAGACAGATCGCAGGTTATATCTGGAGGGGAGATCGAATGGTTTAAAAATTTGCAGTTTGGACTGTGACAGGGTTGGGGGGGAATGTATATGGGGTGTCACACTGCATTTGGATGCTCTTTAGATGGCACTGTGGCCTGCACAAGTCAGTGTCACGGTGCAGCAGCTGTGGATCTTAGCCATGTGGGATTTGGAAGCCAGGGAGACTTTACATTTTTCCAGGGTTATCGCAAGGGAGTAGCGCTGCACTGGACCTGGATAAATGAAGCTCTCTATGCTCCCTATATCAAATAAACAGTTTGTGATACAACTATTTACCTCGATGTTCATCTTGATCCTGCCCAGTTGATGTGGGCTGTCCTGATCCAGGGTAATAGAGGCCAATGTCTGGTTGCTGTCTGAGTCACTGCTGTAGAGTTGGTTTGGGACTGCCTGCCAAGATGGCTGCCCCCATGTTGTGCAAGCAGTGCTGTTCCTCGCCGCTGGAAATGGTGCCTTCTTGTTTTGCTGCCCCAATGGTCCCTCTGAGCCATTTCCCGTGACTGGAAGTGACACCGGAGGTGAAGCTGGAAGTGGCATGGGCCAAGATGGCAGCAGCTGCCAGCCACATGTGGAGCTGCTGGAAGTGGGTTGGGTCCTACATACCATCCTGTAGTTTCCCTTCTTCCTGCAGCTGAGCATGTAGTGTTTAGGACCAGGCAGTTCTTTCAGAGGTGCTTCGCATGTCCGCAGAAGTAGCACTTTGTGTGCTCGATGGTGGTGGTTGTCACTTGCAACTCTGCATTCCAAGATGGTGGCGCCCAAGCTCCCCATGTGGCAGCCGTATTCTCCAAGGAGAAGACATCTGCATTTTGCTGTGCTGTCTCAAGCGCTTTACCCAGATTGACTACTTTTTGCAGGCTTTGATCACCCTTTACCAGGAGTCTCTGTCTAACATGATCAGACTTGAATCCAGCCACACATGCATCGTGTATCAGGCCTTCTAGAGGGGCAGCAGAAGAGACTTCTCTGCAGTCACAGGCTCACCATAGCTCCCACAGGACCCACATGTATTCATCGACTGACTCACCAAGCGCTTGTCTATGACTGCTCAAGAGAAATCTGCCATAGATGATGTTCGTCAGGGTCCAATACTGTTTCTGCAGGAGCTCCAATGTGGCCAATTTAGTCATTCAGTCTTTTATCATCTGGAAGACTCGGTGGTCAACCTGAGTAAAGAGTAGATTTTGTTTGTCTTCCCCACTCTGCACATTGTTGTGTCCCATGAAAGCATTGAGGCAGTGCAGCCATTGATCGAATTTGACTGAGGCCTCCAGATCTTTAGGGTCAGTGTCCAGTTTATCTGCCCATATTGCCTTGTCCATGACCCCAAAATTTAAGCTGATTAAATTGTAGTTCTATCGATCAACCACATTAGACAGAGAGTTGTGATTAATAGGCTTTAATCACCTTAAGACATCAACACATCTCACTGGCCCGGTTCCAAGGCAAGTATTGAGGGAGGAGTTTGGTCCTAACAGCCTTTATGGGGATTTCCAGGAGGGAGGAGTCACAGGTTCAGGTGAGGTGCCGTCCCATACAATGCATATGTACGTATATACATAAATGGTTGCATCACAAAAATGTCTCTCTCATTCCTCATGACCTCCAAGTTAAACCTCTGGTGATGTTCATGAGTTTTAGATCCTTCAGCACCTCTCAAACCCATTTGACCAGAGGTTGGTTGTTTGAGTACATCGAGAGCACTCCAAAGCTTCAATGGCTCCTGGATCTCTTCACTGCCCACTGTCAACTTTGCAGCCACTCAGTCTGGATGGTTCAATTCAATGTCTGTTCGGATACATTATATCTTGTCTCTAGTTACACAATCAATGCCCATGACTGCTGCAATCCACTACTACAAAGGGTAACTGGACCCATCCATCTCTGCAGGCAACCCTACAGTGATTCTGCCCTTGAATAGACCCTCACACATTGATACCTAACGCCACGTAGCACAATTGCAATAGGAAGTGTCTGAAGCATTTTGAACAAATTAATTGTCCTAATGACCCTCATTTGGAAGTCTTGTCAGAGTCAGGATATCCATGCTGGTATTCTGTATAATCTTGGGTTTTTGGGAGATTCCCACTCCCCATTGGTAAATACCGGCTTTTAAAATTTAAAACATGTATATTTCTGTTGACTTTGAGAATAAATTGACACCGGTCACTGTAATTTAACATTACTAAATTGAATATAACATATCACCTCTTCACTCTAGCTTAGCCCCTATTCATGGTTCTAATAGTTACATTATTTTAAACTGCAAAAACATGCTTTAACTTAACTATACTTCATTTTGAAGAAATTTACTATTACAAAAATTATTATTGCATTTCTAATATATGAAAAAGAAAATGCTTGCCTGCAGTTCATCAGTGAAATGCTTTTATAGTCTTATCATAATAATAACACACATGCTTAATAGTTCTCATTGTGAAGTGTCTCAGCTTCTTGATTCCCAGTTGCCTGTAATGAAGTGGTACTGCTCGAACCAAATCTTCATCTGCATGTTTCTCAAATTACTGTAAATATTTCTGTTCTATAATTGAAGATGTCAAATTAAATAATATTACAAAATCAAGGAGAATGCAAGAGTGTAAACTGAAGAACACATTTATCCTTGATTTGCAAAATATAATATGGGAGATTGTTAATAAATGCTTCATAAAGGACTGAACACTAAGAATGACTTTAATGTCAAGAACTAGAGTTTAAATAATAAAACAATATATAATGAGGGAAATATCAGGAAGTTAGAGCCTCTCAAGGGCAAATGACTACTTGAACATGAGAGCAGAATATTTCTGGAAAATTTAGATATTTTGATGCTCATGGGTATGGGTGTAAATAAGCAGTTGCACAGATTAAGTATATATTGAACCTACAGTTTTCATGAAAACTGTCAATCTATGATCAAAAAATTAGAAAGAGCAAAATAAATATTAAAAGTCTTCTTTATTTCTTTTAGAATTGAACCAGAAAACCACTCTTCTGTGAAGAAACAAAAACAATTAGCTCAAATAATATTAAAAGCACAGAAATGCTGGAGGAACTCAGCAGGTCTCGCAGTGTCCTTAGGAGGTAAAGATATATAACCGATGTTTTGGGTCTGAGCATTTCTTCAAGGCTCGAAGTGTTTGTTTTACAGTATATCTTTACTTCCTATGGGAGCTGAGAGACTTGCTGAGTTCCTTTAGCATTTCTGAGTTTTTATTGCAATCACAGTGTCTGCAGACTTTGATGTTTCACTGCCTCAGATAATATGTCCAGCAATGCCGTGCTCCTTCATTATGTACTGATGCATCAACTGACCTTTGCTCGGAGTTTGCAGTAAGAACTAAAGTGATGACACTTGGAAGGAAGCTACACAAAGATCTGGTACATCAGATTGGACCAGGATGTCAATCCAATTTATTGTGAGAGGCCACACACTCAAGCATGAATTGCTAGCACAACGCTATTACAGGGCCAGCCACCCAGGTTTAAATCCACCACATATAAGGAGTTTACATGCTCTCTCCAGAACCTATCTGGATTCCCTCTGAATGCTCCTGTTTCCTCCAACCTTCCAAAATGTAAGGGATTGGTAGGTCAATTAGGTGGCACAGGCTTCATGGGCCAAGAGGGGCTTCAACCTTGCTGTATTGTTAAATAGAAAATGAGGAAATAAAAGTCTGGAATTTCCTGAGAATCCCTTTCTGATGCAGTCTGGCCATCAAAAGAGGTGGATTCCATCGAGTCTAGTGTCAGACACACCAACGTCCTCCAGATCCTAAATTCAGAAATCTGTGAAGTGACCTTATGTCGAGCACAGCTCATCATCTGCCTTGTCTTCAAATGGGGGAACCGCTCAGAGGAAGGAAGTAAAGCTTACATGTTTTGTTGTTGGAAATTAGTTGCTAGGATATATTTAAATGAATTTAATTTGTTTCTAGATTTATGGTAGGTTAAGATTTTTTTCAATGTTTTATTGAATTAATTTATGAGAACTTTAGATTCTTATTTTTATTGTATGATATATTTGCATAATTTCTAATATTTGTGAATGACAGAGACATTTAAATTCTGGGACTGGTGAATTCTTGGCTTGGAGGAATTATTCTGTGCACTACTTCAATGATCAGAGCTTCTTTTAGGAACAAGCTAAAAGATTATGGATTTATTGTCATACACATTTTACAATTTACATATGCACCAAAATTCTTGCTGCGGCTGAACAGATATTTGTAAATAAAAACTATAATAGGAAACTAGTTGAATTAAATATGTAAGATAGAAATATAAATTATTATATAATATATATTTTGCAATAATCATGAAACAAAGTGACTTTGCAACAGTGCAGATTGTCCTTTTATGGTGTTGAAGCTGTCTATGATTGGTGTATTATGTGGAGATTTAAGACTCTGATAGATGTTGGAAAGAAAATGTTCTTGAACATAGATGTGCTGGTCTTCGATACATTCTGCTCATTTCCACGGTTTCCATGGTTGTGATTAATGAGTCAGTTCGATGCTAACTAAAGTGGAGCAACTCACACAACATTTTGTCGAAATCAGAACTGAACTTTTAATTGGCTTCCTTTTCCTTTTGCTGCCCCATTTGTTGTCTAGGAACCAGCTGGAGGCCCATCAGGCTAGGTTAATAACCTTCACCCCAGGAAACTGGATCAGGGCAATTTGTTGCCTATTAGACATCACTTGGAATTGTGCATTTTGTTAATGATGATAACCTGCTGATTTATTTCAAGTTTTGTTAGAATGTACAAAATAACGTAAAATACATAGATGAAAGATCTTCTTCAGGAAGAGAGCATGTCAATATTTGGAAGATTATTAGAGCAACCTGGAGTGGGTCAACCATCCCAGGAGAAATCAGAAAAGCTTTCACAGTATATACATGATATCATTACTTGATTCAGTTGGCTTTTACCAAGTGTGCTAGATTTTAACAATGCTTTCCTGAGACACCACTTAGTCCCTGAGATAAGACTTTACAAGACAGATATGGAGCTTGCTTCAAGTTATTGATTTTCCTTAGTCTGTATAACAAAAGCAAAAACCAGAGATGTGTATTTCACTTCCACTAACAGTTGAAGAAATTGAATAGAACGTGGCAGAGTACTTGTCGACTGGTGATAGGAGGAGTGATTTATGTACACCAAAGCCACTACAGATCTTAGTCACAGGGCAGCAAGTAGACAGCAGAAATCAATTTAGATTGACTTTAAAATGTCAGGTTTAACTCTCCGACGTCCTAAAGCAGGTCAAAAGCATCTGTGTTTATTCAACCAAATCAGACATCATCTTCTTAGTCAAAAGAAACTATTTCAGTCATACGAGTCACAGAAGATGTCTCAGACAATCATCTTTGTTATATGTCATTGCAGAACACTCAGTGTCACATGATAGGTACTACTGAAGACAACCAAAATTCACATGAGGGAAAGGTTGGGAATATAGACCATTAATTTAATATCATAAAGTAGTGAGGCTGAAAATATCAAAAAGGTCACTGAATTTTCATTTTATATGCTTTTTTGCTAATGTTATTTTATACAAAATCCTTTACCTTCCACAGATACAAGTTGATTAGGATGAAAGATGATTCAACTTTACCTACCTGGATTGAATTTAATACACGAGAAGACAAAATATTTCTTACCATCTGACTGGTATGATTCCCTTTTTATATTGTCCAGTTATTTTAGCTACATTTTACAATTGACTGTTTTATACTCCATAACCATAAATAAAATTAGCACTGTTGGAAAATACGTATTTTTTAAATAGTAAATTTTGCTTTTATTTGGATAATGAAGCATATATGAACAGTAGATTAAATATGAACAATCCAATGAAAAGAACGCGAACAGGAATATAAATGTATCAGTCTCATGCAGAGAATGCAGTGGTCAAGGACAAATTTGAGTCTCGGCAGGTTAGTATGAGTAGTTCATTCAGTCATTCAGTTGTCTGAAAGAAACAGCTTCTCAGCCTGGTGGTTCTGGCTCTGATACTCCTGTATCTCTTTAATAACAGGAGTAGCTGAAAGATGCTGAGTGCAGGGTGGTCATGGTCCTCAGTAATTTTGCGCAGCAACTTCAAGCCACGATCCTGGTAGATCATATTGATTTGTAGGGTGGGTGGGAGACCCTAATGATCCTCTCTGTCGCTCTTATGGTCCTGTGGATTAACCTCCGATCTAATGCTCTACAGGAACTGTACTACACTGTGATGCAGTTGGCCAGCGATACTTGCGATAGAGCTCCTATTGAAATTTGACAGGGTGGTGGCTGGAGCCTTGCCTGCCTCAGTCTTTTCAGGAAGTGCAGTCAATGTTGCACCTTCCTGACAAGTGAGGAGATGTTGTGTGTCCAGGATAGGTCACTAGTTAAGTGAACTCCAAGAAACGTGGTGCTCTCTGCTATCTCCACTACAAAATTATTAATGCATGCATAGTGGAGTGTGGTCATTCCTGGACCTCCACGATCATTTCTTTGTCTTGTCCTTGCTAAAACTTAGGTTGTTATTCTCACACCATAAAACAAGATTTTCCGCCTCTTCTCTAAAGTGCATTTCAGCATTGTTGCTGACGAGGCCAACTATTGTTGTGTCATCTGCAAACTTGATGACTCTGTTGGAGCTGGATCTGGCGTTGCACTTGTGGGTCAATAGCAAGAACAGGAGCAGGTTCGCCACACAGCCTTGAGGTCCACCAATCAAGGAAAAACAATATGATACCCACCAGTCCTTGACTCAGTACAAGCATGGGTCTATGGTACTAGGGACACTAACTAAAATTCTCCCAACCTAAAACAGTGCACACCTCACCAACAATTTCTCCAGTGCCGTTCCATGGTTCCTAGAGTAAAGCAGGCCAGCCCCTTGAAGGTGGCAGAAAAAGGGAACTGAGCACATGTGGTGCTCTTATGGTACTGAAGAGGTGGGGGGGGGGGGGGAGTCCACCTCAGGTCATTTACAGGAGTCAAATGGTTCAGTGCCAACAAGGTCTCATCAATTACAACAGCCGATGGCCTAAGGCCATGTACAAAGGACTTATGGGGCCAATGATCAGGTGTGCACTGATGGGTGGGGCAGGGCCAAACCTTGATTGACAGGTGGTGTCCTCCAACTAGGTAGTGGGCAGTGCTGTCAAGTGACAGCTACAACCCTCCACAATACAATCCACCCCTCAGAAGTCACACCACTCACCAATCATTACATGGAATACAGTGAAAAGAAAACTAATACATCTTAATAGAAGTATTATCCTTAACAGACCGAAAAATCATGGTTAACACTAAATGTTAACATACAGCATGAATGATAATCTGGAAAGCACAAAGTAATCTACAGAAAGCAATAACAATGAGAATTAAAGCAGATGCCCAGTGGATGACAGTTGCCCACCATCCCCATCCCCCCCCCACCCCCCCGAGACACAAACGGCCACCTGTTTCCCCAATGAAGTATCATGCTGGATGGACTGGTCCCAAATATGAGCAGCCAAGTGGGTGACGTTCCTTGACTCATCAGGGATATATATGCGACACTCCTTACCAATCACTGCACAGGCACCACCATCAGCAGCGAGTAGGTAATCCAGGGCCATGCGATTCTACAGGATGACTATTCTAAAAGCTGTTAGCTCTGCCACCATTCAAGTCAGGGCGTGTTGAGTACGTTGGAGTGCTACTGCCATTTGGATGACCGCACAGGACAATCGGTCTGTGCCATACCCGGGAAGAGCTATCATCCAAAACCTCTCTGCCTCCATAATGGCCCTCTTGCCCCGGCGGCCACTGCTCCCCAAGATTGTCAAGGGAGTGGACGTAAGGTGCCATGAATGCTCGAAAGCAGCAACCGTACCAGCTCACAGGGAGCCATGGGTAGGCACAGTGGGTCCCATTCAAAGTCCAGGGAGCCCCCCGCTTAGCGGCACCATTGGCAGTGGTCACTGGGGCACCCGGATACCAGTCTCGCTCGCAGTCACTGTGACCGACAGAGAGGTTGGAGCTGTGTTCATTTGGGACCCTGCACCAGCGCTCCTTAGGTCTGCTCACAAGCTGTAGAATGACCCTGAGAGTCAGGACTTGTGTGGAGGTCAAATACCAGTTCCTGATACACCCAGCCCATGGGGGAATCACTGGAAGAGATGTAGTGTTGAGGGGAGTGGTGGGGATTTGCCATTCGGCTCCCCCCCCCCCCACTAAAGAGATCATTCCAAAGTCCACAGGAGTGAAAAGTCTAGGCAAACAGTTAATTTCAAAGTCATCCAGATGTTAGTGAAAGAGCTTCATCAGTGTGTGCTGGGGTCTGCACGCAAATTCAGCAGTCCAATCTATTAGTGGTGCTAGAAAATTCATAAGCGACCTTGAGGAAGGTGTTGGCCAATGTCCTGATGCCGATCATTGCAGTGAACAGAAGGGATGACTGGAGTAATGCCATTGTCTTGCAGGGGGTGGGGGGTGGGATTAAGGAACATACTCTGGACCCACCCGCTCCCTCTTTGGTTAAAATTATCCCTGTGCAAGATGAAGTGCTGTCACATTCCAATATTGCTTCGCTCCTTTCCAGTGTCCGGAGCTATCTGTGAACAAGGCATACAATTTTTGTTCGGGGTTGAGGGCGTCAAAAGGTTGCCCCAGGACACAGGGGAAGACTGGATTTCAGGTATGTCTGGGGTGCTGAGCCTGTGGGAAGAACATGATCTGCTCGTGGAGGTAGACCCCTTCTGGACCTGCTTTGGCTCGGTCAGCGATATACCATTTTCATTTTATTTTTGAGGACCTCTGGGCATGGCCCTCTTTGTGGGTGGAATTGGGAGACATGACCCATCACTTTATCGGTAGGTGGGAGACAGAGGACAACAGATTTGGTGCCTGTTTGAGTGCCAGATAGCAGGCAAGCAGCTGGCGCTTGAATGGGTTGTAGTGAGCAGCAGCTTCATGCATAAATTTAGTCCAGAAGCCGAGTGGGACTCTATGTCCTTGAATCTTCTGCCAGAGAATGCATTCAGCGACCACCTCACTGGCCGAGACTTCTAATTCAAAAGGGACACCAGCCTGGCGGAGAGAGAGTGAGAGTGTTTGTCAACAGCTTGCTTTGCTGTGTCAAAAGCAGCCTGTTTCTCGGGTCCCAATAAAAATGTGTCATTTTTACGAGAGACCCTATATGGTTTAAGGAGCTTGGTAAGGTGACGTATATGCTGTTGCCAATAAGCTAGGAGGTCCTAGGATTTATTTGAGGTGACAGCAAAATTCAATATGTTATTCTGGACAGTCTCGGGAATATCTCTTTGGCCTGAGTGTCATTGAATTCTGAGGAACAGCACATTTTGGCTGGGGCCCTGCACCTTTTTAATAGCCCAACCCTGTTTCCTGAAGGAGATTAGCATATGAAGGGCATCTGAGACAATGGTCTCAGATGGGCCTTGTAGAAGGATATCATCTATATACTGGGTAATTGACATCTCTGGAGGAAGTTGAATGCATTGTAAATTAAATCATGGGAGATTAGCCATGGAGGATAGTGGGGCTATGTAGGTAACAGGATGAATATTGTCTACTGTACCAAGTGAATGCAAATTGATCCAGGGAGTCAGGATGGAGGGGAATGGGAAAGAAACCATTGGCTAAATCCACCACTGCATACCCAGGTTTATCTGGGCTCCCTGCAACATCCTCCACTAGGGTGACTATGTCAGTCGTGGAGGCAGGGAGGGGGGTCAGACTTGTTAAGTTGTCTGTAGTCCACTGTCATGCACCACATTCCATTCTTTTTCACAAGATAAAGGAACAGAAGTAGGTCATTTAGCCCATCAAATCTGCTCTGCATATCCACCCTGAGCTAAACTGTTCTCACATCTAGTTCCAAGTTCCAGTTTTTTCCCCATGTTCGTAGATACCTTAACTAATTAAATACCTGTCCATCTCCCCTTTAAACGACCCAAATGATTGTGCCTCCACAGCAACAAATTCCTCAAATCCACGACCCTCTGACCAAAGTTGGGCCAGGTGAGACTGTTAAAGGGAGAGGCTGTGGGTCTAATAATGCCCTCCTGCAGTAGGGCCTGGAGGGCCTCAGTGATATGTTGGTGTCCCCCCAGTAGTCGGTACTGTTGGCTACAAATGACCTTGAAGGGAGAAGGGAATAATGATTGGTTCCCATTTGACTGCCCGAAGTACGACTGTAGCCCATGAGCCCCTGAACATGAACTTTCCCCTTTAAAATATTAATCCCTAGGATGCATTCAGGCGCAGCTGTTATCAAAACTATTACAGGTCGAGGAGATTTTTCCCGATGGCAATGTGGAGCGTGACTTCCTTCTATTTGCATCTGTATCCCTTTCCATCCAGTGGGGTTGCCTGGTATGATGGGGTGTTGGGCAACCATGTTGATGAGTGCCATCACTCTCTGTATGTTCCGCCTTCCCCAATGTACAGCAACAGGTATATCTGGCCTCAGGTCCCCTGGGTGGGAGAATGCGCCGGGGGCCTTGGCCTTAATCCTGGGGGTGTGGGGTGTGGAGATCTACCACCCCATCGGTAAATATTCCTGCTGGTGGAGACGGGATATTCCCTGTCTCATCTGGTCTTGGAGCTCAGCCTTGAGGGCAGGAGAGAATCTTCAAGTGGGGGAAGAGAAGAGGAAGTGTCGGTATCGACATGGACAGCCTGCATGGTATGGATGTTGGGCCCTCCACCCCCGTGTCGGGCTTGATCCCAGGATGGTTGATGGTTGTGGGTTTTCCTCTGGCCAGATTTCTCCACACAAAGCTCTTTCCACAACACGTAAATGGTGGAGGTCGGAATCCCATCAATGTTGGCGCGGTCCATCCCTGCGCATTAGCAGATCCAAATATAGTTGTTTGCATGTAAAACGAGGGGTTGTGTCTCCAACCCTCATCTCTGCCCTACGGACTTGAGTGGTGCCCCCCGCTGCATGTATTCTAGCCCTTCCTAGAAGGTGAGTGATGATGTCCTGAACGGTCTTCCCATTAGTCGATCCCATGAGGGGCAGGACCACTGGCCTCAAATTTGGGTTTTCTAAAAAGTTGCGATTGCAGGCTCCCTCGTAAATGCCATTCACATGTGCCCTAATGACCATGGTGCCCTCACTGACTGTGTTTCGTTGCAGCCGCTCGAGGAATGTAGTGTATAGGACCCTCACATCAGTCACTACCCAATCCCACAGGGTAGTGCCATGCCAGATCCCTTCCTGCAGCACCTTTAGGGCATTGTTAATGCTCTGCTTGTTGGACAAGGCTCCCCAGGGTGCTCACTTCCTGGTGAGAGAAGGTCACATTGGGGGTCCTCTCATTCCACAGCTCACCTGGCGGCTGGTGGTACTGATCCGCCAATTAGGTCAGCTCCTTTGCTGAGAAATATTGGGTCTCCTCATTCTCATCTCCCTCCCTTTGTGGTAGACCTAGGATCATATGGTGATGGGCCAAGCATGCAGGGGTTTGGGTGCGTAATGGGGAGGGTGTATATGATGGGATCCAGCCTTCTCAGGTACCATCACTGTCCATCCATACATCGCCACCTCCCAGCCAAGCTCCCAGGTCACCATGCCAGACAATAGCTTGAATTTTGTACGGGACTGGCTGCAAGCCAAACCAGTGGGCTGCCTGCATGGAGACCACTTGGACCCCCATTTTCTTAGCACATACGTCTAACTACTTGAATTAGTCCACAGGTTTATTGTTGTCTGCCAGCATGCTGGCCAAGCTCCAAAATCACTCCCTCTTGTCGGTCCACCCAAGAATCCTATCCTTGGCACCTGCTCTGGGTTTCTTGCCCCTCTTCCAGAACATCCCCCCCACCCCCCCCCCCCCCCATATCTGTGTTTAGCCAAGACCTTTGATACCCTGCTTGCAGTGCCAATTGTTATAAGTGAGAAAAGAGATTTGATGGGTCTCAAAAGCAAGGACTCTGAACATTGCCTGGCAGTAAATGATTTTATTTACAGAAGACGCATGTGGGAAGATCGCAATGGGAATAAACACACATGCTCATAATTTATAGAAAACAAGCGTGGAAAAATCATAATGTGAATAAAACACAAATACACAGGAACTAGGTACATACGATCAAGGAAAAACAATATGATTCACACCACCCCTTGACTCATTGCAGGCGCAGCCCTATGCTACTAGGGACAAACTAACTAAAACCCTCCTAACCCTATAATAGTGCACACCTCACCAGCAATTTATCCAGCACCATTCCACAGTACTCAGCCTGGAGTGAAGAAGGGTGGTCCCTCAAAGATGGCAAAGGGAAAGATCCGAGCATATGTGGCATCCTTTATAGTACTGGAGAGTTGGGGACTCCAGGCCAGATCATTTACAGAAGACTGGGGTGAAACATAGATTTCTGTTGATACCGTGGTTAAGTGAAAAAAACACAAATGCTGGAGAGACTCAACAGGTCACACAGTGCCTTTATGTAGCAAAGGTAAAGATACATCACCAATGTTTTGAGTTTGAGCCCTTCATCAAATAATGATATTGGTGATGTATCTTTACTTTTGCTACATAAAGACACTGTTTGACCTGCTGAGTTTCTCCAGAATTTTTGTGTTTTTTTTTCATTTACAGGAAGCCAATGCTAGGTGCCAGGAAGGTTTAATCGAATTCAATGGCCAAGCCCAAGTACAGGAGGCTGGAGGGTCCAGCACAAGTAATTTACATGGTTCCAATGGCTCAGTGCCAGCAAGGTCTAGTCAATTACAAAGGTCAATGGCCCAAACCAAGAACAAAGGTACTTAAAGGGTCAATGGTCAGGTATGTACTGCTGGGTGGGGTCAAACTTTGATTGGCAGGTGGTGTGTTCTCCATCCAGGAAGTAGAGAGTGTTATCATGTGACAGCCATGACCCTCTACAATACAGAGACATTGTTCTCCAGGCGTGTCAGTACAAAGTGGAGGGACAAAGCTATCGCATTGTGACAGATTATATTTTATATTGTAAATAGATATGTTTTAAAGGAGATAAATTGTGGCAGGTTTTTATTGTAGTTCACATACAAACACCAAAACAGATCTCATTTAAAATACTGGAGCTTTGCTCAAGCCAGACAGCCTGGCTCCGAGTGCCTTTGCAAAACGCTTTGGGGAATGTCCAAGGAACTTCAATAATGGATTGTTATTTTGAAAAGCAACAGATGAAAGAACTTGTTGGAGCTTCAGGCTGTCTGAGTGCATTTTGCTGTTCTAAGAGTGTCATGTGGTTTTGCAAGCAGAGAGAGTCAAACAGGCTTTTCTTTGAGAGAGAGAGAGAAAATTCAGTTCAGTAGCAGCAGCTGGGACTGGAACAGGACAAGCTGGCAAACATGTGGAAAAATCCCACTTTGAAGACAGGTTGTGAGTGCTTAGTTCAGCTTGGTTAAAGCCCTTGTGGTCCATATAAGAGGAGAGGACTGGCTGCCTAATGTTTCACTTGAAATAAGTGAAATAAAAATGAATTCTGTGGTAACCTGAAAAAAAGAGGATATCATCTGGAAAACACTGATGGAGCAAGTTTCTTTGGCAAGACACTGATGTGGCTCATTAAAAGAAATCAATTTGTGTCCAAGAACAACAAATATCTCTCTGAAAACTGGCAAGAATCTTCCTGAGCAGTACCCATTTACCAAAGCCTGGTGAACTTCATAAATGTTAATTTTGGTGCACAGTATAAGAATTGCCTGCAACCAGTGAACTTGGGAGGAATGAGAAGTGAGATTGTACTGTGAATTAAAGATCTTTTCTAAACTTACACACACATTACATACACGTGCACTTAGAATTAGAAGGGAGTTAAGTTAGGTTAGTTAAGTTAATAGTAATAAGTTAAAGTTTGATCCTGTTTTCATGTTTAAAGGTAATTAAAAGCAACTTTTGTTTTGTTAACCATTTGTCTTGGTGAATATCTAATGCTGCTGGTTTTGGGGTCCTCTGGGCTCGTAACAGTATCATCCATGGAACAATTTCCTCTATAGGCAGATTGAAATGGGTCTAGTATCTCTGGGAGGTGTGCTTTGATGTGTTCCACCACCAGATGCATGAAACATTTCAGAATGGTGAGGGTCAGTGCCTCAGGGTGGTAGTCATTGAGGCCTGTTTCTGTTGCCATCTTTGGTATGGGGAAGATAGGAGCTGTCTTGAAGCCCACGGGGATGATGAATTGCTGCATTGTTGAAGATTTCCATGAAGAGTTCCGTCAATTGGTCTGCGCAGTCCTTCAGTACCCTACCAGTATGTTGTCTTGTCCCACTGCTTTGTGTGAATTTACCTTGAATAGGATTCTCTTCACCTTGGGTGCAGGGGGCCCATTTATCAGGAGAAACAGAGCTTTCTTTGGCATCAGCCTGTTTTTCTCTTCAAACCATGCATAGAAGATGATCAGTCTGTCTGGAAGGGAGGCATCATTGTCTTTCACTCACAAGGTTGTCTTGTCATCTGTTATAGATTTGATCTCTCCCTCTCCCCTATACCCCCCTCTCTCTTTCTCACTCACTCTCTCTTTCTCACTCACTCTCTCTTTCTCACTCACTCTCTCTTTCTCACTCACTCTCTCTTTCTCACTCACTCTCTCTTTCTCACTCACTCTCTCTTTCTCACTCACTCTCTCTTTCTCACTCACTCTCTCTTTCTCACTCACTCTCTCACTCACTCTCTCACACACACACACACACACACACACACACACACACACACACACACACACACACACACACACACACACACACACACACACACACACACACACACACACACACACACACACACACACACACACACACACAAGGAGGAGCAAGAAATATTTTGTGTTGATACTTTCTGTCTTCTTACCTGATGATTCTCCTAATAACCCTATTCCAATGATCATCAGGTTGCTAGTTAACAGCTAATAGCCAGTCATTGTTTTCCCATTCCTCTCTTCCATTAAATTCAGCTTGATGTTTGCAAGCATATATGATTGAGCCCTCTCAGTTTGATTCAACCCTGATTTACTTTGGAGCCAATTTGTCTCTGGATTTTAACTATTTTGTTCAATTCCTGCTTTCATGCTTTTATATTCTTCATATTGGATCGGAGTGCTGTGGACAGCATGAATATCTCTGAAGCTTTCTCTGATTCTTTGTCCTACAGAGCCATCCCATATAAATCACAGGGTAAAGGATCCATTCAGAGAAATAACCTCCTGTCTTGAACAGCCCAGTAGAAATAAAGCTGCTTTACCCAAAGCCTTGGTTGCATTGTTATAGTATTGCAAAATGATTGAATCGTAATTGGAACACCTATTATTTCAAGCATTGATTTTATATTTCATATCTGCTTTGAAAAAGGTTACAGTTTCAGTGCAGTTGGAAACTGTATATGATTAGGGTTGCAGATTGAGGGAGGACATAGATTCAGAGCAGTAAAGGGAAAAGAATGGTGAACCACTAATTCTACTTGACCATTTGGACAATCAAGTCTCTTACATTAGACTAGCTATACTTGTGCTGCATTCCTGTATACAGTATCTTAATTTGCCTCGCCTTGTTATGAAAATGACCTCAGTATATTCTTAACCTCCATTGCAGCATGTATTGACTTGTATGCATGAATGGAAACAAAGCATCTCTAGTTTAGTGAAGGGCTCATCAGAGATCACAGGATATGCTAGTGTTAGAAAGAATACAGAACATATTCACAAATTGTTTCCTGGAATGGAGGGTTTTACCCTTAAGGAGAAATTGGATATTCACACTGGAATGTATGAGGCTGAAGGTTGCCCTTCCTGAAGTTTGTAAGATTATGAGGAGCATAGACAGGATAGCTAGTCAGTCTTTTCCCCAGTTTTATTCATGGTAAAACAAATTCAAATTTATGCATTTTCACATGAGCAGAGGATTATTTTAATATCAAAATACCCGTACAACAACCAGGATATGTTTATTCATCTATTCATAAACTCAAAGAAACTTGTATGCAACTAGGAAATTATTTGGTCTGCCGTAGCAGCTATATTTCACCCGACATTGCTACATTTTGTCTGTGATCCTGAAAGTACCTTGACGTGGGCTACTAGCCCAACTCCCTTTTAAAATCACTTGAACAGTCAGCTTCAGGGGGAGTGTTAATGAAACTGGCAACTCATTGAATGAAAACATCTCAAGTTTTCTTAAGGTCTTTTGCCAATGAGTTTGAATCTGCAACCTTTGTTTATTGACCCATTCAACAGTCTGTGGTGGTACACCACTGTCCTACTGCAGGGGGCAACCTCTGTACCTGCAGAAGTGTAAGGGGACAGGACAACACCTGGCCGGTGGTCAATCAGTCAGCCTGAATGGATCAAGCCCCACCCGGTCAGGTGTCAATCACCCTCCAGGATATAAGCCTGCGCCGGCCTCCCGAGGCCTCACACAGAGTTGCTGCAGCAAGTCTTTGTGGATTAAAGCCTGTTGTAGTCTTTATCTTTATCTTTGTGTGTGTCTGATTCTGGCTAACAGAGCATCACACAGTCAAAACAGGTTTTTTTTTTCCCAATTCTATTATCTTGGATTTTTTGCCTATAAGGAGAGAGTCCTAATTTTCCAACTTCTCATAAATGAAGTTACTCAACCCTTGAAACATCATGGTAACCCTCCTTGATTCATTCTCTGAGGTCTTTACATCTTTCTCCACAAAAACTCTACATGCGTCCAACTGCTTTATATCTAAATTTCTAGCATGATGTCATTGCTTTTATATTCTATTCTTATACCTTTAAACCAAATGAAACATATGTGTTTTTTCAGCACCTTAAACAACTTGCCTTGCCACCTTTAAGGACATGTGTAAATGATCTCTCTGCTCATTTACACTTTTCAAAATCTTGCCATTTATAGCACGATGCCTTTCCATAATAGTCCTTCTGACTATATCATTTCGCACTCTGCCTTGAACTCCATCTGCCATACTTCTTCCTATTTCAGCATCCAGTCTATGTCATTCTGAAATGTATAACTATTCTGTACCACTTTGCAGAGTTTTATTTCATACGAAAATGTTATAATTCTGCACCTTTCACCTGAGTCCAGTGGATTGGGGAAAAAAAATAATAAAAGGTAAGATTGACTCTTAGGGAAATCAATAAAAACCACCTTTCAGTGTCTGCCACTCTCATCTCCCTCCCTTTCCTACACCTGCTATACAGAGACAATATGTATTCTTCAAATTTATCTTCACTTCCTCATAGTCCATCTTCTGAAATAAAGTCATAGGGAGGCTTGATTTTCGAGGAATATTGGAAATTTGGTTAGGAGAAAAAGGGAGGTGTACAAGAGGTATAAAGAGCAGGGAGCTGAGAAGTTGAAGGAGGACTACAAGGAGTGTAGAAGGAATCTTAAGAAAGAAATTAGAAAGGCCAAAAAAAGGCATGAAGAGGCTTTGGCTGACAGAGTAAAAATAAATCCAAAGGGTTTCTATAAGTACATTAAAAGTAAAAGATTAGTGAGAGATAAAATTGGACCCCTTGTAGATAGCGAGGGTAGGCTGAGTGAGAAGTCTGAGGAAGTGGGGGAAATTTTGAATGATTTCTTTGCCTCGGTATTCACTAGGGAAAAAAATATTGAACCAGTTGAAGTAAAGAAAAATAGTGGGGAGGTCATGAAGCATATAAGGATAACCGAGGAGGTAGTGATGGCTGTGTTAAAAAGGATAAAGGTGGATAAATCTCCCGGACTGGACAAAATATTCCCTAGGACACTCAGGGAGGCTAGTGGACAGTTAGTGGGGCCATTAACAGAGATATTTAGGATGTCACTGGCCACGGGGGTGGTACCAAAGGATTGGAGGGTGGCGCATGTAGTTCCTCTGTTTAAGAAAGGGTACAAATGCAAACCTGGGAATTATAGGCCTGTAAGTCTGACGTCTGTGGTGGGCAAGTTGATGGAAAGTGTTCTGAGGGATGCTATTTACAAATTTTTGGAGGTACAAGGATTGATAGGGAGTAATCAGCATGGTTTTGTCAGGGGTAGATCATGCTTGACAAACCTGATTGAGTTCTTCGAGGGGGTTACAAAAAAGGTTGATGAAGGAAAAGCTGTGGATGTTGTCTATTTGGACTTTAGTAAAGCTTTTGACAAAGTTCCCCACAGGAGGTTAAGAATAAAGGTGGAGGCATTAGGTATAAATAAGGAGGTAGTGAAATGGATTCAGCAGTGGTTGGATGGAAGGTGTCAGGGAGTGGTGGTAGAAAATTGTTTGTCCAATTGGAGGCCGGTGACTTGTGGAGTACCTCAGGGTTCGGTCCTGGGTCCACTATTATTTGTTATATAAACAAAGGCGAGAAATCAGACTGCTCAAACTACAGGGGAATCACGTTGCTCTCCATTGCAGGCAAAATCTTCGCTAGGATTCTACTAAATAAAATAATACCTAGTGTCGCCGAGAATATTCTCCCAGAATCACAGTGCGGCTTTCGCGCAAACAGAGGAACTACTGACATGGTCTTTGCCCTCAGACAGCTCCAAGAAAAGTGCAGAGAACAAAACAAAGGACTCTACATCACCTTTGTTGACCTCACCAAAGCCTTCGACACCGTGAGCAGGAAAGGGCTTTGGCAAATACTAGAGCGCATCGAATGTCCCCCAAAGTTCCTCAACATGATTATCCAACTGCACGAAAACCAACAAGGTCGGGTCAGATACAGCAATGAGCTCTCTGAACCCTTCTCCATTAACAATGGCGTGAAGCAAGGCTGTGTTCTGGCACCAACCCTCTTTTCAATCTTCTTCAGCATGATGCTGAACCAAGCCATGAAAGACCCCAACAATGAAGACGCTGTTTACATCCGGTACCGCACGGATGGCAGTCTCTTCAATCTGAGGCGCCTGCAAGCTCACACCAAGACACAAGAGAAACTTGTCCGTGAACTACTCTTTGCAGACGATGCCGCTTTAGTTGCCCATTCAGAGCCATCTCTTCAGCGCTTGACGTCCTGCTTTGCGGAAACTGCCAAAATGTTTGGCCTGGAAGTCAGCCTGAAGAAAACTGAGGTCCTCCATCAGCCAGCTCCCCACCATGACTACCAGCCCCCCCACATCTCCATCGGGCACACAAAACTCAAAACGGTCAACCAGTTTACCTATCTCGGCTGCACCATTTCATCAGATGCAAGGATCGACAATGAGATAGACAACAGACTTGCCAAGGCAAATAGCGCCTTTGGAAGACTACACAAAAGAGTCTGGAAAAACAACCAACTGAAAAACCTCACAAAGATAAGCGTATACAGAGCCGTTGTCATACCCACACTCCTGTTCGGCTCCGAATCATGGGTCCTCTACCGGCACCACCTACGGCTCCTAGAACGCTTCCACCAGCGTTGTCTCCGCTCCATCCTCAACATCCATTGGAGCGCTTTCATCCCTAACGTCGAAGTACTCGAGATGGCAGAGGTCGACAGCATCGAGTCCACGCTGCTGAAGATCCAGCTGCGCTGGATGGGTCACGTCTCCAGAATGGAGGACCATCGCCTTCCCAAGATCGTGTTATATGGCGAGCTCTCCACTGGCCACCGTGACAGAGGTGCACCAAAGAAAAGGTACAAGGACTGCCTAAAGAAATCTCTTGGTGCCTGCCACATTGACCACCGCCAGTGGGCTGATATCGCCTCAAACCGTGCATCTTGGCGCCTCACAGTTTGGCGAGCAGCAACCTCCTTTGAAGAAGACCGCAGAGCCCACCTCACTGACAAAAGGCAAAGGAGGAAAAACCCAACACCCAACCCCAACCAACCAATTTTCCCCTGCAACCGCTGCAACCGTGTCTGCCTGTCCCGCATCGGACTTGTCAGCCACAAATGAGCCTGCAGCTGACGTGGACTTTTTTACCCCCTCCATAAATCTTCGTCCGCGAAGCCAAGCCAAAGAAAAAGAAAAGGTGATTTAGGAAGGCTGGAGGTGTGGGCTGAGAAATGGCTGATGGAATTTAATACAGATAAATGTGAGGTGCTGCATTTTGGAAAGGCAAATTTAAATAGGTCATATACATTGAATGGTAGACAATTGAGGAGTGCAGAGCAACAAAGGGATTTAGGAGTTATGGTAAATAATACCCTCAAGGCTGATGCTCAGGTAGATGGTGTGGTGAAGAAGGCATTTGGAATGTTGGCCTTCATAAATCGGAGTATTGAATTCAAGAGTAGGGAGGTTATGACGAAATTATACAAGGTATTGGTGAGGCCAAATTTGGAGTACTGTGTACAGTTTTGGTCACCAAATTATAGGAAAGATATAAACAAAATAGAGAGAGTGCAGAGAAGGTTCACGAGAATGCTGACAGGGTTTCAGGGTCTGAGTTACAGGGAAAGGTTGTGCAGACTGGGGCTTTTTTCTCTGGAGCGCAGAAGATTGAGAGGGGACTTGATAGAGGTGTTTAAGATTTTAAAAGGGACAGACAGAGTAAATGTGGATAAGCTTTTTCAATTAAGAAAGGGGGAGATTCAAACTAGAGGACATGGTTTAAGATTGGAGGGGGAAAATTATAAGGGGAACATGAGGGGAAATTTCTTTACGCAGAGGGTGGTGGGGATGTGGAATGAGCTTCCGGCAGACGTGGTCGAGGCGGGATCATTGGTTACATTTAAGGAAAGACTGGATCGTTACATGGATAGGAGGGGACTAGAGGGGTATGGACCGGGTGCTGGTCAGTGGGACTAGGAGGGTGGGGATTTGCTATGGCATGGACTAGTAGGGCCGAACTGGCCTGTTCTGTGCTGTAAGTGGTTATATGGTTATGGTTATATGTAGTTGAATACCTCCAGAACATCTATTTACAACATCTATGAAAACAATTTGTTCATTTTTTTAAATTATCAAATAAAAGATAACCTTGGTTAGACAAGTTGAAATTTGCAGATGGTGGGGTCTAGTGCAATACACAGGAGTACATGCAGATACAGCAGGCAGTGAGGAAAGCAAATGGTATGTTTGCATTCATACCAAGAGGATTCGAGTACAGGAGCAGAGAGGTTCTGCTTCAGCTGTACAGGGCCTTGGTGAGATGACACCTAGAGTATTGTGTACAGTTTTGGTCTCCTTATCTGAGGAAAGACATCCTTGCCATAGAGGGAGTGCAAAGAAGGTTCATAAGATTGATACCAGGGATGGCAGGGATGAAGAAATGCTGGATCAACTCAGCTTGTACTTGCTAGAATTTAGAAGATTGAGGTGGAGGGGATCTTCTAGAAACGTATAAAATTCTTAAGGGTTTGGACAGGCTAGATGCAAGAAGGTTGTTCCTGATGTTGGGGAAAACCAGAACCCAGGGACACAGTTTAAGGATAAGGGGAATGACTTTTAGGACTGAGATGAGGATTTTTTTTCCCTCAGAGAATGGTGAATCTTTGCCACGGAAGTAGTCGAAGCCAGGTCCGTATCAATATTTAAAAGGGAGCCCCAACATCTACTGGGACCAAGGAAAGCTGCCTCAGGACCTTCGTGATGCCATAATCATCACCCTGTACAAAAACAAAGGCGAGAAATCAGACTGCTCAAACTACAGGGGAATCACGCTGCTCTCCATTGCAGGCAAAATCTTCGCTAGGATTCTCCTTAATAGACTAATACCTAGTGTCGCCGAAAATGTCCTCCCAGAATCACAGTGTGCCTTTCGCGCAAACAGAGAAACTACTGACATGGTCTTTCCCCTCAGACAGCTCCAAGAAAAGTGCAGAGAACAAAACAAAGGACTCTACATCACCTTTGTTGACCTCACCAAAGCCTTTGACACCATGAGCAGGAAAGGACTTTGGCAAATACTAGAGCGCATCGGATGTCCCCCAAAGTTCTTCAACATGGTTATCCAACTGCACGAAAACCAACAAAGTCAGGTCAGATACAGCAATGAGCTCTCCGAACCCTTCTCCATTGACAATGGAGTGAAGCAAGGCTGCATCCTCGCACCAACCCGCTTTACTATCTTCTTCAGCATGATGCTGAAACAAGCCATGAAAGACCTCAACAATGAAGACGCTGTTTACATTCGGGTCCGCACAGATGGCAGTCTCTTCAATCTGAGGCGCCTGCAAGCTCACACCAAGACACAAGAGCAACTTGTGCATGAACTACTCTTTGCAGACGATGCCGCTTTAGTTGCCCATACAGAGCCAGCTCTCCAGCACATGATGTCCTGTTTTGTGGAAACTGCCAAAATGTTTGGCCTGGAGGTTAGCCTGAAGAAAACTGAGGTCCTCCATCAGCCAGCTCCCCACCATGACTACCAGCCCCCCCCCCACCACACCTCCATCGGACACACAGAACTCAAAACGGTCAACCAGTTTACCCACCTCGGCTGAACCATTTCATCTGATGCAAGGATCGACAAAGAGATAGACAACAGACTCACCAAGGCAAATAGCGCCTTTGGAAGACTACACAAAAGAGTCTGGAAAAACAACCACCTGAAGAAACACACAAAGATCAGCGTGTACAGAGCCGTTGTCATACCCATGCTCCTGTTCAGCTCCGAATCATGGGTCCTCTATTGGCATCACCTACGGCTCCTAGAACGCTTCCATCAGCGCTGTTTCCGCTCCATCCTCAACATTCATTGGAATGATTTCATCACCAACATCGAAGTATTCGAGCTGGCAGAGTCCGCAAGCATCGAATCCATGCTGCTGAAGACCCAACTGCGCTGGGTGGGTCACATCTCCAGAATGGATGACCATCGCCTTCCCAAGATCGTGTTATATGGCGAGCTCTCCACCTGCCACCGAGACAGAGGTGCACCAAAGAAGAGGTACAAGGACTGCTTAAAGAAATCTCTTGGTGCCTGCCATCAGTGGGCTGATATTGCCTCCAACCGTGCATCTTGGCGCCTCACAGTTCGGCGGGCAGCAACCTCCTTTGAAGAAGACTGCAGAGCCCACCTCACTGATAAAAGACAAAGGAGGAAAAACCCAACACCCAACCCCAACCAACCAATTTTCCCTTGCAACCGCTGCAACCATGCCTACCTGTCCTGCATCGGACTTGTCAGTCACCAATGAGCCTGCAGCAGACATGGACATACCCCTCCATAAATCTTCTCCGTGAAGCCAAGCCAAAGAAAAAGAAAATATTTGGCCCTGTGGCTAAGGGGATCAGGGGGTATGGGGAGAAGGCAGGTACTGGGTACTGAGTAGATGATTAGCCATGATTAAAATGTATGGCAGTGTAGGTTTGAAGGGCTAAATGGCCTTCTCCTGCACCTATTTTCTATGTTTCTATGCACAGCATCTGGAGGAAGTGAAAAAGCAGTTGATGATTCAGGGCCAAAGTCCTTCAAGTGTGCCAAAAATCAGGCAGAAACCCAAATAAGAAGGTGGGCTGGGGGAGGGGGGGAAGAGAGGGGAAGGGGAAGGTGCACAGACTAACAGGTAATAGGTATGTACAGGTGGGGGAGAGAGAGAGAGGAGCTAGAAAGTGATTGGGGGAGAAGGAAGAGAACTAAGAGCAGCTTCCCTTTCTTCTCCTATCAGAGAAGGTTTATATTCAATGCTGTCTGTGAGAAGTTTGATGTTTCTCCCCATGACCTCCAGATGCTCCACTTTCTTCCTACATTGCAAAGATGTATGGAATTGCTAGGCTAATTGATCACATAGGTGTATTTGGGTTGTGTTGGGCTGTGAGTTGGAAGGGACTGTTATCATGCTAAGTAGCTCAGTAAAATATAAAATATCTGAAGGGAATTTCAAGTGGAATTTCTGTTTTGAATCCTCATTGACAGCTCACATTGCCTGAAATGCAGCAAGAATCATGTGTAAGGCATCTGCACTCCTGTAAATGTATCTTCACTAAAACGCGACTCTTGTCGCTGACTCATGACTGCACTGCTAAATTCAGTTCTAACAGAATCATCATATTTACGAATGATACAACTGTAGATGGACTCATCGGTAACAATGATAAGTCGGTTTACAGAGAGAAGGCTGGGTAGCTCATCAAATAGTGTGAGAACCTGAATTTCAACATGGTCAAGACACATGAGATGTCTGTGGACTTCAGGCAGATGAATGCCAACGATTCTCCATTATACATCAGTTCTGTTATGGGGAGAATGGAGTGAACAAATTTTCTTGGTGTGCATGTAAAAGAGGACCTATCCTGGACCTACAGCAACCCTCAGGAAGATGCACCAGTGCCAACACTTCCAAAGGAGTTTGAGGAGGGCAAGGCTACTGGCCCCATCTTGCCAATGTTTGACAGGAGCACAATTGAGAGTGTCCTGTCTGGCTGAATAAGCTGCAATGCAGAGGACCATCAAAATGGCCAAGAAGATCACTTGGGTCTCCTTTCCCTCTCTTGATTACATTTACTGGGGGCTCTTTCTATCATCATGCCATATCTTTCACCTATCACCATCAAGAAGGAGGTATAAGATTGTCATACTGGGAAATAACTTCTCGCAGGCTGGAGATTGATGAACAGTATCCTGTAATGAGAAAATAATCCCAAAATTTTCATACATATTTATTTTATATTATATCTTTATGTATATATGTGATTATTGTGTGCTGTGTATATTGTGTGCATGATGATCCAGAGTAACGCTGTTTCATTCGATTGTATATGTACAGTAATATGATAATAAACTTGAACTTGTCACTATCCTACCTGTAACCACTTTGCCAGGTCAAGGATCACATTGTCAATGACAATCAAGGTGAGGTATGCCTCTTGGTGCTTTCTGGATTAGTGTTATAAATATTCGCAACATATCTCTGCAATTACATCCAATTTTGAATAAGGGTTATCTCTGAGCCTCACCATTCAAGAAGTGCATTTGGTCAGCAGACAGGTAAGCAGAAAATGCAGGTGGTTTTGCTAAGGTTACAAGCTACCCTGTGGTGCAGTGCCACCATTCACAAGCACACCATATTTCAAATTTGCATGTCAAATCTGTTCAGTTAAGGAAATGGGAGGGATTTCAGGTCTCAATATTGAACTGTGGTACAGCCATAGGCAGAAAGACATGCAGGTTCTCTGCACCAGCAAGTTTGGAAGATTGAACTTGCACAGCTGTGAGATTTGGCACGGACTCCCTTGAAATTTTTCTCTGATTGCTCACCAACTGTACTATGTTGGGTGAAATATCCACTGGTTGTCAAATGGTCTTAATTGGCCTGTTGCTGTTTGCATTCCAAAACCGATCGAATCATTTGTATCCAATGCCTCCTTTAATGGCTGCAGAGACTGAAATCTCCTCCAGCTGTTTCCATAACAGCAGAACTGTATAAGCTCCTAGGTCTGAGAAGCAACTCTCAGTCATACCTTACCCATTCATGGAAACTGATGTGAGAACCTCCAGCTGGATTTGGGGTAAGACCACCCACTAGTCTTGTTCCAGTAAGGAGGATAATATTCTTTTGAAAGTGGTGCCAGTGAATGGCAGCAGGATGGTGCAGCAATCAGTACCGCTGCCTCTTAGCCTCAGCCTTGGGAGCTCACACATTCTCGCTGTCATCATGCAGCTTTCCTCCAGCTGCTCCCATTTCTGCCCACAGCCCCAATTTGGGTAAACTGGTGACAGTACATTATAATGGCAGGAGAATAAGACAAAGGCAGGTTGATGGGCAGATGAGAGAGTTAGGTAACACGAGATGGGCAAATAAGAAGAGAGAACGCAATTGGTGGAACAGGTCTGCAGGAAGCCAACAAGAACCCAACTGGCCAGAGGGTGTCCTTTTGTTTCATTTATAGGCAGGTGACAACCAGTCTCCACAAAGATGTTCAGCTCAAAATGTCAGCCATTCTTTTCATCCAACTGATGTCGATTGACCAACTTAGTATCTCAGCAGATTGTGTTTAACTTCAAATTCAAGTATCTACAGTCCCCTTTGCATCTCCAATGGATAATTGCAGCCTACACAAATACTACAGCGATGTGAAGGGGGCTGATCCTCTGTCTCAGTGTTTGTGACCCTGATTCCCCTGTAGCTTCCCTCTTTGTCACCTCTCTGTGGCGGCTTCGTTCAACTGCACACATCTTGTGAGTACTGATATTTCCACACCTGAGTAAATAAATAGCATTCAGAAGGCTCTCACCAAATCATCTCACCTAGTCTATCTGGTGGTGGGATCATGTAGTAGGTGGCAGAAATGGCTGGTTGGACATGGACACTGGTGTGTTGATAGGTCAGGACAAGGGGAATCTTGTCTTTGTTGCGTGTGGGGGTGGAGGGGGCCAGGGAAGATGTGCAGGTAATGGAGGATATAACGATGAGGATCATGTTGATGGTGGGGTAAAAAGGATATCTCTGATGATCTGGCATGGAAAGACCTCATCTTGGGAGAAGATGTGATGGAGACCGAGGAATTAAGAAAGGGAATGGAATCCTTGCGGAGGCAGAGTGTGAAGAGGTGTAGTCCAGGTAGCCATGGGAGTTGGTAGGTTACCAGACACATATTCCCCTCTTGCCCTTTCCTCTCTGCTTTCTGCAGGAACCACTCCCTCTGACTCCCTTGTCCACTTGTTTCCCCCTCCCCCCCATCCCAACCAATCACCATCTTGGTACCTACCTCTGTGATCACAGGATATGTTCCACTTTTGCCTATATGACTCTCTCACCACCATTTGGGGCCCAAAACAGTCTTTCTAAGAGAAGCAACATTTCATTTGTGTATCTTCAGGGGTTATCTACTGTATCAAGTGCTCCCGTTGTGGTCTCCTCTACATCTGAGAGACGGGGTGCAGACTGTGAGATTGCTTTGTTATGAATCTTGGCTCTGTTCGCAGCAATTGTGTGAATATCCCAGTGGTCACCCATTTCAATTCCCTGTCCCTTTCCCTTGCTGACATGTCTCATGCACTGCCAGACTGAGATCACCCGTAAATTGGAGACCAACATCTCATCTTCTGACTGGGCAGCCTCCATCCAGATGGCATTTACATCAACTCTAGTTTGAACCCCTTCCCTTTCCCCCCCCCTTCACCTTTCCCCTCAGCTTCCCCAATCTCTCTCTCCCTTTTTCCTCTGTCCCCTTTCAGAGAACCAAAATTAATTCTTATCTCTCCTCTTATCATGTCCAATTAACACTTTAGATGGTCTAGACTCCTTCCTCTACCAGTCATCAGTCTTTATTCTAACACCTTCCTGTTCTTTGCTTATACCTTGAAGAAGGGCTCAGACCCAAAACGTCAGTAATATACCTTTACATCCTATGGATGCTGCAGGACAGACTGACTTTCTCCAGCATTTACTGTGTGTTTTTACTACAATCACAGCATCAGCAGACACTCATATTTCACTCTGTAATCAAGGACTCCTTTTTGCATTGAGACTCCCGATCTTTAACCATCTCCTCAAAGTGCTGCTCCGTTTGCTTCGGTGATGAGTTCCCAAAACTTTGGAAACCCGTGCCAGAGGAATTCATTTTAAATCATTGCCAAGAATCTCAGCAGAATTAAGCCCTTGAAATATTTTAGATTGATTTGCTTTGCTATTGTAAAGTTTACTTGTACATCCCAATGTCCCACATCTCATCACAGTTGAAAAAGAACAAGGTAACTTTGTAGGGTTCAAACCGGACAAATTTGATGATCCCTCCTGGAACATAACTCAATACTGTGAGAGGCCTCTCTGGCAGCCTTTCAAACTGAAGTACGTGGAATAAAATTAGAAAATGGAAAATTTGTTTCAATAAATTTAATTCTGGTTAGAAAGCTGCACATTTTAATTTGGAACCCTGGAA
Organism: Narcine bancroftii; assembly: GCF_036971445.1. Classification (NCBI taxonomy): domain Eukaryota; kingdom Metazoa; phylum Chordata; class Chondrichthyes; order Torpediniformes; family Narcinidae; genus Narcine; species Narcine bancroftii. Next base: position 180,708,263 of record NC_091471.1, on the reverse strand, counting down.
GTGGATGAAGCACTTCATCAATCAGAGGCTTTGAATTAGTTTCCAATGTTTAAGTTTTCAGATAAAATAGACAATATGTCATTCATTAAGCCACATGATAGATTCACTTGTTCCATTAATCAAGTGCAAAACTGCACACCTACACCATTTGACCATCAGTGAAATTATTTACAAAATTACACCAAAACAGGAACTGACAAAACATTCAGAAAATTTCATGAGGCTCCCAGACTGTTGAGTTTTCAGCTTTGATGACAGCTTTTCAAGCTTGTGAAACAGTGCTGCACTTCATCAATTCGCACTGAGGCTAACCTCCTGGATCAAACCATTTTGCTGCTGCTTCCACAGCTTGTTTTCACTATGCAACAGAAAGAGGGAGGTTTCACCAAATGACTGCAGTTCGTACTTTCAGGACAACTTGAAACAGTCTGATGTCAACCTATCATTCAGATTAAAGTCTCCAACTCACACACAATTATTCCCCTTGTGAAAAAGCTGACATTTTTTTTCTTCGTAAAAAATTCAAAGCTATCAATTCAACATTATTTCTACTGGAAAAACATTTTTAATTTTCCATTTCATGTCCTTATTATAAATGTCTTAACTTTTCTCACTTTGATGATGAAGGTTTTATGTACATGGGAAAGAAGATAATTGTAACCCTAAGCTTAAGATTCAGTGTCCTTTACCTGTTGAGCCTCATCTGCAGGTTCCTTGTCCAAAGAGATGAAATTTTTATAAGCCCTCACAGTAGAGAATATCCCAGGTGTTGCAACTAAAGGCAGGCCAGTAGCTGAGGGAGGTTAGAAGTGCCATCACCACCATCTTGCTCCCCACTAGCAAGGCCTTAGCAGGATCAGAAGGAAGCCAGAAAACTTTAGATGGCAGAAAGAAGGGTTAACAGGAATTGGAACAAATTAAAGCTATGACTTACCTTTTCTGGTTGTATCAAGTCCCCAAGTTCTGCAATGTTTTTCACTTCCTTTGGAGAGTCTTCTAACCTTCTGAAGAGCTATTGACCCTTCCTGACTTGGAACAGCTATTGTAACTCATTAGTCATTCATTGCAATCAGCTGAGGTTTGTAGACTGCAAGTATGTAACGGCACAATCAAGGAATTTTGCTGCTACACGGGCAGTCTAAAAAGGAATGTGCAGGAATTTTGGGTCAATTCTGCACCGTGATTTATCCTGCAGGACCCCAACATCTTTTTGGAGGAAGCCTGCAGTGTAAATCATACCAAAAAAAAATCATTGACGGTCATCCAGTCGACTGCACATCCAACCACAGGGACTGATACACTCAGGTACTTGCAGTTAAAAAGGTGCCCAGTGTGAGCAGTAATTATGTTAATTTTTTCTGTGATTTTCCTGACATTGCAGTCTAAAATCCATAAGCGTTTCAATTGACAGCCAGCAAAATTCCACCGAGCATGGTACAGTACTAGAAAGCTCTATTGTAAATACTGTACTCCATTCTGATTCGACTGTAGATTCAAAATAATCCAATAATATAGCATTTAATCTGATTTACCTTGCTACATCCCTCAACCTTCATGACCTCTCAATGTACTCAGTTCCAATTCAAAGTTTCCCAAATCATTTTTTTTTATTATTTACATAACCTCAATCTCTTATTCCCAGCAACATCCAAATGACCCCAAAGTTTTCATTACCTTTGCACACTTCTTATCTAGTGGACACTCATTACTTTTTTTCTTTAATTTTTACTTTTCACATTATAAACCATATTGACCAAGATACATACAGACATTTTTCTTCTTAAATATATAGTGTCATTTTCTCCCCCTTTTTCCCCCCTCCCTTCCCTCCCTCCCTCACCCCCTTCCCCATTTATTTGAAGTTCAATCTATAAGATATATTAAACCCGTTAAACAATGTTGTCACTCAATAAAAATAAACAAGAAATTTTACTGAGTCAGTTCTTTTCGTTATCTTCTCCTTCTGTCCATGGTAGGATTTCTCTATTGTGTTTCATGTATGGCTCCCATATTTGTTCGAATATTGTAATGTTATTTCTTAAATTATATGTTATTTTTTCCAATGGAATACATTTACTCATTTCTATATACCATTGTTATATTCTCAAGTTGTCTTCTAATTTCCAGGTTGACATAATACATTTTTTTGCTACAGCTAGGGCTATCATAACAAATCTTTTTTGTGCTCCATCCAAATTGAGTCCAAATTCTTTGTTTCTTATATTACTTAGGAGGAAGATCTCTGGGTTTTTTGGTATATTGCTTTTTGTGATTTTATTTAATATCTGGTTTAGATCTTCCCAAAATTTTTCCACTTTCTCACATGTCCAAATTGCATGAATTGTTGTTCCCGTTTCTTTTTTACAGCGAAAACATCTGTCTGATACTGTTGGGTCCCATTTATTTAACTTTTGAGGTGTGATGTATAGCCTGTGTATCCAGTTATATTGTATCATGCGTAACTTCATGTTTATTCTATTTCTCATAGTTCTGGAGCATAGCTTCTCGCATGTTTCATTCTTTATCTTTATGTTTAGATCTTGTTCCCATTGTTGTTTAGGTTTACCGTTTGTTTCCTTGTTCTCCTTTTCTTGCAGTTTGATGTACATGTTTGTTACAAATTTTTTAATTGTCATTGTGTCTGTAATCACATATTCAAAATTGCTTCCTTCTGGTAACCTCAGACTGTTTCCCAATTTCTCCTTCAAGTAGGTTTTCAGTTGGTAGTATGCAAACATTGTCTCAAGAGTTATATTATATTTATCCTTCATTTGTTCAAAGGATAATAATTTATTTCCCGAAAAACAATTTTCTATTCTTTTGATCCCTTTTTTCTCCCATTCTCTAAAGGAAAAGTTATCTATTGTGAAAGGGATTAGCTGATTTTAGATTTGGTAGTTGGTAATTTGTTTTATTCCTTTGTACATGAATCTTCTTCCAAATGTTGAGCAGATGATGCAATACTGGTAAATTCCTACATTGCACCAATTTTTCATCCCATTTATATAGTATATGTTCAGGTATCTTCTCCCATATTTTATCTAGTTCTAATCTGTTCCAATCTGGTTTTTCCCTTGTTTGATAAAAATCTGATAGGTATCTTAATTGTGCGGCTCTATAATAATTCTTGTAGTTGTAAGCGTCCTTGTTTGTACCATTCTGTTAAATTATCTAGTGCTATCCTTGGTTTCCCCCCCTTTCCATAAGAATTTCCTTATTATTTTCTTTAACTCCTTGAAGAATTTCTCTGTTAGGTGTATTGGTAATGACTGAAATAGGTATTGTATCCTTGGGAAAATATTCATTTTAATGCAGTTTATCCTTCCTATCAGTGTTAGTGGTAAGTCTTTCCAATGCTCTAAGTTGTCTTGTAATTTTTTCATTAATGGATGATAATTGAGTTTATTTAGATGGCCGAGGTTTTTATTTAGTTGTATACCTAGGTATCGCATTGCTTGTGTTTGCCATCTAAATGATAATTCTTTCTTAAACTTTGTGAAATCCGCATTATTCATTGGCATTGCTTCATTTTTATTTGCATTGATCTTGTACCCCGATACTTCTCCGTATTCCTTCAATTTCCTATATAATTCTTTTATTGATATTTCTGGTTCTGTTAAGTATATTATAATGTCATCTGCAAATAGACTGATTTTATATTTCTTCTCTTTTATTTTTATCCCTCTTATTTTATTTTCTGTTCTTATCAGTTCTGCTAGTGGTTCAATAGCTAACGCGAACAGTGAGGGAGATAGTGGACATCCCTGCCTTGTTGATCTGCTTAAGTTAAATTGTTTTGATATATATCCATTTACTGTCACTTTCGCCAATGGCCCCTTATATAATGCTTTAATCCAATTAATATATTTCTCTGGTTGGCTTAACTTTTGTAGTACTTTTAATAAATAATTCCATTCTACTCTGTCACAGGCCTTCTCTGCGTCTAAAGCAACCGCTACTGTTGGAGTTTTATTTCCTTCTACTGCATGAATTAAGTTAATAAATTTACAGATTTTGTCTGTTGTTCGTCTTTTTTTAATGAATCCAGTTTGGTCTAGATTTACTATTTTTGGTACATAGTCAGCCAATCTGTTTGCTAATAGTTTAGCTATTATCTTATAATCTGTGTTAAGTAAAGATATTGGTCTATATGACGCTGGTGCAAGTGGATCTTTCCCTGTCTTTGGTATTACTGTAATTATTGCTGTTTTGCATGAATCTGGTATGCTTTGTGTTTTATCAATCTGGTTGATTACTTCCAGGAGGGGAGAAATTAATAAGTCTTTAAATGTTTTATAGAATTCTATTCTATTGGGAATCCATCCTCTCCTGGTGTTTTATTGTTTGGTAGTTTTGTTTAATATCTCCTGTAATTCTTCTATTTCAAATGGTTTTATTAATTTATTTTGCTCCTTTGTTTGTAATTTTGGTAGTTCAATTTTAGTTAGAAATTCATCTATTTTGTCTTCTTTCCCTTCGTTTTCAGTTTGATATAGTTGCTCGTAGAATTTCCTGAAGTTTTCATTGATCTCCGTTGGATTATATGTAATTTGTTTGTCCTTTTTCCTTAATGCCAATACCATTCTTTTAGTTTGTTCTGTCTTAAGCTGCCACGCTAGAATTTTGTGCGTTTTTTCTCCTTGCTCATAATATTTCTGTTTTGCCTTCATTATGTTCTTCTCCACCTTATATGTTTGTAATGTTTCATATTTTATTTTTTTATCTGCCAATTCTCTCTTTTAGTTGTATCTTCCTTTATTGCTAATTCTTTTTCTATATTTGTTATTTCCCTTTCCAACTGTTCTGTTTCCCAATTGTAATCCTTCTTCATCTTAGTTACATAACTTATTATTTGCCCTCTGATGAACGCTTTCATTGCGTCCCATAGTATAAACTTATCTTTCACTGATTCCGTATTTATTTCAAAGTACATTTTAATTTGTCGTTCAATGAATTCTCTAAAATCCTGTCTTTTAACTAGCATGGAGTTTAATCTCCATCTATACATTCTTGGTGGGATGTCCTCTAGCTCTATTGCCAATAACAGGGGTGAGTGATCCGATAATAGTCTAGCTTTATATTCCATTTTCATAACTCTCCCTTGAATGTCGGCTGATAACAGAAATAGGTCTATCCTTGAGTATGTTTTATGTCTACCCGAATAATATGAATTTTCCTTTTCTTTTGGGTGTTGTTTCCTCCATATATCCAAAAGTTCCACTTCTTGCATCGATTTAATTATAAATTTGGTAACTTTGTTCTTTCTGTTAGTCTTTTTTCCAGTTTTATCCATGTTTGAGTCCAAATTAAGGTTAAAATCCCCTCCTATTAGTATGTTCCCTTGTGTATCTGCTATCTTCAAAAAGATATCTTGCATAAATTTTTGATCTTCTTCATTAGGTGAATATACATTGAGTAAATTCCAAAATTCTGAATATATCTGACATTTTATCATTACATATCTCCCTGCTAGATCTATTATTTCCTCTTCTATTTTGATTGGTACATTTTTATTGATTAATATTGATTAGAAAGCTAAGATAGTCTTTATTACTACTTCATTGGGGTAAGGGATGAGTGTTAAGGCTGTGTGTTGTCGGGAGTGCCGGATGTGGGAGGTCCTGGAGTCTTCCAGACTCCCGGATGTCCATATCTGCACTAGGTGTGTCGAGCTGCAGATTCTCAGGGACCGTGTTAGGGAACTAGAGCTGCAGCTCGATGACCTCAGGCTGGTTAGGGAAACAGAGGAAGTCATAGACAGGAGTTACAGTCAGGTGGTCACGCCAGGGCCACGGGAGGATGAAAGGTGGGTAACTGTCAGGAAAGGGACATAAAAACGTAAGGTGCCAGAGAGGAGCCCTGTGAATGTAACCCTCAGCAATAAGTACGCCTCTTTGAGTACTGTTGAGGGGGACATCAAGGTTGGGGGGAGCGACAGTGGCTGTGCCTCTGGCACGAGGTCGGCCTGTAGCTCAGAAAGGGAGGGAAAGGAAGAGGAGGGCAATTGTGGTAGGAGACTCCATAGTTAAGAGGACGGATAGGGGATTCTGCGGACGCAGCAAGGAGAACCGGATGGTGGTTTGCCTCCCTGGTGCCAGGGTCCGGGATGTTGCTGCTCATGTCCCAGATATCCTAAAGTGGGAGGGACAGGAGCCAGAGGTCGTGGTACATGTAGGTACCAATGACATAGGGAGAATTAGAGAAGAGGTCCTAAAAAGTGAGTACAGGCAGTTAGGTAGGGAGTTAAAAAGAAGGACCGCAAAGGGGGTAATCTCTGGATTACTCCCTGTGCCACGTGACAGTGTGAATAGAAATAGAATGAGGTGGAGGATTAACACGTGGCTGAAGGGGTGGAGTAAGGGGCAGGGTTTTAAATTTCTGGATAACTGGGACCTTTTTTGGGGGAGATGTGACCTGTACAGTAAGGACGGGTTACACTTAAATCCCAGGGGGACCAGAATCCTGGCAGAGGTATTTGCTAGGGCTACTCAGGATCCTTTAAACTAGAATGGTTGGGGGAGGGAACAAAATAGTACAGAGCAGTAAGGAGAAGGTTAGAATGCAAACAAAGAAAGTTTGTAGTAAGTATTTGAATATGGATGGGCAGTTGATAGAGAAGGGAAATGCTCTGGAAGAAGATGAAGGGCAATTGGCAGGAAAAGTAAATAATGTTGTTATTAAAGATGAGGGAAAACAGGGATTAAAAATTGGGAAATCTCTGAAATTCATATATTTTAATGCCAGGAGTATTGTAAAAAAGGTGGATGAGCTGAAGGTGTGGATTGATACTTGGAAGTATGATGTGGTAGCGATTAGTGAGACATGGTTGCAGGAGGGATGTGATTGGCAACTGAATATCCCTGGGTTTCGTTGTTTTAGGTGTGATAGAGTCGGAGGGGCAAGAGGAGGTGGGGTTGCATTGTTTGTCAGGAAAAATATTACAGCGGTGCCTAGGAAGGATAGATTAGAGGGCACATCCACGGAGGCTATTTGGGTGGAACTGAGGAGTAGGAAAGGAGAGGTTACACTTGTAGGGGTGTATTATAGACCACCCGGAGGGGACCGAGACCTAGAGGAGCAAATCTGTAGGGAGATAGTAGATATTTGTGATAAGCACAGGGTTGTAATTATGGGAGATTTTAATTTTCCACATATAGATTGGGAAACACATTCTGTGAAAGGACTGGATGGGTTAGAGTTTGTGAAATGTGTGCAAGATAGTTTTTTACAACAATATGTAGAGGTGCCGACCAGAGAAGGAGCAGTGTTAGATCTACTGTTGGCAAATGGGATGGGTCAAGTGACGGAGGTTAGTGTTGGCGAGCACTTCGGGTCCAGTGATCCTAATGCCATCAGCTTCAATGTCATTATGGAAAGAGAGAAGTTCAGGTTTTTGATTGGGGAAAAGCTAGATTTGAGGAGATGCAAAAGGACTTGCAGGGTGTGCATTGGGACAATTTGTTTTATGGGCAGGATGTAGTAGAGAGATGGAAGTCTTTTAAAGATCAGATTTTGAGAGTGCAAAAGCTTTATGTTCCTGTTAGGAGGGGCAAAAGGTTTGAGAGAGCCGTGGTTTTCAAGGAATATTGGAAACTTGGTTCGAAGAAAAAGGAAGGCGTACATTAGATATAAGAAGCATGGAGTTAAGGAGATGTTTGAAAGATACATTGAATGTAAGAGGAATCTTAAGAGAGGAATTAGGAAAGCTAAAAGAAGGTACGAGGAAACTATGGCAAGCAGGGTGAAAACTAATCCAAAAGAGTTCTACAAATATGTTAATGGTAAAAGGAAAGCTAGAGACAAAATTGGTCCCTTAGAAAATCAGAGTGGAAAACTGTGTGTGGAGCCTAGAGAAATGGGGGAGATATTGAACAGTTTCTTTTCTTCGGTATTCACTAAGGAGAAGGATATTGGGAGATGTGAGATAAAAAAAGCAAATTGGGTAAATATGGGGAATATAGAGATTACAAAAGGTGTAGTTTTAGGGCTTTTGAAGAATATAAAGGTGGATAAGTCTCCAGGACCAGACGGGATCTTCCCCAGGACATTGAGAGAAGTGAAGGAGGAAATAGCAGAGGCTCTGGCGGTAATTTTCCAAATGTCATTAGATATGGGGATAGTGCCAGAGGATTGGTGTATTGCACATGTGGTTCCGTTATTTAAAAAGGGTTCAAGGAGGAAGCCTGGCAACTATCGGCCTGTAAGTTTGACGTCTGTGGTAGGTAAATTAATGGAGAAAATTCTTAGAGATAGTACTTATAAACATCTGGATAGACAGGGTCTGATCAGGAGCACTCAACATGGATTTGTGGGAGGAAGTTCATGTTTGACCAATCTGATTGAATTTTTTGAAGAGGTGACTAGGAATGTGGATGAGGGTAGCGCAGTGGATGTTGTCTATATGGACTTCAGTAAGGCCTTCGATAACATGGAAGGTTAGTTAGTAAGGTGCAGTCTTTAGGTATAAATTTTGAGATAGTCAAATGGATTGAACATTGGCTGAAAGGGAGAGGCCAGAGAGTGGTAGTGGATAATTGTCTGTCAGGCTGGAGGCCGGTGACCAGTGGTGTGCCTCAAGGATCTGTATTGGGCCCATTGTTGTTCGTTATATACATTAATGATCTAGATGATGGGGTGGTGAATTGGATTAGTAAATATGCAGACGATACTAAGATAGGTGGAATAGTGGATAATGAAGAAGGTTTTCAAGGATTGCAGAGGGATTTGGGCTGCTTAGAAAAGTGGGCTGAAAAATGGCAGATGGAATTTAATGCTGATAAGTGTGAGGTGCTTCATTTTGGTAAGAAGAATCAGAATAGGACATACGTGGTAAATGGGGGAGCATTGAGGAATACAGAAGAGCAGAAAGATTTAGGAGTAACGGTACATCGTTCCCTGAAGGTAGAAACTCACGTGAATAGGGTGGTGAAGAAGGCTTTTAGTATGCTGGCCTTTATCAATCATTGCATGGAATATAGGAGTTGGGAGGTGATGTTGAGATTGTATAAGACGTTGGTGCGGCCTAATTTGGAGTTCTGTGTGCAGTTCTGGTCGCCTAATTATAGGAAGGATATAAACAGAGTGGAGAGAGTGCACAGAAGGTTTACCAGAATGTTACCTGGGTTTAAGCATCTAGAGTATAGGGAGAGATTGGACAGATTAGGTCTTTATTCTTTGGAGCGTAGAAGGTTGAGAGGGGATTTGATAGAAGTATTTAAGATTATGAAAGGGATAGACAGAGTGGATGTGGATAGACTATTTCCTTTAAGAGGAGGAAAGACTAAAACAAGAGGACATGAGTTAAGAATTAAGGGGCAGAGGTTTAGAGGTAACATGAGGGGGAACTTCTTTACTCAGAGAGTGGTAGCCGTGTGGAATGATCTTCCGGGAGAAATAGTGGTGGCGGAGTCAATTGTATTATTTAAGAAAAGGTTGGACAGGTATATGGATGAGAAGAAGATGGAGGGTTATGGGCATTGTGCAGGGAGGTGGGACTAGAAAGGGGTGTTTGGTTCGGTGCAGACTAGAAGAGCCTAATGGCCTGTTTCCGTGCTGTAATTGTTATGTTATGTTAATATAGCTACTCCTCTGGCTTTTGAATTATATGATGCTGCTGTTACATGTCCTATCCAATCTCTCTTTAATTTCTTGTGTTCCACTTCAGTTAGATGTGTTTCTTGTACGAATGCTATATCAATTTTTTGTTTTTCAGTAAATTTAACAGTTTCTTCCTTTTGATTTGGTTATGTATTCCATTAATATTTAAAGTCATATAGTTCAACATAGCCATTTCATACTTTGTTTATCTTTCCTTTCCGTTTCCTCATCACCACCTTCCCTTCTTATCCATTTCTGCTTTCTTTTTTTGAACACATTATAAGACAACATTTCTAAAACATAAAATATTTCCACTATTCTCATATCTAAAATTCCTTTAACCCCAATAGTCCCTCCCCTTTCTGAGCTGCCCTTTGTCCCTTGTCGGACAATCACATTTCCCCTCTCCATTTGGATTTGTGAATCCGCTCACAAGCGTCAACTGATTTCGCAGTGACTGTAATTCTTCCCCACCCAGCCACCCCCAGAAAAGATTTTAATCTTCATATATAACAAAGGTCACTCTCTTAATTCCCTCCTTACTTCCTTTCTTCCTTTCTTTCCTTTCTTAATTCTTACCTATACTCTATTATTACATACACACCTACATACACACATACATATAGTTTGTTGTCATTTTTGTTCTTGTTACATCTCTTCATCTCTCTGTCTATTTTGTAGTTGTTCTGCAAATTTTCGTGCTTCTTCCGGATCCGAGAATAATTTGTTTTGCTGCCCCGGAATAACTATTTTAAGTACCGCTGAGTATTTTAACATAAATTTACAACCTTTTTTCCATAGGGTTGTTTTTGCTGCATTGAACTCCTTTCTCTTCTTCAGGAGTTCAAAACTTATATCTGGATAGAAAAAATTTTTTTGACCCTTGTATTCCAGTGGTTTTTTGTCTTCTCTTATTTTTTTCATTGCCTTCTCCAATATATTTTCTCTTGTTGTATATCTTAGGAATTTTACTAGAATGGATCTTGGTTTTTATTGTGGTTGTGTTTTAGGGGCTAATGTTCTGTGTGCTCTTTCTACTTCCATTTCTTCCTGTAATTCTGGTCTTCCTAGGACCCTGGGGATCCATTCTTTTATAAATTCTTTCATATTTTTGCCTTCTTCATCTTCCTTAAGGCCCACTATCTTTATATTGTTTCTTCTATTATAATTTTCCATTATATCTATCTTCTGAGCTAACAGCTCCTGTGTTTCTTTAACTTTTTTATCAGATTCTTCTAATTTCTTTTTTAAGTCATCTACTTCCATTTCTATGGCTGTTTCTCATTCTTCCACCTTGTCTACTCTTTTTCCTATATCTGTCATGATCATCTCTAATCTATTCACTTTTTCTTCTATACTTTTTATTCTTTTTTTTATTTCACTGAATTCTTGTGACTGCCATTCTTTTACTATTTCCATATATTCTTTAAAAAAATTATATCCATGTACTTGCCCTTCCCTTCATCTTCCATTTCTGTGTTCTTCCTCCTCTTCTTCTGAGTCCACTCCAAAATCTGTGTCCTTTACCTCTGTCTCTTCTGGTTTTCTTGTTAGATTGTTTGTTTTATTTTGTTGGGTATTTTTGGTCTTCTTATTTTTATTAAAAATGTCTTGGTGTTGGTCTTCTTCCTCTGGGTTGGTCATCTGTTGTTTCTTTGATTTCTTATTTTTATTCTCTTCCTTCTTGTTCTCGTTATTTTCTATGTTTTCCTCTTGCTGTTGTGTTATAGTTGTCTGTTTCAGCTGTGGAGGTCTACTCCTCAGCTGGTCCCCCCTCCCGTCAGTGTTATTTTTGTCATGCGCATCGCGCATGCGTGAGGATTCGCGCATGCGCATTTGCGCACTTTTGTTTGGCTCCGCGAGCCATTTTTGTAGTCCCAAGTTCGGGGTATCGACTGACCTCAGGGAGCGGGCTTCTCTCTCCATGGCGGGCCTCCTCGTACCGGTAAGGCCTTCACCTTCTTCTTCTGACATCCTTCCTTCTTCTTTTCTTCCCATTGTTTTTGGTTTTTCTTTCTTCGCTGCCATTTTCTCCACACTTTTACTTTCACTTTGTTATGGTTTTTATGTTTGGGCCTTTGTTTTTTCTCTATCTTTTTTTTTACTTTTCTGGAGAGGGTTGGAGTTCCCCTACCAGCCACTACTCCATCACGTGACTCCTCCATGGACACTCATTACTGATGCGAATATTTTAACAGTTCTGTTAAACAGAAAGCTAGGGATGTAGTTGATCTTTTTTTAAAATACTTGATGGATTTATATTGCTACATTTACTGATCTATGCAACTACTCATCAAAAACTCTCTGTCACCCACACAATTTATAATCTCATCATTTATTTCTTCAAAAGAGAAATATTTTTCCCACATATTTAATGTTGATTTACATCTACTTCCCACTTTTCCATGCTCCTAATCACTTCAGCCTTAGTTTTTTAATAACCCCTTTTACTTTCCATTCCACTTGGTGCCATCAGCAGATTTTGACAATGAACATGATCAGCTAATTTTGGGAAGAATCATCATAGATTCTGCAAAGATTAACTTGGCTAAACATTTCTTTAATATGACAAAGGCAGAATGGATTTCTTTAAATACAGCATAAAGTATAATCTTTGAATCATCCACTTAAAGTTAATCAGTGATAATATTGTGACTGGGCTGGTAAAGTGGAAGCTCTGATAGTGTTTTTCACTTTAATTGCTGATTGGCACAAGATAATCATGACCTCCTTTTGTTTGACTGATGATGTTTGATGGGAGAGTCAATATAAGACTTCACCAATCTGATAATAGAGCTGTAGAAGAATACAGCTGTAGGGTCCAACCTGTTCCCAGTCTGGTCAATATATGACACCTATTGAAAATATTGATTTTGAATGGTGTCAGGCTATTCAAGCAAGGCAGCAAATGATGCCACCTTCAGATAAATTCAGGCACCAGCCACATGTTCCCCTTCCCTTAAATTATTCTAAAAGGCCTGTTCTTTTCACCATTTCTTCCAATTCCATCCATCACCTCTTTATCCAACCTCGTGTCAAAATGTAGAGCCAAACAGTCCTTTCAGTGATCACTTGCACTTTCAACTACATGCTCTGCACTTGATGCCCACAACAATGGTGAAGCCAGCCACAGATTGGGTGACTACTTTGCAGGGCCCACTCACTCTGCAGGGGTGACTGAGGGGTTCCAATTTCATAGCGCTTTAATTCTCTACTCACTTTCACTCTGAACAATCTATGTGTGATGTCTTGCATGGTTACAATTAGGCTCAATGTTCAATTGAGGAACAGCACCTGATCTTCTCTCTGGGCATGTTGTCGCCTTCTTGGCTCGTGATCAATTCTACTTCAATTAACTTCTTCCCCATTTGTATTATAACTGACCTCTTCAGCTGAAGATCATCCATCTGTAGTATTGACTCAATTTTACCTCTCTGTTCACAAGACCTAACCTGCTGGATATTTTGTACAGCTCTCCAATTAATTCCTTTTCTATGGCCCTTTGCTTGTGTTCATTCTCTCTAATTGTCCTCATTAACCTATCAATCATTTGCTATCACCAGCAGCTTATTTGAAATGGTGGAAGGACTTTCTGGTCCATGAAACTCATGCTGCCCAATTACACCCAATTTACCCACCAAACCCTGTAGGTTATTTGAGGGTGGGAAGAAACTGAAGCACCAGAGAAACCCAGGCAAGCCATGGAGAGAATGTACTCTTCACAGGCACCACTGGATTTGATCCCATGCCACCCTAAACCAATGTTTATCACCAAGGACTTATCCAATCAGAAATATTCCTTTAGTTGTTTCCAACCACATCTACCAATTTACAATTTTCCAATTTTGATGAGAGATCTTCAACTTGACCCTACTTCTCTTTCAACAGATACTGACTGGGTAGTTGAGTGTTTCAAGCATTTTTTAAAATTTCAGTAAATGCTGCTTTGCTTTGCCGGATTTCCTTGCGCACACAATTTTTAAAAAGGATAATTCATCAAAATGTAACTTCTGTGGGCAGTCAGAATTTTCTAATTTGGTTTCGTTAACCAACCATCAATAAAACTTTAAATTTCTTCCAATAAAGGATTGCAGGAAATGACAGATGCATTCTTTAACTTAGCTTCTGGATACCAGAGGAAAAACATTGGAGGTATGGTTAAAAATGTCCTGTGAGCTTAACCGGACAACTGATCTAGTAAATCAACACACTGGAAAGTGTGGGATTAAGTCTTGCGGGCAGTTGCTGGTGTTTCAAGAGTTATTTTTCTGTTCCAATAGAAATAAATTCAAAGCTTGTGTGGAAGTACTATAAAACTTAGACTTACAAAATGATCAGCTTTTCACATCTGCTCTGCCAAGCAGATTCCAAGCAGAGAACACAGTGGAGCCCAGTAGAGGAATTCATTTTTAATGGACGTTTCAAGCCTTATCTTGAGAAATATCCCACCAATTTCAATACAATTCATAAGCAAGGGATACAATGAGTAATATCTATTGATTTATTTTAATTAAGTTTAATTATTTTTTTCATGCACTTATGCTAATAATTTTTTTCAATTTTAATATTTTCCCTTTGTTAAGTAAGTACTTTATTGTCGTGAAAGAAAACACAACAAAATTAAAAACGCAACCCGTGGTACTCGAAAATACACCATACATGAGCATATAAACACAATAAAAACAAAAGAACAAAAGCATTAAAACAATACAAAATACATTAATTGGCAGAGTTAATTCTCGGGTGGCTCTAGGAGATAGAAACTCTCTTGAGTCTGTTCGTCCATAATTTAATGGACCTATATCATCTACCTGAGGGCAATAGGTCAAACAAATGATAGCCTGGATGAGTAGAATCCTTAAGGATATTGGCAGCCTTCACAATATAGTAAGATCGAAATCAATCCTCCAAAGAGGACAAGGAGCATCCAAAATTCTTCTGGGCTGTTGTAATGATGACATCCTCTCCTAACCTCCTCCCTGGACTCCTCCCATGTGACCCAGGCCATAAAGGTTGAGTCCCCTCTTCTTCTCCTCATTTCCCTTGCCTTAACTCAGGCCAGCAATCTCTAGAGTAATAAAGCCTATCGTTTCCTCAGTCTTTATCTGTGTATTATTGGGGCAACTGGTAGCACCCAACAATTTATTACACTAGATTTTAAAGATCTCCGGTAATGGAGAAGTTGCTGCACCCCAAACGGCTAGAAGTAGAATCAAGCCCCGGGAGCACCTGAACTCTTCGAACAGTGGGTGAACTGCTTTAATAATTTCCTCAACGCTGCTGCTGAAGCGGTCGATTCCGACAAAAAGAAATTTAAGATCCTACTGGTGTGGGACGGCCAGAGGGCCTACCAGGCCATCCAGAGCAGCACGACCTATGGCAAGGCCATGGCTGAACTACGGACACAATACAAGCCATGGGTGAACGAAGTTTACTCCCATTTCCTGCTGGCGTCCAGAAAGCAACAGCCTGGTGAGTCCGCTGAGGAGTTCAACCGATCCTTGGTCACACTGGGAAAAGACTATCTGGAGAACCCCATGGCCACAATTTCGTTGACCCAGTGCGTGGAAGACCTGATCCGAATGCCTGTGTGTCGGGGTTGAGGTTGGACTATATCCGACAGCGTCTCCTCGTAGAGGATCAACTCCTGCTCAAAAAGGCGATCAACTTGGTCAGGACTCTAGACTCGGCCCAGCGCCACACAGTGTCGATCGTGGGCAAAAGCAGGTCTACTGCGTTCATTTTGCCATGAGAGCTGCCATCCTGGGACTCAGCATCGGGGGTTACTGACCCGACCACTGCTGCGGTGATGCCAGCATCGCCATGATGCAACTTCTGCAGGCAGGCTGGGCATTCAAGATGCCTCTTCCCTGCGAAATGAGCCACCTGCTTGGGCTGTGGGAAGAAGGGCCATTACCAGAAGGTCTGCAGGTCCAGAACTCTGTCCAGGAGCAGCACGGCATGTGTGCCTGAGGAGCTTCCGGTGCCGACCGCATGCATGGTAAGGGGGGTGCCAACTTACCCACTCCCAACCTCTATTCCTATGATGATGTCACTTCCACCTGCCATGACTCCACTTCCTCCTTCTTCTCCGACGAGGGCAGAGTGGTCAACATGGAGGTCGCCACCTTGGGTGAGCCTCCCCACCAATGACCATGATGACGAGATGCCTGTATTGGCATCAATCATCCTGGATCAAGCCAGTCCCCACCCTATCAAGAACTCCATGATGCGGATCGAAGTGAATGGGCACAAGACGAACCGCCTCATTGACAGCGGCAGTATCAAAAGCTTTGTCCATCCCAACGTGGTCCGTAGTCTCTCTCTTCCCGTCAGGCCAATGACCGGAGAGGTATCGATGGACCAACAAACTTGTATCCGGGGTTACTGTGTAGCGTCTCTAACGGGTGGGGGAAATATTACAATGACTTTGTATTATTGATTATACCCCAGCTCTGCGCATCGATCCTCCTGGGCCTTGACTTCCAGAGTCTATTCAGGAGTATGACGATGGCGTTCGGGCACCCCTATCCACCTCTGACTGTTCACAACCCCCAGCTCACGGACCCTACTCCCCAACCAGGCACTCAGTCTCCAGCACCGTCCTGCAGTCTCACCACCCTGCGGGTGGCCCCTCCATCATTATTCAGGAACCTCACTTGGACTGCAAACCGATCACCACCAAGAGTAGGCGCCATAGCACAGAAGATATGCAGTTTATTCGGGTTGAGTTTCAGCGACTCCTGGTGGAGGGGATCATAGCCCCTAGCACCAGTCCCTGGAAGGCACAGGTCCTCGTGGTCAGAGGGGCGGGCAAGCCCCAGATGGTGATCGACTATAGTCAAATCATCAACCGCTTCACCGAGTTGGACGCGTACCCGTTATCCCAGATAGCCGACTTGGTCAATAAGGTCGTGCAATACAGAGTTTTTTCAACCATTAACCTCAAGTTGGCTTACCATCAATTTTCCCTCCATCCAAGTGATCTAATCTACACGGGATTCGAGGCCAACAGAAAACTATCTCACTTTCTGCGGATGCCTTTTAGTGTGACTAACAATGTCTCTGCCTTTCAGAGGGTTATGGACCAGATGGTGGAGGAGCACAAGCTAACAGCAACGTTCCCATATATCGATAATGTCGCCTTTTGCGGCCATAACCAGCAGGACCACGATGCTAACCTCGCTAAGTTCTTGCGTACAGCCAAGTCCCTCAACTTGACGTACAACAAGGACAAGTGCATGTTTAATGCAGATTGCCTGGCTCTCCTTGGATGCATCGTGGCACATGGTGTCATTGCCCCAGACCCTGACTGCATGCAACCCCTCATGGAGCTCCCTGTCCCAAACACCCTAAAGTCACTGAAGAGGTGCCTAGGGCTGTTTTCCTACTATGCACAATGGGTGCCCAATTACACCGATAAAGCCCACCCCCTGATTAATGCCACACCTTCCCATTATTGGCGGAGTCCCAGGCTGCATTTCATCAGATTCGAGGAGACATCACAAAGGCCACGGTGCATGCCGTGGATAAATCCATCCCCTTCCAGATGGAGAGTGATGCCTCCGACTTCGCACTGGCCGCCACACTTAACCAGGCAGGCAGGCCGGTAGCATTTTTCTCCTGCACCCTGTACGATCCTGAAGTACGGAACTCCTCCGTCGAGAATGAGGCACAGGCAATCGTTGAGGCAGTGCGCCACTGGCAACATTACCTGGATGGTAAAAGGTTTACCGTGCTGACAGATCAGAGGGCAGTGGCCTTCATGTTTAATACTAAACAGCGGGGTAAAATTAAGAACAACAAGATTCTTAGGTGGAGGATCAAGTTATCCACCTATAACTATGATATCTTGTACCGGCCGGGCAAACTCAACGATCCCCCAGATGCCTTATTCTGGGGGACGTGCGCCAGCATGCATCTTGACCATCTCCAGGCCATACATGATAATCTGTGCCATCTCAGAGTTATGAGGCTGTACCACTTTGTTAAGACTCGGAACCTCCCGTACTCCGTTCAGGACGTCTGGTCCACAATCAGACGCTGGCAGATCTGCCACAGTTCTACCAGCCAAAAAAGGCACATCTCATTAAGGTCACATACCCCTTCAAATGACTCAGTGTTGATTTCAAGGGCCTCCTTCCAACCTCCTATAGGAATGCCTACTTCCTGACAATGGTGGACGAAGTCTCCAGGTTCCCCTTTGCTATTCCCTGCCGGATATGACCTCGACGATGGTTATCAAGGCGCTGCGTAGCATCTTCACTCTGTTCAGGTACCCCAACTACATTCACAGCGACCAGTGGTCCTTGTTCATGAGTGAGGAGCTGCGACAGTAGTTCCTAGCCAGAGGCATAGCCACCAGCAGGACCACCAGCTATAACCGCAGGGATAATGACCAGGTGAAAAGGGAGAATGCCACCGTCTGGAAGGTGTTGACCCTGGCCCTCAGATCTAAACACATGCCAGTCTCCCGCTGGCAGGACATTTTGCCCAAGGCTCTCCATGCCATCTGGTCGTTGCTATGCACCGCCACTAACACCACCCCGCATGAATGCCTCTTTGCTTTCCCTAGGAGATCGGCGAATGGTTCATCCATCCCTCCATGGTTGGCAACCCCAGGCCCATTCTTCTATGGAAGCATGTCAGGGGCCATAAGGCGGACCACTGGTGGAAGCGGTGCACCTCATTCATGCCAACCCCCAATACGCATTCGTGAGGTGCCCTGATGGCCATGAGGATACTCTACTGATCTGAGACATGACGAGGGCTGGAGACCCCAAGACGGCCCAGCTGGCCACGGACCAGACTGCCGATCTGATTGCACTGCAGAGGAGTACAGTCCTGGAGTCTGAGTTGCCTGTCTCTCCACTGGACCTCCAGGAGCCGACCCCCAGTGTGGCAGCGGACCACTTTCTCCCTCGGGAGTTCCCTGCCAGCATGCCATCCCCACCGGTCCCCGTCCTGGATTCTCCCGCGGCACCCCCACTCCAGAGGAGCAGCATACGGGCACACTGGCCCCTTGCCAGTCTGGCAGAAAGAGGAGTTCACCCCTGCGACTAAACCTCTAGTTGGAAGGAGCCTTCTCTCCACCCACCACCCCCGCGATTTTTTTTTCTTTTCTCATGGTTGTTACCGGTGGTTTCTATTTAAAAAGAGGGGTTGAATGTTATGATATGGTTGTATGTACAGGCTGGCCCTCCCACCCCCCTGATGACATCCTCTCCTAGATTCCTCCCTGGACTCCTCCCATGTGACCCAGGCCATAAAGGTCGAGTCCCCTCTTCCTCTACTTATTTCCCTAGCCTTAACCCGGGCCAGCAATCTCTAGTATATTAATGCCTATTGTTCCCCTCAGTCTTTGTCTGTGTATTATTGGGGCAATGGGTATTGCCCAACAGCCGTATTGATAACCCTCTGAAGATCCCTCTTATCTGATGCTGTACAACTGGCAAACCATGTGGGAATGCAATAAGTCAGCATGCTTTGAATAGAGTTGAACGTTAAATTTGTTTACATCAATGTTAATATTTTATCAATGCCTCTGAATGTCAGGAACATGAAAGCCTTAAAGTTAATGACTGATATGACAGGGAATGGAACATAATTAATGCCTGTCTGGGCATTCTGGGGGAAGTATCTGTACATTATATTATCCAAGGCTCAATCATCCTTGAGACATTGGCATCTGACTTCTGGCTTCTGAGCAAGGAAGTGAAGTGGGGTGGGGGTGGGGGTAGTGGGAGGGAAGAGGGAGTTTGGGCAGCAAGTTCTTCCCTCCATAACCACCAAAGGTGACTGCGACAGTGAATGAACATGGTTGACTGAATCCAGAAAACTTAGTCCATAAAGAAATTTGATGACATAAGTCCATTTAATTTTCAGGCCCTCTGGGATTCTATTTTAGTTTCCAAAAGATAAATTGAAAAGATGATGGTCTATGTCAGTAATTTCTATTTTAAGATACTGTAGTGTCAAATGTTACAGGGCAAGATGCATATGGTAGAATATCTTTATAAATGCAAGGGCCAATTATTGTGAGTTAATTTTCTTTACATCCTACAGCAGAGTCTGCTATCAGTCAGGTTTTAACCATACCTTACTGCAGCTGACGTGGACATTTACCCCTCCATAAATCTTCGTCCGCGAAGCCAAGCCAAAGAAGAAATACTATGTTAGCAGATGGTTTAAAGAGAACATTAGCCATAACATACCATGGCTGAAAGGAACTAATGAAAAATAAGAATAAGTTAAAAGATTGAAATATAAGTAAGTTGTATTGCTTCTTGGACTTGCTCAGCCAATCAATGACATTATAACCATTCCTGTAATTTGTCTATTTTTACACATAAACTCTATATTTCCTGATGCTTTATTGTCCAAAAGAGCCATCAATCTTGGTTTACTGATTGAAGATATATAGTAAGAAAGAAGAAATTTCTTTCAATCACAGTACAAATGGTCAAACATTTTTCATATGATTCTAAACTTTCTAGGCAGAGAAATTGGCCTCTTTCTGTTTACCCTGTCATTTTCAATCAAAAAAAAAATCAATGTTTCAATCAAGTGAGCTCTCATTTGTCTAAACTCCAGAGAACAAACACCAACTTTAATCAATGAAAGGTTAAGGAAATAGTTCACACAGTTAAGTGTTATGCCTGGTCCTGCAGAAAGAACATAGTCAAGCCTGAAGTAGAGAAAGACCGGCCTGAGTGCTTCAGTACTGTGGGAGGGGTCGGAGCAGTGTTACTGAACAGGAAAATCTTTTGCTCAGAGATAACAAGGATCAGAAGTTAAGTTCAGTACCATGGAAGTGTAGCTTGCTTAGTTTCAAATGTCAAACAAATATCACAGTGGCAGCAAGGTAGTTGAAAGATTTAATGTAAAAGACAAATCTGTCATTTAAAGTGCCCTCCTTAAATGTTTGGGCAAAGACACTTGTTTTCAATTATTTGCCCGTGTTCCACAGTTTTAAAATATGTAATCAAACTATTCACATGTGATTAAAGCACACATTCCAGTTTTTATTCAAGGTTATTTGTATACATTTTGGTCTGACCATATAGAAATGTTCATATACATAGTTTATACATAGTTTTATACATAGTTCCATACTTCAAGGCACCATCATGTTTGGGACATTTGGTTTCACAGGTGTTTGTCATTATTCAGGTCTGTTTAATGCTTCATTGGTGCAGGTGTAAGAGAGCTTGGCTTGCTTCTAAGCTTTTGATCACTTTTGGAGTCTGTAGTTGGCAATTTTCAACATGAGGACAGAGTTGTGCCAATGCAAGTCAAAGAATCCATTGCGATGCAGAAAAACAAGAATAAAATGGTAAGAGACATCACTAAAAACCTTAGGATTAACAATATCAACAGTTTGGAACATCATTAAGAGGAAAGAGCGTTCTGATGAGCTCAGTAATCACAAAGGGACTCGTATTCCAAGACCTCCATTGCTGATGACAGAAAAATTCTCATCATAATGAAGAAAAATCCCCAAACTTGTGTCCAACAAATCAGACATGTTCTTCAGGAGGCAGGTATGGATATGTCAATGACTAATGTCTACAGAATACTTCATGAACATAAATACAGAGGCTACCTACAAAATGGAAACCACTAGTTAGCCACAGAAAGAGGAGAGCTAGATTACAGTTTGCCTAAAAGTATTTAAAAGAGCCTGTAAAATTCTAGAAAAATGTCTTGTGGATAGATGAGACCAAGATTAACCTGCATTAGAATGATAGAAAGAGCAAAGTGTGGAGGTGTAAAGAAACTGTGCACAATCCAAAGAAAACCATCTCATCTGTGAATGGCCAAATCAGTCACCCAATCCAAATCTAAGTGAGGATGCCTTCCATATGCTGAAGAAAATAACTTCAAGGGACAAGTCCCCAAAACAATCAGGAGTTGAAGATGGCTGCAGTAGAGACCTGGCAGAGCATTACCAGAGAAGATACTTAGCACCTGGTGATGTCTATGAATTATAGACTTCAAGCAGTCATTGCTTGCATATTTTGTTTATCTTCTCTTTCCGTTTTTCCATCATTACCTTTCCTCCTTTTCCATTTCTGTTTTCTTATTTTCAACTCTTTATAAGACAACATTCCTACAACATCCAACATTTTCCTTATTCTCCTATTTCTATCTTATTTATCCCCAATCTCCCCTTCACCTCCTGAGTACTATATGTCTTTAAATATTAATGGAATACATAACCAAATTAAAAGGAAGAAACTACTAAATTTAAATGAATAAATGTATTCCATTAGAAAAAATAACATATAGGTTAAGAAATAATATTGAAATATTCGAACAAGTATAGGAGCCTTACATTAAATACAATAGCGAAAACCTACCGGGGACAAACATTACCTAAGTTGATGGAAGGAGAAGGAAAGAAAAGAATGGACTCAGTAGAATTTCTGGTGTAATTTTGTTGAATGACAACATTGTCTGACTGGCTTAATGCAACCTTGATTGTATACCTAAAATGGATGAGAGGGGGGGGTGGGGGGGTGGTTTGGGAGGAAAGGGTGGGGGGGAGAGAAAAAGTCACTGTATATGTGTGAAAAGGAAATAGTGTATATCATGGCTAATGTGATTTATGGTGTGAAAAATAAAAAATTTAAAAAAAAAAAAAAAAGCAGTCATTGCTTGCAAGGGATACACAACAAAGCACTAAACATGACTACTTTAATATACTTATCATCACTATGTCCTAAATATTATGGTGCCCTGAAATGAGGGAACTATGTATAAAAAGTACTGTAATGGTCAGACCAAAACATATACAAATAACCTGGAATAAAGTCTGGAACGTGCACTTTAATCACGTGAATTGTTTGATGACACATTTAAAACTGTCGAGTCAAGGGGCAAAAAAATGAAAGAGCCTTTGCCACAAGCATTAGGGAAGGCACTGAATGCCCTTATGAGTTGTGAAACCAGTAATCATGTGGTTTTTCCCATGAGTTTTTTGCGTTGAAATAAAGATAGAGTTACATTGTCATATTCCTAACTTCTCAAACTTTATCTTTGTTGAGTATAATATAGTTAATCCCTGGATAATTATCTCGTTCTGCTTTTACAGAAGTCCATACATAGAAATTGTTTGTCAGAAAAAAAACAGTGAAATTAATCAATATGGTAACTATCCTTCCACAGTTTTGTAATAACAGCACCAGAAGTCCATAAGAATGAGAAGATAAAACAATTTTGATGAATGAAGAGGGAGAGCAAAATAGTTCTGCATTTGTAGCAACAAGAATATGTTCCTATGTTGAACCTTTGAATTTAATATTATGGAAGCTTGATCATATGTCCATATTCATAAGTTAGAGAGACTCTATTGAAGCTTAATCAATCTATCTCATTGTCTGTTTTAATAATAATTCTCTCTCTCTCTTTTTTTTCCCTGTTTTATTCACAGATTGGTGTGCATCACTACTGAGAAATCAAGGAGGGTACAGAGATTGTCAGTGCAAACACATCCTTTCCTATTGGGACCGAACTGCCTGTTTGGAAAGTATATGCCCAACCAATACAAAAGGGTCATAGAGAGCAAAAGCAGGAACCAGAGGTGTAAATGTATACATTTATATCAGTTTAGTACTTGCATAAAATATCCAGCTCTCTATGCATCTTGTAATTCCTTTGTTGAGAAGCAAAGGTGATATTGGCAGGATTCATGCTCCATTGATTTCTATGGATGGATAGAACAGCTGAGACACATTCTGCCTTGTAAATATGCAAATGTTTATTTTTGCTGAGAGATGATTCTAGTTTCTGATGATATTTGAAGAAATGCATACACATTCAATATTTATTATAATCTATTATCTCCATTATCCCTCTCTCCAGAATGCTATACTTACCAATGGCAGGTATCCCATACTGACAATGGCAGCTATCCCAAGCCAACATGAAAAAAAGCAGAGAACAGTAGTGGAAGGAAACTATTCTGCCTGAAGGTTGATGACTAGTGGAATTCCACAGGGATCTATTCTAGGACCCCTGCTCTTTGTGATTTTTATAAATGACCTGGATGAAAAGGCGGATGGATGGGTCACTAAGTTTGCAGAAGACATGAAGGTTGGAGGAGCTGTAGATGGAACTGAAGTTGTTGAAGGTTACAAGAAGATAAAGGCAGGATGCAGAGTTGGGCAGAAAAGTGGCAGATGGAGTTCAATCTGGGTAAGTGTAAAGTGATGAATTTTGGAAGAACTAACCAGAAGGGTTAAAAAGTGGTGTGACATTTGCTGTCTTCCAATCTGCCAGGACCTGCACAAAATCCGGAGAATTTTGGTAAACGATTACCAACGCGTCGACTATAACTCCTGCCATTTCCCTCAGTACCGTGGGATGCATCCCATCAGGACCAGGGCATAGGTCCGCTTTCAGTGCCATTAGTTTGCTCATCACTATGTCTTTTGTAACAATTATTTTATCGAAGCCCTCACCTCCCTTCACTCCCTATCACCACTCTTTGGCATGTTGGATGTGTCTTCCATCATGAAGACTGACACAAAATATCTGTTGAATGCCTCGGCCATTTCCTCATTATTCAATATCAATCTCCCTCTCTTATCTTTCAAGAGACCTATGCTTCCTTGAGCAACCCTCTTCCATTTTATATATTTATAATTTTTTTGCTATCTGTTTTATATTTTGTGCTAATTTACCTTCATAATCCTTCCCTTTCCTTATTTCTCTTTTAGTTGTCCTTTGCCTTTTAATGTTTTCCCAATCCTTCAGTTTCCATCTACTCTTGGCCTCTTTGTACACATGAGCTTTTAATTTTATACTTTCCTTTATTTCCTTAGTTAACCAAGGCTGTCTCTTCCCTCTCTTACTGCCCTTATTTTTAAAATGAGAATATATTTTTGTTGAGCACTGTGAAAAATCTCTTTGAAAGTCTTCCTCTGTTCTGCCAACCAGCCTGTGCTCCCAGTCCACTCTGACCAATTCCTCCCTTATCCTGTTGTTATCCCTGTTCAAGCATAATTCACTGGTTTTAGATCTAACTAATGAGCTCTCCATCTGTATGAGAAATTCAATCATATTATGACCACTCTTTCCAAGAGGGTCTTTAGCTACTAGAGAGTTAATTTTACCTGTCTCATTGCACAAAGCAAATAGCTTTCTCCTTTGTTGGTTCCTTAACATACTCCTCAAGAAAGCTATCACGGATGTATTCTATGAAGTCATCCTCCACATTACCTCAACTAACTTGATTTTCCCAATCTACATGAAAGTTAAAGTCCCCCACGACAACTGCTGTTCCATTCTTACATGCCTCAGTTATCTCTTGGCCTGGCCCACTGTGCTATTGTTATTTGGTGGGTGATGGACAACTCTCAACAGTGAGTTTTCCTTTTTCTATTCTTAATCTCTACCCAGATGGACTTAATATTCTGATCCTTAAGATCTTATATCGTCTCTCACTATTGCCTTGACCTCATCCTTAATTAAGAGCATCACCCCACCTCCTTCACCTTCCTGTCTATCTTTTCGTATTACCTGATACCCTTGAATGTTTAATTCTCAATCAGGTCCACCTTATAACCATGTTTCTGTTATGTCCACTAAATCATATGCCTGTGTACTGATTTGCACCTCAAGTTCACTAAACTTGTTTCTAATACTGCGGACATTCAGATAAAATACCCTTATACAAGATTATGAGAGGCATAGATAGGGTGGACAGCCAGCTCCTGCTTCTTAGGGCAGGATCAGCATACACCAGAGGACATATGTACAAAGTTAAGGGAGGGATGTTTAGGGGAGATATTAGGGATATTTTTTTTTCACAGAGTTGTTGGTGCCTGGTGTGCCTTGCCAGGTGATGGTGATGGAAGATGAAATATTAGGAGCATTTAAGAGATTCTTAGACAGGGCACATGGATGAAAGAAAAATTAAGGGTTATGAGGTAGGGAGGGTTTTAGTACTTTTTTTTAAAGAGATATATGGATCAGTACAACATTGAGGGCCAAAGGGCCTGTACTGTGCTCTAGTGTTCTATATTCTATGTCCATGTTCTTTTAACTCCTGATGATCAGATTGGACCTTAAACACTATTTTTATATTTAAGATTGCAACCACAAAATATTGTGTAAATCTTCAGTAATGACGTAATACATTTTTAACAAGCAGTAATAATTATTTTCCTCATACCCATTGATACATTTAAACATTTTTAAGCGAAAAAGGACCTTCAGAGTGGTGGTAAATACAGATGACTACTCTATTAGTGTTTTCCAATGACATTACCTCATGCTTTAAATTTTAGTGGTTGTTGGCACTCATCTCTGGAATGCTTCGTGCTCCAGTCCCTTTCACATCAATTTACCCTTTCATTTGTGAAAAGTTTTATATATTCAATGCACGTTTAACTTATGAGAACAGTTGAAATAATAGAGTAAGGACAATTGCATAAAATTTTTCAAGAAATGTTATTCCTGGAATTGAGACCCTTAAACACCCCATTATGATGGGAGCATTTGTGATGAAACCTCACGTAGCTCCCGTTTGTGTTCCAGCATAAATCAAAACAAAGATGAGTTGAGAATCAGGCATCAAGGCCTGGAGCTCTCCATTTATTCATAGCTGAGTTGGCCCATTGTGCACATCAGAGTTAGACTGACACCTTTTTATTTCTTCACTGAAGCAGAAGGGGAATAAGTGAAAGAGAGATGGCATATTTCTGACAAGTGATTGTAATTCATTCACTGAAGCAATGTAACGAAAAAAGGATTTTTTTTTTCTCTACTTGATCCTTTTGGAATGTGCTAAAATTGATCCTTCTGATTGAGAAAATAAATCACAGTAATAAAAATCTGTTTTTGCAAGGGTCAATTACTGAAAATTATACGTTTGGTGAAATTCACTCAGAAGATACATGATCTAATCTGGGAATATACCTGTGGATTATATTCACAATATAGAAATTCATTGATGTCTAATTAACATAGCAAAATGAGCTATCTGTACTCAAGACTATCCCTGTCACGGAGAAATTGATGAGGACTGATGCATTTGACTGCTTAGATGTAAAGATGAAGAAAGTTTTCTGTATTTCCAATCCACATCTTTATGCCAGTGTGATCCAATCGATTAGACATAACTCAAACCTAAAATTAGGACTTTCCTTTCCATTAGTGAGGCAATGATGGATTATTCAATGCACTGACTCAGCAACTGCATTATTCAGAGCAAGGTTTATGCATTACACAATTATATTGCATGGTGGGAAGTCCTTGATGGAAAGTGCAATCTAGAAATACTGTCAACCATGGAGCCATAGAACACTAGAAGCAGATCCTTTGGCCAATCTAGTCTGTGCCGAATGATTATTCTGCCTAGTCCCATTGACCTGCAACTAAATCATTGCCTTCCATACCACTCCCATCCATGTACCTATCCAAATTGTTCTTAACGGTCAAAATAGAACCATAGAACCCAACAACACAGAAGTTCACTGACTGTCCACTAGATTGTTTGTATGTGGCTCCATAGGTGCAATGAGTGTTTGGACATGTCTAACAGCATATAACACCAATCTAGACACTCTCTCTCCCTGATATGTCCATCCACACACATACACGTGCACATGGTCCACAGCCAACGTGAACCACTCAAGCAAGATAGATGAGACCTGTTTTGACATAATTTTGAAACAATATATCTGAGCAGATCACAGGCTGTTGAGTCCATCCTTGAATTTTAGGTAAAAATCCACTTTGTTAAAAACTTATCTCATGCAACGATTTTGCCTTGGACTCGAAAACTACTCACCTCTGTAGTAGTTTGCCAAATAAACCCAATCCTGACTGCAAAACTCCTTAAACAGATGCAACCTTGCACCTGCAGGCAATGAATTGCTTTTTGAAGTGTGGTCACGAATTATAAACACAGCAGGCAGCCTGTGTACAATCGGCAGCAATAAGATGCCTGCATTCAGTCAAGAGGTAATGTTGGAATGAGCACAGTGGGATGGCGGGTGCTGGACACAGATAGCTGTCCACTCTCTCTGCCTTTAGCTTAGGCTCTTTCCAAATATGGAAAGCTGACAAGCTGACCTTCCATATCCTACAGGCATCCAGAAATACCAGTCTGTGAGTTAACTATGTATTTATTAAAAATTGATTAATAAATCAGAAAAAGCACAGCAAAATATCAGCCAATAAGTGAAATTGGCATTTAATTGTTTGCCGGTCCTGGCATTAGGGTGAGAAGTCTGAAGCAAAGTCCATTTATCCCATTTATCCAGCTTGTCAGTTCTACACTGTCAGAGAACATGGTGAGTGTGGCAGCTGCGTAAGAGTACAAAACAAGTTGAAACAGGATTGGTTGTCAGCTGGTTTTGTGACACCACTGGCTGTACATTCACTCTATTTGTCCCTTTGGGGAATGTCCTAAGAGAACAGAATGTACTGGCAGAGATTGAGAGGCATTTCCCCATCCTTCACATACAATCAAAAGATTGGACTCTGGATCCCTGGATTGAAGACCAATTTCACAGCAGTTTCCTGTGGCATGACTCCCCCCTGAAGCTGAAGACCAAATTGAGCCAGCAATAAAATTGAGGACAAGTATGCTCTTATGCTCATCATCTCAAACAGATTTTTCATTTATTGATCAATGTCTTCCTTTTGAAGTGAAGTGAGAAAGTCAGCAGACATTGTGATTAGAGTAAATACACAAAAGTGCTGGAGAAACGCAGCAGGTCCCTTCGCAGCTGTGGTAAACCATTGTTATGTATATTTGTCTGGTCAGACACACCTATTGGCTGGTTGTACCTGTGGCCCCTCCTGACAAACTACTGTATAAAGGTGACTGTTTCACACACCCCTCCTCAGTGCAGAACAGTGGAGCAGTATGGATGTGCCTTTGTTCTTAGTGAATAAAAGCTTATTGCTTTCTCAGCCTCAATCTTTTGATCCATAGATGGGGCATCAATTTTATTCGCCTAAAGCTTTTTTTTTACAATGGAGCAGATCCTGAAGCCAGAAAAGCAGGAGATGGACCCTCAATCGCCTGAGGCATCCACTAACTTTGAGCTCTGGCTGCACTGTTTTGAAGCATTCCTGCAGGCTTCTTTCCTTAACATACAATCAGAGACTGATAAGCTACAAGGGCTGCATCCCGGGTCGACACCCTAGTCTACTCCATGATCAGGGATGCCTCAACATACCAGGAAGCCATGGACATAGTCAAAGGACAGTACCAGCATAAGATCAATGTCGTGTACCCCAGATACCTTCTAGTGACCCACAAACAATGACCCAGTGAGTCCAACGCCAAATATCTTTTGGAACTGTGAGCACTCGGCAGGGAATATGAATGCAAGGCCATGTCTGCCGCAGAGCACATAGAGGACCTGATCCAAGACGCCTATGTCGCAGGGATCAAGTCAAACTACATCTGACAGAGACTCTTGGAGCAAGGGGAGCTCAGTCTACGGAGAGCTGTTGAGCTGGTAGGTATGATGGAGGTGACACTCCAGAACATGGAGGCCTAATTGACTGACAAAACAGCTGCCTTATGGTTACCCCAAGTGCTGCCATCTTGGGATGCTCCACCACACTCTTACTCTCTAAAGACTCAACCACAGCAGCAGTGCTTTGCAACCACCTGCCACCACATTCATCCAGCTCCGGTGATGACCCCAGCACAGCCGCGGTGCTACGGGAGGACCCAAAGTGCTAATTGCAGCGAAGGATTCAACTTGCTCCAGCTGCGGGAAGAAGGGCCATTATGACAAAATGTCTAATTCAAAACCTCTTCCTAGCAGCGCTGCATGTGGATTGTGCGGGTCACTGTCCTGGACACCATCAACACCGTGGTTCACCAGCACCATGTGCAATCCATGGGGGCCGCCATCTTGGGCACCATCATCATTATTCAGCAATGGCACGTGCAGACCCTGGGGATTGATATCTTGGACATTAGCGTCTTCCATATGTGTAGCGTCCCGACACTGGCCTCCATCATACTCGACCCAGGACAGCCCACATCAACTTGCCAGATCAATGATGGATATTCAGGTAAATGGCCATGTGATGAGTTGCCTATTCGATAACAGGAGCACGGAGAGCTTTATATACAGTGTGGCGCTTTCCCCTTACAGTATTGCTGGTTAACCAGAAGATTTCTTTGGCATTCAAGTTGCATACAGCGGTCATCCTGGGCATCCGTGTAGTAGCTCTAATGGAGCGGAGTACTGAATATAAAGACTGATGGTAATGTCACAGCTTTGCACTGCTCTGCTATTGTGACTGGATATTCAGTGCCACCTTAAAAGTGTGATGATGGTGTTTGATGGGCCCATCCACCCCTCACTATGTATAAACGGCAATTTTTGAACCACCCACTGCGCAACCTGCCCTCTGCAACCCCCAACTGCTCACCATGCATGACCTGCAATCTCTCCACTCTTAAAATCACCCCCCCATTGTTATTCATCAACCTCACTCTCATTTGTAAACCCATCTTCACTAAAAGTAGTGGTACAGTGCTAGGGACAGGGCCTTCATCTGGGTAGAAGAACAGCGCTTACTTAAGGAGGGGCTTATTGAGCCCAGCACCAGCCCTTGGAAAGTGCAGGTAGTGGTAGTATGGAATGGGGTGTAGAGCTCGTCGAAAGAACCAAAGACTTGTTGATCCAAACCAAGGCTTTTATTAGCAAAAGACCGGAGCTCTTCACAGGTGGCCGACCAGTCCGACCTGGCTAGGGACACAACCCTTTAAGGCCCAGACAATAGGTGTGGCTTAGCTCTCAGCCAATCGCTGTAAGCACAGTCTAGATACAGTAACTATATACACTATGTACATTGGTGATAGATCTGTACTATCACATGGGGAAAAGAATAGGATTGTCATTGACTACTATCAGACCATCAACAGATGCACCCAATTTGATGCATAACCCCCTCCCATGCATCACCAACATGGTCAATCAAATTGCCCAGTATCAGGTCTTTTTGACCATTGACCTGAAGTCAGCATATCATTAGTTACCCATCCGCCCAGAGGACCTCCAGTATATGGCGTTTGAGGAAGATGGCCGCCTTTACGACTTCCTGCGTATTCCTTTCAGTGTCACAAATAATGTCTTGATCTTCCAGCAGGAGATGGATTGCATAGTAGATCAGTACGAGTTGTGGGCCTTCCCGTACCTCGATAACGTCACCATCTGTGGCCACGACCAGCAGGTCCATAATGCCAACTTCCAGAAATTTCTTGAAACAGCCAAGCTCCTTAATCTGACATATAATAAGGCCAAGTTTATGTTTCACACAGCCCGTCTGGCCATCCTTGGCTTTGTCGTGGGAAATGGAGTCATCGGCCCGGATCCTGACCACATGTGGCCGCTCCTGGAGTTACACTTCCACACAGCCTCAAGGCCCTGAAGAGGTGCCTTCAGTTCTTTTCCGATTATGCTCAATAGGTCCCTAATTATGTAGACAAAATTCGCCCACCCCAATCAATCCACATCTTTCCACTTGACAGTAGAGTCTCGTGCAGCCTTCAATCGGATTAAGGCAGATATTGCCAAGGCCACAATGCATGGTGTGGACGAATCCACCCTGTTTCATGTGGAAAGTGATGCATCAGACTTGGCTCTGGCAGCCACCCTTAACCAGCAGACAGGCCAGTCACATTTTTTTCACGTACCCTGCAGGACCCCGAAATTCTACATTTCTCAGTCAAGAAAGAGGCCCGAGCCATTATCCAGACAGTGTGGCAAAGGCGCCATTACCTTGCCAGTAAGAGATTCACCTGCTGACTGACCAATGTACAGTTGTGTTCATGTTTAACAATCAGCAGTGGGGCAAAATCAAAAAATGGCAAAATACTGAGGTGGAGGATTGAATTGTTCACTTACAATTACGATATTCTCTACCAGCCGGGGAAACTTAATGAGCCGCCAGATGCCCTGTCCCACAGTACCTGTGCCTTCCTTTATGAGTGGCAAGCTGTGCCAGTACCTATTGGCCAGGGCCATTGCCATGACCAGGACCACTAGTTACAAACCCCAGGGTAACGGGCAAGTGGAGAGGGACAATGCAACAGTTTGGAAGGCAGTCCTCCTAGCCTTGTGGTCTAACAGCCTCCCAATCTCCCACTGGCAAGAGGTCCCTCCAGAGGCACTCCACTCTACCAGGTCCCTGCTATATACTGCCACAAATGCCACATTTCATGAACATATGTTTTGCTTTCCCAGGAAATCTGCAACAGGGACCACACTACCAACATGGCTGATGTCCCCAGGTGCCACCCTACTCCAGAAGAATGTGAAGCATTATAATTTTGGCACACCAGTCTAAAGGGTCCACCTTCTCCATGCCATTCTCCAATATGCCTACATGGCATACCCTGACAGACATGAAGATACTGTCTTTATCAGGGACTTGGCTCCCTCAGGGGCCCTGGAGACTGCTGAAGGTCACCCCACAACCTCCTCTCCATTGAACACATACGATGCACCTGACCCCTGGTACCCTGCCTCTGCCCTGAGGGAGGAAGCACCAGAATCATCGGCCCCCTACGCACCAGCACAACACTGATGAGTACATACAGGTGCCGGAGACCGTCCAGGACCCCACCACTGCACCGCGGCCGCAACCGATACTACCACGGTCCCAGGGAACGACCAGACCACCTGAAAGACTGAACTTGTGACTTTGAATTTTAACCTTGTAAGTTTCACTTCACCCCACTGGATTCTTTTTAAAAACAAGGGGTGAATCTGTGGCATATAATTGTCTTCTAGGCACACCTATTGGCCAATTGTACCTGTGCCCCCTCCCAACTAGCTCTGGTATAAAGGTGACTGTTCCACAGCCCCCTCCTCAGTGCAGGACAGTCAAACAGTATGGATGTGCCTTTGTTCTTAAGTGAGTAAAAGCCTATTGGTTTCTCAACAGCGATCTTTTGATCTATTGATGGTGCATCAGCATCCTTAGGAGACAAAGATATATTATCAATATTTTGGATCTGACACCTTCAGATTCCTGAATAAACTGGTGGGGGTAAAGATAAAGGTTCCATTATTGTCACGTCATCCTATGTTTAGAATTGATCATATATGAAATTCTTTTGACTCCCAAAAGGCCGTCACCACTTTGTCCAGCGCCCCTCACAGAACCTACAGTGTCTGGTGTTCCTAGGGAGGAAGGAAGAACAGACAGGGGAGGAGCACAGGCTGACAACCAAGAGGCCTCGGATGGTCGTGGAAAGAAAGGCGAGAGTGAAAAGCAAAGAATGATCGGGGAAGTGAGTAGCTCTGTGACTGTAGAGCTAGAGGAAAGGAGTCAAAGGGATAGGAATAGAGAGAGAGGCTGGGGGTGTTAATGCCGTCTGGTTCGAAGATGCCCAGATTCAATATGAGATGTTGTTCCGCAAATTTGTGGGTCTCAGTTTGGCAGTACATGAGACTGTTAGGGATGCCTTGTTTTAAGTACAATAACCTCAATTAAATATTTCAATTATGTAGCAAATTTCAAGCGCATAAATTATAGATAGGAGCTGAATATTTATAGTACTCAATTTAGCAGTTGAAAACTGAGCTGTAATTTAATTCTTGAAAACTTTAAACTTTAAACTTTACGCTAAGTACTAATTAAACTTGCTCATTTTCTCAAGTGATATTAATGTAGCAGCAACAAAGCCAATATTTAAAATACTCCACACCATTAGTTCCTTCACAATGATGGAAAATGTACACTTTTTATTTGCTAATGAAGGTAACATTAAATGATTTCTCAGTGACACACCCTTTCGTTCCAGATGTAGGATTTGTAGGTCTACAATCCAAAAGAATGTCTCACTGCAGGTGCTGTGAGCACCTTAATAAAAGGCAGCACGAAAGTCCTGTTCTGCAGAGGGTTAGCATAAAGCATGAAAGCTTTTGATCTGTTGAATATATAACAAAATCTGATGCAACAAGGTATAGTCTGAAAATAATTAACTTGTGAATTCAACTAAAAATGTCTTAATTAAGGCTCGAAGTTCAACAGATTGCCAATGAGCCCTCACTCCATAAACTTGTCAAGTTTTAGACAATTTTACTGCCAGTTTAAACAGACTTTTTAAAAAAATTAGGTATACCACATGGTAACAGGCCCTTACAACAACAAGTCCGTGCCGCCAGATAACACCCAATTAACTTACACCCCTGGTACATTTTGGAGGGTGGAAGAAAACCCGAGCCCCAGGGGAAAACCCATGCAGACATGGCGAGGTTGTACAAATTCCTTATAGACATTGTGGGATTTGAACTCTGGTCCAGATCGCTGATGCTATAAAGGCATTGCACAAACCACTGCACCAACTGTCCTGCTTTCACCATCAGACATACATTACCTTTCTGCATTTTTAAGAAATCTGTCCCTTTGTGACCCCCTAGTCCTCTCTTCCATTTCCACATGTTTTAGAGCTCATTTTCATACAACCACGGGAAGTGCAATACGTGTTCTTTCAACATTTTCATTCTCATCCTTTCAAGGACCTAAACAATTCCTCCAGGTGAATCAGTGACTCATTTGCAGTAATTCCAATCTAGTGTATTACATTAGGTGTTCATGAAGACACCATATGCAAGTAATGGTTTTCCACCTGCATTCAATCTGTCAAAATGACCCTGAGCTTATGGTTGCATACCACTTTGATTCCGTGTCCTACTTTCAGCCTGATGTTTCAATTCATGGCTTCCCACACTGTTACAATGAGGTCCAACATAAGCTTGAGCAACAGTACCTCATCTTCATTCTGGACACATTGCAATCATGTGAACGCAAGAGTAAACTCTCCAACTTCAGATGACTCGCTCTTCACTCTCTCTGTATTTTAACAGGTCATAATCCTGGCTCAAATTTTTCATGTTCTATTGTTATTTCACATGTTCCACAACCTTCCCCTATGAAAGGACTTGGATCTGATGGAAACACATCTGGAGATATTCCCTTTATTCTACCTGTCGCTCATCCACCTCGTCCACCCCAGC
This sequence comes from Narcine bancroftii, assembly GCF_036971445.1. Taxonomy (NCBI): domain Eukaryota; kingdom Metazoa; phylum Chordata; class Chondrichthyes; order Torpediniformes; family Narcinidae; genus Narcine; species Narcine bancroftii. The sequence goes on along the minus strand of NC_091471.1, from coordinate 180,673,653 downwards.
CTAAAAATTAACTTGTTTTCTCTGTTTCCCTGTTCTGATGAAGGATCCAGGACCTGGAACATTAACTGCTTCTATTTCCACAAATGATGACTGACCCAAATCCATGTTTCCAGTATTTTTTTTACAATTTAAATTTTAGATTTAATCCTTATTCTGTTCTGATCCCAATATGGAGGAGAGATAATAGCTGCAAATGCATTTAGGTTTAGGCTAGTTTGAATTGGCCATGGTGGCAATTCCTAATTGTGATTGTCCAGTCCAGTGTAAAATTGAGGATGGATAGAATTAAGGTCAGATCTGACAGTCCATTTAATCTGAGAATAATCACCTTCAACATTTTGGATGGGAATAGTGTCCATAAGGGTAATAATAGTTCCTTTAGAACCAATTTTATAGAGACTGATGCTGGGGTCATGCAGAAGGTAAAGAAGGAACTATAATATTGAGTGGATAGTATTCAATTTAGCTGAAAATAATATGATTATTTGAAAGGAAGTGGGCCAGGGTGGTCCTAAAATAGTTGGCAATCTGCACCATCAATTGACTATCTGAAGATAAAATTGATTCCTTTCTGAGTTAAATCAGTTATTGAAGATTCAATCATTCCTCCAGAGATATCATCTTAATTCTTCATATATACAAAAAAAAATTGAACACTACTTGGTGATTGGGTTTAGTGCAATAAGTAGCTACTCGATTTTCATCTGAAATTCATCCTGACTCATTACACCCTCCTGGAAATGAACAAAACATATTGTTTAATATATTTTTAAGTTCTTTGCATCTATCCCAAATACAATTTTTTTCCCCATGTTTTCCTCATATTCATGTTTTGTAATGTGTTGTGTGTTTTTATGTTCTGACAAGCTACAATCAGTAAGACTTTCATTGCACATCTACATTGTACTTGCATTTATGTCAAAAAAATCTTCATTTATCTATCTCTCTTTCTCCCTATCTCTCCATCCATCTTATTGCAAAAGCACAATTCTGTTTATAGCTAATGCTGTGGATAGCAGATAGTGAGATCATCAAATTAATCTGACATTTCTGATCATAAGGGATAATGAGATTGAACTGATTTAGCCTTACCTCATGAAGCTCTCATAATAATTTTATTTGTACTAACTCTTTGTTTCAGGCATATAAAATAGAAAGTAATGGCCAAACATAAGCAATAATTAGAGGTTTATTGCAAGATTGCATAGGGTGGTGGTGGAATTGTGCTTTGAGCTCTGGGTTAGTAAAATTTGACAAAAGTGTTTAGTGATCCGAGAGGTTTATGTTCCTTATTGATGCACCAACACAGAAATGTATAATGTTTTCTTTGGCTTGGCTTCGCGGACGAAGATTTATGGAGGGGGTAAAAGTCCACGTCAGCTACAGGCTCGTTTGTGGCTGACAAGTCCGATGCGGGACAGGCAGACACGGTTGCAGCGGCTGCAGGGGAAAATTGGTTGGTTGGGGTTGGGTGTTGGGTTTTTCCTCCTTTGCCTTTTGTCAGTGAGGTGGGCTCTGCGGTCTTCTTCAAAGGAGGTTGCTGCCCGCCAAACTGTGAGGCGCCAAGATGCACGGTTTGAGGCGATATCAGCCCACTGGCGGTGGTCAATGTGGCAGGCACCAAGACATCTTCAGATTAATCACTCTCTGATTCCAGACCATTCCCCTTATTCTAGATTACTCACTCCAGAATATCTCTTTTTCTGATTCCAGATTGTTCTCCTACTTTACATTACTCTATCAATGATTCTGGTTAACTCAACCTGTGATTCATAAACAGCAAATCAGTTCACAGAAAATCTGCCTTTAGTTTAGAATTCTACGACAAAAAATGATTTTTTTGCTTTTTTACTGCTCATTCAATATTATCGGGAAACAAATCCAGCACTTTATTCTCCGTGATTATTTCCCCTTTCCCCCACCCCCTCCCCAAGCCTTCCCCACTGTAATAACGTATTGGCAACTAGTCTATGAGTTCAATCATAGAACTGCTCAGTACTGTACTTAGATAACCTGTGGGATAGACCAGGGTATTCTGAACATGTGTGAACTTTTTATTGAAGACTAACAATGACCATTGTAATATTGTTCATACATCATACATGCTCATGATTCACAACATACCTGCATACAAGCATTTACATTTTTAATGTGCTGCTTGCTTTGATAAGAAAATAATGGGTAGGGATGTATGAGTACATTGCTGTAGCAAGTAAGATTTTCTTTGCACCTGAACATTATTTTTATATGACAATAAACTTTCATTCATTCAATGATTTTTCACATAATCATTTTAGATATTAAACATGAATAAATATTTGGTCTGTAAAAATGTCAGAACTAGACTACAATCTATAGGATTATCAAATCAAGCTGTCTAATTCATTGCTTTCAAAAGTAATTTCAGTCAAGGTTCCTTTTGTGACTGTGTTATGTTGAAAGGGGAAAAGTTAAAAGCTTAATATGAATCGAGCATTCACCTATAAGGATGTATTGGGAATATTGAGAGTGAACAGTTAAAGATATTTATTGTAATGAATTCAGTATCTATATTCAAACTGGGATTAAACAGAATTTTGGCATTCAAGGTTTAAATTTAAATCAGTAGAACTTCTATTGGTCATTTGTTGAGCTGCAGGGAAATCTTTGTTGGCTTACTGGGGAAATAGTTGTCCCTGGGAATATGATTCTTTGATGAATATCCATGGAAATACACACTGGTGATGAATAGCCATTGAATAACTAAAGTAATTTAATGAATCAGATACCGTCATTAAACAGAAGGGTCATTTTAAAAGTTTAAGTTTTTTTGCTGGCATCATTAATAATCCCTTTCAAAATTTCAGGAGAAATTGATATGAAGTGAAGCCAATTGTACCTAGTGTAATTCTATTCAACAAATTTGAATAGTTTTGTAATTATGGTTAAAATCAGCAATTCCATATTAGTTAATGAATAAAATGATCAGGGTTTAAAAATATTTGAGTCAAAGCAAGTCTATTACATTCACTAGGGGGATACAAATGAATTAGTGAATCTATGCAACAAAGAAAAATCTTGTTAAAAATACTAATTTGAAATATATTCTAAAGGAAGAAATGGCTTACAATTGAGCAAGAGTCTGCAAATGTGTACCCCTGACCTTAGGGCCTTTAACTGTGTGTCAATCAACTAGAACTCTCAGTACTGGAACTGCTTGTGCAGTTGGGCAATTGAAGAGGCTCATTTGTCACCTTCTCCTGTCACTTCTGCTGTGAACAAAAGGATCCATGCTTGACATATTCCATATCTCAAGGAGTGTGGTGAAATATCACTTAACTTCCTGAAAGAACGAGTTCTCTGCATATTTCATTTGACCCTCAGATCCCATGTGTGCTGATATGATATTCAAGGTTGGATGCTGCCATGTTAAATCAGTAGTTTATCTGAATCAGAGAGGATGGAAGTAGCTGTAGGGAAACAAATGATGAATCACATGATACTGAGCAAAGCTAGGTGTGATTAATGGGATGCTACACAGCAAAAAAAAGGAACAGCTGTGCAATGAGATAACTAGTGGTACAAAGAGAAAATTATTTTGTGCCCTGTTGTAATTAACCTTCAGGTTTCACTAATGTTTAGGTGTCTGATTTCTGTGATCTTTTCTATTTAGTCAAAAGATAATCATGAGGCTACTTGATCCTCATCAGGAAATTTATAGCATTTTATCTGGTGCTTAAAATGGACAATCAGTTGAATGCCACAATAAGGTCCATTAGAGACTTTGAGTTTTCAATGGGGAAACTCATTACCATAAAACTAATGTAACTCATTAACCTGCTGTCCTTTCTGCTAACATAAAAGGAGGACAAGTTGTGGAGGATTTTTTTCTCTCTCTCTCCACTAATGCATTTGCAGAAATTAAACAATTTTACAATGAATTTGTGAATGCCATTGTTTTTATGTTACTGAATTCACTAAAGAAAAATAAACAATTATGACCTGTTTAATTTGTTTAGCTTTATGCTTTATTTTGAATGGATCATAGACATTGTTATTTCTTTCATGTTCTTTGCCCTTCCACTTCTGGCAGTGTGATATAAAATTGGATGCCCATTACACCGCCTTCATATTCTCTGGAGTAAACTGAAAGAGGCTTATGACTTAGAATCAACATCACATCCCAAATGCTCACAATGAATGTGGAAATAAGGGCCAATATACCTTTTACCCTCTTCCACCCCTGCCCTTTATTATCTAGAGGAGATAGATTCCTTCCATTGTTCCAAAATGAAACATAACTCTCAAATTGAATTAAAACAGCTAAAATTGAATTGAATTGAAATGTTTATTGTCATTGGTATTTAAATACAATGAAATGCTTTGTTTTGTGTACTATCTAATCAAGTCAACTCACTCAAGCATGTGGTGCAATATTAACAAGTAAACGCTTCCACCAGCGTTGTCTCCGCTCCATCCTCAACATCCATTGGAGCGCTTACATCCCTAACGTCGAAGTACTCGAGATGGCAGAGGTCGACAGCATCGAGTCCACGCTGCTGAAGATCCAGCTGCGCTGGATGGGTCACGTCTCCAGAATGGAGGACCATCGCCTTCCCAAGATCGTGTTATATGGCAAGCTCTCCACTGGCCACCGTGACAGAGGTGCACCAAAGAAAAGGTACAAGGACTGCCTAAAGAAATCTCTTGGTGCCTGCCACATTGACCACCGCCAGTGGGCTGATAACGCCTCAAACCGTGCATCTTGGCGCCTCACAGTTTGGCGGGCAGCAACCTCCTTTGAAGAAGACCACAGAGCCCACCTCACTGACAAAAGGCAAAGGAGGAAAAACCCAACACCCAACCCCAACCCACCAATTTTCCCCTGCAACCGCTGCAATCGTGTCTGCCTGTCCCGCATCGGACTTGTCAGCCACAAACGAGCCTGCAGCTGACGTGGACTTTTTACCCCCTCCATAAATCTTCGTCCGCGAAGCCAAGCCAAAGAAGAAAAGAGAAATAAATGTAGGAAGTGGTGTCCTATAAGTCAAACAGTACAAGATATAGAGAAAATTGCAGTTATAAAGAGTGCAAGGGCATAATCTTTTTGTAGCGAGGGATCCACTTAAGATTCTGACAACAGCAAGGTTAAAAACTGGAGGTTTGTATTTTCAAGCATGTGTATCTTCTGCCTGACAGAAAAGGAGAGAAGAGAATATTGTCCCATTCACATTGGGTGACCCGATATGCCAATTCGAAATGAATCGGCAATGATACTACCTCCCTCGGCGGTTGATTCCTGGGTCAATTTGGCTCCCCCCCCCCCCCCACCTCCCCCACTGGTTTGGGAGTGTTCACACTGGCAAGTGAACTAGTAAATTGGAGGTTAATTACTGGGTTAAAGTGTCAGTGTGAAAGGGAATATGTGACAAGGGCCAAATTGTTCCTTTACTATGTTAATGTCCTTCCCAACAGTCATATTAGAAAAATATACTGGTTATTCAATTGCAACCTTAATTACAACACTTAACTGCTCTGTTTTTGGAATTACACATGTAGTTTTTTTTTACCTACTTCTGCATATCAAGTTGTAGCTTTTTCTACACTATTACTATAAGAGCCATTTTACTTAAATGGAAAGATTCTTGATTCTCCTATATAATTTCAATGGCTTTCTCATGTTATGTCTTTCTTAAATCTAGAAAAAAAAATCAGAAGTCATACTTTAGCTAAAACTACTCAATTTGAAGAAACATGGAAACCATTTATTGATTACTTTCATGGGATATAACTGGTGTTATTTTGTGAATTAACTTTTCCTTTCCAGATGTAATATAATTCTTGCCATTTTTGTTACCTGTAGGTGTGGACCGGAGCCTTGTTTTAATCTATTTGATAGATCCTCAGGATAGGCCACTCAGTTGTTTTTTTTTTAAATTTTATTAGTTTAGTTGGTTTTTATATATATAATATAAATATTTTTTTATCTCTGTTTTCTTTGTTAGGAGAATTATTTCTAATATGTCACATTTTCACTCTTTGGAATTTATACATGATACTTATACTATGTAGACTTGGGAAGACTATTTTAATTGTGTTATTTCTATTTTCCTTATACCATGCATATTATGAAATGTTAATAAAAAGAGATTGAAAAAGAAGGAAAGATCAGTAGGGGATATAGACGAGTCAATGGATGGGAGGTTGGTTTGCAATCTCTTCATGCTCCTAATAGTGTAATGTATCTAATTCTGGATACCAAGCTTCAGACAGAAAAGGGAAAATTTTGCAGAAGAAATAAAAGAGGTTTATGACTGATCTGAGGATGAAAGACGAAAATTACACAGCATGGAAAGAAAACAAGGCTTGCTCACACTGATGTCCATTAAGTTTGATTAACAATTCAAAATTAGAAAATAATTAAGAAATTGCTGAAGGCTAACTTTTTATATGTGAAATGAACAGATAACTTGCAGAAAAAAAGCAAGGGGACAAGAAAATATTTTTTCTTACATAGTGAATGGGAAGGCACTATTAGATGGCAGATTGATAAAAGCGCTCAAAGGGAATTGAATAAGTTCATGCTCACCAGCAGATGATCCCTGAATGTGGTTCTGACAGCTATGATTAAGGCAGCCTTAGGCTGAAGTCATGCACAAAGGCTGAAAGAACCTCAGTGCAGGCAGAATCCTACTCCTTTCATTACTGGACTTTAGAAGATTCAGCAGTGGGTGCCATGGAGGTATAAAACATTTCTTAACGGCAAATGATGTGCAACATCCTGCAAGAATAGTTTGGATTCTTTCGTGCTGAAGCTTGCTGACAACCTCCTTCATCTCCTCTGTGGAATGGTGCTCCAATTTTCCTGGAGTTCACTTTACCAGTGACCTATTGTGGACGCACATCTCCTCACTTGTCATAAGGAGCAATGGTGACTGCATTCCTGAGAAGACTGAAGCAAGCAAGACACTGGTCGCCATCATGTAAACCTTCAGCAAGAGCTCATTCGAGAGGGTCCTGGCCGGGCGCATTACAGTTGCTGCAAAGAAATTGTTTGGAGGTCAATGCACAGGACCATAAGAGTAGCAGAAAGGATAAATGCAAGCTCCCTCCTCTCCATCAATATAACCTATCAGGATTGTTGTTTGAAGAGGGTATAGATAATCATTGAGGATCCCTTCCACCATGCAGACAGCATCTTTCAGCTGTTCCCATTGGGAAAGAGATACAGGAGGATCAGAGCCAGCACCACCAGGCTGAGAAACAACTTCTTCCCACGGGCACTAAGAATGCTGAACAACCAAAGGAATTGCTCACCTTAACATCTGTGACTCGCATATTTATGAAACAAAATCTATTTATTTATTTATTTATTTATTTATATGAACACTTGTCCTGCATATGTTTTGATTGTTTTTTATGTGTGTTATGTCTGGTTGTTTGTCTGCATGTTTTGAACCAAGGACCAACGAACACTGTTTTGTTGGGTTGTACTTGTGCAATCATATGATAATAAACTTGACTTGAAAAGAAAGTGGAAGACCTAGATGACTAAATTCGGCACTGCCAAAAGCAAAATGGTGAACAAAGTAGTGAAAAGGATACCTAGATTGAATTCTGAGGTAGTATGTATGTCCATTATAGGCAATAAACTATAGGCAATATAACAGTCAAATTACGCTATCAGTGCCTAATCTTTACAGGTCCTGTAAGATCATAGAATGTCATTCTTCACTGTCTCCTGGAACAAGGAGGTTCATTCCTGAAATTGGACAGGTCATCAGTGGCCACCGTTATTGTATTTCTGCTCTGTGGTTCGTCTTTACATTCATTATTATTTCAAAAGTTAAAGAAGTATATGTAAAAGAAGAACACAGTATAAAGCTTTTTACAGTCTTAGTGTTCAGTCAGCACATTCAATGTTACTGGTTCTATGCATCATCATGTTAGCATATCTTTGTACAGAATATCATTGCCCTTCATGTGGCTCCATGGAGTGTTTGAGGGGCTTCTCCATGTCAAGTAGCAGAAGGACAGACTGTGTTCCTTCTCCCCTGTGATAGTACAGACCTATCACCAATGTATATAGTTACAGTATCTAGAGTGTAATGACTGTGCTTACAGCGATTGGCTGAGAGTTTAGCCACGTCTACTGTCTGGGCCTTAAAGGGTTGTGTCCCTAGCCAGGTCGGATCATTCCGGACTGCTCGGCCTCCTGTGAAGAGCTCCTGTCCTTTGCTAATAAAAGCCTTGGTTTGGATCAACAAGTCTTTGGTTCTTTCGACGAGCTCTACAATTTTATTAGCAAAAATAATTTTTTTAAAAAGGGATGGAGCGTCTGACTCGGCCAGAAAAACTTGACATCGACCCACAGTCAGCTACAGCCTTCAAAGCCTTTAAGTTCTGGCTGATGAACTTTGAAAACTTCCTAAGGCTCATTGAGGTGGAGGAGGATAACCAGCGTCTAACAGCATTTCTGTCTATGGTGTCCTTGAGAGTCTACGAGAACATCCAGGATGAGACCACTTACACCGCAGCCATAAAGGTACTGAAAGAACTGTACGATCAACCAATGAACAGAGTTCATGCCCGGCTCGTGCTTGCGTCGAGGAAGCAACAGCTCGGCGAGTCCAGCAGGGCATATTTACAAGTAGTAAAGGCGTTGGGCAAGGACTGTAACTGTGTGGACAAAACTGGTGCCAAGATCACAAACGATCTCGTCTGGGATGCCTATGTGGCCAGGCTCTGATCGAACGAAGTGAGGCCGCGCTTGCTCGAACAAGGGGTAGAAAAACTAGAGGACATGGCCCAGATTGCAATCACAATAGAGGATGCAGCCTTAAAGTCAAACGAGTTCTCTAGGGACTGGACCCTACGTTCTGATGTGAGTAGAGTGCCCTTCTACCCTACCACCTCCCGAGATACTGACGGCCTGTCGGCTGCTGCTACACTGCCCCCTGCGAACCCAAAATGTTATTTCTGCGGGAGGGACAAGCACAGCAGGTCCCAGTGCCCAGCAAGAAAAGCCAGGTGCCAGAAGTGCCTTAAAAAGGGCCACTTTGCTGCAGTCTATAGGTCTAAAATGGCCGCCGGCAAACACAGTGCTTCGTGTGAAGCCCAATCGCCACTATCCCATTCAAACTCTTCTTCCCCAGAGCTCTCATCCAATGAGAGCGAGGGCTCCCCTCCATGGCAACGCCTAATGTCATGGAGACGCCGAACCTGGAAGGGGCAGCCAACCCTCACAACCATGATGTTGGCCTGCCTCTCGCCCCCGTGCGGAACACTCGACCCGGCCTCGGTCCCGACTGTAGAGCCCGCTATTGCCACGGCCACGACCACCCCCGGGGCCGACGCTATCGCTGCTGCTGCCTCTGCCACTGCCACAGCCACCCCTGGAGACGACGCTACTGCTACCGCTGCTCGCTCCCCTGCTACCGCTGCCCACGCCACCGCCAGTGCGGCCACCGCGACCGACTGGGGACCCGCCGCGGCCAACCAGGTACTCGCCCTAGCGTCCATCGCTGATGACCGCTGGGGCCCGACCGCCGCGACCGACAACCAACCCACCGCCAACCGTGAGCAACAACCCCCACTACTTACCGTTCATCTGCCGATGCCGCCACAACAGCACCTCCGGGAGTAACTCCAACCTGCTCCTCCAGCGCTGATTGCGCCTATGACGTCATCCCGTTGCGTGACGTCAACACGCGGAACACCCCTATCAACAGAATCAGTGGCTGCTTCTATAACACTAAATCAGCAATGCTCTCATCCCCTCACTAAAGCAATGGATCTGATTAAAGTGCATGGACACTACACCAATTGCTTATTTGACTCTGGGTCAACTGACAGTTTTATCCGGCCAGATCTGGCCCTCCGTTGTGGACTTGACATTATCCCCACTACCCAGAGGATCTCATTAGCCACGAGGTCGCACTCGACCGGGATAAAGGGGTATTGCATCAAGACGCTGGAAGTACAGGGCGTAACGGTCACCCACTTCAAATTATTCATCCTTCCCCAATTGTGCGCCCCAGTGTTGTTGGGATTAGACTTTCAGTGCCAGTTTCGAATGGTGTCCCTACACTTTGGGGGACCCCACGCCCCCCTCTCGGTCTGCATTGCCCCACCCCTGAAGCACCCAAGCAACCCGCCCCCGTGCCCCGGGGCCACTCCTGCAGCCTTTCCACACTCCGGATTGCCCTGCCGGCACTCTTCGCAAACCTCACCCCTGGTTGGAAGCCTGTGGCCACCAAAAGTCAGCAATATAGTTACGAAAACAGGCAATTCATTAGGAGTGAGGTGCAAAGATTGCTGGATGAGGGCATCATCGAACCCAGTTCAAGTCCCTGGAGAGCCAAGGTGGTGGTTGTCAAGAATGGGGAAAAGCTACGGATGGTGGTCGACTATAGCCAGACCATTAACAGCTTCATGCTCCTGGATGCGTACCCCCTGCCATGCATCACGGATGTGGTGAACCAGATCGCCCAATACCGCATATTCTCCACCATTGACCTACGTTCGGCCTACCACCAGCTCCCGATCCGCTGTGAGGACCGACCATTCATGGCCTTCGAAGCGAATGGGCGGCTGTATCAATTTCTCAGGGTACCATTTGGGGTCACGAATGGTGTCGTGGTCTTCCAGTGGGAAATGGACCGGATGGTGGACCAGAACGGGCTAACCGCTACATTCCCGTATCTGGACAATGTCACCATCTGCGGCCACGACACGCAGGACACGACGCCAACCTAGATAAATTTCTTCAAACTGCCGGTCGGCTGAACCTGACCTACAATCTTGACAAGTGTGTCTTCCGGACCACACGACTCGCGATTCTAGGTTGCGTGGTGGAGAATGGAGTAGTGATGCCAGATCCTGACTGCATGCGTCCCCTAATGGACTTACCCCCCCACCCCCCCCCACAACATACCCAGAAAGCGCTCAAACGCTGCCTGGGTTTTTTCTCATATTACGCCCAATGGGTTCCACACTACACCGACAAGGCGCGTCCTCTTATCAAGACCATCTCCTTTCCCCTCTCGACTGAAGCCAGAGTGGCTTTTAATCGAATCAAATCCGACATTGCTGCTGCAACGCTGCACGCGATCGATTAGTCTGTCCCGTTTCAAGTCGAGAGTGATGCATCCGACTTCGCCCTGGCAGCCACCTTGAAACAGGCCAATCGGCCTGTAGCCTTCTTCTCCAGAACCCTCCAGGGTCCAGAGAGTAGACACTCCTCGGTCGAGAAGGAGGCCCAGGCCTTAGTTGAAGCGGTGTGTTGTTGGAGACATTACCTCGCTGAGAGGCGTTTTACACTGTTGACTGATCAAACGCGGTCTCCTTCATGTTCAGCAACACCCAGCGAGGTAAGATTAAAAAAAAGTCAAAATCGCCAGATGGAGAATTGAATTCTCCACCTTTAACTATGACATCCTGTACTGGCCTGGTAGGCTCAATGACCCGCCTGATGCGCTCTCCAGGGGGACATGCAGTAGCATACAGATGGACAGACTACAGAAACTCCATGAGGCACTCTGTCATCCAGGTGTCACTAGGTTTGCCCACTTTGTGAAGGCGCGCAACCTACCCTACACAGTCGAGGAGATTCGCTCCATGACCTGAGCCTGTTCGGTGTGCGCTGAATGTAAGCCCCACTTCTTCCGTTCAGGGAACTCCCACTTTATCAAAGCCACCCGCCCCTTCGAGCGTCTTAGCGTAGATTTTAAGGGGCCCCTACCGTCGACCAACTGTAATAACTACATCCTTATGGCCATCGACGAGTACTCCCGCTTCCCGTTTGCTGTGCCCTGCCCAGACACCACCGCCACCTCAGTGATACAGGCCCTTCACAGTATCTTTGCCATTTTCGGGTACCCCAATTCCATCCACTGTGATAGGGGGTCCTCATTCATGAGCGCAGAGCTGCAACAGTACCTTCTGGAGTGTGGTATCGCTTCAAGCAGGACCACCAGCTATAACCCATGCGGTAACGGCCAGGTCAAGAGGGAGAATGCCACCATCTGGAGAGCGATTACACTGGTTCACCGGTATAAAGGTCTCCCCACCTCTCACTGGCAGGAGGTTCTCACTAGTGCCTTATACTCCATATGCTCCCTCCTATGTACCGCAACAAATGCCACCCCCCATGAAAGGATGTTCCTTTTCCCAAGGAAATCCGAACCAGGAACCACTGTACCGGCATGGCTCACCGTCCCTGGCCCCTCTTTTGCGACGCCACGTCCGGCACTCAAAGAACAACCCCTTGGTCGACCGAGTGACTCTACTCCATGCAAACCCGCATTACTCCTACGTTGAGTTCCCAGACAGGTGGGAGGACACTGTTTCGGTGCGGGACCTAGCTCAGGATGTGGTAGGCCCAGCAACTCCCCCGACCCAACCTTCCCCAACTCTTTATTCCCCAAGCCCCATGGCGGAACAGAAGGACCAACAGCACCTCAACGACCCGGGCCACCCTGCCGACAACCTAGCTGGGGAATTGAGCGAAGGAGCGTTCGCACCCAACGAGCCCGCTGGCGACACCACTCCAGCGACCCCAATCCCGGCACCACGGCGGTCACGCCGGATGGTCAGACCCCCTGACCGCTACAGTCCTTAACCTACCCCTTCCATTCATTCTCTCCCTTTTTTTTTCCTTCCCTTCTCCCTCTTCAGCCCTTCCACCCCAGGGTCAGTTCTCCAAGAAGGGGTGAATGTGATAGTACAGACCTATCACCAATGTATATAGTTACAGTATCTAGAGTGTAATGACTGTGCTTACAGCGATTGGCTGAGAGCTTAGCCACGCCTACTGTCTGGGCCTTAAAGGGTTGTGTCCCTAGCCCGGTCGGATCATTCCGGACTTGTCAGCCACCTGTGAAGAGCTCCTGTCTTTTGCTAATAAAAGCCTTGGTTTGGATCAACAAGTCTTTGGTTCTTTCGACGAGCTCTACATCCCCAAAGCATTTGCATTAGCTACATCAAGCTTCAACATATCTGTTTTGTGCCGAAAGACCAAATATATTTCAAGCAGACAAAAGAGTGTCTTTCACCGACCGATTTTATGATCTTCCAGCAGCGCTTGATGTTCCTGGAAATGACCTGCAAGTCATGGAGTCCTCTGCTGTGCAATTCATCCTTGTATGCTTAGCTCAATGCTACATGTGCTTCACCACCTCCACAAGGTGGATGGGACAATAGTGAAGCAAGTAGAACTGCCATCTCACACCTCCAATGACCACAGTACAATGCTGAGCTCCAGTGCTGTCTGAGTGGGGCTGGCATGTTCCTCATATGACTGTGTATGGCTCCTCTAGTTGCTCTGGTTTCCTTTCACATCTCAAAGACATACAAGCTGGGTATATTAATCGATGACTAAATTATCCTCAGTGTAGGTGGATGAATTGATGCAAATGTGTAGAGAATTCCTTGTAGGGAAAATTATTCAGGGCATGTAATCACCCTGTAACCTACCTTCCAGCTGTTTGACTAGAAGATCTTCTTCTATGTCATAGGGAAATGCAGTATGAAATATCAAAATCAGCGAAGAAGACACACCTTACCCCACTATTGCAGCCAAAAATTGAACATTGAGAATATATTTCCAGCTTTACAGTGGCTCAGTGGAATAACTGTTGGAGCCCAGACATAAACTAGCAGTGGCATGTATTGGCACAATGAATGGGACCTGAATGTTAATGCACCATTGTACACTTAGGATGCACTGAGACATTTTAATCAGGATCTCTTCTGTCCGGCTCCATTCAGACCAATGCAGTTTCACTGTGCAGCAAAGGTTCAGTGCTTATTTTTTCTGGGAAGTTTTTCTTAAAAGGTTTCAATGAAATTGGACAGAACGTTAAGTCTTCAACATAATTTATGCAGAAATCATATAAAAGATTGAGCTGGCGCATGCCTGTGCTTATGCATGGATGAATGTTATTTTTAAACAAGATGGTGACACAATCTCATCAGCAATGAATGAAAGAATAAAAACATCGACATGGTCTAAATTAAGATGCATGTTGCCTGAAAAGCAGTCTGGCATTAAAAAAAACGGAACTTCAAGTGAACCCCAACATCAGTCAGAAAATTAATAAATAGAAGAGTACAAAAGCAAAGTAAAACGCATTTTTCAATAAAATTTGTACAGAGAAAGAGAAAGATCCCATCAGGATCCCCTCCCTCAATCCAATTACTCCTTCCAAATAAAGCATTAATCTGACTCAATTCTCTTCCAAGCTGAGGTTTCCACCTGCTTCAAAAGGGGATCAATCATCCTGGTGTCCAAGAAAAGCAGACTGATCTACCTCAATGGCTATTGCCAGTTGCACTATCATCTACTGTGATCAAATGCTTTGAGATGTTGGTTAATGCCAGAATTAACATGTACCTAAGCAGAGGACCCACTAGAATTCATCTATCGTCACAATCACTCCACAGCAGATACAATATCACTGGTTCTCCACACAGCTCTAAAAACATTTGAAAATAGCAACTCATACTGCTTTTCATAGACTACGGTTCAGCCTTCACTTTTTAGTGCTGGTCAAGAACCTCCAAATCCTGGGCCTAGACACCCTCCTCTGCAATTGGATCTTTGACTTTCTCATCGGAAGAACACAGTCAGTATGAGTTGGAAACAATGTTTCCTCCCTACTGACTATCAGCACAGGCGCACCTCAAGGATACATGCTTAGCCTGCTTCTCTGCTCACTTTTCACCCAGGACTTTGTGACCAGGCACATTTCCAACGCTATCTACAAGTTTGTCGATGACACCACAGTTGTCAGAAGAATCACAAACAGCACTGAGGAAGCGGACAGGAGGGAGATAGATCAGCTTATTGAGTGGTGTCACACCAACAACCTTGCACTCAACATTAGCAAAACCACGGAGATGATTGTGAACTTCAGGAGGAAGTCAGGAGAATACGATCCAATCCTCATTGAGGGCTCAGTAGCGGAGAGGGTCAAGAACTTCAAAATCTTGGGGGGATGTGGCCATGCAGAGAATCTGAGCAGATGTGTTTTAATGGAACTCTACATAAAAAGTATTAAAAAGATGGTTTGAAAGCTCAAAAATCAGAATTTCATTGTCAAAAATGGATAAAACTAGTACTAAGTGATTGAGGTAACCAAAAACAATAATTGAATAAGCAACATCTCAGCCAGGAACATAGAGCAGGAGCAGCTCAGGAGGGGACTTGGGACCGACTGAACCAGGCAGAGCTGGGGTTGTTGGCCCAATATGTGGCCACCATCCTGAATAAGATGGAAAATTTGTGCACTCATTTTACAAGCATTGAATCAGGGATGAGTTCATATTGGAAATGATATCGGAAATTTTAAAAATTGTGGAAGACTTAATGGAACAAATTACTCAAATGGAGGGTAAGCTGGACAAAACAAAAGACAGGCTGAAGGCTCTAGAAGTAAAAGTAATAACATGGGACACAGAAAAGGATTAATGGACAAGATCGACCATATGGAAAATTTCAGCAAACGTAACAATGTAAGAATCATTGGATGGAGAGAAGGAATCGAGGGGAAAGACACGATGAGTTTCTATGAAACATGGATCCCACAAATGCTGAGACAAAGCAAGTTAAATGCAAAGCTGAAAATTGAAATAGTTCACCGGGCCCTCGCACCCAGAAGAACTGGCGAACAGTGATCACGATCAGTTTCCGGGTGTGGGATGCAATCATGGGAGCAGCAGATGAATATTCAAAAAAAATAACAATGGCCCATTAGTGGTGGACAATATAAAGGTAATTTTTTTTCAGGACTTTAGCCCTGCCTTGGTCAAACAAAGAAAAGAATTTGATGAGGTAAAGAGACATCTTCAATCTAAAACACTTAAAATATTCAATGATTTATACAGTGACACCAAGGGTTGATGTCCCAGAGGGTAATCAATGAACTTTCAAGAATAAAGAAATCAAAGAGTATTTAATGAAGGTTATGAAGAGATTTGAGCTGTCAGATAAGAAGATTGAGAAGATCGTTTTGGAACGGGACTAACTTTTGTCTATTTTGAAGTACTGAGCCATCTTGTTTTTGCTGCTAAAAGAAAAGTCATTGTAATATGCACCGAGAGCTCTGGAAAGAAAGGAAGGTGGTGAGGAACGTAGCAGGTTGTGGACCCCTATGTACGGAGAGGAGTGGTTTTTAAAGATGGTGCTAAAGGGAGGGGTTCTTTTTGTTTGGAAGATTCTGCTGGCTTTTTTTGCGGGTTTCCGGTTTCTATGGCTTAGGTCACACACACACATTGTGTGTGTGTGTGTGTGTGTGTGTGTGTGTGTGTGTGTGTGTGTGTGTGTGTGTGTGTGTGTGTGTGTGTGTGTGTTTCTTAAAGGGGAAATGTTACTGTATTGTTTTTAAAAATTGTAAAGATTTTTATTGTTATACAATATTTGTTTGAAAAGTGGAATGAATAAAACACTAAAGTTTATTGGTCTTAATATTAATGGGTTAAACAAATTGGTGAAAAGTAAAAGGGTCTTGGCATACCTAAAGAAATTAAAAATGGATATAATCTTTCTACAGGAAACACATATTACCAAATTGGAACATGATAAATTAAAAAGAGGATGGGTAAGACAAATAATATCATCTTGCTTTGGTTCAAAGGCAAGAAGGGTGGTGATTCTAATTAATAAAAAATCCACCAGTATTAATAGAAGATACATCAAATGACCCAAGCCAGAAGGTATGCAATGGCATATTGTAAAATTTATGGAGAAGCATGGACCAAATTCTGACGATGGAGCCTTTATGTAGGATATATTTTTATAAACAGCAGAGGGAAGACAAAATATATTAGTCGGAGGAGATTTTAATTTTTGCTTAGACCCAATATTAGATAAAACTACAAGAATAGTAATGAGAGGGAAAGTACCAAAAATCACAATTTCATATATGATCAAAATCTTATTGATATATGGAGGAAATTAAATCCCACAGAGAGAGACTGCTCCTTTTACTCAAGGGTGCATGATTCACATACAAAGATTTATTTATTATTAATGTCTTCCCAGTTAAAAAGTAGAGTGATAAAAACAGAATACCTAGCAAAGCTTCTATCAGATCTCACCACTAACATTAATTATTGCAATAATGCAAAAGCAAGAAAATGTATACCAATGGCGTCTCAATACCACATTAATTAAAATAACAGACTTCTATGTGTTTATAAAAATATTTGTAAGACAAATCAGCCATCTACTAATAATAGCTGTTTTGATATGGGACATGCTCAAAGCATATTTGAGGAGACAAATTACATCCTATTCGAACAATCTTAAGTGAGAATATATGGCAGAAGTAAACAGTTTGGAGAAATATATTATAGAATTAGATAAAAAAAATCAAAGAACAGGACTACAACAGAATATAGATTACTGGAGAATCAAAAGCTAAGATATAATAAAATACAAACATAGAACAGAAAAAAACTATTAAAAACTGAGTTAGCTGAACAGACACACAAAGTCTTATCTTGGCAAATTAAAGCAGAGGAGTCATAAAGAATAATAAATGTTGTAAAAACAGAGACAGATATTCTAACATATAAACAAAAGGAAATCAATGATATCTTTAGACAATATTACACAAATTATACAAATCAGAATTATTAGGGGACAAGAATGAAATGGAAGAATTTCTGTCTAATGTTGAACTTCCAAACCTAGAAGAGAGAGAAAAGATAGAACTAGACACTCCCTTTACAAGAGAAGAGATTGAAAAAGTGTTGGGTACTCTACAGGCTAATAAATCAGCAGGAGAATGGATGAGTTTTACAGACAATTCAAATAATTATTAATGCCCCTGTTAATGGATGTTCTGGACCAAGCAGCAGAATTCAGACCCTCCCAAAATCATTTTCACCCATGATTATTACAGAATTACCAAAAAAATAGGAACTCATTAAAAGCTTTGTCATAGAGACCAATCTCTCTGTTAAATGTCGACTAAAAGATACTAGCAAAAGTGTTGGCTAATAGATTAGGACAATATCTACCAAAATTTATACATACAGACCAGAAAGGATTTGTTAAAGGAAGACATTGTTCAAATAATCTAGGAAGATTGTTTAATATAATTCATATAGCAAAATTCAAATGGAATCCAAGTACTACAGTCTTCCTGGATGCAGAAAAAGCATTTGACCATTTGAAATGGTTCTTTATATTTAAAACACTGGAAACATTTGGCATAAGCAGAACATTTATAAACTGGATAATAACTTTATATCATAAACCACAAGCTAAAATTATAATCAATAATCAGATGTAAGTGGTGTTCTCCTTGAGTAGATCGAGCAAACAGGGATTCCCCCTGTCTCCAGTGCTTTTTATTTTAGTGATTGAACTGCTGGAGGAGATAATAAGAAGGGATCTGAATATAAAGAGCTTCAAAGATGGACAAGAAGAACAGATAATTAGTCTATTTTCCAATGATGTGCTACTATATCTATCATACCTGGCGAAAGCTTTGGAAAAATTACAAGGACCTCTAGAAAAATATGGAAGAGTATCTGGTTATAAAATAAATATGGACAAAAGTGAAATAATGCTATTGACATATTTTGAATATGGAAGATACCAAAAATAAAGTAAATTTAAATGGAAGATGGATGGAATAAAATATCTTGGAATAGCAACAATTTACAAAATCTGAATAAACTAAATTATGTTCCTCTTTTGGGGAAGATAGAAGAAGACCTGCAGAAATGAAGAGACAAACTGATTACTCTAATGAGAAGGGCTAATTGCATCAAAATAAAAGTACTGCCAAGACTGCAGTATCTTTTTCAATCACTGCCTATTCCATTACCTAATTAAAAAAAAATAAACAATCATATTCGACAGTTCGTATGGAATAATAAGGTTGCAAGAATTGCACTGGAAAAACTGACATGAGACTACGGGCTGGGAGGACTTAAACTTCCAGATATTAAAAAAAACTAATTAATTGCACAGGCTAGATTTCTCGCAGCCTTCTTTGCAGAAGACAGCACCCCCCCCCCCCCCCACCCCACACCACCCCCTTCTTGGATTCAGATGGAAATGCACTCAGTGGGGGAGGGGAGGGGGAATAAAAAGGATTTTATCTATAAATGGAGTGTCAAATCACTAAAGAAAAAGACATATAATTCCATACTAATACATATGATGAGAATGTGGCAAGTAATTAATGAATGTATAGGGAAAAAGTAGGGATATCAATAAAAGCACCACTGTGTAAAAATGTCTTATTGCCTATGAACATGAGGAATAGAATATTAAATTCGTGATATGAAGGCATATTAAAGGCTGCCACACGAAAGGAACTCTAGTGTCCTTCATACAATAAAACACAAATATGGAGTGACCAATGGGACCTTCTTATATTTTCTCCAGCTTAGATCTTTCTTAAGAGAAAGATGGGACCAATGTTGACCCCAAATGAAATTAGTGAAATGGAACAAATAGTCTGGATGGGGAATACACCCAAATTTATAACAAAAATGTTCTATGCTCTCCAGAGTGAAAGTTCAAAAGTCAAGGGAAAGATGGGAGTCAGACATAGAGGTGGTGATTTCGGAAAGAAGCTGGTCAGATTGGGGTAAGGACAGCATGACATCAATTATAAATGTAAGACATGGACTGGTTCAGTATATTTGTTTACATCAATTATATCTTACCCCACAGAAGTTACATTAATCAAAAGCAGATGTGGAACTGAAACAGGAATTTTTCTACATACTACATGGTTGAGCGTGAAAGTGAGGCCATTTTGACAAGACATCACAAAAAAAAATTAACCAGGATAACAGGAGTGGGCTTCATGGGTGACCAGGTACTATCTACTAGGTAATTTTATGGAAATAAGCAACAAATTGGATAAATATCAAATCTCATTTATAAAAATAGCACTTGCAGTAGTAAAAAAATGTATTGTGATCACTTGGAAGTCTGACTCACCTCTACTTAAACCATAATGAGCTGTTGAAATGAACAGCGGTATACCTATGGAAAAAAAAATCACATGAAGAATAAATATGACACTTTTGTAATGGTCTGACAGCCAAACCTGGACCATATAGGGACCCATATCCAGTAATAAAAAAGGACTACTGTGTTACTATTATACATATCCAAACATGATTTTCCCAATGGTATTCTAGATATTTAAATGTAAGCTCTGATGGTGTGCGGATCTGTATGTAAGGAAAGGGGAAGGGAGGGAGAGAGGAAGGGACTGTTATGTTTTTGTTGTGTGAAAGAAAACATTTAACAAATTGTGATATTGAAGATTTTATTATGTATATTTTTGAAAAAATCAAAATAAAATATAAAAAAAGAGCTTCAAATTCCTGGGTGTCAGGATCTGTCCTGGAACCTCCATGTCGATGCAATCACAAAGAAGATATAATCAGTGATTCTCAACCTTTTCTTTTCACTCACATTCTACTTTATGTATTCCCTATGCCATAGGTGCTCTGTGATTAGTAATGGATTGCTTGAGGTGGTATGTGGGTGGAAAGAAAAAGTTTGAAAATCACTGTACCTAATTGACTCGTTAAGTTCATAGTTTCATAACTCCAAAGGAAATGGGCCAATGACAATTTTTCTCAAGCTAAATATTTCAGTAACAATTGGGTCTAGAGCAGTGGTTCTCAACCTTCCCTTCCCACTCGCATACCACCTTATGCAATCCCTTACTAATCACACTGCTGTAAAACCTCTGCAGGTGTACTATGGAGAACATTCTGGCTGGTTGCATCATTGACTGGTATGAAGGTACCAACCCTCAGGATGAGAAAAAACTCCAGAGTGTTGTTAACTCAACCTGCGATATCACAGGGACCAGACATCAATTCATCGAGGATATCTACAAGAGGCAGTGTTTGATGAAAGCAGCCTCTATCCTCAAGGACCCCCCCCCCCCATCACAAGGCTCTCTCTTCACTCTATTACAATTGGGAAAAAGGTACAGGACCCTAAAGACGAGCACTTAGCATCACAAAGTCAGCTTCTTCCCCACTGTCATCAGATTCCTGAATGATCAATGAACCAAAGACACGGCCTCACTCTGACTTTTCGTGAACTTTTTTTTTTGTAAAGCTAGTTTATTATATGAATGTTTGCACTGTGATGCTGCCATAAAACAATGAATTTTGTGATTTGTCCATGACAATAAATTTTGATTCTGATTCTGATTTCCATCATCCCTTTTAAATCACATCCTATCTTCCCTGCTCATGCTCTCCTGTTCCATTTTCCACTCTGCACCTCAGTATCACTCTTCAAAAGATATCCAAAATATCTTTCTTCCTCTAGCCATCCTAACACATTTTTTTTCCATATCCACCACCTGTCTATCATTTGACCCCCCCTTCTCTTTCCCTTCTCTTTCTCTTTAAATCCCTCCAACTTTTCTTCACATATCTTCACCAAAGTTTTCTCCAGTTTTCTAGTTCTCTTCCTCACAACCCCTTTTCTAATCTTTCCAAACTCCCTCTTGCCTCCCTCACTATCTTCTTTAGCAGTTTTTTAGGGGTTTGGTGCCATTTTTCTGTCCCCTCCTCATTGCCATAATTTCCTTACCTCCCTCAATGAATTTTCCTTACCCTCTCCTCAACTTTCAGCTCCCTATTGCATACACCACTCGTCTTCTCTCATTTCCTTTCTGGCACTGATCTCCCTCTCTCATCATATCTTTTCCCACTTTTTGACCCTCCTCCTCTTCTTTATCCAGTTGCTTTCCATCACCTCTTCCCTCCATCCAGTTGACTCCCCTTTCACCTTCTTCCCACCTCTCTTTGCCGCTCTCATTCCCTCTCTCTCTCCTCCAGTTTCCTTTCTCTCCTCTCCTTTCCCACTTCTAATTTCCCTTTTCCTTTATCTCTTCTTCCTTCTACTTCCATCTTTTGTTCTTTCCATCCAATCCCCTACATAGCTCCTTTTCCTTCTCTTTCATCATCTCCCAACTTCCCCATTCTCCCCAAATCGTCTCAGCTCCTTCTCACTCCCCCAACCCTTATTACCTCTCCTCTTGCTTCTTTTCCTCTTCTCTCATCTCATTTCATTTTCTGTTCTCCACTCTCTGCCACTTCCTTACATCAACATTCCCATCACTTTCAATGTTCTCACAGCCATACCTTCACTTTCCTCCCCTCTCCTGTCAACCCTCTTCCTCCTTTCGAATGTCCTTCAGCTATTCTACCTACTCCTTCCTCCCTTTACCATCATCCCCTCACTTAAACTTTCATGTACTCTTTGTCATTCTTCTTTCTATCAGTTCCTCTCCACCTCCTATATCTTTTCCCTGCTCCACTCCATATCTTCCCCTTTTTAACTCATTCCATCTCTTCTCTTCCTCTCTCATCATTCCCTCTACTTCCTGTCCCTCCCTCACCTCCATTATCCATTCTTATTCTATTTTTTCTCCATAATCCTCCTCCCACTCTGAGCCTTCTCTCCTCCCCTCCCACTGATTCTCCTCCCCTCCTTCTGATTCTCCTCCCTTTGCTGCCCCTCCTCTCTCTTCCTCCCCTCATCTCTACTGCTCCCCTCCCCTTTCCTCTCATCTGCCCCTTCCCTTCCTCCCTCTCTTTTCCTCTGTCAGTAAGATGATGTGAAAGCCTACTGACCTGATTCAGATACGACATTATTACAATAAAGTTAATTATAAACAGTTTCAAGAAATATAATTTATATTATTGTGTTCAACCATTAAGAGTGGCATTTTGTAGCATAGTGATGAATCACATTACTCCAAATTGTATTTTATCGTACAAAGTGCTTTTTGGCCAAAAAAAAAACTATGATTCTAAATAACTTCAAACTTTTAATTCACATTCTCTTGTTCAAAGCACACTCAGCAGGAATCATTTCTGTCACTGATCTGCCAGCTCCATTCTCACTTTTCTTTATTCTGTTGAGGCAACAGTTCCATAAATATCTCTTAGTGTTCTCTCAGTCTTATACTGTGAAGCAATGGCATTGATTTCATATGCTCTTGAATGAGCTAAGATTTGTTTGTATAGTGCCTTTCACAAAAAAAAATAATTTTCAAAAGACCTGAGGCAGCAAATACTTGTCAGCCTTTTCAAGGAACAAGCCTAAGATCTTGCCTTTATCTGACATCCACACATAAGTATGACCAAAAGAAACCACACTCAAGAGTGAAATTGCTTCGGACTCTGTCATTGACAATGGTGGGTGTTTTTAAAGTGCCCAAACAGATTTGCAACTAAATGATCTAAGAGAGGAAATATAAAAAGCTGAACCAAACCGTAGCGCGATCAATGACCACTCGCAGACACGAAGCAAGTAGTCAAAGGCTTCATTGATCTGAAGACCCAGACGTGCCTCTACATGCTGATGGTTCACATCCAAGGCAGGTATGAGGGTGGAGACTAGGGGTCTCAGCCTTTATTAGGGAATCTTATGGGGAGGGACTACAGGTATAGAAGCTGGCCAGCCTGCCCAGCCCAGTAAGGACATGCCTGGACATGCCCACAGTACCATGTTCCACCACACTAACCCTTATCCGGGTAATTTAATAACATTGAGAATGGAATCTAGATGCTCAATGCTTGAACCACTACAGGATTTATTTCCTAATGTGTCAAGTCTGCCGCAATTTTCTCATCTTTTTTTACATGAAGGCAAATGTGCAGCTTTAGTATTCTATGCAGAGATATTTTGAAGGAGAGGGAATGTCAAGAATTCACATTCATATCTTGTATATTCTATCCATTAAAACTAATGGATGGAAACTTCACTGAGCCACCTGTCTAAATTATCAATATCCTGTAGTGGTTCAAGCATTGAGCATCTAGATTCCATTCTCAATGTTATTAAATTACCTGGATAAGGGTTAGTGTGGTGGAACATGGTATTGTGGGTATGTCCAGGTATATCCTTACTGGGCTGGGCTGGGCAGGCTGGCCGGCTTCTATACCTGTAGTCCCTCCCCATAAGATTCCCTAATAAAGGCTGAGACCCCTAGTCTCCTCTCTCATGTGAAATCAATGCCATTGCTTCACAGTATAAGACTGAGAGAACACTAAGAGATATTTATGGAACTGTTGCCTCAACAGAATAAAGAAAAGTGAGAATAGAGCTGGCAGATCTGTGACAGAAATGATTCCCGCTGAGTGTGCTTTGAACAAGAGAATATGAATTAAAAGTTTGTAGTTATCTACAGACAGCAGGTGAAGCTTTGAGCACACAGTGCTAGGAAATGAAAAGGTGGTTATTACTTTTTGTCCCACTATCCTCTTGCCCATTACGCAAAGCTTGTAAAGTCAATATGATAAATGCTACACATTCAGAATAGCAGGCACATGGTCACATCCAGAATAACAGCGTAGATTTTGAAATTGTATGCCAGATTAAAATAGAAAATTGTGTATCAGCACTCTCTTTTAATTCCTTCCTACTTGAAAGTTATAATCATGAGTGATATTTTTTTCCCATCTCCCATTTTGTAGTGTTGCTTAAATTCAACCCTCATGCCTTGGCCTAATATGATTTTCATTGTTAATGATTGAAATGTGCAGAATTCTTTAACATATTTTAAAGACCCAGAAAGTTTTATGGCACAGAAAACAAGACCTTCGATCCAACTTGTCCATGCAGACCAAATTTTGTCCATACAAGCTATTCCCATTTGCCTGAAGGGTTCAGCCCAAAACATTCATCATCTCTTGCCTTTCATGGATACTGCCCGACTCACTGAGTTCCTCCGCACTTTGTGTGCTGTTCCAATTTTTCAGCATTTACTGTCTTTCCTGTTTACCCTAATTTACTTGCATTCAACACATTTCCCTCTAAACCTTTCCTATCAATGGCCCAATCTAAATGTCTTCTAAATGTTGTAATTGTACCCATCACTACCTCGTCCTGTGGCACCTCATTTTATACCATTCTCAGTGTGAAAAAGCTGCCCTTCAAGTTCTTTTAGAGCATGTTGATTTAAAGTGAAAAAGGAAAAAAAATTAAAAAGGACCTGATGGGCATATTTTTCACAGTTCCCTTAGCATAGTAAAAAGCACTGTGGCCATCCACCATATCGATGTAATTTTGTAGAAACTGCTATATTGTCCCCTCAGCCTTCTATGCTCCAGGGAGAAAAATCAGTTCTGGTAACATTCTTGTGAATGTTCTCTGAATTTTACCTTGTAGAATGGTATCTTTTCAGTAGCTGGGTGATCAAACTCCACATAATACTCCAAGTGAGGTTTCATCAATGTCTCATACAGTTGTAACATGACGTTCCTACTCCTGTACTTAAACCCCTGGCTAAACATCTTCTTCACCACCCTGTTTACCTGCATTTCACTTGCATTGAACAATATACGTGTTCTCCTCAGTCTCTCTGTTTTACATTCTTCAGATATTACTCTTCACTGTGCAAATCTAGCCCTGGATTAACCTGCCAAAGTATATTTACTTGCACTTGCCTGAATTAAATACCATCTGGCCCACATTCCCAGTTCATCTAGGTTTTGGTGTAATCTCAGATAACCTTTATCATCGCTCACTATACAAAACATTTTGGCAAAATCTACAAACTTACTAAGGATGGTAACTGGATTGTCATGCAAATTATGAATATAGATGTTAATGGTCACTGGACACAGCAATAGTCTCAGTGGCCCACCACAGAATATGGGTCTCTTTTCTGAATAACAATCTCCCAATTACACCTTCCTACCATTAAGCCAATTTTGTATTCATTTGGCCAGCTCAGCCTGAACCCCATGCCATCTGACCAGTCACCCAGGAGGAACCTTGTCAAAGTTTATATCGACAATGTCTACTGTCATGCCCTCATCAATCTTCTTGGTCATCTCTTATGACTCAAACTTCACCTCTCGTGTGAGATTTCAATCATGCAACTAATTCATCTGTTGTTGTACATTATGTAATATCTAAACCAACTCGGTGAGCAGCATAAAAAGTGAAAAATCCACTTCACATCGTATATTTATAGATAATATATAGATTTCTGACTTGATAAAATTGGGGCTCAGCCTTTAGCCAATAAAAAGAAATATCACCACAAATCATAATAAACTATTATCTTGCTTGTCAAAGAGGACATCACTTTTATTACATGTTTATTCTCAGACTTGAATGGTATCAAAGTGTTTAACATCAGCTCTTGTTCATCAGAGCTATTGCTTCTATTACGGTTTCTCCACTGGACATCAATTTTGAAAGGCAATTGGGATAGATTGAAAACTGAAGATTCATTTTGTTAGGTCTGCATTGTTCATGAATGAGTGAGACAAACACCAGACTGAGTCGAAATCAGGGTTCTTTGTTCTTTATTACCGGATTGCAACACTTGCGACTAACAAAGTTAGTCGGAGAATGCATTCTGCCGTTA
The DNA here is from genome assembly GCF_036971445.1 of Narcine bancroftii. Lineage (NCBI taxonomy): Eukaryota > Metazoa > Chordata > Chondrichthyes > Torpediniformes > Narcinidae > Narcine > Narcine bancroftii. Next base: position 180,647,278 of record NC_091471.1, on the reverse strand, counting down.
TCAGCAAAATGGTGATTTTTTATACCCTTGGATACATGCTTAGAACATCATCATATCATTACTTGTCCAATGACTAAAACTGTTGCTATCCTTTCCCTGCTAGCTTCCTGCCTCTCAATCCATCAATGTCTCTCTTAAACTGTAAGTACAAGGATGCATTCTGTTACTCCTTAGTACTGGGTGACTCCTTCTCCGGTCCCATCTCATGATGTTTTACCTAACAGGAGTACAAGGACACCTCCCCTTCTTGTTACTGCCCTGTACAGGGTAACTCCCTACACATTCCCATCTCATGATGTTTTACCTTACAATTTGCAAAATCCACTTGTTAGCTGGGATTAGGTGACACTTTCATCACTTCCATTTACCCTGGAGAAGATTTTGTGGAAGACTCTTAGGCTATTCTTAGATTCTAGTGCAATCTTTTTGCATTCTCATAGTACAATCATGAGCAATAATTCATAGGATAGGGATATTATACATGTTTCAGAGAGATTTTATTTTTGAATCATCCCTTTCTATTTAATGCCTGTTTATGGATGGACCTACATTTTCATTTGTTTCATGATGACTATGAATTTCGGATCACTCATAAGTGTAATGATTGAGTGCTAGTGATAATCCGGACCACTAGAGGGAGTTGGAGACAAGTTGTTGCAGCTGGGAATAGATTCAAAATGGATGCCTCCACAAGGGCACGAGTGCTTTAGCAAATAAAGTATAGTTGTAATAAAAGAACCCAAGTTTATTTATTATAATAAAATAAACATCACATGGTACCAGGAGTGGAAGGAACCTCAGGCAGGAGTTTGCAGAGTGAGAATCAGTCAATAACAGCAGAAAACATGGAGAGGGTAAAAATCCTGACACTGTAAATTGGACTGGAATTGTTGACCACGAGTGGAGGTTGTTCAAACAACAATTTATGCTGTACCTGCAAGCCATAGGATTTGATAGCAACCTAATGCATGGAAGATTGTACTACTATTTACTGTGGAGGAATCTCAAGCAATAGAGGTTTTCAACACATTTGTTTTTGCCGAGGCAGCTGACCAGGGCCAGTTCGACAAGGTTATTGAGATGTTTCTCACCAAAGCAAAGTGAAACGTTGAAGAGGTACGTGATTTGCTCATGCAAACTGCTACAGGGAGAGAGCTTTGATACTTTTTTTTTAAACAGACTTGAAATTAAAAGCAGAACATGCCATTTTGAATTGCTGCAAGATTTAATGATCCGTGATCAAATTGTGTCCAGGATTATTGCTAAGAAAGTGAGAGAGAGGTTGTTGTGAGAGACAGAGTTTACCTCAGCTGGAGCTGTGAAGATATGCCACGCCAGTGAATTAGCTCAGCAGCACACAAAACATTCAGTGACAGTGCAAAAGCCAGGGTAAATAAAGGCATAGCCGTAGCCTCAGGGTCTGGGCATGCACATAAACAAAAAAAAACAAGATATAGGAAACCACAAAAAGGTGGAGAGACATTCAATTGGAAACAATATGGCACTCAACCTGCACCAAAACAATGCCCAGCCTGTGGAAAAGTTCAAAGGGCAGAATCATTATGCAAAGCAATGTTTTTCCAAAGGGAAACAAGACAGAAGTGAAATCATGCAGACTATACATGCTATAGAAGAAACTGCTCTCAGTGATGCACTCTTTGTGGGCATGGTAGTGCAGAAAGACTATTAACCAGCAGACACTGAACAGCCAAGTGTGAACAGAGTTGAGCAGGATAAGTGGACTGTGTCATTTCATACAAATGGAACAAATATTCCTTTCAAGCTGGACACAGGGGAAAAGGTCAATTTGATCTGTGAGCGCGACATCAAGGCAATGAAGATAAAGACATACATCCATGCAAATCTTGTTCAGCTCAAAGCATATAATGAGCAGAGCATTGACATGAAATGTACACGTAAACTGTCTCAGGTTCGCAGTAGTCCCAGATGGGCATAAATCGCTGCTTGGTGACAAAGCATATGAAAAATTATGCCTAGTCAAGAGGGTGTACCACATTTACAGAGACAATGCATGGATCAGCATAAAGGAAATACTGGATCCATTTCCAGATATCTTCAAGGGGTTTGCAGTTCTACCGTTCACCTATAAGATACAGATAAAATAGGATACACAGCCAGTAACCTGCGATGCCCTGCAATGGGTTCCAGCACCAATAAAAGGAAAGCTCAAAAAGGGACTCGACTGAATTACATCACTCGGGGGTCATAAAGAAAGTGGAGGAGCCCATAGAATAGGTGAATTAAATGGTGTGTGCCAAAAGGAAGAAGGTTGAATGCCTGTGCATGGACCCAAAAGACTTGAATGCCAATTTAAAGAGGGAACAAATCATCAAGACTAAATAATTCTTAAAGTTAAAGAACATCTTGCAAGGGAAGATGATCAATTTTACAAATACATTATATTTAATGTTGTAAACAGAGTCCAGAGTCATATTTGTCATAACATCTGGTAGTATGTTACATCATATAGATTTTAATAATTTCAAAAATGTCCTTATGGGAAAAATATATAGTTTTATATTTAATGTGCTTTATTTGTGGTATTTGCTCAGTCCTATTAAACTTTCAAAAGAATTCTCAATTGTGCTGTTCTATGAGCCTTGACTAATTTTATCCCACTTAAATGAATATTGGCTAAACTCAGAGAATGGTGTAAGAGACAATTACTGGAAATGCAAAATGCCACACTATTTCAATAAGACATAAACCAAAAGTGGATGCTAAAATAAGGAAATAAATTCAAAGAGGGGAGATAAGAGGTGCATTTTAAGACATGATTAATGAATAAATTCCAAATCGTGCGAGTTAGGCACTTGAAACAGATTTCCCCATTGAGTAAGCCACTGGATAATTCATGTTCACCATCATCTGTGTACAAACTGCTACTGCAAGCCCTCTGATTGTCACAGTAATTAGTCTTCCAATTTTCATGCTGTCACATATTGCCCTCATGAATTGCCTCATGAGCAGAACGACATTATTACATTTCTTGAAATTGTTTTACGGAAAAGATGGCACACATTACAAAGGATGTAAAGACCATGGGGAGCATTGATGAATGTGCACATTGACCAGATGCCGGGGCATCATGGTATCACACGCTAGGATCTGGAGATGGAGAGATTGAGCAGGATTGCAGCTGAAACATTTCTGTCGGATGATTCAAGAGATTTTCAAGCACTCATTGAGGGTTGGCTTAGAGAAGGGGGAATCTTGATGTACAATTTTTTTTAAAGAGGTCCTAACCTTGCTAAGCTTAATATGTGATGTCAATTTATTTTTCTGCATTCTCTTTCCAGGAGCTCCAAATATGCTTGAATATATGGAAGAAGACCCTTCTAACTATGGGTGGTTTGATAGAGAGCTCCAACACCCATTCATAGGTGTTTAAAGGTATAAAATAGCTATATACAATTTATACAAATAATTGTGAAGGGAATGTTTCTGTACCAAGATAAGCTTATTCCGAAAAGCCTTGGTATACAGAGATTTTCAAATTATTCTCAATCATCAGCCTTGTAACGGAAGCTGTCATAAACAGTACAATAATGAAGCCTTCCTGACAAAGGGCCGAGGCCCGAATTGTTAATTACCTTTTACTTCCTGTGGATGCTGTGTGACCTACTGAATGTTACCAGCACATTTGTGTATTGCAATTAACCCCAGCATCTCCAGATTTTCTTGCTTAACTAGCTCTATAGCATGGTCACTGATATCTAGTTTAGCTTTTGCTAGGATTCAGTTTATAACATCATCACTGCCTTGATCCAAACATGGAGCAGAGAGCTGGGGTGCACTGAGAGTGACTGCCCTTAACATTAACATAGCTTTTGACTGAGTGTGGCATCAAGGAGCCTTGCAAACCAAAGGTCAATAGAAATCAAAGGAAAAACACTGCAGTATATGGTGCACACCTCACACAAAGGACCATGCTTGTAGCTGCCGATGTTAATCAAGCTACCTCTATTGAAGTTCTTCAACATTGGTGTGGTGGATAGAATCATCTTCTGCTATTTCATCAATAGCATTATTTCCATCATAAGATCAGAAGGAGGATTATTTGTTCGGATTTCATAAGGCTCATTTGCAACTCCTCTTGAAGCAAAGCAGATCGCAGTTCCATGCAGCATTCAGACAAACGGTAAATATTTCCTGCATTATAAAAGGGTCAGCCAATTATCTTTTCAACGAGAGAGAGTTCAAACCTTCACCCTTGATATTCAATGGACTCATGGTCACTATAATTTGGAGTGAAGCCCCCATTTCTACCAAATCTTTAACATCACCAATTTACAGAATAATGCAATTGCCTTTACACTGCTTCTTCAGATCTGTGTTGATTCCCCTGAACCAAAATTCTTCTGTTTGTTCAGCACTTCCCAACATTCACCTGCCTTATTTAAATTTACTCAGGCAAACATGTCTATCTCATCCTCCTCCAGAGATATCAGCAATTTCTCTTTCCATGCTCAAAATGATGGTCTTGAAGGGATAGGTAAAGCATTCCTCATTGGCTTATCTTGTGCGCAACCACTAAAAAAGGAAAAAGAGAACTGGTACATTGGAATAAAGGAGATACAGGCTTCATTTAAGGAGAATCGACCTAATGGACATTGCTTCCACCTCATAGAATAAAGGCATGAATAGAAAAGGATGAATAGAATTCACCAAGGAATCAATAGGTTAGCATGGTCATCAATGCCACAAGGTTAGATCGCGATCATCATCTGCATGATCAGTAGCTTTATAGCGTTTAACATCTATAGTACAGGCTTGTTCAGGCCCATTACTGATACGTTTCCTTCTTAACATTGCAAATGTTGCAGCAGAATTATTTGATATGAATTCACTGATTGAATGTTCTGGACTGCTGGGGAATTCATTATCTTTAATATCACACTTGATGTGAGCTGTAGAAGTGATCAGTATCTGATTTCCCTGCTGTTTTTCTTGTGAACAGGAATATTTTAGGTGATCTCTTTGTTTGCAATACCAGAATATCAAAATTTCATTCCTTTCTCTCCAGCTTCATCATCACCACTCCTGAATCTACACAACGGAATTCTAGTGAAGAACTAGTTGATTTGTTTCAACCATAATAATTGGATTTTTTGTTCTATGTAAATCCTGATCAGTGATGTTCTTTGTAGTTTATACAGGTCCTGCAGGGAGTTCTGTAATTTTCAATGACTGAATCATATTATTTTCTGAATGTGACAATTGATCCTGGAATGGGTATCATTATATAGCTCCTTTTTGAATTTGAAAAGAAGTTTTGTTTGTGTCTTTATTGTGCTTAATTCTTTCTATAACACACCCCTATCAGAGTGGTTATTGCTTTCACAATAATGGTATGAAAGATCTGACCATCTCAAGCATATCAATATCTAGTCTCCGCATATGAGATGATGTTTATATACCTTATAGTCAGCGGTGTTGGACTCAGTGCTTGTTGAGTCCAATGAAATTCAAAGGCATAATCAAGTGATGGACAACTTATGATCAAGCCCAAGTTGTAATATGATAGTGGGAATCAATAAAGCCACTCTGAGGAACCATCAATTCAATTAAAGTTCAATGGGAGAAAAGATTTCCCATAACATGCAAATATTGAAATTACTATTTTGTTTTTATCAGAGAGAAAACTGGAGAATTGTGGCAAGGATAGTGATCAAGAATACGTTGAGCATGAAATCCCCTTTTGCATCACTAACACAGCTCCTCTATATATTCTACAACAAACTCTACATCCCACCACCCTCCTGGACATAGAAATGTGAGGCATAGAAACTGGCCCTTACAGCCCAGCTCATCTTTGCCAACCATGATGCCAATCTACTCACATCCCATTTGTCCACATTTTGCCTGTATCTTCCTTTGAATTTCATATCCAAGTCTTCTTTAAAAATTGCAGTTGCATCAAGCTTCACTATCTCCAGATATTCACTGCCATCTGTGTTAAAAACTTACTCCTTGCAAGTGAGAAAAGGTCTTCCACAAAAGCACTAACAGGTCATCTCTAACATTCATACAGCAGTGTAAAGAGCAATGTACAGAGTATAAGATTACAATGAAGAGGAAGATCAAGTAGCATCAAGCAAGGGAAGCTTGATAGCAATATTATGGCATTCCTTCAGAAGCATGATAGTTGCAAGAAAGAGACTGTCTTCCTCCCTCTCACCTTAAACATGTGCCCTTTCTTTCTACACTCCTCTGCCTTGTGAAAAAAAAAATGCAGCTACCTATCCTATCCGTGACCCATATTAATATTATAAATTTATACAAGGTCATCCCATAGCATCTTATGTTCCAATAAGAATAAATCCAGCCTGTCCAATCTCCACTTAAAAGTACAAAATCTCTTCACTCTCTCCATTGGCACTCCATTATACCTAAAGAATAGCAACTAGAACTATACACGACATTAGACCTCTGGTTTAACCACTGTGTAGAGGTTAAAACGTAACTCATGCTTGTAAGCAGTCTATTTTCAGATTTGTTTAACATATTTTTATGCTGTCTCCTAGCAACATCTTTGCTTCAGGAATATAGTTGGTTAATCTTTGCTCACCTGGAGATAAGCATTAGTTTAGTTTGTTTTGTTCTGTAAAATGGAGGATACAAAGAATGTTCCAACATACTGTATCTATTGGCCATCTAACAATGTTTAATGGCTTGTAAGAAGATTTAGCAACTTATAATAATGTTAACAATATTTACAATATTAATAATTTAATAAACTTTGGAAAACTCAACTTAATTTTAGTATGAATTTGTTTGAATGAGTCATAGACAACAAGATTCTTTTATCCTCCAAGCAACTATAATGGAAAGTAGTCACTACACAGTGCTTTGTAAAACTGCATCTTGACATCCCATTGTTGCTGTCTTGCTAAATGCCTCTGCCTATGAATGGAAAGCATTCCAAATGCCTTTTAAAATACCTTATCCACTTGTACCTCACTTTCAGGGAGATATGGGCCTCCATTCCAAAGACTCTCTGTACACTATTGCTCCTATTGTATTTCCCATTTACTCTATATTCCTACTAGAATTTGGCTTCCTGAAGTGCAAGATCTCCTATCTGCCTAGCCAACTTTCCATGTGATTTGAGTCAAGCTCTTCCTTAGACAACTTGTTTTGCTCTCCACTACTTTTAGTGTGGTCTGCAAACTTACTAATCATACATCCTCCACACTTATCCAAGTAATTTATATACACTACAAACAACATAAGTCTCAACATCAATTCCTGCAGGACACCACTTGTTTCAGATTTCCATCAGAAAAAAATCCACCCATCCACCACTATCCCCTTGCTCCTATCAACAATCTAATTTTGGATCCATTGTGCCTTGACTTTGTGGATCAGCTTAAAAGCAGAATCTTGTTAAAAGCATGTCTAATGTCCATGTGAACAGTTTTTTTTCATTATAGCTACAAAAAAAGTCCGATTTGTGAAACAGGATCTAAACCATGATGACTCCTAATCAGTCCTCGTCTTTTGAAATGAACAGAAATCCTGTTCGTTAACAACTTCTCCAGTGTGTTGTCTTGAAGCTAACAAATTAATGTCAGTGAGAAAGTGTGATTTGCTCATAGCGAAGTTCACTCAATTATCTACCTATTTAATTGACTACCTGTTTTATAATTTGCACAGCTCTTAGAACTTGTTTTCCATGCATTTCAATCAGATAATTATTTGTACCATAGCTCAAGAGAATTTGTTGTCTCTCTTCGCTATGTTATATTAACAAGATTATTCATAAATTGTTGAATAATGAAGTGACATTGGTGCTTGGTGAATTTGGTTGTAACACGTTTACATTGTTTATACTCAAAGAAGTCTTCTGACCCAAAATGCTGACCATTTATCTTCTTCCATTGATGCTGTTCAACCCACTATTCCGCAAGTTGATTGTACTTTGCTCCACATTCCAACATCTGCAGCATTTTATATGTCTAATATTATTCATTTTCCTCTGACATCTCACCAACTTTATAACCTACGGTTGAAACTGAAATTTCAGAATGCCCACCTTTTTGACAATGTCACTACCATACCTGAGTGAATGTGAGTGTCATTTTTCTTGAATCTGTTCTAATTAATGTGAATTTTAATAATATTAGGTTCCGTCAAAACTATTAGAGGCATTTAACAATTACAAAAAAAACTGATAAAACTAATTGGATAAGAACAAACAAAATCATAAAAATGTTTTGAAGGTAAATTGCCAAATTAATAAGAAAGATTCTGTGTGGATACAACAAAACCATCATTTAGTTGGACTCTGGTTTCAGCCTGTGTAGACTTGCTTCTCTTGAGAGGTTCAGAGGTAGCAAATTAGTTAAGATAGTAATTGCAGCTTCTTTTAAATTAGCTTTCAATAAAAAATTGGATAGTCTGATAACAGCCAAAGAGTTGGGGTTATAAGGCACAAGGATCCACAAGCATCTTACAAGGCTCTGAATTGAATGCATAATCAAATAAACACAAGCTTACAAGAAGCAGACCAGAGTGCACAATATAGGCTATGAGGCTAGGAATTGAAAACTGCCCTTAACTTTTCTATCAACAAGATGAGGATATTTTATCAAGACAAAGGGATTAACAAGAAATTTACATGGGACAATATAGAGTGTCCCCAAGTGTCAGGTAAAGAAGATTGATGAAATGAAAAGGTGAGGCATCAGCTCTACTGTTGATACCAAGTAGTATGACAGTTAGATGAATCTGTAAATCCCTGGATATCATAAAATTGTCACTTTATCAATATTATAGGAAATTAGACAATGCTTCACCAAGAAACAAAATAGGCAATTCAGGAGGAAATATTTCATCAAGGGAGAAGTGAGAAAGTGGAAACCACTGTCGCAGAATTCTTCGTGGCATGTTCATCCAAGGGGATGAAATATAATGTGAGAGAGAAGAAAATATATAGAGGGTAGAAAATTGTGATGAAACAAAAAGCAGCTGCATGGACTGGGTGAACGAAATGTTGTGCTTATGCACCGTATATTCCATTTACTTCCACAGACAAAATATCTGCAGGGTTAAATGGGAAGCTTCATGCAGCGAAATAATTGGCTCAGCATCATAACATGGAGTAGGCAGTCTAGGAGAAGGAATTGCTGATTACAAGAATAACATTTTATTAGTTTCTGCTTGATAAGCCTAATAGGAGGTATGGATTTATTCTATTTAACAAGGAGAAAACAAACTCCATTAAAGAGATGCACAAATTGGCAGAATAATGGAAAGAACCCACAACCCAGACTCTATAATGAGGCAAAACAGAGAGCTAATGTAATTTGTAAACAAAAAGATTTTCAGCAGAGGGAGTCTTGATAGCGTGTGCTCCCAAGGATACACAAGGGAAGCATATACATGAAACCAAGATATCATTATACAGAGAAGAAATTAAACCAAGAGGAATACAATTCACATATTTGAATATAGAAATTGGATTGTGCCAGGCCCATTTTTTGGATGCTCTGCTCTTTATTTACAACCTTATCAGAAATAGCTTATGGTATGTGGTCTATGACTTATTCAAACAAATTCGTACTAATTTCTGGGTGAGATCATGCCAGACATTTCATGTTTCTACACATTCATGAAATCAAGTCTATATACCTGGTCATATAGCTATTTCCTTTGCTTATTGGTAGGATTCCATACCCAGAGGCATCATTATTTTTAAGGTGAGTTGCATAGACTTAGTCAGGAATCGTAGTACAGGAGCAACAGGCATCAATGAAGACCCTGCACTTGTAGTCTTCAGAGATATACATATAGCATCTGCACTTCTCTGACAAGAAATGTGTATGTAGACTCAGGTTTTCCAATGGTGTCTTGACTATAATCTGCCTGAAGAATGTCAGTCGCGATCCCAGGCTTGAACTGGTCTCTCTGTAGAACTCAAAGTCATATTGACTTTCAACTCCCCACTGGTACTTGCCGAGTCGTTGTAAATTTGCTGTCCAGTGCTGCATCAGTGATGTCATCCAGGCACTATGCTGTATTTACAAAGAAATTATTTCATTTATTTTAATTTCAGTTTGGAAAAAGTGGTGTTGACCCTGATGTTTTGAAATTTATGAAAGATCAAATCGCTTATTTTTTCAGTAAAAATTCTACTCCAGATGTATCCCATTTAGTAGTTTTTGATCTTTTAAAGACTTCATTAGAAGTCAAATAATGGCAACTTCGAAAAGAAAGGAAATTCTGAGAAAGATGATTTAGCTAATCAAATTAAACGTTTTGATCAACAATGTGCCTTAACTCGAAACACGAGCTTTTCAAAAAGAGGGTCGAAATTAAAACATGACTTATTTCTTACCTACCCTATTCATTCTCAACTTTTAAAAAGTAAATCTAAACTCATTGTTTATGGAGATAAGGCAGGGAAATTATTAGCTAGCCAAATTAAAAGTTACTGGATTATGCTAAATGACTTATTACAGGGTAAGTCTGATGGTAAAGATTATTGATGATCATGCTGAAATAAATGAGACTTTTTTTCCCAGTTTTATCTTAATTTAGACTGTTATAACCATATAACCACTTACAGCACAGAACAGGCCAGTTCGGCCCTACTAGTCCATGCTGTAACAAATCCCCACCCTCCTAGCCCACTGACCAGCACCCGGTCCATACCCCTCCAGTCCTCTCCTCTCCATGTAACGATCCAGTCTTTCTGATTCAGTTAATGATTGAATTTCTATGATGTAGTTTTGGAACAGAGTGAATATTCCTGCTGTCTCTTCAGAGAACAAACTAAAGCTGGAACAGCCTATCTCTGTTAGTGAGATTGCTGCAGCTATTAACTCTTTGCAGTCTGACAGATTTGCTGGGCCAGATGGCTTCCCTGCAGAGTTTTATAAAATAATTTCCCACCTATTGATACCTCAATTCGATTTAGTTTTATCTCAATCCTTAGCAAGTGAGAAGCCACCAGAAACATTTTTATGAAGCCTCAATTTCTTTTAATACTTAAAAATAATAAAGATCCATTAAACGGTTCCTCTATAGACCAATTTCCATTTCAAATGTGGACACTAAGATATTATAAAAGATTTTAGCCAGCAGGCTAGAAACTATTATACCTTTTATTATCTCTGAAGACCAGACTGGGTTTATTAAAGACCATCATTCTCAATTTAACATTCACCATTTGTTAGATATTCTATAATCCCCTGCAGTTGCATCCTCTGAATGTTTTATTTCCTTAGACACCGAAAAAGCATTCGACAGGGTGGAATGGGAATATCTATTTACTATGTTAGGAACATTTAATTTTGGTCCCTAATTTATTGATTTGATAAAACTGATATATTTATCTCCTACAGCTTCAGTTTTTACTAAATCAGTTAAGTCCAAAACTTTAAAATTGCATTGTTGACCTAGACAAGGTTGCCCTTTAAGCCCTTTGCTATTTAACCTAGCATCCTCGCACAAACCCTCTTTACTATCTTCTTCAGCATGATGCTGAAACAAGCCATGAAAGACCTCAACAATGAAGACGCTGTTTACATCCGGTACCGCACGGATGGCAGTCTCTTCAATCTGAGGCGCCTGCAAGCTCACACAAAGACACAAGAGAAACTTGTCCGTGAACTACTCTTTGCAGACGATGCCGCTTTAGTTGCCCATTCAGAGCCAGCTCTCCAGCGCATGACGTCCTGTTTTGCGGAAACTGCCAAAATGTTTGGCCTGGAAGTCAGCCAGAATAAAACTGAGGTCCTCCATCAGCCAGCTCGCCACCATGACTACCAGCCCACCCCCACATCTCCATTAGGCACACAGAACACAAAACAGTCAACCAGTTTACCTACCTCGGCTGCACCATTTCATCTGATGCAAGGATCAACAAAGAGATAGACAACAGACTCACCAAGGCAAATAGTGCCTTTGGAAGACTACACAAAAGAGTCTGTAAAAACAATCACCTGAAGAAACACACAAAGATCAGCGTGTACAGAGCCGGTGTCATACCCACGCTCTTGTTCGGCTCTGAATCATGGGTCCCCTACCGCATCACCTATGGCTCCTAGAACGCTTCCTTCAGCGCTGTCTCCGCTCCATCCTCAACATTCATTGGAATGACTTCATCACCAACATCAAAGTGCTCGAGCTGGCAGAATCCGCAAGCATCGAATCCACGCTGCTGAAGACCCAACTGCGCTGGGTGGGTCACGTCTCCAGAATGGAGGACCATCGCCTTCCCAAGATCGTGTTCTATGGCGAGCTCTCCACTGGCCACCGAGACAGAGGTGCACCAAAGAAGAGGTACAAGGACTGCTTAAAGAAATCTCTTGGTGCCTGCCACATTGACCACCGCCAGTGTGCTGATATCGCCTCCAACCGTGCATCTTGGCGCCTCACAGTTTGGCGGGCAGCAACCTCCTTTGAAGAAGACCGCAGAGCCCACCTCACTGACAGAAGGCAAAGGAGGAAAAACCCAACACCCAACCCCAACCAACCAATTTTCCCTTGCAACCGCTGCAACCATGCCTGCCTGTCCCGCATCGGACTTGTCAGTCACCAACGAGCCTGCAGCAGACGTGGACATTACCCCTCCATAAATCTTCGTCCGCGAAGCCAAGCCAAATAAAAGAAGAAAACCTTTATCCATGGCCTTTCAACAATTGGATGAAATTTCTGGAATTACCAGAGTTGGAGGTGTCGATAAAGTATCTTATTATGCTGATGACCTTTTGTTGTATGAATCAAATCCCAATCAATCAATTCCCTCTGTTCTAATTCTTCTTCAGCAATATTGTCAATTTTTAGGATAGAAATTAAATTTACAGAAAAGTGAGATGATTGTATTGGACACTTTGAACTCTTTAGATTCCTCTGTTTCTTTAAAAATAGTCAATAATCGTTAATTACAGGTTAGGAATTTTTTTGAGACCTCCTCAGGACTTGGAGTTCAATGATATAGGGAAAATATATAATTTCCATCTGGACCATAAATGGCTGTTGTCTGCCCTGTATGAAACACTTTTACTAACTAAGAATAATTCCCTGGATGGAATTTTTTAAAAATCTGTGGGATCAAGATTTCCAACAAACATTTTCTGAGACTACATAGGATTCTATTCTGAGACATATTCATTCATTTACTCTTTGTGCTGGACACTAACCATTGCAATTTAAGTAGTACGTTGTGCCTGCTATCTTCTAAATGTGATAAAGGTAAAGCTGAAGATGGTATCATACAATTTGGTTATGTCCTTCTCTTCTCAATTATTGGGAAGGTGTATTTCATACACTATCTTTTGCTTCCCTGATTGTTAGAAGGGCCATGCTAATGAAGTGGAAAGATGCTGTCCCTCCCACTCCCTCTAAATGGCTGTCTGATATAATGGCTTGTTTGTCTTTAGAAAAAAAATTAGATGTTCCTCTACTGTAATGAATGTAAACTTTATTTCTTTATGGAGTCCTTTCCTTAATTATTTCCCAAATTCTAAGCTTAACTAATTTTTCATTCTTTTTTTGTAATTCTTTATTTATCGCACTATGAACCATATCAACCAAAATATTTACAGATGCATCTCTTTAAATATACACAGTGATCTTTTCACTTTTTTACCCCTTCCAACCCTCTCCAAAACTAGTAACTATTGAACATATAAAATACAATAAAACAACATCTTTATACAAAAGGAAAACAAACAAGAAAGACGTGTCATCTACTTATATACATTAAATCTAATTGTGTTTATCTTCTTATCATTTCAGGTGGTGGAGGTCCAAGGCCAGTTCTTTCTGTTATGTTCCATGTATGGTTCCCAGATTTTTTCAAACTATGTAACTTTTGTGGTGGTACGCCATTAGGCAGGCAGACTGGCCCCACTTGTCACGCACGCGGCGGGGCAGCCGGCCAAAATGTCACTGTCGGGGATTTCCTCCCAACCCAGCATCAGGCTCAGAAGCCCACGCTTGGTGACCCACAGGATGCCCCAGTAATGTCGGGGCCCCCCAGCGCGGTTCTCAGCCAGGTCCGGGCTGGAAGTATAAGACCAGTCAGGCAGCCTGCAAAAAATCAGTTTTGCTCACTGAACTCAACGCGTCTGGTTGTAAGATCCTTCAGTTAGCAGCGTAGCTGCCACTACACTTTGTCTTTTAAATTATATGTGATTTTTTTCCAATGGAATATACTTATTCATTTCCATGTACCATTGTTGTATTCTCAGGCTCTCATCCATTTTCCAAGTTGACATTATACATTTTTTTGCTACTGCTAATGCTATCATAATGAATCTTTTTTGAGCTTTATCCAATTTGAGACCTAATTCTTTACTTTTTATGTTATTTAAAAGAAAAATTTCTGGATTCTTGGATATGTTATTTTTTGTGATTTTATATAATATCTGATTTAGTTCTTCCCAAAATGTATTCACTTTTGCACATGCCCAAATTGCATGTATTGTTATTCACATTTCATTTTTACAGGGATAATGCTGGATCCCATTGTTTTAATTTTTGAGGGGTGATATATAGCCTGTGTAACCAATTATATTGTATCATACGTAACCTTGCGTTTATTGTATTCTTCATAGTTCCAGAACTTAACTTTTCCCATGTTTCATTCTTTATCTCTATATTTAAGTCATTTTCTCACATTTGTTTATGTTTATACCTTATTCCATCATTTTCCTTGCCTTGCAGCTTAATGTACATATTTGTTATAAATCTTTTAATTATCATTGTGTCTGTAATCACATATTCAAAGTTGCTTCCTTCTGGTAATCTCAATCTGTTTCCCAGCTTTAAATAAGCTTTCAGTTGATGGAATGCAAACATTGTTTCGTGAGTTATCCCATATTTGTCCTTCAACTGTTCAAATGTTAATGAATTATTTCCCAAAAAACAATTTTCTATTCTCTTAATTCCTTTTCTCTCCCATTCTCTAAAGGGATTAGTGGATTTTGCATCAATAGCATTTTTGGTATTTGGTAATTTATTTTTTTTCCTTTTTTACGTGTATCTTCTTCCATATTAAGTAAATACTGGTGAGTTGTTATATTGCACCAGCTTTTCATCTCATTTATAATGCATATGTTCCGGTACCTTCTCTCCTATTTTATCTAGTTCTATCTTAGTTCAATCTGGTTTTTTTCTCATCTGGTAAAAATTTGATAAGTACCTTAATTTGCAGCTCTGTAATAATTTCTGAAGTTTGGAACTGCAAACCACCTTGACTATACCTTTGTTAATTTATTTAGAGCTACCCTCGGTTCCCCCCCTTTCCACAGGAATTTCCTTATTATTCTCCTTAGTTCAGCAAAAAAATTATCTGTTAAGAGAATTGGTAATGTTTGAAATAAGTATTGTATCTGTGGGAACATGTTCATTTTAATGCAGTTCACCCTCCCTATCAACATTAGTGGTAATTCTCTCCTATGTTCTAAGTCTTCCTGTAATTTCCTTATTAATGGCTGATAATTTAATTTGTACAAGTGGTTTAGGTTATTGTCTATCCTGATACCTAATTATCGGTTGCTTGTGTTTGCCATTTAAATGGAGATTCTTTTTTAAGTTCTGTATAATCCGCATTACTCATTGGCATCACTTCGCATTAATTTGCGTTGACCTTATACCCCAATATTTCTCCGTATTCCTTCAATTTCTTATGTAATTCTTTTATTGATTTATCTGGTTCTGTTAGGTACACTATGATGTTGTCTGCAAATAAGCTGATTTTATACTCCTTCTCCTTTATTTTTATCCCTTTTATTTTATTTTCCTTCCTTATCAGTTCTGCCAGTGGTTCTATTGCTAAGGCGAACAATGAGGGGGATAATGGACATTCCTGCCTAGTTGATCTCCTTAGTTTGAATTGGTTCGATACATATCCATTTACCACTATTTGTGCCAACGGTCCATTATGTAATGCTTTAATCCAGTTAATATTTTTTTTTGGCAGATTGAATTTCTGTAACACTTTAAATAAGTAGTTCCACTTTACCCTGTCAAAGGTTTTTTCTGCATCTAAAGCAACTGCCACCATTGTTTTTTTATTCCCTTGAGCTGCATGAATTAAATTAATAAATTTACAGACATTGTTCGTCTTTTCCTGACAAGTCCAGTTTTATCTTGTTTTACTATTTTTGGAACACAGTTGGCCAATCTGTTTGCTAATAATTTTGCTATTATCTTATAATCTGAATAAAGGAAGGATATTGGTCTATAGGATGCTGGTGTTAATGGATCCTTCCCCATCTTAGGTATTACTGTAATTATTGCTGTCTTGCATGTATCTGGTAAGTTTTGTGTTTCTTCTACCTGATTCATTACTTCCAGGAGAGGAGGAATTAATAACTCTTTAAATGTTTTATAAAATTCTATTGGAAAACCATCCTCTCCTGGTGTTTTATTGTTCAGGAGCTTTTTTAATAAATTCTGTATTTCCTCTATTTTAAAAGGTTTTATCAGTTTGCCTTGATATTCTACTTGCAATTTTGGCAGTTCAATTTTAGCTAACAACTCTTCTCTTTTATAATTGTTTCCCTCATTCTTAGTTTGATATAGTTGTTCATAAAATTCCTTAAAGTTTTCATTAATCTCTGTTGGGTTGTATGTGATTTGTTTGTCCTTTTTCCTTGACACCAATACAGTTCTTTTAGCTTGCTCCATTTTAAGTTGCCAGGCCAATATTTTATGTGTTTTTTTTCTCCCAAATTGTAATACTTTTGCTTTGTTTTCATTATGTTCTTCTCCACCTTGTACGTTTATATTTTATTTTTTTGTCCGACAATTCTCTTTTTTTCTTAATATCATCCCTTTTCACTAGTTCCTTTTCTGTACTTGCTATCTCCCTTTCCAGCTGCTCTATTTCCTGATTGTATTCCTTTTTCATCTTAGTTATATAGCTTATTATCTGCCCTCTAATGAAGGTTTTCATTGCATCCCACAGAATAAATTTATCTTTTACAGATTCTGTGTTTATTTCAAAATATGTTTTAATTTGGCATTCAATAAACTCTCCAAATTCCTGCCTTTTAAGTAGCATGGGGTTTAACCTCCATCTATATGTTCTTTGTGGGTTGTCCTCCAGTTCTATTGCTAATAGCAGGGGTGAATGATCTGAAAGTAGTCTAGCTTTATATTCAATTTTCTTGACTCTCCCTTGAATATGAGCCGACTACAAAAACATATCAATGCTTGAGTATGTTATATGCCTATTCGAGTAATATGAATATTCCTTCTCTTTTGGGTACTGTCTTCTCCATATATCCATAAGTTTCATTTCCTGCATTGATTTAACCATAAATTTGGTTACTTAATTCTATTTGCTTGTATTTTTTCCAGTTTTATCCAACACTGGATCCAAATTAAGGTTAAAATCCCCTCCTATCAATATATTTCCTTGCGTATCTGCAATCTTAAAAAAAAATCTTGCATAAACTTTTAATCCTCCTCATTAGGTGCATATATATTGAGCAAATTCCAAAATTCTGAGTATATCTGACATTTTATCATTTTATCATTACATACCTCCCTGCTGGATCTGTTATTTCCTCCTCTATCTTGATTGATACATTTTTGTTAACTAATATGACTACACCTCTAGCTTTTGAATTATATGATGCTGTTGTTACGTGCCCTACCCAGTCTCTCTTCAATTTGTTATGTTCCACTTCAGTTAGATACATTTCCTGCACAAATGCTATATCTATTTTTTCTTTTTCAGTAAATTTAGTAGCCTCTTCCTTTTAATTTGCTTATGTATTCCATTAGTTATATAGTTTAACGTGGCCATCTTATATCTTTGTTTTCAGTTCTTTTCCACCTCTTCACCACCTCCACCTCCTTTTTCCATTACTATTCTTTAAGTTTTCCTTTTTAATCACAATATATGACAATGCACAAGAGATGAAATATCCTAACAATCCCCACAAGCAATAACCCTTTAACCCCAAATGAACCCCCTTCCTTGGGTAGCCCCTTGTCCCTTGACAGACAACCACAACTCCCCTTTCCATTCGGTTTGTGAACTTACTCGCAAGCATCAACTGATTTCACAGTGACCGTTATCCTTCCACCCCCAGCCCCCCCCAGAAAACATTATTTTCCTATACGTATAACAAAGCTCTCTCTCTCTCTCTCTCTCTCTCTCTCTCTGTTCCCCCTTCTTCCCCTCCTTCCCCTTCTCTTTTCCATCTTTAAATCTTTATATATACATTATCTTTATATTATTACATCACAGCGTCTGTTTACATCCGGTACCGCACGGATGGCAGTCTCTTCAATCTGAGGCGCCTGCAAGCTCACACCAAGACACAAGAGAAACTTGTCCGTGAACTACTCTTTGCAGATGATGCCGCTTTAGTTGCCCATTCAGAGCCAGCTCTTCAGCGCTTGACGTCCTGCTTTGCGGAAACTGCCAAAATGTTTGGCCTGGAAGTCAGCCTGAAGAAAACTGAGGTCCTCCATCAGCCAGCTCCCCACCATGACTACCAGCCCCCCCACATCTCCATCGGGCACACAAAACTCAAAACGGTCAACCAGTTTACCTATCTCGGCTGCACCATTTCATCAGATGCAAGGATCGACAATGAGATAGACAACAGACTCGCCAAGGCAAATAGCGCCTTTGGAAGACTACACAAAAGAGTCTGGAAAAACAACCAACTGAAAAACCTCACAAAGATAAGCGTATACAGAGCCGTTGTCATACCCACACTCCTGTTCGGCTCCGAATCATGGGTCCTCTACCGGCACCACCTACGGCTCCTAGAACGCTTCCACCAGCGTTGTCTCCGCTCCATCCTCAACATCCATTGGAGCGCTCACACCCCTAACGTCGAGGTACTCGAGATGGCAGAGGTCGACAGCATCGAGTCCACGCTGCTGAAGATCCAGCTGCGCTGGATGGGTCACGTCTCCAGAATGGAGGACCATCGCCTTCCCAAGATCGTATTATATGGCGAGCTCTCCACTGGCCACCGTGACAGAGGTGCACCAAAGAAAAGGTACAAGGACTGCCTAAAGAAATCTCTTGGTGCCTGCCACATTGACCACCGCCAGTGGGCTGATAACGCCTCAAACCGTGCATCTTGGCGCCTCACAGTTTGGCGGGCAGCAGCCTCCTTTGAAGAAGACCGCAGAGCCCACCTCACTGACAAAAGGCAAAGGAGGAAAAACCCAACACCCAACCCCAACCAACCAATTTTCCCTTGCAACCGCTGCAATCGTGTCTGCCTGTCCCGCATCGGACTGGTCAGCCACAAACGAGCCTGCAGCTGACGTGGACTTTTTACCCCCTCCATAAATCTTCGTCCGCGAAGCCAAGCCAAAGATATTATTACATATGTTTGTATATTTTCTTGCCGGTCTTCCTTCTTGTCACTCCTCCTCCTCTCTTCTCCTGTCCTGCAAATGTTCAGCAAATTCTAGGGCTTTCTCTGGGTCCAAGAACAGTCTATTCTGTTCCCCAGGAATAAATACTTTGAGTACTGCTGGATGTCTTAATATAAAGCTATAACCTTTCTTCCATAAGATCATTTTCGCCATGTTGAATTCCTTCCTCTTCTTTAAAGTTCGAAGCTTATGTCCGGGTCAAAATATATTTTTTGTCCCTTATATTCCAACAGCTTATTGTCTTCTCTAACTTTCTTTCTTGCCTGCTCCAGTACGTTCTCTCTTGTCGTATATCTTATTGGATCTCAGTTTTTGATGTGGTGGCGGTTTCGGTACTAGTGCTCTGTGCGTCCTTTCTATTTCTATTTCTTCATGCAAATCTGTCGTTCCCAGCACCTTCAGGATCCATCCTTTTATAAATTTCTTCAAATCTGACCCTTCTTCACCCTGTTTCAGGCCCACTATTTTATGTTGTTTCGCCTACTGTAGTTTTCCAATACGTCAACTTTTTGTAACAATAAATCTTGTGTCTCCTTAATTTTATTTTGTTCTCTTTCAACTTCCCTCTTAAATAATTTATCTCCATTTCTACAGCAGCTTCTCGTTCCTCCACATTTTCTACTCTCCCTATTTCAGTCATGACCAACTCAAAGCTTTGCATTTTGTCTTCAGCTCTTTTCATTTTTCTTTTGATTGGACTAAATACTAATGATAGCATTCTTTTAACAACCTCATTTGTTCTTCAAAAAAGGCTTTATCTAAACTTTGCCCTATTTTACCTTCTTCTTCCCTTTGAAGTTCTTGGACTTCTTCCTCCTCTTCTTCTGTGTCTATATCTATGTCTGTGTCTTCTTCTCTTCTCTGTATCTGTGTATCATCTTTCTCTGATGAGCTGCTTCTGTATCCTTGATAGGCCTGCAGCTGCAGTGTCTCCTGCTGCTGGGCCTCCTGCTGCAGGTCGACACAATGGTGGGCCTCCCACTGCAGGCTGACCCGCTGCTGGGCCTCCTGCTTCAGATTGTCCCCCTGCCGGTCGCCCCATTGCCATTCACCCTCTTTCAGCCCTTTGTTCTCTTTCTCACTACTCTTCTTTTCTTTTTTCTTGCCTGCTTCCCCCAGCCGAACGCCCCAATGCTGGGCATCTCTCAGCTGTTCACTCTGCAGCTGGCCGCTCTCAGCTGAGTCACCCTCCTGCCAGCATTAACCTTTTCTTTTACTTGCACACTGTGCATGCGTGACTCCTCGCACATGCATGGTTGCTCACCTTTGCTTGGCCCTGAGAACCATTTTTGAAATCCTCCAGTCTGGAAGACACCGCTCCTCCGGGAACTCATCAACATCAGAGATCGGCCTCTCCATGGTGGCTCCCTGTTCCGACGTGCAGGTAAGGCCTTCTTCTTTCTTCTCCAGTGATTTTCCTTCTTCCCTTTTCTCTGTTATTTTTACTTTCTCTCTTTTGGGTGCCATCTTCTGTCTCTTCACTGTAACTTTATCTTTCTCTTCCTGTATTTTATGTTTATGTATTTCGTCAATGTCTTCATCAGGTTGTCCTGATTGAAGTCTCCCACAATGATTGGGAAGGCATCCGGATGTGCTGTATCATGGATGTTATTCACAGCGTTCAGTCCCTCCAGTGCCAGCCTGACGTTAGCTTGGAGTGGAATGTACACTGAGACCAGGATGATGGCAGTGAAACTCCCTCGGCAGGTAGAATGGGTAGCACTTGATAACCAGGTGTTCTAGGTCAGGGGAGCATGACTGGGACATGACAATCACATCTGTGCACCATGCTGAATTGAAGATGACACAAATGCAGCCTTTGAGAGAAGACGAGGTATATGGCTAATGGCAGGATTCTTAAACGTTTTTCAAACTTTTTTTTCCTTTTCTCTGGAGAGGGTTGGTTCTACTTGACCAGCCACTACTCCATCACGTGACTCCTCACTAATTTTTGATTCTTGACCTCATTTTTTTTCATTTTCAGATAGTAGCCTCTGTAGGTAGGGGGTCGAATTTGTAGATTAGTCAGTTTTTTTTGTTTCTTTTTGCATATACTCTTTTTTTTAAATGTAACATAGATTTTGTTATTTCTAATATTATTATCTTATAAATTTTATTATTGTTCTATTCATTATCTATGTAGCATTTGCAAAGTGAATTTAATAAAAATATTGAAAAAGACGTTGAACACAAGTTTGTTGTCATTACACTATTCAACGAGCTGATTCATCTCCCTCCTATATGCTTCTACATTGCCATTTGTGAATCTGCTGACCGGTCTTCCATTTGTGCTCTTCCGATGAGAAAGTCAAGGATCCAGTTGCAGAGTGGAGTAGAGCGGCCTCGAGGTTGTAGTTCCTTGATCAGCACTGAGGGAATAATGGTGTTGATGACCGAACTGTAATCGATGAAGAGCAGCCATATGTATGAATTGCTGTTTTCGAGGTGATATTGCATCTGCTGTGGAACGATTGTGACAATAGGAGATTTGCAGAAGGTGCATATCTTTGCTTAGGTACATGTTAATTCTGGCTATGACCAGCCTCTCAAAGTACTTCATCACTGTAGAAGTTAGTGCTACTGGACAGTAGTCATTGAGGCGGCTCACTCTACTCTTCTTGGGAACTGGGATGACTGATGCCCTTTTGAAGTAGGTGGAAACCTTTGACTGCAGCAATGAGAGGTTGAAAATATCTATGAACACTCAAGCTAGTTGATTGGAGCAGAATTTCAGTACCCAGCTAGGAACACCATCAGCCTCTTGAATGATGTTCTCATGTCACCTTCAGAGACAGTTATCACAGGTCCTCAGCCTTTTCAGGGATTCTGGTAACCACTGTTTGGTTCTTCTTCTCAAAGCAGGCATAGAAGGTGTTCAGCATCACAGCCATCGATGGTGTTCATCCTCGCTTTGTAGACTGTAATGGCCTGCACTCCCAGCCATAGCTGTCGTATCTATCTCTGTCTCTAGCTTCCTCCGGAATTGCCACTTTGCTTCAGAGATGGCCTTCCACAGATTGTATCTGGACTTCTTGTAAAGAATCTGATCCCCAGCCTTAATTGCCCTTGTTCTTGCCCTCTAGCAGATTGTGAATTCTCTGATTCATCCAGGGCTCCCAGTTGGGGAAACACCCAGTATGTGTGCATGAGCACAGATTCATCCACACAGGTCTTGATGAAGTTGGTGACACCTTTTGCATATTCATTCAAGTCTTCGGATGAATTCTAGGATATATTCCAGTCCAGCGATTCAAACCAGTCCTGCAGATGCTCCTCCGCCTCCCTCCACCACATGTTTGCCATCATCACCACTGCTGCTGTGGTCTTTAGTCTCTGCATGTGCACCAGGTGTAGTACAGCCAGGTAATTAGACTTGCCAAAGTGTGGTTGTGGTATGGCTCAACATGTGTTTTTCATGATGATGTAGCAGTGGTTAAGTGTGTTGGTTCCCCTGGTCTCGTATGTGATGTGCTGGTGGTATTTCGTCAATGTCTTCTTCAGGTTGTCCTGATTGAAGTCTCCCACAATGATTGGGAAGGAATCCGGATGTGCTGTATCATGGATGTTAATCACAGTGCTCAGTCCCTCCAGTGCCAGCCTGACGTTAGCCTGGAGTGGAATGTACACTGAGACCAGGATGATGGCAGTGAAACTCCCTCGGCAGGTAGAATGGGTAACACTTGATAACCAGGTGTTCTAGGTCAGGGGAGCATGATTGGGACATGACAATCACATCTGTGCACCATGCTGAATTGAAGATGACACAAATGCAGTCTTCGAGAGAAGACGAGGTATATGGCTAATGGCAGGATTCTTAACAGTGTGGAAGAACCAAAGGAATTTGAGATCCAAATCCGCAGATCTCTCGGTCAATAGGGTAATTAAGAAGGCTAATGGCATGATGCCTTATATTAGTTGGGGGATTGAGTTCAAGAGTCGTGAAGCTATGTTGCAGTTCTATAAAATTGGATAAATCACTCTGAATATTATGTTCAGTTCTGGTCTTCTCATTACAGGCAAGATTTGAAATCTCTGGAGAGGGTGCAGAGGAGATTTATCAATGATCTTGCCTAGATTGGAGAAGGTGTCTTATGAGACAAGGTTGACGGAGCTAGGTGTTTTCTCCTTTGAATGGAGAAGGATGGGCGGTGACTCAACAGAGATCTAAAAGGTTACAAGATCTTTTTCCTGCACCTTTTTCCTGCAGTGAGACTATCAAACTCAAGAGGACATCTGTAAAAGATAAGGGTAGAAAGTTTCAGGGTGATGTCAGACGTAGTTTTTTTTTACATATTGCCAGGGATGGTGTTGGCGGCTAGTGCTATAGAGACATTAAAAAGACTGTAAGACAGGAACATTTCAAGCATAATAGAAGATTATGGTAGTGAGGTATGGAAAGTTTCATTTATTGAGTAGGCTTATATAGGTTGGCACAACACCATAGGTCAAAAGGCCTGTACTGTACTCTAAATTTCTATGTTCCCTGTTCCATATTTTAACTTGAAGAATTGTGTACAGGGAAAGGTTATACAGGTTAGGACTTTATTTCCTGGAGTAAAGAAGAATGAGGGGAAATACACAAAATTATGGTATGTATAGATAGAATAAATGAAAGTTGTTTTTTTCCACAGAGGTCAGGCAAGCTAAAAATGAGATGGCACAGGTCAAGGGTGAAAGGGGAAAGTTTAAAGCAAACCTTAAGGGGGTAGGTGTGGAGTGAGTTGCCAGCTGAATTGATAAATTTAGGCTCAATGTTGACATTTTAAGAATTGGACCAGAACATCAATGAGAGAGTGTGGAGAGATATGGACCAGTGGCACTTCCAGAAACACCTATGCCTGCTTTGAGAAGAAGAACCAAACAGTGTTACCAGAATCCCTGAAAAGGCTGAGGACCGGTGATAACTGTCTCTGAAAGTGACAAGAGAACATCATTCAAGAGGGTGATGGTGTACCTGGCAGGGTACTGAAATTCTGCACCAACCAACTACCTCTCATTGCTGCATGTTTGGTTATTACTAATGATGTGCTTTGAAGTGCTTTGAGAGGCTGGTCATAGCCTGAATTAACATGTACCTAAGCAAAGATCTGGACCTGCTGCAAATCTCCTATTGTCACAATCGGTCCACAGCAGATGCAATATCGCTGGCTCTCCACTCAGTACTGGATCACCTCGAAAACAGCAATTCATACATATGGCTGCTCTTCATCGATTACAGTTTGGTCATCAACACCATTATTCCCTCAGTGCTGATCAAGGAACTACAAACTCTAGGCCTCTCTCTACTCCACTCTGCAACTGGATCCTTGACTTTCTCATCGGAAGAGCTCAAATGGCAGATCGGTCAGCAGAATCACAAATGGCAATGTAGAAGCATATACGAGAGAGATGGATCAGCTCGTTGAATGGTGTAATGACAACAAACTTGTGTTCAGCATCTTTTTCAATATTTTTATTAATTTCATTTTGCAAATGCTACATAGATAATGAATAGAACAATAATAAAATTTATAAGATAATAATATTAGTAATAACAAAACCCGCAGACATGAAGGGCATGTTTCTGTGCTGTCGTGTTCTATGGTTATATCCCTGAGGTTAGGCATTGTGCCTTGTATAAGCATATTCATCTATACTTTAGAACATTTAAAGGAATACAAAATGATGTCACAGAAACATTTTTTTTTTACAGAGCTTGACAAGGAAAATGTAAGGATATTGTTTTCTCTGACTGAGGTATCAAAAACCAGGAATCACATTCTCAAAATAAGTGAACGGTTGAACTTTTAAAAAAAATCCAAGATCACTTTAGGGCTCACATATTGAGTGTCTTCAAGACAGAGATTAACATATTTTTAGATATTGAGGGAAACAGAAGGTTAGTTTAGGAAGGTGACACTGAGATGACTAAAAAAATCAACCTCCTTGAATGGAAGAAATATTTGAAGAAGCAAAAGGCTTTCTGCTGCTTTCATTTGTGTTCTTCTAGTACAATTACCTTTAAGCTCTGCTCAGTTTAAATGTTCCAATTCAAACTGCAGCACTGCCGGAGCTGCTGTCACGGCAGCGCTGCCCTGGAAAACGGGGGACAGACACTCAGCGCTCCTGCGGAGTCCAACTTTCCAGACAAACTATTGGTGGCTCTGTATAGGCTTTAAACAGCCTGCAAATGGAGCCGATGGTGGTTTTATTTTAAAACTTCTATGACTGTGGGATTTGGGCCCAAAATAGCAGCGCCTATGATTGGCAGCAGTCACAAGGGATTGCAAACTCCAGAGAAGCAGAAGACTGGGGCAGGGCACCAGAAAACTGGGCAAACACCCTCCCATTTAAGAAGAAGAGGAGATTGTAATGATAGTGATCATGTTTGCAGGGCTACTAGCAATGCGTTACTGTTTGGTTAGACTTGGCTACCAGCAGGGAGCAGACACAGAAGGAGAGACTCATGGCATGCCTCATGTGCTGTTCATATCAACTTTAAAGAACCTTTTCCTTCATCCATGTGTTGTCTAAGAACTCACACATACAAATACAAGATGAAACAGAGATGACCCATGGATGGTGACCACAGCAACAGACCATGAGGGCCTGCGACTGAAGAACACACAAGTGGCGGCCGATTGTGATCAATGGATTCACACCAGGCAGCGGACAGCTGGAGAGTGGCTTGAGACTGTCTGTAGGGGTAGCAGATATTGGAACCAGGAGGCGAGAGGATGCTGAGGGTGCTAAACATTTCCTGATCATGTCAGAGGTTCGCATCTAGAGCTCGGGCAGCTAATGTTTTGGACTGGACTCTGTGTGGCTGTGGAGGCTGTAGCAGTGCTGGAGGTGAACCCATGGACACTCGGGGACTCTGAGGACACATCCCATTTGAGAAGAAGCAGAATCGACTTTTGCTTCTCTTTCTCTGACTGTAAGAGGCACTTCAGGCAATTAATGCTGATGGCAAATCTATCTGCCTTACAGCAAATGAAAGCAAATTCCATGTAATAATCCACTGTTTTTATTACAATAAAGTAATCTTGAATCTTTAACCTTGAGTTTGATGTTCACCTATTGACAAGAAAGAAAATTATGGAGCCACCATCCAGTGTCTTTTTTGTATTCTGTTGGCTGAATTAGTTTCCACAGAGGGGCAAATTGACAATATTTGACCAGATCCTTAAAACTTCAATCTCTAAGGAAATGATCTGAAAACTGGACAGGAAACACTAGGCATCTTGCAGAAGAGTTAAGGTCTAAAGCACACATGTCAAACTCTGGCCCGTGATATAATTATATTTGGCCCACAAGATCATTTCAAAAATGTATTAGAGGTGGCCCGCCCTGCAGCGAGAGCCGATGCTGTTTTTTGGTCATGTCACTCCCACCATCCTCCCCCTTCATTGCACATCCTTCCCCATTGTAACTCGAGAAATTGTAACACGAGAAGTCTGTCGACGTCATCAGCCGGCAAACCAGTTGGAAGGCTCCCCACACAACCAGTCACTTCTCCCACCTGTCGAGCGGTGCGGCGGATGGGCGAGCGCCTGTGATTTCCTGTCAGCGCGACGGGCATGGCAGGCTGCGCACGGCCCCCGGGCAGCACGAGCCCCGCACGACTGGCACCGGACGGCCCTTCCACAGCGCGAGCGCACTTCTCCCGGTCGCCACGGCCTTCAGCGCTTGCACCCGCGCGGACCCCAGGGACGGCTGATTCGGCCCTGCACGTGAAGAGAGAGATGGTGGCTGTCCGCAAAGGCTGATCGGCAGCGCGCTGGGCCTGAGTGGGTGGGTAAGCAGGGGTGGGCAAAGGGTGTAGGTGAGGAGTAATGGGCAGGGGAAGTTATGGTGGTGCGAGGGGAAGTTAGAGGGAGGGATGGGTAGAAGGAGGGGTGGATAGGGAAGAGGTAAAAGGGGAGGGGTAGGGTGAGTAGGGGAGGGGTGATTAGAGGATGAGAGACGGGTAGAGGGAGGAACAGGTTGAGGGGAGAGGCAGTAGAGGGGCGTGTATAGGATGGGGTGGGGAGAGGCAGAGCGAGTGGAGTGAGGGGTGAGTAGAGGTTGGGTAAAGGACTGGTCAGGTAGACCAGTTGAGAGTGAATAGAGGCCTAGAGCCTGAGGAGTGAGCAGGAAATGCTGAGTCCTGATGCAGGCCAAAATGGACACAGCCTGTGAATGCTGACTACATCTCCACAGGGACCAAATATGTTTCCCTCAGGTCAAGCAAAGGGTGAACTTGAGCTACCTACTCCTGACGTGTAACATTATCCTCCTAAAGTTATATCCTAAAGTTTAACATTACATATGTTGAAAGAAGAGAAAACATGCAGATGTTGTTGAAAATTTTCAATAAATATTTAGTTCGGCCCTCGACTTATTCCAAATTTTTAATTTTGGCCCTCCGTGAATTTGAGTTTGACACCCCTGGTCTAAAGGGAAAGATACTGGGCAAAATCATGAGGACTTTTGTAACTGAGCAACGGCCAGTGTTTGGCCTGCTGACTGTGCATCTGCAAGGACAGGGTGAAACATGAAGATGATGGGTTGCTTTGTTGGGCTAAATCTGTCAGTTGGGATCACATGCCAGAGCCCTATCACTACTCACCTACATCAAGACAGACCTAGTAGAGTGAAGTTTAAAGAGGATTACCTGTCAAAAACATTGGAATCAGAGGTGGTAATCAATTAGCTTTGATGCAGTGTTTTTAAACTATTAATATTTTATGTACTTTTAATTAAACTTACTTTTATTGTTTGTCCAAAGTACTTTGAAGATTTGATTGTACCCTTTAAGATGCTGTCAGATAGATGCACGAGTATGCAGGGAATGGAGGGATATGGATTATGTGCAGGCTGAAGAAATTCGGTATAATTTGCCTTGCATTGAGTGCAGAGAATAATGATATAAATAAACCCTTTCCTGACTGTTCCATGTTCTGTGCAGTCTTTTTTTAAACTTCCAGTTGGATATCTATGAGTGTCAAAGACATTGAAAAGCTATTGAAGTTATGACAGATTTCACAGCGGATAAAACCCTGCTCCTGCTGTCAGAACTGTTTGCAGTTGGGGCTCTGTACCATGCTTCCTGTTGTCACCCAAACTATGCTGCGTGCAGGAGTCTACAGTTTGGAGGGACAGTGAAGGAGGCCTTCCACATCTATTCAGGCAAGTGCAATTGTGGGCAATGGACAGCAGATGATCGCCACAAGCTGGGTCAGGGCACCTGAATCTACCTTGTAATAGTTCAGCAAGCACAGGGGTTTTACTTCAGCAAGTTCAAGTTTATTATCATCTGATTGTACATAGATAACCAAACAAAATATTATCTTTCTAGACCATGGTGCATGCACAATAAACAGAGTGCAATTATCCCATAAATAATCAAACTAAATGTGTACAAATATATGGAATGTTTTCACAGATACAGCCTACTGTTCATCAGTCTCACAGCATGCGGGAAGGAGCTATTCCCCAGCCAGTCAGTCCTGTTTTATGCTCCTTTACCACCTTCTTGATGGTAGTGGGCTGAAGATACTCTCTGTTAGATGTAAAGGGTCTTTTATAATTCCTTGAGATTTAGTTTTAAAACGGGCCAATATAATTTATGACTCATGTACAACAACAGTTCTGCATTTTGCACCTATCCCAGCTTATGAGGGCACTGAATTTCGGATGACTTTCTGTTGGTGGCCAGATGATGTTGAGATGCCTTCTCTGACCTCAGCAAACCTGCTCTTTTACCTGCCGCTGTTTTCCAGCTTGTTCCCTATGAAGCACCCTCTCTGTCCCCCAAGATCTGTTTTATTTTTGCTATTTTCCTCCTTCTTCCTATGAATCCTCTTCCAATAGCCCATAAAAAATAATCAGTGGCACCTGTACTGAGGGGCTCTGAATTTCTGAAAAACTTTATGATTGAGGAAAATACACATGCAGAGTTTGTCTCAGAGGTCCAACAAATCAAATGAGGCATTATTCAAATCAGGCAATCACATCTTGATGCAGTCTCCTTGAAGAGCTGATCAACCTTGTCTGTGTTTTAGGAGTTCTTGGAAATTCATGCTAGGGCCACAAACTAATCTCTGCAATAGCTTGTTCTAGTAATCGATGGGCCATGGTAAAGACAAGCTCATCAGTGATAACGCTTTATTTGTTGTGATAATCATTAATCCATAATGTTAATGTTGGTTTGCCTGAAATAATGATTTGTCCTCTGTGATAATGATAGATGCCAAGTGATACTAACCTGCTCCTCTCACTGAGGCACAGTATTGTTGCGGCAGAGGAGGACATTCAACCCAATATAATAAAAGCAGAAAGTATTGGACCAACCTTATCAATTCCATTTACTGTTCTTTTCCCAAGATAACACAAATCTAAAGCTTGTTGAGTTCCTCTGTGAAGGCACTGTTTGATTCTGCTTTCACAAGACTTACAGAAACAGTGTTTTATTTTAAAATCCTGCAACTGCAGGATTATGCCCAAGATGTGCTCGGCAGCAGTACACGAGGGTTGGCAGACTCTCGGGCAGCAGCAGATTGGCGCAGGGCACCACAAAATAGAATGAACACTCCCTGTTGAGAAGGGGAGCAGAGGAGTTGACCCTACAGGATGGTAACCATGGTAACCATGGATGGACCAGTGAGGACTTAGCAAATGAGGGACCCACACAAGGTATGAGCTGCTGGAGACTGGCTTATGGGAACCAGGTATCAGAACCAGAATGCAAGAGGGTTCTGAGGATGAGAGGACTCCGAAGGGTCTCAGGCAATGAAGGCTTCCTGATTGCATCGGAGGTTTAGATTTGGAGCTCCAGTTGCCGGGGGATCGGCAGTGACTCTGAAAGGAATTCTCATTTGCTTCTCTTTCTCTCCTACTGAAAGGGGGCACCAGGCAACAAGAATGGAGAATCTTTTTCTGCCTACAGAAGACAGAAAGTAATTTCATGTAATACTACATGTTCTGACCTATTATATGACAGCAAAGGAATGTTAAATCTTGAACACACATCATTGTGCGGACTATTACTTGTCACAGACCTTCAAAAGACTCTGAGAATGTGAGAAAAACACTATTACTACTACTCTCAGTCTTCTATGGCCAAGGCTGTTTTGTATTCAGCTTAGCAACACATCTATTGTCCTGCCCTTGTCAGTTATATATGTCACTTCTTCAAAGTTTGTGAGATAGGGCCTGCATTATATAAAAACATGCTGACTTCCCCACACAAGTCCATGGTTTTCCATGTGCAAATTAAACCTGTACTTCAGAATCTTCGCCAGTAATTTCCCCAGTTACAAATGTAAGGCTCTATTTCCTGGTTTGTCACCATTGCCTTTCTTAAAGATACAGTATTGGCTATTCTCCAGTCTCTGGAAACACATTCATGTCCAAAGAGGATACAAAGATCTCTGTCGAGATCCAAGTCTTCTTCCATATCTATCTCAGAATCCTGAGTAGAATCCTTGAGACCCCGGAAACTTACGCACTTTCTTTATTTCAAGACACACAAGAAGTATTGACATGCCCTATAATATTAGCATACCTCCCTTGATCTCACCATCATCCACGTCCTTCTCCTTGAAGGAAATTGAGGCAAAGTGTTCATTCGGAACCTAACTCACTTCCTCTGCCTCCGGGCATAAATTTCCTCCTTTGCTCTTGAGCAGACCTCCCCTTACCCTTGCTACCCACTGAAGATGGAGGTAACCAATTTGAAAGGTTCAAAGTGTTAGATCCCTGGGCCTGTGTTTGTATTAAAATGCAAACTTTATTTACAACTGGGAGTAAACATGAATCCTGAGACAGAATGCCTGCACACAAACTGATCTCGATAGCATGCAAGTTGAATAAACTAGAAACTCCAAGAAAAGCTATTTAGAACTACTGCGGGTGATGACAAACAACACCTACCAACACATTGATGCAGAGATAGGGCACACGGATTAATGAAGTTACCTGCAGATTTCAATGTACAAATTAAACAATGATTGTTCCCCCAGGCAGGCACCACAGTTGAGTCCCCATCCCTTACATCCCTTAGTCCTCCAGCCTTAGCCAAGTATTGCAGACAAGTGGACTGCATGGAGTAAAGAGAAAGAATCATATATGTGCTGTATTTTATATTCCTGTGGTTTGAGGGTGGCCCAGATATAGAGTCAGTTGAGGAGGATGACCAATTGGAAGGGGGCTTATTCTGGGGTAGTTTTGATTTTGATTCAGAAGGGGAAATTACTTTTGACCAGAGAGGTTTTTCCTGCCTGACCAGTGAGATGACCTGTCACATTATAACTCCTTTCTTTTAACATATAGTTTAAAATGCTCCGAGATTCTCCTTAATCCAACTTGACAAAATCATTTCATGGCCCCTGTCGTCCTTAGAATTCCTTGTTAATTTTCATTCCTGCTTCCTTACTGTTCCTGCTTCAAAGATGGGAGTTAACCATATCTGTCTCTGAGGATGATGCCAGAACATTATTCAAGAGGGTGAAACTTCACAAGGCGTCAGGCCCTGACAATGTACATGGCAGGGTATTGAAAATCTACACCAACCAACTAGCCGCAGGGTTGGCGCCAGAAAGAGGGTTAGAGGGTGGCATTAGGCTAACTGGGAGGGGCACTGTTCAACACTCGTAAACTCACTCAGTGGAGATGCTGGTGGTGATACTTACTGTCTTGGGTAAACTTATACCTCTCATTTTGTTCGTTTTAGATTGGTCACAGTGTTTGAACTACCGAAAGAAAATGGACACACACACCGAGAGCTGTTCAAATTATACAAATGTTTATTACAAATTCAAAAGCTGATTTCACACTACAATATGCAAGCCCTTCCCAACTATACTTATCAATGCTTGGACTGGTCCCAACTGCCGAAGCGAGGCAACGACTGCACACTTGTAGTAGGTTGTCAGGGCGCCAGTAGCAGCTTCTCCACCTCCCCTGACCGGGACGTTGGCTGGACTCCAGAAGTCTTCTTCTTCTTCTTCTTGAGAGATGTTGCCACCTCTCAGAGAGTCTCCTAACTTCAGCAGCGGGACCATGACTTATATTACCCAAAAACTGCTAACCCAAGCACCTATTCCCAGCACAGCAAGAAAGATAAGCAAGCAAGCTAGCATGCTAGGCTTCTAACAAATAACATAATTTTCAGCTTATCACTTTGAATACAATGGTTTATTTTGCATCAAGGCTAGGCCTCTGACAGTCTATGACCAAAACAAGCAGGAAGATTAAATGTTTGTGGTACACAGCTATCCTTTCGTCAGGTAACTGCAGCTCTGGCCCCTTGGTGGAATTTTGCTTATGTCTGCTGATTCTAAAACACAAGCAGGTTCTTAGTCTTGCAGAACCCAAAGCTGCAAGTTTTTTAAAAAAAGGTTCTCAGCTCTACAGAACCAAGAGCTGGGAATTAAGAAAAAATAGGTTAAAAAAATAGGTGTTAAAAAATAGGTTAGAATCTTCCATTACACTTACCTAGCGAAAGTTAATGTTGTAATGCGACTGATTGCACTCTGAGACAAGGGAGGAGTACAAACACACTTTTAATAGGTTACAATCAATGGCCGGTAGACTCAGTAATCCTCAGGTGAATCTGAGGGAAGGTGGGAAAAGCAGGGTTTATATTGAGGAAGGTGAGGGTGGAGCCAGGGGAGGAGCCAGCCATCTAAACAATACATAGACAGTGAATTCCAGTTCACTGCATTCACCCCTTCCTTCAGGATTGAGTCTGCAGGTGAAAAACAGAGGCCATTCATTCAAAAAATACTAATGCTTTCCAAATATTTACTAGTTAAGTCTGTCAGAGGTCTGGTAATTCAGTCGAGCACTGCAGTACTGGAGGACTTTGGGTCAGAGGGTTTCAAGGGCACGGCTCAGATTGTGGGGTGAATTGGTCCACTTACTGAGCAGTGACATCTGGGATCCTGAGTGGGGTACTCAGTAATTCCAGGCTCACTTGAAGTATCATACTCTCAGTTCCAGCAGGTGTCAGGTCTCTGATCAAGAAGGTGTCCTCTCTGCCGTCAGGGTATGCCACGTCGGCATACGTTAGGTTGGCGGACCGTAGATGCACCCTCTCGATCAGGGTCTGTCTTGCTCCTCCTCACGTGCTTTCTCAGCAGGATTGGCCCTGGTGCCATCAGCTAAGCCAGGAGAGTAGTCCCAAATGTGGATTTCCTCTGGAACGTAAACATAAGTGTGGTGCGCTGATTGACAGCCAGCCAGGTGTTGTCTTGTCCCCATGCTTTCCTGCAGGTACAGAGGTTTCCCCCTGTGGTGTACCACCACATTCACCCCCTTCTTTAAAATTGTCCCAGGGAGGAAGTTGCAGTAAAGAGCCCCAAAACATATATACACAGTATTTACAGATTGAGACGGTCCAACAGCCGGCGGAGTCTCTGTGACCATCGCAGGACTGGCTCCTGGTCACTGATCAGTGAGGGTGTGCAGGGGCTGGGGGCGGGGGCAGGAGTGGCTGGCATGGTGCAGTGCAGGGGAAAGGCTGGGTGGGGGGGGGCCGGGGTTAAGGCGTGTGTGTCGCATTGGATGGGTGAGGGGCGGTTTCGTCCCCCACAGTTGTAGTAAGTCCTTGGTGCCCAAGGAGGTCTTGAGTGCCCCATAGCTGTCTGGATTCAGGGATGTGTGTCAGGCTGGTCTGGTCCTGGGTTGGAGGATGCTGTGCTGTGGTGGGTGGTCCTGCTGGTGCCAGGTCCCTGGTTGAGACGGAGACCTCCCTCCCACTGCTGAACCTAACGTAGGCATAGTTGTGGTTCACGTGTAAGAGGAATAGCTGCTCGACCAGGGGTTGGCCTTCTGTGCCAGCATGTGTCTATGCAGGAGCACCGGTCCCGGGGATGCGAGCCATGCTGGGAGAGACATTCCCGTTGCCAATCTCCTGGGGAATGAAAACAGGCATTCGTGAGGTGTCTCGTTGGTAGCCGTGCACCGGAGTGACTGAATGGCATGGAGCACCTCGGGAAGAGTCTCCTGCCAATATTCTACGGACCACTCCTTTGACTTAAAGGCCAGGAGAATTGCCTTCCAGATCATCCTGTTTTTGCGTTCCACTTGGCCATTACCTCTTGGGTTGTAACTAGTTGTGTGACTAGTCGCAATGCCCCTTGCTGTCAGGTACTGGCGTAGTTCTTCACTCATGAACCTAGACCCCCAGTTGCTGTGGGCATTCCAATTTGTGAAAGGCAGGGGCCCTTTGAAGTCCGAGTGGCCTTCATGACATGAGCCTGGGGTGGGCAGAAAAAGCAAGGTTTGCCTTCCGCGCAGACCCGGCACGCCTCGGTCATGATTTTTACGTCCCTGACTGTGTATAGCAGGCTCCAGTTCTTGATGAAATGTATAAGGGGGTGATGCCCAGGTGGCAGAGGGACTCGTGCAGTGCTTGCAGCTGGTCATAGTGGAGCAACGCGCAGGTCCAGGAGAGGGTGTTGGGGGAGTTGTTAAACTTCCCTGGACGATACTGGATGTCGTAGCTGTATGTTGCCAGTTCGATTCTCCAGCGCTAGATCTTGCCATTCTTGCTCTTGCCCCTGTGGGTGGTGTTGAACATGAACGTCACTGTCTGCTGGTCAGTGAGGAGGGTGAACCTCCTGCTAGTCAGGTGAACCTCCTGCTAGTAAGGTAGTGGCGCCAGTGGCAGACCGCTTCCAAGATCGCCTGGGCCTCCTTTTCAATGGCAGAGTGCCCTAGCTCGGAGCCGTGGAGGGTACTGCAGAAGCAGGCAACCGGGCGCTCCCCTTAGTTGAGGGTGCCGGCGAGGGCTACATCAGAGGTGGTGGGGTGGATTTTTAGCTTTAGTGAGTGTGCCACCCTCGGGTGAATGAAACTCTTGGTGCTGCCACTGTCGATTAGGCACTTTGTTACCTGCCCATTGATTTTTATGTCCATCATGGAGTGCCCGAGGTCATGGGGAATGTTCCTGGTCAGCGTGGTGGCTGCGAGGACCATTTCAGGGTCCAAGTCATCGTTCCCCGATAGTGGAGGGGAGTTGTGGTCATCGGTGTCCTCTGCAGGCATCGTGAGAGGTCAGTGTCGACCAATGGTGCACTCCATAGTCGTGAGGTGCGGTGTGTGGTGGTTAGCAGCATCCAGAGGCATGGGTTGCATCAGTAAGTCGGCTGGGTCAGCGCCCATGTTGACCATGTTGTCATTGTTGGAGACATGGAAGGTCCTCAGTGACGGCGGCGTCCGACCATGTCCGGCCCAAGATGGTGGTGCCGCGTGGGAGGGTGAGGCATGACTGGCCTACTTCCCTGGCTGAGCTTGTTTCCCTGGGGGAAGTGATGTCATGCCGCTGGCTGTCAATGAGGGCGACATCATCACAGCTGGCAGAAATGAAGTCATTCTGTAGACAGGAAGTGACATCGCTGTAGTCTTTGAGAGGTGGTGCACACACAGTGATTGTTGCCAGCGAGGCCGGATGTTGAGCCATCAGGGTTGGGGAGGATGGAAGTGGCTGCGGGAGAAATGACATCACCCAGCAATCGCACGTGGCGGGGACTGTGAGGGAGGGGGGAGATCATAGATGGCCACTGACCTGCTGGCTAGCTTTGAGATGCATACCTTCACGAACTGACCTTGCTTGCTGGATCTCGAACAATACTGTTTTTTGGCCAGGCAGTTTTGGAGGGGAATGAATATTTAGGGTGGAGAGACCGCATGTGGTGTTTGGCTTTTGGGACCCTCTGTTCTGCACTGTGATTGGAGTGAATGGGCCAGAGTACTCCATGGTCACACTTTTAAGGTGACACAGGAAGTCCAGGCCCAGCCATGAAGGAGCTTACAAATCCTTCAGTACATACAATTGGAACTTACAAAAGTCCCTCCCTTTTACAATTAGATGGACTGCACAATACCCCTGGATCATTACAGAGTGCAATTGTGAAGCTGGGAAAATACGATTGTCAGTCAGGTTCACTCTTAAATTGTACCGCAGAGCCATCGCAGAGTTTATAAAGCTCTCTGTCGAGCCAGTGTCTACTAAACAATCAGTCAAATGTCCATTTACCCTCGTCTCCATTGTCGAGTTATTCAATTGGTGAAGTATTGCCTGATCCAGGACGACCGATGCCAGTGCTCCAGAAACCCCGTCGCTCCCCATGCTGATGTCGACACTCTCCTGCTGGCCATGGGCAGACAAGATGGTGATGACCTCGAGGTGTGGCAAGATGGCAGCCGTGGCTTCTCCCGAAGCTTCACTTCTGGTGGTGGGTCTAGCCACAAGGCGCAGCAAGACATTGATGGCGAACAGCATGGAGAGGCAGAGACCAGTCCTTCAGGACTTGGGTACGGGTCCAGCAATGATTCTGGGGTTGCACACACGGTTACACTCTTTGAGTTCTCTTTAGCCCGGTAGACCTTCACCCAGTGCCTTTGCTTACTGCATTCAGTGCACACAGAATCCTTCATGGGGCCTGTCCACAGAAGTAGCATTCCCCAGTTGCATGTGGCTGCTATTGTTGGCACGGGGGCTGCAGGGTTACCTGCGCTCCAATGACCTGGTCCACTGAAAGGGCACCGCTTTCACCTGTGAGGACGTCAGCTCCCAGATGGGCCTGCTTGAGCACTTTCACAAACTCCAGGGAGCTGGCCAAGTCCTTCTTCCTCAACTCCAATAGTCACTCTCTCACATACCTTGACCTCACTCCTGCCATGAGGGTGATCTGGATTTGTTCCTCTTCTCTCACCCGGGCCATGGCCACTTCATAGTAGCGTTTTCTGGTCAGGGCCCACAGTTCAAGAACATAATCTTCCAGCGACTCACCCGGATGCTGCTAATGTTGAGAGAGTCAGTGGCTTGCCAGCATGCTGTTCTGGGGCCTCATGTAGTGGGCCTTCATGTCTTCTATGGTCAACTCATAGGTAGGACAGTCTCTGATAACAGTGAACCCCTTGGAGCTGACTCAAAAGAGAAGTGCTTACACAAATAAAAGTGAAGCGATGCCAATGAATAATGCGGATTTCTCAAAATTTAAGAAAGAATCACCATTCAGATGGCAAACGCAAGCAATGCGATACCTAGGTATACAAATAAATAAAAACCTTGGCCATCTATATAAACTCAATTATTATCCACTAATGAAAAAATTACAAGACGACGTAGAGCATTGGAAAGACTTACCACTAACACTGATAGGAAGGATAAACTGTATTAAAATGAAAATTTTCCCAAGGATACAATACCTATTTCAGACATTACCAATATGCTTAACAGAGAAATTCTTCAAGGAGTTAAAGAAAATAATAAGGAAATTTTTATGGAAAGAGGGGAAACCGAGGATAGCACTAGATAAATTAACAGAATGGTATAAACAAGGAGGCTTACAACTACCAGACTTTAAAAATTATTAAAAACGCCAGGGAGCTGGCGTTTGTGAAAGTGCTCAAGCAGGCCCATCTGGGAGCTGACGTCCTCACAGGTGAAAGCGGTGCCCTTTCAGTGGACCAGGTCATTGGAGCGCAGGTGACCCTGCAGATTAAGATACCTATCAGATTTTTATCAAACAAGGAAAAAGCCAGATTGGACTAGATTAGAACTAGATAAAATAGGGGAGAAGATACCTGAACATATATTATATAAATGGGATGAAAAATTGGTACATCGTAGGAATTCTCCAGTATTGCATCATCTGCTCAACATTTGGAAGAAGATTCATGTAGAAAGGAATTTAAAAAATTACCAACTACCAAAACTAATACTGACGCAAAATCAGATAATCCCTTTTACAATAGACAACCTTTCCTTTAGAGAAAGGGAGAAAAAAGGGATCAAAAGAATAGAAAATTGTTTTTCGGGAAATAAATTATTATCCTTTGAACAAATGAAGGATAAATATAATATAACTCACGATACAGTGTTGGCATACTACCAACTGAAATCCTACTTGAAGGACAAATTGGGAAGCAGTCTGAGGTTACCAGAGGGAAGTAATTTTGAATATGTGATTACAGACACAATGATAATCAAAAAATTTGTAACAAACATGTATATTAAACTACAAGAAAAGGAGAATGAGGAAACAAATGGTAAAACTAAACAAAAATGGGAACAAGATCTAAATGTAAAGATAAAGAATGAAACATGGGAGAAGTAATGCTCAGGAACTATGAGAAATACAATAAACACGAGGTTACGTATGATACAATATAACTGGATATACAGGCTATACATTACACCTCCAAAGTTAAATAAATGGGACCCAACAGTATCTGACAGATGTTTTCGCTGTAAAAAGGAAATGGGAACAACAATTCATGCAATTTGGACATGTGAGAAGTGAAAAAATTTTGGGAAGATCTAAACCAGATATTAAATAAAATCACAAAAAGCAATATACCAAAAAACCCAGAGATCTTCCTCCTAAGTAACATAAAAAACAAAGAATTTGGACTCGATTTGGATGGAGCACAAAAAAGATTTGTTATGATAGCCCGAGCTGGAGCAAAAAAATATATTATGTCAACCTGGAAATTAGAAGATAACTTGAGAATACAACAATGGTATATAGAAATGAATAAATGTATTCCATTAGAAAAAATAACCTATAATTTAAGAAATAACATTGCAATATTTGAACAAATATGGGAGCCATACATGAAACACAATAGAGAAAACCTACCGTGGACATCTACCACTTAAAATGACAGAAGGAGAAGAGAATGAAAAGAACTGACTCAGTGGAATTTCTTATTTATTTTTATTGAGTGACAACATTGTTTGATGGGTTTAATGTATCTTATATTCTGAACTTTAAATAAATGGGAGGGGAGGTGAGGGAGGGAGGGAGGGGAGGAGGGAAGGGGGAAGAAAATGACTGTATATATTTAAGAAGGAAAATGTATGTATCTTGATCAATATGGTTTATAGTGTGAAAAAAAAATTAAAATAAAAGAGAAGTGCTGAACTCCAGTGACCATCTGAGTTGAAGATCTTCTGTGGCCGTCAGGTTGGACTGGAAGCTCTACAGCCAGTAGGGCAATTTCCTCCAGGGCCTCAAGGAACAGAGAGTCAATCTGGAGCATGCCTGGCTTCAACAGGGCTTCCACCCTGTTTCAAAGTTAAGCTATTAAAATTGTAATGCAGCTGAATGCCTCAGAGACAAATGAGGAGTACAAACACGCTTTTAATAGCTTACAATCAATGGCCAGTAGGCACAATAGTCCTCAGGTGAATCTGAGGTAAGGCGGGAAAACCAGGGTTTACATTGGGGTAGGTGAGGGTGGAGCCAGAGGAGGAGCCAGCCATCTGAACAATACATAGACAGTGAATTCCAGTTCACTGCAAGCGTCCTCTGTTCCTCCAACATGGCAGACAATGCTGTTTTTATTATGTGGATAGTCACTAGCCTGCATGAAGTTAGACGCTAGTGATGCTTGACATACAATAGTGATGTGGGCAGGGACAGGAATGGAGCCATAAGCATATTGGTGGGGCACTTGGTGGGGGGGGAGGGAAATACCCATAAATGCCCCCGCTTTGGCTCTGACCCTGACTAGTCAGAGTGTTCATGGAGATTTTAAACCTCTCATTGCTGCAGTCAGAGATTCCCACCAGCTTCAAAAGGGCATCAATCATCCAGGTTCCCAAGAAGAGTAGTGTGAGCTGCCTCAACAACTACTGCCCTGAAGCACTAACTTCTACTGTGAAGCACTAACTCTACTTTGAGAGGCTGGTCATGGCCAAAATTAACATGTACCTAAGTAAAGATCTGGACCCACTGCAATTCGCCTATCGTCACAATCGCTCCACAGCAGACGCAATATCGCTGGCTCTCCACTCAGCTCTGGATCACCTCAAAAACAGCAATTCATACATACAGCCGCTCTTCATCAACTACAGCTCGGCCTTCAATACCATTATTCCCTCAGTGCTGGTCAAGAAGCTACAAACTCTGAGCCTCTGTAACCCCCCCCCCCACCCCAAAACTGGATCCTTGACTTTCTTATCGAAAGATCACAATCAGCACGAAATGGAAACAATGACTCCTCCTCACCGATTATCAATACAGGAGGATCCCAAGGATTCATGCTTAGCCCACTGCTCTACTCATTATACACCCATGACTGTGTGGCCAGGCACAATTCCAATGCCATCTACAAGTTTTCTGATGACACCACAGTTGTCGGCAGAATCACAAATAGGAACGAGGAAGCGTACAGGAGGTTGAATGGTGTAACAACAAAAAACCTTTTGCTCAACATCAGCAAAACCTGGGAGATGATTGTGGACTCAGAAGGAAGTCAGGAGAACACAACCCAGTCCTTATCAAGGGCTTAATGGTGGAGAGGGTCAAGAACTTCAAATTCCTGGGTGTCAACATCTCCAAGGATCTGTTCTGGACCCTCCATGTTGATGAAATCACAAAGGCTCACCAGCGGCTATACTTTGTAAGATGTTTGAAGAGATTCAGTATGTCACCAAAGACACTCGTAAACATCTACAGGAACACCATGGAGAGCATTCTGGCTGGTTACATCACTGCCTTGTATGGAGGTGCTAACTCTCAGGACAAGAATAAACTCCAGAAGGTATTAACTCAGCCTGTGACATCACAGGCACCAGATTTCACTCCATTAAGGACATTTACAAGAGGTGGTCTCTTAAAAAAAAACAGCCTCTATCCTCAAAGACCCCGAACAGCCAAGCCATGTCCTCTTCACTCTATGTTTAATGGGGAGAATGACCTCTTTCTGTGCTGTATAATACCACACATGGCATGAAGATGTAAATAATCCAATTATATAATTGACATGTTTCTCCCTGGAATGGGAAAACGTTGAAAATTTAAATAAAAGAGGGGCACCCGAAGGTTAATTTCAATCATGAAAACAAACTGATTTCCCCTCCAGGTAATCCAAGTATGCAATATCGGCAGACTCTCCTTTGCCAGTCCTCCCTGTTATTTTCTCAAAGAATTATAACAGGTTTGTCAAGCAAGATTTCCTCTTCAGGGGAAATTTCCTTCAAGTGCCCCAAATCCTCATCTGAACAATATATTCTAAAATCTTATCAACCACCAAGTCATGCTAACCGGTCTATAAGTTTCTATCTTTCGCCTCCATCTTTTCTTAAAGAGAGGAGTGAAATTTGCAACATTCCAGTGATTTTTGAAGGATCATACCAAAGCCTCCTCCATTTCTTCAGCTACCATTGGGGAAAAGGGACAAGAGCCTCGAGTTGAGCACTTAACGGCACAATGATAACTTCTTCCCTGCTGCCATCAGATTCCCAAATAATCAAAAAAAATGCCTTATTTGTAAATATCTAAAGAAATGCCAAATGGAAAGATTAAATTTGGCTGATAATTGTTTGAAAGAAACAAAATTATTTTGAATAAAAAGATCTTTAAAACTTTGGATACCTTTTCTATGCCACACCTGGAAACCCTCATCTAATAAAGACAGTTGAAACAGATGGTTATCTGTAATTGGATGAGCCAATGAAAAAGCATCTGGTCCAGGTGGTTTGATTCCATTTTTTTTAACCGCAGGTTCATCCCCCCAACCACCACTCACACCACTGAAGTGCTTGTCCTTTTGAAACAAAGCGAATCCTTGGATGTTTATCTTCCAGATATGATTGTTTTCATCCTTGACCCCAGTGATGCCCACAATATCTGCCAATTCCCAATTGCAATACAAAATAATCCACCTTCTTCCTTATATTGCATGCATTTAAATACAAGACCTTCAGTTGTAGAACATAGAATAAAGAAATCAACAGTGCAGAACAAATGATTTGGCCCACAGAGTTGTTCCAATCTAATTACATACTCTAACAACTTACGCTATGTGCGATTCAGGACTTTTATCATTGTGAAGAAAGCATGTCAATGGCTTTAATTCCTTAGGAGTTTGTGCAGGTTCGGTATGACAATGGAAACTTTGGCAAATTTCTACAGATATATAGTGGAAAGTGTGCTGAATGGCTGCATTACAGCCAAGTATGGCAGCAGTGATACCTCTGAACAGTAAGCCCCTGCAAAAGATAGTGGACACAGCTCAGTACATCCCAGGCAAAACTCTCCCCATTATTGAGAAAAAACTGCATGGCACACTGATATCAGAGAGCAGCAGCAATGATCAAAGATCCACACCACCCAGAACATACTTTGTTCTCTATGCTGCCATCAGGAACGAGGTACAGGACTTGTACCACCAGGTTCAGGAACAGTTGCCACCCCTCCACCATCAGACTCCTCAACAACAAACTCAATCAGAGATTAATTTAAGGATTCTTTGCACATTATTTATTATTGATTGAATTTTTTCTGTATTGCATAGTTTGCTTACATTTCTTTCTTTTTTACATTTCTCTTTTTTCCATAAGTATCTTTTTCTTGAGTACAGTTTACTTTTACCAATAAATGGAAATTCTGCCTGCAAGAAAAATAATCTTAGTATGTGATGTCATATATGAGTTTGACAATAAATCTAACCCTGAACTTAAACTTGAACCCTTCTCTTGAAGATGATGCCAATCTATACTGAAAAAATCACCATCACTACAACCTTACTATATTTACAATATTCATGAATTTGCCTCCCCATCTGTTCATCGATGTCTCTGTTACTATTGAGGGGGCAGGGAGGAGGGTCTGTAATATACACATAATTGTATTATTGCACCCACATTGTTTCTGACTTCCATCCACACTGCCTCA
The DNA here is from genome assembly GCF_036971445.1 of Narcine bancroftii. Lineage (NCBI taxonomy): Eukaryota > Metazoa > Chordata > Chondrichthyes > Torpediniformes > Narcinidae > Narcine > Narcine bancroftii. The sequence continues at coordinate 180,604,223 of NC_091471.1, read as the reverse complement.
GTGGACAATCTTTCCACTACTTCCCCCTTTTCAGTACCCCTGATCACCAATGCCCTCTTCTATCTCTTTTATTTCCCTCCCTGACCTTTTTGAAACATCTAAAGCACAGCACATTGGGCAGCCATTTCTGTAATGGACAAATGTTGTAGTCAATGTATTGACCCACATTCTGAGTTCATCTCTTTATTCTGAATACTTATTCCATTAAAGTACACTCATTTCAGCTCATCCAATTTACTGCATGTATGTTCCATCTACTGCCTGTCCTTCCTCACTACACATGGCATCTATCCTGCCTAGCTAGTTAAAACTCTCCTCAACATCTCTATTAAACATGCCCTCAAGAATCTTGGTCCCTCTCCAGTTGAGATGCAAACCATCCATTTTTTTACAGGTCATTCCTTCCCCAGAGGAGATCTCAGTGGTCCACAAAGCAGAACCTCTGCCTTCTGCACCAACTATTCAGCCATCTGTGATTACTCAGCCTTCTTGTTCTTCCCCTTAGAAGCATGTGGCACAGGCAGCAATCCAGAGATTGCAATTTCCATAGAATCTCCTGTCTGCTCTTCTCACTATATGATCTATCAATACCATGGGCTGTTATTGAGACTAGTGTGGCTACGTACTTGATGGTTAGCAAGGGTGGGATGGGATGAAACGCTTTATGACTATTATTGGATATAATTTGAAGATCTTGCTTTTGTTGAGAGAGTAGCAAAATGATTTATAGACACCGTAAAATTTAAAATACATTGGAACACATCAGTTTGTCTGATTTAAATCTCATCTATGTCAGTGTTTATAATCATCTGTAAATATTTCCCTATTTGCTACACAATATCACCAACTCCATTTCTTTCATGCAATCTTATCTTGAAGGTTCCATAACCAATAGTTAGCCATTAACCCTGGAAAGTAATCACCATCGCACAATTCTATCACCAAATTCTGTTCAGCTTCATTTCAAAATCTCTGGCATGTAAATCCTTTCGTTTCTCTCCTTCTCAATAAGCAGGAACAGTCTGCTTGAACCATTTCTATCTTTCTATGACTTTAAACATTCAAATGACATGGATTTTTTTCTGGTAAAATAAATGACTTTGTCAACCCTCCCCTCGTGATTGCTATTCTTCACAATAGTTGGCATTCTATCAATTGGCACTCAATTCAATTTCAAGCTTTGATGTCCATCCTCTGGTGTATAATTGACTGCTGTGCTAAGTACACCAAATGTAATCTTGCAGGATTTTACTTTGATTCATAATATAATTTTTAAGAAGTTAGACACACACAGCATGGTAACAGGCCCTTCTGGCCCACAAGCCCATACTACCCAAATATCCCAATTAAGCTCCCACCCCAGTGCATGTAGAAGGGTGGGAGGAAACCGGAGCACCAGGTGGAAACCTATGCAGACAAGAGGAGAATGTATAAAATCCTTACAAACAGTACCGGATTTGAACCTGGATCACTGGCGCTAACTGCCACGCTAACCGTGCTGCCTCTCAGCTTTTATACTCAATATTATTTGATAAACCAAAAATAGAATTCCATGGGCTATGGCAGACCTACTGTCAAATGTAGTGTTAGTTTGTCAATATGCAGGGAACAGGATAATAATCTGTCTTGTGTTCACTGGTCTCCCCTTTCGGAGGTTCTGTGTCACTATAAACTGCCACTTTTGGTTGACCCATGCTTTCATTACACTATGTCTATTTCTAGCTCCTGGTGAGATCGGTGTCTTGTTCCTTTACCTCTTTTGGTACTTATTGTGCCCTTTTGTATGTCCTGGGTGAGTTTTCCTCTCTGCCTGGCAGGAGAACCCCTATTCGGGTCAGGGTCTATTGTGAGGTTTTAGGGGGTAGGGTTGGGTGTGGGGTTCTGGTTCGAGTTGGGTTAGGGTTAGGGTTCGGGTTAGAGTTCTGGTTAGTTGGGAAGTACAGATTTGGGTTAGTAGGGTGGTTAGGGTTAGGGCAAGGTTTGGGTTGGTTTTAAGGTCGGGGTTTGGGGCAAGTTGAGGATTAGTTGGGGAGTTCAGATTTGGGTTAGTTGGGAGGTTAGGGTTAGGGTTGTTAGGGTTAGGGATTGACTTAATGTTAGGGTTAGCAGCCCACAGCCTCAGAAAGCAGGCAGAGGGAACAGAGCAGGATAGTGGGCCACGGGAGAGAGCATGGACTGCCGGGCAGAGTGGGACAGCAGGCTTCAGGAGAGAGCAGGAACCTCTTGGAAAATTATGGTACTTCATACACATCATGAACAGAGTTTGTCACGGAATGCCTGCAGTGCAGTTTACACTGCAGGTGGTTTATGAAAATTACTGGGGATCTTGGCAAGAATAGCAGCCCCATTCCGGTTCTGTACTTTTTTTACACAGCATACATTCTAGAAAAGAAAGGAATAATCTCCTGGAACGAAGTGGCTGTGTGAAAAGTATAATTGTTTTTAAAATGTTTTATCAGTACTTGATGTTCTGGGAACTTTGTCTTCGAATTCTTTATGCCCTGGCATCACTCCACAGTGGTTTAGTGGTAATATTAATTTTTATTTCAAAATGAATCATCTCACATTTATTGTAATTCATTATCTTCAATAGTTGTTTGCGGATTCCCACAATTCTCAAAATAATTCATTATAGTCCTCAACATTAGTTACAATATATAACAATCATTCTTTAGGGTCTATGTCCTCATTGTTAATCAATCTGGTGAGAAAAGTAAACCAAGAACCAAAGTCTGCAGCGCTTCTCTATCATATATAAGGTAACCTATGACCATGTCCTCCTTTTTGAAAGGCCACTCTACTCTATCAACATCCTGCTTCAATCTCAAGAATGGTTCTCAGCTCTCTTTCTTTCCCGTTTAAACAATTTTTTATTATTGTTATTGCAACATCTTCATGACAATATTGGAATGTTCTGTATATATTCAAAGGGAGAACTATGTTTGCAATACAACATAGTTGCATGAAACTTATTCAGTCTTTAATAATAACTGGTACAAACTAAAGATTCGTGAAATTGTTACAATGCGGAATAGAAGGTATAACACATGACTCTCTTGGTTATTTGGATCACAATATCAGCATGCACATGGATAGAGAGAAAGTAATTATTCCATTATGAAAAAAAATACATTATAGCTCCCTTTCTTGAATTTCATACTTGAACGTTTTTCTAATGCTCTTCTATTTCATGCCAAGTTAAAGCCTTTTCGTAACCCTTGGTGTATTATACTCCCTATATTTCAGCATTTCCTGCCATTGTTTCCCCCTTGCACTAGAAATTTACACTAGATGCCTTCACAAGATCATTTATTCCAAAGTTCTTGCTGTATTAGTGTTGTCTTACTTTTTAAAATCTGTATCATTTTGATCACTGACGAGCCTAGACTCCATCACACCTCTGGAAAAGGGCTGAATTTTCATTTGCCCTATCCAGGAGGTAATTTAGTGTAGCACAAATTTTATGAAACCTGTCTGCATTTTGTTGATTTCAATGGAATGTAAAGCAGACAGGTATTACAACATTCTGTAAATTCACTCTTCTAGGTTAACAGGAGAGGAACAAGAATGTTTGCTACTTAATTTCTAGTCTTTTGATAGTTATTTTCCACCCCCAACAACCTCCCACTTCGGATTCCAGTGTAAATTACAGTGGTCATTTGCATGAATTCCTTCTAAAATATTTATCTTGTTATTGCAATTTTTCTCATTTTGCTCTTGATCTCTACAGGAATGTTTTCCTCCATGAGAGAGTGGCCTCTTTACAAAATAATTGTTTAAATATGTAGTCCAACGATTATCAATCTAGAGGTTTATAGTTAACAATGATATATTGTTGGGCCTCCATGGATAGTTTTCTAATTCGTCCAATTATAAAGATATTTTTTTTATATAAAACTGTAGCAACTGTGTTGCAGTGTGAAATGAAAAATGAAAAAATGACCAGATATAGTCAAGTCGAAGTTCAGTAAAATTTGTTATTCAAACAGTCACCGGCAGTTTTTAAACCCCACGCAAATTATGTCATTGCATTTCCTCCTCCATCCCCGCCCTCCCCCCCCCAGAACCAGCGATTGGAGGATAAACTTCTGGTGCCATTACTGTCCATCGGTCTTGGGTGGACGTACACACCTTTGCATCAGGGGTCGTAGCAAGGGCTGATCAAGGTTGAGATGAGTGGGTTCAGTTGGTCAATCGTAAATGACTCTGGATGCCCCCCAGTGTCCAGTACACAAGTTATACTATTGTTTCATAGCCCTCTGAAAGGGCCCTCATATGGCCTCTGTAAGGGTGGCCTGTGTGCACCTCTACTCAAATTCACATTCCCAGAATTCCTTTGGGATGCAGGGTGTCATTGTTCCATGCCTTGATGTGGGAACTGGGGCCAATTTTCCAAGCCGTTCACTCAGTGTGCTTAAGATTTCAATTATGGCACCTCCTGTCTATGTGCTGCAGGCACAAACTCCCCAGGTACAATGAGCGGGGCTCAGTAAACCAACACAACCAATGAGGAGGCGAGATCAGCATTGGATGCTGTTCTCATTCCCAGGAGGATCTAGGGCAGCTCATTCGCCTAATCTGGTGCCTGGAGGCAGGCCATTAGTGCAGCTTTCATACACCTATGGAACTGCTCCACCAGGCCATTCGAATGCGGAGGGTAGGCTGTCGTGTAGTGGAGCTGCATTCCCAGCAGTCGCAACAAAACATCCCGGATTGTGGAGGTAAACTGTGGGCCTCTATTGGAGGTGATGTGTGTGGGTATGCTGAACTGAGATACCCAGGCAGAAATAAAAGCTCTGGCACATGAATCAGTCGAAGAGCCCATCATCGGAGCTGTCTCTGGCCACCTAGTCAATCTGTTGATGACTGATAACAAGTTCCTAGACCTTGTGACACCAGAAGCAGGCCAACAATTTTGACATGCACATGGTCGAATTTGCACTGTGATGGCTGGAAAGGCTGAAGTGGCGCCTTCCCACTTCTTTGCACTTTTGCAGACTGGCAGTTCCGTACGCATCTTTGCCCAGTATGTGACCTGCTTTTTGAGTCCATGCCATACAAACTTGTTGACTATCAGGCAGACCTTCACTCAAATGAAATAATGGCACAGGCTGTGAATGGCATTGAAAATGCAACATCTCCACACAGCAGGGACAATAGGTCGAGGCTGTCGTGTAGAAACATCGCAAAGGAGAGTGGTACCTTGCAGACAAATGGCTACATCCTCGAGTTTCAGGCTCACGACAGCAGTTCTATAAGCCGGGAGTTCGTCATCCTAGATCTAAGCTTTGGCGAGTGCCAAACAGTCTAAACCCAGAGAGAGGGTACATACTGCTTGAACAAAGTAATGGGACAGGGCATCAGACACCATATTACTCTTACCAGAGATATGTTTAATCTTGGTTTAAAAGTTGGATGCATAAGATAGGTGGTGTTGCTGGTGGGCTGACCAGGGATCTTAGGCCTTTGTGAAGGCAAACATTAGCAGTTTGTGGTCAGTCCCTGCCTTCTAAAAAAATAGCAGAAGTGTCTGACCACTAGATATACCACCAGCAGTTCCCTATTGAATGTGCTGTATTTAGTTTCCAGAGATTGTCGGCCCGCTTCCGATGTCACAAGTCTAGGAACTTGTTAACAGACATTGACAGATTCACTAAATGGGCGGAGACGGGTCATATGATAGACTCATCGACCAATTTATGTGCCAGAGCTTTTATTTCTGGCTGGGTATTTCAGTTCGGCCTATCCACACATCACCTCCTACAGAGACCCACAGTTTACCTCCGCGCTCTGGGATGTTTTGTCGCGACTGCTGGAAATGCAGCTCCATCACACGATAGCCACTACCCGCAGTTGAATGGCCTGGTGGAGCAGTTCCATAGGCACATAAAAATGCAAGGGGTCCATTGTCCATTGGTGTACTGTTCCAAGACCCTGCCTACTGCTGCGTCAGATGCATCTATCATCAAGGCAGTTGGTGCATTCATTTGTGGATCTATCAGCAATGCTTCCTTTGCTAGGGTGTCTTTTGTCTGCTGGAATGCTAATGTTGTCTCCTTTTTCCACTCGAGCTCTTTGGCATCACTGGACATGAGATCAAAGAGGGGTTTCATAATATGAGCTTCAGAGAGTAAAAAGTTCCTGGAGTCCTTTGATGGTATTGGGCCTCATGAATTTGAGGATGGCTTCCACCTTGCTAGGCAATGGAACAACACCCCGGCTGCTGATCTAATATCCCAAGTTCTCGATAGAGAACTGCTCGAATTTGCACAATTAGCCCGAAATCCTGCAGGCCGCAGCAGAGTAAATGCTGATGCTGTAGGTGCTCTTTGTGGGAGTGGCTGGCAATGAGTATGTCATCCAAGGATACGAAAAGGAAGTCCATGCCACTCTCCACTGTGTCCATTTGTCGCTAGAATGTTTGTGTAGCATTTCTGAGCCCAAAAGGTATTCTCAAAAATTCGAAGAGGCCGAATGGTGTTACGATGTTTATAGCTATTTGGTGGTACCTATAAATGACGCTTTCCTTATTCTATATATCCTAATTTCAAAGTATCATCTTCCAAATCATGAGCTGCAAGATCCCAAATTTGGATTTCTTTAATCCAATAAATCAAACTCTGTGGATATTACTTTATGGGCTTGTACCTGTCAGAATTTGGAAGAGGGAGAGGGGACACCTAAAATATTGAAAATGTGCAGGAGTACTGACAATCTGGAGTTGAAGATATAATCTAACAAATGGACTCTGTCTTAAAACATTAATCTTGTTTCTCTTTTAGGAGATGAATCCTGACCTGTTGGGTGTTTCTTGTGGTTTATGTTTTTTTGGTAGATCATGGTACTTCCAAAAATAGGTACAGCAGCTTTCTGATTTACTGAGAGAATGTTTCCTTTTGAGGGAGTGTTGGAACTGGAGGTCACTTAAAAATAAATGGTCACACATTTAAAACAACAATGAGGCAAAACTCTCTGTTCTCTCAGAAGGTTTGAAAAATGCAATGAAAGTAGATCCTTGAAATATTTAAATAAATACTTGAAGAGTGGGTAAAAGTTTACCGTAAGAGGAGGAAAACCTAGAGATGAGGTTACAATCAGTTCAGCCGCGCATATCATGGAACAAGCAAGAGAGGTCAATTATCCCATATTTAACATTTTAACTTTAGACATACAGCTCAGGAACAGACCTTTTCAGCCCATGATCCCGGGCCAGTCAATTACCTACATACCCTGGTATGTTTTTGAATGATGGCAAGAAAACAGAGAACCCTGGGAAAATCCATGCAGACACAGGGAGAATGTACAAATTCCTTACAGTGAGCATGGGATCCGAATAATTGCTACTGTTATGCTAGCTGTGTCACCCATATCTGCTCCTTATTTGTACATTCATGTGCATGTTTATCATCTTCATAGAGGATGGCTGTTGTTCTGAGCTCGATGAAGAACTTGACATTTTTAGTTTGTTACTGAACTTCAAGTTGTATTTTTAGGGATTTAGGCTTATCTGCAGGGACAATTATATCTGCCTCAGTCAGTCTTTTCACCTCAGCATTAAATTCTTTGATGGCCACTGGAACATCCCATCTACTTTGTCACACCCAGCTCTCTTGTTTCCTCGTTCTGTGAAAGGCATCTACATATTGATTGGTAAGTCAAGGCGGTGGTGAGGGTTGAGGTAACAGATTCGATGGTCCAAAGAATTACAATCCTGGATACATGCTGGTATCAAAACTCAAATTGTATTACAACTGGAATTAAACACTAAATCTGAAACAAACTCACCCACAAACTGATCTCATAAATGTGCAAGTTCACCTAGTTACAAATACCTGCACAAGGTATTTACAAATACTGTGGGTTAGAACTAACAGTAGCTGCCATCCCCAGTGTACAGGAATGGCACAAGATTAAAGATGCTTTCTATCTATAGATTTGAGCATGCAAGTTAATCTGCGTGAACAACAATTGTTCTCCAGTCATACCACAGCTGAGGTCCCCACCCTCACACATGACAATTGGTCATCCAGCGCTGCCCACCTATAACAGCCAGAAGTGGCCGTGGGATAACAAAAGAGGCCATATTAATCTTGCTCCCAGGCCCAGAGGGCCACCCGAAGTCAAATCACATGACTTCAGCTGAGGAGGATGACCATTTGGAAGGTGGCTTTGTCCATGGGTGGGTCTGATTTTGATTGACATGGGGGTAATAAAGTTCAACCATTTACATCCAACAAGTGACTATGGTTCCTGTTTAACCACTTAGTTGATTCTCCGTGTGGCAATTGTCCAGCTGATGTGAATTCCATATGTTGAAGCAATTTTCATGACCCAATCTCTTAGCACTACTGGACTTAGATAACTTCCAAGAAAATGCTAGAAAAACTCATCATCAGATGATATCTGGAGGAAGAGAAACAATGGTAGTGTTTCAGGCTGAAGACCCGTCATCTGATTTCTGAATATTTTTGAAGCAGATAAGGAATGGTGACGATCTTGATGTAATTGAGGATTGGGATGGGAATATTTGGAATGACAATGGTAATAATGCAGATACTCCTCAGCATGTGTCTAACATACTACCCTCTCCACCTGCTGTTCACGCCCGCCCCATAAGGCAGCAGCAGATTTCACAAATAGACGGAAGGGGGATGATGTAAGGGTAGAGATTGAAGGGATAGATACCCCGGTCTCCCACGTGGATCCAGGGGAAAATACCCAAACCCCTGCTTATGCTCTATGGCCTACTCCCTCTACGGGATGGCCTTGACCTTCTCCCCTAGACTGGGTGGAGGGCCCTGTGGGCCAAATTGGGAACAGGGGTCGGAAGCAGTTAATGATACGTGACTTCTCTGTAAAAGAGCTGGCTGCCATTGGAGATCGATTTAGGCAAAAGGCAGGAGAAACCTTGGCAGCCTGACTCCTGCGTGTCTGGGAACAAGGAGGGGTAACCCCTGAGGAATTGTTTGGATTAGGAACATTGACTACTGATATCAGGGTCACTGCTGAGCTGCGGGGTAGAGGGAGAGAGGTGGATTACTTACTTACTACTCTAGGGGATGCCCTGCTACGAGTATACCCATCACCAGTAGATTAAGATTTACATTTGCAGAACAATTGGAGAACCCCAGAGGAGGGTATAGCAGTAATTCGTCAACAGGCCCTGGCCTTTGCCTTGTATGCAGGGCGTTTGAGGCTGTGGGTACATGGGGGGAGCTCTGATGAAGAGATATTTATGGCCGGAATGCATACCCGATTGGTTCGTTCCACCCAACCCACTACACGGGGGCTGGTTCTGTCCGTAACTAGTCTGCTAATTGGGTACCCTGTGTCTGAGGCGGTGCATGCCTTATTTGGGCTTTGAGAATTAGAATTGGGAGGTAAAATCCAATCACGTACAGCCCAGGTTACATCAGACAAGCAGGATGAAAGGAGAGGGGCTGCTGCTAACAATGGACCGACAAGGAAGGACCTTTTTCTAACCTTGTTAAAGTTAGGCGTACCTAAAAGTGATATTGATGGGAAACCTACTGCAGTCCTTTATGCCCTTTATAAGAGAAAAGCAGGGGAACATCATCCCCAGCTGCTGAGTCCTCATGGCCCAGCTGTGCCCTCTGCTCCCCCTGCTGCTTCTATCGAGCAGGCTTCTCCTGCTCCAGTTACCCGTGATGAGGTACAACAAATGGTTAACAAGGCTCTTATGGATAATAGTGGCATGTGGACCTGGAAGCCCCCGAACCCTACTAAAGCATGAAGGTGTGGGCAAGGCTCCCGTGTCTACACCATTGAGATACGGCGGATACACGGGGACCCACGGCCCTACATACCTTTAACAATCCATTGGGGTGGAGGTTATGACCGCCAATATTTGGCCTTGGTCAATACCGGTGCGGAGCACTCGGACTGGACCAACATTTCAAATAAAGGGGTTGGTAGGAGCGGTCACCCTGGCGAAGGAAATAAAAGTCCGTGCCCCGGTGGGTGATAACCCTTTCCCTGGCTGGTTACATGCCCTGGTGGCTGCTACTGACGAGTGTATCCTGGGTATTAATATGTTGGGCGGTACGGCCCTTAATATTAGCCAAGGGGGATTTGAATTTGGAATTCGGACTATTACAAAAAAACTAGTAATGGGACAGGCTAAGTGGGATCCTGTGATGGTGCCACCCCCCATGAAACCAGTGTGCATTCCACAATATCGCCTCCCTGGAGGGCAGGAAGAGATTACTGCCACCATCGATGCTTTGCAAGAAGAAGGGGTAGTGAGGCCCGCAACGTCGCCCTTTAATAGCCCTGTTTGGCCGGTCCAGATGCTGGATGGCTCCTGGAGAATGACAGTTGATTATCGTTTTTTGAACAAACATGCCACACCACTTGCTTCGGCAGTTGGGACCAGTCCAAGAGTTGATAAGTATGGTTGGGAAGGGCTTGCATATTGAAGTGTGAAATCAGCTTTTGAATTTGTAATAAACATTTGTATAATCTGAACTGCTCTCGGTGTGTGTGTCTATTTTCTTTAAGTAGCTCAAACACTGTGACCAATCTAAAACGAACAAAATGAGAGGTATAAGTTTACCCGAGAAAATTGGTGCTGCGAGCAGGGTTGGTCTCAAGCTGTTTCGCCGAAAGAAAGAGGTGAGCCCTGAGCAGTTCTTGATTCCGGGATGGACTTCCAAAGATTATAGGTTTGGCATGTTGGCCAATACCCTGTCTTTGTTGGGACCACCCATTAGTTGGGATGAGAAGTTAAACCGTCGTGAGGCAGGTTAGTTTTACCCTACTGATGATGTGTTGTTGCAATAGTAACCCTGCTCGCAGCACCAATTGTCTTGGGTAAACTTGTACCTCTCATTTGTTCGTTTTAGATTGATCACAGTGTTCAAGCTACCGAAAGAAAATAGACACACACACCGAGAGCAGTTCAGATTATACAAATGTTTATTACAAATTCAAAAGCTGATTTCACACTACAATATGCAAGCCCTTCCCAATTATACTTATCAACGCTTGGACTGGTCCCAACTGCCGAAGCGAGGCAACAACTGCACACTTGTAGTAGGTTGTCAGGGCACCGGTAGCAGCTTCTCCACCTCCCCTGACTGGGACGCTGGCTGGACTCTAGAAGTTCTTCTTTTTGTTGAGAGATGTTGCCACCTCTCGGAGAGTCTCAAACTTCAGCAGGGGGACCATGGCTTATATTACCCAAAAACTGCTTACCCAAGCACCTATTCCCAGCACAGCAAGAAAGATAAGCGACCAAGCTAGCATGTTAGGCTTCTAACGAATAACATAATTTTCAGCTTATCACTTTGAATACAATGGTTTATTTTGCATCAAGGCTAGGCCTCTGACAGTCTGTGACCAAAACAAGCAGGAAGATTAAATGTTCTTGGTACACAGATGTCCTTTCTTCAGATAACTCCATCTCTGGCCCCTCGGTGGAATTTAGCTTATGTCTGCTGATTCTAAAAACAAGCAGGTTCTCAGCCTTGCAGAAGCAAGAGCTGCAAAAGTAAAAAAAACATGGTTTGAATCTTCCATTACATTCCACCCCTTGGTCACAGGCTGTCAAACACAAGACTTGACAAGCATAAGAGTACAAAAAGAGTGTAAAAGAGAAATCAAAACTACAATAATCACAAAAACAAACAATAATGCAAGCAACCAACGGAGAATAGTGTGGCCTAACCCCCCAAATGTACCAGCTAACCATGAAAAAGGATTCCAACCAAGACTCACATTATCCTTGTTGGCCACAATACCCAGACACTGGAGCTCACGAACAGATTTTGAAACATGCTGAACATGTTGCACTTGAGGCAGGTGACCGACAACTTCCTTGATGTAATGTATCGGACCGTGTTTCCCACGGGCAACTCCCTTGGAACGTCCTCGTCATTACAAATCCAATTGTTGGCACCAAAGCAGCTGTTAAGCCAGATCACCAGGAACGTAAAACGGAGAACCTGGAACAAAGAAGCCTGACACATGTCACTCACGATACCGTAAGTGTTCAGTGTCTGGGTATTGTGGCCAAAAAGGATAGTTTGAGCCTTGGTTGGAATCCTTTTTCTTGGTTAGCTGGTACATTTGGGGGGTTAGGCCACACTATTCTCCGTTGGTTGCTCGTATTATTGCTTGTTTTTGAGATTATTGTAGTTTTGATTTCTCTTTTACACTCTTTTTGTACTCTTATGCTTGTCAAGTCTCGTGTCTGTCAGCCTGTGACCAAGGGGTGGAATGTAATGGAAGATTCAAACCGTGTTTTTTTACTTTTGCAGCTCTTGCTTCTGCAAGGCTGAGAACCTGCTTGTTTTTAGAATCAGCAGACATAAGCTAAATTCCACCGAGGGGCCAGAGATGGAGTTATCTGAAGAAAGGACATCTGTGTACCAAGAACATTTAATCTTCCTGCTTGTTTTGGTAACAGATTGTCAGAGGCCTAGCCTTGATGCAAAATAAACCATTGTATTCAAAGTGATAAGCTGAAAATTATGTTATTCATTAGAAGCCTAACATGCTAGCTTACCTTTATTGGTGTGCTGGGAATAGGTGCTTGGGTAAGCAGTTTTTGGGTAATATAAGCCATGGTCCCCCTGCTGAAGTTTGAGACTCTCCGAGAGGTGGCAACATCTCTCAGCAAGAAGAAGAACTTCTGGAGTCCAGCCAACGTCCCAGTTAGGGGAGGTGGAGAAGCTGCTACCAGCGCCCTGACAACCTACTACAAGTGTGCAGTCGATGCCTCGCTTCGGCAGTTGGGACCAGTCCAATTGTTGATATGTATAGTTGGGAAGGGCTTGCATATTGTAGTGTGAAATCAGCTTTTGAATTTGTAATTCTGAACTGCTCTCGGTGTGTGTGTCTATTTTCTTTCGGTAGCTCGAACACTGTGATCAATCTAAAACGAACAAAATGAGAGGTATAAGTTTACCCAAGACAGATGGATATGTGACAACCAAGGTATTGTGGGTAGAGGATAATCTGGAATTGAGGATATAATCTGGCAAATGGTTTCTGACTCAAAACATTAATTTTGTTTCTCTTTTAGGAGATGAATCCTGACCTGCTGGGTTTTTCTTGTGGTTTATGTTTTTGTTAAATCATGCTTCTTCCAAAAATAGGTGTGGCAGCTTTCTGATTTACTTTGATGAACTTCCCATCATGTCTCTCATTTCTTTGGGTTCACCGCCTTCAGAGGGAGACTGACAGCAAACGCCAAACACTGGCCTGTTCTACTCAAATAGCACAGGACTCAAGGGTGTTAACTGTACTGTCTGGAGAGTGAAAGCATTCTTTCGGAAGGACTTTGCTTTTTCCCTAAAATTCCAATGTGGGGACATTCATTGGATGTTCCTTTTACAGCCTTGAATTTGTTTGACACCGAGTACATTATTTTCAGTTGGTTCTCTATAACATTCTAAATAAACATTCTACCGCTTATGAATGTTTGTTACCACACAAAAAAAAAACAAATTTGTGACTTGTTCATGACAATAAATTCAGATTCTATTCTAAATCTGACCCCTCTTACTCTGCTACCAAGAATCACCTGTTTTCTCTCCCATCTTGAGGGGTTCCTGGCCTAAAATGTCACTTCCTTCTCTTCCTCTGGAAGCTGTTTGAACTGCTGAGCATTTCTAATATTTTCTATGCTTCTCACGGAATCTCTCTTTTCCTGCACAGCTTGTCCCATGTGGGAAATTGTCAAAGGCCTTACTAAAGTCTATGTAGACAACATCCATACCCTTTCCTTCAGCAACTTTCCTGGTGATATCCTTGAGGAACTCTATAAGAAAAGTTAAACAGGACCTACCATGCACAAAGCCATGTTGGCAATCAGTCCCTAGCTATCCACATACTGTACTTGTAAATGTGATCTCTTGGAACACCTTCCAATAATTTAACTAATACTGACATCAGGCCTCCTGGCCTACAATTTCCAGGGTTAATTTTGGAGCCTTCTTTTAAACAATGGAACAACATGAGTCACCCACCAATTCTCTGGTACCATGCCCTTGGCTAAGGACATTTCAAATATTTCTGCTAGAGCCCCGCAATTTCTGCATGAGCTTCATCCAAGGTCCGTGGGAATATCTTGTCAAGCCCTAGGGATTTATCGACCCTTATTTGCTTAAGATAGCAAGCACCTCCTCCTCTTTAATCTGTATAAATTCCATGACCTCAGTACTTGTTTTCCTTAATTTCCTAGACTCTGAGTAAATACTGACACAAAAAAACCTATTAAAGAGCTCCCCTATCTCTTCTAACTTCATATATAGCCGACACTCTGATCTTCAAATTTTGTTCCTTACTATCGTTTTGCTCTTAATATACCTATAGAAATCCTTAGGATTTTCCTTCACATTATCTACCAAAAGAGCCCTCAAGTCTTTTTTTAGCCTTCCTGGTTTCTTTTTTTTTGCATTTTTTAAAATTCACTTAAATACCTCATTTGTTCTGTGTTGCCTCTACCTGCTATACACTTCTCTCTTCTTCTGACCAAGATCCTTAATATCCCTCAAAAACCAACGATCCCTATGCTTGTTAACTTTGCCTTTCATCCTGACTGGAATGTACAAACTCTGTACTTTCACCATGAAAGTTTTCCTCTCACCTAGCACATCCTTGCCAGAAAACAACTTCTTCCAATCCATGCATTCTAGATCCTTTCTCATTTGCTCAAAATTGGCCTTTCTCCATTATAGAATCTGAAGCCGTGGCGAAGACATATCCTTCTCCATAATTAACTGGAAACTAACGGCATTATGATTACTGAACTCAAAATGTTCCTTAACACAGCCGATTCCCTACTTCACATTGATCATTGGAACATGGAAGTGCAAAGTTGTATTCCCCTTGAGAAGATTATTTATAGTCTTAAGAATAGATATTCAAAATTTGGAAACATTATTTAAATGCCTAGATTGTATAATTATTTGATATTTGTCAATAAATATATTCCTTATTAGAAATGTAATACTTTTAAAATGATGTGACTCTGAAATGTCAAACTCCTGTTTCTTTTTCTTTTCTATTTTCTTTCTTTTAATCCCCTCTATTCCCAGCTGTCTGTCCCCTTTCCTTTTGAATCTGGGGAGGGGGCACTGGGAGAAAAGGGTCACTCCTTTCCTTTTTTTTGGACCTTATGGATGTTTTCTATTAATTTATATTCAATGTATTATGTTATTATATGAATTGAGTCCTATATTCTGTACTTTCTTAAAACTTAAATAAAATATTCAAAAAAATTTTAGAACGAATTGTGCCAGGTAGCCTTTTTTTTTCTGTATGCCTGTCACCACAGAGACCAGAACTTCTTCTCAATGGTAAAGAGAGAGGTTTTGGAAACTTTCACCCTATGCAAAGAATAGTTGGTCATATGCTATCATTATTATGGTAACAGCAACCTAACTTTGCTTAAGCCATAAAATTTACACTTGTGATAAAATCACAATCTAGCTCATTTGGGTGGGATAGAGTGAATCAGTCAAGTTGATTTGCCCATTTGCACTACACCTGGACCCTGAGTGACAATCAGGGTGTTTGCTTCTATTGTCAATGAAATTTGTGAGAATCTAAAGCTGATCCTTGGGATATCATGTGCTCCCTCCTATTTCAATATAACCCATTTAGCAGGTAATGATTTTTTTTTCAAGTACCAGATCTTCCTCATTCCCTAGATTTACCCCAAGATAAATGTAACTGATTAATTCTTGTCAATTCTGTCTCAAAACCCATAAATAACTGATTCTCCACAGCCAGATTGGATTGCCGTTTCCTCAAATAAGCTATTGAGCTGGCCTTCCTCTTTTGATTCTGAGCAGACAATCCTCACGAATGCATTCAACCCACATCGTTACTTATTATGGATTTTACAGGTTATTTGTGTCTGTTCTAGACCATCTTGACATCATAGCTACTGTTTGTTCCTTGTCACACCGAATAAATCATAGATCTTCCTACTAAACTGTCTCATGGGAGAACTTTGATCAGAAAGAATATAATAGCTTAAGCAGCTCCGCCTTCTCAAAGCACAAATACGGATAGTTAATGACTAAATAACATTTTAGAAATGAGCACCTGAAAAAAATGAACAAAACTGCCTATTGCAATGCTGACCGTGCACTGAGTAAACAGATGTGGCCATTCACAAATGTACAAAACTAGCATATCTTCCAAGCATCTGCAGGCTGAAATATGCTTCCCCTGAACTGAATAGACAATTTTAAGGTGCTGTGTTCCCATTCCATATCGCTATCCCATAACCTCTTCTGGAATTGCACTGGAATATAAATAGATTAACATTGGATCAGAAAGGTTCTCAATCATGATCCAAGTTGATGGCTTCAAGATACAAAGTAAAATATGTAATAAAGTGATTTGTATGTAAAAGGGAGAAAGAAAATGCAAGATTAAGATGACAAATTTGCATCCATACATATCTTAGAGGATGATAGCAGGAGTTCAAATTTGAAATTGTTAATTTTACTGATGCATCTTTTGTATTTTGGTTAAGACAATTTAAATCAACACACATTTTAATCTTAGGATCTGAAGGCTGTTAATTTAATCATCTATAATGATGGATTCTCGAGATGGCAGAGGTCGACAGCGTCGAGTCCACGCTGCTGAAGATCCAGCTGCGCTGGGTGGGTCACATCTCCAGAATGGAGGACCATCGCCTTCCCAAGATCATGTTATATGGCGAGCTCTCCACTGGCCACTGGGACAGAGGTGCACCAAAGAAGAGGTACAAGGACTGCCTAAAGAAATCTCTTGGTGCCTGCCACATTGACCACCGCCAGTGGGCTGATATCGCCTCAAACCGTGAATCTTGGCGCCTCACAGTTTGGCGGGCAGCAACCTCCTTTGAAGAAGACCGCAGAGCCCACCTCACTGACAAAAGGCAAAGGAGGAAAAACCCAACACCCAACCCCAACCCACCAATTTTCCCCTGCAACCGCTGCAACCGTGTCTGCCTGTCCCGCATCGGACTTGTCAGCCACAAACGAGCCTGCAGCTGACGTGGACATTTACCCCCTCCATAAATCTTCGTCCGCGAAGCCAAGCCAAAGAAAGAAAGAATGATGGATTATATATAGAAATCTTGTAGGGATTACACTGCTGTTTGTTGGTCAGCTAAGAAAGGTAGCTTGTCGTTTTGTAACGTTTAAGCTCAAGTTTTTTCCCGGTTGCAGTATGGATCACAGAGACATTTGTCTTTTGTGCAGCATTTTACTCAGAGAAACTGTTTTTCAGCCATAACAATTCAGAGCAATATATTGCTGTTGATTATTCTTGGACATATCCAAATTGATTGTTCTGACTACTGTGTTGGGATTGAACAACCAATTTGTCCTGATAAATAATAGTATTTTCGTCATCGTTATTCATTTATTATGATTCCCAAATCTTCACCTGAACCAGGGGCAGGCAGATCCTCATTACAAATTACAAGAGACCTCGCTACGAACTGGTGCATGTTCTAATATAATTCCAAGGATCTGACAAAGCTGTCCAAGGCACACAAGTCAGCACACATCCTCAATCATTAATATGATATTTACTCAACTCCAGAAATTTTGGACACTTTCTCTTTTATTACTTCACAAATAAAGAAGCTTGTGAGGAACTTTAGTTGATATGAACTTGGTAAATGTATTGAAGAGGAGCAGAGGAGAAGAGACTCCAGTGACTTCATGCTGCTCCCACCTCTGGTTCCCAGACACCTCCATATTGATGGCACAGCACCCTCCTGGGACAATAAGAACAGGATGAATTTCAACCATTTGTCAAATATCCTTTTGTTCCCATTTCCAATATTTACAAAATAATAAAAAATATCTTCACAATGGTCTGTAAATGCTATTTTATAATGCTGTTGTCATCCTAATTCTTCTGCCGATTACTTAAATCCATAACTTGTGTTTAATGACCTAATAATAGAGAACATGCTTTCTCTTCTTTTGCTTCCATTACAGATCATAATTCTGCGAGGAGAATAATCCCAGCACGGGTAACTGACTCTTTCAGCCCACAAGCCCAATTGTATTCAATAGACCTACAATCCCAGTACATTTCAAAAGGTGGGAGGAAACCAGCACTCAGAGGAAACCCATGCAGACACGGGGAGAGCATACAAACTCCTTCCAGACAGCGCCGGATTCAAACCTGCATCTCTGGAGTTGTAACAGCGTTTGCACTAACCACCATGCCACAGAGTCTCCAATCACCAATTCCTTTTTGCTGTGATATCCAAAGTGGTATTTTATTGAATGAAGTAGCAATAAGTCAGAGATAAATGTGCTGGCAGACACAGACATCCTAGATTTACTGATAGGTTTCTTTGTTCAAATCAGTCAATGCATTTTGCAATTAGAACCAATACACAAGAGTGCTGGAGAAACTCAGCAGGTCATGCAGCATCTATAGGAAATAAAGGGCAACCAATGTTTCAGGCCTGAGCCCTTCGTCAAGGTATGAACATAAAAAGAGACAGGTGCCTGAATAAAAAGGTGGGGGGTGGAGGAGGAAGGAAGGGTGGGGGAGGAACACAGGCTAACAGGTAAGATGTCAAAGGTGGACACAGATGTAAAGGCAGAGAAAAAAATATCTGAGAAGTTACAGGGGCAAGGGAGGTAAGAAGAGCAAAAATTAGGTAGGCACCTGAATACAAAGGCTGGAGGAAGGGATCAGGCCTGATAAGTTGCTTAATTTTACTTCCTGTAGATGTGCGTGACCTGCTGAGTTTCTCCAGCACTTATGTGTAGTACAGTTGACCCTAGTATCTGCAGACGTTCCTGTTTTACACCTGTTGGACCCTACAAGTCATTCAATTGTTGAACACAGTCTATTTTGAAGGGTCCTTCTTGGATTCACTGCCAGTTACACCTGGCACAACTCCTGAGACTAACGTTGATTCAATGGTGATTCGAGGACTTATAGAAAGCAAAGGGGGAAATAATTTTTAATTGGTTCACTTTATTTTAACCTTTAACATTATTTCTGTGAATTAGAACTTAAAAAGCACATCACGTAATGCTACTTCTGGTGCTATGTGCTCGCGATCATTTCACAAAATTGGACCAGACATTTCTGTATACAATTCCATACTGACATTATCAACCCATTATCACTATTCATGCATATTTATTTCAGATTTCCTGAGATGAACTGCAACTTAAAGATGCAGGCCATGACTGCGTGGAACAATCTCACTGCAATGAGTATTTCACGGCAATTTCTTTCCTCACTAATGAGATTCTCAGTTAATAATAGTAAATCAGACTCAGTTCCTTCAGCATTTGCTGTAGTCGACTCAAGCATATTCTTAAATGCAGAGAATTTACTATATCTACCAAGGAGACTTTTATTTTCTGGGTGACACGATGATACAGGTGTTGTAGTGTTTCGGCAACATTGATCCATTGACTGGGTTCTGAATTCTTCATGGTTTTGAGTGGAATCTCCTTGTCTCCCTCTGTAACTTTGTGGGTTCTCTTGGCTGCTCTCGTCTCTTTCCCTCTTAAAGATGTTCTGGTAGGTGAATGGCTACTCTATATTATTCCAAATGTAGTTGACTGGTAAGTGAAATGGGGAGGAAGTTAAGTGAAATGTGAGAGGGAATAGATTATAGGGAAGGCAGGGATATGGGGAAACCCATTGGTGGGCACTGCACAAAATGAGAGGAGCATGTGAATCAGTGAAGAAAATGGACCGGTCAGCGTAGTGGTTAGCTTACCCTATTACAGCAGTAGCAAACCCAGATTTGAATCAAGAGCTATCTGAAAGGAGTTTCTTTGTTCTCCCTGCGTCTGTGTGGATTTCCTCTGGGTGCTCTAATTTCCTCGCATGTGCCAAGGGACATACAAAATTGGGAAGTGTTGACTTGTGGGCCAGAAGGGCCTGTTACCCTGATGAATCTTTAAATTAAAAAGTTTAAATTACAATTAAAGCTGAAATTGTCAACTTTGTAACATTTACATTCACAATAGATGAACTGGTTTTAGAACAAGATGATTTTCACCATATATCAGAGTTGGTATATATTTCCGGCCAATAAAGGGTAAACATCCTGAAAGATTCAGCCACAAGAACTTCAGCAGGAGTTTGGAAAAAAACATCCATAATTAGATGTTCACATGGAATATTAAAGCGTACATGTGGAAAAAAGTTTTACAGTTTGAAAGATAACTTCATTATATTATCATATTCTTGATGAAATGACATCCTGGAGATTCTTTCAACTGAACATTAATTTCAATTCCATATATAGATGCAACCTAGCATCATGAATATTTCATCTGTAACATAACGACCCATATCCAACTGGAAGTGTTCCCTTGGCAAACAAACTGCATACAATAGATAACTAAGATGGCCAATTAAAATATATTTTAGATGGAGCCATGTCTGTAACAACAAAAACAATGGTTTACTACCTCAAGAGATATAGCACATAAACATTACACCACAATACAGGCCTTTTGGCCCATGATGTTGTGCTAACCTATGAAAGCCTAATCCACAATTATCTAATTCTTCCCCACCTCACACTCATAACCCTCTATTTTTCTTACATCCATGTGCCTATCTAAGAACCTTTTGAATGCCCCTATTTACCAACAACACCACCACCCCTGGCAATGAATTCTAGGCACCCACCACCCTCTGTGTAAAACAACTTACCATTGACATCTCTTCCACTCACCCTCTGGTATTGACTATTGTCACCCAGGGGGAAAAGTTGCTGGCTGTCCACTCTATCCTTGTCTCTCATAATCTTATAGACCTCTATTTCACCTGCTCTCATCCTTTGTCACTCCAAAGAGAAAAGCCCTAGCTCTGTTAACCTTGTTTCTTAAGAAATGTTCTCCATTTCATGCAATAGTCTGGTGAATCGCTTCTACCCTCTGTCTCTGAAGTTTCATCATTCTCATGAAATGACCAGAGAACTGAACACAATACTCCATGTGGTCTAACCAGAGTTTTATAGATCTGTAACATTGCCTCACAGCTCTTGAACCCAATCTGCCAACTAATGAAGGTCAACACACTATAGACCTTCTTAACCACCCTATCAACCTGTGCAGCAACCTTACGGGGTCTGTGGACCTAAACCCCAAGATCCCTCTGTTCCTTCACACTGTTAAGAATCATATTATTAACTAGGTACTCTGGTATCAGATTCAACCTTCCAAAGTGTATGACTCTACATTATTTGGATTTTACTCCATCTGCCTCTTCTCCACCCAACTTCATATCCTGTATATATCCTGTTGTAACCTATCACACTATTTTCTAGCATCCGCAAACTTTGCATCATCTGCAAAGTTATTGACCCATCTTTCGATTTCCCCATCTAAATCACATAAAAATCACAAATAGGTCTATGCTACAATTTAATTTTCAGGTCATTTGTAAATACTGTGTACATAAAGGGGGGGGGGGGGAAAAGGGGGTGATGTTATGGAATTATACCCTTGAAATGAAGACTTCCTCAATTTGAACATATTGGAAATTTAGAATGTGTTCCTCTTTATTTTCATTTTGTTCAGCATTGATGGAAAATCAAGGGAAGAGTATTTCCAAATTCTTTTGCACACCACCAATAGGTGAAGGGGTAAAACACAGGATTCTGTTGACACTGATTAAGTGAAAAAACACGCAATGCCGGAGAAACTCAGCAGGTCAAATAGTGCCTTGATGTAGCAAAGATAAAGATACATCACCAACGTTTCGGGCTTAAGCCTCGATGAAGGGCCTATTTGACCTGCTGAGTTTCTCCAGCATTTGTGTGTGTGTGTGTGTGTGTGTGTGTGTGTGTGTGTGTGTGTGTGTGTGTGTGTGTGTGTGTGTGTGTGTTTTTACACCAGTAGGTAAAGAGTCAGTTCATGCAATCAAGGAAGATGAAAAAAATCAAAGAAAGAACAAATTATAAGTGAAAATTACTGGAAAAGTATAACAACTGACATTAAGGGATTTTTTTTTAAAGTGGCTTAAAATTAAAAGAAAGTTTGAAGTAAAATCATTAATTGGCCCTGGGGAAGCAAATAAAATAGCAGAGAAGTTTAATAGTTACTTTGTATCAAACTTTATGATGTAAGGTACAATCCTAATTGTACTAATAATAAAGGGCAGAAATTAAGTAACACATCACCACTATCAAATTACTATTAGACAAACCAATCAGGATAAAGGTTAATAAGTCTTTAGCCCTGATAGTTTTCATCTCAGGATTCTTAAAGAAATGGCGATGGAAATCTTAATGCATTATTTCTAATCTTCCAAAAATCGTAATTTCAGGAGAGAGTTTAACCACAGGGTCAGATCGAATTGCCAATGGGATTTTAAAAGGATGAGAAGCAAAATGAAGGAGTAATTATAGGCAATATAACGAGATAGACAACAGACTCGCCAAGGCAAATAGCGCCTTTGGAAGACTACACAAAAGAGTCTGGAAAAACAACCACCTGAATAACCTCACAAAGATTAGCATATACAGAGCTTTTGCCATACCCACCCTCCTGTTCGGCTCCGAATCATGGGTCCTCTACCGGCATCACCTACGGCTCCAAGAACGCTTCCACCAGCGTTGTCTCCGCTCCATCCTCAACATTCATTGGAGCGATTTCATCCCTAACATCGAAGTACTCGAGATGGCAGAGGCCGACAGCATCAAATCCACGCTGTTGAAGATCCAACTGCGCTGGGTAGGTCACATCTCCAGAATGGAGGACCATCACCTCCCCAAGATCGTGTTATATGGCGAGCTCTCCACTGGCCACCGAGACAGAGGTGCACCAACCACTGGCCACCGAGACAGAGGTGCACCAAAGAAGAGGTACAAGGACTGCTTAAAGAAATCTCTTGGTGCCTGCCCCATTGACCACCGCCAGTGGGCTGATCTCGCCTCAAACCGTGCATCTTGACGCCTCACAGTTCGGCGGGCAGCAACCTCCTTTGAAGAAGATAGCAGAGCTCACCTCACTGACAAAAGGCAAAGGAGGAAAAACCCAACACCCAACCCCAACCCACCAATTTTCCCCTGCAACCGCTGCAACCGTGTCTGCCTGTCCTGCATCGGACTTGTCAGCCACCAACGAGCCTGCAGCTGATGTGGACATTACCCCTCCATAAATCTTCATCCGCGAAGCCAAGCCAAAGAAGAAGAATGTAATGTTTCTATGAGAAAATGTACATTTTAATTCAGTCATAGAGCACAGTAGCAGGGCCTTCTGGCCCACAAGTCTACACCTCTTGAAAGGATTGGATCAATTATGAAAGAAGTAAAAGCAAAAACATTCAGAAAGTCATAATCTGTTCATTTTACCTTTCATATCCATAAATCTTTGATCCATTTGTGAAGACATCTATGATGACATATAGTCCATTGGATGAGCAATCTCTTCCAAAATGGTAAAAACTGCTTCAAAACCAGGTTCCCCCATTCCTCCTTGAGGACTACCTTCTTAAACTGCAATGTCGGAAACAAGTTCTTCCTGTCTCCATTCTGACAAGGCAAGACTTCCCTCCTCTTCACCTGCGTTTCTCGTCGGCCGTGTCGCTCTGCTGCGGGTCTGGACCCCCACCGACGCAAGGCTGAGTTTCTTAGCCCATTGCCGGCCGGGTCTCCCCACAGCCCAGACCCTTTCCAACAAGTCGCGAACTCGCGACGCACCGTGCATGCCCAGCAGCGCCAACGATCATGCAGGCGCATCTTCAGATTGGGCTCCACGCGTTTCAGGGCCGCTGGACACAGTTGCAGGATCGCAAGGTGGTATAATCGAAAAACCCCACTCGGCCATCTCACCCAAATGCCCGGCATCACAGACGTGCGTATTAGAGTCGACTGAGCTGACAGGAATATCGGAGCCATCTTGCGACCGCAAGGTAGGTGCCGGCATCATACTAATCCGACCTGGAGTTCATTGTGCCTTGGGAGCAGGATCCGTCCACTCTGTGGTTTCAGCTTGGTGAGTAGGCCTCAATTCTTCAGCACTCTTGTCAGGTAGTTTCTTCTGTAATTGGGCTTTCGGTTTCTTCACATTAGTAGTAATTTTCTTCCTTCAATCTTCAGACACTTTTAAAGACTCTTTTTAAAACTTTACAAATTTTTAAAATCAGGTATTAATTAGACCAACAGGGGAGAAGTGGAATTGCATGTCTTCTTCCTACGCCATCACGCCATGCCCCCTAAAATGAACAGTATTTGTGAAGAAGTGTCACCTGTAAAGAAAGATAAGACTTTTGTTAAAGCTGATGTTAATAGATGTCTGAAAGTGGTGGATACAGTACAAGATAATTTCAAAAAGATTGAAGGGCATTTCATGATTGAAAAGACCAAGTGGAACGGAATAGAGAAAAAATAGAAGTGAAAGATTCTTTTGTAGGATGGGAGATTCAGAAGAGAGAATTGTTGAAGAAAATTGATTCTTTGGAAAATCAAGAACATCGGAATGATGTGAAAATAGTACGACTTCCGGAAGATATTGAAGGTTCAGATCCAGTGAAATTTTTTAAAAAGTGGATTCCAGATGTACTGGGATTTGAATTTTTCTCAGACAGTCTGGAATTGGATAGAGTGCATAGAGCATTGAGGAAGAAACCTTATTCGGGTCAACCACCTTGAGTGGTTTTACTTCATTGTCTGAGATACCAGGATAGAGAGATAATTTTAAGAGTTGGTGTTCAAAAGGCTCGGTGAAATCAAACTCCACTAATGGTTCAAGGCAATAGAGTTTTTTTCTATGGTGATTTGAGTCAGGAGATTATTAAGAGGCGTAAGAAATTTAATTCAGCAAAAGAAGTGTTGTGGAGAAAGGGATTCAAGTTTACTTTTCGGTACCCCGCCATGTTGAAATTTTTCTATGGGAACTTTCAATTGTAGTTTTTTGAGAATGATCATAATGCATTAATTTTTGTTAGTTCTTTACCAGATGTGTGGGGAGCTGATCGAGTATTGTCATCTGAGGAGGATATCTGAGAAGAGAAATGGGAATGGAAATGGAAAGAAGGGTGAAATGTCAAGGAGTCTGATTGATATCGAAGATCCAGAACAATCTTTGGGATTGGAATCATTGGGAATATGATTGAGATGGACTAGTGGATGACTCTGAAGCTTTTGAAAGTCATCTCCCACTGGTGGGTATTTTACCACATCCAGTTAATTGGGGAATTACTACATTAGTGTAGTTTTGAGGAAGTTTATTTTTGTGTGTTTTTTTTTATATTGTAGAGGTTATTTTGTATTTTATTTTAGAGAAGTTTTTTTTTATTATTTGAGCAAGGGGAGCTTTTTTTTCTTGTTATATACATGTGAATTGTGAAAAAAATAGAAATTTTATTTTTGTATAAAATGTCTAATTTGAATTTTGCGACTTTTAATGTACAGGGATTGAACAATCCGATTAAATGTAAACATATGTTGGTTTACATTAAAAAGATGAAGTTTGATATTGCTTTTTTGCAAGAAACACATTTAACTTAAAAAGAACATTTAAAATTGAAGAGAGATTGGGTAGGACATGTCAAAATTATTATGAAGCCACACAATTAAAATTTATTAATGAAATATTGGATATTACACAACCTCCTAGTTGGGCAAAAGTGGAATTAGCTTGCATTGCTGAGTCTCAGGTCCATCAGTTTATATTTAAGTGGGATTCTGTTTATTACAGGGATCTAACATGCCTGTTTTAAAACATTTATTAGGGATTTGGATTAAAAGGAATTCTGCTATAGGTACAAAGGGTAAGACAGCAATTCAAGCTCATTTATATCAAAATACAATGAATAATAGGTATTTAAAGGCATGGAAATCTGAAGGTATAAAAGTGATGGAAGATGGTTTTTAAGAAGGACAGTTTCTTTTAATCGACAGAGAAAAATTTGGAAAATCAGTTAATTCATTATTTGTATATTATCAGGTTCGAGCTTTGGTAAGGGATAATTATGGAAGAGAAATGAAACCTGAATTAACAAAATTTGAGTTTCTGACTTCATATACGGCAAAAAAGGGTTTTATTTCTGATATGTGTGTTTTGTTGCAAAATGGTATGGATAAACCAAATTTAAATAAATCTAGAAATAAATGGGAAGGTGATTTATCTTATCATATATCTCAAGAGGACTGGGAAGTTATGTGTCAAGATGGGGTGACTAAATTACTTAATGTAAGATATAGTTTGGTTAATTATAATTTTTTACATCAATTATATTTGACCCCTGAGAAACTGAAAAAATATGGATTTAGTCATTCAGATTTATGTTTTAGATGTGGATTACATACTGGAACATTTTTACATGCAGTTTGGCTTTGTGATAAACTCCAACCATTTTGGGAAAAAATTAGTGTATTTTTTTGAAAAGTTATTTAGGATTAAATTGCCATTAGATCCAGAAAATTTTTTGTTGGGTTATATTGTTTTATTGACTGGTTTGGAGTTGGACAAGTCTCAGATAGCTTTTGTTCATTTAGCATTAGCAGTAGCACGAAAGTGTATTGCAATTACTTGGAAAGATAATGTAGAAGTTAATTTAAATTGTTGGCACAATGAATTGAGATCTTGTATATACATGGAAAATATAACTTATAATTTGCAAGATAATTATTCATTTTTTGTTCAAATGTGGTCACCTTATTTGGAATGTATGGGTTTAGAAATATCTTAAGATATTATATAATTTATGTTTGTAGTTGATTGATGTATGTTTTTTTTTTCACCCCATGCAGGGCGTGCTGAAGGCGGGAGGGAGGGTGGGGTGGGTTGATATTGTTTTAGTTTAGTTTATTTTACTATTATTTTTATGTATTGTTTTTATGTAATTTGAAAATCTTAAATAAAGTTTAAAAAATAGAAAGTCATCATCTGCTCAAGTAGAGTCAACGAGCACCTAACAGGCTGAATACAGCACCTAATAGGCTGAATATGTCCGGACTGTCAGATCTCAGAAGCTAAGCAGGCACAAGACTGGTCAGTACTTGGAAGGGAGACTACCTAGGAACACCAGGTGCTATAGGTTTCTGTGATGGATGCTGGACAACGTGGTGACTCTGTCTTACTGAACACAAATGCATGTTTCATTCTAAATGTAGTATTACGAGACAATAATGGAACCTTTACTTTTACTTGGCATTATTTAAGGGAAATTATGTCTGACAAAGTATTAGTTATTCGAGGAAGTATTAACCCAAGTGAATACAGAGGAACCACAAGAAATTTCATATCGGGATTTTTAAAAGCTGTTCAGCGATGTGCCACAAAAGAGGTTATTTGACAAGATAAGAGTTAATGGCAGAAGTGGTAATATATATCCCTAAATGGACGATTGATTGATTAGCAGGAAGCATTGAGTAAGGATAACGGGGTCAAGTTCATGCTGGTAACCTCTCACCAAAGGGTTCCAAAAGGGATCATGGCAACTCTACAATATATTCTAAATGTAGTGAGGAAGGAAGTGAATGTACTGTCACAACATTTGCAGATGATACAAAATAAGGGTGAGGCAAATGTAAAGGGAATGCAAGCAGTTAATGGAGAGGTAGTGATAGATCAACTGACCTGGCAAAACCTTGAAATATAAATTAGGAAGTTGTGAATTTGTTGATCTCAGAGGGAAGAACCATGAAACAGATTATTGTTTGAGTAGATTAAGTCTCTAGAAAGCTGAAACTCAAAGGTATTTGAGGGTTCTTGTATAAAATAAAACTGGCTTACAGATGCAGAAAATAATGAAGAAGGCAAATGGAAAGGAGGCTTTTGTTTCAAGGGTAGTGGAATATAGAAGTTGGGAAGCATTACTGCAATGGTACATGGCCTTAATGAGCTCACACCTAGACCCTTTTGGTCTTACTGAAGGAAAGATTTCTGCACATAAATGCACAAAATTTATTAATTTGGGTTGGCCATAAAGGCATATAGATGGCATGAGCCCAGTACCCCCACTAACAAGAAAAGGAGAAGCAAAGAGAGTCCTCTTGGAGACACTAAGTGTCTATTCATTCATTTCCTGTACTCTCATAATCTCTTCATCTGCACCATCTCCTGTTAGTGCCTGAGGCCCTTCGGAAGCCCTGCCAGCCATTGGAACCCTAATGAATCCTGGTCCTGAAACCTCATTCTCGTGAGCCTCCTTCCAGCAGCCCACAATCTAATGTAAGTCCTTTGTCTTTGTGCTGATGCGATTTCCCATTCTGTAGGTCATCTCCAAGACTTCTTTCTCAGTGGATGGGGTCTTAGCCCTCTATAATGCCCTGCACTAATCTGCTGATCCCCCAGAGCCCACAAACCTTGTGGTCTGCTGTCAACCATGGAAGCCATAATCTTGGACACTGACCTCTGTAGGTTCGTCATCTGCAGACCCCACTACAGGCTGTTTAAAGCTAAAACTGGGCCATCTGCATAATGACTGGGCAGTAGGACCCCACAGAGGAGTGTCTCTGCTCCTCACTCTCCTTGGCCTGCACCATCACCTCTGCCAGTACGGTAGTACAGGTAGTACAGCAGGTCTGACAGCCCCACCAATTTTTTTTTTTTTTTTTTACACAAATATACCTTATCATTGAAGTCAATTCAATAAAGATCCCCGAGGAAGATCTTGGGTATGGAGGAATTGCCTAAGGAGGATGTGTTAACTTGATTGACTCTGTCCTCATTGAAGTTTTGAACATATTGAAATATGCAAGATTCTTTGGGAATTTGACAAGGTAAATGATGGGAGGATGTAGAGTCTGGAACCAGAAAATGTTGTCTCAGTCAGAGTAAAGAGATACCCTTTTAAAGGAAAAGCAATGATATTTTTTTTCTAAAAAGGTTTGCTTTTTTAGGGATTCTTTGCTTGAGAAGGTGTGGAGATCATATATGGAGATCACGGTGATGAACATACTTTTAATCAGGAGAGAAATCGAGGAAAATGGATGAGGAAAGTTGGATCAGCCAAGATTTAAACTGAGTGATGAAGCTGGCTCATGGGGGACAATTAGCCCATTCCCATTTTTATTTCCTGTGGCCTTTTGGTCATCAGTGAAATTGTGAGAAGTATAACTGAATGATGACATGAATCAAGGGCCTTGGGTGCTGAAGGCTTCCTGATCATGCCAGAAATTTAGATCTAGAGCTTAGGTTTCCAATAAATCGAACAGTAGTCTGTGCAACGGCAGAGGCTGCAGGAGCACTGGAAGCGAATCCATGGACACGTTGGTCCCTTTTACTCTAGCACCTTATCCCAGTAATTAACTGCCAACACACTGGTTAACATGCTAGCGTGAACACTCGCAAATTGGCACACAGGTATCAGATCACCCTGGGGATTGTCCGCCTCGGAGTAGGGTGTATCATACCTGGGGCAATCTGGCGCCTGCGTCCCGGTTAGAAAGGGACATGGAGTGTCCTGGGACAAATTAGTGAGTATAAGCACCCCTCTCCCTGGGGATGCCTGGTGGTGAGTGTGAAAGGATACAGAGAACTGGTTAATCGCGATCCAGTGTGAACAGCAAAATTGGCTTATTCAACCGGTTTGTTGAATGGCCAATTTACTGGTTGGCCAATGTGAGACAGCCTCTGACTCTAGAGCGATTCTCTTTTGCTTCTCATTCTCTCTTAACTATAAGTGGTGCCGGACGACACTAATGGCAAATCTTCGTCTGCCTTTCTGCAGCCAGAGGACAATTTCATGTAATAGTACATGTTCTGCACTATTACATGATAATCAAGGAATCTAATACTGAAAAATATGCTAGGAAATGCTCAGATTGGAATTTGCTACATGGAAACTCCATTGTAATTGGATTGCTTCTTCTGTAAATAGCTTTAGATTGTTAACAGGCAGGTTTCAAACCTATCAGCAGGTAGTTTAATGACAACTATGTTCAGAGTGATCAACTCATGGAATAATTCTTTCAAACAAAGGAGATGATTTAAAAAATTATTGGAATTGTATGAATGTAGAGGATACTGTATAGTTTGAATGGATCTTCTGTCAATACCTTTTTTTTTGTTATTTATTTGTCCAATAAATTAAGTCTATTTGTGGCTCCTCAAGAGAAATCATATTCAGACTCTGGACAATATCTGATCAAATATCATCAATTTGAACTTCAACAAACAGAACCAAAAGGGGAAGGGCTTGACAGACCTGTAGATTCATGGCTAGTAACTTGCACACTGGAAGTCCCCATCTTTCTAGATTTTCAGGTTTTAGGAACATAGGAATATAGGAAGTAGGAACAGGAGTAGGCCAAAAATGGCCCAACGACCCTGCTACGCCATTCAATAAGATCATGGCTGATCTAATTTATGACCTAACTCCACCTACCTGCCTTCTCCCCATATCCCCTAATTCCTCTATCATGTAAAAATTTATCTAACCGAATTTTAAATATGTTTAATGAAGCAGCCTCAACCACTTCCCTGGTTAGAGAATTCTAAGCATTCACTACTCTCTGGGAAAAACTATTTTTCCTCATCTCTGTCCTAAATCTACTCCCCCGAATCTTGAGACTGTGTCCTCTGGTTTTAGTTTCCCCGGCCAGCTCAAAAAACCTTCCTACATCTATCCTATCCATACCCTTCATAATCCTATATGTTTCTATAAGATCTCCTCTCATTCTTCTGAACTCGAGCGAATACAATCCTAGATTATTTAATCTTTCATCATAAGTCATCCCCTTCATCCCAGGGATCAACCTAGTAAGCCTCCTCTGGACCGTCTCCAAAGCCAGTATATCCTTCCTCAAATATGGAGACCAGAACTGGACACAGTACTCCAGGTGCGGTCTCACCAGTACCTTGTACAGTTGCAGCATTACCTCCCTACTCCTGAATTCAATTCCTCTAGCAATGAAGGCCAACATTTCATTTGCCTTCTTAATAACCTGCTGCACCTGCAACCTAACTTTTTGCGATTCATGCACAAGCACTCCCAAATCCCTCTGCACAACAGCATGCTGTAGTTTTTCCACCCTTTAAATAATATTCAGCTCTTTTATTTTTCTTGCCAAAGTGGATAACCTCACACTTACTAACATTGTACTCCATCTGCCAGACCTTTGCCCACTCATCCAGCTTAACTATATCCCTCTGCAGACTCTCCACATCCTCATTACAATTTGCTCTTCCACTCAATTTGGTGTCATCCACAAACTTGGCTACACCACATTTTGTCCCCTCCTCCAAGTCATCAATGTAAATGATGAACAGTTGTGGGCCTAACACCGACCCCTGCGGCACCCCACTTACCACTCTCTGCCAACCTGAAAAACTCCCATTTATCCCGACTCTCTGCCTCCTGTCAGACAACCAATTTTCAATCCATGCCAATATACTTCCCCGGACTCCACTTTGCTGTAACTTACTGATAAGTCTCTTGTGCGGCACCTTATCAAATGTTTTCTGGAAATCCAAATATACAACATCAACCTGTTCCCCTCTATCCAACACACCCATTATATCCTCAAAGAATCCTAACAAGTTTGTCAAACAAGATCTTCCCTTTCTAAAACCATGCTGCGTCTGCCTGATTGAACCCTTACATTCCAGAAGTTTCACTATTTCATCTTTAATGACGGCTTCAAGCATTTTTCCAACTACAGACGTCAAGCTAATTGGCCGATAATTTCCAGTCTTCTGCCTACATCCCTTCTTAAAAAGTGGCATGATATTTTCTGTTTTCCAATCTGCCGGGACCTGCCCAGAATCCAAGGAATTTTGGTATATGGCCACCAATGCATCAACTATAACTTCTGCCATTTCCTTCAGAACCCTTGGATGCATATCATCAGGACCAGGTGATTTGTCTGGCTTTAGTCCCATTAGTTTCTCCATCACTACTTCCTTTGTAACAACTATTTTATCAAGGCCCTCCCCAACATTCGCATCCTTACCTCCGCATTTGGGCATGCTGGACGTGTCTTCCACCGTGAAGACTGACGCAAAATATTTGTTCAATGCCTCGGCCATTTCCTCATTTTTTGCTACCAGTTTTCCTTTCTCATCCTCCAAGGGTCCTATGTTAACTCTTGCCACCCTCTTCCGTTTTATATATTTATAAAATTTTTTGCTTTCTGTTTTTATATTTTGTGCCAATTTACTTTCATAATCCTTTTTCCCATTTCTTTTTACCCACTTTGTAACCCATTGTTGTCTCTTAAAGTTATCCCAATCTTCCAGTTTCCCACTCCCAATCTTCCAGTTTCCCACTCCCAATCTTCCAGTTTCCCACTCCCAATCTTCCAGTTTCCCATTCCCAATCTTCCAGTTTCCAGTTTTGATGGACAAAGGCTGCTTGATGCTGGAATAGTGAGCAGTTATATTACAGAATATTGAGAAAGAAAGAGAATAATAGTATTGCAAGGGAAAAGAAGACCATTCAAGGACAGTGTGCTGTTGTGTCTGAAGGGAAAGTTTGGTGAGTTCAAAGAATAGCAGGTCTAGGCACAAGACGAATGCAGAAATGATTTTTATTGAAATACATGTAAGGGGATATTCTCAATCACACAGCACAGTACAACAGAGTCACATCAGACTTAATACTACCAATATTAGCAATATATTGACTGTATTTTTATATAGACTTATCACATCCAAAGAATACAATATGCAACCTGCCATTGCTTGTCTAATGTGGACACGGCTCAGGTGCTATTTACAAATACAGCTAAAGCTGTATTCCATTGTCCTGATCCCAATGTAGGGCACACCTTACCAGCGACTCCTCCAGTGTAGTCCACAGAAGGGGTCATCTGTGGGCCGGAGCAAAAGAGGAAGATTGCACATGGTGGATTATATAGCTGAAAGGTCCTGCCCAGGTAATCACGAGGTGATTAAAGGGAGTCAATGTCCAGGTGTGCACTAATGGGTGGGCAGAGTCCAATCTTGATTGGCAAGCGATGCGACTTCCACCTAGGTTCCAGATGGAGAGGTCACATGACCCTCCACAATCCACATTCCCTCCAGGTTCCAGCTAGAGAGGTCACATGACCCTTCACAATACACACTACAAATGGTAAACTAGAGGAAGTTGATGAGGTCCTTAATGAATACTTCATTTTGTATTTACCAAGATGAAAGACATCGTGATAGTGAGATTAGGGAGGAATATTTTGATATTCTACGATGCCAATAAAATCATAGAATTTTAAAATACAGAAACAGGCCATTCAGCCCAACTTATCTACACCAACCAACTTAGTCCCATTTTTCTGTTGTTTTCACCATATCCCAGGGTTGGCACCAGAACAAGTCTAATTTTGGGGGCATTAGGGTAAATATGGTGGGTCACAAACTGATGTTCGAAGATTCATTCAGCAGTGGTGGGGGGGGAATGGCCATGAATCTCCTCCATGCACAGCTATCACACTTCCCCCTCTCTCCGACGTAAAAGACAAACACGCATGCTTATATCACATGGACGCTAGTGACACTAGTGACGCTACTGATGTTAGTGAAGCTAGCAATGCAAGTGCTGTGGGTGGGGGGCACAATAACTCATTTGAGGGGCAATGCCCACGGATTCCTCCCCCCCATTCCATATCCTTCTAAACATTTCCTATTCATATACCTGTCTATTAAATGTTACAATTGTCTCCACCTCAATAGACAATAGACAATAGACAATAGGAGCTGGAGTAGGCCCTTCGGCCCTTTGAGCCAGCACCTCCATTTTACAGATCATGGCTGATCACTACCATCAGTACCCCTTTCCAGCCTTATCCCCATAACCCTTAACTCCTTTGCCCACTAGAGTCTTATCTAACTCTCTTTTGAACATAATCAGCGAATCTGCCTCTACCACCCTCTGTGGCAGAGCATTCCACAGATTCACACTTCTCTGGGTAAAAAAATGTTTTCTCATCTCCGTCCTAAAGGGCCTACCCTGTATTCTTAAACTATGCCCTCTAGTCCTCGTCTCCCCCATCATTGGGAACAAGTAATCCGACTTCACCCTGTCTATCCCCCTGATAATTTTGTATACCTCAATCATGTCCCCCCTCATCCTTCTAAACTCCACCGGATACAAGTCCAGTTTTTCTAGCCTTTCAGCATATGTCAACCCCGCCATCCCTGGAACTAACCTGGTAAATCTGCGCTGCACACCCTCTATAGCTAGTATGTCCTTCCTCAAAATTGGAGACCAGAACTGGACGCAATACTCCAGGTGGGGTCTCACCAGGGCCCTGTACAACTGCAGAAGGGTGTCTCTGTTCCTGTACTCCAATCCCCTCTTTATGAAAGCCTTCTTCACAGCTTTCTGAACCTGCATGCTAGTCTTCAGTGACCGGTGAACAAGTACTCCCAGATCCATTTGCTCCTCCCCACTCCCTAGCTTGTCTCCATTTAAATAATACTCAGCTTTCCTATTATTGCCCCCAAAATGGATAACCTCACATTTGCTTACATTGAATGTCATCTTCCATTCAGCAGCCCACTCCCCCAACCTGTCCAAGTCCCTCTGCATTTTTCTGACATCCTCCTCACACCCCACACCGCCACCCAGTTTCGTGTCATCTGCAAATTTGCTCAAATTATTAATAATCCCCTCATCCAAATCATTTACATAAATTACAAACAACTGAGGACCCAATACCGATCCCTGCGGCACTCCACTCGTCACATCCTGCCATCCTGAAAAAGACCCGCTTACCCCAACCCTTTGTTTCCTATTTCTTAACCAATTTCCTATCCATGTCAGCACCTTACCTCCAATACCATGCTCCCTGATCTTGCTCACTAGTCTCCCGTGCAGTACCTTATCAAAGGCCTTCTGGAAGTCCAAATACACCACATCCACAGGCTCTCCCAAGTCCACCCTCTTTGTCACATCCTCGAAAAATTCCAGAAGGTTAGTCAAGCATGACTTACCCTTAAGGAATCCATGCTGACTAGTCCTTATACTATTATTTCTGCCTAAGTGTTCTGCTATTACTCCTTTTATGATAGACTCCAATATCTTCCCCACCACCGACGTCAGGCTGACCGGTCTATAATTTCCCGTTTTCTCCCTCCCTCCCTTCTTAAAAATCGGCACCACATCAGCCACTCTCCAATCCTCAGGGACCTCCCCCGAATCTATGGAAGTTTGGAAAATGTCGACCAGTGCTTCCACAATTTCCATAGCAACTTCTTTAAGCACCCTGGGATGCAGCCCATCAGGCCCTGGGGATTTATCAGCCCTCAGTCCCAACAATTTACTCACAACCTCCTGTTTGTGGATCCGGATATCCATTAGATCCTCTACTTCCCCAGGAAAGTTCCCCAAGTCTCTTGACACCGCATGACCATTACCCCCTAACTGACCATAACCTATATCCTCCTTGGTGAAGACAGTTGCAAAGTATTCGTTAAATTCCTCAGCCATCTCCTTGTTTCCGGTAATAATTTCACCCTTTTCCATTCTTAATGGACCAATTTTGGACTGAACCAATTTCTTCCTCTTCACATATTTAAAAAAGCTTTTGCTATCCTCCATTATATTATTTGCTAATTTCCTCTCGTACTTAATTTTCCCCTCTCTTATGACTTTCTTAGTTACCCTCTGATGCTCTTTGAAGGTTTTCCAATCCTCTAACTTCCCACTCCGCTTCGCTATCCTATACTTACTCCCTTTGGATTTGATATTACACTTGATTTCATTAGTTAGCCACGGCTGCCATTTGCATCTCCTAGAGCCTTTCCTCCACTTTGGAATAAATTTGTCCTGAAACCTGTGAAAAATGTCCAATAATACCTGCCATTTTTCCCCAGTTGTCCTCCCAGCTAGTGTATCTTTCCATTTTATTTTGGCTAGCTCCTCCCTCATAGCTGCATAATCCCCTTTATTTAACTGCAGTACAGATGCTTCTGACTTCCTTTCTTTTTCCCTTTCTAATTGCAGCTCAAAAGCAACCATACCATGGTCACTATTCCCTAATGGCTCCCCTACATCGAGGTCACTTATTAACTCTGCGTCACTGCCTCTACCACATCCTCTGTATCCACCCCATCTACATGCAAAAGATACCGCTTGGATCTATTTTAAATCTTACCTCTCTCACTTTAAATCTCTGCCCTCTAGTTTTCAACTGCCCACCATGGGAAAAAAAAACTATGACTACTTACTTTATTCTTACACCTCATGATTATATAAACTTTATATGGCACCCCGTTTTCCTTCCTAGATCTATTTCTTTGTTAAAAGTAGATTATAAAGTTCTGGCTAATAGGTTGGTTAAATGTTTACTGTGAAGGGAAAAAAGCTTATTTTGAAACAAAGGTGTTTTTTTGACACAAAAACCTGATTTGGTTCCTGTAGATCAGATGAGTTTTATTAAGAATCGTTATTCAGGAGATAATGATGTAAAGTTGATTTTATTAATTCATATTTCTCGGGAGCAATCTAACCAATCGATGGTAATTTCTTTGGATGCAGAAAAGGCCTTTGACAGGGTGGAATGGAGATTTTTGTTTAAAGTTTTGGGAAAGTTTAATTTCGGGTCTCTTTTTATTGGTTGGATTAAGGCTTTATAACAAAAAATCCCACTGCGAGAGTGGTGAAAAATGGACAGATGTCTTTACCTTTTACATTTTCTAGATTGACTAGACAGGGCTGCCTTTTGTTGCCAGCTCTGTTTGCTTTGGCTATTGAGCCTTTGGCTCAGATGATTAGACAGGATGGTGCTATTAAAGGTATTAAGGTGAATTCTGACGAATATAAGATAACTTTGTTTGTAGACAATGTATTGATATATTTAACACATCCTTTGCAATCTTTGGAGATTTTGCATAAACGATTGGAACAATATGGTGCATTATCTCGATATAAAATTAATTGGGAAAAAGTTAAATTATGTCTTTGGCTGAAGTGGATTATTTGGCATGTAGACAGGTTGTAAAGTTTAAATGGTCTGATTGTATTAAGTATTTAGGTATTATTATTGATAGTAGTTATAATCATTTATTTGAATTGAATTATTTACCTTTATTGTCTAGAATTAAGTATGATTGGAATCTGTGGAAGAATTTATCTATAACATTAATAGGATGGGTTAATTGTATTAAAATGAATATCTTTCCCCGAATTCATTATCATTTTTCAATCAATTCTACGTAGGATGCCTCAGAATTTTTTTAAAGATTTGAATACCTTGGTGAGAAAATTTTTGTGGAAAGATAAAATGACGAGGGTATCATTGCAGAAATTAACTTGGAGATATGCATTAGGAGGTTTGCAACTTCCTAATTTTCAAATTATGAATCAGCTCAGTTGAAATTCATTAATAGGATGTTTCAAGTGGAGAACCCTTTGATATGGGCTGATATTGAATTATCTCAAATAGGTGAAAAGAGGAAGGATCAATTTATTTATCGATGGAATTCTCAGTTACTAAATTATTATAATTTACCAGTCTTAAAACATTTGATGGAATTATGGAATAAAAAGCATACAATTATAGGTACTCAAGGGAAAATTTCAGCTAAAACACCTTTATTTCAAATTAAGTTTTTTTTCCCTTCACAGTTATTAATCAACTTTTAAAGTTGTGGGAGCAAAAAGGAATTAAATAAGAAGAAGATTGTTAAGAGGTGGGTTATTTCATTTCTTTTCAAAGAATGAAAGATAAAAATGAAATATCTTCAAGTACTCTTTTTTTCCTATTATTGTTAGATCATTTTGGTCTTTCTCTGAGTCCTCCTAGAAGGATTCAATTTGAAATTTTACTTACTGATGATGGTAAGAAAGGATTTATATATGATATATATGCCTCATTGCAGGCTAAAATGTCTAAACCAGATATTGATAAGATTAGAAAGATTTGGGATTATCTATTTCTCAGGATAATTGGAGGTCTATATGTGAGGACAGTATGACTAAAATTTTAAATGCAAAGTATAGATTGGTTCATTATAATTTTATTCAGCGATTATATATGACTCCAGAGAAACTGAAGAAATATAAATAGGTTTCTTCTGATTTATGTTTTAGGTGTCATAAATAAATGGGTACTTTTTTTTACATTTGGTTTGGTTATGTGACATGGTTAAACCTTTCTGGAATAAAATTAAGGAGTTTTTAGAAGTATAGTTATGTTTAAATTTAAAGTTTCACTTGACCCTAAGATATTGCTATTGGATTATATTAAAACATTGAGTTTGGAATTAAAATTGGATAAATTTCAAATTGCTTTTTTAAGATTAGCTTTGGTAGGAAATATCTTGCAGTTACATGGAAAAATAAGACTAAACTGAGTATTCAACGATGGCATGTGGAGATGACATCATGTATTCCTTTGGACAAAATAACATATCATTTACCAAATAGCTGTTCATTTTTTATTAAAACTTGGAGCCCGTATATGGAATTTTTTCTCCCCATTTATGTGTGTGGTCACAATCCATGGCAAATGATTGAATGGAATTGTTATAGATCTCTTCCTCCGAAGATAGACTTAGGGGGTGAGGGGTTTTAAGATATAAACTATTATGTATTTGATTGTACTTTGATTGTATGATTTATTATTGTTTATAAATAAAATTTTCAAAAAATATAGTCAGCATGGTTTTGTATTAAGGAGGTCTTGTCTCATAAATTTGTTTTGAACTTTTGAGGTTATGAAGATAATTGATGACAGTGAATGTTGTCTGCATGCAGTTTAGCAGAGCATGAGACAAGGTCCATCATGGTAGGCCAATTCAGTTTAAGCCACATGGAATCCATAGCGAGTTGGTAATTTGGATCCAAAATTGCCTTGGTTATAGAAGACAGTGTGCAATGACAAAGGGGTATCTCTCTAACTGGAGATCTATGACTAGTATTGATCCACAAGGATCAGTGTTGGGGATTCTCTTGTTTGGATATGAAAGGCTAAGTGGTCTGGTTAGTAAGTTTTCAGCTAACATGAAAATTAGTGGATTTTTTTATGGTGAGGGAGGTTGTCAAAGAGAAGAGCAGGGTATCGATCTGTTGGAAATTTGGGTGGATAAATGGCAGATGGAGTTTATTCCACATAAATTTGACATTATTGCATTTTAGGAGGTAAAATGTAAGGAGAATGTATACAATAAATGAAAGACCCTCAGGATTGGAAACAACTCCAATCAGTATGATTGCAACAACATTTATGCTGTGATTAGTCAAACTGGTTAGCAACCTATGGATCTTCCATTCACTTACATTATTCTCCAAAGGAAGAATGTGATGACATTGGTACATCTCATTGACTGATAAATCCAGACTCAATTAAGATTTTAACTATAGAGAATACCAGTGGGCATATTTAGTGAAGCAGTTAATGCAAGCAACATTATTACAGCACTAGTGACCGGGTTAGAATCTGGTGCTGTCTGTAAGGAGTTTGTACATTCTCCCCATGTCTGAGTGGGTTTCCTCTGGGTGCTACAGTTTCTTCTCATTCTTCTTCAAAAAAAATCTACAGTGGTTATAGGTTATTTGGGCAGCGCAGACCCATGGGCTGGAAGGACCTGTTACAGAGCAAATTTCAATTGAAATTTAAATAATTTTGCTGGATCCCTGAATGAATTCACTGCAAAGATTTGATTATAATCAGTATAGTGTGCTTGTTTTGCTTCAAATACGATTTAATTGCTTCATTTGTTGGATGAGTTGGAGGTTGGTGGAGGGAGTCAAATCTTCCTGTACTGATGATAAACCAATTTTACTCATTGAGATAGAAACACCAAAACAAATGCTTAACTCTCATAGGAGAATGCAAAAACTTGAAAAAAAAATCTTTATGCCCTTATTTTGGATTAGGGTTGCCAGGAAATATATTGGAAAGCACAAGCAATAATATATGCTCATAGCTTTGTAAAAAAATAAAATTTTATAGATGTGAAAATGATTAATGCAATAATTTGATAAATTGGATTAGAGAATGCGACTGGAACTGAAGAGTAATCTATCATATGATGAAAGCCATTCTGTGATCTGCTATAATGGAAACACAACACTAGCAGATTTTAGGAACCACATTTGGGTAGAGTGAAATATGTGAGCGAATAATAATATTTGAATTAATATAATGGATGATGTGCATTACAGAAATAATGATTGCTAGGTCTTGTGATACATTTAATGACTTGACAACGGCTTGGGTTAATAGATAATCATTTGGGGCTACAGTATAAAACTTTATTAAGGTTGTTCCCTTAAAACACTCAAATTTGACAACAGACATAAGTGTATGCCATTTGCAATTAGACCAGGAATATCAATTACATGTAAAAGGAAGATTTTGCATCAAAAGGCTAGTTTTAGAATTGGGGGTACATTTCACATCTCCCAGATAAACATTTTGTTATTTTTATTGAATGAATCTTTTAAAAAATAATAATTATTATATTCAACTTTTATTAATAATAATGCTTAATGTATATTTTAGGCACAATTTATCATAAAATACAAATTAAATAACTCCCACCCATTATAACAACCATTATTGGCTGCCTTCAGCTCCTTATTTATACATTCAACTTGAATTAACATGAAATAATTAAGTTTAATTTTCATTTTTTGTGCTTACTCTATTAAAAATTATAAAATCAATTGCATATTTTAATTATTTTAATTTTTTTTGGACATAGAGCATGGTAGCAGGCCATTTTGGCCCACATTTCCATACCACCCAAATACATCCGATTCACCTACACCCCCAGTACATTTTTGAATGGTGGGAGAAAACCAGAGCCCTCGGGGAAAACTCATGCAGACATAGAAAGAACGTATAATCTCTTTGCAGACAGCAAGGGATTCGAACCACTGTTAAGACGGCTGGCGCTCTAAAAGTGTTGCACTAACCACTATGTCAACTGTACCGCTTTGTATAATATGTAATTTCAGGAATAAAAAATATATATATACTGTGTCTTTCCCTATGCTCTGTTACCTCTATTATAAAACTGCTTAAAAATCTCCAAAGCATTCATATAAAAGCTTGTGACCCGCACTCAATGACGTCATTTCCTCTGGCCAGAAAACTCTGGAAGCCAGTGAGGTATGTCATGCTTCTTCTCTCATTATTTTGTACTAAATGTTGATGATACAGTCCCCAGGTTAAATACAAGTTCTGTTACCTAGGTCTGTCTTTAATTTAGATTAGTATACAAGTCAGAACAAGTACATGTGGTCCTTACTTAGCATCAGTTAGTCAAATGTTTATCTTAGTATATGTAGTATATTTTTTACATTTATATGCATATAAAACACTTCCCAATACACTAAAATGTCTTAAGCATAATGATACAGTGCATAATAATAATACAGGTAATGGAGTACTATATATAATCATAAAAGTTACTACATACAGTCATTTATTTCATGATTTAAAGTTAACACTTACAGGAGATGTTAGAGAGATGGCTGGGTGATGGCAGCACCTTCGACCCCGACCCCATTACTCTCCCGCATATTTGCTTCTTCCCCCTCCCTCTTATTCGCTCACTCCTTCCCCCCTTGCTCACTTCTTCCCTCCCTCCCTCTCACTTGCTCTCTCACTCACCCCTCCATCCTGGAGCTCTCAGCAGATTACCAGCATCCTTTCAAAGATAAGTCTTACTTTAAGTTTCTTCTGCTTGTTTTCAATGTCTTGGATGTTTGCCAGGACTACGCTGGGAGGGAACTTCAAATCATGCTATTTCAGTCTTACTTGCAGCCCAGTGTGTCTGCCCCATTCCTAAGTGGATAGCTGCATTTTTTTAGAGGGCTCATTGGTCAGGCAGTGGTATCGGATGCTTTGGTGAGGTCCATGGATCAGGTCATAGTGTTGGCTGCTGCTGGAAGGTCGGTGACGATGGGTATTTGGAGTCTGGGAGGTCAGCGATATTTATATTTGCAATTTAGTTAATATTCAGTAGAAATAAATTAACTAAATTCTGAAGAAATGTGATTTTGCAAACACTGCCTCAGAATGCTTACTGTTTTAAAAAAAATAATTTATATTAGACTCAACCACAATTGAATAATTGATCTTTAATTTGAAAAATGGTTTTAAAAGTTTCAGTCTTGAGCGGAAAATTTTGTTTTTGATTTTTTAACTATGGGTAGTCTACTCTGTCAATCATATCAACTCTGTTACAATCATAACATAACAATTACAGCACGGAAACAGGCCATTAGGCCCTTCTAGTCCGCAGCGAACCAAACACCCCTTTCTAGTCCCACCTCCCTGCACAATGCCCATAACCCTCCATCTTCCTCTCATCCATATACCTGTCCAACCTTTTCTTAAATAATACAATTGACTCCGCCGCCACTATTTCTCCCGGAAGCTCATTCCACATGGCTACCACTCTCTGAGTAAAGAAGTTCCCCCTCATGTTACCTCTAAACCTCTGCCCCTTAATTCTTAA
This sequence comes from Narcine bancroftii, assembly GCF_036971445.1. NCBI lineage: Eukaryota > Metazoa > Chordata > Chondrichthyes > Torpediniformes > Narcinidae > Narcine > Narcine bancroftii. The sequence continues at coordinate 180,561,882 of NC_091471.1, read as the reverse complement.
CTCATGTCCTCTTGTTTTAATCTTTCCTCCTCTTAACGGAAATAGTCTATCCACATCCACTCTGTCTATCCCTTTCATAATCTTAAATACTTCTATCAAATCCCCTCTCAACCTTCTACGCTCCAAAGGATAAAGACCTAATCTGTCCAATCTCTCCCTATACTCTAGATGCTTAAACCCAGGTAACATTCTGGTAAACCTTCTCTGCACTCTCTCCACTCTGTTTATATCCTTCCTATAATTAGGCGACCAGAACTGCACACAGAACTCCAAATTAGGCCGCACCAACGTCTTATACAATCTCAACATCACCTCCCAACTCCTATATTCCATGCAATGATTGATAAAGGCCAGCATACTAAAAGCCTTCTTCACCACCCTATTCACGTGAGTTTCTACCTTCAGGGAACGATGTACCGTTACTCCTAAATCTTTCTGCTCTTCTGTATTCATCAATGCTCTCCCATTTACCACGTATGTCCTATTCTGATTCTTCTTACCAAAATGAAGCACCTCACACTTATCAGCATTAAATTCCATCTGCCATTTTTCAGCCCACTTTTCTAAGCAGCCCAAATCCCTCTGCAATCCTTGAAAACCTTCTTCATTATCCACTATTCCACCTATCTTAGTATCGTCTGCATATTTACTAATCCAATTCACCACCCCATCATCTAGATCATTAATGTAAATAACGAACAACAATGGGCCCAATACAGATCCTTGAGGCACACCACTGGTCACCGGCCTCCAACCTGACAGACAATTATCCACTACCACTCTCTGGCCTCTCCCTTTCAGCCAATGTTCAATCCATTTGACTATCTCAAAATTTATACCTAAAGACTGCACCTTCCTAACTAACCTTCCATGTGGTACCTTATCGAAGGCCTTACTGAAGTCCATATAGACAACATCCACTGCGCTACCCTCATCCACATTCCTAGTCACCTCTTCAAAAAATTCAATCAGATTGGTCAAACATGACCTTCCTCCCACAAATCCATGTTGAGTGCTCCTGATCAGACCCTGTCTATCCAGATGTTTATAAGTACTATCTCTAAGAATTTTCTCCATTAATTTACCTACCACAGACGTCAAACTTACAGGCTGATAGTTGCCAGGCTTCTTCCTTGAACCCTTTTTAAATAACGGAACCACATGCGCAATGCGCCAATGTCAACTCTATTTATGGTTTTGCTTTAAAATGATCATTAGATATGTTTTATTGCTAACTAATTGATCAGAAGCTGTTATAACTATCATTCTTAGTACATGAAATTACAAAGCATTTCATTCATTTTTAAAGCTATGTTTAGAGAAAATGCACACCATCTTGGCAACTTTTCAGTTAAATGTCTTGATATTTTTACTCCAAAACGAGAATTCTCTGTCTTATTAGACTTAAAGTTGAATTAATGGAATTAGAGACAAAAGTTCTCTTAGGGAAGACAGGGTTTTAAATTGTATTTTATTTTTTGACTACATACTTGATCCAATAATTCTATAACAGAGTTGACCCATTGTTCTTTAGTTCATTGATTTTCAGGATAAATATTTTAAATCTTATAGGTTTAACATCAGGAAATATTGCGAAAATTTAAAAAAAGTTTAATGGGAAAAAAAACATTCCTACTTTTGTTTTCTTTTCTATACTTAAAATGTATCCGCAATTCTTGAATCGGCCAAAAATCAAAAATACACAAAATATAGATGCTTGGAATCCTAAATGAAAACAGAAAATGCTCGTCAGGCAGTATCTGTGGAGGGAGAAAAAAAGTGAACCTTTCAGTTCAGAGAATGGTTATCCAGCTGAAGCCTGGACTTTATTTTGCTTTTCTCAGATTTATAGGGAATATCAAGCATTTTCTGTTTTATATTTGAGGTTTTTAGATCCCATTGTTTTGAATAGATTTTTTTTTCCATTGGCATGTCATTATATTGCAATAAGGATTATGCTCTTGACCTGCCAAGTTCCATCAGATGACTGGATCTGGAATTTCAGGGGGCTATACCATCAGGCAGAAATTTGTCGCTTTATCTTGTTTTTTAAAATTCCTCAGTTCAATTTTGTTAAACTAGTCAATTTTGAAGTGAAATCAGCAGACACATTTTCACACAATTGGAAATATTCTCCAAAATGGCTATAAATACAGGATCAATTGTATGTTTCAAGACTGAGCTGAATGGATATTTGTTGGGTAGAAGTATCAAAGGATAGGAAATAAAAGTGGGTAAATGGTGCTGGGATACACATCAGTCATAATCTAATTGAATGGCAATGAAGGCTGAAACAGGAGATTGGCCTATTCTCTTGATATATTCTTCAGAGAAAAATCCCTTTAAATAGCATACCTCTCTTTCATAAAATTGCAGCAAAACATACTTTTCATGACTATTGCAATAAAAATTGGCGAACTTAGAAATAAATAATTAATGCATAATTTCATTCTTCGTTTAAATGGAAAAATAAATTGTTGGTATAATGCCTGAGTGCTTCATACATGTCACCTGAAACCCAGGATTAAATCACATCCCCGTTTCTCTCTGTAATCTCTGCATTTATTGATTGTGAGACCAACAGTGTAATAAATATGAGAAGATGATTGACAGGCCAGATTGACAAGAGAGCCCAATGGTAACTCTAAAGCAGAAATAGAAAATATTTGAGGGTTTGGACATATCTTGCAGCAGAAATATAAATAAAATGATTAAAATCAAAGAATATTTCTTCACTTGTAACTTTCTTATAGCAGTCAAGTTTTTGCGATCGTTCCTCTATTACTTTGGTAAACAAACTGCGTAAATTCTATTTGTTAGGTTATCTAAATAACTTACAATAATCAGCTGTTTCTCATACTCTGATCAAAATGATGTTGAGGTTATCATTGCGCACAAAAGTGCTGGAGATGCAAGTGCTGGAGAAACTCAGCAGGTCATGCAGCATTTCTAGGAAGTAAAGGATAACCAACGTTTTGAGCCTGAGCCCTTTGACAAAGTACAGTGAGGTTAGGAGCTGTGGTAGCAAGTGCAAGGGTCCACTGGTATCTGCACATGGCGGTGAGACGTGAGGAGGGTAACAGTCAATGCTGCGCAGGTACCTGAGATCCTTGTGGGAGTAAATGTAGGCCAGGAAATGGAGCTGGGAATCACATGGCACCAGATAGCAACATAGGCAAGTTGCCTATGAAAGTAAATCTGGATGATCATATGAAGGTAGAGCTTAGAGCAGTAGGGATTGTAGAGAGGGAGCAGTGAGAGAGGCTTTCACAAAACCCCTTCCAAAGAAAGGAGAACTTCTTCAGAGTACACATCTCTCAAATAAACTTCAAAGTGGAGGTGTGGTTATCATTGATAGTTTTGAATTTCATCAAATCAGATGGACATTACAAATTTTGTTATGATAGTGGGCTTATGATCCTTTCAGGATTATAATAATTTGCTGCTACTCGAAGATTAATTCAAAGAACATGATGGAATTATACCACATTAGGTTCACACATTTAGAATTACTGCACAAATACTGTCATTGTGTGAACAGTATTTCACACTGTTGAAATACAGTCAAAATATGGTGAGTGAGTGTAGTGACTCACACCTACCAGCCAACTGCAGGTAGCTGCATGTAGGCAACTTGGGAGGCTGATCCCACCTGCTGGCTGTCAATCACCGATCCATATAAAGACTCAAGCTAGCCTCTTCAGGGGACAGTCAGGCACGTGGAGCCAGCAAAGGAAAGTCAGACACACGTGGAGCCAGCAAAGATACTAAGACTGGTGTTCAAGTTTAAGCTAATTATAGCCTGTTGTACAGTTGGTGGACCTCATTTGCAACAGGGAGAAGTGTGTGTTCAGCACCACCCTCCTCACCATCTTGAGGTGTATCATGAAACATGGTGTTATCGGTCCCGAATGCATGTGTCCCCTAATGGAACTATCCTTCCCCCACATACTCAAGGCCTCTTCTCCTGTAACTCCCAGTGGGTCCCCCATTTCTCAGACAATGTCCACCCATTGGCCCAAGCCACCACCTTTCCCCTCCCCACCGAGGCGCAAGCGGCCTTCGCTCACATCAGACAGGGCATCACCATGACGATACATGTCATGGACAAGAACACCCCAGTCCAGGTGGAGTGCAATGCCTCTGATGTTGCCCTCGCTGCTACCCTCAACCAAGGGGGCAGACCCGTGGCCTTTTTCTCCAGGACCCTTCATGATTCAGAGCTCGAGCACTCTGCCATTGAAAAGGACACCCAGGAGATCGTGGAAGTGGTCCATCACTGGCGACACTACCTGGTAAGCAGGAGATTTACCCTTCTCACTGAGCAGCACACAGTGGCTTTCATGTTCAGCACCACCACAGAGGCAAGATCAAAAACAACAAGATTTGGTGCTGGAGAGTTGAGCTGGCCACCTTCAGCTATGACATCCAGTATTGGCTGGGGAAGCTCCCTTGATGCCCTTTCCTGGATCTGCACCAGTACACAGTCTGAACCGCTTCAGGTGCTGCACAACACCCTTTGTCATCTGGGCATCGTGCGCCTGCACCACTTCATTCAGGCCCGGAACTTCCCCTTCACTTTGAAGTCCGGACCATGACTGAGTCCTGCAAGGTCTGTGCGGATTGCAAACCACACTTCTTCCGCCCACCACAGGCCCACGTAATAAACACTATTCAGCCCTTCAAGTGACTCAGTGCTAAATTCAAGGGCCCTCTGCCTTCCATGAACAAGAACATCTATTTCCTCTCAGTCATAGACAAATACTCCCATTTTCCCTTCGCCATACCTTGCCCTGGTATCTCCACCACCTCTGTTACCAAAGCACTGGCATAGATCTTCACCATGTTCAGATACTTGGCACTCATCCAGTTGCATGAGTGAGGAGCTGCACCAGTACCTGGGGATTCGAGGCACTGCATCTAGTCACATGACTAGCTATAACCCCAGGGCAATGGGCAGGTTGAACATGAGAAATGGGTGATCTGAAAGGCAGTCTTTCTGGTCCTGAGGTCTAAAGGATGGTCCATCAACTATTGGCAAGAGGCCCACCCCCAAGGCACTCCATGCACAGCTACCAATTAGACCCCTCATGAACCCCTTTTCTCCTTTCCTGGGAAATCGCCAACTGGCATCTCCCTGCCATCTTGGCTGATGTCTCCAGGATCAGTACTCCTCCGCAAACATGTGAGGACCCACAAGTCCAACTTCTTGGTCAAGCAGGTGCACCTCTTCCATGCGAACACAAATTACGCCTATGTCAGGTACCCCAATGAACATGAGGACACAGTCTCGACCAGGGATGTAGCATCAGCAGGAACCCAGCCCCCCCACCTAATTCCCCCTTGGCCCATCCAGGAACTCCTGAGGCCAACACCATCTCTATGCCTCTCCACATGGCTCTGCTCCCCACCAACCCACCCTACACCTACATCCCTGCACTGCTAGACACCCTCACTCTGCCAGATACCATCTTGCCTGCACCGCCAGCTGCCCCGGCCACACTGGACACAGCAGATCTTCAGGAATACCTGCACCCACTGACCTTTGACTAGGTGCCTGTCCTGTGACAGTCCCAGAGGCAAAAACAACTGCCAGATCCTGTTAATATGCTTTCGGACTGCTCAGTACCGAGAATATCACCCCCCACCACCACCCACCAAAGGACGCATTTTAAGAAGGGGGTGAATGTGATGATACAACCACTACACTGGCAGCAATCCTACCAGCCTACTGCAGGGGGAAACCACTGTGCATGTAGGTAGGCAGCCTGGTCCCACCTTCTGACTGTCAATCACCGGCCTGCATAAAGACTCAAGCCAGCCCCTCTTTGGGAGTCAGTCAGGCACGAGGAGCTAGGAAGGTATGGAGTCCTTGTGTGTGTACAAATTTAAGCTGAGGAAAGCCGGTTGTACAGTCTACGAACTTTGTGTCTGAATTCTTCACACAGCAGCGCTCACAGGCAACGGGGCCAGACAACATACCTGGTTGGGTACTGTAGGACTGCACACACAACTGAAAGAGGTTTTCATGGACATCTTTAAAATGTCATTGCAGTAGTCCTTTTAAAAACAGCCACCATCATCCCATTACCAAAGTGGGTGACAGTAAACGGGCTGAATGACTAGCATCCTATGGCACTGACCTCCACCATTATGAAATGCTTCGTGTATCTGGTGATGAAACATATCAAAGCTCACCTAACAGAGGCCCTGGACCCATTTCAATTCACCTATAGCTGAAACCATGCAACTGATGATGCTATCATCTTGTCTCTCCATTCTGTCCTGACCCACCTGGATTAAAATGCCTTTACACCTTCAGGCCTGCATTTAATACGATGATTCCCCAGGAAGTTGGTGGAGAACCTGTCCTCGCTGGGGTTCAGAAACCATCTCTGTAACTGGATTCTGGACTTCTAATGGAAAGACCACAGTCTGTCCGCGTCGGCAGCAGAATTTCAGGGCTGTGTACTCACCCCGCTCCTGTTCATGCTACTGTCCCACGAATGCATCGCCAGATCCAACTTCAACAGTGTCATCAAGTTTGCAGATGACACAACAATAGTTGGACTCATCAACAAAAAGTCACACTACAGAGAAGAGATGGAAAATCCCATGAAAAGATGCAAAATAACAAGCTGAATCTCAAGTTGGACAAGATAAAGGAGGTGATCATGGACTTAAGGAGGACCAGGAATGGCCACCCACCACTAAGCATTAATAACTCAGTTGTGGAGAGATTATCGAGCACCGGGTTCCTCGAGTCCACTGAACAAGTGATTGTCCTGGACACATATTTCCCCATTGGACAGAAAGGCACACTTCCTGAGAAGACCAAAGTGGTAAAGCTACTGGCCACCATCATGTCAACATTTTACAGGAACTCTGTCAAGAGCATTCTGGCCGGCTGCATCACACTGTGGTATGGTTGCTGTAGAGCATTGGATCGGAGGTCGATCTACAGGGTCATAAAAGCAGCAGAGAAGATCATTGGAGTCTCCCTCCCTCCACATTGATGTAATCTACCAGGATCGTTGTTTGAAGAAGGCACGCAAAATCAATGAAGACTCCTACCAACCCACACACATCATCTTTCAGCTACTCCTGTCAGGAATATCAGAGCCTCTAGGCTGAGAAATAGCCTCTACTCTTTGGCTGTGAGAATGGTGAATGACCAACCCTCCGAGAATATACTATTTATTAAACAAAAATTATTTGTGTGTGTGTGTGTGTGTGTGTGTGTGTGTGTGTGTGTGTGTGTGTGTGTGTGTGTGTGTGTGTGTGTGTGTGTGTGTGTGTGTGTGTGTGTGTGTGTGTGTGTGTAACATTTAACTCAATATTTATTTAAAAATTGTCAAATAATACAATTAACTCAATAACCTTAACACCTGAACATAAGCCTTTATGGCAACTATATACTAACCACAGATATTTATAATGTGTGGCGTGGATTTCTTAGTTTAGTTGCAAACAGGTTTTTAGTTGGACGTGGAGAGAGATGACTGTTATCACTACAGACTTATGACCTTGGTATGGAACACAAGAGACTTTCCTGAGTTTTCTAACATGATAACAGCTACCTTTAATTTCTTAAAAGGGAATTTTTCACACAGTGAATTCCTGGGGTTTTAGGGTTGTCAAGTGACCTTCTGTCACACAAGTCTCCTCCTCCAATATCCTGTCTTGGGTTGTCAAGTGACTTTTGCCACATGAAGTCCCTCCTCTGAAAGGGGACAGGAGAAGCACAGGTCAGACACACACACTCTGGGAGTCAGAGTGTCACAAACTGCTGTCAGGACAACAGTCCTGGCAGCCATGGACAAAGCAGTTTAGTCTCCTTTCTTCTGACTGAAGCTGCTGGGTGAGCACATTAGTTCCTCATGGCAGTGCTGGCACCTTTGAATGAAGCAACTCAGCCTCCTGCCTGCTGAAGCTCCCGGGCGAGCACCCACACGTAGACTGATTGGCTGACTAACTGTCGTCTGCCTAACTGTTCCAACTCAGCACGTTGGGTCTTTCAACGATCCTAGCGCGTGCCTTCAGCCTTCCTGATTGGCGGAGAGGAGTTGACAACAGCGGGCACACTCTCCATGTGCCCACCAGCTTCAGCAAGGGGCTCCCGCACTCCTGACAGCTGTCAATTCTCGCAATGTGGGACTCTTGCACTCCAAGCAACTGTTTGTTTTCTCAGCAGTTGCTTCAGCGCTTCACACAGCTCATTCTCCTCTCTCTCCTGCTGCATATTCAGTCCTGTCCCTGGTCTGAAAATAAAGCTGTCCAGAATCCATAACACCTCCCACCAACAAAGGAAATTTTGGTCTGCATGAACAAAATTTTAACAGTTAGCTAAAGTGCAAAACTAATAATACAACAAAAATATGATTTCAAATATAAACACACAATATTTTCTTCATTTACAAAATTTACCAAGGAGAAAGACAATCTGCAACCACAATATCTTTACCCTTAATATATTGTTACGCATTCCAGAGGACCCCAAAACCCAGCAGCAATAGATATGCACTACTTCACAGATTTACTTAAACAAAAGTAGTTTTTAATTATAATTGAACAAGAAAACAGAACTGAACTTTAACTTGTTACTTAACCTACCTAACTACTTAATTCCCCCCTCTAATACTAAGTGCAGGTGTGTGTAATGTATATTCAAGTTTAGAAAAGTTCTTTGGATCACAATCCAATCTCACGGGTTGCAGGCAATTCTTGTACTGTGCACAGAAGTTAGCATTAACAAAGTTCACCAATCTTTGGTGCTTAACAGGCAAATGGTTACCACTTGCTGGTTTTCAGAGAGAGATTCCTTTTCCAGAACATCTGCAACTGATTCCTTCTCAATCAGTCTTGCTGACGAAACTTTCCCCCTTCAGGGTTCTCCAGATGATCCTCTTTCTTTCAGGCCACCTTTCACACCACCAGTCTTCTCCTTTGACCAGGCAGCCTTCCAAAGTTTGCCAGCTTGTCCTTCTGGAACTGATTTCTGTCTCCTCTCTTTCTGTTTCACACTCTTCCTCTCTGAGAACAAAACTTTTCTCCTCTGCCTGCAAAGATCACATCCTCTCCCAGGCAAACTGCTTTCGATACTTTGTTGCCTCCTGCAAAAAGCATTCTGCAAAAGTTCTGCAAATATTCTGTGTTTTAAAATGTGTGTGTGCAAGCTGCTCTAACAATTCCTCCCAAACCACCTCTAATTACTCTGTCACAATATGTTATCATTAGGTAATATTCCTGCAAAATCAAACTTCAATTCAAAAATTGTCTATTCTTATTCTTAATTTACATAGAAAAACGAATGGATTGTAATATGTATATCCAACATCTGGTTGTTCTGCTGTACAAATTAACATAGAAACATAGAAAATAGGTGCAGGAGTAGGCCATTTGGCCCTTCAAGCCTACACCACCATTCAATATGATCATGGCTGATCAGTACCCGGTTCCTGCCTTCTCCCCATACCCCCTAATCCCCTTAGCCACAAGGGCCAAATCAAATCTATTAAATATTGACAGGGAACCAGCCTCAACTACTTTCTGTGGCAAATAATTCCACAGATCCACCTCTCTCTAAGAGAAGAAATTTTTCCTCATCTCAGTCCTATAAAACCTTCCCCTTATCCTTAAATTGTGAACCCTGGTTCTGGTTTTTCCCAGAATTGGAAACAACTTTCTTGCATCTAGTCTGTCTAAACCCTTAAGAATTTTATATGTTTCTATAAGATCCCCCCTCAATCTTCTAAATTCCAGAGAATACAAGCCTAGTCTATCCAACCTTTCTTCATATGCAAGTCCTTCCATCCCTGGTATCAGTCTAGTGAACCTTCTCTGCACCCAGTCCATGGCAAGGATGTCCTTCCTCAGATAATGAGACCAAAACTGCACGCAGTACTCCAGCTTGGTCTCACCAAGGCCCTGTACAGCTGCAGCAGGATCTCTGTACTCCTGAACTCAAATCCTCTTGCTATGAATGCCAACATAGCATTCACCTTCCTCACCGCCTGCTGCACCTGCCCACCCACTTTTAATGACTGGTGCACAGCAACACCCAATTCTCTCTGCATTTCCTCTTTTCCTAAACAAATACCATTTAGATAAGACCTCTTTCCTGTTCTTACCTCCAAAGTGGATAACCTCGCATTTATCCACATTAAATTGCATCTGCCATGTCTTGTCCAAATCACTCTGCACCTTCTAGCATCCTCTACACAGCTAACCCCGCTACCCAACTTAGGGTCATCTGCAAATTTTGAGATATTGCTATCTATTCCCACATCTAAGTCATTTATATATATTGCAAACAACTGTGGCCCCAGCATGGAGCCCTGCAGTACCCCACAAGTCACTGTCTGTCATTCTGAAAAGAACCCATTTATTCCTACTCTTTGCTTCCTGTCCATCAACCATTCTTTATCCACCTTCATACCATACCTCCTATACCATGCTTTTCAAGTATGCATGCTAATCTTCTGTGCGGAACCTTATCAAATGCCTTACTAAAGTCCAGGTATACCACATCCACTGATTCCCCCCTATTCACTCTACTGGTGACATCCTCAAAAAACTCTATTCAACATGATTTTCCATTCATAAAACCATGCTGACTTCACCCAATGATACCACTACTTTCCAAATGTACTGCAATTGCATCTTTAATAACTGATTCTAGCACCTTCCCTACTACCGATGTCAGGCTAACTGGTCTGTAGTTTGCCGGTTTCTCTCTTCATCCCTTCTTAAAGAGTGGGGTTATGTTGGCCACTCTCCAATCCTCAGGAACTAATCCAGTTTCTAAGGAGGTTTGAAAACTCATCACTAATGCATCCATTATTTCCTGGGCTACTTCCTTCAGCACTCTTGGATGGAGACCATCCAGCCCTGGGGATTTATCTGCCTTTAATCCTTGCAATTTAACTAATACAACTTCTCAACTTGCAATTATTTCCTTTAGTCCCTCCATCACAATAGATCCCCGATCCTCAGTAATTTCTTGTAGATTAGTTATGTCTTCCTTGGAGCAGAACTAAAATAGTCATTCAAACAGTCTGCCATACCCTTGTTCCCCATGATCAACTCACCCATTTCTGACCGCAACAGACCCACATTTGTCTTAACTAACCTCTTTCTCTTAATGTATCTATAAAAGCTTTTACAGTCATTTTTTATGTTCCCTGCCAGCTTTCTCTCATAATCCCTTTTACCTTTCCTAATTAATCCTTTCGTCTTCCTCTGCAGAATTCTGAATTTCTCCCAGTCATCAGGAACATTTTTTTTTGGCTAATTTATATGCTGCTTCTTTGGATTTGATACTCTCTCTGATTTCCCTTGCGATACCCTCCTTGATTTATTCTTTTTACAAACTGGTATGTACATTTGTTGTACTTGCTCCAAGCTATCCTTAAATGATTGCCATTGCATTTCCACCATTAGTCCTTTAAGTACCATTTGCCAATCTATTTTAGCCAATTCACATCTCATATCATCAAAGTTACCCTTCTTCAAGTTCAGAACCTTTGTACCTGAATCAACTCTGTCACATTCCATCCTAATGAAGAATTCCACCATATTGTGGTCACTCTTGCCTAAGGGTTCTTCACTACAAGATTATTAATTAACCCTTCTCCATTAACAGTGAGATTTGCTTCTGACAGACAAGTAATTAATTATTTCAATTCTTCAATATGCATTTTCCAGGTGTGAACTCCTCTCTCTTCTGCTGCCTGTCCCTGGTCCAAAAATAAAGCTGTCCAGGGTCAATAATATATCTATAGGACTTGTCAGCCACAAACGAGCCTGCAGCTGACGTGGACTTTTTACCCCCTCCATAAATCTTCGTCCGCGAAGCCAAGCCAAAGAAAGATATATATATATATATATATATATATATATATATATATATTTTTTTTTTTTTAAATATTATATATATATATAGTTTATTTCATATGCATTGTTTGTCTGTATGCGTGTTATGTGTGCTTTCATGTTTTTGCACCAAGAACAGGAGAATGTTGTTACGTTGGATTGTGTTGTACAATATGATGATAATACACTTGAACTTGAACAAATTTATTACTTCAAAACAAAATTGTTACTAGCTTTACAATTCTGCCACCGTCATACAATTTTAAAATTTCTTTTCTGGAAAATGTATCGACAATTTGTGACGGCAGCTTGACTTCTGCCAACTCAGGCAGTTTTTGCAATGCAAGTTACAACAGTGGAGAAATAAAAATGGGAAATTTTGGAAAATCTCAACAGAGATGAAGCAAATGTGAAAATAGAAACAGGACAAAAGATGTTAAATGTTTCTCTGTCTATAGGTGCTGCCTGACCTGTCGTGTTCTTTCCAATGTTTGCTGCTTTTATTTAAGGTCATTTATGTATTGTATCTGGAACAAATAACATTGATTGTTGCAATGCAATATGCAATATTGCTGCAGAAACTCATCAGGCCATGTAGCATCCACAGAAAGTAAAAGGCAGTCATCCTTCCTCAAAAATCAGGCAGACACCTGAATAAAGAGAGGAAGAGGCAGAAGAACACTTGCAAACAGGTAGAGAATAATTGGTGGATACAGGTGAGAGGGTAGAAGAGAAGGAAGATGAGAAGTGATTAGGGCAGGACAGGGTGTTAAGAAAGATAACTCTCTGAAGGCAAAAGGAATGGAAAGAAGTAGGGAGATAGAAGAAAAACGACAGAGTGGCAGGGAAAGTGAGACCAGGTGAGGGGGTTAACAGAAATGGAGGTCAATGTTGATGCCATCTTTTTGGAGTTTACCAACTGCTGTAATAATGATGTGAACTACATTTAACTTTTTTTGTTCAGAAAGGTGGAAAAAGGCAATATGGCAAAATATGCTGCATTTTTATTTTCACACTATGAACCATACTAATCAAAGTACACACAAACATTTCCCTCTTGAATATACACAGTGTCATTTTCTCCCCTTTTCCCCCCTCCCTTCCCTCCCTCCTTCACCCCCCCTCCCCATTCACTCAACGTTCAACCTATACGATACATTAAACCCATTAAACAATGTCATCACACAATGAAAATAAACAAGAAATTTGTGTCATCTACTTTTACATACTGGGTCAGTTCATTTTGTCTTCTCCTTCTGTCATTTTAGGCGGCGGAGGTTCGCGGTAGAACTTCTCTGCTGTGTTCCATGTACGGTTCCCAAATTTGTTCGAATACTGTGATGTTATTTCTTAAATTGTATGATATTTTTTCCAATGGAATACATTTATTCATTTCTAACATACCAAAAAATCCAGAGATCTTTCTTCTAAGTAATATAAGAAGTAAAGAACTTGAACTCGATTTGGATAGAGCACAAAAAAGATTTATTATGATAGCCTTCGCTGTAGCAAAAAAATGTATTATGTCAACCTGGAAATTAGAAGATAGTCTGAGAGTACAGCAAAAATATGCTGCATCTTAAAGGGAATTGTAATTAGTCTTTGTAAAACAAAGCGTTCCTATTTTTCTCTCTCACTGTTCACTTTCTCTATCACTCCCTCTGTTCCTCTTCTCTCTCTCTCTCGCACACACACACACACACACACACACACACACACACACACACACACACACACACACACACACACACACACACACACACACACACACACACACACCTGGCCTCAGGAGATCAGGTGCAATTGAACATACTCTCGGCTTTCATGTGTGCGCTGCTCTACTGGAACTGGGGCCAGGTCAGGCATCATTGTGGGGGACAGGAAACTGCCACTCAAGTTGTTGATTGGGAAGCCAGTTGGGTTTGGAGCCAGAGGCAAGAGGAAGCCAACAAAGGAGTGTAGAGAAGAATCATGGATGTGGCAGAGCATCGTAGCCACACAGCTATAGGATCACAGGCTGCATATCACCAATATTCTGCATTCAATCCAGTGCTCTTGGCATGGAAGTTGCCATGTGGGATATCTGCTTTCTACCCACATCCCAAGTACTGCAGGTGAGTAGGTCAATTGGCCACTACAAATTGTCCTTAGTGTGCAGGTGAATGTAGTGACAGTGGTATAGTCTTAAGGCAGTGGTTCTCAACCTTTTTCTTTCCACTCACATGCAACTTTAAGTAATCCCTGTGCCATCGGTGCTGTGTGATTAGTAAGGGATTGCTTAAGGTGGTATGCATGTGGGAAGGTAAGGTTGAGAATTAATGCTCTAGACACAGTTGTTTCTGAAATATTTTGCTTGAGAAAAATTCTCATTGTCCCATTTCCTTTGGAGTTGTGAAACTGAACACTTAACAAGTCAATTGGATACAATTAAAACATTCGTTTTCAAAAAGGTTGAGGACCACTGGTCTAGGGAGAAATTATTGGACTATATGAAGACTAAAGTGGGAAATAGGTGCTTAATGATTGGTGGGGATTCAGTGGGCCAAAGTGCCTGCTTCTGTCCTATAGGATTATGAGATTATTCGATGGGAGGTTAGTACCATCCAGCATGGGGCTCAAGACATGAGGTGCTAAGTAAGGGAGCCAACTGGTGTGAGGCTTGCAGAACAGTGAAACAGTGGAATTAAGGCATGGCTCTTCAACTCATGCCTCTCAGAGAAACATGATGTCATTTTTCAGGCAATGTTCAAAGTCACTCAACTTCTGGAGCAGCCAGATTCAAACCAGATGTCAATATAATCGTGAATGCAATATTCCTGTGTGTACCTCTGAGAGAAAAATTGTCAGTCACATACATATGCTTGTCTCCAGAAGTTCCACCATTTTCTTTTTGATAAGACTGAAGAATCTTTTCATCTTCAATGGAAACAGCTGCCATCTGTCTGCCCATGAACTGAGCAGGAGCAGATTCTAACAGAAATTGTGTTGAGGTGGATTGAATTTTGCCACTTAATTTGACCATAATTCAAATGCATGTCTGCTACTGCTGAGAGGAGCTTCAACCATTGGAATGCAGGGCAACCCAAAAAATTAGCATAAATGCCCTGTCAGCTGTGACTCCCTGGTGTTTGATATTGGTCCCATGACTGCCACTCTCAAGAAAGAGGAGCTGCAACATCTGAACAATAATAAAATGGCAGTTGTAATCCAGAATTAAAAATCCCAATAGAGAGAGGGCAGAATATCCACAATTAAGTTTTTATTGTGTCCCCCACAATATAGCAAACACCTTAGATACAAACAAAGTGTTGCCCAATTGTCGTTATTGTGAATCTGTTTTTTTATTATTATTCATATTATGCTCTTGACAACTTGAAGAGTCATTGTGTAACACAGGGACAATTACAATTAAAATTCTCCAATTCATGTATAAGGATTAAAGCTTACAATTATCCATTGCTTGTGGAATACCAACATGGGTCTGTAATCTGGAATTCAAAGCTTTGCAGTTGAACAACATATTTAATTTGATGTTAATAAAAGCAATTGTGTCGTAAGATTGTTACAAACAAATTAACACTGTTGACCTTTAATGAGATTCACCATTTTAAAATATTAATCATTTGAATTAATGACAAGAAAAATAAAGGGGAAAAAGAAGAAAAAATGCAGATCTTTAAAATGCAAACAACAATAAATACTTGACCGTGAAAGAGAACATGGCAGTTTAAAAAAAACTAATATTAATTTCCCTTCGAGCAAGAGCGACAGATTCATGCCAAAAGTAATGTTAAATTCTGGAGAAACTTACTTAATAGGAGCAAGAAATTAGAGGCATAGCCCGAATACAGTTGAATACAGAGTGTGGATGTTTATGTCAAAATCAATATTTTCTCTGCTCATCAAAGATATTTTTCTGATAAAGTTTCTGTGTGGCAGGAATTGAATGCACAAATGAAAGAGTTGAAATATTTCAAGGAGGAAAATGGAAAAAATGATACATGATATCTTGGTTTTTTTTTTACTGGATTTGTGTTCAAAGACTTGGAACATTGATCGATGGATTTTAAGTTCAAATCCTGTCTCAGCAGCTGGAGAGTTTATTTTCATGTAATTACCGGTAAATAAATGTTGAAACTGGGACAAATTTGCTGATATAAGTAAAAGTGACCAATAAACTATATGATGTCATAGTTTTGCTATGTCTTTCTGTTCTCCTTACCTTGTCTGACCTACAATGTGACTCCAACCCCACAGCAGGTGTTTTGAGTCTGAATAGCCCTTTGCAATAGCTTAATAAACCATCTATTTCAAGGGCAATCGGGATAGTTCAAGTTTATTATTATCTTCCGATTGCACAAGTACAACCTGACAAAAGAGCATTATCCGGTCTTTGGTGCAAAAACAAGCAAACAAACATCCAGATATAACACACACAGATAAATTATACATATGGTGTGTGTGTGTGTGTGTGTGTGTGTGTGTGTGTGTGTGTGTGTATTCGTTTAATAAATAATAGAATTTTGGAGGGTTTGTATGAGCAGACGATAAAAGCTGGCTCAACCTATGACACCCCCACATCCTCTTAGAAGAAAGAAAAATCCAGGAATTCAAATTACAAATAGTGACTGAACATTTCCTGGAACATGATGAAAAAGAACTGTTGAGAATTGTTGACACTCTGCATCAAGATTGAGTTACTTTTATTTTTATCTATTCATACGAGCAATGAAACTATCTGTATCCATAATTAATAATGCGGTATTTTTCATTTCATGGAGGTAAATCAAATAAAATCGAGTTGAAGAGATCTTTATGATTTACATGAAAGTTATTTTGTAATATTATATTGGATCATTGCATTTATTTCAAAGGTTCCTTTTATTGTCACATAATAATACATTAAAATATACTTCAACTTTTGTCTGCCAGAGGCAAACAAAGAGTCAACATGAGCAATTTCTGGAGCCTCTAACCATGAGAGAAAGAGTCCCTTCAGTGACACTGAGTGCCTATGGATTCGCCTCCAGTGTTCCTGCAACCTCTACAGCTGCATGGACTCCAGTTCGCACCATTGGCAAGATCCAGATCCAAACCTTCGACATGACAAAGAAGCCTTCAGCACTGAGATCCTTTGGGAGCCCTTTCTGCCCTCAGCATCCTCTCAAATCCCAGTTCCAATACCTGGTTCCTATGAGCCGATCTCCGGCAGGCAACAGCCCCCCCCCCCCCCCCCTCACTGGTTTACAGTATTTACTTGTTCTGCAACAATGGCCCAGTTACATGGAATAAAAATGGCAGGAATCCCTTAATTTTTTAAAATTCCCACTTCCACTGGTTCTCCAGGGTCAGTTTAGGGCAATTATTAAAATGGATAGCTTACACCCCAGCCTAAACAAATAGGGATTTAAATTTCTTAAATAAGGTGCTCTGCACCACGAATTAACAAATGAAGATGAATATTTGTGTCATTTATGTGAACTTCCAAATTTGATAATATGTGACACAGGGCATTGCTAGTGAAGATTAAATCTCATTAAATTAAAAGTAAATTGCTAACTTTATTAAAGGGTTGGTAGGTTAAAGAAGATTGAAACACTTAGTGGACATGTATTCAGGTTAATAGACTAGTGTTGCATTGTAAGAACCCTTGTGGGGCCTGCACTTTGCATCAGGTTTATTAATGATTTCGATAACACAAGAAGAGGAGATGTGTATCCACATTTGCCAATGACATAAAAAGCTCAATAGTATAGACAGTAAAATCGGAAGAAGCATGCAATTACAAAGTAATGTTAATAGATCAGGTGAATCCACAAAGATCATCCATTTTGGACAAATTAAAAAGGATAAATCAAATATTGATCATGTTTCAATAGGCTAGGAACTAGGAAAGTCGATAAAGACTGAGAAAGAGGTCTGGAAGTTGAAAGCTATTGCCATCTAAGTAATGTTTGTTTCTCCCTGAAGTTCTTGAACATTTCTGGGTATTGAAACTTAACATGGATATTTGGAAGGAGGCCATGTAGATTCACTTACTTGTCACTTGTGCAAGGAAGAAATTTTCATTAAGCTTGTAGTCATATGAACATTCAAGACTACCTACTGTATAATAGTCAAATTTTGTGGAGCACTTTTTATAAAATTTTAGAGGGTTGACTATTACACGCATACTACTTTTGTCCTCAGACAATGCCTGTGTCACTTCAGGTCGGGAGCTCAGATGTGCGGTTGGGTGGCCGGGTCTGGGTGGTAAGTCTGTGCTTGAGGCATCGGGTACTCGGGTGGGTGGACAGGTGGCTAGGTTCAGTTGGTTAGTCCACATTCAGGGCATTGGGAGCTCAGATTAGCAGGCGGCTAGGGCCTAGATGATAGTCTGTGGTCAGGAGCTTAGATGGGCTGGCAGCTGGAGCCTGGCCAAGAGTCCGTGATCAGGGCATTGTGAGTTCCAGAGGGCAGGCGGCCGGATCTTGGATGAGAGATGGAAGTCAGGCTGTTGGGAGCTCCGGTGGGTAGGCAGCCAGGGCCTGGGTGAGAGTCTGTGATCAGATTGTCAGGAACTTCAGTTGGCAGGCAGTTTGATCCTGAGCCAGAGATGACAGCGAAGATGTTGGGAGCTCTGGATTTTTTGGTATGTTGCTTTTTGTGATTTTATTTAATACCTGATTTAGATCTTCCCAAAACTTTTTCACTTTCTCACATGCCCAAATTGCATGCACTGTTGATCCCATTTCCTTCTTACATCAAAAACATCTATCTGATAACGTTGGATCCCATTTTTTTAAACTTTTGGAGTGTGATATATAACCTGTGTAACCAATTATACTGTATTATACATAACCTTGTGTTTATTATATTTTTCATAGTTCCAGAGCATGACTTTCCCCGTATTTCATTTTTTATCTTTATGTTTAAATCTTTTTCCCACTTTTGTTTGGGTTTATGCCTTATTTCATCATTTTCCTTCTCTTGAAGCTTGATGTACATGTTCGCTATAAATCTTTTTATTATCATTGTTTCTGTAATCACATATTCAAAGCTGTTTCCTTCTGGTAATCTCAGTCTGTTTCCCAATTTATCCTTTAAGTAGGCTTTCAATTGATGATATGCCAACATTGTACCATGAGTTATTCCATATTTGTTGAAATGTTAATAAATTATTTCCCAAAAATCAATTTTCTATTCTTTTAATTCCTTTTCTCTCCCATTCTCTAAAGGAAAGGTTATCTATTGTAAAAGGGATTAGCTGATTTTGCGTCAATAATAATTTTGGTAGTTGGTAATTTGTTCTTTTTTTCCCTTTCTAAGTGAATCTTCTTCCATATATTAAGTAAATGATGCAATACTGGTGAGCTTTTATGTTGCATCAGCTTTTCATCCCACTTATAAAGTAAATGTTCCGGTACCTTCTCCCCTATTTTATCTAGCTCTATCTTAGTCCAATCTAGTTTTTCCCTTGTCTGATAAAAAACTGATTAATACTGCTCTATAATAAAAGTAATATAAGAAGTAAAGAATAAGGCCTCAAAGTTGATGAGGCGCAAAAAATATTTATTATGATAGCCTGAGCTGTAGCAAAAAAAATGTATAATGTCAACTTGGAAATCAGAAGAGAACCTAAGAGTACAGCAATGGTACATGGAAATTAATAAATGTATTCCATTGGAAAAAATAACATATAATTTAAAAAATAAAGTCACATTATTAGAACAAATTTGGAAACAGTACATGGAACAAAACAGAGAGGGCTTGCCTCAGACCTCCACCCCCCTAAAATTATAAAATGATAAGACAAATTGACTTGATCCAGTGTGTAAAAGTAGATGACACAACTTTATTGTTTATTTTCATTGTGTGATGACATTGTTTAATGATTTTATTGTATTGTATATGTTGAAAGTTTAATGGGTTTGGAGGGGGAGGGAAGGGAGAGGGGAAAAAGGGGAGAAAATGCCACTGTGTATATTTAAGAGGGAAATGTTTGTATGTATTTTGATTGATATGGTTCAGTGTGAAAAATTAAAAAAAAAATTTAAAAGATGTTGGGAGCTATAGTGAGAGGCGGGTTCTCGGTGAGAGGCTGGGGTCAGGGCTCAGATGGGTGAGGCGTCAGAGCCAAAAATTGGGAGATCAACATTTACATGTAATATATAGATATTGGAGCCAAAAAATAGTGGGTCGACTTTTACACTGTATGGACTATTACGCAAATATATACAATAATGATTTGATCAAGCGTTTTAGGAATTTAGAGGGCGGCACAGTTAGCATGGTGGTTAGTGCAACACCATTACACTGTCAACAAGCCAAGATCGAATCTGCTACGATCTGTAAGGAGTTGTATATTCCCCCTGTGTATCTTTGGCTTTCCTTCAGGTACTCCGATTTCCACCCATGTTTCAAAGCCGTAGGAATTGGTTAATTGGTCACATCAGGGTGTTCGGGTGGCATGGGCTCATTGGTCAGAAGAACTTGTTACCATGCTGTATGGTAAATAAATAAATAAAATTATAGATCTAAGAGGGAAAATATTACATAAATGTGGAAAAGTGCAGTGAGAATGAATGGTTTAATAAATGAATATCCAACAAGCAACAAGAAAGATATTTTATCATAAGTAGCCCATTGGAAATTCTGGGAAAAAGATAAGAAACAAATGAGAATGGGCCTGGTTAGAATCATGTTTTCTTTTCTATTTAACAAGTTTTGAAGGAAATTTTAAAAATGACTACTCCATGAACAATCTTCTTTGGCTTGGCTTCACGGACGAAGATTTATGGAGGGGGTAAATGTCCATGTCAGCTGCAGGCTCGTTTGTGGCTGACAAGTCCGATGTGGGACAGGCAGACACGGTTGCAGCGGTTGCAGGGGAAAATTTGTTGGTTGGGGTTGGGTGTTGGGTTTTTCCTCCTTTGTCTTTTGTCAGTGAGGTGGGTTCTGCAGTCTTCTTCAAAGGAGGTTGCTGCCCGTTGAACTGTGAGGCGCCAAGATGCACGGTTTGAGGCGATATCAGCCCACTGGCGGTGGTCAATGTGGCAGGCACCAAGAGATTTCTTTAGGCAGTCCTTGTACCTCTTCTTTGGTGCACCTCTGACACAATGGCTAGTGGAGAGCTTGCCATATAACACGATCTTGGGAAGGAGATGGTCCTCCATTCTGGAGACGTGACCTACCCAGCGCAGTTGGATCTTCAACAGCATGGATTCGATGCTGTCGACCTCTGCCATCTCGAGTACTTTGATGTTAGGGATGAAGTCGCTCCAATGAATGTTGAGGATGGAGTGGAGACAACGCTGGTGGAAGCGTTCTAGGAGCCATAGGTGATGCCGGTAGAGGACCCATGATTCGGATCCGAACAGGAGTGTGGGTATGACAATGGCTCTTTTTCGCTTATCTTTGTGAGGTTTTTAAGTTGGTTGTTTTTCCAGACTCTTTTGTGTAGTCTTCCAAAGGCGCTATTTGCCTTGGCAAGTCTGTTGTCTATCTCGTTGTCGATCCTTGCATCTGATGAAATGGTGCAGCCGAGATAGGTAAACTGGTTGACCGTTTTGAGTTCTGTGTGCCCGATGGAGATGTGGGGGGGCTGGTAGTCATGGTGGGGAGCTGGCTGATTGAGGACCTCAGTTTTCTTCAGGCTGACTTCCAGGCCAAACATTTTGGCAGTTTCTGCAAAACAGGACGTCAAGCGCTGAAGAGCTGGCTCTGAATGGGCAACTAAAGCGGCATCGTCTGCAAAGAGTAGTTCACGAACAAGTTGCTCTTGTGTCTTGGTGTGAGCTTGCAGGCACCTCAGATTGAAGAGATTGCCATCTGTGCGGTACCGGATGTAAACAGCGTCTTCATTGTTGAGGTCTTTCATGGCTTGGTTCAGCATCATGCTGAAGAAGATTGAAAAGAGGGTTTGTGCGAGAACGCAGCCTTGCTTCACGCCATTGTTAATGGAGAAGGGTTCAGAGAGCTCATTGCTGTATCTGACCCGACATTGTTGGTTTTCATGCAGTTGGATAACCATGTTGAGGAACTTTGGGGGGCATCTGATGTGCTCTAGTATTTGCCAAAGCCCTTTCCTGCTCACGGAGTCGAAGGCTTTGGTGAGGTCAACAAAGGTGATGTAGAGTCCTTTGTTTTGTTCTCTGCACTTTTCTTGGAGCTGTCTGAGGGCAAAGACCATGTCAGTAGTTCCTCTGTGTGCGCGAAAGCCGCACTGTGATTCTGGGAGAACATTCTCGGCGACACTAGGTATTATTCTATTTAGGAGAATCCTAGCGAAAATTTTGCCTGCAATGGAGAGCAGCGTGATTGCCCTGTAGTTTGAGCAGTCTGATTTCTCGCCTTTGTTTTTGTACAGGGTGATGATGATTGCATCACGAAGGTCCTGAGGCAGTTTTTCTTGGTCCCAACAAAGCTTGAAAAACTCATGCAGTTTGGCATGCAGAGTTTTGCCGCCAGCCTTCTAGACCTCTGGGGGGATTCCATCCATACCTGCTGTTTTTCCACTTTTCAGTTGTTCAATTGCCTTATATGTCTCTTCCCGGGTGAGGACCTCATCCAGCTCTAGCCTTAGAGGCTGTTGAGGGAGCTGGAGCAGGGCGGAATCTTGGACTGAGCGGTTGGCACTGAAAAGAGATTGGAAGTGTTCTGACCATCGGTTGAGGATGGAGATCTTGTCGCTGAGGAGGACTTTGCCGTCTGAGCTGTGCAGCAGGCTTTGGACTTGGGGTGAGGGGCCATACACAGCCTTTAGAGCCTCAAAAAAACCCCTGAAGTCGCCAATGTCCATGCTGAGCTGGGTTCGTTTGGCGAGGCTAATCCACCACTCATTTTGGATCTCCCGGAGTTTGCGTTAAAGATGGTTGCATGCACGATGGAAGGCTTGTTTCTTCTCTGGCCAAGACGGCTTTGTAAGGTGAGCCTGGTGGGCAGCTCGCTTCTTTGCCAGCAGCTCCTGGATTTCCTGGCTGTTTTCGTCGAACCAGTCCTTGTTTTTCCTGGAGGAGAAGCCCAGTACCTCTTCAGTGGATTGCAGCATGGTAGTCTTCAGCTGATCCCAGAGGGTTTCAGGGGACGAGTCCGTGAGGCGGATTGCATCCTCGAGCTTTGCTTTGAGGTTTGCCTGGAAGTTTCCTCTCACTTAGTCTGACTGCAGGTTTCCAACATTGAACCTCTTTCTGGGGGCTTTACTGTTCCTGGGCTTTGGCTTGAAGTGAAGGTTGAGCTTGCAGCGAACCAGCCGGTGGTCGGTGTGGCATTCTGCGCTGGGCATGACCCTGGTTTGGAGCACATCTCGTTTGTCTCTTTCTCACACCAGGACGTAGTCCAGGAGGTGCCAGTGTTTGGATCAGGGATGCATCCAGGTAGTCTTCAGGCTGTCCCTCTGCTGAAAAAGGGAAAAAGGGTGTTTGTAATGACAAGCCGCTGTTCTGCGCAGAGCTCCAACAGGAGGCGCCCACTGTTGTTGTACTTGCCAACGCCATGCTTGCCCAGGATTCCTGGCCAGGTTTCTGAGCCTTTGCCGACGCGAGCATTGAAGTCGCCAAGGATGACAACCTTGTCGGCTGTAGGGGTGCGTTGAATGAGGTTGCGCAGGTCAGTGTAGAACTTGTCCTTTTCTGCTGGTTCCGCCTGGAGGGTTGGAGCATAGACACTGATGAGGGTGATGCGATGCTTGTTTTGAAGGGGGAGTCGCATGGACATGATCTGGTCCGAGTGGCCTGTCGGGAGGTTTTCGAGTTTGGAGGCAATGCAGTTCTTGACCATGAAGCCTACACCAGATAGGCGTCGTTCATCCATAGGCTTGCCAGACCAGTAGAGTGTGTAGCCCGTGCTGCGTTCTTGGAGGCTGCCTACATCTGCAAGGCGGACTTCACTGAGAGCAGCTATGTCGATGTCAAGTCTGAGGAGTTCATGTGCAATGAGGGCAGACCGATGTTCAGGTCTGTCGGCCTTGTCTAGCATGGTTCTGATGTTCCAGCATGCTAGCTTGAGTTTGTGAGCGTCTTTTGAGGGGGAGGGGGGAGGAGGGGGAGGGTGGAGGAGGGGGAGGGTGGAGGAGGGGGAGGGTGGAGGAGGGGGAGGGTGGAAGAGGGGGAGGGGAGAGGAGGGGGAGGGGGGAGGAGGGGGAGGGGGGGAGGGGGAGGGGGAGGAGGGGGAGGGGGGAGGAAGGGGAGGGGGAGGAGGGGGAGGGGGGAGGAGGGGGAGGGGGGAGGAGGGGGAGGGGGAGGAGGGGGAGGGGGGAAGAAGGGGAGGGGGAGGAGGGGGAGGGGGGAGGGGGAGGAGGGGGGAGGGGGAGGAGGGGGGAGGAGGGGGAGGAGGGAGGAGGGAGGGCGAGGGGGAGGGGGAGGGGGAGGGGGAGGGGGAGGGGGAGGGGGGAGGGGGAGGGGGAGGGGGGGTAGGAGGGGGGGGTGGAGGAGGGGGAGGAGGGGGAGGGGGAGGGGGAGGGGGTGGAGGGGGTGGGGTGAGGAGGGGGTGGGGGGAGGAGGGGGAGGGGGAGGAGGGGGAGGGGGGAGGAGGGGGAGCGGGGAGGAGGGGGAGCGGGGAGGAGGGGGAGGGGAGGGGAGGAGGGGGAGGGGGGAGGGGGGAGGGGGAGTGGGAGGGGGGAGGGGGAGGGGGAGGAGGGGAGGGGGAGGGGGGAGGGGGAGGAGGAGGGGGGAGGAGGGGGAGGGGGAGGGGGGAGGGGGGAGGGGGAGGGGGAGGGGGGAGGGGAGGGGGAGGGGGGAGGGGGGAGGGGGAGGGGGGAGGGGGAGGAGGGGGAGGGGGAGGGGGAGGAGGGGGAGGAGGGGGGAGGGGGAGGAGGGGGAGGGGGAGGAGGGGGAGGGGGAGGAGGGGGAGGGGGAGGAGGGGGAAGGGGAGGGGGAGGGGGAGGGGGTGGAGGGGGAGGGGGTGGAGGGGGAGGACGTGGACCATAACCATATAACCATATAACTGTTTACTGCACGGAAACAGGCCATGTCGGCCCTTCGAGTCCACGCTGGTTCACTTGAACAACTCCACTAGCTTCCCCATTCCTGCTCTCCGCCCATAACCCTCCAACCCCTCACATCCATGTACACAACCAACCTTCTCTTAAATGACAGAAGGGACCCTGCCGCAACTATCTCTTTTGGAAGATCATTCCATTCTGCCACCACACTCTGAGTGAAAAAGCATCCTTTAATATTTCACCTAAAGTTTTGCCCCTTTACCCTTAACATGCCCTCTTGTTCGAACCTCCCCTCCCCTCAGGGGAAAGAGTCTATTTACATCTACTCTATCTACATGTTATTTTAAAATAAATAAAAGTTTCTTATCAGATTACTGAGGCAAATTAAAGTGAAGTGATGAAGGCGAGAAACATTATTTATGTCAGAAAAGGAAATCTACTATGGAATATGATTGCATTACCCAAATGATTCCATTAACCTCTGATCAGATGCTTTCACTGTGGTAACTTTATGATGTGCTAGTTGATTACATGGTTTGGAGGCTGTCAGCAAAGCCTAAGCACTCACTGTACTGGAAACAGAACCAATCCATATTCTTGTGCCCGCATGCCTTTTTCATTCTTAATACTCCCAGCAGGCATCTAAAGCCTTCAGCTGAATGCTAGATTTAGAGCACTATTAAATTGTTAGTGAATGCACGTTGCAGTCAAATGGTTCAATCTTACTGAGTGGTTGGCAATATGCATGTGCTCACCCTGTATAATAAGTGGAATAAGGCAAAAAAAAAGTATCAGGTCGCAGCTTGCACTTTTCATCCATAGCATGCTTGGCATACTGGAGTCCAGGCAAAATTCTGGTGTGCAACAATTCAGAATATTGCAAATTCCATCTTCATATTATGTCAGGGCTCCTGCAAATGGTCAGCTTCATAAATGCCACACTCTGTGTACTTAACTCCCGTCAAGACATTGATCTAGTTATCCATGAACAGAAATACCATAAGACAGGTGGTGATTGATCTCATCAATCCTTCTACTCCAGAGTCAAGTAGAGCCCTGGTGTTTATGACTGTCTTCTGAGAACTGCATTATTTTGCTTTAAGTAGGGACACCACCCCCTTGACAGCAAAAGCATCTTGCACCTTGTTTTTAAATTATATTTAAAGTAATGAAAATGGTTTAATACAATGAAATAAAGGAAAGTTAATTAAAACACAAAAAAAAGTTAAGAAATAAATATATTTTAATTACTTGGCTTCTGTTTAATACAATATTTGCCAACCCTTTTCCTCCAAAGTTACAGATTTAGAATCCCAAATGAATGAATACCCACACACAGTTACGGATCCTGTACCAAGTCCAAGTATTCCCATAGTAATGTTGGAGAATCCCAGCAGCATTTTGCATTGTTGCAACCTTTAGTTGACTGTCAAACTCAAAGCACATGCATGTGATCCTGACATTGGATGCCCATTTTCAGGCATAAACAAATTTGTGGACTTACAAACCTAGAATTAGGCTATGGGAAATGATTAATTTTGAATGATTACAGCAGTCATCATCTGTAACCATTGATTTGTGTCTCCTTAGAGAGAATTACCTGTGTTTAGCTTGTCTACTGCTGTCAAGTAGTCAAACTCACAATAGAAATTTTCTTAAACATTCTCCAAATTATCTGCTGGAATACTGGACAAAAATATATTTCGGAACTTTATATGGTTGATTTATCTTAGATTTTTGCATTGTGAAAGAATCAGTAGAATTCTTAAGGAAATTCCTATTAATATTTAAAACTGCAGCAAATGTATTAATAACCTGCATTAGTTTCTGCCTCACAAATATCTGCTTCAATACAATTCCAGACTGTCATATCAGCTTATGTTTTTAAAAACAAGATGCTGGGATGGCTTAGATCTTCTGGATAGAGTGTAAATCAAAAGTGAGCAAGTCTTAAATGTCTTGAAGTTGCAAACTGACCCTCTCATGGTCCCAGAAGTTTTAAAAAATTAACAGAAAGCAAAATAATAAAAAAAGTCACAAACTGGAAATTCTAAAAGGCTCCTTGATTTGAAAGGTCAACTGGTTTCTCTTTCCACAGATACTTCCTCACCAAATGAGAGCTGCCAACAATTTCTGTTTATGTTATATATGTAAAAATCTGTCAGGAGAAAGAACTACCAAGAAACAAATGGAACATTTGTCTAAGTAATTGATACAAAACAGTCTTTCATCAGTTTACCTCGATTATTTAGAAAAGGAATTGTATGGTACATTGATGAGGTATTTAGGGAAATACTTGAATGGGCAAGTCATAGAACAATGCATTCCCAATGAAGGAAAAAGAGATTTATGTAGATGGGTAAAATGATCAGCACACATGAAGAGCTTATTGGCCATTTTTGTGTATGACTCTATTACTCTAGACCAGTGGTTTTCCAACTGTCCCCCTAAACTCACTTTCCACCTTAAGCAATCCCAATGCCATAAGTGCTCTGTGATTAGTAAGGGATTGCTTAAGGTGGTATATGAGTGGAAAGAAAAAGGTTTGAAAACCACTATTTTAAATGTAACTAATCAACTCATCATGTGCACGGTTTCATCACTCCAAAGGAAATGGGCCAATGACAATTTTTCTCAACCAAAATATTTTAGTAATAATTGGGTCAAGGGCAGTGGTTCTCAACCTTCCCTTCCCACTCACATACACCTTAAACAACCCTTTACTAATCACAGAGTACTTGTACCATAGGGAATACTTAAGGTGGAATATGAGATTAGGGTGGGCAGTTTGAAAACCATTGCTCAACAACAAGTTTTCTCTTGTGGTTCAGTTAATGTTGGAAAATTGGAAACTAAACAACAACAAAAATGCACAGGGAATTTCCTGAAACAAAACAGCTCCTGATGCAGCAATGGTTTTAAAGGCAACCACCAATCATGATCTGAGCTTAATATACTTTTTTTCATAAATTGGTGGTTATTGGATTTTCCTATATTGAGGTACAGACTGTTGTTGGGATTAAGATTGTTTGGGCTCCATCTAGATTTGTGTGGTTAAGTGGTATTGAGGAAAATCATCATGAGGTTGTTAAATTGTGCAGAAGACATTGCAGACACTAATATTAGTTTGGAATTATTAGTCTGAAAACTGAAGGGAATTAAAGCAAAAATAGACAGATATCAGATCATAATGATAACATTGATTGATACAATACTTTTACAAAACTTTAAGAATAATTTGAACAGTTTTGTTGACCTAAAAGAATATCACACTGTACATAAAAGTTTGAACTATATATATACACACACTAAATGAAAGTAAAAAGTGTTGCAGATGCTAGAAATCTGAAACAAGATCAGAACATTTTGGACACTCACTCTTTTTGCTTTCTCATTGCCCCATCATCAGCCTTTCGCAGATATTCCTTTTATTCTCTCCATCATCCTGCAACCTTCTCTGAACTTGACATGTTTTCTTTTTTTCTCAGTTGTGATGAATGATCTTCAACCTGAACTATTAACTGTTCCTCATTTCATGGATACTGTTTGACCTGCTGAGTGTTTCCAGCATTTCTAAGTCTGTTTAATTTATCTCTGTACATTGGCCTTTAGTTATGTTTTAATGCAGATTTAAAATAAAAGCTCATCTGTTCTTCATTGAAAGAAGACATATGACACTGCAGATGCTGAAATCTAGAGCTAAAGAACAAACTTATGATGGAACTTAATGGGTCAGTCAACACCTGTGGAGGAAAGTGGACAGTTGACAATTTGGCTTGAGGACCTTCATCTGAATCAATCCAGAATAGGATTAAACCTAAATATCAACTATCTGTTTCTCTTCACAATTATGTATGGGTGTTAGCTGGGTACAATCTGTTCCAGCATTTCTCAAATACAGTATTGCTTGCACTTTCAAATAGCTTTATGGGTAGTGAAGGGATGTAAAAAGTGCTACATTAATGCACTTTTTTGGATTTTACAGAAGGTTGATAATCGGAGAGTGGATAAGAAGACAGATTGGTTAATGCCTGCATGGTCTTGCATAGCCAGAATTACAAGGAAATAAACTGAAGCCAATAGTTTCATCCAACGTCATAGCTACCAGGTAAGTTCAACCTCACCAAGTCAGATGAGAAACTGTTTAATATAGCTTTTCAGGATTGTAACTGGAGTACTTACACAAGATCTGGTGCACTTACATAATATGTACATATATTATTCTTCTACTCCTTTCATTCTATAAGGATAATTTACCAATTAAAAATATTTGTGAAAATGTAGCTTTGAAAACCAAAATAAATAATCTGGAATGAAATTTTCAGGAGAAATAAACCCATACAGGGAGAGACGGACAGAGACGGACAGAGACGGACAGAGACGGACAGAGACGGACAGAGACGGACAGAGACGGACAGAGACGGACCTTTCCTATGTTGTTTAGAGTTTAACAGAATGTTCAGGATAGGCAAGGAAACCAGGAGGTACAAAATTAATGATTTGCTACAAAACCTTCTGGCAGCCTTTCAAACAAGCAGCTAACTTCCTCTTCTAGAGATATTAGACCCAGACAGCATGAGATACAGCTCTGGAAGAAAACCACTTTTTATTGCATTCTTTGTCCCTGGGAAATCATCTTTTCCTTGTGGCGACATTTGCATTTAACATTATAAAAAGGATATTAAATCTGACAGCACTTACTTAAACCCACCATCTAGCCTCTGCTCACTGTGGGCATTTTCAGCGTTGACATAAAAAATGGAAAAACAACTTCCTCGTGTCTGAGAGTTGAAATGGAATTAGAACAGTCACAAAAAATACTATGGGTTAAACAGTCATGTCTACAGAAAGTGCATCAATAACTGTCAGAGAGAGTTAATAAATGGAAGAAATCAAGTAATCATATTACTCACTGTTCCTCATCTCCAACCCGAGTCCCTCACCCTTCCTCTCAGTAACTTGACTATGTTAAAGAATCAATGTAGCAAGAATTAGTTCCAATGTAAACCACCAGAGGTCTGAGTCTGTTCTTCAACTACTTGGATATGAGGTATGATTATCAATTTAGATAGCTTACTGCCTTCAAAGAACGATCAATCAATAAAAGGAGTACTGTATCTAATTCTCATTTCTTCAGGCTATATAGAGTCCACAAATCCTAAGTGAGGCATTTGCATCAGGCATTAAAGTAACAGATTTGATAATGAATCAGAATTGATGGAACTGAACCATGTCAAGTACCTTGTATGATGTGATCTGATTTAAAGTAATGTGTTGAGGAAGACTCCAGATAGATCCTTTACCTCTTTAATTTCACTATTTTGGATAAATCTCTGGATATTGTCTTTTTTCAACATTTTTTTTTGTGTCATTACATCTCCTAAAGCAGCTTGGGACATATATCCACTTTAATGGTGCTATGTAAAATGCATGGATTTAAAGTTTTGCTGGTCCCATATGTATTTAGCTTCAACCTCTATCAACTCCATCCTTCAAATCCTACTGGACCTTGTATGGGTTTTCAAATCAGAGGTTAGAAATGGCTCTTCAAGGGAAAGGCTGGAGAGAAGCTGAGTCCTCCAGTGAGTCAGCTCAGGAACTCCCCTAATTCTACATGTTCTAAGCCATCCCACTCTCCAGCCTGCCCCCACCCCCCCCCCACCCCATTCCCATTCCCTTTCACTAAGTACACTGATTTAGTTCTCAATTGCGAGCCAAGGAAAAGGAATTCCAATCTTAGCAGTCTCTGTCATGACCCTATCCCTTACAGTGCTGCCTTGTAGAGCTGGCCAGAGATTTTGAGACAAACCTAGGCTTAGTTTATAGCTATCCTGGCTGAATGTGGGTCTCACTGCTAGTGATCTTTTAAAGATAGTATCTTGAAGTTAAATTCTACTGGGAACATATTGTCAATGCAAATTCCTTCAGATGCTGTCAGGCCAGGACAAGATAATAACCATACCCACAACAGTTTTCAAAATTAGTCTCTCACCAGGCAGTATCAGTGGAGAGAGAACCAGCATTAACATTTAACTTTGTCTAATAAAGCTTATTGACCAGAAATGTTAAAATTTTATTTTGTTTTGCTGTATTGAAATGTCCTGTGAATCTCTTTGTTCAAGTCTTGGACTGACACAAGCTATGTTCCTATCAATTTATAATTACATTTTTCTTCTCTTGTAATACAGTTAGAGAGGGTCAGTCTTACAGTATACATTGCATATAAAGCAGGGGTGTCAAACTCAAATTCACGGAGGGCCAAAATTAAAAACTTGGACTAAGTCGAGGGCCGAACTAAATATTTATTGAAAATTTTCAACAACATCTCCATGTTTTCTCTTCTTTCAACATATGTAATGTTAAACTTTAGGATATAACTTTAGGAGGATAATGTTACAGGTCAGGAGTAGGTAGCTCAAGTTCACCCTTTGCTTGACCTGAGGGAAACATATTTGGTCCCTGTGGAAATGTAGTCAGCATTCACAGGCTGTGTCCATTTTGGCCTGCATCAGGACTCAGCATTTCCTGCTCACTCCTCAGGCTCTAGGCCTCTATTCACCCTCGACCCACCATCCCTCTACCTGACCAGTCCTTTACCCAACCTCTACTCACCCCTCACTCCACTCACTCTGCCTCTACCCACCTCATCCTATACACGCTCCTCTACTGCCTCTCCCCTCAACCTGTTCCTCCCTCTACCCGTCTCTCACCCTCTAATCAACCCTCCCCTACTTGCCCTGCCCCTCCCCTTTTATCTCTTCCCTATCCACCCCTCCTTCTACTCATCCCTCCCTCTAACTGCCCCTCGCACCACCATAACTTCCCCTGCCCAATACTCCTCACCTACACCCTCTGTCCACCTCTGCTTACCCACCCACTCAAGCCCAGCGCGCTGCCGATCAGCCTTTGCGGACAGCCACCATCTCTCTCTGCACGTGCAGGGCCGAACCAGCCGTCCCTGGGATCCGCGCGGGTGCAAGCGCTGAAGGCCGTGGCGACTGGGAGAAGTGCGCTCGCGCTGTGGAAGGGCCGTCCGGTGCCAGTCGCGCGGGGCTCGCGCTGCCCGGGGCCCGTGCACAGCCTGCCATGCCCGTCGCGCCGACAGGAAATCACAGGCGCTTGCCCATCCGCCGCACCGCTCGACAGATGGGAGAAGTGACTGGCTGTGCGGGGAGCCTTCCAACCAGCTTGCCAGCTGATGACATCGACAGACTTCTCGTGTTACAATTTCTCGTGTTACAATGTGCAATGAAGGGGGAGGATGGTGGGGGAGACATTACCAAAAAACAGCATCGGCTCTCGCTGCAGGGCGGGCCACCTCTAATACATTTTTTAAATGATCGTGCGGGCCAAATATAATTATATCGCAGGCCAAATTTGGCCCGCGGGCCAGAGTTTGACATGTGTGATATAAAGGATCATTAGAGAGGGTCAGGCTTACAGTATACATTGCATATAAAGGTTCAATTTGAGTTTTAAAGCTTGTGAATAATTGGAGAAAAGAAATGTGTAAGGAGATTTCATTAGCATCTTTGCTGGGGTCAACATGCCTGCGTGAGAGGGATAGGTTGCACCTGAACTGTTGGGAGACCAATATCTTGTCAGAGGAATTTGCTAAAGCTACTTAGAAGTTTTAAATTAGTTTTCACTTTATATTTTCCTGAGGGAAGGGAGAAAAAACCAGAAGATTTGTGTCAGGTGTCTAATGTTGTTCCAGTATTAAAGAAGGGCGACCAAGATATGCAAGGGAATTACAGACCAGTGAGCCTAATATCTATGGTGGGAAAATAACCAGAATGGTCTCTGAGAGACAGGATCAACTTGCATTTGGAAAGGGAAGGATTGATTGTCCCACCCTGACCACCTGCAGATTGGAGAAAACACCTTATTTTCCATCTGGGCACCCTCCAGCCAGATGGCACGAACATTGACTACACTGCTTTCCATTAAACTCTGCTTTCATTTTCTTTCCCCCCACCCCCCTCCCCACTCCCCATTTCCTGGCTTTCCAATTCTTTCACCTACACAGCCCTACTACCCCCCCCCCCCCCCGCCTCCCTTCTCCACCTATCAACTCTGGCCCTGCCACCCCCTTCCCCACCCCCCCCCCCAACTCTTTGATTCTAACACTCACCGGCATTTTCTCATACTTTGATGAAGGGTTCAAGCCTGAAATGTCAGTAATGTATCTCTGCCTTTGCTACATAAAGGATATTGTTTGACCTGCTGGGTCTCTGCAGCACTGAATGTTTTTGCTTCAACCACAGTGTCCACAGAATTCTGTGTTTTGCTATTGATTATGAATAATTTGCGTGGCTTTGTGTTTGTAAACTTGCATCCCATCCCACAGATTTGAATTTCCTTTTTTGAAGAGGTGACCAAGAGGACTGAACAGTAGGGCAGATAACATTATACACATAGGCTTCAGCATAGTCTTTGACAAGATCCTGAATAGTAGACTGGTCCAGAATCTGAATTCACAATGGGAAACAGGATGAGTGAACCATTTGGCTGCAAAATTAGCTGCGTGGAAGGAGTCTGAGGTTGGAGTGGATGGTTGCTTCTCAGATTGGAAGCCTATGCTCTAGGGATTGCTTTTGTTTGTCATACCTTTTAACAATTTGGATGAACATGATTAGGAAATTGGTATGTGTGGACATTGGTGGATG
Organism: Narcine bancroftii; assembly: GCF_036971445.1. NCBI lineage: Eukaryota > Metazoa > Chordata > Chondrichthyes > Torpediniformes > Narcinidae > Narcine > Narcine bancroftii. The sequence goes on along the minus strand of NC_091471.1, from coordinate 180,528,420 downwards.
CTGGAAAATCTAGATCAGTGCTTTTCAAACTTTTTCTTTCCATTCACATTCCACTTTAAGTAATCCCTCTGAATGGGAAGGGAAGGTTGAGAATCACTGCTCTAGGCCCAATGGTTACTGAAATATTTTGCTTGCGAGAAATTGTCATTGGCCCATTTCCTTTGGACTTATGAAACCGTGCACCTAGCAAGTCAGTTAGGCATGATTAAAACAGTGGTTTTCAAACATTTTCTTTCCACTCACATACCACCTTAAGCAATCCTTTACTAATCACAGAGCACCTATGGCATAAGGATTACTTGAGGTGGTATGTGAGAGGGATAAAACTGTTTGAAAACCACTTTAATAGCTCAACTAAGAAAATGGGCAAAAGAATCAGAGACTTAATTTAACTTAGAGAAAATAGTGGTGCATTTTGGGAAGTTAAACCAGGGCAGAGACTGAATGACAGGGCACTGGGGAGTGTTTAGAACAGAGAGACATGGAGTACGAGTACATAGTTTCCTGAAAATTGTGACATAAGTAGTCACAGTGGCTTAAGAAGGCATTCTTGCATTCAGAGATGGCAGTGAGTAAAAGAGATAAGACAACATGGGTCATAACAACCCAACTTAAAACAAATGAGTTAAGTGTCATGGAGTCATTAAACAAATCAGCACAGAAACAGACTCTTTAACCGATTGATTGAGCAATAAGTGTCAAGCACCCATTTACACTAATCCTACATAAATCCCTTTATTTCTAAATTCTCCCCTCATTCTGATCACCTTTTCCCAGATTCTTCCATACACCTACATACTTGGGGCATTTTCCCACCAACTCTCATACCTTTGAAATGTGGGAAGAAACCAGAGCACCCAGAAGAAACTCACAATCACAAGAACATGCACTCAAAGTCAGGATGAAATCTGAATCTCTGCTACTATGCAGTAGTGGCAGAAAAAATAGACAGTCTATTTGGGAAAACTGAGGCCATGAGAAATTAAAGTGATTTATTGGTGACAATGCCTGCCATTAATCCATTGCTCACACAGCTCTACAACAACATTTCATTTTTATAACACCAGAATAAAATAATACAAAATATTCCATTGGAGCACAATGATACAAATTGACAGAGTTAAAGAAGCAAATAGTAAGAAAGATACTCCAGTTTGGTTCAAGTAGGTTCATAGAGGTTCAAAGTAAACGGAGATCCATGAAAAAACTTCCATAACCCTGAAATATGTCAAGCAAATTAGGACTGACATAAGAATCTTGACACAAAGGAAACAGAATGGATTGACAGGTAAATGAAGTGCAGATAAGGAGGAAGGTAACATGGCTGATTAAACCTGCGGGTATGAATTTTAATTTATTGGTGGACATAGGTCAGGAAGCAAATTGATGATTGGTAAACAGGATTTGGTTTGCGAGAATACGGGCACTTGGATAAGCTTCAGCAGGTGGAATATGGAAATGGGAAGAGAGCATTATAATTGTCTGGTACAGTGGTTAGAGAATGGATGAGAGCTTTTGACCTCAATTTGTTGAAGCAGTGTTTTTTCTCTTCCCCAGTGACTAAGACTTGTTTAGATCCAATTATAAATGGGCATTTTCATTGTATTTTAACCAATGTTAGAAATATATTTGATTTGTTCTACTTATTAATTAGACAATTTAATTTTTGAATATTTCCAAAACTATTTTTAATTTTAACTATTCCTTTATCCAGTGTCTAATTCCACACTATTTATTTTCTCCCTAAAATTCTAAAATAAAAAATCTTACTTATTTTGTTAAATTACTGTTTTTAATACAGCATTCACAATTTATAAAATTTGCTGAAATATACATCCTTCTCATTGCTCCTTTGAGCCTTATTTATTTTGTTTCTGAATGGTAATGTTTTTGAAATTTCACAGTGGTTCAAGGTTTGTTTTATTGCCAAATAACAATACATTAAGAATGTAACATACGGGATGTACTTTAACTTTTGCCTGGAATAATGCAGACAAAGAGAAACTATTAATATTGCCTGGCGCCCCTTACAGTATGAGAGAAAGAGAAGCAAATGAGAGCCCCTTCAGAGTCGCTGAGTGTCTGTGGATTTGCTTCCAGCACCAATGCAGAATTTGCAGCCACACAGACCCCTATTCGATTTATCAGTAGCCCAAGCTCCAGATCCAAACTTCCAATGCTATCAGGAAGCCTTCAGTGTCTGAGGCCTTTGGGAGCCCTTCATGCCCTCAGCACCCTCTCTAATATCTGGTTCCCATGAGCCAGTGGCCAGCAGCCCATAAGGATCCTCTCTGTAAGGTGGCCTCGCATGCTGCTTCTTCTCAATGGGGTGGGGGGGGGGGGGAAAGAAAAATGTTCTCCCTGTTTCTGGTGCTCTGCTCTGGTTTGCTGCTCCCCCATAGCCTGCAACCCCTCATAGTTGCTGCTGAGTACAGGCACCATCAACTTGGGCCCAGTCCTCACAGTTGCAGGATTTTACTTAGAAATACTGTTGGCTCCTTTTTCCAACTGTTTAAAGCTTGTATGCATTTGCCACCATTAGGACCAGGTATTTGAGATATTCAGACCAGCAAGGTCTCCATTTTCTGTACTTCCAGGTCCGCACAAGTACAACAATTATTTAAAACCAGCTAATATAATTGCTTATTTTCTCTTATTTATTTGCAGTTCCTGAACATAGTGGAGATAGGTCACTGTTCATATGGGACTAAACACTACTGGGGTAGAACTTCCTCTTGTGGCTATTTGCCAGAATACTGTAAATAAGTTTACAATTACCTTTCTTTTAACATGTCCAATCAAAATTACAATCCCATTCCAAATAGAAGCTTCAATAATTCCATTAGAAGAAGCAAAAACCAAAGTAGATCAGAATTGCTATTCTCTCATGACAAAAAAAAATACATCCTTCTTGAAAAAATAATTCTAATCTCAGTTTCTAGATTTTCATACTGAAATAGTATGTGACATTTATCTTTATAGATGAAGTCTACTATTAATTTAAAGATAAAACAATGCAACTGTAATCCCTTTCTACTGTGGTATTGAACAATTCAGAGCAAAAAAATAATTCAATCCCCGATCTATTTGGAATTTGCTAACATCATCAAAAACAAAATTAGGAGTGGATTAATTGACCTCAGTGCCCTGAGGCTAGAGGTAAGAAAAACAAAGCAGAGGCAGTCATAGCAGTCCCATGGCTTCAATTTCATATGCATGAACAAAGATTAAAAGAGGACAAGATTATGTTCATCTGTAGTTGCCTCTCATGTTAAATAGGCTCCTGATATTTGCCGCTCATACAAGAACAGGTACGTGCATTCATTTTCAATAAATGCCATGGAACAATTTTGAACATTGCATTTGGGAAGGCATAATGACCACAGATCTCTTTCATGATGAATTACAAGGAAGAGGTTAAGGTCTTCCTGATAAACTTTCCTTCAAAATTTCAAGGTTCAAAGTTCAAATTTATTGTCACAGTACATACATATGTCACATCATATTCAATCCTGAAATTCTTTTTTCCTGCAGGACAGGCAGAATTTCTACTTATAGGTAACTGTAAATTGTTCTCAAGAGAAAGGGAATGTATACAAAAAAGAAATGAAAACATATAAACAAACTAACAGCAATATAAAAATAAATCAGTAATAAATAATGTTCAAAGTAAGAGTCTTTAAATGAGTCTCTGATCGAGTCTGTGTAGTTGTGTAATGGTGGAGGGGTAGCAACTGTTCCCGAACCTGGTTGTTTGAGTCTTATGGGACCATTACCTCTTTTGTGCATGTCCTGTGATGTGGTTCCCTGATAATTGCTGCTGCTCTTTGATGCAGCATTCCACGAAGAATTTCTCAATGTGGGGAGAGTTTTGCCTGTGATGTTCTGGGCTCTGCCCATTACCTTTGGCAAGGCTTTCTGTTCAGAGGTATTGGTGCCCCACTCCAGGCCTTGATGTAACTGGTCATCAAAATTTTGAGTACACATCTTTGAAATATGCCAAGGTTCCTTATGTCATACAAAAGCTTTGCAATCTCCTGGTAAGAACCATTAAAATTTCAGCATGAGATTTCATGTAACAACCCTGGTAACCCAACAGAAGTTACTGATCCTCTCTGCTTATGCAAACATGAGGATGTTAATGGTATAAAGGTAAAGGGGTTCCATTATTGTCATGTAACATACATGAAGTTCTTTAATTGTCTACCGTAAGAAAGACAGAGTCGCCACTTTGTCAAGTGCCCCTCACAGAAATGAGGCCCAAACGAGGAATGAACTTGTGACCCCTGGTTTACAAGGCCATGCTCTAACCACTGAGTTAATGGAGCCTCTACATAGTGGAAATCAAAAGAATCTATGTTCCAATTTCATTCAAATACAGGAATTATCACAGTGCCTGGTCTATTTGTTGGAAGTTGTATCTTTATTCTCTCTATTGAGATAACTCACACTTTAACAAACTGAAATTAGCTGATTGAAACAGATTGAATCTCCAGTTTTGGCTGTTGTAGACAACCGCTCCCATCAGCTGCTCTGCAATGGCTGAAATTGCCTTGCAGCCACCGTTCTTGCCACAGCACTACTGCGCATGCGCGAGTCCCCATGAGGTGCGGCCGTTGAAAATGGAGCTTGGCAGATACCAAACACCATTACTAGAAGCTCCCATTGTAGATAGTCAATGCTTTACTGTTAAACTCAAACACCAAGGTTACCACTTGCGTTGTCTGCTCATTTGGTGCAAAAGCAAACAGCCAAACTCAGTAGGACTTTTAAAAGGGCAAGTGCAGAATGACTTTTTATTGAACTGAAAGAAAAAGCTCAGATTTGTACACGACCCCTTTGATAATTGGTAGTGATGATAACTATAAAAACCAATCTTGATTAGATTAAACTTTTTTGTCATTGAGCCAAATTAAATACAAAGCCAATGAAACACAAACTAGCATCCAGCCAGGAATTTTTTTAAAAAGTGCCATATACACTATATACTACGTGCAAATAAAAAAAACACATTCAGCAAGCAAACAATTATAAAAGTACTGACAGTGCAGTGTGAGTGCAGTACCCTCAGTGCTGTGATTTAAAGTTCAGCAGAATCACAGCCTCGGGGTAAAAAGCTCTTCTTGAGCCTGCTGGTTTGAGAGCGAAGGCTCCAGTAGTGCCTACTAGATGGGAGAAGAGTAAAAAGTCCATAATTAGGGTGTCATGCATCCTTGATGATGCTCTTCACCCTGCCCAGACCATTTTCCTGATAGATGTTGTCAATAGTGGGCAACTGAATGCTAATAATCCATTAGGCAGTTTCACCACATGCTGAAGTGCTTTTTGGTCCAATACAAGTCAATTGCCATATCACACTGAGATGCTCTCAATGGTACAGCAGTAAAAATCCATCAATATCCTTGGATAGAGGTGCACTTTCTTCATATTCTGCAGAAAATAAAGTCACTATTGTGCCTTTTTGATCAGGATGGAGGAATTCAGGGACCAAGTGAAATCATCAGAAATATGGACACCAAGGAATTGAAAGCTTGATACACATCCACCACAACTCCATTGATGTAAATAGGGACATGAGTGTGGCTCCCAGCATGCCTAAAGTCCACAATAATCTCCTTGGTCTTCTGAGTGTTACGTGCCAAGTTATTGTCAGCACACCATGCAGCCAGGTGCTAGAAGTCATCCCTATAGGCCATCTCATCATCCCCTCTGATCGGGCCAACCACTGTGATGTCATCAGCAAACTTGATTACGGAATTAGAACCGAGTACAGGAACACAGTTATAGGTGAAAAAGGGAATACAGGAGAGGTCTCAGAACACAGCCCTGGAGCATGCTGGTTTCAAGGTGAGAATGGAAGAGATTGGGGTCTGTTTGTCAGAAAGTCCAAGATCCAATTACAGAGGGATGAGCTGATGCCAAGCTGACGAAGTTTGGCGATACGTGTGGACGGAATCACAGTATTGAATGACGAACTAAACTCAATGAATAGCATTCCGACACAAGAGTTGGGGCTGTCCAAGTGGGTCAAAGCAGAGCAAGGTGCTGTGGAAATGGCATGTTCAGTCTACCTGCTGGTATGATAGGCAAATTGATGAGAGTCCAGGGTGATGGGCAAAGAGAGCTTCAAATGTGATAAAACCACTTTCTCAAAGCACTTTGCAAAGATGGGGGTGAATGCAACTGGAAGGAAGTCTTCAGACTCGTGGCAGTCAAATACTTTTGCACTGGTACGATGATGGCAATCTTAAAACTCATGGGAACAACTGCCTGGGTCAGAGACAGATTGAAAATATCTGTGAAGACATTTGCTCAACTGTTCTGCAAAGAATCTCAGCACATGGCCAAGTATACCATCTGGACATTCACCCTACTCAGGGTGGCCCAAACAACAGAGATGGAAAGTGAGGCAGTTCAACAGGAGGAAGATCCATTTTGAAGGTGACCTCCTTGTTCTCTCGATCAAAGCAAGCATAGAAATAATTAAGCTCCTCAGAGAGGGAGGCACAGTTGGAAGGTTACAGTACTAAGTCGTTTATAGTCTGTAATGATCTGTACGCCATGCCACATGCATCGGGGTTCCAAGGAGTTGAAATGCTCTGATCTTTTGTTTGTATGTATGTTTAGCCTGAGAAATTCCCCTCCTTCGGTTGGCCCTGGGTGAGCCACAAGTCTCCCAGATCTGAAGGCTAAATCCCTGAGGAGACGTCAAACCTCATTTGTTCATCCATGGTTTCTGATTAGCAAAAATGTTTTATTTGTTTTGTGATGTCTCTTCATCCAGTGGCTCTTGTGGATAACACAAATCATGGTAACTGCACTCTTTCTGGAAAAAGAGAAACTAAAAAGTCTGAGTTTAGGGTGAAAATGAGTCACAAAGGATATCTGAATGCATCTTGTGAGATAAGACATTTAAAGTTCAATGTTGGCCTGACCTATTGAAGTGAATTAGTTTCTGCTCTAATAATGACTCAAACTAATATCTAGTTAATTAGCAGCAGGCTTTTTCTTTTGTGATGATCTCACAATGGAATGTGCAGTGGAGTGAGGATAATATCAAAAATATTCTTACTGTTTAGGATATAAATTTCCATCAACCAAGCAGTAGAATTACCAGCAGCTCTAATATATCCTCCATTGCTACATACAAAAAAAATACAACTTGAAATTAATTAACCTTTTCAGAAAAGCTTTACTGTGGTGGCAATGGGAGAATACATGGGTACTGCTACTACTACGACAGGGAAGAATAATGTTGTGAAGCGAAATCCACAGAACCTGAGAGGAGGGCTGCCAAAAGCACCACCGGTGTCTTTTCTGACAACCCACCTAGAAAAAGGTGGCAGCAATATTCGATAGTTTCTCAAGAGTCATGATTAGTGCAACTAGTGCAATGCCACTACTGCCCCAACGACCCCAGTTGGAGTATGGCACTATGTGTAAACAATTTGTACATCTTTCCCATGACTACATGGGTTTTCCTGGGTGTTTTGATTTCCTCCCACGTTCCAAAGACTCATTGGGCTAGTGGTTTATTTGGTCATATAGGTTCCAAAGGTCATGCTGGGTTGTTGGGCCTGTAGGCCCTGTTACTCTGCTGTATCTCGATAAATTTAAAAAAAGTAAGTTTACCATTTCTACACTGGGACATAGAGAGATGAAGCAAGAAAACAGGCTCTTCTTCCATTAAGTTCTTCATGAGCATTATCAGCTAATTTTTACAACAATCCTACACTATATAATTTTATTCTTCTCAAATTTTCATTCAAATTCCTTCCACCAGCACCTTACCTAAAATCTTACTACACAATGGGGCAATTTACAGTGGGCAATGAACATATCGGCAGAATCGGTGCCAGACTATATTGTGCCTTAGGCCGGGCTGAGCGGGTGGGGGTGCTACAGGTGGGCACTATACCTGATGTGACGTTCGACATAAGCCATACCACTTCCTCCCTCCACCTTACTAGACTAACGCGTGTGCCTAGAGCGTGCGTGTTAGTCAGAACCACGTCACTCCTCATGCAGAAGTGCTGGAGCTGTTGGAATCTCTCTTCAATAGCATCCCTCTGAGGTCTGTGTCCTAGATGGCTGCCTGATTGGCTTAATGGTAGTGCCAGCCCTCCCTATTGGCACACATATTTTTGATATGTGGGAGGAAACTAGAGCACCAAGATGGTCAGAGGGAAAATGTGCATGATCTACAGAGCTAGAATCAGAGGACAGAATCACATCCTGGTTGCAGGAGCTGTTAAGCAATTTCTCTACTTGCAGTGCCTCTCATGCTAAATTAGACAGAAACAAAATCTGCAGATGCTGGAACCCTGAGCAAACTGCTGGAGGAACTCAACGTATCAGCCATCATCCATTCGAAGAAATGGTCAGTCGACCTTTCAAGTCTGGACACTTCACTGAGATCTTATACATGGTCCAGACCCAAAACTTTAATCGGTGCTTTTCAGACACCGTAAAGCAAAAAGCCAGTGATCAATGTCAAATACTTCAATTCAACATGAACAAAAGCTGGGAGAAAATAAAAGGGTAGTTTGGGATTCTTAATGCACCAATTCATAATTCTCAGAGATGGAATGAAGAGGTAATATTCTCATACTTCTATATATTTTAGCATTTTTGTTAAATTATATTTTATTGGGTATCCTTATTTCATCATCCTCCCAAAGTTCACAGATTAGGCACCTATTGGGTTGGAAGGCAGCAGATTTAAGGTTAAAGGGGAAGAAGGGATATTGGAAATGCATTTCATCTCCTTCACCTGCCAGGATGCTCAGCCTGCAGGTGTTAAAAATGAAGCATGCTAAAATGGAACATGCAACTTTTGTTTTTATCATTGAGCCTAACTAGAGCAGGTAGGTCGTTCAGCTGAATGAAGAGCACATTTAGGGTTATAACAATTAAGAAGTTGAGTAGGTTGGAGCAATATAGGAAGTAAACAGGTACAATTCTTAAAGTATTGGAGGAACTCAGCATCAAACAGCATCCATAGAAAGAGATAGACATTCCCAATTCCCAGTGAATGATCCTAGCCTGAAGCACTGTCTATTTTATTCTCTGGATGCTAGTCAACCTGCTGAGTTCTCGCACTTTGAATATAGTTCCTGTTTTCTGGCATCTGCAGTCTGCCTTGGAGCAATGCAGGAATATTCAATTTCCTTTTACTTTTAATGCCAAAGTTAAAATCACCCAAAGTAAAATATAATTAATCAAGAAAATCTGAAGATGCTGGGGTCAACACAAATGTGCTTGAGAAACTCACCAGGCCATGCAGCATCTTTGAGAAGTAAAAGGCAACCAAAGTTTCGGGTCTGAGCATCTTGTCGAAATTCTGGAAGAAAAAACAGGTCGTCCTCCAAAAACAAAAAGGTTTGGGGAGGAAGAGAGAAGTGGAGGGAGGAAGGAGAAATGGCAGCTAAGGGGACATAGGCAGATACAGACGGGAGGCTGGAAGAGAAGAGAGCTGAGATGTGATGGGGAGAAGGCAGAGGACTAAGGCAGCTCTCTGCAAGAAGGAAAGGGGTGGGGAGCTGGAGGAAAGGAGGCAGAGGGTTAGGGAAAGGGAAAGACTGTGGGAGGGGGAATAACAAAAATTGGAAAAGATCTTGATGCTGCCTAGCTGGAAATTGCTGAGATGGAATTCAAGGCGTTACGTCTCCAATTCGTGGGTGTCCTCGATTTGGCAGTAAATTAGACCATGGACACACATGCCAGTCCAACAATAGTGTGCAGTATTAAAATGATTGGGCACTGGAAAATGCTTGCTTTTACAGTGGACAGAGTGAAGGTGCTACATGAAATGATCTCCCAATCTGCATCCAGTCTCCTCGATATAGAGCAGACCCGCATTGGGAACACTAGTTTTATTAAATTACCCCTAGAGATATACACTTTCATCTTGACTTCAAATTCACATGATCCATCTCTGGCAAAACTCACCCCTTTCCTAATCTCTCCGTCTTCATCCCTGTCAATGAACTATCTACAGATATCTCCTGTAAGTCCACCAACTCCCATAGTTACTTCAGTTGTACTTCTTTCCATTCTATCTACTGTAAAGGTTTCTATTTCTTTCTCTCAATTGTTCTGTCTCTGCCACATATTCATCCATGATGAGGTCTTCCATTCCAGGATATCTGAGATGTCCTCCTTCTTCAGAAACTGTGGCTTCTCTTCATCTACCAACAACTCAGCCCCTACTCACATAAGACATTATAGCAACATTCGGCCCTTATAGTCTCTGCCAAATTATTATTCTGCCTCGTCCTATTTACCTGCACCCAGTCCATAGCCCTGCACATCCCTCTAATCCACAGAACTGTTCAAATTCTTCTTAAATGTTAATGAACTCACATTAACCATCTCAACTGGAAACTCTTTCGACAAAGCCACCACTCTGTGTGAAGAAGCCCCCACAATATTCACCCTAAACTTTTCTCCTTCCACCCTTAACCTAAGTCCTCTAGTTTGTATCTCATCTACCCTCAGTGGAGAAAAAACTACCTACATTTACTCTGTATATCCCACTCAATTTCAAATACCTCTATCAAATCTCCCCCCATTCTTTGACGTTCAAGTGAACAAAGTCCCAACCTGCTTAACCTTTCCCTGAACTCCATTCCATAAATCGGGGCAAGACTCTGATGAAATCTTTGCACTTGTTATATCTTAATGATATCTTTCCTGCAGTTAGGTGACCAAAACTGTACACAATATTCCAAATTTAGCCTACCCAATGTCTTATATAAATTTACCATAACATCCCAACTCCAGTACTCAGTACTTCGATTTATGAAGGCCAAGATGCAAAGCTCTCTTTACAAACCTATCAACATGTGATGCCACTTTCAGGGAATTATGTAACAGTATTCCTAGATCTATCTGTTCCATTCTATCCTTAGTGCCCTAACATTTACCATGGATGTCCTTTCCTGGTTAGTCCTTCCAAAATGTAACACCTCACATTCCATCTGCTCCCGATCTCCCTGAAAGCCTTCCTCACTGTCCATAATACTTCCAAACTTTGCGCCAGCTGCAGACTTGCTGATCCAATTTACCACATTGTCATTAATATTAATGACCTGGATGATAAACAACAATGGTCCCAGCATCGATCTCTGAGGCACACCACTAGTCACAGGCCTCTAGTAGAGGAAGCAATCATTCACCACTACTCTCTGGCTTCTGCTGTATAGGCAATGTCAAATCCAGTTTACTACCTCACCATGAATACTGAACACCTGAACCGTCCTGAATAACCTCCCATGTGGGACCTTGTCAAAGCCTTACTAAAGTCCAGATAAACAACCTCAAAAAGCTCTATAACATTGGTTAAACATGACCAACCATACACAAGTTCATGTTGACTATCCCTAATCAGTCCCTGGTTATCTTAATTCTTATATATTTGATCTCTTAGAACACTTTCCAGTAATTTACCTACCACTGATGTCAAGTTTACCAGCAATAATTTCCAGAGTTACTCTTGGTGCTTTTCTTAAAAAAATGGTACAACATGAGTTACCCTCCAATCCTCTGGCACAAGACCCATGGCTAAGGACATTTTAAATATTTCTGCCAGAGCCCCTGCAATTTCTACATGTGCCTCCCTCAGTATGAGGGAATATCTTGTCAGACCTTGGTGATTTATCCAGCCTTATTTGCTTTAAGACAGCAAGCACCTCTTCTTTAATCTGTACAAGTTACATCACCTCTCTGCTGTTTTCCTTACTTCCCATGACTCTGTGCCAGTTTCCTGAGTAAATACTGATGCAAAAAGCATTCAAAATTTCCTTAATCTTTTCTGGCTCCATACCATAACCTACCACCCTGATCTTCAAGAGGATCAATTTTGTCCATTACTATCCTTTTGGTCTTAAAATATCTGTAGAAATCCTTTGAACTTTTCTTCACATTGTCTGCCAAATCAACTGCATGTCTTCTTTTAGCCTTCCTGACATGCAAACTATTTGCATTTACAACACCCATCACTACAGGTGATGTCCCATCATACAGGTCCCATCACTAGACACATCTTGCCTACCCCTCTCTGCTTTCTTGAGGGACTGCACTTTCTGGAAATCCTCACATCTTTGAATAACATGAGAAAAGATTACTTATAATCTGCAAGATAAATATATTTTTTGGAAAATATGGAACCCATATTTACAAAATTCTGTTTTACATGTATGATTGGCTCTGAAGATCTCATTTCTTGGTATCCTCCAATAGACTTAAATGTTTTATTTTCTTGGCATTCTCTGGATTTTCTTTTCCTTTCAGGGTGGGAGAATTTATTTTGAAATTATTTAGAACTGAATGCAATGTAACTATTATTGTTGTTTAAAAAATTATAAATAAAGTATTTTTTTAAAATGCTATGTGAGTGGAAAGAAAGAGTTTGAAACTCTTTGTTCTAAGTAAAGCAACACTTAATCTGAAGCTATTATTTACTGCATCTGGTGTTCTGGGTGTGTTTCTTCTATATCAGGGAGACGGGACACAAACTGGGTGATTGTTTCATTCAGCACCTTTGCTCTATCTATTGTGACAGCAAAGACTTCCCACTGGGCAACCATTTTCATTCTACACACCATTGCCATACTGATATGTCTGTCCATGGCCTCATGTCTTGCCAAATCAAAGCCACTCACAATTGGAGGAAAAACACTTAATTTTGTCTTAGCAGACTCCAATCTGCTGGCCTCAATCTCCAATTTTCATTAAACGCCCTGCCCCACTCTTTCTTTCTTTCTCCATATCCTCCAGCTCCCCACCCTCTTCTCTTCCTTCTGCTGTCAGAAAGCTACTTTCTTAGCCATCTGCCCTCTCCCCCAGTCACTTCTCAGCATCTTCCTCTTCAATTCTCATCAGTATCCAGCTATGACGTCTTAGCTCGTGCTCGTATCCCTTTCCCCTACTCCCTCCACCACATTTTTATTCAGGTGTTTAACTTTTTTTCCAGGCCCAAAACTGTGATTGCCTTTTATTTTCTAAGGATGCTGCAGGACCTGCTGAGTGTTTTCCAGTAGATATATCCCACATGTTCACAGATAATCGCAAGGTGAGATTAGTTGCTTTGAGCAATCATGTGATGTACTTCTCTAACTTTCTTCTTCCAATAATAGGGGAAAGGAGAATCATATGGTATGGTTTCAAGTTCACCTTCGCTCAAAACCATGTACTAAAATAATATGGAATGAAACACCTTTGCTAATTTGATAGGTGAGGCTCATGGTGTTATTTTCAGGCATGCAGTTGAGTTTCAGAGTTGTGCATGTAAATTTATAGCCTCAGGAGTGTTAATGTGCTTCCGCAATCATATGGAATTTTAGAAAAGCACAGAAGTTGCAAACTAACTCGCACCATGCCTTGCTAAGACTGGAGCTCATAAAAAAGTAATTTCACCCCCACTAAAGCTGAAGTCACTAAGAATATGCTGTTGCCATGACTGCTGGGTAAGGCATAAGAGAGTTATCTAATCATTGGTCTGGCCTGGTATTAGAGGTTTAGGTGATAAGGTCAGAGGGCTTGGTGCCATAGCTCACAACCACTTAAAATTTTTGATTAACCATCAGATTAATGATTCAAACTTAGATCAATTATTGTATCTTCAATCAATCCATAAATGACCTGGAAGGAAAGATCTGTCCATTAGTAGTGTAGGAGCAATGCTAAATAACAATCAGGAGACACGTCTTGACGAAAGAATCCTTTTTCTTGGACTCATGCGGATTGATCTTTTGAATTCCTCCAGCAGATTGTGTTTTGATCTTTAATCAGGACTTCTAGTTGGGGGACCAAAACTGCACATAATACTCCAATTTGGCCTCACTAAAGTAATATACAACTTTACCAGAATATTCCAAATCCTATAGTCAACACTTTGATTTATGAAGGCCAATATGCAAAAGATTTCTTGACAACCCCATCAATTTGTGACACCATTTTCAAGGAATTATGTATCTGTACTCCTAGATCCCTCTGCTCTACCGCACTGTCCTTCCATTTACCATGCATGTTTGTCCTTCCAAATTGCAACACCTCACATTCGTCTGCATTATATTTCCATTTGCCATTGTTCCAGATAGTACAGATATCCCTGCAAGCTTTGAAAGCCTTCTCCACTGTCTACTATGCCTCCAGTCTTAGTGTCATCTGCAAACTTGCTGATCTAATCCAGATAATTGATATAGCTGACAAACAACAAGGGTCCCAGCATCAATCTCTGAGGCAAACCACTAGTCACAGGCCTCTAATAGAGGAAGCAATCATCCACTACCAGTCTCTGGCTTCTACTGTATAGGCAATATTGAATCCAGTTTACTACCTCACCATGAATACCAAGAGTCAGAACCTTCCTAACTAATCTCCCATGTGGGACCTTGTCAAAGGCTTTAAAGTCCATGTAGACAACATCCACAGCCTTTCCTTCATCTTTCCTGATAACTTCCTTGTGAAACTTTACAAGATTGGTTAAACACAACCTACCATGCATGAAGTCAATGTTGACTATCCCTAATAAGTCCCTGGCTATCCAAATACTTATATATTTTTATCTCTTAGGCTCACCGGTCAATAATTTCCAGAGTTACTGTTGGTGTTTTTTTTTTGCTTTTTATTTTAAATGGAACAACACGAGCATCTCTCCAATCCTCTGGCACAAGACCTGTGGCTAAGGGCATTTTAAATATTTTTGGCAGAGTCCATGCAATTTGTACACTAGCCTCCCTCAAGGTCCAAGAGAATATCTTGTCAGGCCTGGGGATTTATCCACCCTTATTTGCTTCAAAACAAAAAGCACTTCCTCCTCTTTAATCTGTGTAGGTTCCATGACCTCACTGCTTGTTTTCCTTACTTCTCACAACTCTGTCTGTTTCCTGAGTAAATACTGATGAAAAAAAATTAAGATCTCCCCCATCACCTCCATACAAAGCCAACCCCTGTGACCCCCCCTTTGTCCCTTACTATCTTTTTGCTCTTAATATACCTGAGAAACCATTAGGATTTTCCTTTACATTATCTGCCAAAGCAACCTCATGTCTTCTATTAACCTTTCGGATTTCATTCTTGAAGCTTTTCTTGTTTTTTTTTTAAAAATATACTCCTCATATACCTCATTTGCTCCATGTTGCCTATACCTGCTATACACCCCTCTTACCTTCTCAACCACATACCCAATATCCCTCAAAAACGAAGGTTCTCTATGCCTGCTAACCTTGCCTTTCATCCCGACAGGAACATACAAACTCTGTACTCTTAAAATTTCACGCTTAATGTTCTTCCACTTACCTAGAACATCCTTGCCAAAAAACTGATCCCACTCCAACATTCTAGATCCTTACTCACTTGGCCTTTCACCAGCCTAGAATTTCAACCCAATGTCAATAATTAACATGAAACTAATGATCACTAGATCCAAAATATTCCCCTCCACATACCTCTATCACCTCCTCTACCTCATAGGAGATCCTGAATTACACTCTCTTGAGTTGGTACCTTTGAATATTAATTCACAAAACTTTCCTGAACACATTTGATAATCTCCAAGCCATCCAGCCCTTTTACACTATGGAAGTCCCAGTCAATACGTGGAAAATTAAAATCCTCTACTATCACAACCTTATATTTCCTGCAGCTCTCTGTACAGATTTGCTCCTCTAATTCTTGGTTTATAATACAACCCCATGAGTGTGATCATACTTTTCCTGGTCTGCAGCTCTACCCATGTAGCTTCAGTAGCTGAGCCCACTGGTCTGTCCTGGTGAGCACAGCTATGATATTTTCCCTGATGAACTATGCCATTCCTCCTCCCTTCCCCTACCCCACTGTTCTATTGCATCTAAAGCAATGGAACATTAAACTGCCAGTCCTTCCCCTCCTGCAACCAAGTTTCACTAATAGCCACAATATCATTAATTCACATGCCCATCCATTTTCTAAGCTCATGCGCCTTTCCTACAATATTCCTTGCATTGAAATAGATGCACCTGAGAACGTTTCATTCTCATTCAACCTGTTGACTTCTAACCATGCATTCAATTTTCACATTATCTTTTCCCTCCTCCACTCTCTTATCTTCTCTGGCTCTCTGGATGCCAACCCCCTACAAAATGATTTTGAACCCACCAGAGCAGCATTAACAAATCTTCCCACTAATAAGAAATTAGGCTCACAGAGAATAGACACAAATATACATTCTGTCAGTTTATCAGAATAGTCATGAGGAATCATAGGTTCAGTAGACAGATGGTCAATCAGAAAAGGCAGAATCAGGGTCAACACAAAAAATAGGCCAAAGATCAAAAATACTCTCAAGTAGGCCAACGCTAGGAAAGAATGCTGGAACACTTGCAACAAAGGGCTAATACAAACTGGCAAAGAGGGAAGAGACCACACAGTTGGGGTGGGTGGAAATATCAAGACACAGGTGGGTAATCAGACACAGGTGAACCGCATTAGGGCAGGGTAGGTAAGCACACAGGAGTGAAACTTAACAGGAAATGATGAACAAAGAGTGAAAAACAAAAACATAACTACAACAGATGAGCCATGACACCCACAAGGATATAGTCCCCCTCCAGTTCAGGTGCAAAACATCCCATTGGAACAGGTCAGAACTTCCCTGGAAGAGTCCAGAAACATGAAGCCCTCCCTCCTGCATCTTATCTTTAGCCACACATTAAGCAGCATTATTCTCCTATTTCTAATCTTACTAGCACATGGGAAAAGATTAAGACTTTATTACCTGGGGCATCAGAAAATGAGGGTCATTTGATGGAGATACTTAAAATTTTGAGTAGCATAGATAGTTATATTGGGAAGGGTTGTGACTGTCATGTGACAGCACAGTTCCCTACCTAGCCGGATGACACACCAGGTTTGGTTCCTCCCCACCCATTAATGGACACCTCGCCATTGGACCATGCAAATTGCCTGTACTGCACTCTCCAGCCTGCCTGTACTTGGCCTTGGGCTATTGGCTCTGGTAATTGGATTCCTGTGAATGATCTGGACTGAACCCTCTAGCACTATAAAGGTGCCATGTGCTCTTTGTCAGCTTGGGACCACCATGCTTCCCTCCAGGCCTAAAAATGTGGAAGGGTGCTGGAGAAACTGTTGGTAAGATGTGTACTGTTAAAAGGGTTGGGAACATTTAATTAGTGTCCCTTGCAGCATAGAGCTGTGCCTGCACTGAGTCAAAGGGTGGTGGGGCATCATAATGACTTTTTACTTGATTGGTGTGTGTGTGTATGTTCACACACTAATTTCCCCACATTTATTATTAATTGTCCATTATTTCTTTCCCACAGCTGCTGTAAACTATATGTGTGTGTGTTGCATCGGTTACAATTTCTCACACTTGCCTTCTGTAAATAAAATCCTTCCCCATCTAAACTGTGTTCAGAGTCCTTGCCTGTGAGATCTACCAAACCTGTTTCCTCACTCACAACAAGAGTCTTAATACAAACAGGCTTTTTCTGCTATGGTTGGATGAGACAAGAACTAGAGGACAAGAGTTAAGGATGAAAGGTGAAGTTGTTAAGGGTAATATTTGGGGGGAACTTCTTCAGTCAGAAGGTGTGAGAGTGTGGAACAAACTGTTGGTGTGTATGTAGGTGTAGCCGACCACTACAAAGAAACACACACACACACAGTGTGGCAGGTTAAGCTCACTCCTTTATAAGGGCTGGAAACGCTGCTTTGCTTTTATTCTGTTCAAGTTCCCGCCATTTTTGCTGATTGACTGAGTCAATAACAATAGTGGGCGGGAATATCCATGCATATGAATGCCTTCCTTCCCCAGCCTGTTTCTGCTGAGTTAGCTGGGCAGCTTGACCAATGCCATTTTAGGGCTGTTGGTCTGATGCTGCCCCAGCTTCTAACGAAGCTGGTTCATTGTTCTGGGAGTCACTTTAGTGATCTCTGTCCACGGCTGCTGCCGCGCGATGTGCCAGCCTGATCTCTGCAATTGTGGGCCGCCACATAGGTTTGATTTCGACATTTAAGAGAAGGATAAATTGGTACATGAATGGGCAGTACATGAAGGGCTAAGGTCCAGATGCAGGTCAATGGGGCTGGGGGAATGAACAGTTCAGCATAATCAGGCGGTAGAGCCTGTTTTTGTGCAAGTGTTCTATGTTTCTTTAGCTTAATGGTCCAGTATTGGCAGCAATGATATTAAACCCAGTACATCTCCAATGATGCGAAATTGGATTCTCTGAAATCCTCATTTATCCACAATTTTCTTAATTTTTTGGTTAAATGAGGATATCCAAAACAAATTAGAAATCCTCATTTATCTGAATTTTTTTCTGAGCCGAGCTGACCTCAGAGGTTGATGAAACATTCACTTGACATGAAATTAGAACGATGATTGTCCTCGTTTCAAGGAGCTCCCTCCCCTCTCTCTTTCCATTTCTTTTTTTAACCTTCTCCTATTGACTTTTCTTTCCAACTCTCCCTCTCAAACTGTCTGTCACTGTCTCTCAGCCACAAGCGGTCGGAAGAATCCCTTGTCCCGGCATCATCAAGGAGAGCAGCCTCCCAGGCAGGAGCGGGACCTCTGGCTCAGTGGCATTCGCTCCCTCCCTCTTCTTCCTTTCCTCATCCAATTATCTCCCATCCTCTTCCCTTTCCTTCCCTCTCTTCCCTTCCCTCACTCCCTCCTCTGCACAATGGAGCTCCCGACGGTGAACCCTCCCCTCAGTCTACTACCACACATGCACACCCAACTCCCCTGAGTGCGTGTGCAATAAGCTTAGGGGAGGATTCAGAGTTGGGACTCGGGAGTCAGGACTTCCGATGATCGTGGAGGCAGGAGCCTGCTGACCTGCCATTGAGTGTTCCAGCCTCCCGGGGATAGGTAACAGCAGTTGGTCTGTGTTGGAGATTGGTAGCGACCAGCATTTTTTGCTGAGAATCAAACATTATTTTAATACTTAAGAAGTCTTCACTTGTGTGTTGTTGCTTAAATGTTGATAAAAGTGATTTGCTGTTGCTACTGGGCTGTTTTTAAAAAATGACTAGTTCTCCAAAGAAAAAGGTTATCTAACACAGGCCTGGTCCAGATCATTTCGGATAATCGAAGTTGTACAGTATTAAATTATTGCTGCCTTGTTCGCTGAAAGCATTTTTCAATGGCACTTCACAAGAATGGAAACACATACACCTGAGTTTGAGCTTGCACTGGTGGGCCATGGATTCCCAACTGTATTTCAATGGTCGTTTTTTTTTGTTGACAATTTATTCATCCTGCACATGAAAAACATAGGGTATGTAATTGAATTTCTCGTCTCTAATGAAGCTCATAGCTTGTGCATTCTTTTGCTTTCATTTCTTATTTTCCTTCTCACTCAGATTTCATTACCTCTCATGGGCATTCATTGCAGTTATTGAAAATTGACACATTACCGGATCTTGCAATGCAAACACATTTGCAGTAAAATTATTAAATACCATGGAAACATTGAAATAAGAACAATGTTATATGTGTTCCTTCCAATAATTCCAATCGTTTTAAGGAAGGAACTGAATCTTTTCCCATAGATATTAGAGCCTGCAAAGATTTATTCAAAGACTATAGGAATAATCGAATTATCCCTAACAGAAGAGGTAGGCCAACCATAAGTAGAGTCGTTTTACAGGACCATAGAGCTATAGGAGTCTTAAGATGTGTAAAATACCAGAAAATAAAAGCTTTTAGGTCTTATTAGGTGACATCAGCAACTGATGAAGAACAAATTATCTGGCCCTGCAGATGTTTAGGGTTTCCAAACTTTTATACGATTCATTGCACATTCTATGTGCTATTTGTATGCTATTTATATCTTTATCCTGAAATCATTACATATTTTATTTCAAGCCTTTGTTCCCAATGGCTTTTTCTTACATTTTATCATGCAGTTATGGTTCACAGGCTGGAAGTGCAAAGAGCTATTTCTGTAAATATTCTCACTGTGGTAGACATCGCAGCTGCATGTGTAAGTTCTCAAAACAGATGGAGGTATTTTGATAGCTTGTAAGTTAGCCAGATATGTAGAATGCAGGCATATGATAATAATTATTTGAATAAAAATTATTCAAATAAATTTTAAAAAATCTGTAAATATTAATTTCACCTCCATTTTATGGAAGACATCTACATCAGGCACTGCTTCAAGAAGGCAGTTAATAACATAGAGCATCCCCTTCACCCTGGTCACTGTTAACTTCTGCCAGAAGATACAGACACATGAAGTCCAGCAACTCTAGGTTCAAGAACAGTTTCTTTACAATGGTTATAAGCTCCTGAACCTTCCCTGTCCAACACCATAGAAAGGACTCTTTGCACTATTGTAATGCCATTATTTTTTTTCTTGCACTGTGACATTATCTATTGTAGCCGCCCACTATTCGAAAGAACACACACATGTAAAATAGTCAGGTTGAACTCTCAGTTTTATTAGGGCTCAGGCCCGATCTTTCAACGTGCACCGTTCCTGCCATGGCCCCCCTTGGCTGACGTCACAACACGCAATACAAAAGCAGGTTTCCCATGCTCAGGTACTTTCCTGCATAACAATGCCCATCTTCCCTGTGCGCTCTCCCTGTCCGTTGGCTGCACAGCAAGGCCAGCACCATTTTGGAGTCGCTGGCCTTTAGGCTGCCCTTACCGTTCACCTGCCAGTTCACTTTTTGGGGCAGGTGCTGCTGTGCGGGCTGCTGGCCTTTGGTTGCACTCGCTGCCCAGAGTGCTGGCTTGATCACCACAGCAGCATGCCTTTACATGACCTCCCCTTCCCAGAACTGGCAGCATTGTCCTTGGTTCCTGGAGGCAAAGTCTCTGCTGTCTTTGGTGGCCTGTCTCTTTAGCATGGTGCTGGTGTCTCCACTGGGCACGCCAGGTCCAGGTGTGCCGGCTTCAGCCTATCTGTGGGGAAGACCTCTGTCTTGATTCCGACCTCCAGCTCGAACATGGCCCCATTGTTGCGGGTGACCCAGGGCCAGCCCTCGTATGGCCCCTGAGGCGGTGAATTATGTAGACCCCTGCAAATGAAAACATACTCGCAGTCCTGCAGATCTTTGCATATGTTAGTCCTTGTGTGTCCGTGCCTGGAAAGTGGAATCGGGGCCAGCTTGCTGACTCTTTCCCTTACCCTGCTGAGGAATGCTGAAGAATCATCCTGCTGTCTGCCTGGGATGGTACAAATTCTCCCGGGACCACCAGTGGAGCTCCGTAGACGAGTTTATCCGAAGAGGTGTTGAGGTCATCCTTGGGTGCTGAGCACCCATGGTAGCTCGTCTACCCAGTTGGGTCCTTGGAGTCAGATCATGAGCATGGTTTTGAGGTGCCTGTGAAAGCGCTCCACCAACCCATTGGACTGTGGATGGTAAGCTGTTGTGTGATGCAGCTGGGCATCCCACAGGCTGCGAGGTCAGATCACAGTCTGGAGGTGAACAGGGCCTCTCTGTTGGATGTGATGTGGGACAGTACCCTGAACCATGCCCCCCAGGATGAGATGAGGGCCCTGGCGCACAAGATTGTGGATGTGTCTGCCAGTGGGACTGCTTCTGGCCACCTGGTGAAGCAGTCGACCATCGTGAATAGATGGTGGAAACCCTGGGATACCTATATGGGTCTTACTATGTCCACATGCTGTGTCGAACCTTTGTTCTGCCAGCTCGAAGAGCTGAGGTGAGGTCTTGGTACGCTGCTATACCTTGGTTGTTTGGCACTGTGTGCACGCCTTCACCTACCCACTAGCCTGTTTCCGCCCTCCATGCCACATGTATTTGCAGGCCACCAGCCGGACTGTGGCCCTAATGGATGGGTGAGCAGTCCGTGGATGGAATCGAAATCCTGTCATCTCTGAGCCACCGGGATGATGGGTCAGACCTGGTCAGTGGCCACATTGCACAGGAGGATGGTGTTACCTATGCTGACTGGGATGTCCTGGAGCTGCAGTCCCAATGTGGCAGTCCTGTACTGGGGCATCCCCTTGTCCTCCTGTTGTGCCTCCGCCAGTGCCACGAAGTCCACTCCCCTTGATAGCGCATGGATACTTTGCTTGGACAGTGCTTCAGCCACCATGTTGTTCTTGCCCGAGATGTGCCTTGCATCTGTGGTGTACTCCAAGATGTGAGAGAGGTGTCTTTGCTGGTGGGCCAACCAGGGGTCTGAGATCTTAGCCAAAGTGAATGTCAGGGGCTTGTGATCTGTGAAAGCCATGAAGGACGTGGCCTCTAGGAAATACCTGAAGTGGTGGATGGCTAAGTACAGCTCCAGTAGCTCTCTGTCAAAACTGCTGTACTCCAGTTCTGGAGGCCGCAGATGTTTTCTGAAGAAAGCCAGTCACCGCCAACTTCCTTCGATCTGCAATTCCAGAACTCTGCTGATTGCCATTTCTGAGGCATTCACCATTAGGGCCGTGGGAGCATTTGACCTGGGATATGCCAGGAGACCAGCATCCACCAAGGCTTCCTTGGCCTTCATGAAGGCTTCCGCTGACTTCTCGACCCAGGTGATGTCCATCACTTTGTCTGCCATCTGGTTGAACAAGGGCCGCAAGATCCGGGCAGCTGAGGGATGAACCTGTGATAGAAATTGATCATCCCCATAAACTCCTGTAGTTCCTTGGTCATGTTGGGTCTGGGGAACTTTTGGATGACCTTCACTTTACTGGGTATCCTGTACCTCAGGAAGTCGATGGCCTCCAATCTGAACTGGCATTTGACTGGGTTGATTGTCAGGCCGAACTTGCTCAGTTGGTGTGGAGGTGTGTCATGTGTTCTTGTTGGTTCCTGCTCACCATCAGGATGTTGTCCAGGTAGACGAAGGTGCCTTCCAGGTCTCAGCCCACTGCGTCCATGGGTCGCTGGAAGGTCTGTGTGGCGTTCTTTAGCCTGAATGGCATTCGGAGGAATTTGAAAAGACCAAACGGGGTGATGATGGCAGACTTGGGGATATTATCAGGATGTACCAGGACCTGATGATATCCCTGCATGAGGTCCACCTTGGAGAAGATCCTTGCCCCATGCAGCTTAGCCGTGAAGTCCTGGATGTGTGGCATGGGGTATGGATTTGGTGTGTGGGCTCTTTGTGCCTCATCTCTGGAGGTAGAAACACCATTGGTTGTCTGGATCACCTCTTCTGTGGTAGTTGCCACATGGTCTCCAGCCCCCAGTTGCTTTAGGTACCATGTGCAGGAGAGATGCCCACAGGCTGTCCTACCACCATATGATGCTGACCTCCTCCAGCTTCCTGAATTCTTCCTTCGCCAGATGGAACTTCTGCGGAGGAAGGCGTCTTGCCCTTGTGTGGAGCATCAGGCCCTGGGTCAGGATTTGGTGCTGTATTTCCTGTCAGAGCATTACCATGGTGAATTGGGGGGTGAGCACTGCAGGGAACTCAGCCAGTACATTGGCTTGCTCATTGTCCGATCTCTGTACCGAGTTTACGTGGAGTGCTGGGAGCCTTACGTCTTTGAGGGTAAAGGTTTGTAAAGTCTTGGTGTGGGCCAATCTCCTTCCATTGAGGTCCACCAGCAGGATGTTGGCACGCAAGAAGTCTGCCCCGAGGAGAGGCTGTTCCACTGCGGCCAATGTGAACACCCGCAAGAAGAGGCTGCTTCCCAACTGCTGTTGAACCTTGTGGATACCATATGTCCAAATCATGCTGTTCTTGGCAGCCCTCAGTATGGGGGCTGACTGCCTGTTCCTGGTGTCCTGTCCCGATAGGGGCAGGATGCTCACCTCTGCTTCTGTGTCCATGAGGAAGCATTGTCTGGAGTGGCAGTCCCAAACATACAGGAGCTGTCTTGGTCAGCCATCGTGACCATTAACAATGGGTGGCTCCAGTGTTTCCCTGAAACGTGCATGGTGGCCTGCACTGGAGGGCTCCAGTGCCTCATCTCTGGAGGTAGAAACACCATTGGTTGTCTGGATCACCTCTTCTGTGGGGCTGCTGTTCTCTTGACGGCTTTGCACGGGACTGGCTGCGGGGTGTAGTGATGAGCCCCTCAGACACTCAGCACTCTCTCTTCTGTTTCCACTCATGCTACTATTTTCCAGGGTCACTGAAATCCACATCAGCCAGGAGCAGTTGGATGTCCTTGGGCAGTTGCTCCAGAAATGCCTGCTCAAACATGATGCAGGGCTTCTGTTTGCGCAGGAGGGCTAGCATCTTATTCATTAGGGCTGATGGGAGCCTGTCCCCTAGCCCATCCAGGTAGAGCAGAATACTCCTCTCTCACTCTGAGAGCCTGAAGATCTCAATCAGCAAGTCCTTGATGGCGGTGTACGCGCCTTCTGATGGGGTCTCCTGGATGAAGTTGGCTACCCAGCCTGCTGTGTCCTGGTCTAGGGCGCTCACCATATGGTAGTACAGGGAGAATTCTGCTGTGATCTGCCAGAGCTGGAACTGTGCCTCAGCCTGGTCCAACCACACACATGGTGGATTCATCCACACACATGGTGGATTCATCCACACACATGGTGGATTCATCCACACACATGGTGGATTCATCCACACACATGGTGGATTCATCCACACACATGGTGGATTCATCCAGAAGGTCAGCAGCTTGAGAGCGACCGCGTTGACTGCCACCTGTTTGCTCATCGCTAGGTTTAGATGCTGTTTAAACTGTCAGCATCACCAATTGTAGCCGCACGCTACTCAAAAGAAGTCACACACACATGTAGTGTAGTCATGTTAAGCTCTGAGTTTTATTAGGGCTCAGGCCCAACTTTCATACTTGCACTGTTTCTGCTGTGGCCCCCCCCTTGGTTGATATCACAACATGCAATACAAAAGCAGGTTTCCTGCCCGTGGATACTTTCCTGCATAGCAATGCCCTTCTTCCCCGCGCTCTGTCCCTGTCTGTTGACTGCGCAGCAAGGCCAGTGCCATTTTGAGGTCACTGGCCTTTAAGCTGCCCTTGCCGTTCACCTGCCGGTTCGCTTGTTGGGGCCAGAACCACTGCACGGGGCTGCTGGCCTTTGGTTGCGCTCGCCACAGCAACGGACCACCACACTATACTATTATATACGGACCTTTGCATTTATTATCGCTTTCTAATCTAATTTAATGCATATTATTGTGGTTGGGTTTTTTAACAATGTACCTCTTTGGCTGGAGCAAGTAAGAAATTTGGTGCATATGTATATTACACAATGTACATGACAATACACTCACCATAAGTATTATCAGCAAGTTGTCATGTTATTTCTCTGTTATCCTGCACAGGGTTGAACCATGCCCAGTATTAAAAACCTGAACTACAAATTTTCCCACAGTTTATATGTGGTAGACCATGCTTTCTGAATGTATTATCCAGAATGTATTTCCCCAAGAAAATTACATCCCGGGTGCATAGCAAATTTCATAGTAAATGAGTGCTGACTGAGGAAAAGTAATTTCCTTTCAATGCATCAGTTAAATTGATGTTGCCATGATTTAGTAACGTCAAAGGTACAAAATAAACATATTTCAAAAAGGCCATCAATTATTACATAAGGGTCTATGATCATTAAAATGCCCCATATAATTGAATTTCATATACATGACTACTTTTAGTTACAGTTCCTTATGAATTATTTAGGATACAAGCCTAAATTACTGGGTGCAAAGAATTCAGACATAACGTCTACAGACTGTACAACAGGCTTTAATCGGCTTAAACTTGTACACACCAGGTCTCTGTACCTTCCTGGCTCCATGTGCCCAACTGACTCCCAAAGGGGCCAGCTTGAGTCTTTATACGGGCTGCTGATTGACAGCCAGCAGGTGGGGCCAGCTTCCCAGGCTGCCTACCTGCAGGTACCTGCAGAATGATGGTATGAGTGCGGCCAGTGTCGTGGTGGTATCACCTCAATTACCACATGCTGGTAGTGCAAAAAAAAAATTATTCACAATATACACGTGTAAACAAAGAACTGTAAACAGGCAATGAAATGTAAGCAAGCTGTGCAAGACAGAGAATTTAAAAAATCAATAAAGTGCAAAAGTAAAAGTCCTTAAATGAGTCTCTGATTGAGAAGTCTGATGATGGAAGGGTAGAAGCTGTTCCTGAACCTGGTGGTGTGAGTCCTATGGCACTTCTACCTCTTCTGGTGGTAGCAGTGAGAACAGAGTGTGTTCTGTGTGGTGTAGATCCTTGATGATTGTTGCTGCTCTCTGACGACACTGTTCCCTGTAGATGTTCTCAATAGTGGGAAGGGTTTTTGCTTGGTCTGTGTCCACTTACACTCAGGGGTATTGGTGTCTGCATACCAGCATGCTTTCCACCACACATGTGAAGAAATTTGCCAGGGTTGCTGATGTCATACCAAACCTCTGCAAACTCCTTTCTTCATGATGCCATTAGTATGTTTGGTCCAGGAAAGACCCTCGGAAAGTGACTCCTAAGAACTTAACTTCACTCACCCTCTCTACCTCTGATTTCCCCCAATAATAACTGATTCGTACTCCTTTGGTTTTCCCTTCCTGAAGTCAACGATCAGTTCCTTGGTTTTTGTGACATTGAGTACAAAGGTTGATGTTGGTTATTCTACTCACAGAATGTACTCAAAAAATAGCTTATGAGGGAATTATTAAAATGTTAATGTTCACATATATTGCAAGTACATAATTAGTTTGTTATACTCATAATTCTAAAATTTAATATGTTGAAGAAATTACTGTGTGCTTATAATAGAATGCGATATGTGCTTAAATGCCCACTAAGAAGGCAGAAAATGTGAGGTGAGCAAGCTGTTATTGATAATATACATGTCTATCTTTTTTAAAAATTGTATTTCTAGCTTACACAATGGGTTTATTGTAATTATAAAAATAGTAGAAACACTGGTCACTTATAATTATTTGTTAGCAATAACAATTTAAGACTACACTTCTTGTACATCCCCAAAATAAATATCCCAATATTTGTTTGCTCAATCAATTACTGAATATTGTATTTTGCTTTTCCTCATAAAGGGCAATGTTGAAAATGTTTAAATTGATGGTGATCAGTTCCTAAAACATTGTTGCCTTTACTTGCCTGGAATACATAAGGAATAATGTTTTTAAAGTTTCATTCTGAAACTTGTTATAATTATTCTACATGGTTTGATAGTACGGACATCTGAGTATGTCCTGACAGATTCCTGCCACGAGGTAGTGGTCTAAGCAACAGTTGTTATAAGGTAGGTACAGTGACAATATTTTACTTTAGGAGGGTAAGCTGGAGACAGATGAGGAAAAGATGAATATAATTCATGATTTAAACAAAAATATTTCATGAGATATAATGCAAGCCAGAGAGCTAGTATTTAATGCAAATTTCTAATTGTCCATGTTGTGCACTTTCACTCATTCACCACCCACATTTCTCGGAGTTTGGGTTCTGAAAATTTCCAGACTGGATCAGCATGGCAGACTTCCTTTGCTGAACTACGTGAATGAACCGCATAGGTTGTGATAACAATTTGGCAGTTTCCTTTCTGTCATTCTTTTTTTTTAATTTTAGGCATCCTTACTTAAGTGAATTTAAGTTCCCTCATTTGAACTCATCTCACTGTTGCTGCTCATTCAGTCTATTGAATTTCTCCTGATACATAACCGCTGATAACAATTACTGGCATGATTTGTGTACAATTAATATTCTCCATTTTCAACTATTTCCCAAAGCCCCATGCAAGTCAAGGAATCCAAGAAACAACACCCACAGGGGAAGTAAAGGTGAATAAGTAAAGTATGTGAAAGTAGAGATGATTTTTAAAAAAATGAATGACTGGTAAATAATTTTTAAACACCTTTATTGTCATGGAGACCAACTTCACTCCCATTTCAAAAGATGTATTGGGAATGTTTGCAAGTGTGCCAGTCATATTGCAACTGTGTCAGTCATATTATACAGCCATTTGAAGTTTTCCAACTGTGGAATATATCAACATTAGAGTGAGATGCCTGGGGACATAGAAGACACTCCTCATATACATTGGACTCATAATTTTCATATTAATTAACATCTGTAACCGTCTCAGGCTGGTATATTGAAAATACTTGAATTATCCACATGGAATGCTAACTTTAGTTTCTTAACACCTGTCCTGGAATAGGAATATCTGGTTGGTTTGGGCATTCCTGTTTGTTCAGAGAAAAATCAATAAATTGTTTATAACCTATTGTTACTGTTTCATGAACAATAAATGTGACAAGCTTAACCATCAGGCAGGAATCATAGCTTACAAATTTTAATGAATTTTTCCCATTGTTAAATTATTTATTGAAAGGCTATTGACCCTCTGAATAATTTAAGTGCTGAATTTCTTTTTCAGTTTGTAAATTAACATATTTCCTTTTTTACATCTCCAGCTTTTCCCTCTGTGAATGAAATATTTTGAATATAATAAAACAAAAATGTGAAAAATATACAATATCACTGCATTCTTGTAATGCCTTGAGCTCAATTGTGTTTTTGCTGGTTTATGGGTGAAGCTTTTTGTCACCTCATGTTTGTCCTGAAGTTAAAATGTGACATTATTGCAATGAAATAAGGGCACGTGTGTTGACACTTTGTAACACAGACATATCAGACTATAGCTGGGAGAGGTTGAGAGGAACCTTGGTGGTTGATTTCACAGAGAGACAGTCACAAAAAACTGAAGTTAGAAGATCACAGATATGTAGATTGCAGTTTTAATTATTATTAAGCTGCAAGTTTCCAAAAGGATAATGAATAACAATTTTGCTCTTTTCTTCTTTGAGTTGACTAAATGGTAAATAGACCTGTAGGTTAGATATCAAAGAGAGATCACTTTAACAGTACTCCCACCTGAGCAATAATAGAGCTAGAAATATATTAGGCAATGCTTCATAATAAAGAAGTATCACCAGGATGAATTTTACCAGGGATGAGTGAAAATGGCGGCGCTGTCGGAGCCGCTGTATTGGCAACGCTGGTGCGGACCCATGGAGAGCGAGGAGCAGTGATACAGTGCTCCCACAGAGTCCAACCACACTATCTACCACCATCAGCTCCACACAGGCTTTGGATGGCCTGTTAAAGGAAGTGACAGTAGTTTTATATGAAATCCCACTACTGCCTAGTCAGCATCCAGGATGGCAGCGCCTCTGGTTGCTAGCAGCCACAAAGCGTTGCAGACCCAGAGAAGCGGAGGGCCAGTGCAGGGAATCATAAAATGAAAAGCCAAAACTCTGTTTGAGAAGGAGAAGCAGAGAAGACCACCCACGGGATGGTGACCATGGCAGCGGACCAGTGAGTGGGCTCTGAGGCTGGTGACTCAAGGAGGCTGTAGCTACCGGAGACTGCTGTCAAGGGATTAATACCAGGCTGCAGACTGCTGGAGACTGACTCAAAACTGGCTGAAGGGGTCTTAGGAATTGGAACTGAGATGCGAGGGGATGTCAAAGGTGCTGAACGGTTCCTGATTGTGTCAGGTGTTCAGGTCTGGAGCTCGGGTTGCCAATGTGGTTGTGGAGGCTGCGGAAGTACTGGAGGTGAATCCACAGACACTCAGTGACTCTGAGAGGACTCTCATTTGATTCTCTTTCTCTGACTGTAAGAAGCGCTTCAGATAATTTTTGCTGATAACGAATCTGTCTGCCTTACACCAGGTAAAAGCAATTCCATGTAATATGACACTGTTTTATTACATGATAATAAATTGAATCTTGAATATAGAATAGGGTGGAATAAGTTAGAAACCATGAGAGGGATGGACATGGTTTGCTTTCTAGCTAAAATGTTACGGAGTCCAGAGGACCCCATAAACCAGCAGCAATAGATTTGCACCACAACACAAAGGGGTACTTAAACAAAAGTCATTTTTAATTATATTTGAACAAGAAAACAAAACTGAACTTTAACTTATTACTTAACCTACTTACTTAACCTACCTAACTACTTAATTCCCCCTCTAATACTAAGTGCAGGCTTGCGTAATGTATATTTAAGATTAGAAAAGTTCTTTGGATCACAGTCCAATCTCACTGGTTGCAGGCAATTCTTGTGCTATGCACAGAAGTTAGCATTAACAAAGTTCACCAGTCTTTGGGGCTTAACAGGCAAATGGTTACCACTCAGGAGAGTTCTTGCTGGTTTTCAGAGAGAGATTCCTTCTCAATCAGTCTTGCTGACAAAACTTTCCCCCTTCAGGATCCTCCAGATGATCCTCTTTCTTTCAGGTCACCTTTTAGACCGCCAGTCTTCTCTTTTGACCAGGCAGCCTTCCAAAGTTTCCCAGCTTGTCCCTCTGGAAATGATTTCTGTCTCTCTCCTCTCTGTTTCACACCCTCCCTCTCTGAGAGCAAATCTGTTTTCCCCCTCTGCCTGTAACTTTGTTGCATTCTACAAAAAGCATTCTGCAAAAGTCCTGCAAAGATTCGGTGTTTTAAAATGTTTGTGTGCAACCTGCTCCAACAATTCCTCCCAAATCACCTCTAAATACTCTGTCTCAGTACATGTTGACATTATAGTTTGTACAGGTGCCTAACCTTTTATCCGGAATTCCAAAAACCAGCAACCTCCAAAAACCAGCACTTTTTTTGACAGATGACATCTGCTTGTCAAAGATAGATTTTGGCACCAAACATAACCTGACGCATCCCTAGCTCAACTCTCATTCCATTACTTTATAAACATCTCCAAATTGCCTATACTGATGCCCATTCAGCGTCATGGCTCTTTCAGTCAGCCTGGTGGTGGCAGCTGAATGGCCATCATTGCTACCCATTAATTCCCCAAACAGCATCAGCAGAGGGGAAATGAGAAGGGGGCCATTCTCCTGGTGCTGGTACAGCATGAGGGGGGGAGGAAGAAAGAGAGATGGCAGCGGGACGCGGTCAGGCAAGAGGGAGAGACGGCAGCATGACTCAGACATGCAACTTGGTCAGGTGAGGGGGAGGGAGATGGCAGCATGACTTGGGAGGGGGGGGTTGTGGGTGGAAATGGCAGTGCAATTGGGATGATCTTAAAGGGACAGAAATCAAAATGATTCTGAAATACAGAAGATTCTGAACAACTGCAGGTGTCGGTCCCGACAATCCTGAATTAAAGGTTGGGCACCTATATATTGGCAGGAAAACAATTAATTGAAGGTCACAAGCCTTAGCTTGTGCTGTTTTTTTAAATCATTTATATTTGAGCTCAATAGGCAGACCTTCTGAATACCTCTTCAAACCTTGTTTCTTAAAGATGTATTCTCCATCTGCTTGAGGGGTCATTCTACTTTGTTTAGAATACATCTATCTAGTCATCAAATAGTTATGATATTTAGGAAATAAATTAGAATGGGTCTATAGTTTTCCAAACATTGACATTTTTTAAATATTGACCTAGATTTTGCTGGGTTAAATTGCTGTGATGGGGACATTGAATTTTCTTGACACTTCATCAACATATTAAAATAAAATTTCAAGAACAGAGATTTGAGTACAATTATATTTTGATTTGATATTTAGAAATATAATGTGAAGAAATACTCATTTTGGTTAACAATTATTTTTCTGATTAATAACTTTTAAAAAGTTTCATGTGTCAAAATTGTTGATGGTTTTAATCAGATTATCTAACAACTTTCATTCAGACTTGCACAAGTATCTTCATTAAAGCAATATGGTTTCATTGTCATGTACCATGCCAACTCAAAGGGCAAAGTGTTGCACAATGTTTGGTTACAAAGATTTCCACAGGCAGCTCAAATGCAATGAGTAATTGGCTTCTATGTCAGTAAACCTTTATTTTGACACACACAAACATATATCACCTGGGACTGAGCCTTCAGCTTCATCAATTAATAGATTGGGATCATTCTGCTGTGCAGACACAGGTTACATTTCTTCAAGTTCAAGTGATAAAATGGATAAAAGTTTCTTATACTGAAGTTTAGGTGAATGACAACCTACATCATGTGGCATAAAAACACAAACAAATATTACATCTAAACTCTTTGAAAATGAGAGTGAAATATAACTCAGAAGTTTCATCTGTTGCTCCAGAATCTCTTATACTGTCTATATTAACTTTCAATTAATGCTAAAATGCATGTTAAAAAGATCAATGTGATATTTTGATTTTAAGCTTGGGGGTCCAAAGTAATTGGTCAATTGTGAGTCAGGGCACATGGAATCAGTTCATTAGCTGTACACCACTGGGGAATTGATGCAAATTCTTCTTGACATTGGCTTGCCAGATATTCAATGGACTGGCAATTTTATTTAATTCAAAGGTGTTGTGTGTGGAGGAAGCGTGGCTCTCAGCCTATTGCTGGTGGTCACGTAGCCTCCCCACCTTAAACCCATTCGAAGTCACATCACCTGTCATGTACTTTTTGTCCAACTCAAAGTGACAACGTTATAGACAAAGTTACAAATTGCACATGGAGAGACCATTAAGACTGGGCTCAGACCACTGGTCAGTGCACATCTTGCCATTGACTGGTTCAAATCACCTCACGTCCTTGTTGTCTAGAACCCTGTATTTAACACCAGAGCAAAGGACACTTGCTCTCTCTGCCTTGTGGTGATAGCCCCGGACACCGCTCTATGCCAGGTCACTACTGCAGACATCGCTTGGATGGGTCGCGGGTAAGGTGCATACGCTACTGAAGTTCAGCTGTGGAATTACTCCAGCTCAAATTGCTATAGATCAATAGTGGCAGTAAAGCCGCCACTCTCAACTGATCAGGGGTCTGAGAGCATGAGGCTACAGTGGTACCAGATCCACCTCCTCTTATTCAGGGTTTCAGTAGGGTGTGTATAACCCCTACATATGGTGTGCAAATGTCTTCATCACCTGTGTGAATTAATAGTTGTGTACTGATTAATGTTCTCCCCTGTATATTTCCCATTATGATTTCCCTTTTAAATGGTCTCTCTTATTAATTTGTTGTGTTAATAAAGTTACATTTGATTGCAAACCTTGTGTCCAGACTCATCTCTCTTTGAACCCACCGATCCTGACTATTTCTCAACAAAACAATAGGATACTGATGATGCTGGCATGTCTTGTCCACCACAATTGCCTGAGAAGGTGGTGACTAATTATTCACTTGAAATGGTTAATTTGAAATTCTGAGTGATTTTTGAATTGCAATTGAAAGTTAACACACTGGCAGGGACTGGACATCTTGCAAAATTGGGGTAATTAAAAGTAGCCTGCTTCTTTATATAAAGTATGCAAATTAATTGATTTGACTTTTTTTTTCCCCAGTTTGTCAATTTACTGCTCGCTGTTATTTCTATGTAAATTTCATTCTCAGATTTTTGTGGTGAAATTTACTCTTGCATTCTTTGGACTATTAGGAATGATATGCCAAGTACATGATTCTGCTTCCATGCATGACAAAGGACTCCAGGCCTTTGAAGCTAGATCTATCTCCATGCAGTCAACAATTATTATAACATCACAGACTTGACATGCAGCCCTACCCTATTATAATGACAGTGCTTTGAATGCATACAGATCATAAGAGAATGGACACGAGTCCCCATTAGACTGTCAGGGATAATAAATGCAAATCACTAAACTGCTGAGAAATGTTTAAAATTATCAAAATCAATCCGAGCCTCGGAAACCAACCACAGAGAAAATCTCTGAGTGCTTTCAAAGAGACCAAAATTGCACTTCTGCCTAATGTTTTCAATTAAAAAACATTCGTCATCACTCTCCCACATTTTTCATGAAGAGAAGAATTAATGTGCTCTTATGGGAACTTGAATACTTCAACCAGTTCGTATTACCTTATTGGTGTGCTGAATTACGTGTCAGTTACACTAGATTAAAATGATCGACAAGTTGTTATAGCCAACTAGTGAATATCGGTATTTACTAAACAGAAGTAGCAACACAAATAACAACTAATTAATAATATTTGGAATTAAGTGCATTATATTTCTGACATTATATAACTATAGAAATAGAAAATAAGATGAGATGCACGAGTTCTTGCATCAACGGATAGTATGAGGGTGATGGACCAGTATGTCAACTGATCCTGTTGTGCGTGGAACAGCCATTAATAACGACATCTTTGGTGGATAGGGCTAATGATAAAGCCTGTGCACTGACTATAAAGTTTAAAGGTATTTCTGAGACACTTCCTAAATTGAGCTATGATCATAAGTGCTTCCTCAAGGAAGAAAGAAAATCAGTGGGAAATGTTTCCTTTCTAATCTTGAAAGAGATTTTGAAGGAAAGGCCTAAGACACTGGAAGCCTTTGATCCCAGTCACTGGAGCTGTGTCCAAACAGTTCCACATTCCTATCAGAAGAAGCCCAGTAGCATTTCCTGACAAAATCTCCTGCCATCACCAACACCAATATATGGAAGCTTTCACGATTTTCAATATGGTTAGCGAATTTCCATGATGCAGACAGAGGATGCCTGAATCTATAAGGGTGCATATTGGGTTACATCTAACCTTAGAATCCACCATAATCTTCCATTTTCAGAATTGTCTGCGATATGTTTATGTATCTATCTGTATATTTTACAATTTGCCAATAATGGGGTACAATTAAAGCAGGAACTCCTAATATGATGGGGGTGGCCACTTCCCAATCCATCTTTTCCAAAGCATAGTGCATTAAAGGTCAGAATGAAGCTTGGCCCTTTCCAAGGTTAGGATAATTTCTCGCATTAATTCCTGAACCATGCACACTGCTTGGATCCCAAACTCAAGTCCATGCTTCCACTGCAGCTGTGAAAAAAAGAATGCAGGAAACCCCAAAGTTTTCAACTCCTGCCATCACTACAATGAATCAGAAAAGTCCAACAAGCTTTTGACTTTTATGTATCATTAAAAATAAAATGTCCATACTGTTAAATAGGTCTATCCTCAGCAAGAGTGCGACTATCTAGTTCATAAGTCCAGACATTGCTTCCTTCGTTAAAAATTCCATGTGTATACTTTCAAAGCCTGGAAGGCTTCTGTAGAGCAATATTAAAAATAACATTTGCAGGCCTGTACAGCCTCCTGCTACATAACCATTTATTTATGCAGAGCTATTATTCTGCAGTTTTGTGTTGTTCAATGATTTTATATAAGACAGCAGGGGGTTCTTTTTCATGTCACTGGATGATTGACATGTCAAAGTTCTAGTTTAAGTCATTACAACATAATAATGCGCGTGAAGTATCTCCGTAAATTCCCCGCAGGTTCGTGCAGTGCAAAATGGAAATTATTCCACATGAATAAACCCTTATTCTTCATTGACTGTATTTTCTCTTGTGCAGGAATCTCACCAAGCTGCACAAATTACATTTTTTTTAATGAGAAAACTACAAGGAAAATTGACACAGTAAAAATGTTCTTTTCTCATTGATTTTGTATTCAATTACAGGTCCATTTTTTTTAAACAGCGCATCATTAAGAGATGCGCTCAAATATGTACCTGTTGATTGTTTGTATACACAGTGAGCTACAAATCAAAATGCTTTGATACTGACAAGCGACCACTATCACGATCAGAAATTGGGCCTCATTGTCCTTATTTTCCATGAGCAATTTAGTCTTCCAAGTTCCAATATACTGAATGGGGAGCACCTGCACTTCCATCGCAGAGGTGTCTAAAAGTAGTAGGCATAGATTTATGTTTAGAGGTAAAATGTTTAGCGATTATAGAGTCATCAAGTCACTCAGTAGAGAAACAGACTGCAGCGCTAACTTGTCCAAGCTGAAAAAACTTGCTTTAGTCCCCAAACATCGATAATATATCCTTATTTCCTATGGATGCTGCAAGACCCACTGAGTTCCTCCAGGATTTCTTTGTTTTATTGCAATCATAGCATCTTCAGACTTTCATGTTTCATGTTTCACTATTTACTTTAGCCTGATTGCCCATACACTTCCAAGTCTTGCCCACCTATGGTATTATATTATCTATCAACATATAAAATCTTCTCACTTGTCAGGAAGATGGAACAGCAACTGTACTTTCTTAGAAAGCTGATGCATCAAGGCTACCAGCACAATCCTAGCACTACAGGAGCTCTAAAGTGTGCATCCTGCTTGGCTACATTGGTGTGGTATGTTTGGTGGAAAGCATCAGATCAGAGATCAATCCATAGGACCATTAAAGCTGCTTGGATCTCTCTCCCCTTCCTGATAGATTTGATTTATGAACCCTCTATTTTTCTTACATCTATGAGCCTACCAAAGAGCTTTTTCAATATCCCTATTGTACCAGCCACCACCATCACCCCCAGCAATGCATTTCAGGTACCAACCACTCTCTTATTAAAAACACTTATCTCTGACATCTCTCCTAAACTTTCCTCTATTCATCTTAAACAGATGTCCTCTGGTTTTCACTATTGTCACTCCAGGAAAAAGATGCTGAACTGTCCACCCTATCTAAGCCCCTCATAATTTTACATACTTCTATTAAGTCACCTCTCATCCTTTGTTGCTCCAAAGAGAAAATATTTAGCTCTGTCATATGACACGCTCTCCAATTCAGGTAACATCCTGGTAAATCTCTTCTGTACCATCTCCAAAGCATCTATATCCTTCCTGGAATGAGGCAACGAAAAGTGAATACAAAACTCCAAGTGTGTTCCTCGCCAAGCTTCCTGACATAATTGTTTTCCTATGATGGAACATTTGGGTGCGCAAGCCAAGAGTGGGGGGTCTGGCACCTGATGGATGACCTTGCCCTGCCTGCTTGCAGATGTTGGTGTTAAGGGTGCTCACATCTGCCAGCCAAGCCGGAGAAGCCAGACAAATTTCATTTCCTACCCTGCCTTCTGACACTGGGCAGCTCCCACAGCACCCTGCTCCATCGGAAACAGTGACCCTGTTTGCTCAGGTGGAGGAGTGCGGAGCTGGTGAGGCATTGATTATGTGCTTTGTTCAGCATAGTGTATGTATTGATCTTCTCGATCATTAGCTTTTTATTTTAACACATTTTTAAAATATTTTTTTTAGAGCTCTAACATATACATTTTCTTCATGGTAATTGCAGAGTAATGTAACTTTCAAGGAATGGACTGTTGTGTGTGGAAGAAATTGTGTATTGTGGGTGGTCACATGTCCTTCCCATCTGAAACCTATTCAGAAGTCACATCACCTGTCAATCAAGGTTGGACACTGCTACCCATACCTTGCTGTTAACTAATTTAAATCACTTGGGTCTTAATTGGCTGGAAGCACAGATTAGCACTGTACATGGACTTTCCCTAAATGCCAGCAGACTTTTCAGCATCTTGTCCTGGAAAGGTCGATTACCTGACCTGTGATGGCTGTGCGACTAGTGGCCCACAGTGGCCCCTCAGGATTGAGGAACGTTCTTTTCCACTTGAACTGGAAGACATTTTTAACATCTTGTTTACAACCAATCTTTACTTGCGCCATTGTCTAATCTCTGAAAAATATTTTTTATGTCGTTGTGTTTTTGTCAAGCTGCATTTGTACAATCACTATGGACTCATGAATTTTATCTTGCTTTAATTCATTAAAGTGACAATAAAGCACAACTGATACTTGATATAACATCAATGCACAGCACATTCTTTCACTCTGCCTTGTGGTCCATGCCCCAAATATCACTCCATGCCAAGTCACTACTGTGGACATTCTCTGGAAGGGTCACGGCTAAGATGCGCACTAGGCTGAACCTGAGCCCTTAGTACTGCAATAGGTCTGTACTATAGAGAACCGCAACCCTAGTTGGTCAGGGAAGTGGAAGTGTGTGTGTGTGTAGTGTGTGTGAATGTGTGTGTGTGTGAGTGTGTGTGTGTGTGTGTGTGTGTGTGTGTGTGTGTAGTGTGAGTGTGTGTGTAGTATGTATGAGTGTGTGTGTGTATAGTGTGTGTGAGTGTGTGGTGAGTGTGTGGTGTGTGTGTGTGTAGTGTGTGCGGTGTGTGTTTGTGAGTGTGTGTGTGTAGTGTGAGTGTGTGAGTGCGTGTGTAGTGTGTGTGTGTGTGAATGTGCATGAGTATGTGTGTGAGTGTGTGTGCAGTGTGTGAGTGTGTGTAATGTGAGTGTGCATGAGTTTAGTGTGTGTGGTGTGTGTGAGTGTGTGTGTGGTGTGTGTGTGAGTGTGTGTGAGTGTAGTGTGTGTGAGTGTGTGTGTGAGTGTGTGTGTGTGAGTGTGTGTGTGTGAGTGTGTGTGAATGTGTGTGCGGTGTGTGTTTGTGAGTGTGTGTGTGTAGTGTGAGTGTGTGAGTGCGTGTGTAGTGTGTGTGTGTGAATGTGTGTAGTGTGTGAGCAGGTCGAGTATAGGTTTACTGTTGTCAGAGTCTAATCAAAGTCTGAGGAAAATGTTTATATCATCACTTAAGTGAAATAGTGATCAAATACCATTTCACATTTTCCCCTGTTTTTTTCCCATGTGTTACTAAAAGTTACCTGTGATTGTAACAATTCTGACCAGTCTAGTCTCTCTGTGAACCCACCGAACCTGATACTCTTCCCAACACGACCTGCAGTAAATCAGTCCTGTTGATACACAAGTTAAATGTTGTTTCACTTGAAAGGCCTATTTGGGACCCCAAACTGTGGTGAGTGCAAATATAGCACCTCTTGCAGCCACAGGGAAGGCTCGGGGGTTGGGGAGGAGATTGGAAGGGAGAGATGAGTGCATGAGGAAGTTAAGTGGGAGTGGTCCCTATGGAAGGCAGAGAGGGGAGGAAAGGGGAAGATGTGCCTGGTAGTGGGATCCTATTGTAAATGTCAGAAATTCTGGAGGATAATGTGTTGGATGCAAAGGCTGGTGGGGTAGTAGGTAAGGCTAAGGGGAATTCTAAGTTTGTTACATCTTGGAGCAGAGGGTGCCAGGACAGATGAGCGGGAAACAGAGGAGATTTGAGAGAGGACTGAGTTGATAGAGTTGGAGGGGAAGCCACATTTGTAGAAGAAGGCAGACATTTTGGAAGATTTGGACTGGATGACCTCATCTTGGGAACAGATGCAGTAGAGACAGAGAAAATGAGAGAAAGGGATGGAATCCTTGCAGTCCAGTTTCAGGAATCTGATGCAATTGAAGGGATGAAAGGCATGTGAGGTATCATTGATATAGGTGGGCAGGGATTGGACCATGGGAGAAAAGATAGTGTCAAGGTAAGATGAAAATAATTTAGTGGGGCAAAAGCAGTCAGAAACAATGGGTCTACCCAAATGGTTTGGTTTGTGCATCTTGGGTAGAAGGTAGAAAAGGGCAGTGCGGGGATGGGAGACAATGAGGCTGGCAGCGGAGGTAGTCCCAGCATTGAATTGCATGATGCCAGCATTGTTTGGTTCAGTGTAAAAAGGCAAAGCCAGCTTAATGATGGGTCTTCTTTACAGCAGTATTATGGGACCTCTGTGTAAAAAGGGCTATTGATTTGTTTTTGAAAACAAACATGTGGACAATCATCAAACAAAATAAAATTTTAATTTTAATTAATGTTTCCACAAGCATTTAATGAGATAAGAAAACTAAATGAAAATCAAAAAGCATCAAAAATGATGCTGAAAATTTGAAACAGTTCAGTTCAGAACATGTTGGAAACATGCATCAGGTGATGCAGCACAAGTGTGAAGGGAAACTATTAATGTTTCAAGTCTGAAATCCTTCATTAGAATTGGGAAACATAAAAAAAAGCAAATAAGGAGAAGGGAAATGGGGAAGGATGGAGAGAACAAAGGGAATGTCAGCAGACGAGATCACTTGAGTTTATGTGATAGTTAAGGATTAAATCGGATTACTTTTCATTGTCTATTTCTCATGGAGATATTGTGGGACTTCCCACATTATACAGATCCCAGCCCAAAATGTTGACTGATCATTTCTCCCCATGGATGTTGCCTGACTGAGTGATTTCATCGGGCTTCTTACTGTTTGCAGAAACAAAGCCAAGTTGCCTTAAGTTTGAGAAATTGATGTTGAGCCTTGCAAGCTGCAACATGTCCAGGTGAAGAAGCTCAGCAGGTCAAACCGTGTCTTTTAAGGTACATAGCCGACATTTTGGGGGTTGTATAATACATAATGTCGGTTATGTACCTTTGCTACATAAAGGACACGGTTTGACCTGCTGAGCTTCTCCAGCATTTTTTGTTTTTACTTCAACCACGGTGTCTACAGAATTTTGTGATTTACTTTTGACGTACTTCTAGCTCTCAATTGACTTTGTTGTATCAGTGTGGGAGGCTGCAGAGCGAAATGACAGAGTGAGAGTGGGATGGAGAATTATGGTGGCAAGCAACCAAAAGTTCAGGTCTATCCTGTGGACTAAATGAAGGTACTCTACAAACTACCTGGTGTGCATTTGGTTTCTCCATTGTAGAGCATTGAATGCAGTGTACACAATTTGAGGAACTGCAAGTGAATTGTTGCTTCATATGGAAAGACTGCCTGGATGCAGGGACTTTGGGAAGAGAAGCGATGAAAGGACATCTCCTATGAAAAATGTAATCAGACAGGCATTGGTAGGTGGGCAGGGAAGTGTGGTGAAGGGATCGCAGAGGGAGTGATCCTTTTGAAATGCTGAAAGGAGCAAGGACTGTGTGCCTGGTGGTGGAATCAGGTTAGATATGTTGGAAAGTGCTAAAGATGATCTGTCAAAAGCAAAGGCTGGTAGAGTAGAAGGTCAGGAACCCTTGTTGCACTGTCAGGAGGAGATGAGTTGAGAACAGAGGAGCAGGAAATAAATGAGATGTGCTAAGGACTCTATCCTCTATGGTAGCAGGTTCAGGAAGGAAGTTCATTTGACAGCTACATGCCTTATGATGAATTCCTCTGACAATCTGGCCTTACCCTTTTCTATTCCATCCCTCCCTCATTTTCTCTGCTGCAGAAAACAAACGTTTCAGCCTTTCCCAGTTCCGACCGAAGGTTCTGGGCCTGAAATATTTAATTTTTCTTTCTACCAAAGTTGCTTCCAAGAGTTTCCAAGTTACACTATAATTAAAAAAAAGTTTTATTTTCTTATTTAAAACTGTACAAAACTTATAAAAGATTGGTTAGTCCTAAATTTGATTACTTTTGTAACCAGAGTTTGATTTGTTTCTGGAAGATTAGATGAGCATCCTAAGGCAGTTTTTTTAAATAATTTAAAACCCACTGAGTGCCAGATGGAGTGATCAGTGGAGTGAAGTCCTTCACAGCATTGCATTCTGCACTCCTGTACTAAACATTTCATCATTTAGATGGGTTAGTCTTGAGTTGATATTAAATCAAAGCATTTCAGTGTAATTGATGCAAATGCTATCATACTGATTTAAACTTCCAACCGTTTAAATGCTTTCCAGAGGATTTATCACTGTTTTTGACTTTGATCTTTTGTCAACAGCTTCCAATTAATACACAACATTTCTCACCTCAGAGTAGCATGGATAAAGAACAAAAACATCAGTTCATAAAATGGTGCATAGATAGTTTGTAATCAGTCATCCAAATGCATCATATTCAAAATTATTGATCATACCACAGTGATCACTTTGAAACTCCAGAATATTTCAGTGTACTATTGGGAAAAGTATGGGTAATTAATATGAGAATCATTACTATTTCTGGCTCTTCCTGGATATTGGTTAAAGTGGAAAAAACATTTTAGCTAAAGGTGATAAATGACTATTTCTCTGACATTTGTGATATATCGTGCAATTACACGTAGCATTGTGGTTACATTGCTGGACACAGATCCAGACTCCACCACCAGTATCCATTAAACTCCTCCTCTGAATCTCTCTCTCCCTATCCCTCTTTTTCCTTTGCTCAAGTTCCCCACCTCCTCCCCTTTGCCATCACTTCTCAGCTCTTTTACTCTTCTATCCTCCCACCTGCATCCATCCATGGCCTTCCCCCTGCCCCTTCTTCCCTCCTCTCCCTCCCCCATCATTTTATTCAGGCGCCTGCCTAGTTTTTGCTTCTACCTTGACAGCCTTATGAGATGGTTCCCTTTTATTTCCTCCAAATCCTGCATTAGCTGCTGATCTGGAATAAAAAAAGTTATTAACAGGATGTGCCACAAAAATAAACATGCCCCTGATAATCATATTAAAAAAAACATATGGTTTTCAAAAACATTTGACAAAAGTTCTTATCTGCTCTGGTCTATATATGGCCCCAGACTCAACAATGTAATGAAGTCTTAAGTGTCCAATGCAATGACTTAGAAAGCTATTCAGTTCCAGGAAAGAGAAACCAATGTTTTTCTTGCCACCAACATTAACATTTAACAAAATAAGTAAATGCAGGTTTAAAACTTATTTCTACTTAATTTTCAGAGATGACATTTTCTGTCGAGTAAGATGTTGAAAATATTTTAGTTTGGGTTACAAATTAGCACAAGCTTTAATCAGTTTGTGTTTAAGGAAGATAAAGTTACAATCTTAAGATTATTCTTCAGGCAATTACCAATAGAAGGAAACAAATCCAATGAAATATCGAATTACTTTGAATCAAAATTAATTCAATATTTTAAATTAAATTTAAACATACAGGCCATTTTGACCCACAAATCCATGCCACCCGATTGACACCCAATTACCCTACACCACCAGTTAAAATGGTGGGAGGAAACCGGAGCCCCTGGGAAAAACACCCCCAGACACAGGAGAATGTACAAACTCTTTACAGACAGATTCAAACCCCAGTCCCAATCACTGATGCTGTAAAGGCATTGTGCTAACTGCTATGCCAACCATACCACCAAATATAATGCAACATAATGCAACAAAAAACTGTTCTGGGTTGTTAAGTACCCAACATACTGTCACTCTTTGGGAAAGGTAAAGGAGCATTTTTAACCCTGTATCAGAAAGGTTAAACCTTACTCTACAAATGATTGAATAAAATCTAGGGTGATAATTCTCTGCATTATCAGGTAATTCAGAATTTCATACAAGGCATTTGGTTCAGGCTTGATCTGCTGATTCCTTGACACTGCTGTGAAGAAGGATCAGGGTACATTCTGGGGAGTCTTAACCACCTTCTCATTTACCAGGAAAACAGTTATATTGCGCAGTTATATTGATGGGACCTTGTATCCAAACTGGTTACTGTGTAATCA
Source organism: Narcine bancroftii (assembly GCF_036971445.1). Lineage (NCBI taxonomy): Eukaryota > Metazoa > Chordata > Chondrichthyes > Torpediniformes > Narcinidae > Narcine > Narcine bancroftii. The sequence continues at coordinate 180,485,428 of NC_091471.1, read as the reverse complement.
ATATTACAACTTATTTCAATGCTAATGACCTATGGGCAAGTCTCCCTCATTTTTTTTTGCTCATGGAAATATGTTTTGAGAATTTTATTTGAGAGTCCTTAATATAACCTGGCAAAGTACTTACCAACTGAGAGCTGGCATGAGTTCCCCTGAAACCTTTTCAATCTTTGTCAGGAAATCCTTGGTTAGATTAAATGACTCATACTGGGCCAGTAGCGTCTTATCAAACCCAAAGAAAGGCAATGAGCACCAGCTGCAAAGATTCAAGGTTTTTACGCCCTTCATGGTTTTTTTTGGGATAACTAACGCTGAGGTTTTGTGGAATCTGGTGCCTCACTATGGCTATACAGATGATGTTTATCAGCCTACATCTTGATCAACTTCTTTGGTCTTGCCCTACTTGATAAAGCAAGTCTATTTTCCAACTCAAAGTGCTTTTCACTTTGAATTCCACTGAAACATTATTGACTTAATAGTTGTATTTATTGATGTCACATTGTGCATTAAGTATATCATGCAACATCAATATACCATGAAAGATGCCCCCAGAATAACAATTTCCTTCATGTAAATACAATTAATTAGGTTTGCTGTGATCTCTTTTTCTCTTAAATGATTTTCCTTGATAAGACAAAAAAGATTTTAAAATGAATCACAGACTAAAAAAAGAACTCTATAGTTCACCCTGATTTTATCAAAAGAATAACATTCAAAGAATGACAGAATTCAATAATTTACTCAAAATAAAGTTATCCATGTGTTTTCTTTCAACAAAATCACAAGGGGGCAAATTTAATTTATTTTATTGTATGCTCTTTGCCTCAGAAGGATTATTTCTTCTCTTTCATGCATTACAAACATTTTCTGAAAAGAATGATGCCAAAGATGTCTAATGTTCAGTTGACACATCTTTAATTATGTGGCCACGTATGATCTGACGCAGTGAGTTGGAACAATATAGCACTGAATGGTGAAAGTATTCAGGAAATCAAGATTTATATCACTGTCTTCCAACCTATAAAAATAATGATCAACAACCTCAGAAAATGTCGCTGATTAATTCCATATACGTTTGATATTTATTCACTTATAGGATGTGGACGTCATTGGCAAGTGGAGCATTCATTGCTAACTGATAATAAACCATAATTCAACTGGCCTTCTGGGCCATTTTAGACAGAAGACTCAACCTTCTGGCTGAGGCTTTGGAATCACGTTTATGCCAGATTGAATGAGGAAGCTGGATTCCCTTCCCTAATTACATTACTTAATCAGAATTTTATTTTAATTATAATGTAACAATCCATGACTGATGCTCGCTTTCAAGTTCAATATTTATTTAATTAATTGAACCAGCTAGCGGTGGGATTAAAACGAATATCTCTACATTAATAATCTAAATGTCTGTTGAAATTGTGTTGGCCCTTACCACGTTTTGGGAATGTCCCAAATTAGGAAGATTTTGGGGAAACATTTCTCAATCTTTATCAACAATTTTAAGACTAAAATGGATCCATGCCCTTTAATTGCCTTGTTTGGGTTTATTCGCGATTTGACTATATCTTTGTCAGTATCAAAAGGTTTCACCTTTTAGTATGCTGATAGCCAGATGAAGGGTTTTAATGAAGTGGAAAGATGAACTTCCACTGACTCGTGGGCGGTGGATACATGATATAATGGTATATTTAAGTATGGAAAAATTAGATATTAATATCAAAGACAAAAAGTTCCAGTTTGAAAAGATATGTGGTCCTTTCATAGGATATTATCATGCTTGGCAGTTTTGGGCTGTTGGACTGCTCCATTGATGCTCTGTCTGGCTTCTGGAGGTAGCGATCTGATCCAATTTTGTTGGATTTTTAAAAAATACATAAATAACATTGATTAGCATTAATTTATTTATTTAGTTTTTTTTCTTTTCTTTTTTTTCTTTGTTTCATAAATTGTTGATTAATTGGAGTTTAGTATATAATGGTCCTAGGCCAGTGGTTTTCTTTTCACTCACACACCACTTTATCCCATAGGTGCTCTGTGATTAGTAAGGAATTGCTTAAGGTGGCATGTGGGTGGAAAGAAAAATTTTGAAAACCACTGTTTTAATTGAACCTTATTGACACATTATGTGCATGGTTTCATAACTCCAAAGAAAATGGGTGAATGACAATTTTTCTCAAGCAAAATATTTCAGTAACAATTGAGTCTAGAGCAGTGATTCTCAACCTTCCCCTTCCCACTCACATAGCACCTTAAGCAATCCCTTACTAATCACAGAACACCGATGGCATAGGGTTTACTTAAAGAGGTATGTGAGTGGAAAGAAAAAGCTTGAACCCCTGCCCTAAACTATATTAATATTTTATCAAGTTATGAGATGATTTCTTAAAGTAATTCATGTGATTTTCATTTTTAATCTAATATTAATTAACAATTAATAACAAAAATGGGAGCATCTTTGCCAGTTATATATTTTGTATACATTGTGATATTTCCTTCTGTTATGTCAATGCAACTTGTATATGAGATTATTGTATTGAACTCAAAAAAATATTTTAAAAAGAAAAGAAATCCTTCAAAATGACATTTTTAATGTGTGAATTAAAGAAAATAAAGCATGCTTGAAATCCCAAGAGAAAACTTGACAGAGCTATAGGAAAGGATTTAAGAATGGGTTATCATCTCGGCCCTTACCAAATGAGTAGCAAACATGTAGCATTTGGAGGACTGGAGGCACATGTAGTAATTACCTGAACCAGATGTGCCATAGGGTTTGGTTCTGTTTCTACTATTGTTCAATATCCCTTTTTAACGATTGGATATCAATGTAGTTAATGTGATTAGTAAGTTTCCAATAACACCGAAATTTGTGTTATTGTGGCTGGTAAGGAAGGATAAATAAGCTTACAGTAGGATCTAAATCAATCAAAGAGAGATAAATGGAATTTAACTCTGCTAAGGACGAGGTATTGCAATTTGATAAGTCAAGCTAGTTTTGGATTTACACAGTAAAGAGATGGGCACTGAAGAGTGTTGTAGAACAGAGGGAACCCAAGGCACATGAACCGAGTTCTATTAAAATGGTGATAGGTGGCCTTCATTGGATGGGGCATTGAGTGCAAAAGTTGGGGATTCATGGTACAGCTGTGGAAGGTAAACATGAGACCAGTTCTGTGCAGTTCTGGTTGCCCAGCTTTTAAAAGGATATTATTGTTGAACGGGGTGCAAAGGAGATTTATCAAGATGTTGCCAGTGCTAGTGGCTTTGTGTTATAGTGTGAAGCACCAAAATCTGCAGATGCTGTGATTGTAGTGAAAACACTGAAATGTTGGAGGAATTCAGCAAGTTTTACAGCATGCATAGGAGGCAAAGATATATCATCAACATTTTGGGTGTGAGCCCTTCAAGGGCTCAGGCCTGAAATGTCAGTGTTTTCATGGCTTGTGTTTCAGGGAGAGGTTGGATAGGCTGGGTCTTTATTTCCAAGAGCATAGAAGGCTGAAGAGTAACCATATAGAGGTTTATAAATTCATGAGAGACGATGGATAAAGTGACTGTTCACACTCATTTCCCAAGAGGAGGTGATTTTAAAATGAGAAGGCAGAAGGACAAGGTAAGAAATGGATCTGAGGGCAATTTTTTTTTACTGCGAGTGTTATCAGTATGTAAAGTCCAAGAGGAAGCTATAGAAGCAGATACGATTACAACATTCAGAAGATATTTTTACAAATATATGAATAGGAAAGGTTGAGAAGGATAGGAATCAAATGCAGGCAAATAGAATGAACCCAGAAGACTATCCTTGTCAACAGGCATGAGTTGAGCTGAATGGCCTGATCCTTGCTGCGATAAAGCACAGTATACTGAAGATTTTTAATCTATTTCTCAATCTGTTCACTCTTACAGACATTTTATCTGTATACATAAGCTATTTAGTTCTCCACACAGTTTAGAATTCCACATTTTTATATTATCCAGTAGCTGAATCAATTGGAGGCATATAGTCAGATGAATAAAGAATTAAATGTTCTGCAAAAACAATGGAAAATTCACTTACTTTTCATGATGGACCAGGAATAGTGAACAAAATGTGACAGACTACATAGAGACAAAGTATATCAGAATAAAATGAGGTTACAGGGAATAAATATATTATAAACACAGAAATATTTATAGTTATTGTGATCAGGGATCTTACATAGAAATGGAACTTCACATCACAGTATCGGCCCTTCTGCCGACAATGTTGTGCCAACCAATATAAACATTTTAATCAACAAACTAAAACTTCCCTACCTCACACCCATAAACCTCAATTTTTCATGCATCCATGTGTATGAATTAGTCTTTTAAATGTGGTGATACTACCAGCCTCCACCACCGGGAATGTATTTCAGGTTCTCTTCCCCACTGTCTCTCTGTAAAAAACTGTACCCCTGACATCTCCCCTAAAATTTTATCCCCACACCTTGTACCTATGTTCTCTGGTTGTCTGCTAATCTTGCCCCAAGAAAAAGGTATTGGCTGTCCACCCTATGTATTCCTCTTATAATTTTGTAGACCTCCATTAAATCACCTCTGCTCTAACAAGAAAAGCCCTAGCTCTGTTAACCTTGCCTTATAAAACATGTTCTCCCATGCTTACACATCCTTCCTGTAATGTGGACACAATAACTGAATGTCATATTCCAAGTGTGACCAAACCAGAGTCTTATAGAGCTGCAACATTACCTCATAACTCTTGAACTCAATCCCCTGACTAATGAAAACCAGCATACCATAAGCCATCTTAAACAGCCTATCAACCTGAGCAGCAACTTTGACAGATCTATGGTGGTGGATGATTGCTTTTCAGACTGGAGGCTTGTGACTAGTGATGTGCCTCAGGGATCAGTGTTGGGACCATTGTTGTTTGTTGTCTATATCAATAACCTGGATGATAATGCAGTAAATTGGATCAGCAAGTTTTCAGATGACACAAAGTTTGGAGGTGTGGTGGACCATGAGGAAGGTTTTCAAAGCTTACAGAGGGATCTGGAACAGCTGGCAAAATGGACTGATAAATGGTAGATGGAATTCAATGCAGACGTGCACAAGATGTTGCTTTAGAAAGGAAAAGCCAAGAAAAGACCTATTCGGTAAATGGTAGGACACTAGGGAGTGCAGTAGAACAGAGGATCAAGGAATACAGATATATAATTCCCTGGAAGTGGCATCACAGGTACGATAGATAAGGTTGTAAAGAGATCTTTAGGCATATTGGCCTTCATAAATCAAAGTATTGATTATCGAATTTGGGATGCTATGGTAAAATTATAAGACATTGGTGAGGACTTTGGGTTTTCCATAATCCTACTTCTCAAGGATATCTTTTGTCCCCTTTGAGCTTTCCTAACTCTTTTAATAAGTTTCTTCCTGGCTACCATATCATTCTCATTAATCTTTCCAGTATTTACTTCTTAAACCTTATGTTTCATTCTTACTCTTTTTTCAACCATGCTTCCTTCAGAACCTCACACAGGTGGTCCCTAAGTATCCTCCACATTGTTTCTGTGCTTTTCCCTGAGAACATCTATCCCCAATTTACTCTCCCCATTTCCATCATAATTATCCCTTCCCTTATTAAACACTTTATATTTTACATCTTATCCTTGTCCATTGCCATGGTAAATTTCAGGGAGTTGCGGCTACTATCACCAAAATACTCCCCCACTGAGAGGTCACTTGATCAGCTTCATTACCCTATACCCGAAAAACCAAATTCTGAAATACTCCAAAATCCAAAACATTTTGAGCATCGACAGGACGCCGCAAGTGGATACTTCCACACCTGACCTCACTTGCCACTATGGGGCTCTGATGCTCTGTTGGCACCAGATTGTTACCAACTATCGTTACCGCCAGACCTTCATGCATAACCTCAATGACTCTGAAGAAAACATTTTAAAAATCTATCCAGCAGAATTGCTAGTATTTGGTCCTGCATTTATCTTCTTTGGTAAGTGCAAAACATTATTTTCATGTGAAATCTGAAATTCATCTCCACCTAAAATGCCAGGTTACGTGACCAACAACATTATTACATTGAAAAATAAAACAGTATTCTGCAACCCTTTGATCAAAACACAACCTTGTCTGTGGAGTTGAAAGCCTGGTGTTGTTTGTTGTTTAACAGCTGATACAGGTATTCTGCTGATGCTACTGTGCTGTTTAGTTACCTGAAACACGTTATTCCAAAATCTGAAACACTTCTGGTCCCATGCATTTTGGATAAGAGGTGCTAGTACAATAATAAGAGAAAGTGAGTATACTCGATCTAGTATAGCCTTTCCTTCATGCAGCTGGTCCACATACTGTGTCAGGAATCCTTCTTGGACACACTTGACAAATTCTACACCATCTATGCCTCTTGAAGTAAAGAGGTGCCAAGAAATATTTGGGAAGGTGAAATCTCCCATAACAACAACCTGTTACGTCTGCACTTTTCCAAAATGTGCTTACTTATCGGCTCCTCGGTGTTCCGAGGGCTATTTGGAAGCATATAAATTATTCTCAATACAGTGATCCCTCCCTTCTAGTTTCTGACGTCCACCCACAGTGACTCAATAGACAATCCTCCCCAAAACGACTTCCCTATCTGCAGCTGTGATACTATCCTTGACCAGTGATGATTCTCCACTTTCTTTTACTTCAATCCTCAATGCCTCCATCAGCCAATCCTTTCCTTGAGTCAGCCAAGTCTTGTAACAGCCACAACATCGTAATTCCTCATTCTGATCCATTCTCTAAGTTCATCTCCCTTGTACCTAACTGAAATAAACACATTTCAATCCCTCAAACTGACCTTCCTCATAAACTTGATGCACATTGCTTCAACCTTTTCACCATCTCCTCTATTTTCTGCCCTCTCATTCTAGTTCCCATCCCCCTGCCAAACTAGTTTAAATCCCCCACAACATCTCTAGAAAACCAGTCTGTCATCATGTTGGTCCTCCTCCGGTTCAGGTGCAACCCATCTTTTAGGTACAGTTCATCCTGACCCATATGACTTATCCCTGGTAGATCATGCCCCACCCCAACAGTGCCCAAAACAGTATGCTTATTCTTGAGGGAAACGGCCACAGGGGAGCTCTGTGCTGACTGCCTATAACCCTTCTCTCTCCCAGCAGTCATCCAGCTACATGCCTCTTGGGCATTTATGTCTCCTTATAACTTCAGAATCACAATCAGAATTTAATTCATGACATGTTCATGACAATGTTTTTTTTTGCGCCAGCATCACAGTAAAAATACTGATATCATTACACATAAAAAAATAAATAAATGAGTGCAAGAATAAGAGAAAGTGAGTTAGTGTCTGTGGTTCATAGTCCATTCAAAAATCTGATGGCAGAGGGGAAGAACCTGTCCTTGTATCACTGGGTGTTCATCTTCAAACTCTCTACCTCCACCCCGATGGAATCAGTGTGAAGCGGGCATACCCTGAGTAACGAGTGTCCTTGAAGATAGAGGCTGCTTTCCCAAGATACCACCTGTTCTAGATGTCTTCAGTGAAGTGAAGTCTGGAGCCCATAATGGCACTTGCCGAGTTCACAACACTGTAGTTTTTTACAATCTTGTGCATTAGCACCTACATACCAGACAGTGATGCAATGAGTCTGAATGCTCCTCCATGGTACACCTGTAAAAATTTGCAAAGAGTCTTTGATGATGTAACAAATCTCCTCCAACTCCTCTTGAAGTATAGCTGCTGGTAAGTCTTCTTCATGATTGTAACAACATGGAGGACCCAGGACAGATCCTCAGAGATGTTGACACCCAGGAACTAAATCCTTAACCCTTTCCATTGCAGACCCTTCAATAACGATTGGTTCGTATTCTCCTCTCTTCCTCCTGAAGTCCACAATCAGCTCTTTGGTTTTGCTAACGTTGAGTGCAAGGTTGTTGTTGAGACACCACTCAGCTAGCTGATCTATCTCACTCCTGCATGGTTCCTCATTGTCGTCTGTGATTCTGCCTCCCCTTCTGACTCCTCAATGATCCCGAGTTCATCAAGTTCCAGTTCCCTAATACAATCTATAAGGTGGGGCCACTGGATGCACCCCTTGCAGATGTGGTAATCAGAGCTGTCCTAGATTTCGCACATCCGACAATTGAAGTACACCACTGCCCTAGCTGTCATCTCCACTACCTACACTGGGTTACTATGAAAAGATCTTAACTTACCTGTATCTGTTGCACATCCTCAGCTCCACAAAGTCTCTTGAACCAAAACCTTTAACTTTCCACTCCTACACTAGGCTACTCACACTTTAGCCACTTAAAATCAGTTGCTCCACTTGAGCTTCCCCCTTTTTAAAAAAAAATTCTGCTGCCTCTCTTTGAATCACAGACTCCAACCTATCATAACATAACATATAACATAACATAACAATTACAGCACGGAAACAGGCCATTAGGCCCTTCTAGTCCGCACCGAACCAAACACCCCTTTCTAGTCCCACCTCCCTGCACAATGCCCATAACCCTCCATCTTCTTCTCATCCATATACCTGTCCAACCTTTTCTTAAATAATACAATTGACTCCGCCGCCACTATTTCTCCCAGAAGCTCATTCCACACGGCTACCACTCTCTGAGTAAAGAAGTTCCCCCTCATGTTACCTCTAAACCTCTGCCCCTTAATTCTTAACTCATGTCCTCTTGTTTTAATCTTTCCTCCTCTTAACGGAAATAGTCTATCCACATCCACTCTGTCTATCCCTTTCATAATCTTAAATACTTCTATCAAATCCCCTCTCAACCTTCTATGCTCCAAAGAATAAAGACCTAATCTGTCCAATCTCTCGCTATACTCTAGATGCTTAAACCCAGGTAACATTCTGGTAAACCTTCTCTGCACTCTCTCCACTCTGTTTATATCCTTCCTATAATTAGGCGACCAGAACTGCACACAGAACTCCAAATTAGGCCGCACCAACGTCTTATACAATCTCAACATCACCTCCCAACTCCTATATTCCATGCAATGATTGATAAAGGCCAGCATACTAAAAGCCTTCTTCACCACCCTATTCACGTGAGTTTCTACCTTCAGGGAACGATGTACCGTTACTCCTAAATCTTTCTGCTCTTCTGTATTCCTCAATGCTCTCCCATTTACAACGTATGTCCTATTCTGATTATTCTTACCAAAATGAAGCACCTCACACTTATCAGCATTAAATTCCATCTGCCATTTTTCAGCCCACTTTTCTAAGCAGCCCAAATCCCTCTGCAATCCTTGAAAATCTTCTTCATTATCCACTATTCCACCTATCTTAGTATCATCTGCATATTTACTAATCCAATTCACCACCCCATCATCTAGATCATTAATGTATATAACGAACAACAATGGGCCCAATACAGATCCTTGAGGCACACCACTGGTCACCAGCTTCCAACCTGACAGACAATTATCCACTACCACTCTCTGGCCTCTCCCTTTCAGCCAATGTTCAATCCATTTGACTATCTTAAAATTTATACCTAAAGACTGCACCTTCCTAACTAACCTTCCAAGTGAGGTTTCTCACTTTGCTTCTATTTAAATGACCCTGAAACAAAGCACTGCTCCCGACATGCAACACAGAGAAAATACCTCTTGGCTTTCATAGGGCACTGAATACATTTTGCTTTTCAAATGATGCTTGATTAAACAGACATCACATTACTAGTAGTTTCCAAAAGCAACATCAAGTTAGATAGCTCAACCTGAACCATGATACAACTAGGATCACACCTGTACATTGGCATATACTTTTCTTCAGAGTTGCAGTGAAAGCCAAAACTTCAGACAGCTGCGAATAATTCCATGAAATTGCCTCACAGCCATCAGTGTTCCAAAGGGAAGATTCCAAGTTCTCCAGTGTATTGACATGTGTAAACTCCCTCATTCCTGGGCCTATTCTACATTGAGTCACCAGCCAGACAGTGCTCTGACAGTCAATAACTCAAAACAATATTTTTTGTAACGAGTATAATCTGCCAAAAGATCATCACCACTTTGACATTATAAAAACAGCCAACTCATTTCAGGCCGTCTGTTTATAAGAGAGTTCATAATGTTTACATTACATTTGCTGGATCCTGGTTCTTATGAATAATCATGACTTTTCTTTAACTGAACAGCTACCTTTGAGACAATGTGGTTTAGGACACAGCCTGAAAGAATTAACTTGAATGCAAGACTGTTTCTTTTTAGAAAAATCAGATTCTCATGGGACTCCTGGCTGTAATTTCACAACCTTAATATTTGGCTATTAGGAAAGTATCAAGGCTATATCTTTGCTAAAAAGACTCTCATCCATAGACTTATTCAGCCCTACTCATCCAAGTTCATCATTGCCAAGTTGAGTTTGTCCTCTTTATCTGCATTTGTTCCATATCCTTTTAAACCTTCTGTCCAAATACCTTTTAATTTCATAATTGTATCATTTCTTCAGCCAAATCTGGCTGTTCTTTCCAAATATGCACCACCCTGTGGGGAAAAAAAGTGCCCTTTGGATCACTTTTAAATCTTTCCCTTCTCACCTTAAATCTATACCCTCTAATTTTTGACTCTATTCATTGCATGTCAGAACATTGTCCGGCTGATAATTTAATGGCTTTGGTCAAGGTAGAACAGTACCAGGAATAAAGGCATTCACATGTATCGATAGACTGGATCATTTGTGAATGTTCCCTTTGGAACAGGGAAGTCCAAGAATTTACTTAACGGAATTATCCATGGTTGTCAGGAGTTTTGTCCTTTTGCCTCAATTCTCAGAAAAAACGTATCTTCCAATGTGCAGCTGGGGTCCTGGTAGAAATAACTAATTTGGATTTTGGAAAATGCTTGTAATGTTATGTACATTTAATCATAGCATCATCTGAAACCAATTGATTTTTTTTTCAGTTCTGGTGCACAAGATCTTTTTGCCACTATATCCATAAATAGTCTGTCTTTAGCTTTACAATTGTATTTTAATCCTTTTGCTATTTTATGATGCATTTTGTTAATGCTCTATAATATCTCTTGTTCTTCATTCTTAGTCAACAATGTAAAATAAGCCTGTTTTCCATTGTTTCTGCAGATCATTTCATTCCTTCAGTACAGTTGCAACTGTTAAAGGACCTACTTAGTGGGCACCATAGATAAGAATGCATTTTTCATGCCAGTGTGATTGTTACCTTAACACATATCAAGAGAAATGGCAAAAACGGACAATATTAAAATCCAAAGATTTTTTTGAATAATTGCTAAGTAACAAAACTGCAGAATTTTCTGGAGTTAGCAGTAGAAATAAAGCTTATATAACAAGAAAAGTGAAGTTAATGAAGAACTTAAATATTTTTACAAGGTATAATTGGAGAGTTATGGTTTTACCACAGAAGAAAGCAACTTCTGTTCTGTGGAAATAACTCTGATGCACTGAGGTAGGAGCAAGCAAGCACAAAAATCAGAAAAGACTGCACTGAGTAGGGCTGAATAAGTCTATGGATGAGAGTCTTTTTAGCAAAGATATAGCCTTGATACTTTCCTAATAGCCAAATATTAAGGTTGTGAAATTACAGCCAGAAGTCCCATGAGAATCTGATTTTTCTAAAAAGAAACAGTCTTGCATTCAAGTTAATTTTTTCAGGCTGTGTCCTAAACCACATTGTTTATTCCAGTAAACATCTGAACACTAGTTCATGCCTTGGTGGCTCCTCATGTGACTGGCTCAGGAGGGGCCTGCTCAGGTATATATTCAGATTGGCAGATTGACAGCCAGCCAGGGGGAGTCACACAAGACTAAATATCTGTTTGCATACCCACTAATGTTTCTCTGACTTTGCACAAAACAATCAAACGATAGCAAAGGGAAGAGGAGTCTTCAATGGGTGGGCATTTCTCTTGATTCCATTGAAATCTCCACATTTCCAACATGAGGTAAGTCTCTTTCATGATTGTTGGTCTCTAGAGTTTTTGCTATTCTCTCTCCCAAATTCTCCATTCTTATACTTTTCCTCATCAGATCAACTGCTGCAGTTTGATGTCATTGGGTGAGGGTCATTCTGTTTCCTATTTATTAACTCTGGTCCAAAGTTGCAAGGTTTACTGCCCTTGTGGCAGCCTGACCACATGTTACTCCATGTGACTAAATGGTGCTTATAAGAAAAGTCCTGCAGTATATCAGCCTCCATTCCTTCATTCACTTGGCAAAGAACAAAGACATTTTGTTTCTCTACTTCCACTCTCCTTAGCTCATTCCAGTTTGTGGATATGAATTCCCTTCTGGCCAACACCAGGCTTTTCCTTATAACCTTTTTTCAATGAACGCAAAAGTTTAGAACATAAATGCATAAGAAATAGGAGCAGGAGTAGACCATATCGCCTGTTCAGCTTGCTCGGCCATTCAATCAGATCATGGCTAATCTGGGTGTGGAGTTAGCTGTACTAATCTGCCTTTTCCCTATAACCCTACAATGTAAAAAAAAATATATCCAACTGTATTTTAAATATATTTAATGAGGCAGCCTCTACTGTTCCCTTGGGCAGAGAATTCCTGGGACCCTCCATCTTCCAGCACCGCAGTCTTGACAAATGATACAAATATCCCCACCAGAGCACCTACAATTGTTTCTCTAGCTTCCCATAATATTCTAGGTCAGGCCCCAGGAATTTATCCAAATTTATATATTTTAAGACCTCTATCACCTCTTCTTCTGTATCATGGATGCTGTTCAAGACATCACTCTTTACTTTCATGAACTAGCATCCATTGTTTTTGCCACAGTAAATATACACCAGCTCACTTGGAACCACACATATGTGCCCACGTTGATCCTTAAATAGTCCTATTCTATCCCTCATTAGTCTTTTGCCCTTAATATACCTGTATAAATTCTTCCTTATCTGCTAAAGCAATCTCATGTTCCTTTTTTCCATCATAACTTTCTTCTGAGTATGTTCCTACATCCGCTATACTCCTAAAGAGATTCACTTGATCCTAACTGCCTGCACCTCCTAACTGCCTCCTTCTTTTTCCTGACCAAAGTCTAATTGTAGGAAGTTTCCTTTTTTTCAGTATTTGATGTTGGATTGTAACTTTCCAAATAAGAGAGGTGAAGGGAAGTGAATAAACAAATTGGTGGAGAAGCTCAGCAGATTGAGCAGCATCTGTGGGGGTGGGGGGGGCGGGAGGGATTATCAGCGTTTAGGGTTGAGATCCAACATCATACCTTATAGTCTTCTCAGGACTCAACCTTAAACATCAATAATTCCTTCCCCACCCCCACCCCCATAACCTGCCATACCCTCCCCCCTCCAAAAACACATATGCTAATACTGTTCAACCAACTGAGTTCATCCAATAGTTTGTCTTTTGCTCCGGGTTTCAAGATATGCAGTCTCTTCGGTCAAGTAAGGCATTAGCTGGATAGGGCAGGGGGGTGCAGGATGGCTGTGCAACGAGGTGTGTGCTCAGTTGTCGATACTCGAGGAGGTAAGAATGGATGATTACTGATGAAAGACAGGAGAAGGTTAATTTCTTCAAAATTTTGTAATTTAGGTCAGTGGTTTTCAAACTGTCCCCCTAAGCTCACATTCTGCCTTAAGCAATCCCCATGCCATAAGTGCTCTGTGATTAGTAAAGAATTGCTTAAAGTGGTATGTGAATGGAAAGGAAAGGTTGAGAATCACTGCTCTAGACCCAACTGTTACTGAAATATTTTGCTTGAGAAAAATTGTCGTTGGCCCATTTCTTTTGGAGTTATGAAACCGCGCACATAACGAGTCAATTAGCTACGATTAAAACAGTGGTTCTCAACCTTCCCTTCTCACTCGCATACCACCTTAAGAAATCCCTTACCAATCACAGAGCACTTATGGCTTAGGGATGACTTAAAGTGGAATGTGAATTTAGGGGGGCAGTTTGAAAACCACTTATGTGCTCTTATTATTTTTAAAAAAAGTTTCCTGGAAAAATGGGCAATTTCACATTTATCTGCACATGTTTTGCTAGATTCTTCCCCTCAGGTTTAAATTATTTTTGTCCTTTTATGGCATCTTCACAACTTAATTTTCTATTAATCATTAGATTGCAACCATTTCATTGACACGTCCAACCGAACCTGCATAACAGACTAAGCATGATGCACTATTATTTATTTTCAACTTTGGATATTTATTATTTTTTTCCTTTTCTTCTGATGGGATGGGATGCTGGGATTCATTAATAAAGAGATTGTGATCAAGAGTCGAGAGGTCACGGTGCAACTCTATAAATCTCAGGTAAGCCCACTCTTAGAATATTGTGTTCAGTTCTGGTCATATCATTCCAGGGAGGATGTGGAAGCCATGGAGAGGGTGCAGAGGAGATTTACCAGGATGTTGACTGGATTTGAAAATAAGTCTTATAAGGCAAAGTTAGCAGAGCTGAGACATTTTCTCTTAGGAGTGTAGGAGGATGAGGGGAGACTTAATAGAGGAAGAGTAAACACCAGGGGACATCTCTACAAAGTGAAGGAAGGAAAGATTAGGGGAGGGATCAGGGGCGTTTTTTTTTTATCATGAAGAGTTGTGGGTACCTGGAATCCCTTGCCAGGGATTATGGTAGAGGTTGAAACATTAGGGGCATTTAAGAGACTTTTAGACATGGGTAGAAGAAAAATAAAGGGTTATGTGGTAGGAAGTGTTTAGAACTTTTTTTTTGTAGGAATATATAGGTCGACACAATATCAAGGGCTAAAGCCTGCAGTGTACTGTAATGTTCTATGTTCAATGTGTTGTGATGCATCATGTGTTTTATGTACCTGGAAAGCTGCAGCAAATAAGAATTTAATTACATCCCTACATTTTATTGTATATATATCAATACATTTTATTTATTCGTTACTCAAGTTGTAAAAATTGAAATACCAGCACCAATCTCTGTGGCAACTGTCTTGCCAAGCAGAAAATAATTTATTTATATCTAAACTGTTTCTTGCTAATGAGCCAATTTTTCAGCAAAACCAATCTGTTACAAACCGCACCACCAGGTTTTGATTTGGCACCTCATCGAATACCTTCTGGACATCTAAGATTGGTATATCCAATGCAGCACCTCAGATGTGACAACTGTGGCTGAGCAGACTTTTTCGATGAACTCCATTAAATGAATCAAATATGATTTCCCTTTCCTAAAATGATATTGATTTTGTCAGATTATCCTGGTCTTTTTACTAAGTGGCCAGCTCAATGGTTTATAGAAGTAGATTCAGTCATTTTCCTTATGACAGATTGGAGACTCTTTGTACATAAGTTTACATCTCGTTTTCAGCCAACAAAGTAAAATGAAATAACATTTGTTCCCACTCTTAAAAGTGGCATGGTATCAAGAAAAGACAGCAAATTAATGACAAGTTCGTAGGAGAGCAGAAATAGTGACCTAGAAATTTAGTTGCATAATACTCTTTTTTCTGAGAGTTATGCATTGCAAGTTTATTTATACCAGACTGAGAAAACATAACCATTTTGTGCAATTTCTTCCTTTTCTCCCGAACCTCCAAGCTTGAATTGCCCTAGATTCCCAATGTAATTTACTGTCAGTCTTTCATCTTGTCCAATGGAGCATTCATTTCAGGGCACTATGATGGAGTTTAGATCAAGTTTCTCCAGAACCCACTTGCATTAGTAATTCCTAGAACTTTCCTGCCACTATCTTATCTACCCCTTTCATCATTTTATATGTTTCTATAGGATTCCCTTTCTTTCTTCTGAATTTCTGCAAGAATAGACTGTCCCATAAACTCTCCTCATGGCTCTAACCCCCACATCTCTGGGTATCAACCTGGTGAATGTCCTCTGCACTGCCTTTAAAGCCAATGTATGTTTTCTCAAGTAAGGACACCAGAATTGAACACTGTACTCCAGATGCGGCCTCACCAGTACCCCGTACAGTTGTAGAAGATCCTCCCCGTTCTTAAATTCAACCAACATTTCATTTTCCTTGATAATCTGTTGCACCTGCAAAACAATCTTTTGCAACTCGCATGCCAGCAGTCCAAAAACCTCTGAATTACAGCTTGCTGTAATCTTTAACCATTTGAATTATAATGATATACATTTTTGATTTGTTTTAGGTAATTGGAGAAGATCTTTGCATCTTCCCTGGCCAGAGGAGTGGTATCAGAATATTAGAGGATGGCAAATTTAGTCTCCTTGTTCATGGCAGATAATGGGGATATTAAAGACTAGTAAGGCTTACATCTGAATGGGCCCATTCAGAGCCAGCTCTTCAGCGCTTGACGTCCTGCTTTGCGGAAACTGCCAAAATGTTTGGCCTGGAAGTCAGCCTGAAGAAAACTGAGGTCCTCCATCAGCCAGCTCCCCACCATGACTACCAGCCCCCCCACATCTCCATCGGGCACACAAAACTTAAAACGGTCAACCAGTTTACCTATCTCGGCTGCACCATTTCATCAGATGCAAGGATCGACAATGAGATAGACAACAGACTCGCCAAGGCAAATAGCGCCTTTGGAAGACTACACAAAAGAGTCTGGAAAAACAACCAACTGAAAAACCTCACAAAGATAAGCGTATACAGAGCCGTTGTCATACCCACACTCCTGTTCGGCTCCGAATCATGGGTCCTCTACCGGCACCACCTACGGCTCCTAGAACGCTTCCACCAGCGTTGTCTCCGCTCCATCCTCAACATCCATTGGAGCGCTTTCATCCCTAACGTCGAAGTACTCGAGATGGCAGAGGTCGACAGCATCGAGTCCACGCTGCTGAAGATCCAGCTGCGCTGGATGGGTCACGTCTCCAGAATGGAGGACCATCGCCTTCCCAAGATCGTGTTATATGGCGAGCTCTCCACTGGCCACCGTGACAGAGGTGCACCAAAGAAAAGGTACAAGGACTGCCTAAAGAAATCTCTTGGTGCCTGCCACATTGACCACCGCCAGTGGGCTGATAACGCCTCAAACCGTGCATCTTGGCGCCTCACAGTTTGGCGGGCAGCAACCTCCTTTGAAGAAGACCGCAGAGCCCACCTCACTGACAAAAGGCAAAGGAGGAAAAACCCAACACCCAACCCCAACCAACCAATTTTCCCCTGCAACCGCTGCAACCGTGTCTGCCTGTCCCGCATCGGACTTGTCAGCCACAAACGGGCCTGCAGCTGACGTGGACTTTTTACCCCCTCCATAAATCTTCGTCCGCGAAGCCAAGCCAAAGAAAGAAAGAAAGAAAAGGCTTACATCAGTGCTGGGAAAACTAAGGGACAGGATTTCTGAACATTTAGAGAAGCATAGTCTTCTCTGGAATAGTCAGCAAGGCTTTGTGAGAGCTAGGTTGTACCTCGCAAGCTTAATGAGTTTTTCAAGGAGGCGATCAAAGAAATTAATGAAGTAAATCACAAAAATCTGTGGACACCATGGTGGAAACAAAAACACAAAATACTGGAGAAGCTCAGCAGGTCAACCAGTGTCCTTTATGTAGCAAAGGTAAAAATACATAACCCATGTTTCAAGCTTGAGTCCTTCATTAATGTATGGGAAAATGCCAGCAAGTATCCAAACAAAAGGCTGGTGGGGGGGTGGGAAGGAGGGGTTGACAAAGGCAGGAGATGATAGGTGGAGAAATGAGGGAAGGGTCAAAAAGCAATGAGAGGGGTAAGCTTAGGGTTATTGATGGACGCAAGGTGGGTTTAGAGCCAGTAGTTGAATGCATGGATCCGGCAATGGATGTAGTACTGGAGGGGTCCATTATGGACCATGGACAGTGAGGTTCCGAGCTATGGCAGTGAGATGGAAAGTTTCTGTAGATATCTCTACATCAAGGCAAGAGTGGTGCATAGAAGTCATCGGGTGAAGCGGAGGGAGCAGTAGTCCATGCTGTGTAGGTACATACGGTCCTTGCGGGGTCCAAACTGCGAGGCCAGGAACCAGAGCTGAAAGCCACAAGGCACAAGAAGGTGGCAAAGGCAAGTAGAGAGGAAGGTGATGTGGCTGTGAAATCCAGTCTGGGTAAGTACATGGTTCTAGAGCTTGAAAGCAGCAGGGGTTACAGATGGGGAGCAGTGCGAGAGAATCCGAGGGAACTCCCTACCAAGAGGAAAGGCAAACTTCTTCAGGGCAGGTGTCCCTTGGAGAGCTTTCAGAGTTGTTGTAGTAGTCAGAAGTAAATCACAAAAATCTGTAGACACTGTGGTTGAACTAAAAACATAAAAGAGCAAGCTTACTCTTCTGATGGACACCAAGTGGGTGTAGTGAGCTTATGGTATATTCATTGCGGCTGTCCCCTCCCTCCTTTCTCCATCTATCATCTCCTGCCTTTGCCACCCCCCTCTTCTCCCCCTCCCCCACTCTTTTATTTTGACATTCTCTGGCATTTTCTCATACTTTGATGAAGGACTCAAGCCCGAAACATTAGTTATGTATTCTTATCTTTGCTACGTAAAGGACACTAACCTGCTGAACTTCTCCACATAAATTAATGAAGGTAGGGGAGTGGAAGAGGTGTATTTAGAGTCTAGTGAGGCTTCTCACAAGGTCTCTGGTGACTCATTCAAAATGTCATGAGCATGGGATCCATGGATCTTGGCTGCATGGATTCAGAACTGACTGAAAGTGTAGGATGGTAATAGATGCTACATATTCTGACTGA
The DNA here is from genome assembly GCF_036971445.1 of Narcine bancroftii. NCBI lineage: Eukaryota > Metazoa > Chordata > Chondrichthyes > Torpediniformes > Narcinidae > Narcine > Narcine bancroftii. The sequence continues at coordinate 180,466,770 of NC_091471.1, read as the reverse complement.
AGGTCAGTGACTAGTGGTATTCTATTAAGATTTGTTCTGGGCCCCTGTTCTTTGGGGCTTTATCAAAGACTTGGATGAAAAGGTGGAGGGGTGAATCAATAACCTTACAAATGATAAAAAATATTCGAGGTGATGAAGATAGTGTAGAAAGTTTTCATATGTCACCACGGGATATAGAAAGGATGCAGATGTGGGCAAAGAACTGAGAGCTGAAGTTCAATCCTGAAAAGTTTGAAGTGATGCACTTTGAAAGGTCGAACTTAAAGGCAGAGTATGTGGGTAATGGCAGGATTCTTAACAGTGTGGAGGAACAGAGAGGTCTTGGGGTCCAAGTCCATAGATCTCTCAACATTGTGATGCAAGTTAGTAGGGTGTTTAAGAAGATGTCTGGCCTTCATTAGTTAACATACAAGTTCAAGAGCCAGGAGGTACAAGCACACTTGATCACTGCTACATTAAGATAAGGAAAGCCTATCGTTTTTTACTGAGACTGCATTTTGACAAGTCGGATCACTTGGTGGAGCTCCTTCAACTTGCATATTGGCAGATCCTAAAAGATCCATAGATCAGGATAACCATAAGTTGGCTGCGGGAGGATGAATAAAGGTTACCGGATTGCCTCAAGTCAGCAGACTGAGCAGTGTTCAAGACTCAGCTGAAGGTCTTTATGGACTTTATTAAAATAGTTGTGGGCAAATGTGTCCTCATCAAATTGTTCAGGGATTTCCCCAAAATGAAGCCCTGGTTGAACAATTAAATCCAGAATCTGCTTAGTGCCAGATCAAAGGCATTTGTCTGGAGATCCAGAACACTACATAAGGTGCATGTGTAATGTCCTCGGTTGTACCGTCAGAGGTCTTAATGAACACTATGAAAAGCTTGTAATTTTAGAAGCACAAATCTTTACACACATTAGGTTACTGGTCATACACTGTCTCACTGAGCATGCTCACCACTCAAGTGTGATGCGGTTCTTATACTCTTGCAGTGTTCATGTTCCAGCATAAAATAGTCCCAAGTTTCCTCTGTATATAACATGAATGTATGACCAATGGAAAACTACTTCCCGGGCAGTGGAGATTCCGGACAAGAATGGAAATAAAGGGTACCTGACAGCTGTTGCAGGATCTAAATGTCGTAAACTGCTACAAAACTAAATGCAGTGTAATAGGAGACACTGAAGCTTTGTTCCGAGAAGCCTTGTATGCCAAAGTTGTCTAGCTGAACTAGGAAGAACCACTGCACATCCTGACTTCCCTTAATGATTCTTTACTGTCAGTATCAGATGATGATGTGCAGACTGCCTTCAGGAGAGTGAATCCAAGGAAAGCACTTGGTCTGGACAGAGTACCTGTCTGAGTACTGAAAACCTGAGCTCTTACCTGTCTGTTTCAAACAAGCTGTAATCACACTGGTGCCCAAGAAGAATGTGAAAATCTGGCTAAATGACTTTCAACTCATGAAACTGACTGTGATTAAATGTTTTGAGAGGTTGGTGTTGAAGCATATCAGCTCCTGTCCAAGCGGTAACATGGATCCATTCCAATTTGCCTATCGCAGCAACAGGTCTACAGTGGGTGCCATCTCATTGGCTCTACACAAAACCCTGTAATACCTGGACAGGATCAAGATGCTCTTTATTGACAGCAGTGCAGGATTTATTACCGTTATCCCCATAAAATTGATTAGCAAACTCCAAACATGCTCAATACCCCACTCTGCAAATGGAACCTGGATTTCACCACCTCCAGACCCCAATCAATACAGATTGATAATAACATCACTTCCCAATCTCCATCAGTACTGGAGAACCATAGGGTTGCATACGTAGCCCCCCTACTCTACATGAGTACAACACCATTTACAAATTTGATGATGATACCACAGAAATATACAAAAGGGGCAATGAGTCAGTATACACGAGGAAGATTGAAATTTGATTGTATGGTATACCAGCAGCAACCTCTCACTCAATATCACCAAGATCAAGGAGCTGATTATAGATTTGAGGAAAGGAAAACCAGATGTGTATAATCCAGTGATCATTGGGGGAATCAGAGATGGAGAAGATGAACAAATTTAAATTCCTGTGAGTCACTATCTCGGAAGGCTTTCCCTGCACCCATCATGCTAATGCTATCATGAAGAAAACATGTCAGTGACTTTACTTGCTCAGAAGTTTGTAGAGGCTTGGAATCTCTTTGGAAATTTTGGCTAACTTCTCCAAATATGTGGTGGAAAATTTGTTGATCGTCTGCATCAGGGCCTGGTATGGTGGCAGCAATAATTCTGAGCAGAAACCTCTGCAAATAATTGTGGACATAGCCCAGTACATCATAGGCAAAACTCAACCTACATGAAACACTGCCGTTGGAGAGCAACAGCAAGGATCCACAACACCCAGGGCATGCTCAGTTCTAACTGTCATCAGGATAAAATATACAGATGCAACAGGATTTGTACCTCCAGGATCAGGAACAGTTGCTAACCCTCCACTATCAGACTCCTCAACAACGAACTCAGAGACTCATTTAAGGACTTGTGGTGGTGCACATCACCGACGGCAGGCGAACAGCTCTGCGTGTTATGGTTGCGGCAGTGGAGCAGCCGCATCAAGATGGCGTCACTGGGGTAGTCTTTTCCGCCGGCCGGGTCAGGTCCACATGTGCGCGGGGTAATGTCATGATGTCGTTTCCGGTGTGAGGGCAGGACCTACCCATGGCCTTATAAGGCGCAGCGCAGGAAGTTTCAATAAATAACCAAGTGCAACCCAGCCCACTGGTTACTGGTCTCGTTCTTCCCAACTCTGTTCAGCTACTGGGACAGACTCTTACTTTGCTCATTATTTATTAATGAATATTTATTATTTTGCATTTGCACAATTTATTTACATTTCTTTCTTGAGTTAATTTTGTTTGTGTACATTTCTTTCTTCCTGAATAGTTTACAGTTACAGATAACTTCTGCAGGATAAAGAATCACAGGGTTGCATGTGATATGATACATGTACTCTGATAATAAATTTGAAATTTGAACTTTTTTAATGCTGCAACTTTATAAAATTCTGGTTAGACCATACTGGTGTTCAATTCTAGTCGCTTCATTATAGGAAGGATGCACAAGTTTTAGAGAGGATTCAGAAGAGATTTACCAGGATGTTGCCTGGATGAAAAGCATGTCTTTGGAAGAAAAATGGCACTAGTGTCCCATGGTGACTTTCTGCATGCTGCAGAGCACCTTACTTCCTTTACTGTTAGATGCTCATTTTCTAATCTTCTTTCAGTGAAATCAGCACCATGCAGACTTCTCCTCAACAACGAGCTGCTGAACAGAGTTATGATTTACAAATCTCCCCAGTAATGGCTGTCAGGAACAGGCCGGCTGGAAGGCAGAGGCCTTAAAGGTACAGACCACCACCAAGATAGAAGCAGGAAATGTAACTAGAGGGCCAGGATACAAACAAGTCTGTTGCGCAGGGGACTGAGACATCCCCTACAGTTCATATTACTGGTGAATATCTAGTCATTAGAGAATAAAATTAAAAACTTAAGGACAAGGTTACCTTATTAGATACAAGTGAGACTTATCTCAGTTGCTTCCTGCGCCAAGACCTGGCTATCAGAGAAAATACGAGACACTGCTGCCAACCAGAGGATTTCACGGTTCACAGATGGATTCTTGAAAAGGGAGAGGGAATGGTGTGTGCTTTTTTGTTAATACGGGTGGTGCACAGAATTTGGGGTTATGTCAACCTCCTGCTCTACTGGCTTAAAGCAAATTTCTTTTTTTTAGGAAAATTTTATTTATTGAATCATATGTTAAGCATACAATTAATGAATAAACTTAGAAAAGACACAAAATATATACATGATATTTTGAAAACAAATCCCCTATAACCCCCCCCCCACCTCCACCACCTTCCCTATCCCACCAATCTCTAACCTATCCCAAAAAAAGAAAGAGGAGATCACATAACATAAAATTCATCAGTTAATTACCATGGTTTGGAGCAACACCACTAACGTGCGAGAAGCAGATTTAATAACTCTACTCCATATAATCCAAATACGGGCCCCAAGTTTTATGATAAAAAGATAATTATCATGTTAAATATATGTCATCTTTTCCAATGGAATACAAGACCTCAACTTCATATGCCACCTCTGAATACTCAAGTCAGTCTCATTTTTCTAAGTAATTGCCAAACATTTTCTGGACACAGCTAAATCCAATTTCAAAAAGGCGATTTGAAATCTATTTAATTTCAATTCTAAGCTAATCCTCTTAATATTACCCAACAAAGACACCACAGGATCTAATAGAAATTTCACTTTTAAAATAACTTCTAGAAATTCCTTAAGTTTATTCCAAAAGGGTTTCACTGTCTCACATGACCAAGTAGAATGTAGAAAGAAACCTACCTCCTTATGACATCTAAAACATATAATTTTATTTCTTTGGATTTATTTCCTTAATTTTTCCTGAGTTAAATATAATTGATGAATAAAATTATAATGAACCAATTGATACCTTACATTTACAATTTTATTCATAACATCTCAACATAAATTCATCCAATTATCCTGAGAAATACATATACCTAAATCTTTCTCCCATTTCAATCTAGATTTATGAATATCCGGCTTAAGCACTTTATCCTGTAATAAAGCATACATCTCAGATATAATTCCCTTCTTACCACCCTCAGTAAGTAAAATTTCAAACTTAGACTGTCTAGATAATTGTAATGTCCAAAATTATCCAACAGTGAGGCTTTAATTTGATAATAAGAAAAAAGTATTTTTTGAAGATGTATCATATTTCTCTTTCATTCGTTGAAAAGAAATAAAATATCCTGCTTCTTAACAATCTTGAACCAATTTAATATGCTTTTGATCCCATAACTTCAAAAGTTGATTATTAAGTGTAAAGTGGAAAAGCTTATTTTGATACAAAGGAGTTTTACCTGAAATCTTAGCTTGAGTACCTGTGGCTTCATATAAGTCTTTCAAAACAGGTAAATTATAATTACTCAATAATTGAGGATTCCATCTATAAATAAACTGATCCATCTTCTCACCAATTTGAGATGGTTCAATATTAGCCCATATCAAAGGTTTATCTAGTTCAGACATCCTATTAATAAATTTTAATTGTGCTGCTTCATAATAATTTTGAAAATTAGGAAGTTGCAAACCTCCTAATTCATATTTCCAAATTAATTTCTGTAATGATACCCTTACCATTTTATCCTTCCTTAAAAATTTCCTCACCAAAGCATTTAAATCCTTAAAAATTTTCTGAGGAATCTTACAAGGAGTAGACTGAAAAAAAAATACTGAATTCGAGGAAAACCTTAGAGCAAATTTCGATTAAATATAGAACCTTCTACCCTATTCGATAGAATTGTGGGGTGGGGGGAGGGGTGAGAGAAGTGTTAACAAAAATTGTGGGATGAACTTCCATCTAGACCCAGAATTATTTCTTCTGGGGAATCTGGCAGTTATAAAAATTAACTTTTCTAAAAGTAAATCTAAATTTATTAAAATTGCACTGTCAATGGCCAGGAAATATATAAATGTAACATGAAAATCCGATTCCCTATTTCACATTTATCATTAGAACATGGAAATGCGAAGATGCATTCCCCTTGAGAAGATTACTTATAGCCTTAGGATTAGATATCTTATGTCTATCAAAATTTGGCAACCTTATTTTAATGCCCAGATTGTAAAATTTATTTTGATATTTGTCAATTAGTATTGTTATGAGTCCAGAGGACCCCAAAACCCAACAGCAATAGATATTGCCAAGACAAATGATTACTTAAAAAAAAGTTGCTTTTAATTATCTTTAAACATGAAAACAGAATCTTTCTTTCTTTGGCTTGGCTTCGCGGACGAAGATTTATGGAGGGGGTAAAAAGTCCACGTCAGCTGCAGGCTCGTTTGTGGCTGACCAGTCCGATGCGGGACAGGCAGACACGATTGCAGCGGTTGCAAGGGAAAATTGGTTGGTTGGGGTTGGGTGTTGGGTTTTTCCTCCTTTGCCTTTTGTCAGTGAGGTGGGCTCTGCGGTCTTCTTCAAAGGAGGCTGCTGCCCGCCAAACTGTGAGGCGCCAAGATGCACGGTTTGAGGCGTTATCAGCCCACTGGCGGTGGTCAATGTGGCAGGCACCAAGAGATTTCTTTAGGCAGTCCTTGTACCTTTTCTTTGGTGCACCTCTGTCACGGTGGCCAGTGGAGAGCTCGCCATATAACACGATCTTGGGAAGGCGATGGTCCTCCATTCTGGAGACGTGACCCATCCAGCGCAGCTGGATCTTCAGCAGCGTGGACTCGATGCTGTCGACCTCTGCCATCTCGAGTACCTCGACGTTAGGGGTGTGAGCGCTCCAATGGATGTTGAGGATGGAGCGGAGACAACGCTGGTGGAAGCGTTCTAGGAGCCGTAGGTGGTGCCGGTAGAGGACCCATGATTCGGAGCCGAACAGGAGTGTGGGTATGACAACGGCTCTGTATACGCTTATCTTTGTGAGGTTTTTCAGTTGGTTGTTTTTCCAGACTCTTTTGTGTAGTCTTCCAAAGGCGCTATTTGCCTTGGCGAGTCTGTTGTCTATCTCATTGTCGATCCTTGCATCTGATGAAATGGTGCAGCCGAGATAGGTAAACTGGTTGACCGTTTTGAGTTTTGTGTGCCCGATGGAGATGTGGGGGGGCTGGTAGTCATGGTGGGGAGCTGGCTGATGGAGGACCTCAGTTTTCTTCAGGCTGACTTCCAGGCCAAACATTTTGGCAGTTTCCGCAAAGCAGGACGTCAAGCGCTGAAGAGCTGGCTCTGAATGGGCAACTAAAGCGGCATCATCTGCAAAGAGTAGTTCACGGACAAGTTTCTCTTGTGTCTTGGTGTGAGCTTGCAGGCGCCTCAGATCATACTTTAACTTATCACTATTGACTTAACTAATCTAACTTAACCCCCTTCTGATTCTAAGCATACGTATATGTAATGTGTGTGTAAGTTCAGAAAAGTTCTTTGGTTCACAGTCTAATCTCATTTTTCATTCCTCCAAATTCACTGTGCATAGAATATAACATTGATAATGTTCACCAGGCTTTGGTGCTTGAAAGGTAAATGGTTACTGCTCAGGAAGATTCTTGTCAGTTTTCAAAGAGAGATTGTTCCAGGACACCCATAACTGATACCTTTTTAATCAGCCACTTCAATGTCTAGCTGACGAAAGTTTCCCCCTCAGGGTTCTCCAGATGATAACCTCTTTCTTTCAGGTCACCACAGAGTGCCTTTTTGTTTCTCCTATTTCAAGTAAAACATTAGACAGCCAGTCCTCTCTTCTTGCATGGACCACAAGGGCTTTGACCAGGCTGAACTAAGCACTCAACCCATCTTCAAAATGGGGTTTTCTACAAGCTTGCCATCTTGTCCTGCTCCAGTCCCAGCCACTGCTGCTGACTGTAGCATTGCAAAACTGATCTCTCTCTCTCTCTCTCTCTCTCTCTCTCACACACACACACACACACACACACACACACACACACACACACACACACACACACACACACACACACACACACACATACACACACACACACACACACACACACAGCCTGTTTGACTCTCTCTGCTTGCAAAACCATATGACTCTCTTAGAATGGCAAATTCCCCTAGAGACAGTCTGTGGCTCTGACAAGTTATTTCATCTGCTGCCTTTTTGTAAACAACGATCCATTAGTGAAGTCTGTTGGGCACTTCCCAAAGCTTTTGCAAAGGCTGTTGGCCCTGACATGTCTAGCATGAGCAGAGCTCCAGTATTTTAAATATTGTTTGTTTTAAAGTGCTTATATGTGACCTATACAAAAACTCTGCCCCAATTTATCTCCCAAAAACATATGTCACAGTATTGTTACGAATTATATTTGTATGGTTATGAATAAATATTTCTTTAAATGAGAGATTGTGGGGGTTTAGTTTAGGTCACTTCTCAAACAGAATATCATTTCACAAAAGACATATTTAAAATGCAAGAGCTTTGCTGAAGTTGGACGTTGATGCTTTGGTTAGTTTTGCAGAAGCAATGAAGAATGCTGATCTATTGTGAATGGGCAATGAAGTGCTGTTAAGATCTTTCAAAGATTGAGTGTGGAGCCTTGGGAGAGGTATTTGATTTTTACAAGCAGAGAGAGGAAAAAACAAATAGGATTCTTCTCTCAGAGAGAGAGAGAGACAGAAGTCAGTTCTTCAGTAGCAGTTGAGGCTGCAAATGGCAAGCAGGCAGGCCCATTTTGAAGATTTTTTTTAGCTCTGAGTTCAGCCTGTTCAAAACCCTTGTAGTCCTTACAAGAGGAAATGGCTGGCTAGAGTGTTTCTCCTGAAATAAGGGAAAACAAGAGGAATTATATGGTGACCAGCAAGAAGAGGTTATCGTTTGGAAAATCCATGATGGGGCATGTTTCTTCGGTAAGACACTGAATTGACTGATTGGAGGAAATGAGTTTTTGTGCATGTGTCCAACGAGCAAAAAATATCTCTCTGAAACCAACGAGAATCTTTCTGAGTGGTAACCATTTACCTTTCAAGCACCAAAGCCTGGTGAAATTCATAAATGTTCAATTCTGTGCACAGTATAAGAATTGCCTAATACCAGTGAACTTGGAGGAGTGAGAAGTGAATGAATGGACTGTGAAACAAACAACTTTCCTGAACAAATACATTTACTTACACATGCACTTAGAATTAAAAGCGGGTTAGGTTAGGTTAAGTTAATAGTAATAAATTAAATTTTGCTCCTGCTTTCATGTTTAAAGAAAATTAAAAGTAACTTTTGTTCAAGTAACCATTTGTCTTGGTGAATTTATATTGCTGCTGGGTTTTGAAGTCTTTTGGGCTCGCAACAAGTGGGGGCTCATCCGTTCAGATTGAAACATTTGGAGTTCTGAGGATCTTAAACTTTTGGAGATTTGTGATTTATTAGTTAATTGGTTTACCAGGCTAATTTAAAGCTTGTGTGTGTGGAAAAACAGCAGCAATGGATGTTAGTACATTTTTTTGTCACAACGATCACCTGAGGATTTACAGAGCAAGAGAAAAAAAAAGGAACTGATAGTTATTTCTAAAACATTAAAACTGACTGAAGTCAAGCATTGGATGAGGAAAATACAAATACAGAGGATTATAATGAAATATTATATGGGTGAGGGAAGATTTGTTGAGAAAATCTTTGAAAATTTTCCAGAGGATAGATCTTTTGAATTGCAATTGGAATTGGAGAAACAGAATGTGGAAGAAGAAAGAGAAAAATGGAGGGAGAAGGATAAAAAAAAGCGGGATATATGAGACAGAGGAAGCTGAAAAACTGATGGAATATGAATTAGAGATAACTTAAAAATGGAGGGAGGATGATGAAAGTCAAAGAAAATATAACTTGGAACAAGTTGAACAAGACCGACAGTTTAAATTAGAGAAGTTAAAAATTAAGATGGAGAGAGAAGTATTTGGCTAGTAGAGAAGTAAATCTAGTTCCTCCTTTCAATAAAGAGGATAAAGATACATATTTTCAGATTTTTGAAAAGGTTACTGAGAGCTCAAGATGACCAAAATAAAAATGGCCTCTTACGCACCAAAGTGTATTGAAGTAAAAGCACAAATTGCATACTGTAGCTTGACTGCAGAGCAAGTAGCAAATTATGATACTGTTAAACAAGCAATATTAAAAGCTTATGAGTTGGTTCCAGAAGCATATAGACAAAAATTTAGGAGTTTGGTGAAAACATGGAACCAATATTTTATGGATTTTGCTCTAGGAAAATCTCTATGTTTTGACCATTAGTACTCCTCAAAAGGAATAAATAATGATTTCAACAGATTAAGAGAATTTATATTAATTGAGGAAATTAAAAGGTGCATTCCCAATGAGATCAAATTATACCTGGATGAGAAAGACTTGGAGACATGGCAACAACAGCTAGGTTAGCAGATGAATATGCCCTGATTCACAAAAAAACACATGTCAGTATAGTAAGCCTGTTCAGAGGGTTAATGTGGAAAAGACTTGTAAGTTAAGTCTGGGGAGAATGTTAAGAGAAAAGATGGGAAGGTGAGATAAGGTGGGAAAGGACAGAACTTTTGGATTTGTATGTCATTTTTGTAAGAACCCTGGTCATGTTCTTGCAAATTACTTATTGTTGAAAAGAGATGAAAAAAAAGAGATATTACCAGAAGCGTGAATTCAGACAGTTGAAGTTAATGAGAACAAATGTTCCAAACCTGGTAAGGGTTTTATGGAAGTTTTCAACCTTTTGTGTCAGAGGGCTTGGTTTCAGTCAAGGAGGGAGAATCACAGGTTCCAGTTAAAATTCACTGTTGTTGGAGAATGTTTTAACTCTTGATCTGAAGACTGACACAGGGGAGACAACTTTGATTAAAGGTGTTGGAGGTGAGGTAGAGTCAATATCTCTTCACAACATAGTGTTGAATTTAGAATTAGTTAAAGGACCTGTTGTAGTAGAAGTAATTTCAAAGTTACCCATGCGGGATGACTCATTTTTATTAGGGAATGATTTGACAGAGGATAAAGTTGGGTCAGTTTTGAGATTAACAAATTGGCCTAGGAAGGATGAGGTTGAGGAGAATTGTGAGATATATCCTGTATGTGCTGTAACAAGGTCTTTGTCTAAGAAAATGATGAGAGCAGAGGAAGGTCCAGTTGATAAAGACTTACCCAGTGCTTCTGAAATAGTCCAGAAGGAGCAGATTAAGTTTAAGTGTCAGGATTTGTCTTTGTACACTATTGTAATGCTTTCTAACTGGCACTGAAAATCTAACCCGAATAGTACCGGGGCACAGAGGTGAGGGAGTACTAGTAGCTTGAACCCTTTGTATTTTGTGCCCTGGTTTTCTAGAGTAACCCTGCAAAACTGTTTTACCTTAGCCGCAAGGCTGCTGGCTGCTAACAGGATCGGGTGCTCACTTGGGTGTGTGGGGAGAGCAAGATGGTTGACTAACCCCTGGTCAATAAAACTTTCATCGCTTCCACTACATCATTAATTTTGATGCACACAGTGGCATCAGATAAATTGTGTGGACTCGCCTGATTCATGCTTAGGGAAGCAAGTGTGGCGTGTCCTTCGTGTCCTTCCATCCGATTGTACTCGGCGTCATATTCATCTCCTGAAGACTGTGTCCTCTGCTCTGTAGAATTTGTCCAAGATGGACGGCTTTTGTTTGTCTGTGGAGAAAGAAGGGATTTCCGGCCTCTCATTAGCATGAGAATGGGCTTGGCTGTGGCCTTGGGGCTTCTGCAGACTTTTGCATAATGCCCACGTTTTCCACAGTTGGAACAGACATTTTCTCTGGCAGGGCAAAGGGCTCTGGGGTACTTTCTTGTCCACAGAAAAAGCACTTGGGACCCTCAAGGTGCGCTGCTGCTGCTGTGAATTCCTGTGAGGCAGTATTCTTTTCTTTTCGTGGGGCTAGAGAGTCCAGCAGTGTGACATCTGTCCCAGCCCCAGGGTCCTGTGAGTACTCCTCCAATTCTTTCCTGATGCTTTCTAAAGCTTCTGCAATAGTCTCTGCCTCATTTAGCTCCACCATTACTTTCTCCAGCAAACGATGTCTCATCTCAGTGGACCGTATGCCCGCAACAATTCTGTCCCTAATAAGGTCCTCCGCATACTCCTGAGCTGATACTGCTTTAAAGATGCAGCCTCTTGCCAGGTCTTTCAGAGAGAGTATAGAGTCTCTGGCAGACTCCCCTACTTGTTGTGACCTGGTCATGAGCCTGTACCGGGAGTGGAGTTCACTATGCCCCTTACTGTAATGCCTCTGTAAAGTGCTCATTGCCTCTTGGTAGGAACCGGCATCCTGAATAAGGGAGTAAGGGTGGTCTCCCAGCTGCGCTAACAGCAGCATTAATAACTCTTTATCTGATGCCTCAGCACCCTCCACGTAATTCAGAAAGTATCTCTGCCAGGGGCCGAAGTGCGTGCTGGCTCTTTTCTGGGGTTGAACTCCAGCCTGTCTGGACGCAGCACATGGTTAAGCTGCAGTCTCTGGTCCCTTAGGTTATGTGGGGGAACCCCGGGGGTCGTTCCCAGTCTCCACGTGGTCTCTGGGTCTAGGTGTAGCAAGGTTGAACCCTGGGGTACTGAGAGCTGCTGGTAGAGCCTCTGTGGTGCTTGTGTCTGCTGGAGGAGTAACCTGGGTGCTTGGAGCTGCTGGCTGAGTCTCTGGCTTTGGGACATTTGCAGCGGCTTAGGGGGGATCCCAGTGGTAGCGTCAGTTCTCTGTGGTACTGGGGAAACTGCTGCTGGGGGAGTGATGGTAATGATGTCTGCTTTCCCTGGCTCTGGAGTGGTCGGGAATTCTGCACATACGTAGCGATCGGGAACACAACTTGTGGAGATCCTTCCACCCGCGCTTGTAGTGGCCCCTTTCTGATCGGACCGAGATTTAGGGTTGGCAGTACCCACAGGCAGGCAGGGCTCTTGGCCATTTCTTACCTGCCCTATCGTACTTCTGTGGTCTTTCACGCAATCCTGCATGATTCCAGTACAGCGGTCCCTTGCCATCTCTGTCTTCAGATGCAAATGCTTGCTGGTCGTCCCTGGATTCCATTCCTCAGGAAGAGTCTCCAGATGGTCAGGAATGCGCATTGGAGCAGAAGCAGCTTCCATCAGAGTTGCTATGATATTAGTTTATTAAATTGTACTGATAATAATCACACCAGCAGTGCGAGTATAAGACAGCTTTAGTAAACTAAGAGGTTTTGTCTCTCTGCAAGATGAACCTAGACTGTAGCTCTGGACTGCTTTATATACAATGTATATGGTGACCTAGTGGTGTAATTACATATCACCACACTTACCAACTTACCAATGTATTCACGGATATCCTCAACCTCTCTCTCTGGCAGAGCACGATACCCACTTGTTTAAAACAGGCCCCAATTGTACTGGTGGCCAAGAAGAGTATGATAACCTGCCAAAATGATGATCAACCAGTGGCACTCACATCAACAGAGATTAAGTGTTATGAAAAGCTGGTGTTGAAGCATATTAGCTCCTGTCTGAGCGGCAACATGAATCTGTTGCATCTCACTGGCTCTACACAAAGTCCTGAAATGCCTGGACAGCAAAGATAGATTCATCAAGATGCTCTTTATCGACTACAGTTCAGCATTTAACATGATCATCCCCCCTCAAAACTAATCAACAAACGTAATTGGATCCTGGATTTCCTCACCTCCAGACCACAATCACTGAGGATTGGCAAGAACACCTCCTCCACAATCTCCATCAGTATTGGAGAACCACAGGGCTGAGTTCTTAGCCTCTGTTCTACTCACTTTACACCTACAACTGTATAACTCAGTACGACAATAATACCATCTACAAATTTGTTGACAATACCATGGTAGTGAGTTGTTTAAAAAGGGGGAGATGTGTCAGCATTCAGGAAGGAGATTGAACACTTGACCAAATGGTATACCAATAACAACCTTACACTCAATGTCACTAAAACCAAGGAGTTTATTGTTGATTTCAGGAAGGAAAAACCAGAGATGTACAATCCAGTAATCATTGGGGGAATCAGAGTGGAGAGATGAGCATATTTAAGTTCTTGGAAGTCACTATCCCAGAGGATCTTTTCTGGACCCAACATACTCCATGTCATTGTGAAGAAAGCATGTCAGCACCTCTACATCCTCAGGAATTTGTGAAGGTTTGGTATGACACCAGAAACATTGGCAAATTTCACCAGATGCATGGTGCGAAGTGTGATGACTGGCTGCATCATGGTCTGGTATGGATATGGGATTACAACATTACACTGCCCAGACAAAACCCTCTCCATTCTCGAGAACATCTATAGGGAATGCTGCTGTTGGAGAGCATCAGCAATCAAAGATCTACACCACCAAGCACACACTCTGTATTCATTGTTGCTATCAGGAAAGCGGTATAGATGTAACAAGACTTGTGCCACCAGGTTCAGGAACAGCTGCTACCCCTCCCCCATCCTCAACAATAAATTTAATTAGGCACTTATTTAAGGACTCTTACTTTTGCACTTTGTTTTTTTTTCCTCTCTGTATTTCACAGTCAGTTAATATTTCTTTATTTGTTTACAGGTGTAGATTGTGTAGTTTATTTTGCACTACCAATAAGTGGTAATTCTGCCTTGACCGCAGGAAAAAGAATCTCAGGGTTGTACTCTGACAATAAATCTGAAATTAATATAAGTAAGGTTAACTGAACTAAGGCTTTTCTCTTTGGGTCAATGGAGGATGAGAAGTGACTTAATGGAGGCATGAAAATTATATCAAGCATAGAAAGGGTGGACCACTAGGATTTTTTTCCCCTCCAAGTGATAATTACAATAACAGATAGCAAAAACAAAAATGCTGGAGGAACTCAGCTCGTCTCATTGCATCCATATTTGTAACGAACTGAGCCCTTGTTCTAGGTCCCTCCAGAATTCTAGTGTTTTTTACTCTAACCACGCTGTAGACGTAACAAATACCAGATGACACCTGTTTAAGGTGAGTGGAGGAATTTTAAGGGTGACGTCAGAGGCAAGTTTTTTTTAAACATAGAATGGTGGGTGCCTGGAATGGATTGCCGGGGTTGGCACAATAGGTCCTTTCAAAATACTCTGATAAGCACATGGATATCTGAAAAATCATAATGGGCTGTGAGGTTGGGAAGGATCAGATTGATGTGGAGTAGGTTTACATAGGTCAGCACCACATCAATGGCCAAAGTAGCCATACTGTGCTAAAATATTCTGTGTCCTAATGATCCAATCTACTATTTTTCTTTCCAAATTGAACGACCTCACATTTGCCAACATTGTACTTCAATACGCTCTGATATCTTTAAATGCAGTGTTCATTTCATCAGGGGCTGATGATAACTTATACACAACTCTCATTGCAATCTGATATTCTCCTTAGCACATCTTTGGAAACAGATCCTATTACCTAATCACCAGTTTAATTAGGCCATCTTACCTGTGCAGCACTCAGTCCACGTATAAATTACATTTAGTGCCATGGTGAGCTTTTTTGTGAAGCAGTTAGAATGTAAAACAGAGGCTGTGAGGGATGGAAAACATTAGAACGTTGCTCTCTAGCAGACAGTGGAAGCATGACAATCCTTGAGTGAAGAGCCCAGCACACAAATTAAAACCATAACATTCTTCATAGGATTTATGATTGGGAAGCAGTGATTTAATTTTGTTGGTGGATGATTGCTGTAGAAAGTGTTTGCATGTCTATTGGGTAAGTGGAAGGAATTCACTGTCTGCATTGTATGCAGTGTATCTTGACTCATGTTTTAGCAGACTAATGATTACTAAATTATTAACTGTGTAAAGCAGTTTTGCAAGATATTGATGTTTTCCCATGGGTAGTTGTCAGAGCCTTCCTAGATTCTTTGAGCAGCACATATTTACAAAGCTGTGAAGCTGATTTTGAATTATTTTGTTTGGGATGCTCTGGTCCAATCACAACCCTTTTCCAGCAACAGTGTTCATTGAAGTAGCTCTATGTTTAAAAATTGTGTCAATAAAACAGGTTGTTTAAAACCTCTCCAGTGGATATATATTTTGTGGAGCTTCAGCGATAGATTCATTTTTTGAAGGGTGAGGACACCTGAACTTGGTCTCTCCAGGACAAGTGATTCTCTCGGGGGATAGATATCTTCAAAATTTTCAAGATAACATTGAAGCTACTGTGACGAGCCCAGAGGACCCCAAAACTCAGCAACAATAGAAATTCATCAAGACAAATGGTTACTTAAATAAAAGTTACTATTAATTTTCTTTAAACATAAACTCAGGATCAAACTTCAACTTATTACTATTAACTTAACCTAACTTAACCCCCTTCTAATTCTAAGCGCACGTGTATATATTGTATCTATTTTGAGGAAAGCTCTTTGATTCACAATCCAATCTCACTTCTCACTCCTGCAAGTTCACTGGTATCAGGTGTGACAGATTATGATATATTTTATATTGTATAACAATATGTTTTAAAGGAGATAAATTGTGGCAGGTTTTCTGTGTAGGTCTAAACAGATCTTATTTAAAATGCCAGAGCTCTGCTCAAGCCAGACAGTTCAGCCACCGAGTGCCTTTGCACAAACTTGGAAGAATGCCTAGAAGGACTTCAGAAGTATCTGTTAATTGGACATGCTGTGGAGTAATGGACTATTGTTTTGGAAAGCAACAGATGAACGTACTCGGAGGATTAGGTCCAGAGCCACAGTCTGTCTGAGTGCTGTTGGCTTTTCTAAGAGGGTCATATGGTTTTCACTGAGAGGGGGGCCACTGCAGATCATACACACACACACACACACACACACACCCAAGTTTGATCTTCTCTCTCTCTCTGTTTGCATTTAGAACAGCAAATTGCAACCAGACAGATTGCTGGCACTGGAATCAGTTTCTGCTGGGGCATCTATTGCTTTAAAGACAATAGTCCATTTACTCCACAGCATCAGTCAAATTAACACCTATTTGTGAAGTCTCCACAGGCATTCTTCAAAGTTTCTGCAAAGTCACTGTGGACATGAAGTCTGTCTTTCAGCAAAGCTCTGGCATTTTAAATTAGATTTCTCTCATTAAAAGTGTTTGTGAAGTGACTTACACTAAATGCCCACAATTTCTCTTATTTAAAAAACATATTTATATAGAATTCAAATTATAATATACCCTATACCACTACCTTCTAACTAATCTCAACTCATTTAGGAAGCATTATTTCGATCCAGAGCTTGAGCAGTCCATTCACTCAACAGGGGTACAGATTTTATCAAGAAATTAGTCAGGAAGGTTCAGATGCTAGGTATTCAGGGTGAGGTAGTGAAATGGATTCAACAATGGTTGGATTATTGCTCAGATTGGAGGCCTGTTTGCCTCAGAGATCAGTGCTGGGACCATTGTTTGTCATTTATGTCAATGTTAATGTGGTAAGTTTAGGGGGATCATGAAGGGGAACTTCTTCACGCAGAGAATGGTGGGAGTGTGAAACAAACTGCCAGCTGAAGTGGTGAATGTGGGCTTATTTTTAACATGTAAGAGGAATTTGGACAGGTATGTGGATGGGAGAGGTAATGGAGGGCTATGGACAGGGTGCAGATCAGTGGGACCAGGCAAAGCAATTGTTCAGCATCGACTAGAAGGGCCAAAGAGGTCTGTTTTTGTGTTGTAATCTTCTATAGTTCCAAGTCATGCTACAGTATATATTGAGAAGGAATTTTTGGCACCTTTGAGTGAATATTATTCTGTGAAGTACACCCAATTTGTTGATGTTGAGTACTGAAATAATTTCAGGTTTGGTTCTTGCGAAATGAACAATGGTTAGAGTCTAATTTAAAGAACTTCGAACTTTGTCACTTCTTTTTAAAAATCCAATCTGGTATTTTTCAACTTCAAAGAAACTGGAACAAAGTCAATGTTATAACCTTGCAGTTTATAATTTATCACAAGCAAATTTTCCAAGGTCAGTTTATTGAATGATATTTGGAAACTCCCAGCAGGATGTCTGTCTGTGCCAAAGGGCTCACCTTGAGATAGGAGGACAATCCCAGCTTGAACAACCACAATAACAATGTATATTCAGCTGCATCCATGGCAGTATAAGATAAGGATATGTCTTTGAGGTCATAATTTCTCAGATTCTGGGCCAGGCTCTCATTGCAATGTTGGATCTATTGATACAAAAGTTATTTGCTAACCATGCAGCTGAGTTGCTGATATTGGGGGGTCAGAATAGATGGGGGGGGGGGGGGAAGAAGAGAAATAACTTTCTGTCATTACCATCTATTTGAAATTAATAACCACACTCAGGAAAATAAAGTATACCAGATAATCTCCTGTAGAAAATAACCAAAGCAGCTATTAATTCAAGGTAGCTGACAAAGCTTCACAGCTTCCGCAGACGATTCTGTCTAACTCCGTAATATTGAGCATGTTTTCTTCCAGTGGACAGATCATGGAGAAGAGTGGGTACTCTAACCTCCCAGCAGCCACCCATTACAATTCTCCATCCCATTCCCTTATCTGACATGTATGTCATGGTCTCGTACACTGCCAGACTGGACGACCTGTAAATTGGGGGAATAACACCTCATCTTCCGACTGGGGACTCTCCAACTAGATGGCATTAATATCAACTTCTCTGGTTTTTGTTACACACATTCCCCCCCCCCCACTTCCTACCCTGTAATCTTCCCCCAGGTTGGTCTCTCCCTTCCCTGTCTCCTTTTGCACAAGCATGAAAAGTTTTTACTTTGTTCCTTATTATATCCAATTAACACCATTTGTTGGTCTGGATTCCTCCCCCAGCCCACATTGGCTGAATTCCTGCTTCTGGCTCATGCTGCTTATTCCATGAAGAAGGGCTCAGACCTCAAACATCAGCTATATATCTTTACTTTTTATGAATGCTGAAAAGACCAGCTGAGTTCCTCCAGCATTTTTAACTGCAATCCCAGCATCTGCAAACTTTCATGTGCATTATGTCTGGTTTGAATACACTTTGCCCTTCACCTCACCCTCCACCCTAATACTCTGAATTCCCCTTTGCCCCACACCACCTGCTTCATCATAATTGCATCAGCCTTATCAGTTAATTTACTTACAACCCTGTGCTCCATTGCCTGAACTTTATTTCACAACTATGTGCAAATGTGTTCTCGATGATAAAAAGAAATGATAATGCAAGGCTGCCACCTTGCCTTATTGTCCTAGAATGTGGTGTCCAGAATGGTCACATCATCTCATGTAAGCCTTAACTAGATATTTATAAAAGAACATTCCACAATTTCCTTGTTATAAGGAGGAAATGTAATCAAACTCTTTGATATGAACAATGCTCTCCACTCCTCCCCTGGTACTACCTCATCAATAAGAAGTTTTGAAACCTTGGTGCTTCTCGTTAACTTTATTGCACTTTTAAAAGCCTCCCAGTTGCCAGACCTCCCTTTACCTCTGAACAGACCCTCCCAATCAATCTCTGCAAATTCTTCTCTAATGCCAGCACATGGGCCCAATTTGGGACTTGTGGATCAGTCCTATCCATGGAACATTACAGCACAGAAATAGGACCTTCAACCCATCTAATCTGTGGCCATCTATTTATTCCACTTAGATCTATCAACCTGCACTCAGACCATAGCCTTCCATACCCCTTATATTCAAGTACCAGTCCAATCTTCACCAAATCAAACTCTCATCCACCATCTCCACTGGCAACTCATTCCATACTTTCACCACCCTCTGAGTGAAGAAGTTCCTCTTAATGCTTCGCTAAAATATTTCACCCTTCTACTTTGCCCTTTAGTTCTTGTCTCACCCAATCTCAATGGTTACCAGGAAGGAGCTTAAGGACTTAAGAGAGCTCGAAGGGGGCATAAGAAGGCCTTGGCATGTAGGATTAAAGAGAACCCTAAGCCATTCTATACATATGTGAAGAACAGAAGGATGATAAGAATGAGGGGGAGGTCAGAATAGAACAGGCCTGTGGGCTGGACAATGTGGAGATTAAGGAAGAGGAAGTGTTGGATCTTCTTAGAAACTTCAAGGGCCGGAAACCATATCCACAGTTTGCAGTGTGAAGTGAGAGAAGAGATTGCTGGAGTAGCAGCGATGATCTTTGAATCCTCTTTGGCCGCAGGGGATGTGCTGGAGGATTGGAGAATGGCAAGTGTAGTCCCCTTGTTTAAAAAATATATTAAGGAAAATCCTGGGAATTATAGACCAGTGAGTCTAATGTCTGTGGTGTGCAAGCTATTGGAAATGATCCTTAAGGATAGAATCTATGAGCATTTGGAGAAGTACAATCTACTCAAGGATAGTCAGCATGTTTTTGTGAAGGGAATATCATCCCTTATAAGTCTAATTGAGTTTTTTTTGAGGAGGTAACAAAGGAAATTGATGAGGGTAGGACAGTAGATGTGGTCTACATGGATTTTAGCAAGATCCCCTATGAGAGACTCATCTAGAAAGTCAGGAATTATGGGATCAGTGGGATCTTGGCTGTGAGGATTAAAAATTGGTTTCAGGAAGAAAACAGAGTATAGTAGAAGGAAAGTACTTTAGCACGAAGGAGTGCCCTTCTTGAACACACCTGATAAATTCAGCCCCATCTTGCACTCATGCAGTCAGGAGGTGCCCACAATGCTGCTGGGACCCCTGCTCTTTGTGATTTTTTTATAAATGACTTGGATGAAGCAGCAGAAGAATGGGTCAGTAAATTTGCAGATTACATGAAGGTTGTTGAAGGTTCCAAGAGGAAAAAGGATGCACAGTTGGGCAGAAAAGTGGCAGATGGAGTTCAATCCAGTAAGAAGTGAGGTGATGCACTTTGGAAGGACTAACCAGAAGGCTGCAGAACAGGGTTAATGGTCAGTTACTTAAGAATGCGGTTGAACCTTGGGGTCCAAATCCATACAAGCCTCAAGGCCACTGCCCTGGTTGATAGAATAGTTAAAAAAGTCTATGGGATGCTGGGCTTATTTAATAGGGTTTTGAGTTCAGGAGTATAGAGGTCATGTGGCAACTCTACAAATTTCTGGTTAGACCACCCTTGTAGTATTGTGTCCAGTTCTGGTCATCTCATTATAGAAAGGATGAGGAAATCACGGAGCTGGTGCAGAAGAAATTTACCTGGATTGGTAAACAAGCTTAGCAGAGCTGGGACTTTTCTCTTTGGAGAATAAAAGAATGAGAGTAGACTTAACAGAGGTCAACACGATTATGAGAGGCATAGATAAGGTGGACAGCTAGCTTGTGTTTCCCAGGGCAAAAATAGCAAACACCATAGCACATATGCACAAGGTTAGAGGAGGAAAATTTAGGGGAGACATCAGGGGTAAGTTTTTTTTTAATGTAGATGGGTGCTTTGAATGCCTTGCCTGGGATGGTGGAAGCATAAGGGTATTTAAGAGACTCTTAGACAAGCACATTGATGAAAGAAAAATAGAGGGTTACAGGATAGGGAGGGTTAGAGGGTAGGGTGGGTTTAGTATTCTTTGGGGGTATATATGGGTCAGCACAACATTGAGGGCCAAAGGGCCTGTACTGTGCTGTAGTGTTTATGATTACACTGAGCTGAACCTCTGAACAACAAACTTTATAGTGCTGGAGGTACCACCCCAGGTAATCTACATGGTGCCAACTGCAAGTTGTGAACTAATGGGTGGGGTGGAACCAAATCTTAATTGACAACTGGTGTGTCCTCTGACTAGAAAGGGGACAGTGCTGTCACATGACAGCCACAACCCTTCCGAATACAGGAGGCATAGCTCTTTTTAATGCCCAAGTCTCACTAACATCTTGCTGGCCAGGTACCCATCCAAAATAGGGCAACTCAAGCAAGTTCTTTGGC
Organism: Narcine bancroftii; assembly: GCF_036971445.1. NCBI lineage: Eukaryota > Metazoa > Chordata > Chondrichthyes > Torpediniformes > Narcinidae > Narcine > Narcine bancroftii. Next base: position 180,445,358 of record NC_091471.1, on the reverse strand, counting down.
TTTGGTCCAATGTAGATCTGAGTGCAGAATGTCTTGTGACTGGGGATGTCAGTTACACTAATTAGCATTAACCCAAACCATTTCTGTGGGACCATGAGCAACATTCCTGTTCCTCTTAGCACCACTCAGAAACCCAGGCATTGTCGAAGGATGTTTGGTGACAATCACATTGTTCAGTTATACCACCCCCTGAAATATGGTACTTCTTAATTGGCATTCACAATATCTAGATGACAAAAGTTAATTATTCACTCACCTATGAATCAAACATTCTCTGATGGATATAGAAGATTCTTTATTTTAAATAATTTACAATGTTTCTCTTCACTATCTTTTTGATGCTAGGCTCGGGACATTTGTCTAAATGATGTATATGTTGCTGAGCAAACTGTTCTACAATGTAACTTGAAGGCCATAGTGTAGCATAAAGCAAATATAATTTTTCTCACCTCATTTGTTGCCTTGGCAACCAATTCTTACATCCCCTTTCTCATCTCATTTCCTACAGTGAGATTTGTTTTTATAGTTTTTGCAGCAGCCCTCCCCCTCCATGTCTTCAAGAAGGGCGTCCCCAAAGTGGATTGAACATTGCTGGGATGCCTGCAAAGCTCAAGTAAGCCAACTGTGTCCATGGAAGCTGGATAGGAATCATTTGTCCTTAATGGATAAATCTGCATATCTGATCACTTATTAATTATAATGTTACAGTATATAAAGAAGATGCAATGTGACTCCAGTGGGATCCTGTAAGTGGTGACAGGGAAGAAATCTTGCTCCCTGCTCCATTTTCTGTTCACCCCCATTGAAGCAACAACAGGAAAGCACCACAGCAAGAAGAAATAATTTGCGTCAGTTTGTTTCCCCTTGTGTGTTTTAATTGAGGCTTTCTCTTGCCAAGCTGTTCTTTTCCACTCAGTTTAACTTCTTTATTAAGAATATCTGAATCTGAGGTCAGGGAAATTGGTCACATTCTGTCTGGATCAATGCCACCCTCTTAAAATAGTGGATCTGTGGAACCTCATATGTAATTTATTGTTCTCTTCCATATTTTAGAAAAAAAGCAACTTGAGGTACATTTTTGTTTTACTGTAAGTGGATGCAACAAATGAGAAAATTTTCATTGCATTTCTGGATGCAATTAAAAAGAAATACCCTTTGGTAAAAATGCACAGGGAATAGCATATTTATGAGCTTTTTAATAATATTTGGCATGAGGAATGCAATGTAACAACTGTTGTGCTTTTTCCCAAGAATATTGCTTCTTGGAAGTAATATGAATGTAGATGAGAATTCTCTCATTCCACATTACCCTGTATTCCGAATTAACACCAACATGCAAAGATTTTGGAAACTGGAAAAATACAGATTTTGTCAATGTTTATCAGCTCGTCTGAGCTCCAAGGCAGGGGATGTATCATAGACCTGTCCATAGACTGTATCCAACTGATATGAATGTGGATATCTATAATGTCGAAAAGCTGTTTTATTTACTAGAATTTAGAGAAAACAGACTTGAAATCATTGAATCAACCTGAAAATCAGGAATTTCCCTTATGTTATTTTTTGCCCCATTTTCCTTATAGTATTCAAGTTTGTGGTTAAACCGATTAGTTCACCCACATATCATTCCAAAGCTTGAAAAATCAATTGTATCAGAAAATCTTCTTCTTCCTCTTTCTTCTCCTTCCCTTTTACCTGCTCTTTCACTTTTTTTCTTTTTTTCCTCAGGAGAGTGGGGATCGGAAACACAGTGCTCGTCTGCAGAGTTCTTCTGCCTGGTTGTGATGCCAGTGGTTCTGTACAAGCTTTAAATGGCCTGTTAGAGATGCTGACAGTATTTTGTTTTAATTCTGCAACCACGGAGGACTGTGCACAAGATGGTGTGCTAGGTTGCAGACTCCTGGGGAGTAGCAGGGTACCATAAATAGTGAGAACACCCTGCCCCATTAAGAAAATGAACCATGGGAATGACCCAAGAGGATTGTGACCATGGCAGCAGACCAGCAAAGGGTTCAGCAGTTGAGGACTCACACAGGTTGTGGGCGGTTGGAAATTTGTATTTGACGGGCTCACATAAACTGCGGGCTGCTGTCAATTTGCGATTGAATGACACAAATAGACTGCAGGCTACTAGAGACTGGCTCATGGGAAACCGGAATCGGAACCAGGATTCGAAAAGGTAATGATTGCCTCCTGATGGGCTTGGGCATTGAGTACTTCCCGATCATATCAAAAGTTTGGATCTGCAGCTCAGGTTGTGAGGCTGCAGATACTGCAGGACCACTAGAGGCAAATCCACAGATTTGCCTCTAGTGTGAAGGAACCCTCTTTTGCTTCCCTTTCTCTTGTAAGGGGCACTAGACAATGCTCATGGTAACTCTTTGTTTGCCTTAAGGCAAACAAAGTTTAAGTATATTGTACATATTATATTGAAAATGTATTATTTTGTGACAATAAAAGGAACCTTGGAACCTTCTACTTTTTTCTTTGTCTTTTTATTCTTCATCTTTGTCTTCTTTGAGCTCAGCATCTGAACATGCAAATAAATGGTTCAGGGTGGCCTTGATTCTGTGGTAGTTGTAACACTGAGATTGGAGTCTTCTTTGGTGAGAAGCTTGCTGGAGGAAAGGTCAAACAGGGCAGTGAAAATACAGATAAAATTGCAGTATTGGGACAGTGAAACAGCTTTGTGTGCACTAAGCTATTATAAATGGCAGTGCTACCCGAGCCACTATAAAGGCAGCGCTGCCACTGGTGTGACCTGCAAAGAACAGGGAGCGCAGACAAAGCACTCCCACAGGATGCAACTGCCTAGTTTGACTGCCATTAACTCTGTACAGGCATTAAATGACCTGTTAATGGAGCTAACAGTAGTTTTATTCAAAGATTCTGCGACCAAGGGGTCTGCACCTAAGATGACAGCGCTGAGGGGTTGCAGACACTGGAGAAGTAGAGGACTGGTGCAGGGCACCAGAAAAAGGGAAAACCAACCCCCATTTAAGGAGAAGCAGAGGGGACAAACCATGGCTCAGTGACCAAGGCGGCAAACCGATTTTAAAAGGGACAGACAGAGTAAATGTGGATAGGCTTTTTCAATTAAAAGTGGGGGAGATTCAAACTAGAGGGCATGGTTTAAGATTGAAGGAGGAAAATTATAAGGGGAACATGAGGAGAAATTTCTTTATGCAAAGGGTTGTAGAGATGTGGAATGAGCTTCCGGCAGACGTGGTCGAGGTGGGATCATTGGTTACCTTTAAGGATAGACTGGATAGTTACATGGAGAGGAGAGGACTGGAGGGGTATGGACCGGGTGCTGGTCAGTGGGACTAGGAGGGTGGGAATTTGTTACGGCATGGACTAGTAGGGCCGAACTGACCTGTTCTGTGCTGTAAGTGGTTATATGGTTATATGGTTATATGATGAGAGACTCTACAGCTGAAGAACACACAGGCGGTGAGCTGTTGGTGACTCAAATTGAGAAACCTGCACAGGCTGCATGCAGGCTGCTGGTGACCGCAGTTGAAGGATTCACACCAGGGGGTAGACTGCTGGAGACTGGCTCGAAACTGGCTGAAGGAGTACCAGATGCTGGAACCGGGATGCAAGTGGGTGCAGAAGGTTTCCTGATCGTGTCAGAGATTCAGATCTGAAGTTTCTACTGGAATCTGTGTTGTCGCGGGAACTGCAGCAGTGCTGGAGATGAATCCATGGACCATCTGGACTTTGAGGGGACTCTCTTTTACTTCTCTTTCTCTATCTGTAAGTGTCACTTCAGGCAATTTCTGCTGATGGTGGATCTGCCTACCTTACAGCAGACAAAAGCAAATTCTGTGTAATATTGCACTGTCTTTATTGTATGACAATAAAGGAATCTTGAATATTTAGATTGGTTTTATTGGGTGTTGTGCGCTGTCGGTCAGAAGCAAACACACAAAACCAAAAGACTGTACAACAGGCTTTATTCAATGTAGAACTCCACTGAGTTAGCTGTGAGAGTGTGCTGCTGTTTGCTGTGAGCTCTGAGAATGAGACCTTAAAGGGCCAGCACAGGCTTATATCCCAGAGGGTGATTGACACACGACCAGGTTGGTTGATTGACAGCCGGCCAGGTGTTGTCTTGTCCCCATGCTGTTCTGCAGGTACCGAGGTTTCCCCCTGCAGTAGGCCCGTGGTGTACTACCACATTGGGTACCTGTTGGCCTGCATGCCATTATATAACAAACAATGGATAGTGACGAATTTCTGCATCCAGCTAATTTTGTTGCTCCATATACCCTCTCTCTCTCTCTCTCTCTCTCTCTCTCTCTCTCTCTCTCTCTCTCTCTCTCTCTCTCTCTCTCTCTGTGTTACTGTGATGTCAAAAAGGCTATGTAGAATGGTTGGTGTATTTCTCTTGAGGTTGACACAATGAAGGTCACATGTATAATGCAACTAGAGAATTGGAATCCATAGTGTAATTCAGGAAGCACCACTTCAACAATTGGAAGAGTTGTAACATCTCAGTGGTAAATGAAACAGACATTGGTCCTCACAGTAACATATGTAATATTTAGTTTGAGCTTTGAGCAGTTATTGACCTCTGCTGGATTCTTTTTATGAGGAGAGGGTGATAGATGTAGTTTGCGAAATTAAAATAATTCAGACTTCCCTGTATGTTTTATGACAACCTGGGAGAATACTTGCGAATGCTTCACATGACTGCTTAGCTTTATATAATTGAATAATTGCTTTCAGAGATCCCAGACTGCTTCTGCCTTAAGGCAATCATTGTAGATTTGTAGCTCAAAATTATTATTATGGGCCTCTTAATGCCTTGGAAACATGTCAGGCCAATTCGTGGCAGGAACATGTAACAAATTCTCGTAAATCCACATAGCAATATGTGCCACTCTCGGACATCCCTGATGCCTGATGTGCCCCCTGGACCCATTGAGAACGTAGTTGGATGAATTAAAAAACACCTTCTTCGCCCAGAAGTGAGACAAGGACTATTGAATTTGCCATTATTTAAATCCTATTGGTTCACAATCTGTCTAATCCAGGTGAAAAATTATTAGAAAATCAATGAAAATTCACAAAGCTTGGAAGCTGCCTCTTCCGAGCAAAGAAGTACTGTGGTTAGAAATCCCCAGTGTTCCTTCAGATGCAGTGATTAAAATGGGGAGCAGAGAAGACAGAAACTTTCTACCAAGGCATCATAAAATATCTATGATTCTCAGCCGTTCATGACAAATGGTTTTAAAAAAAGCAGTCCAATTGATCATCTGGTCACAAATTAAATTATATTTTTATGATTTAGGAATGAAATTGCATGATGTTCTAAAATATTAAATTCAAAGGTTAAAGCAAATATTTTGCATTTTTTGGCCAGTCAGGACAGCTTCAAAATAGAATGTTGGACATTCAGACCTGTGCTGGAGAATTTGAACTTTACAAGACATAAAAGGTAGAAATTTTCATTCTCTTAAGTAAGGAGAAAACTAACAGATGGAAAGCTGGGGGAAAAAAAAATCCTGGAAACACTCAGCAGCATCTGTGAAAAAAGAAACAGAAGGAATAATTCACATCAAAGACCATCTTTCTTTTCATGTTCTGATCTGATCAACCAATGCTCATTCCTTCCAGGCAAGGTTGAAATTTATGAATTTAGTTGTTGGAACTGTGGTGACCAAACCCTACGTAAACTGCAGGATGAGCAAATGCAGAGGCACTGTGATAAGGCAGACAAAAGTATGGGCAAGTATTATTGACTTCATGTTGACAGTGGTCATTTGCAAGGATATTTATTTCTGGGACGGAGCAAGGAGAACATGCATCTTAATTTGCATAATTAATTAAACTATTTGAATTATTTTCTACTAATGATTATTGTTGCTTGAGTCTCCATTTGAAGACCAGTAACTGCAGTCATTTTTCTGCATCAAGGACTGGGGAGTGAGGGGACAGGTCATAGCATAAATAGCCTGGAGTGTGGTGGGACAGTGGTGATGCTGCAGTCCTTTGTTCTCTCTCACACCACAAATTGAGAGAGGGACATTGTGATTGACCACCCTTGCTACTATGTGACACTGCCTGGAATGTGTCCAATGTAACTGAGATGCACTGACTCCCCAGTAGGCAGCCTGTACTACGAATCAACCACAATCAGACAGAGAATTGTGATTAGTAGACTTTAACCATCTTAAAGTGTCAGCACAGCTTCCATGTTGCTAGCCCAGTTCCAAGACAGGTGCTGAGGAAGGGGTTTGGGTGTAACTGCCTTTATGGGGATATCTGGGAGGGAGGAGTCACAGGTTCAGGGGGGTGAGCCAGCCCATACAGCACAAATATACATGTATATACATAGTGGTAGCACCACACAGTCCACAATCCATTGTCCCACCATCTTTCTTGGACTTTGATAGTCACTGGACTTTGATAGTCACTGAACTTTGACCTGTGCCCAGGTGGCAGATGCCTATGGACCTCCTGTTCATGCTTCCTTTGCTGTTCCTCTATTGTTTTTACTGTCATTCTGCTCTGATTCTGAGATTTCTTCAGACATGGACTGAAGCCTCAGTCATAGCAGTCTCATTTTTCTGGACGTATACAGTGTCAGGTCCACCACCTTCTTAAAAACAGGAAAATCAATGGCAGAAGTCTTCTTGCATGGTTGATGAAACTGCAAGATGAAAAATATTAGTTAGCCACAGAAAGAAAGGCTAGATTACAGTTTGCCAAGAAGTATATAAAAGATCCTGCAGATTTCTGGAAAAAGATCTTGTGGACAGGTGAGACCAAGATTAACCTTTATCAGAGTGATGGCAAGAGCAAAGAGTGAAGGCATATCATTTGACCTTTGCCATGATTTTCATCTTGCAGGGTAGCCTCTGTTCATTAATTTTTCTGCAGACAGGAGTCATTGACATATCCATACCTGCTCTTGAAGAGTGTTTCTGATCTGTTGGACATATATTTTGGGATTTTTCTTCATTATGATGGAATTCTTCTGTCATCACCAATGGAAATCTTCCTTGGAAGACCAGTCCTTTTGCAATTATTAAGTTAATCAGTGCACTCTTTCTTCTTAATGATGTTCCAAACTGTTGATTTTGGCAATATGAAAATGTGGGCAATATCTTGATTGTTTTATTCTTGTATTTCAGCCTCATAATGGCTTATTTGACTTTCATTGGCACAACTCTGGTCCAAAAGTTGAAAAATAGCAATTACAGACTCTAAAGGTGATCAAAAGCTTAGAAGCAAGCCTAGTTCTCTTATACCTGCACCAATGAAGCAATTAAACATACCTGAGTAGTCACAAACACCTGTGAAGCTGAATGTCCAAAACATTATGGTGTCCTGAAATGAGAGGTCTATGTATCAGACAAATTGTAATTTCTACATGGTCAAACCAAAATGTATACAAATAACCTTGAATAAAATCTGAAATGTGCACTTTAATTATATGTGAATTGTTTGATTACTTTTTTAAAACTGTAGAGCACAGGGGGAAATAAAGGACAAATTTGTCCCCAATATTATATACACACATATATGAATGTTTTTAATGCTTGTATGTGATCTTGCATGTTGCAGCTGAGGGATTCCATAAACTTGCAAACTCCAAAACCTAAAGGAACATCAAAACATTTTTTCACTCCACTTTCTGCAACTGGAATTTTTTGGTTTGTGGCTGAGAAGTGTTGCGGAAAGAATTGGCTCCAAGTATTGGTGGATGACTTGGACATATGAGGCTGTTTGCTGGAATGGTTTAGGTTAATAGAATGGAATAACAGAGGCTGATTGAATGTCATCATATGAAGGGTGGTGTGGGCTGAAATCTGCACTGCATGTCTTGCTCTGCCTGTGCTCTTCCTCTTCCACCTCCTCTTGATCTGAAGGCACTCCGTCCCTCGTGCTATGAACTACACACAGATGATGCATATTGAAGCACACATCCAGGTGTGTCATGGCATGTCAAGTACATTTTTAATAAGCTGATGGAGGAGATTCCCAGACATCATCGGAATCACACGATAGGTTGTGCCATCACTTTAAGTATCTTTCCCAGCCAGCTAATTTGAACACATCCATACATTTATTAAAATTCTCCTATATCTCTGTTCCCCAAAGTCAAAGATAACATTTGGTTAAAAAAAATATTTCCACTCATATGTTAACATGAATTCAATCGTCACTCAAGAATAATATTTGATGTATCTGTATGACTTTCTTGGAGGTTTTCCTTCTCATGTACATGGGCTAAACAAGTTTTCTTGATGAAAGATGTTGAACCAAATCCTCAGCAATTCCTTTATTTCCCCACAAATGCTGCTCAACTGATTGAGTTCCTCCAGCCATTTGTTTATTGCTCCAGATTCCAGCATCTATAATCTCTTGTGCCTCCGTGTTTCAAAATTTTCTGTTGCGTCATCAATAATTATTAGTGACAAAGTTAAAGAACCTTTGTACAAATGAAGAGAACAAGATTTACAATATCTGTCCACACATATTATTTTACTATTTTGTCATATTTTTGCAGCAACTTGCCCCAGTGAAAACAGGATATAACTTTCTTTTTATTATTGATTTTTGTTCTGCCATATACTTCAATGCTTTTTACATGAAAGAGGCTTTATAAATGAAAAAGTATTGCCGGTCATCAATTATCATTAAGCTATAAAGGATGCAGAAATGATCCAAAGAATGTTACAGGATGGTGGACTTGAGTTACAAGGAGAGGCTGGATAGGGTGTGACTTTTTTTCCTTGCGGTGTGGGATGCTGAGGGAGGTATCCTATGGAAAATTATCAGATCATGTGGGGCATAGATGAGCTAAAAAAAAAAAGCATAGTCCTTAAATGAGAGGGCATTTATTTAAGGTGAGAGGGGAGAGATGAAAAAGACCCCTCTTTCAAACAGAGGGTGGTGGGAATGTGGAATGAACATAATAGAAGCAGGTGCAATTCCAACATTTAAAATACATTTGGACAGCTACATGGGGGACAGGAAAGGTTTGGATAGAAATGGTCCAAACACAAGCAGATGGGACCATCTTGGCCAACATGGCCAAGGTGGGTAAAGGGTCTGTATCCATGCTGTAAAACTTTATAACTCCATGACTATGATTGAACAACCAGATTAATGTGTTGGAACAAAATCTTTGAGATTTAAGATTCTTTCTTTAAGATTCAGAAGTGATATTACATGTAATTTCCTTTAGTATACTGAAAGGCAGATGTCAGCACAAATTGCCCAGCACCCACCCCCCCCCCTCCCTTACAATCAGGGTCAGAGAAGCAAATGACAGACCCTCAGAATCACTGAGTGTCCATGGATTCGCCTCCAATTCTCCTGCAGCATCCATCCCAAATTGTCAGCAGTCTGAGCTCCAGTTCCAAATCTCGGACATAATCAGGAAGACCTCAGCACCCTCTTGCATTTCAGTTCTGATACCTGGTATCCCTTCAGCCAGTCACGAGCCAGTTATCAACAGACTGCGGCCTGGTGTAAGTCCTTTGACTGCAGCCCCAGCAGCCCACAACCTGCATAGGAATCTCACCTTCAGTCTGCCGCGGTGGCCACTATCCTGTGGGTCATCTTCTCTACTTGTCCTTCTCAAACAGGGGAGGGGGAATGGTCTCCCTGCTTTCTGGTGCCTTTCGCAAATCCTCTGCTTCCGTGGAGTATGCAACCACTCATGGCTACTGCCGATCATAGGTGCTGCCATTTTGGGCCCAGAACCTGTGCTCACAGCATTTTAAAATAAACTACCTTTGGGCCCTTTAACAGGCCAATTAAAACCTTTACAGAGTCAATGACAGCTGGACCCTGCAGGGGAGCATTGTGTTTTCACACTCTGCTCTCCATGGGTCTGTAGCAGTGGCGGCATTGCCTCTACTGCAGCTCCGGCAGCGCCAATCTTGTTATATTTCCTAGCATTTTGTAGTTAATAATTTATTTCTCAGAAGCTGGATATCTGAATGTTCAAAGTAAAGATTTACATAAAATAAAATGAGTAATAAAACCCATGCTTCACATTAGGAAAATACATTCTAGTTTCTTTTAGAATCGATTCAGCATTTGTTTGGATCATTTGAATATTCAAAAAAACAAAGCTGCCAAGCCTGAACCACTTTGGAGCTTGTCTCTGAGCCCCTGTTTCCCACTTTCCTCTGATGTACTTGTAGGATGGATAGTTGTTTCACTTTCTCACTCCAGGGCCAAGTCACTACCTTGTGAATGAACTTCCCCAGTACTATGGTGTGGATTTTGCATATTCTCCCTGTGTGGATTTTGCATATTCTCCCTATTGCCACATGGGTTCCTTCCAAGTGCTCCCTTTTCCTTCCACACTGCAAGGACATACAAGTTAGTGGGTTAAATGCCATCATGAATTAGCTCTAGTGCGGAGTATATTCAGGGGGAGATTTAGCAAGAATGTGGAGAGAATAAAAAATGGAATTAACATTGGACGAGTGTATCCAGTCATTGACCAATGTAGATTCAGTTTCTGTGCTGTCTCTCTCTACGGCTCTATGAGTATCAGAACTGTCTGATGTTCACCTGGAATTGTCTAGTGAGCTGGATAGAGATGCATGTTTGGTGCCTGTGGCTTGCTGAATACATTCAGCTGAGAGTCAACGCAGATTACTCAGGGCTCATGCCACATCAGATCCAACCTGCAGCCTTGCAGGTTACATTTCCGTACCTAGTGATACAAACATGTATCTGACTTTCATGTTTAGCTGGAAGTCTTTGTTTCCTTTTCACATTCCAGGACCTTGTCGTTGGATTGCTATTCTTCACAAATGTAGAACCCCACCTCATACAGTTTGCATATCACCCACCCACGATACCTAGGTTTAAACATTTTAAAGGATGATTGTAATCACAAAGTGAAAGTTTCCATTTATAGAGCAAGAATTACTCTCAAAAGATCGCTGCTAAAAAGCAATTCACAGGACTGAAAACTAAGTAGACACTAAAATATGGTGGAATTTAAAGTTAAATTATACCTATTGTGGACATAACTTTCCTTTCTTTTCTTCTCCCTGTGAATTAAATTCTTTGTTTCTTTCCTCACCCAATTCTGATGCAGGAACCTTGACTGAAAATCTGAAAATGTTAACCCTTTTCTCTCCCCATGGTTGCCTGCTTGATCTGCTGATTGTTTCGGAGTCAAGAATTGGAAATTTTGTTTTGGTTTACAATGGGATATTGAACAAAGGGTTGGTTTGAGTTTCAATTTTCAAGGATTGTTTTAAAGGAAGAAAAGATATAAGGACTCATAAAGGTCTTGGGAGGGAATATTAGGCAGCTGAATTTGTTGTTTTGAATAAAAGATAAATTTAAAATTTCAGTAAATCAGTGAAAGGATCAGTAAAAAATGAATGAAGAAATGAACAAGAGAATGAATGAAGAAATGAACAACTGAGTGAATGAAGTTTAATTAATCATACATAAATACAATGGAGGTCTTAATTTCTTTAGCTTCATAGGCACATAAAATATTGACTTCAAAGCAACACTTGAGGGAAAGATAATAATAGATATTCAAAGTTGGAAATAAATCATCATGCAAGGAAGGTCAAAACCTTCTCATAGGTTGAGAAGGAAGTGCCAAGGGTGTTGAGACTGTGAGGGTTGAGATTGTGAGGGATGAGACTGTGAGGGTTGAGACAGTGAGGGTTGAAACTGTGAGGGTTGAGATTGTGAAGGATGAGACTGTGAGGGTTGAGATTGTGAGGGATGTGATTGTGAGGAATGAGCCTGTGAGGGATAATACTGTGAGGGTTGAGACTGAGGGATGAGTCTGTGAGGGATGAGACTGAGGGTTGAGTCTGTGAGGGATGAGACTATGAGGAATGAGTCAGTGAGGGTTGTAATTGTGAGGGATGAGACTATGAGGAATGAGTCTGTGAGGGATGATACTGAGGGTTGAGACTGTGAGGGTTGAGACTGTGAGGGTTGAGACTGAGGGATGAGACTGTGAGGGATGAGACTGTGAGGAATGAGTCTGTGAGGGTTGAGATTGTGAGGGATGAGACTGTGAGGAATGAGTCTGTGAGGGATGATACTGTGAGGGTTGAGACTGAGGGATGAGACTGTGAGGGATGAGACTGTGAGGAATGAGTCTGTGAGGGTTGAGATTGTGAGGGATGAGACTGTGAGGAATGAGTCTGTGAGGGATGATACTGTGAGGGTTGAGACTGAGGGATGAGACTGTGAGGGATGAGACTGAGGGTTCAGACTGAGGGATGAGTCAGTGAGGGATGAGACTGTGAGGGATGAGTCTGTGAAGGATGAGACTGTGAGAGTTGAGTCTGTGTGGGATGAGACTGTGACGGTTGAGTCTGTGAGGGATGAGTCTGTTGTGATTCAAAAGAAAGTTTAAAATTCTGAAATCATACTTCCCAGAGCCAGTGTTAGTTAACAAGCATTGACTCATTGGGTAAATGAGAACATGTGTGGTTTATTAGAAATCAGCAATAGTCTTGGATGCCATTAAATTTATGGAAAATCATACAAAGAAAGCTGCTCAGAAAAAAAATGGTGTAATGGTCAGGTCCAGAGGGAACAAATACAAACAAAACAAAATTAAGGAAGCTCATTTCTGAATATAGAGTAATCAGCACCCACTGATTAGATCTTTCTTAGAATAATGAAAGGAGACTTTGCATTTAATCCACAAAGCAATGATAAAAATCTCAGATTGCTACATAACTAAAAAGGAATTTGAAGTACTGCACATCAGGGGTTCAACTGGAATATTGCACCATACAACTAAGAATGTTTCCCTTCTCTCAATCAAAACTGCCAGAATAAATTTTACCTGGTAATTTTGAGGCATAAAAGACTACAGATAGAACAAAAACTGAACTGCAGGTCAGCCAACGTCTGAGGAGGCAGAGAGAGTGTTGGGGTTTTATTTAGATCAAGACCCTGCATCAGGACGCACAGGTTACGTCACAGATTCAGATTCGATGTGACCCCTTGAGTTCCTCCAGCAGTTTAATTCCAACTGGTAATTTACCTAATTTGTTCAATGCGAGATGACATCCTGTTATATACACCAAAGCTCCGAAGCATTAAATCATTGCAGAATATATTTTTGTAACATCCACTGAAGGTGGCAGTAAATAAATCCAGCTGCCTTCCCACTTGTTCAATTCTTTGTGAACAATCAGATATGCCTAAAAGAAAAAGTTTTCTAAATTATTTACCAACTTTGGTAACCACACCTGGGGAAAACACATCTAAATGGCTCAAATTTAACTTCATAATGCAGTGACTGTTCATTACTAAGGAAAACAGAATTGCACTGATCAGACATGGCTATTGATTATTTTCAACTGATGCTTCTACTAAGAAGGAATGAAAACTTTCAATCCAAGCTCAGCACTCAGTAAGTTCACCAAGTTAAACCCAAACAAAGAAACCAAACAAAGCAAGTAATCATTTTAGCACATTTTATTAAAAACATTTCAATTAAAAAATCACTGGCTGGAAATATGGGAATAAACAAAACTTTGTGACATTGAGCATTATCCCACAGTTGATATCCCCATGAAACCCAGAGCTGTAGCTCATCCTCTTCTCCTAGACTATTAGATCAGGCAACAAATGCTGGCCCCGCTAAAATAAAAAAGATCTAATCCCACGTACAATTAAAAATAAAGACAATTAAATCTCATTAGACTTCTGCTATTCCAAGCTATTCCAAGTTTAAAAAAAACATTTTTCAGGTCTATTTCTTTTCAGTTCAAAAATATCTGCATTGAAATAAACCTGCTTTAGTATAGTACAAGCGCATAGTCTCTCTAGGACATGACGTCATTCTTTCCATTTGAAGTACATATTCTATATTCAATTTTCATACAAGCACGATCATTTGTTTTCAATTCAGTGAGCTGTAATTTCATACAATCTCTCATATGCAATCGTATTGAATATCTTATAGAAGTTTCCGTATGCTAGACTGTAGGTAGCATGTATCTAGTGCTGTAACTATTTATTTGAAAAAAATTATTTTCTTAAACATGACCTACTTTTACAAATCCATGACTTTTCTAATCAACTCAGTTTCTCTGTGCTTAATTATTTCAGTAGAGAAATTAATTTCCGGACAGAGATATGAAATGCAGTTTGAAATGGAACAAATGAATTTGAAAGGTAGAAGACCACAAGCTGATGTCACCATATGTGCCATTGATCAGGGATGATTTTCTAGGCATTCTCCTTCTAGGCAGTTTCCAATAATTTCTCCACTACAGATTTTAGACCAACATGTTCATAACTTTTCTGATTCTTGTGCATTAATCTTTTTGAATTATGAAGGTGTATTAGCATTTTTTCAATCTAGACAATTCTTGAATCAAGATGGATTTAGGGGATCATGCAGGAATCATACAATTTCCTCCCTAACTCCCTGTAAAATAATCAGCCAAAGAATTTATCAGTCAATCAATTATTATAAGACTGATTTCTTGCTTTTCTTAACTTTAGTGGGTTTAGTACTTTCCCTGAAATGTCACGTAATATCCTCCTCCTCTATTATTAAGACTCGTAAAATGTAATTTTTAATTAGAAATTTTTTAAACATACAGCCCTGTAACAGACCAATTCGGCCTTACGACTCTGTACCACCCAATTAACACCCCATTTACCTACACCCTGGTACATTTTGAAGGGTGGGACAAAACCGGAGCTCCCAGAGAAAATCCACGCAGACATGTGGAGAATGTACAAACACCTTACTGACTGTGCAGGATTCGAACCCAGTCCAGTCCCAATCGCTGGTGCTGTCAAGGTGTAATGCTAACCACTACACCATCCGTGCGCCCTATGGTCCATTTCAACCTCAAACCGGATGGCTTTAACATCGACTTCTTCAGTTCCGTTAGCAGCCCCCTCCCTACCTTTTCTGATGTTTCCTTTCCTCCAGCTCTATCTCTCTCTCTCCCCCTTCCTTTTTCCCTCTTTCCTTTCTCCCACCTCTGCTACCACAAATGCCCAAAACAACCCCCATCCCCAATAAACTCTCAACTATTTTTCCTCCTGTGTACCATCCATATCCTATTGTCTGTTGAGCTGTACACCTTCCCCCGCACAATCTTCCCTCCCCTGCTTTTTAATCATACTCTGAAGAAAGACTCAAGCCTGAAATGCCAGTTATACATCTTCACATTGTCGGACTCTGGCTTTACCTTACTCTTAATTTAGTCTATGTGTGGTCTGAGTCCAGCGTGTTCTTTAAATGAAGTGATAGGAGAAGGTATTCGGTTCAACAGTCAGTTTATTACACAGCACAAGAATAAAACTTAACAGAGCTCTGGGTCAGTCATTAGTTCATAGGTCACCTGCACAGTGAGCTATTCCCCAAGACTGACCCCTATTGTCCAGTTGGCTCAGTTTATGTAGATCAACCTCATCATACAGAACAAAAATTGGCTTCCTTTGCTAGATCTTTTTGCATAAGGGTTATCACCAGTCATCTCCTGTTTTGCAGATATCTGGGGTGTAGCACTCCCATCTTAATCCTCCAGGCCAGACTATCCTCTTGTGTTGATCAGAAATTAATTCAACCCCAGATATTTCTAATCACCATTCTGTTCTTGTCTGGCCAATTTCTGCTGTTCTCTTTAACACCTCCTCCTGCCTTAATCTTCCTCCTAGACTGGTTTTCCATTCCCTTTGTTTCTTGCAGGCCATTCTTTGTTCTGGTCTGGCCTGTGTCTCCTGTGCTACTCACCACCTCCTTCAGTTTGAGCATTCCTCCTAAATCGTTTTATGCATTTCCTCTCCCTGTATTTGGGAGCAGACAATTTTGCTCAGCCAACTTTGCTCCATGCTGTGATTGCCACTTAATCACATTCCTCTTTTTCCCTGAACCATGCAGTAAATATAAACTTATTAATTAATAATTTCTTTCATAATGTTTTAACCCCTAGATTCCAACAACCTCCTATAGATGCTGCAACATGTGTACCATTTCTGTGTTTTTACTGCAATCACAGTGTCTGAAGACTTTCATGTTTCACTCTTGCACTTTTAAACTCATTTTAAACTGAATGCAAGTTTAAATCAAACCCTGTTCAATCAATTTCTCCTTAGCCATAAATGTTGCCTTGCTCTGTTTATTATTTAATTCTGGCACAGGGAGGTTTAAAGGGAAGTGGGCGTGAGGAGACAATTGCGAGGCCTCGGTGGTTGAAGGTGGTGAGGTTGTATAAGCAGTTGGTGGAACAAAAAGTCTCAGCATCAAGAATAGTTTACTGGAGAAAGTGAGAATTTGCAGTGAGCTTTGTCAAAGTTGAAGTAGATTAAAAATAATGAGATTTTTACATTTGGTGGATTGAGATTCTAGGATCCAAAATATACAAAAAAAGAAAGAACAAATATATAATTGGGACTTTATGAGAGGCATTTTTTGTACCACAGGACGTTGAATGAGATAAGGGCTGTGTCAGATGGGTCCACCATTATGAGCAGCTACTTGAGCTTCGTCTTCAGTTCAATTCTGATGTGTGGTGCTGTTGGTTTGGAGTTTGCATGCTCTGCCTGGGACTGCTTGAGTCTTCCCAAGGTGCTCCACTTTCCTCCCACTTTCCAAAGATGTGCATGAAAGTAGGTTGACGTTACTGTGAATTGCCCCTTCACCAAGGTGAAGTATAGAATCAGAAAGGGGGAATTGAGCAGAATATGGGGAGAACTTAGGGTAAGTTTAATATAAAAATGGGTGCTTGGGGGTCAATGGAATGAAGGGCCTGTTTCCATGTTGAAACTTTTTATGGCTTTCAGGAGAACATGATTAATTGTGTCGGTTGGGGGAGGGGGGATGGGGAGTAGTGGTGCAGGGAGTGGGGGAGTTATATAAGCCATACAGCAGCACAAAAGCTAAAAAACTGTTGTTACAAATGTAGATATGGCACATTTTGGAACTGAGTCATGGATGTTGGTCAGTCAGATAAAGCCGTTTAACTTTTAACTTCTATAAATTAATAGAAAGTCCTTTGTTAAATGTTCCTTTATAGTTTGAAAAAAAGTTATTCCTAATCCAAGTAACTATTTGGAAGGTAGTAAAGTCTTTTATTTGAGGGGACTAAGAACAACATCAGGCTTCTCTTCTTTTCTGTGACCATTGTTTTAGAACATTAAGGAATCCCAGCATGACTGAGGCACCATTGCATGTTTCATCATGGAGGAAACACCAATGGAAAACAATTGACAGAAATTATTGTTTTCCAACAGGCCTGTTTTGCAGTGTGACTGAAATGAAGGTGATTTTCATGTGTTGCCCAGCCTTCCCTGAGATGAATCTGTGCCATTCACTTCCCCAATTCCCTGCATTCACAACTCTTTTCAGTTTCATAGCAGTTAGCACGATGCCTTGACAGCGCCAGAGATCAGGACTGGGGTTTGAATCTTGTGCTGTCTGTAAGGAGTTTGTACATTCTCTCTGTGTCTGCATGAGTTTTCCCCAGGGCTGTAGTTTCCTTCCAGTATTCGAAACATACCGAGGATGTAGGTTAATTGGGTATAAATTGGGGAAGCACAGATTTGTGGGTCAAAACGACTATTTTTTAAAAAATGTGGGCTTAGGCAGAGAAGGTCCCATACCAGGCTTTGATAGATCCAGACCAGATAATTGCTAAGAGATTCAGTGATATGCCAAATTCCCTTGGGTTTCCTAGAAAATAGTTGTTATGAGCACTTTTAGTTACAGAAGAGAAGTGGATGGAACAGGTGTTAAGAGCTAGACCAGCAGCAATAGAAATTCATCTACACAATGGTATCTTCAAAACAATAACTTTTATTAATATCTATTAATAATAAAAAATCTTAACTCTAATTTGACTCCACTATGAATGTGTGTGTGTGTGTCTGTGTCTGGTTGTGTCTGTGTCTGTGTGTGCTCATGCAAATCCCAAAACCATTACAGTTCAAGGATAATTCTGGAGATGATCTTAAAGTCCAATATCAGAAATCTTTAGACTCAGAGTCTTTAGCATTGTTCTCAAAACTTGCAACTTCTTGTAAAGTTGTTTTCAGAGAATTATTTCTTCATATGAACAATTTTCCACTAGTTCCCCCTCCCCAAAAAATGAGAGAACTGCTCTCTTTGATAAAGAAACAGTGAAGTAGCTTTTTCACTGCCACTGATTTTGTGCATCTCCCATGACAAGAAGGATACAAAACAACAGTACCTCCCTCACTGAAGGCTACTGCATTTCTGTCTTCTGATCAGACTGGTACAATAGATGAAAGATGTCTCCTTGAGGTGTCTTTAACCATATTGCATCACATCACTGCTGATTTTGTTTGAGGTTCTTCTCTTCCAAAAACATTTACAAGCCAATGCCTCCAATCTGTATGCACAGGTCATTGAAGCCTGTTTGTTTGAACAGAATATACAGGTGTTTCTCTGAGTAAATGGAATTGTCTTCAACATTTCAATGGGCAATCACTCCAGGTTTTATGGTTGTTTACACAGCTTCAACCAACAATGAACCAGTAGGCATTTCCACATTCAAAATTATGTCCCTTTCCACCCACAAAGACTTTTTTTAAAATATATAATTTTATTTAATATAAAACCACTCAACAAACATATCAAAATATTTCAGACTTAATCCAAAAGCATGTGGTGTTTATATATAAAAAAAGGAAAACAAAAAAAGAAAAAGCTCCTCTATATCCCCCACCCCCCAACCCTCTACAAATTAAAAAAAGGGAAAAAAGAAAAAGAAAAAATGTACAAGAAAACCACTACAGGAACACTTCACTTTTCAATACTTATATATATATGTTTAGATATGTATATGTCTATATACATATATATATATATATATATTCATAGAGACCAATAGGAGAAAGGGAATGTTCAAGATTCATTTAAACTTTAATACCAATGGTTTGTAAATATGGGCTCCATATTTCACAAAAATATGATATTTATCTCTTAAATTATAAAAAAAAACCTTTTTTAATTATATGTATATCTATAATTGTCCTAAAGATTAATAATAACACTATTCTGTCACATCAGGGCAGGTTTTTGGCAATATTTACTTCTCAGAGCTCTCCACAATCTCCACCTCAGCACAATGATGGTATCTTCTGTGGACCTGTTGCAATGTTAGGTGAAGTGTAATGGATCTAGCCTGCCTGAGAATCTGGAACTGATACGACTCGACTCTTGAACAGCCATTTCAAGAACTTCATGATGATGGCTGTCTTTGTGACTGGGTGATAGTCATTGAGGCACATTGTCTTGCTTTTTCTTTGCTCATGGACTTCAAAGCAGGTGGAAATTTGAGCTTGTAGTAATGAAAGGTGAAAGATGTCCATGAATATTCACACCCAATGATTTGGACAGGTTCTCAGGATGTGGCCAGTTAACACTCTGCAGTACTTGCAAATGTGCAATATAGTTTAGGAACTTTCTTATTTCAATTCTATCCTTGAGAAATAAAGCCTAGTCCTTGTGCTTGCTTTTTATTGTCTTTTTAACCTTTGATATTTGTATTCCAGTATCCCAACTTCCTCTACCTGACCTTGATTTGTAATTTCAAAATGATAAATCTTCAAAATGTACTCATTTACATTTTCTATTTTGAACTTAATTTGACACTTATTTGGCAATTCTTTAATTATAACACTGGGCAATTTGACAAATATGTAATTTATCACAGAGGTTATGTTTTTTACACTGAGAGTGATGGGTGCCTGAAATGTATTGCTGGGGATGATATTGGAGCCTGGTACAATAAGGACATTTAAAAGACTCTTAGATAGGCACATGGATGTAGGCTAAATACAGGGTTATGGATATGAGGTAGGGAAGGATCAAATTGTTGTGGAATACATTTACATCATGGGCCAAAGAACATGTAATGGTTCGTAATGTCCGATGTTCTATTTCCTCAATATTGATATTTCCTCCAACCCCAAAATTTATATCATCCACAGATTTCAGATGTGTTTTTGAGTCCCAAGTCTGAATCCCCAGTGTAAACTCATGATTGACAGTGATATTCCTTGTGCTAAATTACCATTCATCTTCTTTTACTGCAAAATACTATCCTTTTCCCCAAACTCTGCTTTCTGTTCCGAGGCTTGTCTGCTACTTGAAGATCATGCTACTTGCCTATTTATTCCATGTTCTCTGACTTTGTTCACTGTGCTATAATTGGATACCATTTGAAAGTCTTGATAAATTCCATCTCCCACCTTACCATTTTTTAAGCTCTCTGTTATCTTCACCAGAACTTCAATAAATGTTTAAAGATCCATGTTAACCATTCATTATAATAAATTTCATTTCCAGGTGTTCTTCTATTGTCTCCTTTGGTGGCAACTCCGTTACCTTTCCTTCCATCTACGTTAAGTTATCCGGTCTATAATTCCCTCGATTACTTCTATCCCTCTTCTTAAATACAGGTATTAATTCATCCTGTCCTTTGGCATCAAATGTTGTTTGCTCATTTTTAAATAAATGTATCAATTACTCTGCTTTGTCTTCCTTTTATTTTTTAAAAGGCATGGATACAAATGATCTTGACCAAGAATTTCTTCTACTTGAATTCAATGAGCATATTTAATTTATCCTCTTCTCCTGTTTTACATTCACGCATGTTGTTATTCAATTTTATGTTCACCTGTTCTAACTCCTAATTAAATAACAAATTGAAATAGCAATTTACTATTCCGTTTATCTTAATTTTACCTGAGTTATCATCCTGCCCCTCTCTTTTCTTTCTTTATTCATGTGTATAAAATATCTCACTATTTTGCTCAAGGTTCATAGATCTGAATTGTTCATTATTTCTCTTTCCATAGTTGGTACCTGACCTGATGAGTTTTTACTGCATTTTCTGGGGTTTTTTTTGTTTCAGTTGTCAAATTGGAGAAGGTACAGATAATTTCTTTTTAGATATACAGCATAGTAACAGGCCCTACTGTCCATGAGCTGATGCCCCCAAATGCACCAATTCACCTACAACTCACGGAATTTTTGAAGGGTGTGAGGACCCAGAACAGTCAGAGGAAACCACTGAGAGATGGGGAGAACATACAAACTCCATATAAACAGCACTGGTTTCGAACCTGGGCCACTGATACTGTAATAGTCTCATGCCAATAACTAAGCATTTTTATGAGGATATTGCCAGGGTTCAGGGGCCTGAGCTATAGGGAGAGGTTGGCAGGTGAGGGCTTTATTCTTTGGGTTACAGGACCATGTGAGTGGATATCATGGAAGTATACAAAACCAAAAAATAAATAATTGGTTGAAAACAAGGGTCTTTTCACTGGAGTTGGGCATTAGTCATCAGAGTTATATGTTTAGGTGAAAGAGAAGAGATTTAATTGCAACCTGAGGGGAAACATTTAACACAGAGATTGTGAATATGTGGAACAAGCTGCGAGAGTATAGTTGCAGTGATCAAGAGAAATTTGGACAGATTAGATGGATAAGATATGGTATATGGTACCTAACAAAATAAGGTGAGATGGATGTGGGTGGGACATTTTGGTCAGAATGTGGAAGTTGACCTGAAGGGTCTATTTCCAATCCATGAGTCTATCTGGTTCCAGAATCTGCATTATTTTTTTATTTTCATGTTCTATTTTCCTTAATGTTTCTTTATATTTTCATTTCCTACTTCCTCCTGACTTTCCCAATTGATTGATTTCACTTTAATACCATAAGTCATTGGAGCATAAATAGGCTACTCAGCCCATTGAGTCGGTCCCAATGTTTAATCATGAACTGATCCACTTTCTCACAACCACACTGCCCGGCCTTCTCCCTATGCCCTGGCTAATCAAGAAGCTATCAATCTCTTCCTTAAATACCCAATGACTAGGCCTCCATAACTGCCCTCTGGCTTAAGAAATTCCTCAGCCCCTCTGTTCTAAGCAGACACCCTTCAATCCTAAAGTTGTGTCTTCTTGTCCTAGACTCTTCCATCATGGACACCAACCTTTATAGATCTACTCTGTCTTTGCCTTTCAACATTTGAAATGTTGCAATGAAATTTCCACCCCCTTCCCTCCACCCCTGCATTCCTCTAATTTCCAATAAATACAGCCCAGGAGCTGTCAAATGCTTCTTATATGACAATCCTTTCATTCCTGGAATCATCTTATGAACCTCCTCGGAACCCTTTCCAATGTCAGCACATCCTTTATTAAGTTAGGAGTCCAAAACTACTTACAATATCCCAAGTGAGGTCTTAACAGTGCCTATAAAACCTCAACATCACATCCCTGCTCTTATATTCCTTTTGAAATGAATGCCAGTATTATATTTTCTTTCTTTACTACTGACTCAACATACAAGTTTAACTTTTGGCTATCCTGCACAAGGGCTTTCAGTTCCCTTTGCATCAAGGTATTACTGCCCGTTTAGAAAATAGTCTGCCCATTTCATTTTTCTACCAAGGTGCATGATCGTACACTTTCCGACATTGTATTTAATTTGTAATTTCTCTGTCCATTCTCCTAATCTGTAAAATTTCTTCTGCAGCCTCTCTGTTTCCTCCACACGACCCACTCCTCCACCTACCTTCGCATCATCTGTAAACATGGTTACAAAGCCATTCATTCCATAATCTAAATCATTTGATACATAAAATAAAAAGAAGTGGTGCCAACACTGATCTCTGTGGACTTGACAAGCAACTGGCGACCAACCAGAAAATAATCCCTATATTCCGAAATTGCTTCCTGCCAATCAGCCAATGCTTTACCCATGCTAGTATGTTTTCTGTTATACCATGTGCTATTATCTTATAAAATCGCCTCATGTTTGGAATTTTATCAAAGGCCTTTTTTTCAATAATTTTATTAACATTGAAATTTCACATCCAAAAATGCAGAGTACATATGTTAAAAGTCAAGAAGATACATTACACTTTATCATTTCAACCAAGGTTCCCCACATTTTAATCAAACAGATAACATTGTATTGATATTTTATTATATTAAAAAATAAATCTGAATCCACTACCAATAAAGAAGCTGTTTGTCCAAAAGAAAGGAAGACAGAATTCTTAGCAGAGTGATAAATTACCTCATTGGTCAACATGTCTACCTTCATAACAAATCAAAGATTATAAAATTAACTCAAAAAAGGTCCCCACAGTGTTTGAAAATTTGAATTCAAATTGGAAATTGAGCATCTAATCTTCTCTAAATTTAAACATGACATGATGTCATGTAGCCAATGAGCATATTTTTTAATTACATTTTATTTAATTTTAAAGAGAAGTATATATATATATATATTCAAAGAAAGACTCAATGAAAGTATATACAAATGTACAAAAAAAATCCTTAAAATGCACGTTAAGCCAAGAAATAATCCCTCAGCCATTGAGCATGTGTAGGCAGGGTAACATCCCTCCATCTGAGCAACACCACCTGCCTAGCCATAGGAGAAACAAAAGCTAATACATGCAGGTCAGATGCCATTAAAGTTATGTCAATCTTTCCAACAATACCAAATGAAGCAGTTAGGGGATCTGACATGTTCAGAACATATGAGTTAATGAAGCATCTCCATTGTTGCATTTTTCACAATGAGGGGAGTCAAACGCTTTCTGAAAATCCAAATACCAACATCCACTGCAATTCCTTTATCTAGTCTGCTTGTCACTTCTTCAAGGAGTTCAAATAGGTTTGTCAGATCAGATCTTTCCTTCAGCAAACCATACTGGCCTTGACCTACCTTGTCAGGTGCCTCCAAGTACTCCGTAACTTCATCCATGACAATTGACTCCAACATCTTCCCAACCACTGAAGTCAGGCTAGCTGGTCTATAATTTCCTTTTCTCTGCTACCCTCCCTTCTTGAATAGTGAGGTGACATTTGCAATTTTCCAGTCCCACAGGACCATGCTAGAATCTATTGATTCCTGCTAAATCATTACCAATGCCTCCACAATCTCTATTGCTACTTCTTTTAGAATCCATCTGATAGACCTATTCACCCTTAGACCATTCATCTATCTGAGGACCTTGCCCCATGAAATAGTAACTGCACTCACTTCCCTTCCCTTTGAAAACAAATCAAACAGATTGGGTCAATAGTTCAAGAAGTGAGAGGCAATCCTACTGAGATGTGGAGGAGGATTGACAGAGTCGATACTGAGAGGATGTTTCCCTCAATGAGGAAATTTAATTTGGAAGGAATTCAGCCATTTAAAATGTTGATGAGAATACATTTCCTCCCTTAGAGGATCATGAATATTTAGAACTCTCTACCTGCGGATGCTTAATCAATGAACAAATGCAAGTCCTGTGTTCTTCCTCCTTCCCCCCACCTTTTTAATCAGGTGCCTGTCTGCTTTTTTGCTCATACCTTGACGAACGTCACAAGCACATAACTTTTGTTATATATTTTTGCTCCTTTTAGATGCTACATTACCTGCTGAGTTTCTCCAGCCCTTTTGTGTATTGCACTACAATCACAGCATCTGTAGACTTTCTTGTTTAACTCAAGGTCAGAAAAGGCAGTTTTCTTGAATGTAAGAAATCCAAAGTTTATTCAAATCTGAAATCAAATTAATTTAATCCCAAATTCAGAACCTCTATGATGGAGCAGGGTTGAAGAGCCAAACCAACTCTTCCTGCACCTGATTTCTTGCATTTTTACATTCTTATAGGTTTAATTCATGTTCAGAATTAACACTAGAATTGTTTGTTTATTCTTTATCATTCAAGGAAAAAAAATCATCTTGAATCTAATCCATTCCAGATGCTGGAGATCCTCCAGTTTTCAACTTGAGGAAGATGCTACACCATCACTTTCAATTGATGACCCTCAGGAACTATCTTCATCCAAAATCTGAGGCATCCATGTCATTATCTTTAAATATGGATCCAATCTTTGTGAAGACTGTGGTTAAGTGGTTAAGCAAGAAAATGTATTGCAATTACTTGGAAATCAGATATATCTTTAACTATACCAAGGTGGCACACTGAAATTCAAAGCTGTATTCCTTTGAAAAAAAATCATTTATAATTTTGGAAATATGTACTCTATATTTTTACAAAGTAGGCACTTGTACACTCAAATAATGGGATTAAATTTGTAGTAATATCCTTTTACCCCTCTAGCCCTGCAGAATTCTTCTCTGCATGTTGATGTTAGAACTGATGAGTTGAACTGCACATTTCTCTCTCTCTCTCTCTGCTATCGAAATATTCTTCTTTTACTTTCTCTTTTATCTTCTTGTCTTTTTGAACTTATAATTTTTTTTAGTTTTGTTCAATTTGCATTTTTTTTAGTGGGGGGAGGTTGGGTGGGATGGAAGGGTTTTGGGGTGGGTTGAATTATATATGTAATCATTTTTATATATCTTTACTATTATGTAATTGTAGTTAATTCTAGTATGGAATATTGAGTAAAATATATTTTTTTAAAAGAGACTGTCATTGGCCTAATGTTTTTTATTTTCCATCTCATTGATGCCACAATGCTATATCTCACCTATCTCTTTCTGAGTGAAACTCATGTACATCTGTCACCTCTGATCAGATCCTGACAACACTTGTAAATGAACACTTTCAGAATTTGAGCTCGAAGTCTTCATTGACTTGTTCAATGAATCACACGAGAATGGTTCTTACACTTAACAAAGGTATTCTACCAACTTGGCCCTGCTGGACAGAACTGAGGTACAATTAGAATGTAAAAAATGCAGACCAATTTTTGTTATGTGGTTTTCAACTCTCAATATGGCCATCATTAGATTCCAGTGCCCTAGCCCAGAATTTGGTTGCCTGAAAAAAAAAGAGTGGATAATATCCAGACCTCAACTCCAGTGCATTAATCAATAACCAGGCAACAAAGATCCTTACCTTCTTATATGTTTCTGACACTAACTCCTCCAGACACATCAATCCACTTTACTTCTTATGGATGATGTTTGACCTGTTGAGTTTCTCCAGCATGTTTGTGTATTGCTCTCAACCCCAGTGTCTGCAGATGTTCTTGTTTAACATCCATTGGTTAAAGGTGGGTAGAAGAACCAGAGGGGGAAAGGTGAGAATGAGTGGGGGTGCTGGGTAGGGGTGTGCTGTAAAGGGGACAAAAATGAGGTGAAGAGGGCAAAGAACAGAAATTGCTGAGATAAAGAGAGAGGGGCCTCAGTATCTGAAATTGGAACATTCAATATCAATATCAATGGACTGCTGACAACCCAGGTGGACTTTGAGGTGGTTGAAGAAACTTCTGATGACTTTCCCTTTGACAGATTCCCTTTGCAAATACCATACACAGACATGTCTCCTTGTAGCATTCCGTGAACTCCAGGAAATGTCAACCTCTTCCTGACCATGGGCAATGCCTTGTGGATTGAAGCTCTTCTCTGAAGAGTTTTTGGATTTCAGCTGGTATCCTCTCTGTAAATTTTCATTTGGGGTGCACCCTTCTTGTCATTCGGGAATTATGGCAAGACTAGGCTGGATTTGTGACTGTGCAGGTGGAGTCAAGGAGAGAGTTGTGGTTGGCTTCCTGAAGAGTTCAAGCCCATTTCTAGCTCTCTGCTTTTGATGTTGCCTCAATACCCAAGGGGATGGCAGGGTTATTGGAATATTTTTATAGTTTTAATAAATAAAGTTTAATTTGATTCATACAACAATATATGTTCTATAATAAAAGACAGGGGGCTGTAGTTTGAAATACTTCAATTGTTATTAGTATTTTTTTTTGTAACTGGGAAGCTGCAATAACTAAGACTTTCATTGCTTCTGTTCATTGGACAGACATTGGATGTGACTATGAGCTCTCATTTATTTATTAGACGTTGGGCCATAGGTGGCTTTTACATTGCTGAAAACTCTGAGACATGCCATGCCTGTAAGTGTGTTGCTGAGCTGTCTTTCATCATTCGATCCACTATCATGGCATTTCTCTGAAATCGTGTTATTTTTCCATTGAACGTCCTTACCATTGACCACTCAGCCTTAATCTAGGGCTGCATACCCCTCTCCTACCGTTCCTGCTTTAATCGTTCCACTTTTGGGATGAAGGTTGACATTATCTTATTGAACAATGACAAGATTGCTGCACTCCTCATGTCTGACCACCCTGATGACAATTGAGTACCTGCAGGTTAACTAGATGAGCCCCATCAACTTTGGACCCAAGCACCAAACAACCAGACCATAGCCTTCCATGTTTCCATCCTATGGTGTGTTTCTCCTTTATATTTCCTTGGCAGTGATTAAACTTGGAGCTCCAAGTTTATTGACATATTCCAGAGAGAATGTGTTTGATAATTAAACACCAGCAGCATCTCCTTTTTGTGCATTTAATGTTCCCTAGTTCATACATCAATCCACTGTAGAATTGATAGGCTATGTTTGGAAGACATAATCAAGTTGGCAGCACGTCTTTGGGAGGAGAAAGAGTGAAAGATGTATACTGCATCTCAGAACAAACCCCAGTAATTCTCAAAAACAGTAAATGCAGGGGTGATGGGCCAACATCTCCAAACAGAGAAAATGATAACTGAGTTGCAATAAAATGTCTGCCTAACCTGCTGAATATCTCAGTACTTTTGATTCACTTCAAATTTTCTGCAGATTTTGACATTTGCTTCAATAAAATGTTCAAAATGTTGGAAGATTGATTTGTAAAATATGGTGTCTATTTTGGGGGTCAGAGAGAATGTGGCTATCAAAACATAAAGTGAAGATGAGTTCTCGGTTAGTCAAGGAGTCAGTGAAATGAGGTCACCAGAATATTGGAATTGTTTGAATGAATAAAGTTTAGCCTGATTTATATAGCAATGAATGTTTTAGAATCAATGTTTGGGAAATGTTTGGAATATACAAAGCTACTCTTGAATCTATGGAAGTGTTGAAGTAAAAACACAACACTGTGGCAACACAGCAAGGCAAGCAGAGTATATACCAAGGATAAAGATATCAATGTTTTGGGCTCGTCATAGATATATATAAAGATAACATATTATTAAGATAAAAGATATCTTTATCTTTGCCATATAAAATACATGATTGACCTGATGATTTTCTCCAGCATTGTGCTTTTAATTCAACCATAGTGTCTGCAGACTTTACTGTTTTACTGTTGACGCTTGAAAATGGTTTCATGCCGATACATAAATCCATGCCCTACTTTTGAGCAGTTTTAATAAGAAAGCATTATAGGCGTTGTTGTTTAGCAGCAAACTGAACAAGAATGAGGTTGTAAAGTTTAGAATTTGTACTTTGAGAAACCGAATGAAAGTACATTAACACATTATTACATGCAGTTGAAATTAAACAAGTTTCATCTTTGTTACCTTCAGAAACATTTTAGATTGCCAAACTGGCCTTTCACCCCAAAATATTATGCACCACTGCCTTAATTATTCTGACTGCATTTTATTTTAATGGGAGTTCAATCCAATGATTGACTAAATAGCAGTAAACAGAGCAATGTAATGGTAATGTTTCTTTAGGCTTTTTCAGGTGCATTCTACACTAAGAATGTGCCTGAAGAAGCAGAAGCGGCGCTTTAAATTGCCGTTCAGGTGGCAGCGATTAAAGCGCAATGCTGGCCACCTGAAGGACGCAGCTGCACAGGATGCGGCTCTGAGCACACTCCGGCTCCTGCCCAGAGTCAGCTGTGATCAACAGCCTGACCCTTTTACATCCACTTTCAGCCAGCTGCATTCAGGTGGCTGGGGGAAGCTGATTATCCATCTCGGAGGACGGTTACGTAGCTCGCCTCACATGCTGCTTTACATGCGGGGCAATTGGCCATCTGAAATTGCCTTTTGAGATGTATATCATATCCCTATAGGCCAGTGGTTCCCAACCTTTTTCTTCCCACTCACATGCCACTTTACGTATTCTCTATGTCATTGATGCTCTGTGATTAGTAGGGGATTGCTTAAGGTGGGAGGTGGGTGGGAAGGGAAGGTTGTGAACCACTGCTCTAAACCCAATTGTTACCAAAATATTTTGCTTGAGAAAAATTGTCATTGTCCATTTCCTTTGGAGTTATGAAACCATGCACATAATGAGTCAATTAGGCACAATTAAAACAGTGGTTTTCAAATTTATTTCTTTCCACCCACCTCCCATCTTAAGCAATCCCTTACTAATCACAGAGCACCTATGGCATAGGGAATACTTAAAGTTGTATGTGAGTTGGAAGAAAAAGGTTGGGAACCACTCCGATATACTAAAGAAATGGTGCTGTAATTTCATTGAATATTCTGCTATTTCCAGTAACCTAGCTGAAAAATAAATGGTCTGTGACATTGGGATTCCTCCTGTAATTACAGCAGTAGAGTGGAAAATCCTACTTGTGCAAATGCTACCATCTTTTCATTTAATATCTCTGAAAGCAGAGACTGAGTAATCTGAGATAAAGAATTTAGACCCTACACCAGAAGAACTCCTGGGTATGAAGCTAGAGGCAGATACACACCAGCTATTTCAGGGAGTGCAGGCCATTACAAAGTGAGGATGAACACTGTGATGCTTTCCTACACGATGAGCTGAACACTTTCTATGCCCGCTTTGAGAAGAAGAACCAAACAGTGACTAATGGAATCCCCTCAAAGGCTGAGGACCCTGTGATATCTGACTCTGAGGGCGACGCCAGAACATCATTCAAAAGGGTGAGCCCTCGGAAGGTGTCAGGCCTTGATGGTGTACCTGTCAGGGTACTGAAAATCTGCACCAACCTACTAGCCAGAGTGTTTACAAACATTTTCAACCTCTCATTGCTGTAGTTTCCACCTGCTTCAAAAGGACATCATCCTGATACCCAAGAAGAGTAGAGTGAGCTACCTCAACGACTACTGCCCAGTTGAGCACAAACATCTACTGTGATGAAATGCTTTGAGAGGCTGGTCATGGCTAGAATTAACACGTACCTGGGCAAAGATCTTGACCCACTACAATTCACCCATCATCACAATCACTCCACAGCAGATGCAATATTGCTGGCTCTCCACTCAGCTCTGGATCACCTCATTCATACAGCTGCTCTTCATAGACTGCACTACCATTATATAGACTTCAATACCATTATTCCCTCAGTACTGTTCAGCTCCGAATCATGGGTCCTCTACCGGCATCACCTATGGCTCCTAGAATGCTTCCATCAGCGCTGTCTCCGCTCCATCCTCAACATTCATTGGAATTACTTCATCACCAGCCTCGAAGTACTCGAGCTGGCAGAGTCCGTAAGCATCGAATCCAAGCTGCTGAAGACCCAACTGTGCTGGGTGGGTCACGTCTCCAGAATGGAGGACCATCGCCTTCCCAAGATCGTGTTATACGGCGAGCTCTCCACTGGCCACCGAGACAGAGGTGCACCAAAGAAGAAGTACAAGGACTGCTTATAGAAATCTCTTGGTGCTTGCCACATTGACCACCGCCAGTGGGCTGATATCGCCTCCAACCGTGCATCTTGGCACCTCACAGTTCAGCAGGCAGCAACCTCCTTTGAAGAAGACCGCAGAGCCCACCTCACTGACAAAAGACAAAGGAGGGAAAACCCAACACCCAACCCCAACCAACCAATTTTCCCTTGCAACCGCTGCAACCGTGCCTGCCTGTCCCACATCGGACTTGTCAGTCACCAACGAGCCTGCAGCAGACGTGGACATACGTCTATCCTCAAAGACCCCCCACCACCCAAGCCATGCCCTCTTCACTCTGCTACCATTGGGTGCAAAGGTACAGGAACCTAAAAATGAGCACTCAACGGGACAAGGACAACTTCTTCCCCGCTGCCATCAGATTCCTGTATAATCAATGAAACAAAGACGCTGCCTTACGTTTTGTGCAATGTTATTTTTATTCTTTTATAGTAAATGTTGTAAGAATGTTATAATATGAATGTTTTCACTACGACGCTGCCGCAAAATACCAAATTTCATGACTTGCTAATGACAATAAATTCTGATTCTGATCCTGATAGCTGTCTGGTCCCATCAGTTAATCCTCTGCTCATCAACTATCATAAGGTTAAATAGCAGAGGTATACCAGCCCACTAAAGGGATCTACCCTTTTGAGGAATTATAAAATGCTTTACCAATAGTTGAACAACCATGTAAAGATTAGGTTTTTGTTTCAGCCTTTCCATGGACTTGACTTTTCTCTGAAAGGCTAGTAAGATAATAGAAATGTTTCAACACCCAGGATGAGGAAGTTTTTTTGAATGACCAAATGCCAAATTGAAATACATTATTATTTTATTAAACATACTTCATTAACATTTACATACTTTTTCTCGCCTTTGTTTTTGTACAGGGTGATGATGGTGGCATCACGAAGTTTTCCTTGGTCCCAACAAAGCTTGAAAAACTCATGCAGTTTGGCATGCAGAGTTTTGCCGCCAGCCTTCCAGACCTCTGGGGGGATTCCATCCATACCTGCTGCTTTGCCACTTTTCAGTTGTTCGATTGCCTTATATGTCTCATCCAGGGTGAGAACCTCATCCAGCTCTAGCCTTAGGGGCTGTTGAGGGAGCTGGAGCAGGGCGGAATCTTGGACTGAGCGGTTGGCACTGAAAAGAGATTGGAAGTGTTCTGACCATCGGTTGAGGATGGAGATCTTGTCGCTGAGGAGGACTTTGCCGTCTGAGCTGCGCAGCGGGCTTTGGACTTGGGGTGAGGGGCCGTACACAGCCTTTAGAGCCTCGTAGAAACCCCTGAAGTCGCCAATGTCCGCGCTGAGCTGGGTTCGTTTGGCGAGGCTAGTCCACCACTCATTTTGGATCTCCCGGAGTTTGCGCTGAAGATGGCTGCATGCGCGACGGAAGGCTTGTTTCTTCTCTGGACAGGACGGCTTTGTAAGGTGAGCCTGGTGGGCAGCTCGCTTCTTTGCCAGCAGCTCCTGGATTTCCTGGCTGTTTTCGTCAAACCAGTCCTTGTTTTTCCTGGAGGAGAAGCCCAGTACCTCTTCAGTGGAATGCAGTATGGTAGTCTTCAACTGATCCCAGAGGGTTTCAGGGGACGGGTCCATGAGGCGGGTTGCATCGTCGAGCTTTGCTTTGAGGTTTGCCTGGAAGTTTCCTCTCGCTTCGTCTGACTGCAGGTTTCCAACAATGAACCTCTTTCTGGGGGATTTATTGTTCCTGGGCTTTGGCTTGAAGTGAAGGTTGAGCTTGCAGCGAACCAGCCGGTGGTCAGTGTGGCATTCCGCGCTGGGCATGACCCTGGTGTGGAGCACATCTCGTTTGTCACATTCTCGCACCAGGATGTAGTCCAGGAGGTGCCAGTGTTTGGATCGGGGATGCATCCAGGTGGTCTTAAGGCTGTCCCTCTGCTGAAAAAGGGTGTTTGTAATGACAAGCCGCTGTTCTGCGCAGAGCTCCAACAGGAGGCGCCCATTGTCGTTGCACTTGCCGACGCCATGCTTGCCCAGGATTCCTGGCCAGGTTTCTGAGTCTTTGCCGACACGAGCGTTGAAGTCGCCCAGGATGACAACCTTGTCGGCTGTAGGGGTGCGTTGGATGAGGTTGCGCAGGTCGGTGTAGAACTTGTCCTTTTCTGCTGGTTCCGCCTGGAGGGTTGGAGCATAGACACTGATGAGGGTGATGTGACGCTTGTTTTGAAGGGGGAGTCGCATGGACATGATTCGGTCCGAGAGGCCTGTCGGAAGGTTTTCGAGTTTGGAGGCAATGACGCTCTTGACCATGAAGCCTACACCAGATAGGCGTCGTTCATCCGAAGGCTTGCCAGACCAGTAGAGTGTGTAGCCCGCGCCGCGTTCTTGGAGGCTGCCTACATCTGCCAGGCGGACTTCACTGAGAGCGGCTATGTCGATGTCAAGTCTGAGGAGTTCATGTGCAATGAGGGCAGACCGACATTCAGGTCGGTGGCTGTCAGCCTTGTCTAGCATGGTTCTGATGTTCCAGCATGCTAGCTTGAGTTTGTGAGCATCTTTTGAGGGGGAGGACGTGGAGGGGGAGGACGTGGAGGGGGAGGACGTGGAGGGGGAGGACGTGGAGGGGGAGGACGTGGAGGGGGAGGACGTGGAGGGGGAGGATGTGGAGGGGGAGGACGTGGAGGGAGAAGACGTGGACCTGTCCTCGGGCCTGCGCAAAGGAGCTTTTAGGTGGAGTGCAGTGCGCGGAGTACTGGCCCCACCCTTTACACCCATGGTTCGTGTGCCGTGGCCAAGCAAGCTGGGACGTGGCAGCGAGGTCCTTGGGTCGTAGGTTTTATATCGGAGTGGCCTTCTCCTATGCAGGTTTCTTACCCAGGCTGGAGGGGTCTGCCTCCCCTCCTAGGTCGGTCCATACTGCCCGGACCGGGGCCGAGGCCGCCGCAGCTCACCCTGTGCCTGGACTGGGGCCGCCGCCTCCCACTCTCTGCCCGGATCGGGGCCTCCGCCTGCCCCACTCGACCGAGGCCGGGGCCGCCGTCTCCCCCTTGCTCCTGCCCGGATCGGGGCCGCCGCCGCCGCCTACCCTTCACCCGGACCGGGGCCGGGGCTGCTGCTGCTCTCCCTGTGCCCGGACTGGGGCCGCCGCCTCCAACTCTCTGCCCGGATCGGGGCCTCCGCCTGCCTCACTCGACCGAGGCCGGGGCCGCCGTCTCCCCCTTGCTCCTGCCCGTATTGGGGCCGCCGCCGTCTACCCTTCGCCCGGACCGGGGCCGGGGCCGCTGCTGCTCTCCCTGTGCCCGGACTGGGGCCATACATACAAACATACATACAGGCCAATTCAACCCTACAAGTCTGGGCCACCCAATTTACACCCCATTAACCTACACCCCTGAATACTTTTGAAGGGTGGGAGGAATCCTGAGCCCCCAGAAAAAAAACCCACATAGACACGGGAAGAATGCACAAAATCCTTACAGACAGCATGGGATTCGAACCCAGGTTCGGTCTAGATCGCTGGCGCTATGAAGGCATTGTGTTAACCGTTACCCCAACCGGGCTGCCTTTAGCAAAATCTTTAACATTACTTTTCAGCTGGTTTTGGGGTGAGTAGTGGGGTCAGTCCTACATTGGACCATGGCGTAGTTCAGAAGACATAAGAAAGTTGACAGCACAACACTTTGGGGGTTTAGAATTCCATGTCACATGAGGATAGCTAAAAGGAAAAGATGTTGGAAATAAAAACAAAAAATGCTGGGAATATTTAGTCGGTCAGGCAGCCTCTGTGGAGAAAAAAATAACATTTCAGGTTAATGACAAAACAGTTCAAAATACAGTAAACCCTAAGTTGCAGAGACCAGGTGAATAAGAGAGGAATGCTAAAAGTAAAATGTTTGTATGTGACTGGAATGGCTAATTAACTGAATTTCAACAGAGAATTCAATAATTACAAATGATCAACCATTCCTGCCCAATGTGTCACTATTGCAGCTATAAGAGTGGCTGACAGGCAGGAGACTTGGAGGAAATCCCACAGCTGTCCTTTGCCTGTACCTCTCATCACAGTAATCATTGAGGAATTGTAAGTAATGCATGAGCTGTGGGATTACCTGAATACTCTTTGCAATAGCTATAGAACAGGGTTCAAACCAACTAGACACAGCAGCAATTGAAAGAGAAGTAGCCTTTTTTCAACATGTGAGACCTAATTTGTGAACCAGCAAACTAGTGACAGCAAAGAATCTGTGGAGTTCATGGATGGCTTCACTATATAGACCCTGTGATAAATTAACCATCACACTTATCATGCCCTCCTCATTAATGAGATTTCCATACTTCACTAGAAATATGACAAGTTATACATATGTTACTCTCCCTCGTATTTACCAAGTGTTAGTTTCACTTTAGTTGCATCCACAAAATATTTAGTGAAAAAATACTACAAGAGCACACAGTGTTACATTTTTATGTTTAAAGAGAACATGAGGGAGATGGATAGATTAAAGGGAATATATCAGATGGACCGAGGCCATGATTGTCCTTCCTTTTCAATCTTTTTATTCAGATGAATAAACATAATAATACGAAGAGATCAGAATTGCATTAATAACTTTTAATGCATACAAACACAGACACTGATTAACATATGTAAACTGTACTCCCAACATCTTAAAAGCCAAACATGAAAACAATCAAATTTTATTACAAAAATATCCCTTTAACTAAAAAACAAAACAAAAAGAGAAAACAAAAGTTGGGCTACCATATTTTACTGGTTAAACCAAGGGTGTCAAACTCAAATTCACAGAGGGCCAAAATTAAAAACTTGGACTAAGTCGAGGGCCGAACTAAATATTTATTGAAAATTTTCAACAACATCTGCATGTTTTCTCTTCTTTCAACATATGTAATGTTAAACTTTTTCTTATTAAAATAAATGTTTAATAATACTTTTGGATAAACTCTTTCCAGAAGCATTAACAAATGAGAAATAAAATATTCAATAAATAATATTTCTCTATAGAGGATTTGTCAAATGTTGCTAGTGTGCTGTCGAATAGTAAAATCTGAGGGCTATTGAGAATGTGGGAGAATAACATGATTCCTTAAACAATCAAATGGGTGACTGATTGTGGGCATGAACTTTAGCAGGGTTATTTGCCATGCCCTTTTTCCATTGGTACAGATATCCTTTGATTTACACACTTTTCAAGTTTGATGCCTAATGAGCTTGTATCCAGGTGCAGGACCATTTTTAACCAGGAATATATTTATCACTGTGACATGAAACTATTGGAAGATCGTTTTATCCTGAGATTAAAGTTCATAATACTTACTCAGGCCTGTGTGTGGTAGGGCGGGGTTTGCGGGCGATCGGGTTGGACAACGACAGTGCGGGGGCATTGGCTCTCGCTGCAGGGCGGCATCTCGGCGGATTAGTGGCCCCGTCACCGTGAGTCGCGGGTCGGCCTGCGGCAGGGAGGGGGAGTGGGCAACAGTCTTGGCGAGGTCAGGCCCCTCCTGAGTTTCTGCCGGACCCCCCTTGACCTGCTGAGTTTCTCCCGGACCCCCCTTGACCTGCTGAGTTTCTGCCGGACCCCCTTGACCTGCTGAGTTTCTCCCGGACCCCCCTTGACTTGCTGAGTTTCTCCCGGACCTCCCTTGACCTGCTGAGTTTCTCCCGGATCCCCCTTTGACCTGCTGAGTTTCTCCTGGACTCCCCTTGACCTGCTGAGTTTCTCCCGGACCTCCCTTGACCTGCTGAGTTTCTTCAGGACCCCCCTTGACCTGCTGAGTTTCTCCCGGACCCCCTCCCCTTGAGTTTCTGCTGGACCCCTCCCCCTTGACCTGCTGAGTTTCTCCCGGATCCCCCTTTAACCTGCTGAGTTTCTCCTGGATCCCCCTTTGACCTGCTGAGTTTCTCCCGGACCTCCCTTGACCTGCTGAGTTTCTCCCGGACCCCCATTGACCTGCTGAGTTTCTCCCGGACCCCCTTTTCTTTCCGTGCCGGTGTCCCAGGACCTTTCCAGGGCAGTGTCCATGCTCAGGACCGCGCTGGGATCCCGGTCAGCGGTGGAGGAGCAGGTGAGCGCGGCTAATCCCGATCCAGCCCACGCCACTCCCGAGATTGGCGGGGGCTTCCACCCTACCTGCCCGACCAGCCTCGCTCTCCACGTGTACTCCAGGCACCCGCCGCTGGTCCGGTGGGAAGGCGCAGGATGGCCGGCGGCCGGCACCCCCATCGCCCGGCGGGGAGCCCCAATCTTCCCTCCGGCGTCCTGACTCCATCTGCAGCTCCAAAAAACGCTGTGCCACTGGGGTTCCGGGTGCTGGGAAGCGGCCTTGGCTTCCCCTGACACCGGCCATGCCGCGCTGCGGTGGGGGGGTGGGCGGGGGGACATGACAGCGTGTTTATAAAACCACCCACCACTACTTTTCAAGGACCAGGATTTTTCTCTCTCTCTCTCACCCTGGGACACAGCGGTTACAGTGCGTGCGCTATACTGGCGCGGCGGCAAGCGGGCCACCTCTAATACATTTTTGATATGATCTTGCGGGCCAAATATAATTATATCGCGGGCCAAATTTGGCCCGCGGGCCAGAGTTTGACATGAGTGGGTTAAACAATTATTTTGTCATTAACTCGACTTTTCTACACTCAAATAAAACTTAAGAGGATTCAGAAAGAATCGACTTTCATCGATTATGTTGAATAAATGGTCTCCATGCTTCTTCAAATTTAATATTACCACTTCAGATTTTTTTCTAAGTTTAAATATCCTATAGTTTGGGAAAACCATTGAAGCGTAATAGGTGGTTTAGGGTCCCTCCATTTAAGTAACATAGATTTCCTGGCTATTAAAGTGACAAATGTAATCAAGCTGAAACAGATAAGTGGCCAAATTCCAAAACTGGTCATCCAAAAAAGTGCAGTAATTAGATGAGATTGTAGGTCGATGGAAAAAAAAAACTGCTGAAATAATATCAAAAAAGATCTTTCCAATACTTTTTTCAAGGAAGGGCTTGACCAAAACATATGCATCAGTGAAGCCACCTCAGAATGGCATCTGTCGCAGATAGGGTTTATATGAGAATAAAAACAAGCTAGCTTATCCTTGGACATATGGTCCCCCAATGGACAACCTTAAACTGTATCAAAGAATGTTGAGCACATACTGAAGAAGTGTTAACTAATTGGAGAATTTTTCCCGTCTCTATAAGGTAAAGGTATTTGAAGTTCTCATTCCCATTCATTCTTAATTATATGTGATATCACTGGACATATTTTCAGGATCAATTCTTAAATTGTTGCTATTAAACTCTTCTGAAAAAGGTTTAAGCATAAAATTTTATCCATAACTTCAGTCTGATGTGATATCGGAGAAGTAGATAAAGTGACATTTAAAACGTTTGTTATCTGTGGGTATCTGAAAAAATGTGATCTAGGCAAATTATATTTATTAGACAACTGCTCAAAAGATGAGACAGTTATCCATAAATAAATCATGAAAACATACTATTACCTTCATATTCCATAAAAGAAAATCTTGATTAATTTTAAATGGTTGGAAAAAAAATGGATGGAATAGGACTTGACAAGATAAATTTGTTCAATCAAAAAAATTAACAAAATTGACACCATATTTGTATTAAATGTTTAATTATGGGATTCATCATTTGTTTATTCAATTTAGTGAGTGCAAAGGGGAACGAAGTCTCTAAAATAGAAGCCAATGAGAACCACTGAACAAACCCACGTTGAGGCCATGATTGCCATGGGTTTAAATTGCAGAAGTCATCTGACTGATGAGATAATCCAAAAACCAAAAAGAGAAAGAGAAAGTTATGAATTGCGCTCGAGAAATGAAATAAAAAGGAATGAAAATGTTTTGAAATACATGACTGTGGGACATATTAGTATGTCAGGCTGTGCCAGTACACCAGTAGGATGAGTGACTGCAAAAAGTGAGATTACTTTATGTTCTCATTCTCTAACTTCTTATTTCATAGACTGTTATTTTTATTCCCTCTAAAACTGGCCTCATTAATCCTTCTGCCAGGTGACATTCACAGCTCACACATCTTCCTAATGTTAATTGCACTGTCCACACCTTCAAACTTAGTTTGGGTTGGGGGCACATCAAGAGTGTTGGGGAGCTGGGATACCATCCCAAGAGTGTTTAGGTTGGAGGGCACACTGAGTGTGGGGATGGGAAACCACCCCGTGGGTGTTGTGGATGGTGAGTCGGGAGGTTTTTGAGGCAGAGACTAGAGGCATAGCTTTGGCAATGGAGGTTGGTGCAAGCAGAGAGGGACAATGACAGGGAGAGAGGATGGTGGAGCCAGGACCGTCATGGCAGCTCGGCATAAAGCTCTAACTGGCACTCTGAGTTGCAGTGACTGCCATGATTCCTAACAAGAAGACGCTATTAATTGTTATTTGTATTTTAAATTTGATTTGCCCATTATGTTTAAGTTTAATGCTGCCATTAATGATTCATCTTATTACGTGTTTTGTGTTTTTCTGCATATGCATTAGTTTTGTAAATCCTGTGTAGCACACAGAACACAACTTTCACTGTATCTTAGTTCATGTGACAATTATCAATTCAATGAAATATCAATGCTGTTTCTCCTTCCCTTGACACATCGAACCTGAAGAGTGCAGTGTGGTGTTTTGGTTTTTAATTAGCTGCCATGTTGTCGGCTAGTTGGTGAATTCATCAGTGCCACTGTGCTTAGCAGCTCATTAACATGATTATACTGCCATATCGGTGTGATTTCCTGTGCTTGTATAATTTGCCTTGTATTTTCTCACTGTTGTGTCAGAAGAGGAAGGAAGCAAGACAGTTGAGGAGAAGGTGTCAGGAAGAAACAAACATGCCAGGAAATTGGACAGAAAAAAAACCACTTTTTCTAGTGAGAATTTCTCTCTTTGGTAAATGAGGCATGTGTTTTGCTGTCTCAGAATGAATTGAGATATTTAAGCTTGGTTTTGAATTGGAGATAAACGATGCTGAAATCTGGAGCAAAGACAAAGTCTTTGGAGGAACTCAGTGAGGCATTCAGCCGTCCTGATGCAGGGTCTCATTGAAATGTTGACTGTCTCTTTTTTTCCCTCTGCAGATGCCGCTGGACCCATTGAGATCGTTCAGCAGATTTTGTTTTGAATGATTTGATTTTTACACCATTTTAAAGTTGTTCTCCAAGGCATTATGAAGCACAATAGGAGGAAATTTAACAACTCTGCAAAAGCAACAAAAGAGGAAGCTTTCTAAAGAAAGAAAGCAATCTGAGAAAATAAATCTAAAAAAAAAACAAAGGAGAAGGAAGCTGGTGGAAGAAAACTGAAAACTGTGAACAAATGTACAGCTTATCCACTTAACAGTGTAAGACTTCGACTTTAATTAATCATTTTCCATCTGTTGGACAAGATTAGTTCAACAAAAAATGGGGCCATGGTGGAGGAAATTATTAACCCCTTAGGTATTCCAGAAAACTTGTTTGAAATACAGTGCTGTCATTCTGTGAAATTTTCCAGAGCCGAACCCACAAAGAGTTTGCAGAAAGAGGTCATTTATCTCTTTGTCCAATAGGCAGGGCGCCAAGATGCACCTGATTATCATGTCCCCAACTTCACTGGAAAATCAGCTGAAGCACTTTTGTTTTCAACCATCTCTAAAAGAAAGATCACTACTTTCAACTGGAAATCTCAATAAGGACATATTAAAACTAATTAAGTCCGGGGAAAGGATAGACTCATCTACTTCAGAAAAAGCGAATGTTCCAAGTTTGACCACTAGATGTATTGAACCACACAATTTCAGTTTGCCTTATTTTTGGGATTCTATAATAGGCCTTATTGCTTCTAGTTCACGAATCTTATCTCATCCCGTAAAGGACTTATGATTATTTCTCCTGATCTGTGCTAAAACTGCACATGTGTAAATAGCTGATGGAACATTTTTGCCAGAGAAGCCTGTTTATAGCAAGTCAGAAATATATAATGAATGAAATTCTGCCTTGTCAGAGCTCTCCTCATTTTTACCCTGATATTGTAAAATCCCCATTATGTAACACCTACAAGGGGTTGCATATTCTGGAAATGCAAATTTTCTGGTTGACAGAGACTCACACTTACAATGCCAACTAATAAACCTCCATTAAAAATAAAAAGTTTAAAAAAACCAAAGTGCAAGATGTAAAATAATTTGTAAAAAATATCAATATTGTAGTCTTTTAATATATAAAGTTCACTTTAATCAAGTAATTTCCATAATTTACAAAATTTAAATTTACATTTGAACCCTGATTGTAGACGCTGTAATAATGTTGCTCTAGCCACTACACTAACCATGCTGCAGATATAATTAACCACCTCCCCCAAGTTTATAGATAAAGCCTTACTAATAAACATAATATTAATAAAGGCTCTTATGGGCAGGGATAGGGAGACACTTTGGGTGAGTCACCCCAGCAGTGAGAGGTGTCGCAGTCAGGCTCTCCATGCAACTCAACTCATCTGCATGCAAGTGTTCTGGTCAGGCTCTCGCCACACCTTCTCTGCACCAACAACCTGACTGATCTGCACATAAATGACC
This sequence comes from Narcine bancroftii, assembly GCF_036971445.1. Classification (NCBI taxonomy): domain Eukaryota; kingdom Metazoa; phylum Chordata; class Chondrichthyes; order Torpediniformes; family Narcinidae; genus Narcine; species Narcine bancroftii. The sequence continues at coordinate 180,404,403 of NC_091471.1, read as the reverse complement.
CAGTCAAGCCTTTGGCGCAGCCCGAATCAGCTCCACGCAAGTGTCCTGGTCAGGCCTTCGGTGCACCTTTCCTGTGCTGATGACCCAACTCACCTCCATGCAAGTGGTGACAGTGAAAAGAATGCATGTGCATTGAGGGGTATTGCTAGTTCAGTGGGGCAAACCTGAGCATGTCCAACAAAGTCTCAGCATTCCCCACAGTGTCCATCTGCTCAATCTTATTCATTCAAATATCAATCTTTTTATTTATTTCCTCTTTTTTTTGCTGGTGTTTCTGGTTGATTGTGCACAGGAGAATGGGGATTTTACTGTATAGCTTTCCATTTGGCAAGATGAGAAGTGGCAGAGGTATCTTCCTCGAACTGACCACCTCTTGATATCTGTATCAACATTTGGAAAATGAGGACGGTTTAGTGCATCGATTTGACGTGCAAGATTACACATTCATTTGACATTTTTTGCCCAGGGTTGCTAGGCAACGGTAAGTACGAGAAACTGAGGTGATCAAGGATCCTTTAAACTAGAATGGTTGGGGGGAGGGAACAAAATAGTACAGAGCAGTAAGGAGAAGGTTAGAATGAAAACAATGAAAGTTTGTAGTAAGTATTTGAATATGGATGGGCAGGTGATAGAGAAGGGAAATGCTCTGGAAGAAGATGAAGGGCAATTGTCAGGAAAAGTAAATAATGTTGTTCTTAAAGATGAGGGAAAACAGGGATTAAAAAATGGGAAATCCCTGAAATTCATATATTTTAATGCCAGGAGTATTGTAAAAAAGGTGGATGAGCTGAAGGTGTGGATTGATACTTGGAAGTATGATGTGGTAGCGATTAGTGAGACATGGTTGCAGGAGGGATGTGATTGGCAACTGAATATCCCTGGGTTTCGTTGTTTTAGGTGTGATAGAGTCGGAGGGGCAAGAGGAGGTGGGGTTGCATTGCTTGTCAGGGAAAATATTACAGTGGTGCCTAGGAAGGATAGATTAGAGGGCACATCCACGGAGGCTATTTGGGTGGAACTGAGGAGTAGGAAAGGAGAGGTTACACTTGTAGGGGTGTATTATAGACCACCCGGAGGGGACCGAGACCTAGAGGAGCAAATCTGTAGGGAGATAGTAGATATTTGTGATAAGCACAGGGTTGTAATTATGGGAGATTTTAATTTTCCACATATAGATTGGGAAACACATTCTGTGAAAGGAATGGATGGGTTAGAGTTTGTGAAATGTGTGCAAGATAGTTTTTTACAACAATATGTAGAGGTGCCGACCAGAGAAGGAACAGTGTTAGATCTACTGTTGGCAAATAGGATGGGTCAAGTGACGGAGGTTAGTGTTGGCGAGCACTTCGGGTCCAGTGATCATAATGCCATCAGCTTCAATGTCATTATGGAAAGAGAGAAATCAGGGCCAAGGATTGAGGTTTTTGATTGGGGAAAGGCTAGATTTGAGGAGATGCGAAAGGACTTGCAGGGTGTGCATTGGGACAATTTGTTTTATGGGCAGGATATAGTAGAGAGATGGAAGTCTTTTAAAGATCAGATTTTGAGAGTGCAAAAGCTTTATGTTCCTGTTAGGTTAAAAGGAGGGGCAAAAGGTTTGAGAGAGCCGTGGTTTTCAAGGAATATTGGAAACTTGGTTCGAAGAAAAAGGGAGGCGTACATTAGGTATAAGAAGCATGGAGTTAAGGAGATGTTTGAAAGATACATTGAATGTAAGAGGAATCTTAAGAGAGGAATTAGGAAAGCTAAAAGAAGGTACGAGAAAACTATGGCAAGCAGGGTGAAAACTAATCCAAAAGAGTTCTACAAATATGTTAATGGTAAGAGGAAAGCTAGAGACAAAATTGGTCCCTTAGAAAATCAGAGTGGAAAACTGTGTGTGGAACCTAGAGAAATGGGGGAGATATTGAACAGTTTCTTTTCTTCGGTATTCACTAAGGAGAAGGATATTGGGAGATGTGGGATAAAAAAAGCAAATTGGGTAAATATGGGGAATATAGAGATTACAAAAGGTGTAGTTTTAAGGCTTTTGAAGAATATAAAGGTGGATAAGTCTCCGGGACCAGACGGGATCTTCCCCAGGACATTGAGAGAAGTGAAGGAGGAAATAGCAGAGGCTCTGGCGGTAATTTTTCGAATGTCATTAGATATGGGGATAGTGCTGGAAGATTGGCGCATTGCGCATGTGGTTCCGTTATTTAAAAAGGGTTCAAGGAGGAAGCCTGGCAACTATCAGCCTGTAAGATTGACGTCTGTGGTAGGTAAATTAATGGAGAAAATTCTTAGAGATAGTACTTATAAACATCTGGATAGACAGGGTCTGATCAGGAGCACTCAACATGGATTTGTGGGAGGAAGGTCATGTTTGACCAATCTGATTGAATTTTTTGAAGAGGTGACTAGGAATGTAGATGAGGGTAGCGCAGTGGATGTTGTCTATATGGACTTCAGTAAGGCCTTCGATAAGGTACCACATGGAAGGTTAGTTAGGAAGGTGCAGTCTTTAGGTATAAATTTTGAGATAGTCAAATGGATTGAACATTGGCTGAAAGGGAGAGGCCAGAGAGTGGTAGTGGATAATTGTCTGTCAGGTTGGAGGCCGGTGACCAGTGGTGTGCCTCAAGGATCTGTATTGGGCCCATTGTTGTTCGTTATATACATTAATGATCTAGATGATGGGGTGGTGAATTGGATTAGTAAATATGCAGACGATACTAAGATAGGTGGAATAGTGGATAATGAAGAAGGTTTTCTAGGATTGCAGAGGGATTTGGGCTGCTTAGAAAAGTGGGCTGAAAAATGGCAGATGGAATTTAATGCTGATAAGTGTGAGGTGCTTCATTTTGGTAAGAAGAATCAGAATATGACATATGTGGTAAATGGGAGAGCATTGAGGAATACAGAAGAGCAGAAAGATTTAGGAGTGACGGTACATCGTTCCCTGAAGGTAGAAACTCACGTGAATAGGGTGGTGAAGAAGGCTTTTAGTATGCTGGCCTTTATCAATCATTGCATGGAATATAGGAGTTGGGAGGTGATGTTGAGATTGTATAAGACGTTGGTGCGGCCTAATTTGGATTTCTGTGTGCAGTTCTGGTCGCCTAATTATAGGAAGGATATAAACAGAGTGGAGAGAGTGCAGAGAAGGTTTACCAGAATGTTGCCTGGGTTTAAGCATCTGGAGTATGGGGAGAGATTGGACAGATTGGGTCTTTATTCTTTGGAGCGTAGAAGGTTGAGAGGGGATTTGATAGAAGTATTTAAGATTATGAAAGGGATAGACAGAGTGGATGTGGATAGACTATTTCCGTTAAGAGGAGGAAAGATTAAAACAAGAGGACATGAGTTAAGAATTAAGGGGCAGAGGTTTAGAGGTAACATGAGGGGGAACTTCTTTACTCAGAGAGTGGTAGCTGTGTGGAATGATCTTCCGGGAGAAATAGTGGCGGCGGAGTCAATTGTATTATTTAAGAAAAGGTTGGACAGGTATATGGATGAGAGGAAGATGGAGGGTTATGGGCATTGTGCAGGGAGGTGGGATTAGAAAGGGGTGTTTGGTTCGGTGCGGACTAGAAGGGCCTAATGGCCTGTTTCCGTGCTGTAATTGTTATGTTATGTTATGTTTATATGTTACATAATGGTACTCTCCTTGTTTCCTTCACTTGTGCATTTTCTTTCTTTCTTTTATAGTCATAAAGTCATGGAAAGACATTGTGCAGAAACACACATTTTGACACATCAAGTCTGCATGGACTATCACCCATCTGTTCATCTTTTTTTTCTCTCATTACATTCTCTCCAACTCTCTCTCGATTCTACCCTTCAGGGAATTTTTACAGTGGCCAAATAACCTCCCAACCAGCAATGTTTATGATGTGGAAGCAAATTGAAGCACCTGGAGGATATTAACATGACCATTGGAAAGACCTGCAATCTCCATACGGACAACACCCAAGGTCAGGATTGAACCTGGTTCTCTGGCACTGTGAGGCAGCAGGCTCTACCAGATGCACCACTATTGTTCACTTTTCTTGTTGACCTGTAAAAGATTGCAATTATTTACACTGTTTGTAAATTATTCAATATTTCTTTGAGTAATATTCTTTCAACCAATAATTTCTCATTTGGGATTCTGTTGTATAACCTTTATAGAAAGAACAGAAAAAACAAATGTTTTGCAATAATGATCTGTGGTGAACTGTTGTACACTCATTAATCTGGCTCCGCCCTGCTCTGTGACTGTACCCATGACTCCTCCCTCCTCACCCTGTATAAATGCTCCAACACCATAATCCCTCCCAGAAAGCCTGGGTCACAGAACAGGATCACCTTCAAATATATTGTAAATAAAAGCCTGTAGCAGCCTGCAGCCATCACGGCAGGCCAACCCAGAAGACATTGTTCAAACACGGCAATTGAGCGGGCATCAGTGGCCTGTTCCCATAGGTTGCTGCAAAACAGGCTTAGCCAGCCAATTGCCAGCGACGGATCATGAAAGGGCCAATCAGCGCCCAGCATAGCACAAATCACACCCATCGACAACTCTGCAACAAAATGGACCATTTCAGCCAATCACCGACAGTGGGTCATGAAGACCCCAATCTGACCCTGAAGGAACACTGGCCATGATCATGGGCAATGTGGCAGCCAGGGTCAGCCTGACCATATAAAAGAGAGCAGCCAGTTCATTAAATCAGTGTCAACTGCACTCCTTGTTGTGTGTGTCTTATTTCCGAGATAGAACCTCGAGACATGCCACAGTGGTGATCCCGACAGGTCCAAGCGGTGTTTTTGGACCCAATACTGGATATCGAAATGGAAGACCAACCTTCAATCAACGCGGTTTCCCTGAAGCTGCCGAGCTTCTGGACATTGCAGACACTGGTGTGGTTCCAGCAAGCCGAGGCACAGTTGCTATTCACCAGATCTCCGCCGACGACATGCACTACTACTACTACGAAGTAAGCGCCCTCGACCAGGTCACCACAGCCCGGATCATTGACTTCCTTCAACGGCCCCCAGAACAAGGGAAGTATGTGGCCATCAAGGAGCTACTAACCCACAATTACAGGCTCTCGAAGCACAAGTACGTGGCCTCACTGTTGTATATGGATGGTTTGGAGGACAGAGCCCCTTCCACCCTCATGAGTGACATGCTCGCTCTCAACAATGGCCACATCACTTGCCTGCTGTTTCAGCAGATCATTCTGGAGTGGCTGCCTGAAGACATCTGACTGCTCATTGCAGAAAAAAGATTTTGCTGATCCCAGAAAGTTAACTGCTTGAGCGATCTTACTATGGACGGTGAAGAGAGAGAACTCCGCTATGCTGGAACAGGTGATAATGCCTCAACAACAGCGACCAGTCAGGAAGCCTACTGACAGCCGACTGACCGACCAACCACTCAAGCGACGGACCCCACCAGTGAGCCGTACTGTTTTTATCACCAATGCTGGTGTTCAGAGGCCCATTGATGCCGCTCCCCCTGCACATTCCCTGGAAATGCCAGAGCTGGCCATCATTGATGGCTGCCATGGCCGGCCTAGTTTAAAGCCTGCTTCATGTACGAGACTCCTTATCGGGCCACCAGTTTCTGGTTGACACTGGAGCTGAGGTCAATGTCCTTCCCTGCCCCCCCAGCGCCTCCGACCCCCACCACTGAAGGAAGGGTCAAGAACTAAGGGCTGCCAGTAACTCAAACATACACACCTTCAGCACCCGCACCATTCTCCTTCATTTTGGCAGCTGCCATTTTACCTGGAGGTTCACTTTGGCATCTGTTCGACAGCCACTCCTGGTGGCTGACTTCCTCTGAGCCAACTCTCTACTGGTGGACATTTATGGGTGAAGGGTGGTACACTCGAAGACATTCCAGTCCCTTTCACTCAGTGCCACTAGACTCACAGCCCTGCACCTACAATCTGTGACTGCTGCTGACCATGTGTTTGCATGAATTATTGCTGAGTTTCCTTCCATTACAATGCTGCACTTCACCTCTACAACACCCAAACAGGTGGTGAGGCACCAGATCCTCACTCATGGACCTCTCTTCCTCGCCAGAGTGTGTTGCCAGCCACCAGAGAAAACCTGGCAAGGGAGGAATTCCATAAAATGGAAGAGCTTGGCACTGTACAACAGTCTGACGGTCTGTGGGCTTCACCACTCCACATCGTACCCAAAGCATCAGGAGGGTGGAAGCCACGTGGAGACTACCGACACCTCAATGATGTCACCAATCTGACAGGTATCCAGTCCCCCACATACAAGATATCACTGCTAACCTTCAGGGGACCCGTATACGCTAAAAAGTTGACAAAATCTGGGGATATCATCAAATCTCAGTCCACTCAGATGATATTCTCAAGACAGCCAATATCACCCCTTTTGGACTTTTTGAGTTCCTCCAGAAGTCTTTTAGATTAAAAAGTATAGCTCACACCTTCCAGAGGTTAATTCATGCAATGGGCCAGGATCTCAAATTTGTTTTCATCCATCTTGATGATATTCTGATAGCTAGGCATGATCACGCTGAGCTCACTATTCACCTAAGACTTTTGTGCACTTGCCTGAGTGTGTATGGGTTGACCATTAACCCAGCAAAATGCAAGAGACTATCGACTTCTTGGGGCACTGGATTAATAAAGATAGGGCCAGGCCACTGCCAGGGTGAATTCTTGGCTAGTACCCTGGAAGATCCACCAGACGCTGCCCTAGCCAGACTGCACTAATGCTTGGGAACGTGTGCCCCAACACTTCCCAAAGCACATGGCCCCAAAGACCACGAACTGTAAATATGTTTTTGTGAGGCGCGACGCTCTCCAGCCACCACTCCAAAGACCATACGAGGGGCCATATCATGTCCTCTGGGTCCAATGGGTCCACCTGCATTCTAGATATCGGCGGCAGGGAGGAGACTTTCACAATTGACTGGCTCAAACTGGCACATTTGGACAGCAGTCAACCAATTACACTCTCAATCCCTCGCCGCAGGTGCAGGCCTTCCAAAGGTACTAATACCTTTCCGATCGCAAGTTCTGGTGGGGGCTCATGTTGTGGCCTGCAACTGTTTCTACAGGCCAACACAGAGATGTTGTTCAAATATGGCAATCGAGCGGGCAGCATGAGGTGTCAGAGGCCTGTTCCCATAGGGCACTGCAAAATGGGCTCAGCCAGCCAATTGCTGGCGATGGATCATGAAAGGGCCAATCAGCAGCCAGGGCAGCACAAACCGCACACATCGACAACGCTCTAACAAAATGGGCTGAACCAACCAATCTCCGATGACAGGTCTTGAATTCACCAATCAGAGCCCGAAGGAACACTGGTCATGCCCATCAGTGACATGGCAGCCAGTGTCAACCTGATGATATAAAAGAGAGCAGCCAGTTCATTAAATTAGTGTCAACTGCACGCCTTGTTGAGTGCGTCTTATTTCCCGAGTTAACACCTTGAAACACGCCATAAGCCTATAGTTCTGTAACTCCAGACTTTTCAGTTACTTATAGTGCATCACTGTCTAAATTAGACCATACAAATGTAAAGGAAATGTGAGGAAATCAGTGTAATTACTAAATGTCTGCTAAAAGCTGTCAGTTGGAATTTGTGAACATATTTTGCCAATTTTGAAAAATGTCACCTCAGATGATCTCTAAATCATGCTTAACTCTCAGACTATCAGAAAATTTATTGTCACAAACTGTTCCTAACTTCAGAATAAAACTAAAGGCAGTCTGATTTTCTTTGGAAACAGATTGCACCATAAATTTCACACCATCCAAAAAGAACCATAGAACCATAGAACAATTACAGGACAGAAACAGGCCACTTCGGTCCCTCTGATCTGTGCCAAACCAGTTCAGTGATATTTCCTTTACAGTGGCACTAGGTTTATGGGGTAATGACATTTGTGGAGAAGCAGGTAACTTATCACATATTCTTGGGACAGATTATTATAATCAATTCATGTCAGTATAGTGTTCCTTCAAAGAATTATTCCTGGAAGTTGAAAATAATGCTGAGGTTAAATAATTTGACATATAAACAGTAGGTATTTTGCACTGTTATTTTCATAAACTATATTGTAATTGTACATTGAATTTTGCATTTGTGTCATACTGTAAATCATAGATTCCAATTTTCATATTTATGAAACCCAATGTCCATTTCTGCCAGACAACTTGAATATCCAAAAATAAATGTCTGCGGTAATATTATTTGTATTTGGATAGCCTAGTGGTTCTCAACCTTTTTCTTACCATTCACACATCACTTTAAGTATTCCCTATGCCATAGGTGCTCTGTGATTAGTAAGGGATTGCTTAAGGTGGTTATGTGGGTGGAAAGAAGAAGTTTGAAAACCACTGTTTTAATCATACTGAATTGACTCATTATGTGCACAGTTTCATAACTCCTAAGGAAATGGGCCAATGACAATTTTTCTCAAGCAAAATATTTCAGTAACAATTTGGTCTAGAGCAGTGATTCTCAACCTTCCCTTCCAACTCACATACCACTTTAAACAATCCCTTACTAATCACAGAGCACCAATGGCATAGGGATTACTTAAAGTAGTAAATGAGTGGAAAGAAAAGAGGTTGAGTACCACTGGCATAACCCATTTGGATCAAGTGCATTCAAATGATTCAATTACAACCTACTTTTACTTAGAAACAAGATTTCACCCTTTTTTATGGTGTGCTCAATGTCTGTTACATGTAACAATAAAGCCCAATCTGGAAAACAAAAGAGCTAAATTGTTTTGGTGGTTAGCACCCAGAAGTAGCTGGTCAAACAGCACCTGTACATTTCCATTTTGAGATGTGTGGAATACACCCAAATGCCATGCCTTTTCCCTGCTGGGCATTAGGAAAGACAATGCCATGGGACTGTCTAAAAAACATTGCAATCACTGATAGCGAAACCAGCAACTGTGCTTCCAGTGACCTCGGTATTTAGAATTGAGGCCATAGACATCATGGTAGAGAAGACATCAATGTCTTTTATCAATTCCCTTTGCTAACCTCAATGTAATGTGCTCCTAATTTGTTTTGTGAGTATTGCATTGAAATGTACCAATTTATGTTGAGGGAAATCATGTAAAATCTGGGTCCACAACTGACATGTACCTTGAATAAGGGCTCAGGCTTGAAATATTGACTTTACATCTTTATCTCCTGTGGACGCTGTGAGACCAGATGAATTCCTTCCTCCAGCATCCTTGTGTTTTTACTAAAATCTCAACATCTGAAGACAAGAATTTCACAACTAAAGTGCTCAGGCCTATTACTCAAATGGTGAGGTCTTAATAAGCATAGTTTGATATAACATTAGTAAAGCAAGTTTTAAGCCCAATTTGAGTATGAAAAATATGTGCTAACTATTGCAGTTTCCACATTTTGTTCTTTCGAAGTATACGCAATAACTAATTTGAACATATGATCTCATCACCCATAATTCAAATTTCTTTCAAATAAATGGTTCAAAAGTTGAAAGATTTTTTTTTGGTTGCTTTTACGGCCAATTTTCTTTGATTGCGCTCTTAAAAGAAATTTACAGAAAATTTATACCTCTGAAGTACAGATCAAAGATAAGTAATTTATTTTGTTCATAATATTCTTGAAAAATATTGCTTAAGTGTTTAAAATGATTGCTGAATTCAAATTTGCAGTGACTTTAATAGTCTATTTTCTGAAATAGATGCTATGTATTTTAAAATCAAAATTAGTCTGATTATTGCCATTGAATCAGAGCTCCCAAATTACTTTTAGTTTAATTATAATTGTTTGTCCATGGAACACCAATGCCAAAGACATCAAAATATGCTGATGAGATTAATTTATTAGACGCATACTTATATTTCTTTCTAAATGATAAAAGAAAGCAAAATTAGCAGAGAACTACGAGAATGTTTGTACTGCATTACTTTTAGAAAAGACTACAAAGAATATCAAACATAATTTGTGTTTGAACTATTTGAATTTTCACATTATAATGGGCCCTTTTTTTCTCATCGGGTTTTATAGCATCTTTCATTATCTGTAAGTAGCTGTATTGATTTATGGCCTGGTCCTTCCATATGAAGATTTAAACATTTTTAAATACAAATTGGCAATGGCTCTTAGTATTGTTTATTATGAATATAATTGGCACTGTAGATCAATGACTGTGTGTCAGTGAACTGATGAACAAAGAAACCCTTCCATTACAATACCTTATGGAACTGATCTGAGTTATTCCACACTGTATATTTCCTTGCTTTTACAATTAGCCACTGAGTGTATAACATATGACTTGATTTATTGCTGCCTGATTCCAATCTGATGCACATATTTATATAATCCAAAAAGCAATTTTAATCTTTCTGTTCTCACAGATTCATTTTTGTACTTTGTTATTCATATAGATTTTGCTATTATGTTAAGGGGCTTGTAATAGATTGCAGTGGATACGGAAATTCTGCGAGGAGATTTAAAAGAAATGAATAAATCTAAATACTTAAATATGAATTTGGCATTTTTGACACATTTTAGCAGAATGATTTGTTCAGGAAAGTGACAGCAACATGAATGATTGTTGGATGTGGACCTTTTAGATATGGAGTCAAAGTTGGAGAATCAAATTTGTTTGCATCAGTTTAGGATGCTGAGAGATATGTACAGTGTAATTGATGGTTAAGGCCTTGACCACAGAACTAAAGGTTAACAAGTTAGCAAAATTTAATTACAACTAGTGATCAAGACAATTCTTCCCTATTATGTATGAGAAATATGAAGCAGATTACCCAAAAGGTAATTGGAGTGATATTAATTAGCTTCAGTTAAGGGTAAACATCAAATTAATGGCATTTCATAATGATGGAAGGATAGTTGTACAGTAAGTATTTTGTTGTTCTTGCCTCCTGTGACCCAGGCAGAAATGGAGTGTGTTCAGTCAGGGTGATAAATTGTGAGGGAATTTTAACTTCTTGCTGCTCTGATGGATCAAATGGGCAAACTGTCATCGAGTTGTCACAGTTAATTGAAATGAATGGATCTTGCTTGAGCTTTGATATTGTGAAGCTCACTTGAAACAAGTAATCAAAAGGGCATTGGTGAATGGAGGCAGGTGGGCAGCCGTCAGGCAAGGTCATGAGGTGGAGGTGAAGAGGATGAGAAGTGGGAAGAGTTTGGGAGAAGAGTAAAGGATGATGGAAACCTTGCAGCCAAGGCCCTCACTTAATTTGAGGCATTGTCTATTCTAGCAAAAAGAAACAACTGTAAAACTTTTATTTCACCATTTTATTTTGTCTGAATTTTCTCAGCAAGTTCTGATCTTATTGTGGGTTTCCAGCATTGAATGAAAGTAGAAGTTGTCATAATTTTTTTGTGGACTGGGATGAATACAAGCCAAGTTATAGGCTTAGCTTACACTTGTTTAGGTAGGTTATGGGGAGGTTAGACAAGTTGTCTCAACCATGTCGCCACTCAAGCTCATTTACATTGCTGAAGTATTATTTTCCATTGTAGAAAATTTGTATTTTCCATTATTTTCTATTTTCCAACTGCATATGGCAATTGCTGTCAGAACCTCGCAGTAACAGAATAATCTATTTTGCACTTAAAAGGCCAAACTTTCTGAAGGATGATCAGCAAAGTCTAAAATGTTGATCTTTTGTCTCTGCAACAAAGCCAAGTTGTTGCAATTCTGCTCCCATTCAGAATCCTGTGAGTTCAACTCTTGCTCTAGATATCAGTAAATATACCATATTGCTATCTCATAGTTGATATGAATTTACTCAACATCAAATAAGAAGAAAACAATTATTTCTAGGTCCTGGGCAATCTTTTCTCCTTAATCAATGTAATTTAGAAACCTGATTCCTCATTGCTATCACACTGTCATTTCTGAGATTTGAGTATGTGCACAGTGGCTGCCAAAGTTCCTAAAGTGTGAAAGCATTTCAGTGACTGCAAAGCAATGGGAGACTATGCAAATGAAGTGGATCAATAGATGCACAAGTGCCTTCCGAATGATGAATGTGGCACATTATCAAACTTAACGACAACACTTTGTCAACTATCTCCCCCACCCCTGTCTAAATAGGGCTATTGTTTTGCTGAAGGAGCAGGGTGCTGTGATAACTGCTCCCTGCTGTGAGAGGGGTGGGAAGGGAAAGAAAATTGTCTTTTCACTGATTCGCATTCCTGGTTTCTCCGGCTTAGCTGGCAGATGTGTGCCCCTTTACCACCATCATCATTAATAAGGTGCCAAAGCCTTGGCTTCAGATTTGGCCACTCCTTTGGCACTGTGCTCTTCCATGGAGAGGCAGGGGACAGGCCAGCAGGCATACATTCAGGGTCTACCCATATTCTCGTGGGAGTACCCCATTTTTGCAGTGTTATTTAATACCAGGATACCATTCCTGCTTGTGTTCCCTTTAAACGGGTACCACATATGCCTGCGTTAGATCTTTGTAATGATAGCCAGGTGGAGTCTGGACTGAAAGTTGCCCAAATTAGTAGCTTTTAAATAAAGGAATCTGAAGCACCCACTCCATGAGGAATTAGTTTTCTGTTAATAGGAGGACTGGTGGAACACTGTCATTGCCAATGGTTACAATATTTCCTACTAGTGGATGATCTGGAACATTGTAATTAAAAGATGAAACTGCAATTTCCTACAAATTACAAAAACGATGTGCTGAGAGACATTAGTGAAAAGTGAATACCATAGCTCAGGGTTGAATTAAAAAGGTCCATTGCAAAGGCTGTAATTGAGAGGTGCATGACAAAGGATGTGGCTGTTGTTCAGCTGGAATATCCTGTGATAAATTGTTCATGGCAACTGCTCTTGTCTGTTTACTGAACATTATCTGCATAATTCAATGCAACAGCTCCTACAGCTAAAAGGAGCTGATGGTGATAACCGGAAGACTATAAAAATCAGTGAGGGGAATTGCAGCAGTCTGTTGTGTTGAAGTGGACGTTGTCCTGCAGGGTGTTCTTTCATAACGTTGAGTTGCCTTTGCCCTGCAGGGTGGGTGGTTGCAATTTCTTCACTCCCTCTTGGAGAGTTTGGTAGTATGGAGAGGTGGAGAGTGATCACACTGAGAGAGAGGATGGAACCCCCAGCCTGTCTGTGCTAACTTCAGGCCCCCTCCACCCCTTGGGATTCCCGGGGATAATTGCGCAGTATCGACCAGCACCATCCAGTGTTGGGTGTTTCCCTTTTTGCAGTGGACGGCCACTGGGATAAATGGTCTTGGCTCACCCACCAGGGTCCCTGGCCTCCATCCTATGGGGCAGGAATGGAATGGTTCCATGCAGCAAAGGGTGTCTGGTGCAATTATATACCTTTGTTAGTGATTTCCTGTCACACCAGTAAGATAATCTCTGCTTTGAGGGCAGCAGGGGCCACATCAGCTGAAGGGGGAACAGATGGGTGCTTAGTGGGGAGAGCCCTGGGGAGTGCGGTGGGTGACGCAGTGGGCAGTGTGGATTTTCGCTGCTTTTTCCCCCACTACTCCTGCCACATCGCAAACATATTGTGGGTAGAGACACTGTGTATGCAGACGTGGTCTACGCCAACGCATGTTAGAGCACTGTACTTGTCCCTGCTGGACAAGGGGATTGTGCTCTCACCATTCTTGCCATCACTGTGCCTTTTTTCCATGCAGTGAACCTGTGCAGTTACCCACTGGACGGGTGCTCACCGATCCAAATATTCTAGCCCCTCCAGAAGTGAAATGGTTTTGCTGGTTGTGGGTCCCATCAAGGGTAAGACCACCCTTGTGAGGTTGGGGAAGATGTCCTGCCAAGCTAAAGGTTATCCTGGTGTCCTCAGGAAAGTTGCATTTGGGAAACTCACTGTAGAGGCTAGTAATAAGGACCCATTCCCTAATGACACTCATGCCCTCATTGACTGGGTGCCACTACAGTCAATACTTCAGGTCCCTCTCTAAAAGTGTTTTTACCTGTCCTGCAACACAGTCCCACCTGATCCCATAACATCCCCTCATTGTCTGCTGCATGAACAGACTGCCCAGAGTGCTGGTCTCCTTGGAGAAGTATTCCCAAATCTTTATGATCTCATGCCTCGCCTGTTCGCTTGAACCCCTCCACCCTTAGGAATTTCCCTATTGTGGAAGGTTGACAGGTTCCTTGTGGAGGGTCTGGGACCACAAGGTTATCAGTTGGGTTTGCATGGCATCTGGGACATGGCGGGGTGGGGATGTGTGTAATCAGATTTAGCCTCCTCAAAGTCATTGTTCAGTGATTCATACCCATCGCCCGATCATGCATCACTTTCTTCCCAGCGCATGATGACGGTTCTGATTTTTACAGGACCGACCTACCAGCCAGATCGATGGGCCCCCTGAGCTGCTGTGACCAGCTGGCAGACAGCTTCAGTGTACCTAGCCTCCAAGCTGCTGATTCATGCCCTGGCAGTGTCAAGTGCCTCCTGCAGGGACCTGTGATGGAGCTTTAGTGATTCAATCTTTCAAGTTATCCTAATCACTTAAATTGGACATGTAACCCACTGGCGCCTAAGTAGGAATATCAGTAACCATAGGGCTTCACCACGTCTCTCTCTGGTCTTAGTAAACCATGATTCCTCCAGGAGCGAGACCATGTGGTTCCCTATATTCTCTCCATGGGAATCCAGTTAACTGGCATGGTGTGGCTTTCTAGTCATGCCACCAAATGGTTAAACCCCTGAGAGTTGTCAGTCTACATGGGAATTTTATATTCAGACCCTGAGTTCTATTACTAGCTGTGGGTTGCCTCCTGCTGCCTCCATTGGTGAACAGATACACTCTGCATCCCAGAGTGCTAAAGGAAGTAGCCCATGAAATAGTGGATGCATTGTTGATAATTTTTCAGAACTCTTTAGATTCTGGAGTAGTTCCTGAGGACTGGAGAGTGGCTGATGTAACTCCACTTTTTAAAAAGGGAGGGAAAGAGAAATCAGGGAATTTTTTGACATCGGTAGTGGGGAAAATGTTAGAGTCAGTTATTAAAGATGTGAGTGCGGCACATCTGGAAAGTGGTGAATTCATTGGTCAAGCCAGCATGGTTTTATGAAGGGAAAATCGTGTCTGACTAATCTTATTGAATTTTTTGAGGATGTAACTCGTAGAGTGGATAGGGGAGAACCAGTGGATGTGGTTTACCTGGATTTTCAGAAGGATTTTGATAAGGTCCCACACAGGAGATACAAACTTAAGGCACATGATATAAGGGATATGGTATTGAGGTGGATAGAGAATTGGTTGACAGATAGGAAGCAAAGAATAGGAATAAACGGGTACTTTTTGGAATGGCAGTCAGTTACTAGTGGGGTCCCACAAGGCTCAGTGCTGGGACCCCAGTTATTTATGATATATATTAATGATTTAGATGAGGAAATAGAAATCAGCATGTCCAAGTTTGCAGACGACACGAAGCTGGGTGGGATTGTAAGCTGTGTAGTGGCTGTTAAGAGTGTGCAGGGTGACTTGGACAGGTTGGGTGAGTGGGCAAATGCATGGCAGATGCAATATAATGTGGATAAGTCTGTGGTTATCCACTATGGAGGAAAGAATGGGAGGGCTGAGTACTATCTTAATGGTATCCAATTAGGAAAAGGGGAGATGCAAAGAGACCTGGGTGTCGCTGTGCATCAGTCATTAAAAGTGGGCAGGCAGGTGCAGCAAGCAGTAAAAAAGGACAATGGTATGTTGGCCTTCATATCAAGAGGATTCGAGTACAGGAGCAGAGAGGTATTGATGCAGTTGTAGAGGGCATTGGTGAGACCTCATCTGGAGAATTGTGTTCAGTTTTGGTCTCCTTATCTGAGGAAGGACATCATTGCCATGGAGAGAGTGCAGAAAAGGTTTACCAGATTGATACCAGGGATGGCGGGACTTGCATATGAAGAAAGGCTAGAACGACTGGGCTTGTACTCGCTGGAGTTTAGACGATTAAGAAGAGATTTAATAGAAACGTTCAAAATTCTTAAGGGATTTGACAGGCTAGATGCAGGAAGATTGTTCCCAATGTTGAGCAAGTCTAGAACCAGGGGTCACAGTTTAAGGATAAAGGGGAAGTCCTTTAGGACTGAGATGAGGAAGAATTTTTTCACTCAGAGGGTGGTGAATTTATGGAATTCTCTGCCACAGGAAGTGATTGAGGCTGGTTCCATAGCTATATTTAAGAGAGAGTTAGATTTAGTACTTGTGACTAGGGGGATCAGGGGGTATGGAGAGAGAGCTGGAATAGGGTACTGAGTGGATGATCAGCCATGATCAAAATGAATGACGGTGTAGGCTTGAAGGGCAAAATGGCCTACTCCTACACCTATTTTCTATGTTTCTATGCAGCCGACAAGACACCCACACATACACACTCAGCAGCACAAACTCCCACATGTTTATACTCCATGTGTGTCCAGCCAAAACTCTTTGATGCTGTTCGCACCACCAATTGTTGTTTTTGAAAAGTATCAAGTTAAGTGGATTCACACTCTTAAGTGGGTTCACACTTCTGGACACAAGTGTTACAATCAAAGGTACCTTCATTGAACACATGGGAGACAAACAGGGGAAGATGTCAAATGGTACTTAATTACCTTTAAACAATTATATAGACATTTACATTGGACCCAGCTTGGACTCCAATACCAGTGGCTGTCTACCTTCTACACACTCATGCATGTGTGCACACTTCACAGACAGTGACTTTCTGACACACTTGCAATTCCCTGTACCAATGGGGGTGTGGCACTCTGCAAGCATTGATCTATCACATTACTATGGTTCAGCTTAAGGGTAGTGTAGATTTTACCCGTGATTCCTTCAGCAATGTCCACAGTAGCGACCTGGCATGGACCATGAGGCAGAGAGAGAGAGGGAGAGAGCGAGAGAGAGAGAAATGTGCTATGAATTGATGTTTTATTCTGTTCTGAGCTGGGTGCCTGGCCAGTTATGACATTGAGTGATTTAAATGAGCCAAGGACAAGGTGCGCTCTAATGGATGGCCGGAGTCCAAGCTTGATTGGGAGGTGATGCAACTTCCGAATAAGTTTCAGATGGGGAGGACACGTAACCCTCCACAATCCACAATGTTCCAGACAGAGAGGCCGCATGATCCTCCACAATCCACATATAACAGTTGGCCACAGGGAGGTCCATGATATTGTAATGGACAGAGTGAAAGTGCTTAATGAAATGATCTGCCATTCTGCAACCACTCTTTCTGATGTAGAGGAGGCCACAACAGGAGCAATGGGTGCAGTAAGTGACCCCTGCAATTTCACAAGTGAAGTGATGCTTCACTTGTAAGGACTGTTTGAAGGCCTGAATGGTGGTGACAGAGAAAGTGTGGGCACAAATATAGCATTTATTGCAATCAAACGTAGGTACCAAGGGGGCGATAAGTGGGAATGGATGAGCGGTAGAGGGAGTCTCAGATAAAGAGGTTTCTGCAGGAAGCAGAGAGGGAAGGGGAGGGGAAGATGTGTCTGGTGGTGGGATCATGTTCTCCTTTTTTCATACACAGATTAGTAAGTTAAAGGTGTTTTCAATGAAACTGTTTCAAAAATATTTCTATTTTGATGCTCTTCTTGGATCTTGTGATTTTTCAGTCAGATATTAAATTCTTGCTATCAACATGATGTTCTCCAACTCTGTGTAAAAGAAGCTCCAGGAGCCTCCCATGTCAATTATCTTTTATTAATCACACAAATAGCAGGCAATAGATATGCATCACAACTCCTTCAGATCTCTCATCTGTCAATGCTCCAAATGACACATGTATTGAACACAATAGTTTTCTTCATTCAAGGGATGTGGGCAAGTCAGCAGTTATTCCCATTGAGAAAGTAGCAGTGATCCACTATCTAGAACAAACATGGTCCACATTTTTCAACACTACTTCAGAGAGTTCTAGAATTCTGCTCCAGCAACAATGAAGAAACTGAATGGAATATTATTTCCTAGACAAAATAGTGTGTAGTTCAAGGAGAATTTGTAGGTAGAGGTGATACTATGTGCAAATTGGCCTTGACCAACAGAGATTTGGACTCCCCTCGCTCTGTTTCCATGATTCACCATGTGGCATTTACAGCTCTTTTGATGTTTGAGGACATAAATGTTTAAGGTGTTGTATCGGACACCAATCAGACAAAACTGCTTTGTCATGGATTTTGCTGAGTTTTAATATTTAGATGTACAGAATGGTAACAGATCCTTTCGGTCCACAAGACAGTGCCCCCCAAAATATACCAATGAATCTACAACCCCATATGTTTTGAATGATGGAATGACACTGGAGCACTTGGAGGTAACCCACTGAGAGCGTACAAATTCCTTACAGACAGCATTGGAATAGTGTCAAGAATAACCATTCCTCTAACCGTGGGGCTCAGATTGGTATTTCAGATGACCTCATCCATTCACATCGAGACCCTCTAATTGTTCATAAACCTGAAACTTTTTTTTTAATGCTGGAAAGGTTTAGCCACATCCAGTCAGTGGAGAATATTTCCCTAATTCTCACTAACTTTAATTGTACATGGGCTCATTGATGTGATAATTAATCTTTTGTCACAATATCTGTTTTTCTGCTGGAATTGAACAATAGTTCACAGACAATTGGGTTATAATTTCTGTTTAGAAATGTAATCAAGAATGATAGCTGTCCTTTAATTTCTGGGTATATAAAGACGATGCATCAAAAATTCCTCCCGGGAGCAAGCTGTGTTTGAATCAGTCCAGAACGGAGATAAAGTTTTTTTTTCCCTCACATTATTACAAGGTGGTTTCAGGAGGTTGAGGACATAGATTTTGGAATCAACAAAATGTGAAGGAATGAGTATCCTTCCTCATGTCCATGCTCCATTAGGGTTTAGTCCGAATAGCTCACTTTTAATTCTGCACACTGCGTTTGCTGTGGAAAGGAACACGGAGAACCTTGAGATGAAAATAAGGCCACAAATTTAACACTTAAGGTTGAATGCAGCTTTCTGACAGAAGTTCAAGATTACAAAATAACTCATATTCAGTTTTAGCTCTGATGCTAAAACTTTGTTTTTTTAAAACAAATCTGCTCAGAAACAGGTGAAGAATTTACCCCTTTCTTTTGAGTGAAGTGAACAGAGGTGATAGTTTTATAAGAATTTTTTTTTAAAGTAGGCTATTTAGATTCTTGGGTTTGTCCCCTGTTCAAAAGGATCAGTGTTGGTCTGACATTTCATGAGACCACGTTCCTACCCTTTTGCCCTCGTCCTTGATTTCCTTCCTGCAGAAATCTATCTATTTCAGCATTAAATATTACCCTCAGACATTTTCTCTGGAGACCTCTGTGACAAATAATTCCAAAGACTGACAACTCTTTGAGAAAAGAATTTCTGCCTCATCTCAGTCCAAGATTAATATTCTCACTTTCCAGGAGGAAGGCTTTACTGTGCATGGTGCTTTTGTGTGTTTCATGCAATCAGTCTGCACTGCAGCTTATAAACAATACTCTGTTAAATAGAATAGTTCAGCACATGAACAGGCCCTTTTGCCCACAGTGTCTATGTTGAACAGAATGGTCAAATTAAGCTAAAACTCTGCTGCTTCTCTGCTTCTCTGACTCCTGCATATTCATGTTTACTCCCAAAATGAACTACTTCACATTTTCCAAGATGATACCTCATTGTACAACTTTTTCTTATCCACCTATCAATATCAAGTTCAAATTTAAGTTTATTGTCATATGTATCAAGGTACATTGAGAACATTTGTTTTGTGAGCAGTCCAGCTCATCAACCCATAACAAAACATAGGAGTAGATACAGTAGCGAGTGCAAAATTACCCAGTTGCTGAGAGAGAGAGAGAGAGAGAGAGAGAGAGAGAGAGAGAGAGAGAGAGATCTGTTGGAAAAGAGCAAAGAAAACATTATTTTACTGGGAGTGAAGTTCGCTCAAGAGTCTGATGTCTTTCTGTAAACTTTACATTCTCATCATAAATTGCCCCCTATCTATTTTTTTTGCATCATTTAAAAATTTAGCAGCCTTACATTTACTTCCTACCCCCCAGGTCACAATGCATTGTAAACAGTTGCCATCCCAGCATTGATCTTCAGATCTCATTCCTGCTTGTTTTTCAATCCTCTATCCATGCCAAGATATTTCCTCCAACACAATGAGCTCCTGTAACTTATTCTGTAAAATTAGAGGCGACTACTAAGTTAACTAAACATATCATATAGAAAGAAAATAAAATGCAATGACCATTTACTTGCATTTTCTACACTGAACCACCAGATCTTGTAACTTGCACAAATGAATTCACACCAATTGCAATATAAGCATTTAAAAATCTTACCCTATTTTCCAATCCCACAATTGCATCAACCTTCCCTTTCTTTATTTCAAGATCAATTTCTCGGTTATGTTCAAATATACCTTATGATCTACTACAGAGTGTGTGCCTTCGTCTGCCAGGTTCTGAGTTATGAAATTCCCTTCCTCACATGGTTCCTTCTCAAACCTCTCTACCTTTATTTAAGATATTCCTTAATAGTTACATTTTTTTACCAAATTTTTAGTCAGTCATACTAAATTGATCAAATTATCAATGAATAATGAAGCACTTTAAGGGTATTTTGGTATGATATGAAATTTGCTATATGATATGGTATTTTGTATGACATGTGCAAAGGGACTTGGGAGTCCTCATGCAAGATACCCTAAAGGTTAACCTCCAGGTTGAGTTGGTGTTGAAGAAGTTGAATGCAATATTGACATTCATTTCTAGATGAATAGCACACAATATAAGAGCAAGGATGGGTAATGTTGAGACTCTGTAAACCACTGGCGAGACTTCACAGAGGACTGTATACAGTTTGTGTGCCTTATTGAGAAAAGATGTGCTGGCATTGGAAAGGGTTCAGAGAAGATGCACTGGAATGATACCAACAATGCATATCAGGAACTTCTGTTGGCTCTTGGACTATACCCATTGGAGGACAGAAGGATGAGGGGTCCTCATAAGAGGCATTTTGAATGATGAAAGACCTGAACAGAGTAGGTATGGCAAGGATGTTTCCCATGGTTGGGGAGTTTAAGACAAGAGGGCACAACTTCAGGATAAAAGGCATTTCATTTATTTTTAGCAGATGTGGAAGTATTTCTTTTGTCAGAGGGTCATGAATCTGTGGAACCTGTTACCACAGTCGGCTGTGGAAGCAAGGTATTTGGGTGTATTTAGGGCAGAGATTGACAGGTATTTGATTAGCCATGGCATCAAGGGTTATAGGAAGAAAGCCGTGTAGTGGGGCTGA
Organism: Narcine bancroftii; assembly: GCF_036971445.1. Lineage (NCBI taxonomy): Eukaryota > Metazoa > Chordata > Chondrichthyes > Torpediniformes > Narcinidae > Narcine > Narcine bancroftii. The sequence continues at coordinate 180,383,118 of NC_091471.1, read as the reverse complement.
GTGGGAAGATGGATCAGTTCATGATTAGATTGGGGGAGCATACTCGGTGGCTCAATGGGCCTACTTCTGCTCCTATATCTTGTAATCTTGGGGCTAAGTAGAAATTGGTGCCAATTTAACATTGAACTATAACTGACCATCAATTTACCAAGAAGTGGCCATTTTAAGGCATCGATAGGGTAGACAGCCAGCATCTTTTTCCTAGGGAAACATTCACAAATGCCAGAAGACATCTGCATAGGGTGAGGGGAGGAAAGTTCAAGGGACACATCAGGGGTAACATTTTAACAGAGGGAGTAGTGAGTGCCTGGAATGCATTGCAAGGGATGGTGGTGGAGGCTGATGCAATAGGGACATTTAAAAGTCAGGGACATGGATCCAAGAAAAATAGCAGGTTATGGGTGTATGGGTTGTTGAATAGCTTTATGTAGGTCAGCACAACATCATGGATCTTAGGCCCAGTGCTGCGCTGTAATGTTCTATCTTCTATGTTCTAACTGAAAAGGTTTGAGTTGAAGATTTTTTTAAATTTATTTTATATCTGTAAAAGTTGACCAAGTGTTCCCCTTCGGACAAAGACATATTCACAGTTTTTGAGGGATTCAGGCACAAAAGAAGTGTTGTCCATGTGACGATGGTGGTAAAGGGGCCAATTTTCCTACAGTCTTCCTTAGCCTTCTCAACAGTTCCTTAGGATCATCACTGAATTTGAATGGTAGGGGACGAATTCCCCTGGAACCACTAATAGTGCACCATACATGAGCTCCGCAGGTCCTCCTTTGGAGTTGTTCTAATGCCCAGTAATACCCAGCGCAGCTCATCAGCCCAGTTTGCGCCCTCTAACCAAGCCATCAAGGCTAACTTAAGATGTCGATGAAATATTTCCACCATTCCATTGGCCTGGGGATGATAGGCCAATGGAATGGTGAATTGTTGTACAGAGCAAACAAGACAAGGTCGTCCATAGTGAGGAAGTAAATTGCAGTCCTCTATCTGAAGTAACATGCACCAGTAAACCAAAACAAGACACTCAGGAACTGAGGAATGCCCGAACACATGTCTGTAGTAGTATTGACCATAGGCACGGCCTTGGGCCACTGCATAAATCTGTCTATTACTGAAAAAGATAATAGTATCCTCTTGAAACAGTAAGCAGACCAACGATGTGCACATGGACATGATCAAAATGCCGAGTAACTGTTGGGAAGGACTGCACTGGTGCCTTAGAATGCCACTGAAATTTTGCTTTTTGGCAGACAATGCAGACTTCACCATTTGTGTAACGTCTTTTTTAAGACCGCGCTATATGAACCTGTCCAAAGACATATGAACAGTCGATCTAATCGATGGATGTGAGAGACCATGCACAGAGTAGTATATTTGACATTTCCATGATCCAGAACTACTGGGTATGGGTGTCCCACTGATCTATCACAGAGGAGTAGTTTGCCATTAACTCCAAACTAGATATCCTTCAATTGCAGGTTCATGATTGCAGTCTGATAAACATTCGTCTCATTGTCATATTCTTGGGCCATAGCCAATGCTGTGTAGTCAATACCTTACAGTCGAAACTTCGAGTGGAGCAGAGCAGGACAGTGCATTGGCTACTACATTGTCTTTTCCAGAAATATGTAGTATTTTTGTGGAGAATTGTGAAATGAATGATAATTGCCATTGTTTTCAGGCTGACCAGGGCTCTGCAAACTTGGAAAATGCAAATGTTAAGGGCTTGTGGCCGGTGTACATAGTAAAATCTCTGCCCTCCAAAAAAATAATGGAAATGTCAAATAGACAAGTAAATGGCCAAAAGCTCCTTATCAAAAGCATTGTATTTCTTCTCTGCTTCACGAAGACAGCAGCTGAAAAATGCTAATGGTTTCCATTGCCCATTGACATATTGATGAAGTGCACCTCCTATGGCCATACTGGAAGCGTCTGTAGAAAGGGCAGTGGGCACCTGAGCATAGTGCCATCAGTTAACAAATCTTTTGTTTTCAAGAAGCCATTGTTTCCCTCTTCAGTTCAAAGGAAGGTTTTGGCGTTTCCAGATAGTAAATTGAAAAGAGGCTTCCCAGAAGAAACTGATGGAAAAAAAAATTACCATTCCCAAGAATTCCTGCATTCTTTAAACTGTAGCAGGTCTTGAGTACTTAGTAATGGCCTCAACTTTGGATGGCAGCGGGGTCACACCTTCCTGAACAATCCTATGCCCCAAGAAATTAGTAATTTCTTGTCCAAAAACACATTTATCCAGATTGATTTTCAGCCCAAAATTTTGAATATAAATAAAAAGTGTACAAATATGTTCCAAATGTTCTTCCTTAGTCCCACTGGCCACTAAAATATTGTCAAGGTAAATGAAGACATTGTACATAGCATGTACTAAAGCATCCATCACCTGTTGAAATGTTTGAGCGGCATTCTTTAATCTGAATGGAATTTATAAAAATTCAAACAATGCCAATGAGGTAATAAATGATGTTTTTGGAATGTCTTCTGGCTCTACTGGAACTTGGTGATGGCCACACACCAAGTCTATTTTGGAAAAGATCTTCGCTCCATGCAAATTAGCTGAGAAATCCTGAATACGAGGTATCAGATAATGATCCAGGATGGTGGTGTCATTAAGCTGGCTGTAATCTCCACAAGGTCGCCAATCTTCATTGTGTTTCTGGACCATATGCAATGGAGATGCCTAGGAACTGTCAGACCTACGAATTATGCCTAGTTCCTCCATCTTGGCATACTCTTCCTTAGCTAAGCACAGGTTCTCTGGAGGCAAGTGGCACGCTTTAGCATGGATCGGAGGGCCCTTAGTACAAATGTGGTGAGTAACACCATGCTTTGTAGTGGAGGCAGAAAATTGTAGAGTAGTAATCTCAGGGAAATCTTCTAACAGCTTGGAGAATTCATTGCTAGTTTATGTGATGTTTGAAGGCACAGAGCAGGGGTGCAGGTGGCTGCCAGAGGAAAAGACTGAGAAGTAGTTCCATCTATTAGCAGATGCCCTTTTAAGTCGACAAGGAATGAATTAACCCGAAGAAAATCTGCTCCAAGCAAAGGTCATTTAATATGACCGCTGCTATACTAAATGGCCAAGTGTAGAGATGATTCTCCAACTTGACATTCATCTTCCTGGTGACAAAGGTTGGAATGTTGGAACTATTAACTGTTCATAGTTGCAGGTCCAGGGTAGGATGGTATGTGTCAAAACCGGTGGGTGAAAATACACTAACTTCTGAACCCGTTTCCACCAAAAGTTTTCGCTAGGACAAACATAGAAACATAGAAACATAGAAGATAGGAGCAGGAGTAGGTTATTCGACCCTTCGAGCCTGCTCCGCCATTCAATGAGATCATGGCTGATCTTAAAGTTCAGTACCCCGTCCCCGCCTTCTCTCCGTAACCTTTAATACCCTTATACTGAAGAAATAGATCTAATTCCCTCTTAAATATATTTAATGAACCTGCCTCTACTGCCCTCTGTGGCAATGAATTCCACAGATTCACACCCTCTGGGTAAAGAAATTCCTCCTCATCTCGGTCCTAAATGGTTTGCCTATTATCCTCAAACCATGGCCCCGGGTTCTGGATTTTCCCATCATTGGAAACATCCCATCTGCATCCATTCTGTCCAGTCCTGCCAGAATTTTATAGGTCTCTTTGAGATCCCCTCTCAATCTTCTAAACTTCAGTGAGTACAATCCCAATTTGCCCCATCTTTCCTCATAAGTCATTCCTGCCATTCCAGGTATCAGCCTGGTGAATCGCCTCTGCACTCCCTCCATTGCAAGAACATCCTTCCTTAGATAAGGTAACCAAAACTGCACACAATGCTCCAGGTGTGGTCTCACCAAGGCCCTGTACAGCTGCAGTAAGGTATCCTTGTTCCTATACTCAAACCCTCTTGATATGAAGGCCACATGCCATTTGCCTTTTTAACTGCCTGCTGTACCTGCATGTTCGCCTTCAGAGACTGGTGTACAAGTACCCCTAGGTCTCTCTGCACTTCTCCATCTCTTAATCTATTGCCATTCAAATAGTAATCTGCCCTCCGGTTTGTATTACCAAAGTGGATAACCTCACATTTATCCACATTGTAGTGCATTTGCCATGTATCTGCCCAGTCCCTCAATTTATCCAAATCGCACTGGAGCTTCCTGACCCACTCTTCCATGCACACATCACCTCCTAGCTTAGTGTCATCTGCAAATTTGGAGATATTACATCCAATCCCCTCATCCAGATCATTAATGTAAATTGTGAACAGCTGGGGTCCCAGTACAGATCCCTGTGGCACCCCACTGGTCACCGCCTGCCACTCAGAAAACGAGCCATTTATCCCAACTCTCTGTCTTCTACCTGCCTGCCAGTTCTCAATCCACATCAATACTTTTCCGCCAATCCCATGAGCCTTGATTTTGGAAGCCAGTCGTTTATGCGGGACCTTATCGAAGGCCTTTTGAAAGTCCAGGTACACCACATCCACTGGCTCTCCCCCATCTATTTTACCTGTTACCATCTCAAAGAATTCCAATAGATTTGTCAAACATGATTTACCTTTTGTAAATCCATGTTGACTCTGTCCGATCCCTTCTCTGCTAGTCATATGCTCCGCTATTACATCCTTAATAATGGATTCCATCATTTTGCCCACTACTGATGTAAGGCTCACCGGCCTATAATTCCCCGCTTTTTCTCTACCCCCTTTTTAAATAGTGGGGTAACATTAGCTACCCTCCAATCCATGGGTACTGATCCTGAGTCTATCGAGTTCTGGAAAATAATTCTTAAACCATCTGCTATCTGAATGGCCACTTCCTTAAGTACCCTAGATGTAGATTATCAGGCCCTTGGGATTTATCTGCCTTCAATCCCATCAATTTCCCCAAGACCATGTCCTTAGAGATACTGATTTCTTTCAGTTCCTCCCTTGCATTAGTCTCTATGTTTCCCAACATCCTTGGGAGGTTATTTGTATCCTCTCTTGTAAAAACAGAACTAAAGTAAGAATTTAATTGGTCTGCCATTTCCTTATTCCCCATTATATATTCCCCTGATTCCGACTGCAAAGGACCTACTCTGGATTTCACCAATCTTTTCCTCTTGACATATTTATAAAAGCTTTTGCAGTCGGTTTTTATATTTGCCTCAAGCTTACTTTCGTAATTTATTTTTGCTCTCTTGATTAATCCCTTTGTCCTCCTTTGGTGCATCTTGAACTGCTCCCAGTCTTCGGTTGTGGTACTTTTTTTGGCCAATTGATATGCTCTGTCTTTGGACCCAATGCGGTCTCTAATTTCCCTTGTTATCCACGGTTGAGTCACCTTTTTTGGTTTATTTTTATGCCAAACCGGTATAAACGATTTTTGCAATTTCTCCATTAGATCTGTGAATGCTTTCCATTGTCTATCCACAGTCAACTCCCCCATAAACACCACCCAATCAATCTTACTCAACTCCTGTCTCATACCATCATAATTCCCTTTATTTAAAATTCAGGACCTTAGTCTCGGTTTTAATTTCATCACTCTCCATGTCGAGTGAGAATTCGATCATATTGTGATCGCTCCTACCCAAAGGGCCTCGTACAACAAGATTGTTGATTAGCCCCTTATCATTGCATAATACCCAATCTAAAATGGCCTGCTGCCGAGTTGGTTCCTCGACATATTGGTCTAGATAACCGTCCCGTAAACATTCAAGGAATTCCTCTTCCTCAGTATTTTTACTAATTTGGCTAGTCCAATCTATATGCAAATTAAAGTCTCCCATGATGACAGCTGTTCCCTTATTGCATGCTTTTCTAATTTCTCTTTTAATGACAAATGATCCCATACATACAGTGGGTTCGCTGGTTTCTCGCCAACTGCTGCAGCCCTTACTGGCTGTTGACCTGGGCGTGTCCTGCAAATGGGCAGGGTGGAAGGAACTTGCGGCCATTTGTTCCCCAATACCTATGGTAATAACACTAAGACTAGGTGTCCACAGGCTGCTTGCTTGTCTTGGGGGTGTTGCCTGCATGTAGGGAGTGATGTGCTAGTAACACTAGGGTGTGACACGGCGTCAATATTGGAGGGGTTGGTTGTGCAGACTTGTCTTTCCTTGCTGTGCTTTTTAGCCAGCCATAGAATGTCTGCTTCAACCACTACAGCCTTTGCATGAACACTTGGATAACAAGAGCCTAACATCATCTGGCATTCGCTCTAAAAAGAGCTGCTCGAATAACATACTGGGCCTTTCGCCAGCTACTGGGAACAACATTTCATCCATTAGTTCTGAAGGGGTACAGTTTCCCAACCCATCAAAATGTAGTAGTTTGGCTGCCCTTTCCCGACTGGACATGTAATATACACGTAATTAAAGTGCTTTTAAAGCATCATACTTGATGATATGTGGTGGATCCTGTAAAAAGTCGCCAATCCTCTTAGAAAAAGCCTGGTCCAGGGCACTGACAAGATGACAATAACGAGTAGCGTCCAACTCGAATTTGAAAAGGTGAAATTGTGCTTCAGCTTGTTGGAACCACAGTTCAGGCTCAGCAGTCCAGAAAGGTGGTAGGTTCACAGCAATGGCTGCAGAGTCCATGTTTGGCCAAAAATACGTTTTTGAACTTGTCGGGATTACCAATTGTGGTCACTGGAATCGCGGTGGACACAGTGAAATAAGCACGCAAGGCGTTTCTAGAGTGATTCAAACAGATTTTCTCTTCATCATCCACGCAACCTTTTAAAAGCCAGAATCATGCGCTCGAGACGCGCTGACATCATCATGCACTGATGTCACATGGCCGGTTCCATGCCTCCTGGGCGTTTTAGTGCCACCATAGCACTGCTACAGTTGCACTAATCACTAAGCTAACCATGTGTAGCATGAATAAAAAGCTCTCACTACTGGAGGGAGAACAAATGCTTTCTTTAGCTTATAACTAAAGGCAAGGTCTCATAGTAGTCTTCAGAAGGGTTCTGAGTATAAATGGGAAACCAGGGTTATATGTGAGCAGATGGGGGTGGAGCAGGGAAGCGGGGCCAGCAATCAGTACAACACCCTACAAGTGAATCCCAGTTCACTGCACCATGCTACCCAATTAAATAAGGCAGAATTTAGTTTTACCTTGATGGCAGTTGTTGAATTGCCATTGTTCAATATTAAATGCTAGAGATACAGAAATAATTTATCATTAATCCCATCCCAAGCCAAATTTCAGTGATGAAGGTTTACCATCTTATCTTTAATGCAGTTGCCGTGAGACCATGTTTCATTAGATGGTGTACAGACATACCCTTAATCTAACTCTGTCCAACCATACATCATCAGGATGTTCATAAGACTTGGCTTGGTATTCTGTCTCAGCCCTTCTAGTGCCAACATCAATCTGGCAGCACCCACAGGGCATGCCAGCCAAGCACAGGAACTTCATTTTAGTGTCTGCTGCACAATCTTGTTAAACAGAAGAAATGACTGGTGCTGAAGGAAGATCAACATCCAATCCCCAACCTTGAGAATCACAGGAGCAGGAAAAAAAGAGAATGACCCATCTGAATAATAATTGCCTCATTTCCCAGTACATTGGAAGAAGAAAGCACATTCAAAGGCTATTAGTGACTTCCATGCTGATAAATAGTGTTCATAATATTCATAATTAAGAGAAAAGAATGGAAATAAATTTACCTTTTGTACATTCTAATGTACTCCTCCAATAATCACTTAGCTATTGCATGATAATCCCTTTGCACCCGCCTTTACAGGATAATCTGCATTGATTATAGCATATCCATAAATGATTCTCTGATCCTACAATCTCTCTGTGTTTGCACCTCCTTTACAGACCATGGTACCTTGTATGCAAAGATCTGACTGAGCACAAAATCCTAAAAGACATCAATTATACTTGTGCCCAAGAAGACCAGAGTGAGTTGCCTCAATGACTATCACCCAGTAGTGCTCAGATCTACTTTAATCAAATGGTTTGAGAGGTTGGTCATGGCCAGAATTAACATGAACCTAAAAAATGACCTGAACCCACTGCAATTTGCCTATTGCCACAATTGTTCCACAGTAGATGCAAGCTCACTGGATCTCCACTCAGCCCTGGATCACCTGTACAACAGTAATACATACATCAAATTGATTTAATCAATTACAACTCAGTTTTGAACACCATCATTCCCTCAGTACTGGTCCTCTGCACCTTCCTCCACAACTAGATTCTGGACTTATTTATCAGAAGATCACAATCAGTGTGTATCAGCAAGTACATTTCCTTCTATCTGAGCAGCAGACAGCTGCACCTCAAGGATGCATGCTTAGCCCACTGTTCTACTCTCTCTACACCTATATCTGTGTGGCTTATCACAATTCAAATGCCATCTACAAATTTGCTGATGACACCACAGTTGTCAGCAGAATAAGAAATGGCAATGAGGAAACGTACATGGCTGACATAGATCAGCTCGTTGAGTGGTGTCACAACAGCAACTTTGCACTCAACATCAATAAAAGCTCAGGAATTGATTGTGCACTTCAAGAAAGGAAAGTCAGGAGAACATCGAAGGGACAGCAATTGCTGGGTATCAACATGTTGGAAGACATATCCTGGGACCATCATGTCAATGCCATCATGAAGAAAGCACACCAGCAGCGAGATTTTGTTAGGACCTTGAAGAAATTTGGTGTGTCACCGAAGACATTTGCAAATTTCAACAAGTATACCATGGAGAGCATTCTGACTGGTTGCACTACTGTCTGGTTTGAAGGTGCCAATACAGGTTACGAATGAGTTCCGTTACCTGGGTCTGTCCATAGACCGAATTTTGTATGTAAGGTGGAACAAGGGCTTACGATTCTTATTTAGTATTCGTGATGTAACATTATGCATATTATGTGCGGAGTGGGGCATAATGCGCACAATGGGAAACAGCCCATTCATAAGTACAAGTTGCTCATAACCCATATAACCATATAACCATATAACCATTTAACCATATAACCACTTACAGCACAGAACAGGCCAGTTCGGCCCTACTAGTCCATGCCGTAGCAAATCCCCACCCTCCTTGTCCCATTGACCAGCACCCGGTCCATACCCCTCTAGTCTCCTCCTATCCATGTAACGATCCAGTCTTTCCTTAAATGTAACCAATGATCCCGCCTCGACCACGTCTGCCGGAAGCTCATTCCACATCCCCACCACCCTCTGCGTAAAGAAATTTCCCCTCATGTTCCCCTTATAATTTTCCCCCTTCAATCTTAAAACATGTCCTCTAGTTTGAATCTCCCCCTTTCTTAATTGAAAAAGCCTATCCACATTTACTCTGTCTGTCCCTTTTAAAATCTTAAACACCTCTATCGTCCCCTCTCAATCTTCTACACTCCAGAGAAAAAAGCCCCAGTCTGCACCACCTTTCCCTGTAACTCATACACTGAAATCCTGTCATCATTCTCGTGAACCTTCTCTGTACTCTCTGTATTTTGTTTATATCTTTCCTATAATTTGGTGACCAAAACTGTACACAGTACTCCAAATTTGGCCTCACCAATGCCTTGTACAATTTCATCATAACCTCCCTACTCTTGAATTCAATATTCCGATTTATGAAGGCCAACATTCCAAATGCCTTCTTCACCACACCATCTACCTGAGTATCAGCCTTGAGGATACTATTTACCATAACTCCTAAATCCCTTTGTTGCTCTGCACTCCTCAATTGTCTACCATTCAATGTATATGACCTATTTAAATTTGCCTTTCCAAAATGTAGCACCTCACATTTATCTGTATTAAATTCCATCAGCCATTTCTCAGCCCACACCTCCAGCCTTCCTAAATCACCTTTTAATCTACGGTAATCTGCCTCACTGTCCACAATACCACCAATCTTTGTGTCATCCGCAAACTTGCTTATCCAGTTCTCCCCCTACATCCAGATCGTTAATATATATAACAAATAATAGTGGACCCAGGACCGAACCCTGAGGAACTCCACTAGTCACCGGCCTCCAATTGGACAAACAATTTTCTACCACTACTCTCTGACACCTCCCATCCAACCATTGCTGAATTCATTTCACTACCTCCTTATTTATACCTAATGCCTCCACCTTTTTTCCCAACCTCCCGTGGGGAACTTTGTCAAAAGCTTTACTAAAGTCCAAATAGACAACATCCACAGCTTTCCCTTCATCAACCTTTTTTGTAACCCCCTCGAAGAACTCAATCAAGTTTGTCAAGCATGATTTACCCCTGACAAAACCATGCTGATTACATGGTTATAGTTCGTAACCCGGGGACTGCCTATGCATAGGATACGAAAAGGCCACAGAGTGTTGTAAGCTTGGTCAGCAGTGAGGAAAAGGCATGGCCTGAATGGTGAGGGTCCTTGATGATAGGGTCTGCTTTTTTTTGTGTGTCAGCATTAGTCTTCATTCAATTAAAGGACGTCTTTCAGAGGTGGTGACACAAAAAAGCTGACTTTGTCATTAAGGACCCTCACCATTCAGGCCATGCCGTTTTCTCACTGCTGCCATTAGGAAGGAGGTATAGGAGCCTGAAGACACATGCCCATTTACAAAAACAGCTTCTTCTCTTCCCCCATCAAATTTCTGAATGGACAATGAACCACATGTTCTTACTCTCTTTTTGCAATAATTATTTATTTTTGAATACTGTATTTACAGAACTGTAATTTATTACAAATTTTCACCTGTAATCCACAATACTGCTGATAAAAAACAGCAAATATGGTGATACATGTTCGTGACAATAAATCTGATTGTGATTCTAGTTCTGGGTCAGATGCACATTGCAAATATAAATCTTGACTCAGTTGGACTGCAATTCAGCATCAATAGTTGCTGGTCTGCATATTAGTCATAGCAGCTGTGAGGAATTCACAGAAAAATGTATTGATCAAATTGACATTCAAAGAATGCCAACATCAAGGAAGCTGACTATTCAAGTTAATGGTGTATCAAATCTTCCAGCTGTGAGAAATAGCTCATGTTAGTTCATATGAGGCTCATTTCAGATAATTCCTCTGATTGACCATTTCAATATGTACAGTCTAATAGCACAATGTTTCTCACGTCATAAAAATCATAATTGTATTATCACTCTTTCCTTCATATGTAATCACTGTTAACCAATGCTCTCTCATGAATCCTTCTTTCAATCACTTGCATGAGCAGAATCCAAGAAAATGAAAATATAGAGCAGATATTTCCTGCCCTCAGAGGTCTACACAACATTTTATTTCGGAAAGAGAAGCAGAGAGGTAACGTGCCTACTCACATTCATGGGATGCAGGAGAAGATGGCGAGATCCTTCAAGTACCTCAGAGTCCATGTGTCAGAAGACCTCACCTGGAGTCAGTACATCAAGGCAAATGTGAAACTTTTGTGAAACAAAAGAAGTCTAAGGAGATTTGGCATGTTGTTGAATACCCTTTCAGACCTCCACAGGTGCATTGTGGAAGTATGCTGACAGGTTGCATCACAGTCTGGTTGCTGAATTTGACTATCCAGGAATGCAGAAGACTCCAGAGGGCAACAAGTACAGTCAGGTCCATCTCAAGCTCTGACTTCTAATCCGTTGAATGCATTATGTGAGGCACTGAATCAAAGAAGCATCCAATATCATGGCAAATCCCCACAACCCTGGTTATAATCTCTTCTGACAATTACATTCAGGTAGAAGGTACAGAAGGTGAAAGACCTATCATTTCAAGAACAGTTTCTTTCCAAAAGCTATCAGTCACTTGTTACACTAATCATGGGCTGCAATAATACCACAAAAGGATAGTCTGCAATATTGCTGTCACTTTTATTTGCACTATTGTAATTAAAATTTAATTTAATTGTCACTTAAGTTTATGTTCTAGTAAATTGACGAGACATGCATGCTTCTAGCAACGATTTTAGATGAACATGGCAGAATTGGCAGCAATACCAGCAGCTGCTACAATTGTGTCAGTTATCCCTGCATGATAAAGGATGCAATTTGATGTCAATGGAAGATGTTACAAAATAATACTCGTGTTTCAAATGCTACTTGTAACAAGGCAATTGTCTTGAAACATTCATGGTCTACTTCCAATCATAGTTACAAATGTGCGTCAGGATATTCCCACAATATCACATTGTCCCCAGAGTGCCTTCAGTCTGGTTTGTTCACATGATGTCTTACTATGGTTTAACATTAGCAACCTCATGAAAGAATACCAGATGTGGTCCACATCTGAGCCCCCAGGACAACATGGATACACCAACTTGTTCCACTCTTCTAAAACCCAGGGCAACTTCGTATGAAACACAATCTCCTAAATTAAACTGCCTTTCATGCAACTCAATTCTAAGCTGGTACCATCAAAAAACACCCTTTGATGGTCATTGAGCTCTTCCTTCTCTTTCTTCTCTCCCTCCAATAATCCTGTTTCCTCATTTTCTGGAAAAAGGGGGAACAAGTGGGCCTATCCTGGTGACTTGTGACACGGATGGTATTGATAAATATCTGCAGGTGATCAAATCAAATAGTTATTATAATGAAACTCTGTCGGTGTGGTTACCCAGCAGATGTTTTTTTTAAATTTAGAGAAACTGCCCTTCCAGCCCATGAGCCAAAATACATCAATTAACCAACAAACCTGCACCTCATGAAGGGATAGCTGTTGTCCATGATAATGAGGCAGATGACTGGGGGGGGGGGGGGGTGTCCTCATACATGGGTGGCCTTCTGATTAACCCTCATTGTCTTAACTTACCTTGTGTTGTGGAAAAAATCTTGGACACAAGGATCTTTGGCTTGGCTTCGCGGATGAAGAGTTATGGAGGGGTAAATGTCCACGTCAGCTGCAGGCTCGTTTGTGGCTGACAAGTCCGATGCGGGACAGGCAGACACGGTTGCAGCGGTTGCAAGGGAAAATTGGTTGGTTGGGTTGGGTGTTGGGTTTTTCCTCCTTTGTCTTTTGACAGTGAGGTGGGCTCTGCAGTATTCTTCAAAGGAGGTTGCTGCCCGCCGAACTGTGAGGCGCCAAGATGCACGGTTTGAGGTGATATCAGCCCACTGGCGGTGGTCAATGTGGCAGGCACCAAGAGATTCCTTTATCAGTCCTTGTACCTCTTCTTTGGTGCACCTCTGACTCGGTGGCCAGTGGAGAGCTCGCCATATAACACGATATTGGGGAGGCAATGGTCCTCCATTCTGGAGACATGACCTACCCAGCGCAATTGGATCTTCAGCAGCGTGGATTCGATGCTGTTGGCCTCTGCCATCTCGAGTACTTCAATGTTAGGGATGAAGTGGCTCCAATGAATGTTGAGGATAGAACAGAGAAAACGCTGGTGGAAGTGTTCTAGGAGCCGTAGGTGATGCCGGTAGAGGACCCATGATTCGGAGCCGAACAGGAGTGTGGGTATGACAACGGCTCTGTATACGCTTATCTTTGTGCGGTTTTTCAGTTGGTTGTTTTTCCAGACTCTTTTGTCGTCCAAAGGCGCTATTTGACTTGGCGAATCTGTTATCTATCTCGTTGTCGATCCTTGCATCCGATGAAATGGTGCAGCCGAGATAGGTAAACTGGTTGACCGTTTTGAGTTTTGTGTGCCCAATGGAGATGTGGTGGGGAGCTGGCTGATGGAGGACCTCAGTTTTCTTCAGGCTGACTTCCAGGCCAAACATTTTGGCAATTTCCGCAAAACAGGACGTCAAGTGCTGAAGAGCTGGCTCTGAATGGGCAACTAAAGCGGCATCATCTGCAAAGAGTATTTCACGGACAAGTTGCTCTTGTGTCTTGGTGTGAGCTTTCAGGCGCCTCAGATTGAAGTGACTGCCATCCGTGCGGTACTGGATGTAAACAGCATCTTCATTGTTGAGGTCTTTCATGGGATACTGCTTACAGAAAACCTTTATTTTAAAATGTAATACCACAGAGAGAGTCTGTCTCCTAAAAGCAGGAGCTCTGAGTCTCTGCTTGAGTAAAAGAGACACACAAACTATAATCAGAAAACACAAAAGAGAAAACAGTTGAAGGCAAAGGACAAAAGAGGCATTAGCATTACTTTGTACCCCAAGCAGTAAGCAAATTAGCAGGTCACTTGCCCTTATCACCCTAACAAGGTGACAATGGCCCCATCTCCCAAATGGCGGCACTTTATCCCAGTCAGCCTGAGCCTATGGCTGACCTGAGTTTACACATCCCTCAGCTATTTGTTAAGAAAAGACTGTGAACCCATCATGTAACCATCCAGCAAACAAAAATGTTTTAAATGTCAGCAATATAACTGAAAAACCTCACAAAGATTAGCGTATACAGAGCTGTTGTCATACCCACACTCCTGTTCGGCTCCGAATCATCGGTCCTTTACCGGCATCACCTACGGCTCCTAGAACGCTTCCACCAGCGTTGTCTCTGCTCCATCCTCAACATTCATTGGAGTGACTTCATCTCCAACATCGAAGTACTCGAGATGGCAGAGACCGACAGCATCGAATCCACTCTGCTGAAGATCAAATTGCGCTGGGTATGTCATGACTCCAGAATGGAGGACCATCGCCTTCCCAAGATCATGTTATATGGCGAGCTCTCCACTGGCCACCGAGACAGAGGTGCACCAAAGAAGAGGTACAAGGACTGCCTAAAGAAAGCTCTTGGTGCCTGCCACATTGACCACCGCCAGTTGGTTGATATCGCCTCAAACCGTGCATCTTGGTGCCTCACAGTTCAGCGGGCAGCAACCTCCTTTGAAGAAGACCGCAGAGCCCACCTCACTGTTAAAAGACAACGGAGGAAAAACCCAACACTCAACCCTAACCAACCAATTTTCCCTTGCAACCGCTGCAACCGTGTCTGCCTGTCCCGCATCGGCCTTGTCAGCCACAAACGAGCCTCCAGCTGACATGGACTTTACCCCTCCATAAATCTTCATCCGCGAAGCCAAGCCAAAGAAAGAAGATATGCTGGAAGATATGGAAGGCTTGATTTTTCCTCCACATCTTGGGAAAATGAAGGGCTTCAATAGATCTGTTCAGCATCCTGCTTTTGAGATTTGACCTCTGTAGAATGGAGTAGAATGTCAATTCTGCAGCTGGCAAGACTGGGGCATGTCTGTGGTGAGGATGTAATTACATTGTGTGTGTAACATCTTCCTTCTCAACCCTTCTCCCACACAGCCAATGTTTTTGAATATTTTAATATGAGATTTCACATCCAAAGTACAGAGTACCTATGGATAGATGTTAAAATTCTCAAAGATACACTACACTTAAAATCACCAATGCCTGAAGAGGGCGCACAAAATCAGTGAACCGGTGTGGACTTGAAAGGTCAACATGGCCTGTTTCCGCTCCGTAAATGGTTTTATGGTTATATTGTTACACACCTCACCTCTTTTGGAGCATAGAATTTCTTACAAAGTTGCTTTTTTTCTCTCAGGAATTCTCTCACCTTTTGCCATCTCCTGTCTTCTGGATCTCTCTTCCTAAATTCTGGAGCTCTATCCCTCTTCCCTAAAGCCTTTCTCTTTTCCATGGCAGTTGTCCTGTGTTTTTTTCTGGAGTCTGGGATTGTGTCTCTAGGGGTAGATTTCCTTGTGTGAATGCTGCACCAAAAGCTGACAGTGGTCTGCCTTCAGTTGAGCCCAATCCAGTCAGAAGCCTTACAAGTTCCAGAAACCATCGTGTCTCTGTTTCAAATGTGATCTTGGCAATTTCAGGATTTGAATTGGTGAAAATGCAAAATATAGTGGCTGTTTAGTGCCATGAAAAATAAATGAAGCTAAAAGCAAGAGGAGATTGACTCCTCTGAACAAAAATGACTTCTGTATATTTCATAGCTGGTACTTTTTACAGGAAATAGGATCAGTCAGGAAGCATGTCAGCATTGAAGTGTTCTTTCCTGCATTAGTCTTCAGATGATCATGCTAAATGGGAAATACATGGAATAACAATGCCATGTAAATAAATTTTAGTATCAGTTTATAACATGCAGGACCAAAGATCAATTTTTACCCCATCAGAGACATATAGCACAGAAACAGGGCCTTCAAACCACCCTGTCCATGTCAACTGTTAAGCACCCATTCTTACCCATTTACCACACTTGGTCTGTTGCTATTTGGGATTTAATTGCTCATTCAGACACTTGGATATTTTGAGTGTAGTTTCTTTCACTACTCTCTCATGTGGTTTAATCCAAAATGTTACTTTGAAAAGAGTTCCCAAGTTCTCACTGTTGTTGATAAGGCCAATTTTATTGATTGTACCAAGTAGACCTGGGAAAGTCCTTGATATTACTCAGCAATTTGTTTGGCTACTTAGGAAACCCACACATTAGCTTGGCCAAACACAATCTTCTGGAGGAACTCAGCAGGCCAGGAAACATCAATGGGAAGAAAAATGGTTGACATTTCAAGCTGAAACTCTACATCAATGCAGAGAAGAGTGTACAGGAGCAGTGTAAAGAGAACAGTGAGGGAGAGGTGAAGCTGGGGACATAATTCTCCTGCAATACTCATCTACCTCCTCCTGACCTATCAGTTTTTCTTGCTTCTCTCTCCCTTTGTCTGCCATCTCCCATTCCTCTGTCTCTGTCCATCTTGTTTCTCCTCTGCCTGGTTCGACAATCCCATGTGGGGTCCCTGTAGTACCCCTCTCTCCCTGTTTTCTCACATTGTTTCTGTTCTAACTTTCCTTAGTCCTGATAAATAGTACGAGTTCAAAATGCCATCCATTCTTTTTCTCCCAGTGATAATGTATGACCTGCAGAGTTCCTCCAGCAGATTGCATTTGGCTTCAGATTCCAGCACCTACAGTCTTACACATTAGCTTAGGGATGGAGACAGATATTGGTTGGTCAAGCTAATGAGATGGTTCTCTTCTTGAAGAACATTAATGAATTGATTTGGTGTTCGCATCATCCAGAATTCTTATGCTTATATTTACAAATACCAGTTTTTTTTCAATATTTTAAAGCAAATATTTAATTCACCCAACTGCTTTTGTACGATTTAAACACAAACCTTCTTAACTACTGAGCAGTAAAACACAAATGTCTGCAGATACACAGTAAAAACACAGTGCTGGAGAAATTCAGCAGGTCAAATAGCAAAGATAAATATACAGAAACAATGAAGGACTCAAGCCCGAAACATCAGTTATGTACTTTTATCTTTGATATATATAGGACACTGTTTGACACGTTGAATTTCTCCAGCATTGTGTTTTTACTTTTGACTACTGAACAGTCTTTTAGATAATCGTGACTTAACTACTGCCCAGATCGACCATTCTTGAAGGGTGTAGCCAACGAGGCCAAAGAAGCAAAGTACATGAATGAGTGAGATGATTTTGGATGGTTGAGGAGGAGCTATATCCTTCCATGGGGTAGATGCAGGGTAGAAATAGTTTATTGAGGCTGAGGAGCCAGGGATATATCTCAAGTTCATCTGGGAGAATCTCCAAAACACTTAAGGCAGAATTAAATTTTAAAAAATGGGCCATGTGACTTTCTGCTGATTATCCCCGATTCTCTTGTCTATCTTGAACATGTTTTAATAGAAACAAAAGCACAAAATTCGCCATGGGAGAAGTAGGACATTGTGGTGATGTACATATTTGATGGCCAGGTGAACCAACTCCGTGCCTTACGTGCACGTCATTGGAGCAGCCCCGTCAAAGATGACGTCGCGTGGCCTTCTTTTCCGGTAGAAGCTCGGGGCCTGCATGAGCGCAGGTGGTGTGTGCTTACGTCACGATGACATGGTTTCCGGTGTGCTGGGGCAGGAGCTTTGAATGCCTTAAATGTGGCAGCACGCTAGTCAAAAATACAGTTCACGAGTTCTGATGAGCCCACCGACTGCTGATCTCGTTCATTCACTCATTTAGCACACTCCCTATAACACCATTAAGAAGCTGGCCATATCAAAATCATTAATTGCGCTCACAAGGGACATAGGCAGGTGTCTTGGAACTTCAGAGTTTTGGAGAATGAACATGAAAGTGGAGATGAGGGCAAAGTCAGACCATCCATATCCTTATTGAATGGTAGAGCAGGTTAAAATTACTGTTTGGTCCATTCACATCCCTGTTTCCTAGGTTATTTGGTTAATGCAAGGGAAAACACATTTTTATTCTACCCAATCTATGTCTGCTGATTGCAGCATTAGCTGGAAAGATTAGCACCTGCTTGTACATTGTTGAGATCTCAGATGGATCAGATGGTCTATCATATTGCAAAATGTGGTAACTAAGGAACAGACAATAGCTTAACATTGGGCCACCTGGTAATGCAGGAGGGCATCAACAGCAGCTGAGCAACATTCCATGCCAATCTGGACCAGTATATTGTTCTAACCATGTCACAGAGCAGAGAACAGCAACGCCCTTGCCCAAGAGGGGAAGCCAATCTGATGAAACTACAGCAATAAATTTTCAAGACGGAGATTTTCCTTCAAACTTGGATAAGAAGAGTTTTTTTTGTGTGTGTGTGCCTTTATCGTGAATTGCTGAGAAACAGATGGGTGCTTTGAATTTTGGTTATTTTTGGAACTTGTTTTCAATGGTGGAAATGGCTCAGGAAGTAGTTTATTAACATTCTAGAGGAAATAGTCAATAACTTCTTGTCAAGCTCCCACACTCTGACATTAAGCTTGTTCCATTCTCTCTTGCTTCCACCCATAATGTTAGTGACCCTTTCCTTCCTATAAATGTTGCATGACCTCCTGAGTTTCTCCAGTACTTTGGTTCATTGCACTATAATCATGGCATCTATAGATTTTCTTGATGAACTCCATTGTCTCTGAGTCACCTTATTATGCCAATGTACAGGAGGTCCTCCACCTTTGAATTTTCATATTAAATAGATAGAAAAATGCAAGTCTCTTCATGATTCTGTGACGTGCAGCAGCAAACAACTCCTTAAAGATTTGTTGGACGGCACTATTCTTTCTCCATTAGGTCTCCATGTGCACAAGGCTCCCAATTATCGCTTGTGGCTGTCATTCCTAAAAGTTGAGATGATCTTATCAGCCATGGATGGAATGAGTAATCCTGGTCTCCAGTCAACCAGACTCACTATGGCAGCTGATCAAAGCAGTTATCTTCGAATGTAGGAAAATTAATAATCACAGCTTCTAGAGTAACCTGCTTTCACATATAAGATGGCACGCAATGGATTTACTTTTAAAACATGCAGTGCATACAATGAAATGTTTTGAGAACATTTAGAATATCTTAATTTGTGACTTTGAATATCACCTGGCTGGTTGCCATGACTCCCTGAAATACAGAAATCACAGTCTTTAAATTTTCCTTTGCTCATTTTATCTGATCTGATGCTCAGAAAAGTGTGATGTCTGAAACCCACCTCTCTTGGACATGATAAGAGCAAGAATATATTAGCAATTGATTTAAGATGCTCAAGGCTGTCGGATATACAATATTCAGTTGATAAATATTCAGAACAGTTATTCTCACACCATGACATTATCATAGCTTTGCAAAAATGAGAGATAAGGTTTGGCTCAAACAATTGGCATTCTTTGTTATCCAATGAAGAAAACTTTTGGCTGCCAGAGTACTGTTTTTGACAGAAATTGATACCAGACCTTCCTGGACTATTAAATCTGAGTGCTAATATTTCATGTGATAGCTATGTGTGATGTCAACTATTCACAATTGTTATTCTTATAATTGGAAAAATATATGGATTAGCAAAAGAGAAATACTTTTGTTTCACAGTGATACTGCAAATATTCTCATGCAAAGAATGAATAAGAGTTCCATTTGTGAAAGACCAGTAAAACTCTGGAAAGCTAGGTTCTGAAGGGTAGGGGCAAAATGCTGGCCTGGACTAGGCCTGCTGTGGCTTCTTTTTCAGTTGCAGTCGCTGTCATGTAACATGGATGTGGAGCTGTACTCACTGTTGGTTCTATGAAGGTGGACATTTAATTGCAGTGAGCCATATGATGCAAAGGAGAGTACCACTGAGCTGATTTGAACAGATGCTGCGGATTCGTGAAGGACTCAATCACTGAAGAAAATTGAGCTCCGGCTGTGGCCTAGTGAAGGGGTCAAGTCATTTGTGTCATGGCGGCCCAGAGTTTTCAGACTTCTGGTTATCTGGGCTTCCTGGTATCGAAGGACGAGGACTGAAGGCAGAGGAAGAGAGCCGGTGTGACCAGGAGCTGCAGGACTCCAAGACTCCAAGATGCTTTACCCTGGGCCTGTGGTGACTATAGAGGTCTGGAGGTTGCTTTGCCTGGGCCTTGAGGCAGCTGATGCCGAAGTTCGGGATGCTCTGTGAATTGTGACTGCTCAGGGTATACTCTCCTTAACGCCTGTGGTGAGTCACTGATCCTGACTTGTGATGGCAGTGTGTGTAATTTGCAGCGGCTTCCAAGATTAGGGAAAGTGTTCTTTGCCATATGAATGGCAGACATTATAACATCTGTTGCAACCTGATTTGCTGTACCATGTCTAAACTCTAGTAACTAATTGTATATTATTGTATTGTTAGGCAGTTCTCTAATTGTATATTGAGATTTGTGATGTTTCATTGCTAGTTTTACTAGACAATGACAATAAATGGAATCTCATTATCTCTCACCTTATGCTATTTTTCCAACCTTTTAGCTAATTCCCTCAACAGATCCTTCTTTTTAGGTGGTGCTTTCTATGATGGGAAGATTGAGCCATGTGTGCACACCCCCCCATCCAAGTTCCATCCTCATTCACCGTGCAAAGCACTTGGTTGCAAGTGATTTGTAGGGGAATGCACAGAGGTGGGCAGAGGGAGAAAAAAATAATTCAGCCATTCTCTGAAGATACAACCACTGAAAGAAAATCAAGAACAAATCTAAACTAGAAAATCAAAACCACGGAAACACTCAGCAGGTCAGGTGAGATATTTGAAGAGAGGCAGATAGACTCAGAGTTAATGATTCAGATTGATGTCCCCTTATCAGGATTGGGAAAGCTTGGAAATATTTGGACCCATTTTTGAGAGGGCAAATGAGATTTTTTTAAAAAGTGAAGTATAGTTCTCATTTGGAATACATGGTGTAGGGAATGTAGTGTCAAGTTGGAGAGTAGTCCAGGGATATGGGGATAGAGCAGGGGAATGGAAGTGAGGGAGAGTTCTGCAGGAGCCAGTATAGACCCAGTGAGTTAAATGACTCCCTTCTGTTCTGTCATAGTTCGATGATTTTATGAATTTATTCTCCACTTATTTGTGCCCTCGATAGACACCTTGTGATTTTGTTCAATGTGGTGTATCAAGGCAGTTTATGGTGACAAATATCAAGTAAGGCATGGAGGCACAACTGGTTAAGCTGTTGCATTTAAGAGACAGAGTTCGATCCCAGCGTCCAGTGCTATCAGTGGGGAGGGCTTCCATCCACATGCCAAAAACACGAATGTTGTTGGTAAGTTAACTGGCCACTGTAAATCGGCCCTCATGTGTAAGTGAGTGGTAAAATCCCGGGGGGGGGGGGGGGTGGAGGGGAAGGGGAGAGTTAATAGGAATGTCAAGAGAATAAGAATCATCATTCATAAAATATTAGTTGATGGTCACCACCCCAACTTCATGTGCCAAAGGGCTTGTTTCTGTTTTGATCCTATTTTGCCCAATTCTCCTTCTGCCTTGGAAAGTGAAGAGATTTTCATTTGAAAAATACTCATAGATATTGCAGCAGACTCCGAACAACTGTAAGGCACAAGGATAATCAATATTTTCTAAATTGTTAGTCAACATCACATCTGGCCTTTGTTTAATGAAATCTCGGGCAACTTCAGAAGAGGTGCCAACTGGAAGGTCATGTGAATACTGCATGAGAAACAATGGACACTCACAGCAGGTCTCATCAGGTGATCCATTCTTGGCAACAACAAAAAAACCCAAGTTATCCAGGTTGCTCTGCAGACCAGAACTAAGTCATTTGCCAGATGAGTTATTGCAGCATTAAAATTGATGCATGTGGTGTTGAAGAGAAGGTTAGTTTAGAGAACTCCACCCACGGAAGGAAATGGAGAAACAGATAAATCATTAAGCAACCAGTCTCTCAAAATTGCATTTATTTCTATGATATTTCTAAAGGACACAAAATCAGTTTCAAGTCCTTCGAAAGGTCATGAATTTCCATCACCACACCTTGTTTTTAAATATAGATGACAATATTTTAGCTCAAATCCTTCATTTAAACTTTAAGAGACATCAAGCCATTTTGATTGATATTACTGAAATTTTATTTCAGCATTTTGAATACACTCTGGCTGCCATTCCATAAAAAAGCTTTACATTTTATCAAATCCAACTGAATTGTTTTCAGTCACAATCCAAAGAGCAAATCTTATTTTATTACCATTTTGCAAATGACCCATTCAGCCTTTCATAGTCATAACAGAGTAGAATATTAAAACAGGTCTTGTTTCCTTGTAGTTTTATTCCAGATACTGGTACTGTCATGATGTGTTGGAGGCTTTATAAAGGTTCTTGGAACTGGCTTCTAAAGTGTGGCTTCTTTTACTTGTACAAGTGGTAGCATAAACTCATTACATGATTCTCCTAAATGTTTTTCAAGGATTTTTTTTTCAATTCAGATTTGGATTTGTTTTGAGAAACAATATATTAACTGCCACTAGATTTCTAAAATGATTTCCAAATGACCATGAATTGGGTGACACAACATTGTTACACAGCAGAGTGCTTGAAAATATTATTAGCTTCTCAATGTTGCTAAGTTGAATTTGCTCTCAAGCTATAAATTGCACCATAGGTGATTTCAGTAAGAAAAGATATAAGGGCTTTGGGAGGAGGCGACACTATTTCTGTCAGACTCTTTGTACGGAGACTTAATGCTACATAGATATAATTTACAATTTGTGCCCAAGAGATTATTTTAAATATGAATATACCGCTGTCGGTTCTTTTGGAGATGACTCTATGATATGAAATATAGTTTTGATTATGAATTTGCGGTAGTCTCTGATGGTACCATTTCAGAGATGGATATCTTTTGTATTCCAGGCCATAAATACTTAGTGGCAAAAAGTCAATTTTATCTTTACTTTTAGCCCTGGGAGAACTTGGTCAATTAATATTTTTGTTCCAAAATGTTAGATTCTTTGTGGATGAAGATAACTCAATTTAGAATGTCACACTTGGGGGGGAAAGTAAAAGTAAATTTTAAAAACCCAAATACATAATTTGCTAAAATCCTATTCAACACGTCTTATTTTGACTTTTGGGAAGAAACATTGGATATATAAAGGAAGTACAATTAATGTATAAACAGAATATGGAACCAGGATCAGAGTAACCCTCTTGCCAATCATACCTCATTTGACTTCTTTAGAAAGGGTCTCCAAGCTGCGTCAGTGTTCCATTTTTCCTCAATTGCTTTGCAAATTTGCAAAGTATTTGGATTTTAAGCAGAAATGTATAATCAGAGGTAAGAATTCAAGGCAGAAGAAAGGAAATTTACAGGGTGTTTGCTATCTGGATTGTACAATCTGAGGCATGCTGAAGTCAGGTACTCGCATAACATTTAAGTACTTAGATGAGGATCTGAAGTGCCATGCAGTAGAAATAGGTAGAGTGAGGACTGGGTAGGGGAATTGTATAAATGTCTCATGACCATGATTGACACACTGAGTTGAAAGACCCATTTCCTTGCTGTGTGATTCCATGATTCCAGAGTTTCAAAAAATTCACGATAGAACCATTAAACGGTGTGTGGTAATAGGAAGCAAAGTAACATGGATAATTGAAATAATTTGGGTGGTCATTTTGAGAAGGTCATTAAGTGCTGTACTTGAGGCTAAATGCAAGGTCTTTGACATGGGAGGCTTCCTTGAGGAGGCTGACTAGTACAGTAAGTCAATGTAAAGTCTGTTTTTTTTCTTTTAGCCAGTCGAAACTTAAGGGGTAGAAATGCCAACCAGTGATTTGAAATGTTCATCTTTTGAGATGAGGGAGAAGCACAATGACCTTGATAACTAAGTATGCAGTTGTAACTCTACTCAGACTTCATAGGTCCACTGAAGCAGCATTTGGATTCATTAAGGAGCACACATGAGGCAGAGAGTGTGATAGATCAGAGATTTAGGGAGATGGTAACACCACAGGTTCATCAATCAATGGGTTACAGCCAGGATAGGCAAGCATGTAGTCCAAGCATCTACTGTGGATATATCCCTCTCTCACAAATTGACTGAGGGATTGTACCTCAAGGTGTGCAGCAATGGCATGCAGATCTGTAGCACAACAAAAACTTCTGTTGTTTTGCACAGATGGTTAGTGTTTAGGCAAGCAGAAATTCATGGTCATGTGGGCATTCCATGCCTGTAAACAATACTCCAAGATGGTGCATTGATTCCGTGGTGCCAGTATAAAGGATGCCTCTGGTGGAGTCGGGACATTCTGAAGGGGGAGGGTGAGCCATCAGAATTCCTTATTGGTACCAACAACACAGGCAGAAAGAGCAATGGAATTTAAGTGGAAAGATAAAAAGCAGGACCTCTAGGACCACTCACTCTCTGGATCATGTGCAAGTGAAGCCAGAAATAGAAAAACACTGGAGTTGAATATGAGACTAATGGGCTGATGTACAAGGGAGAGCTTCAAATACCTTGATCATTGGGATTTAGTCCAGGGAAGCTCGGATATGTACAAAAACATATTTCACGAAACTGGAGGTGACTAAGGTTTGCTACTCAATGAGGTTTAAACAAGAAAGTCTGAAGATACCATGATTGTAGTTTAATAAACAAAAGTGCTGGAGAAACTCAGCAGGTCGTACTGTGTTCTTTATGGTAAGGTACATTATGAATTTTTTGCGCCTGAACCCTTCATTAAGGTATGAGCAAAATGCAAGCAAGTCCCTGAATAAAATGATGGGGAAAGGGGCATGTGTAGAGCACAGGCCCACAGGCAAGAGATGAGTGAATATGGGTGAGAGGGCAGAAGAGATAAAACCTGGGAAATGATGGGGAAAGGGAAAGATCTCTGAATGAAGAGGGTGGGGATCTAGATAAAAGGAGACAGAGGTACAGGGAAACAGAGGGAGGGGCCTAATGGGAATCAGAGAAGTCAATGTTAAATCCGTCTGGTTGGAGAGTGGCCAGACAGAATATTAGGATTTGTTCTTCCAATTTGCAGATGGCCTCGGTTTGGCAATACATGAATCCATGGACAGATATGTCAGAATGGGAGTAAGGTGCAGAATTCAAATTCTTGGCCATTGGAGTTCGCTGCTATTGCAGTAGACAAAATAATGTGCTCAATTAAGAGATCTGCCAATGTGTGTCCAGACTCTCTAATGTAGAGAAGGCCACAATAGGAGAACTAAATGTAGTGGAGGACCTTTGCAGATTGGCATATGGTTGGTGTAGCAGTTAGCGCAATGCCTTTACATCGTTAGAAATTAGGGCCGGGTGTTGAATCCCACACTATCTGTACATTTTCCCCATGTCTGCATCAGTTTGCCTAGGGGTTCTGGTTTCCTCCCGCCATTTGGAACATACTGAGGTCTGGATTAATTTGCTCTAACTTGGGCAGCACAGGCTCATGGGCCAAAAGAGCCTGTACCATTCTATATGTCTAAATTTATAAAAATGTATTATTCACAATACTTGGCTGTGAAAGGAGATGAAGTTTGCAACAATTGTAAATTGTTGTTTCACTTGGAAGGACTGTTTAGAGCCCTGAATGGTGGTGAGGGGGGAGATGTGAACACAAGTTTAGCACTTCCTGAAGTCATAGGAGGAGGTACTAAGTGGGAAGGGATGGGTGAGTGTGGGAGTCACAGAGGGAGTGATCCCTGCAGAAGGTAGAGAAGGGAAGATGTGTCTTGTGGTGGGTGGGATCATGTTGTTGGTGGCACAAATTATGGAGGATAATATGTTGGATGAGGAGGCTGGTGGGGTGGCACATCAGTATAATGGGAATCCTGTCGTTGTTAATTCAAGAGACAGAGGAGACCAGGGCAGATGTATGGGGAATAAAGGAGATGGAGGTAAGAGCTGAGTTGATGGTCATAGAGTGGAAGCCACATTTTTTTGAAGAAGGAAGCCTTCTTGAATGATCTGGAATATCATATCGTAGGAGAAGATGCAATGGAGCTAGAGGAATTGAGAGAAAGGAATAAAATCCTTACAGGGGACAGGGAATGAAGATGTATAGTCAAGGTAACTGTGGGAGTTTGTTGGTTTGTAGAAAATGTCTGTCAACAGTTTGTCTCCTGAGATGGAGACAGAGTGATTGAGAAAGAGGAGAATGTTCCTAGAGATAAACCAAGTGAAGTTAAGGTAAGAATGATGGTCAACAGAAAAGTGGATAAAGTTAACAAGCTCATCATGGGTGCAGGAGGAGGGTAGTTGTGAAGGGGAACTGGCTGAGCCAGTTGTTGAGAAAGAGACAATGTGTTTAAGACTTTTGCTATGGGAGATGTAGGTGTGTAGTGATTGAATGCCCATGGTGACAATTGGACAGTCTACTTCAAGAAATTGGAAGCGTTGAAGTGATGGAGGGCATGTGAACCATTGCTGATGTAGGTAGGGAGGGCCTGGATGGAGGGGAGGGGTGGCTAATGGAGTTTGGTGGGGTTGGAGAACACGGAATCAACGAATGGATTTGTGAATCTTGGGTTGGAGGTAGAACTAGGAAGTGCAGGGTTGGGAAACTGAGGTTGGAGGAAAATGACTGCAAGTGATGAGATCAGAGATAATGCCTGAGGTAGTGGCTTGATGTTATTTGGCAGGGTTCTGTTCAATGGCTAAGAAAGAGGAGGTGTCTTAAAACTGTCATCAGGTTCATCAAAGTAGTCATCAGTGCACTAGACCACAACAGCACCACCCATGTCTGCAGCTTTGAACATGAGGTGAAGATTAGTGCAGGGAAAGTGGAGGGCAGACCAATCTGAAGGAATAAGATTAGAATAAGCAAGGGAACTAGTGAAATTGAGACAGTTAATGTCTCCGCAGCAGCTGGAAATATAAAGATCCAGAGTGGGCAGAAGGCCAGAACGAGGTGTCCAAAAGGAGGAAGATGACTTAAGGGGGGAGAAGGGCTCTTCAACAGGGGATGGAGAATTTTATTGGCAGAATGAGTATGGTGATAGAGAGGATGGAAGAAAAGTTCAGCATCATGATGTGTGTGGAACTTGTTGAGTGTGAGAACGAAAGTGATGTCTCTACGGAGGACAGAGCTATCTATCTCCAAGAGGTGAAGGATAGAGGGCATAGTGAAGATCCAGCAGGAGTTAGAGTGGGTGTCAGTAGGTTGATGAATTTCAGTAGTGTAGGAGAGTGGAGCTTAAATTCAGTAGGTTAGCAGATGGAACGATTGAAGAGGAGGTAGAGATTCCTTCAAGTAAGTCTTATTGAGGGCCATATTAATGAACATCATTGGACTGATGGTCTGAAGTGCATTTACAACAGATAAAACATATGAGTTTAGAACCTGGATTAGTACATTGAACCCCAATGTTGTTGGCATTATGAAAATTTACTTGATAGACTGGCAGCTCGTCATTTCAAGATATTGATGAGAGATAATATTGTAAGAGAAGTGAAGATGTTGCTTTACTAATCTGGGAGAATGTCAAAGCTGCATGTAAAAAGGACATAGTGGAGAGCTCATCTAGTTAGGCCATGTGGGAGAACTCAGGTGCAATTATGATGATTGGGCCTTACAATAGGCTTACTAAAAACAAGTGGGAACTAGAAGAATAGATATGCCGCCAGATCATGGAAGGATCAAAAAGAATGTTGCTGTCATGAATTATTTTAACTTCCTCAAGACTGATGGGGGCACCATTTGTTCCAAGAGCTTAGCTGGACTAAAATTTGTTAAGTGCGTTCAAGAGGGTTTCTAAAGATGGGGCCACACTGGACATTGTATTGGGGTGATCAAAGTTTCTGTTGGGGAGCATTTTGGAAGCAATAATCATAATTGCACGTTTTTGAGATAGTCATTGATAGGGATAAAACTACTGAATTGGAAGAATGTTAATTACAACAGTATTAAACAGGAATAAGAGAAAGTGGGTTGAGAGGCAATTTGAGGGCAAATCTACATCTGGCATGTGAGAGTCTTTTAAAGGCCAACTGGTTAAAGTTCAAGACTGGCATGCTTCTGCAAAGATGAAAGACGAAGATGGCAGTGTTCATGAACCTTTGATGTCAAGAGAAATATAAACTGAGTCAAAAAAAAAAGGAACCATTTGTAAGCTTCATGAAGCTGAAATCAGATAAAGACATTTCAGAATGCAAAGGCTGCAGAAAACAATTTACGTAAGGATTTAGGGAGTTAAAGGCCTTGGCATGTATGAGTAAAAAGAAACCCAAGGTATTTCATAACATGCTAGTTGGGAAAAGATTAAATTTACTCAAGGACAAAGGAGGGAAGTTATGCATGGAACCAGAGGAAGTAGACAGGACTTTCATTAGAACTTGGTGTGACTATTCACAAAGGAATAGGATGTGGATGAAGATGATGTTAAAGAGGGATGTGTTGATATTTTAGGGCATGCCGATATTAAGAATAGAGAGGTGTTGCATGCACTGAGAAACATTAAGGAGACTAAGTTCCTTGGGAATGATGGAATTTATCTCAATAATACTGAGGGTCCATAGGCTGGATGCGGTCATCTTGATTCCTGTGTGCATGTGCGAGTCTTTGGTACATGCTCGGTTCACGTATTGGAGTTCAGTTTGCACATGTGTGAGAGTTAAGGGCGCAAATTCAATATCATTCGGGCACTTAACTTTTGTGCATTCACCAATCAAATTCCAATACGCGGACCCACTGCAAATGGGCCAACTGAAGTCTTGTGATGTGCACAGGAATCAAGGTGGCTGTGCTCAGCTTATGGATCCCCGGATGCCGACTAGCAAGGTAGGTATACAATTCCAACAGGCGTCCATTCCCAGATATGATAAATTCTTCAGTTCTAATTATGGTCATAAGTTGGGGAGTACCTGTACATGCACAGGCATCTTCGCTCTGTGGATCAACTGAATGAAGGCCATCATCCTTGACTACGAGGGATAGTCACTGTGACAATGATTTTTATTTCATTTTAAAAATCAATATATGAATCCCATAACAGGCTCAAAGGAAATCAAGATTCTCAAGTTGCTGCCCATGTACAATAGAAATTCACCATAAAACGTTGAATGATGTTTGAATGGGGCAATGTAAATGGTGTACTGAATAGGTTTACAAATGTCCTCAAACTCCTCATGAAGTATAGCTACTGGTGAGCCTTCTTCATGATTGCATTGACATCGAGCCCCAGGGTAGATCATCAGAGATGTTGACAGACAGGAATTTGAAGTTCTTAACCCTTTCTACTGCTGAGTACTGGTTTGAGTTCTCCTGATTTCCCCCTCCTGAAGACCACAATCAATACCTCACTTTTACTAATATTGAGTGTAAGGTTGATGTTGTGACACCACTCACCTAGCTAATCTATCTCACTCCTGTATGCTTCCTCATTGCCGTCTGAGAGTCCAATGTTGAATGGAGAGCCAGTGAGATTGCATCTGCTGTGTACTGATTGTGATGGTAGGCAAATTGCAGTGGGTCCAAATCTTTATTTACGTATGGGTTAATTCTGGCCATCACCAACCTGTCAAAGCATTTAATCGCAGTAGATGTGAGTGTGACTGGACGCTAGTCATTGCAGCAGCTCACTGCTCTTCATGGACACCGATATGATGGATGCTCTCTTTCTGTCATTTAATTATTTTAAATAGTGGATAATTTTAAAGTTCTTCTAAAGGTCTCAAGAAATGGCTGCAAGAAAATCTAGAGCTCAATCTGTTTAAAAAAAAATGGCTCCAACAGAAGTGACAATAATGGAGGAAACTGGGCCTACCTTGAAAGTTCAGCCTCCGATCTTGATTCCTCTCCAGCCACATTCAGTGCGACTATCTCGGGTAAGAATCCCATCTTTAGTGCCACCTTCTTGGGAATCTGGGGAAGATGGCGCTGGAGCACGATAAAAGATGACAGACCTGACTAAAAAGCAACTGCACATGCATGGATCTTCGCGCATGCGCACAATGGAAGCAACTATTACAGAGCCTGCGAGCCCAACAGCAAGTATTGCTGCAAGCCAGACGAGGGCTAGACAAAGAGCCCGTACACAGTTTCAACCACTGGCAACATTTACAGAAGAAAAAGAAGAGGAGGTTAGAGTGGAAGAAGAAAGCTATGTGCTACAGCCGCAAGGAGAGGAGTCAGAAGAAGGAGTTCATTTTACTCAAGGTAAAATGGGAGCATATTATGTCACTCCTGATCCTTTTGACCCACAGACCTTTAATAAAACAATTGTTTAAAGATTAAGATTGGCTATGTATCAAATTGAATTTTTACATTTAGCTTTGGCTGTATCTAAAAAATGGCTATTACTTGGAAATTTGATTTAGTTTTAGGAATACAAAGATGGCAAAGTGAAATCAAATCTTGTATCCCTTTTGAAAAGATAATGTACAATTTGAGGGATAAATATGACTTTTTTTGTAAAAGTATAGACCTCATATTTAAAAATTCTTGGTTTGAAGATTTAAACTCTCAATCTGTTCCAGTGTGGTGTCTTGGTTTTCACAGCTGAATAGTTGAATATATATATAAAATTGATGATCTCCTTCTTTCTTTCCTTAGTGGGTAAATATAGTGGGAGGAGGGTAGATATTAGTGGGGAAGGAGAGGGAGGTTGAGGCGAGGTTTGTTATTGCCTATTTTCTGTATATGAATTTATTATAATTGATGTTATTATGGTTTTAAAACATTTTAAATAAAATACTCAAAAAAATGTTGGCAGGAGATTGGCAATAAAAGATTGAAAATGTCCGTGAACCCTCCCGCTAGTTGATTGGCTCAGATTTTCAGTACTCTGCAGTTATGCCATTAGGGCCTGATTCCTTACGATGTTTCATTTTCTTGAAAGATGTTCTGACTTTGGCCTCAGCTACAGATATCACAAGGTAGTCAGCTTTGGCAGGGATTCTCATTGGTACCGTTGAATTTGTCTTTTCAAATTGAGCATAAAATGTGTTCAGCTCATCGGGTAGTGAAGTATAACAGCTATTTATGGTTTTTGGCCTCGCCTTGTAGAATGTAATGGTTGCCATAACTGATGAGTATCTGACTCTGTCTCTACCTTCCCTAGGAATCAGGGACAATTGTGACATTTAAAAGATATTTCTACAGGTAAATGTATAGGAAAGATTCAGAGGGTATAGGCCGAGTGCCAGTAAATGGGACTAGCTTAGTCAGTATAGATGAGATTGACAGTGCTATAGAACTCGATAACTCTTCAGCATCAATTAAAATGTGGGGACAATAGATGAAATTAATGTAGGATTAGTCTAAATGAGTTCTTGATAATCAATATCTGCTTATTGTACTGAAGGGGTCTATGATTCTATGTTTCTATTTCCAAATAGTATGTCGCCTGAAATATAAAGAAGAATGATGCAAAACATTTGAAGTAGTATTTTGTATGTTAAAGTGTCAGTTAAAATTTACAAATGAATGTAAGCAATTTTTAAAAGATAAAACATGTTTAAGAAAGATTTACTTTATTAAAACAGACTCATTGAGAGAAACAGCATATACAGAGGCTCTCAGCACATCATGTCTGCACTGACCATCAACACCTATTTACATAACCTGACAATAACCCTTGTTTATATTCTCTCTGTATTCTTGTCCCTCCCCCTCCCTGCAGGAAAGAGGAATGTCTTCTTAAATTATTACAGTGCAGAATATTAAATGGAAAAAGTAAATCACTTGCCTCCCCATTTGCCAACTAGTTGGTACACCTTGAATCTACATTGAAATTGGTGATTTTCCAAATAGTTTGCAGGATCTCTCACGGAGAATCTGATGATAACGAACAGTGAGAAATTCTGCCTCCCCAAATTGGTTTGCACACCCAAGACTTACAGTGAATGAGTGAAAGTCCAGACAGTGTTTTGCATAGCTGAATATGGCTGCTTTCATTGGAACCACCAAGCACAGGTAATGTTCAGAATCTCTGCAGCTGCTTTGCTCAGCCTTCACCATAGAGCAGACTTTAAATTTGCCAAGGCCTCCAGAAATGATAGTTACATCTGCTCCAGCTCAATTCATGGTAATTGGACTGTAAATTTAAATGCCATTGCCTGTTCATTGTAAAAACTTGTCCAGCTATTATTCTGTTCTAATGTCAAAATGAAAGCAGATATAGTTTCAATAATTAAAATAAATCTGATATATTGTGCAATAAAATCCCTCAGGATATTGTTACAAAATTTCTACTGATCAATTCCATTTACATTCATTCTACTTTTTAAATAAAAACAAAAATCCTGGAACACTTAGTAAGTCGGGCCACAGCTGCACAGTTAGTAACTGGGTTAGGGTTTCAGCCTAATAATATTTCAGCAGAATTGAAAAAGGAATAGAGGTAGAACATGTTTTAAGATGTAGAAAAAGGAGAAGGGGAGAGGAAAGGCAGGAAAGTAGGTGTGAGTAATGCTCAAAGGGCTGCTGGCATTTCGAATGTGATAACCAGATAAATAACATAAAACGTGTCCTGGAAAGGTATTACTAGGTGAAGTAGGATCCATTAGATTCCTAATTTTAAAAAAAAGCAGCTACAAGAAATGTTAGCATTTCTGAAGCAGCTGAAAAAAATTGAGTTTATTAAAACAACAAGAAATACAGTCCAAAATTATTTCTGATTGGTTTGGTAGCACAATGATTGACCTGCAGCATGGTGAGGTGGAGAGATTTGGACCTTATGATCAGAGTCTAAACTTCCACTCGCACCACAACAGCTGAGGTTATTAACTGTGAGTAATTAAATAAATCTGGAATTAAACCAACCACAATAATGGTGAAGGAAATCTGACTCTGGACTCCTGACTGTTCAGGGTAATAGGGTGGCCGGACAATAAATTATGGCATTTCCACATTCAAGGAACAAGTACAATAATTTCTGTGAGTGAGTAAATCAAGAGCTTAACAAAACTGCATTGGCTACTAATGTTTTGAAGTAATAAGAAACTCTAAAATATGAATGCTGAAAAGTTGCATTGCCATAACCTAAATCCTGGGAATTAAAAACTATGATGATTTATATTTCACTTTTTCATTCCCAGGATTTAGAATTTGTTAGCAAGCAACTGTCAGTGCCAGTAACGAACAGAGTCTTATCTTATATCATAGTAGTTGAATTGTTAAATTTAGAGATGCAGAATGGTAACAAGGCTTTCTGGCCCATGAACCCTCACTGCTCAAATACACCCATGTGACCGATGAATGGTCTGACCCTGTATGTTTTTCTTTAGATTGAGAAGGAAACTGGAGCACCCGGAGGAAACCCATGTAATCTCAGGGAGAACTTACAAACTCCTTCAGATGGTGGTGGATTGAAGCCAAGATCGCTGGCACTATAGTCTTTGGCTTGGCTTCACGGACGAAGATTTATGGAGGGGGTAAAAAGTCCACGTCAGCTGCAGGCTCGTTTGTGGCTGACAAGTCCGATGCGGGATAGGCAGACACGATTGCAGCGGTTGCAGGGGAAAATTGGTTGGTTGGGGTTGGGTGTTGGGTTTTTCCTCCTTTGCCTTTTGTCAGTGAGGTGGGCTCTGCGGTCTTCTTCAAAGGAGGTTGCTGCCCGCCAAACTGTGAGGCGCCAAGATGCACGGTTTGAGGCGTTATCAGCCCACTGGCGGTGGTCAATGTGGCAGGCACCAAGAGATTTCTTTAGGCAGTCCTTGTACCTTTTCTTTGGTGCACCTCTGTCACGGTGGCCAGTGGAAAGCTCGCCATATAACACGATCTTGGGAAGGCGATGGTCCTCCATTCTGGAGACGTGGCCCATCCAGCGCAGCTGGATCTTCAGCAGCGTGGACTCGATGCTGTCGACCTCTGCCATCTCGAGTACTTCGACGTTAGGGATGTAAGCGCTCCAATGGATGTTGAGGATGGAGCGGAGACAACGCTGGTGGAAGCGTTCTAGGAGCCGTAGGTGGTGCCAGTAGAGTACCCATGATTCGGAGCCGAACAGGAGTGTGGGTATGACAACGGCTCTGTATACGCTAATCTTTGTGAGGTTTTTCAGTTGGTTGTTTTTCCAGACTCTTTTGTGTAGTCTTCCAAAGGCGCTATTTGCCTTGGCACCTTACACTATAGTAGCATTGTACTAACTGCTGTGCTTACTGTGCCACCAAAAGGTGTGAAGAAAACTCCACAGTGATGTTAGGTTAGAACATCCCCCTTGGTGGTGATGTGAAATGAAGTAATGAGATGACTTGGAGGGGCTCACGTTGGTGATGGTTTTCTAATCTCAGCTAAATGTTGAGGGTAACAGGCTGGAAGGTGCTCCTGACTGTCCAAGGGCTAATGAAGACAAACCTGAAATAATATTCCCATGTTTCTGTCTCAGCACCAACAAACTCTCATCAAAATCAGGAAATATTTCAAATGCAACCGAGGCCCTGGTAAATTACATATTATCTTCCTTTTTTTAAAAACCTGTCTGCAGCTTTTTACATGGTTGATTAACTTTGTCAAACACTCATTCAGGTGAATTGGATTTACTCAAATAGTCCCAATACAAACTATCCAGTCTTAGCCAGAAACTCGCCTGGAATAGTTTCAGTTTCCTGAACTATTCTTGTTGATGTCTCTAAGAGTCTATTCTTGCTTAGAGACCAGTTTTAA
The DNA here is from genome assembly GCF_036971445.1 of Narcine bancroftii. Classification (NCBI taxonomy): domain Eukaryota; kingdom Metazoa; phylum Chordata; class Chondrichthyes; order Torpediniformes; family Narcinidae; genus Narcine; species Narcine bancroftii. Next base: position 180,348,400 of record NC_091471.1, on the reverse strand, counting down.
ATTAATACTGACAGTATCTACTGTCTCTAAGTAGACCTGGAATGATTAGAATCCTTTCTCCCAGTCAAGACATTTTTGCCCTATTTTGCCCTGAACTGAATGATCACTCTGTTAAAAGTGGACCTGTTAAAATTAGATGCTGCCTTCGTATGTAGAGCAGTGGTTTTCAAACATTTTCACATACCATCTTAAGTAATCCCTTTGCCATAGGTGCTCTGTGATTAGTAAGGGATTGCTTAAGATGGTATGTGAGTGGAAAGAAAAAAGTTTGAAAACCACTGTTTTAATCTACCTAATTGATTTGTTATGTGCACAGTTTCATAACACCAAAGGAGATGAGCAAATGACAATTTTTCTCAAGCAAAATATTTCAGTAACAATTCGATCTAGACCAGTGGTTTTCAAACTGCCCCACCTAAACTCACATTCCACCTTAAGCAATATCTATACCATAAGTGTTCTGTCATTAATAAGGGACTGCTTAAGGTGGAGTTTGAGTGGGAAGAGAAGGTTCAGGATGACTTCAATTGTTACTGAAATATTTTGCTTGAGAAAAATTGTCATTGGCCCATTTTCTGTGGAGTTATGTAACTGTGCACATAATGAGTCAATTAGGTTCTATGGTATCCATGCCAACCAGAATGCATTTCTAAGCAAGTCCTATTTGCCTGGGTTGATCCATATTCCTCCAAACATGGGTCCATGTCTAAATATCTTTTAAATGTCACAATTGTATTGACCTCAACAGCTTCCTCTGGCAGTTTATTCCATATAGCCAACATCCCTGTGACAACCTTAGAACCACACGGCCATAGAATATTAAAGCACAGAAAAACATCAATAGTTTTCAAACTTTTTGTTTCCACTCACATATCATCTTAAGCAATCCCTTACTAATCAAAGAGCACCTATGGCATAGGGATTGCTTCAGGTGGAATGTATGTTTAGGGGGGAAGTTTGAAAACCACTGGTCTAGAGCAGGGGTTCTCAACCTTTTTTTTTAATCCCACTTACCCACCACTTTAAGCAATCCCTTACTAATCACACAGCACCTGTGGCATAGGGATTACTTAAGGTGGTATGTGAGTGCCAAAATGTTTGGCCTGGAAGTCAGCCTGAAGAAAACTGAGGTCCTCCATCAGCCAGCTCCCCACCATGACTACCAGCCCCCCCACATCTCCATCGGGCCCACAAAACTCAAAACGGTCAACCAGTTTACCTATCTCGGCTGCACCATTTCATCAGATGCAAGGATCGACAATGAGATAGACAACAGACTCGCCAAGGCAAATAGCGCCTTTGGAAGACTACACAAAAGAGTCTGGAAAAACAACCAACTGAAAAATCTCACAAAGACAAGCGTATACAGAGCCGTTGTCATACCCACACTCATGTTCGGCTCCGAATCATGGGTCCTCTACCGGCATCACCTACGGCTCCTAGAACGCTTCCACCAGCATTGTCTCCGCTCCATCCTCAACATCCATTGGAGCGCTTTCATCCCTAACGTCGAAGTACTCGAGATGGCAGAGGTCGACAGCATCGAGTCCACGCTGCTGAAGATCCAGCTGCGCTGGATGGGTCACGTCTCCAGAATGGAGGACCATCGCCTTCCCAAGATCGTGTTATATGGCGAGCTCTCCACTGGCCACCATGACAGAGGTGCACCAAAGAAAAGGTACAAGGACTGCCTAAAGAAATCTCTTGGTGCCTGCCACATTGACCACCGCCAGTGGGCTGATATCGCCTCAAACCGTGCATCTTGGCGCCTCACAGTTTGGCGGGCAGCAACCTCCTTTGAAGAAGACCGCAGAGCCCACCTCACTGACAAAAGGCAAAGGAGGAAAAACCCAACACCCAACCCCAACCAACCAATTTTCCCCTGCAGCCGCTGCAACCGTGTCTGCCTGTCCCGCATCGGACTTGTCAGCCACAAACGAGCCTGCAGCTGATGTGGACTTTTACCTCCTCCATAAATCTTCGTCCGCGAAGCCAAGCCAAAGAAGAAGAAAAAGAAAGAAAGAAGAAAGAATGTGAGTGGAAAGTAAAAATTGGAAAACCATCGATGTTGAGCTGTTACCTTTAGTCCTCCAAAGGAAATGACATCTGGAATCATTGATCTGTTAGAGACTAAACTGACCAGGTATTAGTGGATAAATAATGCTTGATAACATTGTTGATAACTTGTTTCATCAAAAGTTACAAGGAGTGACTTGAAAAGGAGCTAAATCACCAGGTTGAATTTGGTTTGCAACTTGAGTATCATACTTGGGCAACTGTTCGCATCTTTGTCCAGACTTATTTCTGCACAAATATGGTTTAACTCGAGAACAGCAGGATCTGTAGAATAAACCCTCAGCACAATCGAGAAAATGTTGTCATTGCTTTACTCTGTTTGGGGATCATCAACTATTTTGGAACATGGAGTGAATTAACTATGCAAAAATTGATATTTATGCTATTATTATTCTCATGTAGTGCCTGAAAAGCACCTTACATAAAATGTTGGAATTGCATCATCCTGCATTTTTGCACTTGTCGTCCAGGCTCTGCCATCATCAAGAACAAAGGCTGAGAAGGTGTTACCTCTCATGTGTTACCTAAATGATCACCATCATTCATGACAGAATACGGCAGGGCAACACAGTAAGTTGCAATACAATAGCTATTAAATCTCAGCCACTGGAAGTGGAATATTATTTTGGCAGAGACCTTGATACTGTCCCTTGATATGTCTGAGCAACAACATTTCTTGCCTTTTGTGTGCCGCGTGACAGAGGAAGTTGGTTTGACAGATAACATGAATGGCTATAAACATTTCCTTTCCAAGCTTTCCCTGCATTATTCCCAGCCAAGAAGAGAATGTTATTTATGTAATATCAGATTGCATCTCGAGCTTCAAGGAGAGCTATGACTTCCAGAAGACATTAGTCATCAAAAGGAAATCCTGCTGTCAAAATGTGCTGATCCTAAGTATAACAGCTTGCACAGAAATGTGCTCTGCTGTTTTTTTTTAATCACTGTAATTCAGAGAGAAAATGCTGGAATTGCCATTGTCACTCAAATACTATTAATCTTGGGCCTAATGACTGGTTTATAGGCCAATGTATTTAATCTATTTGCTAAATTCATCTTGCTCAGCACATAATGGATCAACTTGTTCTGAAGCCATTTGTGATAATGAATATTCCAATATTGTGTCATTCTCCCACGTTCTTCCTCATATTTAAATAACATTTTTTAGAAAAAGTAATCATGTTGTGAATTAACAGTAAAGAAGTGCAATAAATCAGTTCAGAATTTTATTCAAACTTTGGAGCATTATAGCATGAATGGGTAGGTTTATAGTGGAAGTTCATGGGAAAATCAATTAGCAACAGGCCCAGTAGAGAGGGATGCAAAAGTGGGTGGGAGAGTTGCTCTACTGATCAGGGAGAATGCTACAGCTACACTGAGAGAGAACTTTCTTGAAGGTTCAAGTTAGAGAACATAGTTAAGCTCAGAAATAAGAAAGGTGCAATAACTATGAAGGGGTTATATTATAAGACTCCCAATAACCAGTGGGAGATAGAGGAAGAGATGTGTAGGCAGATTATGGAAAGATCTGAAACACCAGGGTTGTTGCAGTGCATGACTTTAAATTATTGACTGGGATATCTCAGTTCTAGAGGGGTTCCACAGGATCAGAGCTGGGACACTGTTAAGCACAGAGCGAAAGCGCTATGCCGCACAATCACAATCCCTTTGGCCTATGTATCATGCCAACCAGAATGTATTTCTAAGCAAGTCCTATTTGCCTGTGATTAGTCCATATCTCTCCAAACATTTCCTATCTGGTTTTCTGTCCAAACATCTTTTAAATGTCACAATTGTATCGACCTCAACAGCTTCCTCTGGCAGTTTAATCCATATAGCCAACACCCCTGTGAAAACTTTAGAACCACACGGCTATAGAATATCATAGCACAGAAAAACAAGCCATCTCAGCCTTTGTCCTCTGTGCCAAAATATTATTCTGCCAGGTCCCACTGTCTGAACTATACCCAGTCTGTAGCCCTCCATAAACCTCACACCCATGTATCTGTCCACATTTTTCATTTGTCCACAAAATGTGAGAAATAACTGACATTCACTACTTCAGCTGACAGCTCATTCCACACTCCCACTGATCTCTGTGTAAAGAAGTTCCCCCTAAACTTTTCACCATTGATGCACCATCAATAACTTCAAAGACTCGGTTTAGAGAAACTGATGGGCTTTTATTCACAAGAGAATAGAGGCACCTCCATGCTGGTCGTCTGTCTTGGACTGAGGAGGGGGCTGTGGCACAGTCACCTTTATTCAGGGGTCAGTGGGAGGAGTCTCAGATACAGTCAGCAAGGAGGATGTCTTAACACATGCAAACATATATACAGTGGTTTACCACATTCACCCCTTGTTTTTAAAAAGACTCCGGTGGGGTAAAGTGGTGCAGGTGTTGAGTCTTGGTTGGTCTGGGACACCTGCATATGTCCTTCAGCGATGGCTTGGTGTATTTGTGGTGCTGGAATCTGACATGTTAATCACTGGGGCAGGAGTAACATCCCATGTCACTCGTGCATCATAGATAGCAGTAGATGAAAGATGGTCGGCAATAGTCTCAAGTACTCCTGAAGGTGCCAGGTCCCGAATGAAGACCGTGTCCTCATGCCCATCAGAGTACCCAACTTAGGTATATTAGGGGTTTGCATAGAGGAGCTGGACTCTTTCAACCAGTGGGTCAGACTTATGGCCCCTCATGTGCTTCTGGGTAGTACCAGCTCTGGGGACATCAACCAGGATGTCAGCATGATCCCTGAAGTGGACTTCCTAGGGAAAGAAAACATCCTTTAATGCGGAGTGGCATTGGTGATGTCTGCGTCAGTATTTGATGGCCATAGGTATCGTCACGTGCTGGACCACCAGCAACAACACCCAAAGGAATGGGCAGGTGAAAAGGTAGAAGGCTACCATTTGGAAAGCCATCCCCTAGCCCTGAGGTCCTGAGACTATTCAGTTTCCTGCTGGCAAGAGATCCACCCCTATGCACTCCACTCAATCAGTATCATGTCGGTTTTGATTTTACCTCGCTGCTGATTGTTGAACATGAAGGCAATTGCACATTAGTTGGTCAGCAAGGTAAATTGTTTGCTGAAGAAGTAGTAGTTCCCCCACTGGCCGCCCCAGCCCCATGGACCCCTGCTGGCCACCCCAGCCCCATAGACCCCTGTCAACCACACCAGCCCCATAGTCCCATGCCGGCCACCCAGCTTTGTAGTTCCCTGCCGGCCGCTCCAGCCCCATAGTCCAACGCTGGCTGCCCCAGCCCTGAAGTCTCATGCTGGCCGGTCCAGCTCCATAGTCCCCCGCTGGCCACCCCAGCCCCATAGTCCCATGCTGGCCACTCCAGCCCCATAGTCCCCTGCTGCTGGCCCAGCCCTGTAGTCCCATGCCAGCCATCCCAGCCCTGTCATTCCCTGCCGGCCACCCCAGCCCTGCACTCCTGCGCTGAAGGGCTGTGGATGAAAAAGGAAGGGAGGAGAAAATGTGAGGTGTAGTGAATGGAGATTCCACAGTTAGGGGGAGGGATAAGAGATTCTGTGGTCTATCCTGGATGGTATGTTGCCTTCCTGGTGCCAGGGGCCGAGATATCTCAGATTGAGTTCATGGCATTCTCAAGAAGGAGGATTAGCAGACAGATGTTGTGGTCCATGTTTTTCTTTCTTTGGCTTGGCTTCGCGGACGAAGATTTATGGAGGGGTAAATGTCCACGTCAGCTGCAGGCTTGTTTGTGGCTGACAAGTCCAATGCGGGACAGGCAGACACGGTTGCAGCGGTTGCAGGGGAAAATTGGTTGGTTGGGGTTGGGTTCCTCCTTTGTCTTTTGTCAGTGAGGTGGGCTCTGCGGTCTTCTTCAAAGGAGGTTGCTGCCCATCGAACTGTGAGGCGCCAAGATGCACGATTTGAAGCGATATCAGCCCACTGGCGGTGGTCAATGTGGCAGGCACCAAGAGATTTCTTTAGGCAGTCCTTGTACTTCTTCTTTGGTGCACCTCTGACATGATGGCCAGTGGAGAGCTCGCCATATAACACGATCTTGGGGAGGCGATGGTCCTCCATTCTGGAGATGTGACCTACCCAGCGCAGTTGGATCTTCAACAGCGTGGATTCGATGCTGTCGGCCTCTGCCATCTCGAGTACTTCGATGTTAGGGATGAAGTCGCTTCAATTAATGTTGAGGATGGAGCAGAGACAACGCTGGTGGAAGCGTTCTAGGAGCCGTAGGTGATGCCAGTAGAGGACCCATGATTCGAAGCCGAACAGGAGTGTGGGTATGACAACGGCTCTGTATACGCTTATCTTTGTGCGGTTTTTCAGTTGGTTGTTTTTCCAGACTCTTTTGTGTAGTCGTCCAAAGGTGCTATTTGCCTTGGCGAGTCTGTTGTCTATCTCATTGTCGATCCTTGCATCTGATGAAATGGTGCAGCCGAGATAGGTAAACTGGTTGACCGTTTTGTGTTTTGTGTGCCCGATGGAGATGTGGGGGGGGGGGGTTGGTACCAATGATGTGGGTAGGAAAGGTGAGGAGATCCTGCAAGGAGAGTTCAGGGAGTTAGGTGCCAGGTTGAAAGACAGGACCTCCAGAGTGGTGATCTTAGGATTGTTACTCGTGCCACATACTAATGATGTTAGAAATAAGAGGATAATGCAGCTTAACATGTGGCTACAGACATGATGCAGGAAAGAGAGTTTCAGGTTTCTGGATCATTGGGCTCTCTTCTAGGGAAGGTGGGACCTGTTCCAAGCAGAAAGTTTGCATCTGAACTGGAGAGAAACTAATATCCTTGCGGGAAGGTTTTCTCCTGGTGCTCCAGTGGGTTTAAACTAGATTTGCAGGGAGAGAGGAAGTAGAGTGTCAGAGCAGATAGAGGAGTGGAGGAAGGAAAATATGATGTCAAAGGGTTGTATGTGGTGGAAATGTTCTCAGGTGCATCTATTTCAATGCAAGGAGTATTGTCGAAAAGGCAGACGAGATTAGAGTGTGGATGGGCGCATGGAATTATGACATTGTGGCCATTAGTGAATCTTAGTTTCAGCAGGGGTGGACTGGCAGTTCAATGCTCTTGGCTTCCATTTCTTTAGAGGTGAAAGAGCGGGTAAGATGGTAGGTGGAGGAATGACATTGCTCATCAGGTAAAATATCCCAATGGTGCTCAAGCAGGACAGACCAAAGGGAGCTGAGGAAATGGAAAGATATGACCACACTCAAGAGTTTGTATTATAAAGCTTCCAATAGTCAACAAGAATTGGAGGAACAGACCTGTGGAGAAATAGGAGACAGATGCAGAAAACATACAGTTATAATATTAGGAGATTTTAATTTTCCACATATTGACCAGAACTCCCAGACTGTAAAAAGGCTGGATGACTTGGAGTTTGTCAAATATGTTCAAAAAGTTTTCTAAATCAATATATAGAGGTACCAACTAGAAAGTGCGATACTGGATCTCCTATTGGGGAATAAGACAGGAAATTTGATAAAAGAAAGTGCAGGGAAACATTTTGAGCTCAGTGATCATAATGCCATTAGTTTCAAGTTAATTATGGAGAAGAATGGGTCTTGGGTTGAGATTCTAAATTAAAGAAAGGCCAATTTTGAAGAAATTGAGAAAGGATCTAGAATGCATGGATTGGGAGAATTTGTTTTCAGGCAAGGATGGAAGAACTTCAAAGGTGAAATTTTGAAAGTGCAGAGTTTGTGTGTTTCTGTCAGTATTAAAGGCAAAGTTAACAGCCGTAGGGAAGCTTGGTTTTCAAGGGATATATAGGATCTTGTTTGGAAGGAGAGCGTGATGTATAGCAGGTAAAGGGAACATGAAGCAAATGAGGTATTAGAGCAGTACAGGTATACAATCCTTTACCTGGAACCCTTGGGGGTCAGTGTATTCTGAATTTTGGATTTTTCTAGATTTCGGAAAGCCAGATTTAAGCCCATTCGAATTGTGCTGCCATATCCACCCCCACCCCATTCCAGTTGTGCTGTCGTCTCCTCCTCCCCCCCCCCCCTTTGCCGGCCCGACTCGTGCTAATGAGTGTGTAGCATTTCATCACAATGGGGAAAGTTAAAATCACCTACTATCACAAGTTTATGTTCCTGCTATATCTCCACAGATTTTCTCCTCCAATTCTTGCTGAATATTGGGCAATCTGTAATGCAACCCTACGAGTATGGTCATACCTTTCCTGTTCCTCAGCATATAACCTCAGTTGATGAACCTCTGGTCTGGCCTGTCTGATGTGACATTCTCCATGGAGCAATGCCATCTCACTGTTTTGTTGAGTCTGAAACAGCCGAATCACAGATTCCTGCCCCATTTGCCCCATGTTTCACTAATGTAATAATTCCAAGTGCCAATCCATGCTCTGAGCTCATCTGCCTTTCCTATAATGCTCCTTGCATTGAAATAGATGCACCTGAGAGCATTTTCACCACGTACAACCCTCTGATTTCTAACTTTACATGAAGTCTTCACATCCTCTTTCTCGTACTCCACTCCGCTATCTGCTCTGGGACTCTGGCTCCAACCCCCCTGAAAACCTTGCATCCCGAGCAAGCCTTCCTGCTGGTATATTAGTCCCTCTCCAGTTAGGGTGCAAACCATCACATCAGAGTAGGACCCAGATTCCATGGAATACAGCTCAGTAATTCAGAAACGTTCTCTCCTGAATCATCTCTTTAGCTATGGTGCATTATCCTTCCAATTTCTAACTTCACTCGCATGTTGCCATGGGTAGCAATCCTGAAATCACCACCCCAGAGATCCTCTCCTTAAACCCTAGTGCCCAACTCCTAAACTCTTGTTGCAGGACTCATCACCCTTCCTACCCATGCCATTGGTTCCTACATGGTCCACTATATCTGGCTGATTACCCACCCTCCTGAGAATGCCATGAATTCCATCTGAGATATCACGGACCCTGGCACCAGGGAGGCCCTTCCACAGAACCTCTATTTGGTTCCCAAAATATGGAATCTTCAGCTCATCTCTTCTCCTCCCTTCCCTTCTTAGCCACAAGACCAATTCCATGCCAGAGACTTGTCTGCAGTGGCTTGGCCCTGGTAGGTCACCCCAACAGTATCCAAAATTGCATACTTGTTTTTGAGGGGAACAACCACAGGGGTACACTGCCTGTCTGTCCCTTTCCCTCTCCTGATATTCATCCAGCTACCCTCTTCCTGTCTCCTAGGTATGATAATGTCCCTTTAATTTCTGCCTATCACCTCCCTCAGCCTCCCAATGTTCATCCAACTCCAGCTATAATTCCTTAACCCAGGGTGTAAGGAGCTGCAGTTCGAATCACTTCTCCCTGATGAAATCATTAGGAAGAGTACTGGCATCCCTGACCATCCATATTTTGTAAGAGGAGTATGTTCCTGCTCTGGTTGGCATTTCCAAATTCTCAAAGAGAAAAACCGGTCCTTACCTTGTTTCAACTCCTGCAACTTTTCCTCAGCCTCTGCTCACTGAAGCCTTACAAGTTGAAGCCTGAAATGCCCATTCTTACACTGAGCCACTCACACAATGGCTGGTCCCTCAATGGCCACTCAAGTGTGTGCCTGCCATGCTTTTATTTGCTCCTACAACTGTGTAGTTTTTTTGCTCTGCAATTTGATTCGTCCACTGCTAATGCAAAATACATCTTGTTTTAAACACTTCTCCCTGGCATGGTTGCTGCCCGTGCGCTTTTTAAATCTTCTCCACAAACTTTAAACCTACAGTGTCCAGTTTTGGTCTTCCAAATCCTATGATAAAAATGACCATTCACTTAGCTATGCTCCTTGTGACTTTATAAATGTTTATAAGGACACCTTTCAGCCTCCAGTGCTTCAGGGAGAAAATATCCAGCTTATCTGTCTTCCCCTTGTAGTTCAGCCCCTCCGATCCCAGCAATATCATTGTTCATTTTTTCACCTTAATGACCCCATTCCCATAGCTGGACATCCAGAACAGTCTTCATTACTCCAAATGTGACCTCATCAATGTTTTGGACAGCTTTATCATGATATACCAACTCAATACCCTGACCAATGAAGGCATGCATTCTTCATCACCCTGAGATTCTGTGTTGCCACTTTCAGGTTCCTGTATCCCAGGATTGATGTGCTCTATAACACCTTACCATTTACTGTGCAAGTCCTGCTTTGGTTTGGATTCGCAAAATACAACACTTCATGCATCCAAGTTAAATCCATTGGCCATTCTTGGGCCCACTACTCCAGTTGATTGCGACCATGTTGTAATCTTATATAGATTCCCTCATTGTGCACTGTACTTGCAAACTTACTAAACCATGTTAAACTTCAATGTAATTTAAATTGTTATTATAGCAGACTAACACCAGTGGACAGGGCACCAATCTCTTACATATCACTGGTCACAGGCCTTCAATCTGAATAACATGTCTGCACTTCTACTCTTCAACTTATTCCATAAAGCCAAATTTGAATTCAATCGAATAGCTCACTCTGGATCCCATCTGATCTAACATTTCCAAAAAGCCTACCTTCTCAAAGTCCTTGCTAAATCTACTTGAATCTCCAGTGTTTGTGATATATCTGAATGATTTGGTCAAAAATGTAAGGGGGCAGATTAGCAAGTTTTTAGATACATGAGCATTGATGGTGTTATGGATAGAAAGGAAGATTGCCAATAGATAGAATAGGATATCGATAATTTGGAAATACCAGCAGAAAAATTGCAGATGGAATTTATCAGGACAACTTTGCAAGTCAGGTACAGAAATTAGAGAACATGGCAGGCCCTGAAGAACACTGATATACAGAAGGTCTTGGGATCCAAGCCCATAACCTCCTCACAGTGGCAACAAAAGTGGAGAAGGATAGTAAAGAAGGTCTCTAGCATAATTGCCTTCACCATTTGGGGAATTGAATATAGAAGGCGGCAAACATGTTGCAGCTGTGTAAAACATTGGTTAGACCTCACTGTATGCAATTCCTGTCACTACATTACATGAAGGACATGAATGCTTTGGATAGGGAACAAAAGTGATTCATCAGGATTTATATATTCACTGACAATGCAACTATTGTTGGGTGAATGACACATAATGGTAAGTCAGAATATAGAATGGAGTCCAAGAATCTGGTTACATTGTGTCAGAACAGCAATCTTGCTCTCAATACCACCAACCGCAAGGAGTTGATTGTAAACTTTAGGAAGAGGAAGCTGAAAAATCATGCACCTGTTTTCATTATCAGAACAGCAGTGGAGAGGCTCAGTAGCTTCACATTCCTGGCATCCACATGTTGCAGGACCTGTCCATGGGCCAGCACATTGAGGGAACCTTAAAAAGGCACACCGACACTTCTATTTTCTAAGAAACCTGGGGTGATTGGGCACCTCAGACTGATCATTAAATACTCAACTGGATTTGTACAGATGTACTTCCATGGGTATACTGAATATTTGCTTTACAGAAATTAAATGGCCAGGAATACAGAAGGCTGCATAAGGTGGCCAACCTCAGAAAGTGCATTACAGTCATGAAGCACTCAGCTAATGAAGGCATCTCTGTGAGGTGCAGCCTCAAGAAGCCTGCAACATTCATAGAAGACCTCATCACCCTGGCAATGCTCTCTTCTCCTTGCTGCCTTCAGGTAGAAGATACAGAAGTTTAAAGTTCAGCACCTCTAGGTTCAAGAATAATTTATTTCCAACACCCAACAGACTTCCCTACCATACTTGCACCATAAAACCCTTTCAAGGCCACCAAGGTTTTCTCAGTATGGCAGACTGACTATTTCATGTAACATGACCAACTGTGAATATTTATTATTTTTCCATTGTTTTATTATCAATTTTTATGTGCTATTATGCTTTGTGTCTTCTATACCTGGGAGGTGCAGCCAGTAAGCCTTTCATTAGATCTGCACATTGTACTCATGTAGATGACAATAAACTTGAACTTGAATTTAAATGGATAAGGCTGTGATACATCCATTAAAGGGCTTATCAGCAGTTTGTCAATGAAGAGGCCTTGAAGATTGAGCTGCTGTTTGGTCGCATTGGCATCATTTTATTCCTTAAAGTTAACTGGGAAAAGGGGATATCTGAAGTAGAGATGAAAGGAGAATGCAATTGACATAGAGTTCAAGTCCAATGTAATGATCATTGAGAACCACACCGTCAAATATCTAAATCGCTTTCATACCTTCAGCAAAATTCAGAATTCATCAATACCCAGATCATCAGTCGTAAAACCCTTTAATGACCAAATCCCAACTGCTCAACAACTCGACAGTGGTAAGGAGACTTGAAGGGTATTATTCCCAGGTTACCCATCAACTCCACCATATACTTCAGTGGTAGGATCCATGAGACATGCAGTTGCAAAAGGAAAACAAATATAGGTGATTTTCTGGAAGCTCAGCTGGGGCCTCAGGTTTATCAGTCCTATAACTGTAGCACTAATTGTCAAACTCTACAATAACCTCTGGATGAACACATTCATACAGGTAGGAACAAGTTGGGCCTGAATATCCTGTTTTCTCCCAGGAGATTTGTTGGTTCTATTCTTCATTCATTTTGCATTGAAATTTTGCGGCAGCAAATATTTTGTGCTGATAATACGAAATCCTTATTGACACCTTCACCAAAAGTAAATAGAAAATGTCAGTCAGCAGCATTTTATAACTACCACAGTGATTCCCTGACTCCATGTACCCTCTCTATGAACACTCTCAACAATTATGTTCAGGTTGAACCAACATGGACCTAAACACCAAATGAATGCAATGCTATTTTCTTGTCTGCCCTGGCACATGGGCTCATCAACTTACAGGAGACAGATTTTATGCGCCCAATGTCGAGAGGCAGAAATTAGATAAGTAATTTTTTAAAAAATCCCTTCTGCAAGAAAATTCTGAGAATAGTTTTATTCCTGGTTGGGAGAAGCCATGCAACAGGGAGTTAGAAAGTTAAAAATCCTCATCTTGGCTAATGCAGGGAATATTTGAATTTGGTTGGCTGATTTTTAGGATAAAATTTAGGAGGTCAACTATTACACATAAACTACTTTTGACCACGTCACTAGAGGCATCGGGAGCTCAGATGGGTGGGCAGCCAGGGACAAAAATGTGGTGGGGGGGGGGGTTATTTTAAACCTGATGTATGAAAAAAAACAAAAATAGGGGGTCGACTTTCACATGGTACCGGATATTACACGTACATATATGGTAAATGAAGAAAGCCTGCTAACATTAATATAGTTCTCTTAAAGTATTTTAATTATGCATTAGGGAAAGTGGGCACCAATAAAGCTGCGAGATTCAAAAAAGATTCAATCTATTTTTTTTAATTTTATTCTGCCATGATTGCATAAACAGGTTCCAATAGCATATGCCTTGGGCATGTTACAGAAACCATCTCAGAATCTTGCTCTACATTATAATAATTATTATTCAGCTGTTTGCCATGATATTGGAAATTAAAATATATACAGTAAAGGCAGATTTCTAAGTCTGAACCATTATGTTTGTTCATATCAGGAATTGCTACACTACACTTTGGAGAGAGCTGATTGCAGCAACACTGTTACCTCAGGGAACAGGATTACTGTTTGTCCTTAATTACAGCTGATGAAGTCTTGCTCTGGTTAGAGATAAGGTTAGATAAGCAAGTATACCCATCAAAATTACATTAGTAGAGTATTAATCCACCTGGGGACAAGGAAGCAAAATGAATTCAATTTGAAATACAATCTGACCAAAACCAAAATGAGTATCATTGTGAGATATCTTGCATTTTCTCTTTTGCTACTACTGATTATGTGGAAGTTAACAATGAATGAGATTGAAATCTAATTTAATCACAATTCATTTTGTATTCTGCTTGCTTGTTCCTATCTTTTTATTGCCATGCACTCAAGTTAAAAAAAAATCATCTGCACAAGGGACAGAAGTGCTAATGTCTAGTGCTGCCGACTGTGTAGATGCAGGTTTGATTCCAATCAGGTTCTGATCTGAACTGTTTTTGCAAATTGAGAGGTACCTGTGCATTAGTTGTTACACTTCAGTGCCAATGGCAGCAACATTCCTCTTAAAATAACAAATCTCAGCCTGATGCAATCAAGAATTTATTTTATCCTCAATATCTCTGGGTAGTAAAAGAAGAATTAAATGAGCTCTATATTCCCTATTCCTATCTGAACAGCTCTTCTGGGAAGTGATTGGGAGTATACGATGAATGATAGAAATTCAGGAAAAGTCGCTGGGAGCCTGTGCTACTCCAAACATTTTAGTGGTAAATTACTAATGCATTGGCTGCTATTTTCCTTCCTTTGAGATAATTTGATAGAAAACTGCGGGCTTTCACGGAATCCTCTTGCAATTGTATGCAAATCCTCAGCTGCTTGGAAGGCCATGTACACAGAAGGGCCACTGTTGGCTTTGGTAGCGTGAGCTGAAGCAAGTAAGTTGGTAGTGCAACTCCGATAAAGTACTTGCAGAGAACTTGTTGTTCTATGATATCCTCATAAGACTATAAAAACCACAGGACTGTAAAACATACGAGCAGAAAAAGGCTATTTACATAATTTAGTCTTCCCCACCATTTAATCAGGAGCTGACCCACTGCCCGGACTTCTCCCTATAACCTTCCATGCCCCAGCTAAACAAGAACCTATCAAACTCTGCCTTAAATAGACCCAATGATTCCAATGATGTACCACTCTTTGGCTGAAGAAATTCCTCCACATCTCTGTTCTAAGAAGATACTCTTCAATCCTGAAATTTTTCCCTCTTGTCCTAGACTTTCCCACCATGGGAAGCAATCTTTCTACATCTACTCTGTCCATGCCTTCCAACATTCGAAAAGTTTCAATGAGATCCCTCTTCATTCTCCTAAATTCCAACAAGTACTGGCAAAGAGCTGTCAAATGTTCCTCATAAGATAACTCTTTCATTCCCGGCATCATCCTAGTGAACCCCTTCTAAATTGTTGTTAATGTCAACACACCCTTTCTTAAAAGAGGAGCTCAAATCTGCTCACTATACTCTGTGAGATCTCATCAGTGCCCTGCAAAGCTTCAACATCACATTCACATCCCTCTTCTTAGATTCTATTGATCTTGAAATTAATGCTAGCATTGCATATGACTTCTTCACACCAATTCAACCTACATTTACATTTAGGGTATCCTGCATGAGGACTCCAGGTACCTATGCAACTAGGAATTTTCAATATTCTCCACATTTACCAAAGTGCATGACAATACACTTCCCAACGTTGTATTTTATTTGTCACTTCTCTGACCATTTTCCTACTCTGCCTCAGTCCTTCTGAAGCCTTCCTGTTTCATCAACATTACCTGCTCCCATACCTACCTTGGTATTACCTGCAAACATGGTCATTCATTCCATCATCTAAATCATTACAGTAAAACATACAAAGAAGCGGACCAAAACCCAACCCCTGTGGAACATCACAAATGACTGGTAGCTAACCATAATTTGTATTCTAATTCTCTGCTTCCTGTCAATCAGCCCAATGCTCTACCCATGCTCGTATATTTCCTGTTATACCGTGGGCTCTTACCTTGTTAAGTAACTTCATGTGCAGCACCTCTGAAAAGCCAAACATACAACATTTACTGCATCTCCTTTATCTAGCCTGCTTGTCACTTCTTCAAAAAATTCTAATAGATATGTCAAGCAAGATTTTTCCTTGGTTAAACCATACTGGCTTTTGCCTGTCTTGCCCATATGCCTCCAAATACTCCATAACCTCATTCTTTACAATTGACATCAACATCTTCTCAACCACTGACATCAGGCCAACAAGTCTATCATTTCCTTTTTGCTGCTTCTCTCCCTTCTTGAACAGTGGGGCAACATGTGCAATTTTCCAGTCCACTTGGACCAGGCAGAGTCTTTTGATTTCTAAAGACCATTACCAATATCTCCACATTCACTACAGCTACTTCTTTCAGAACCTGAAAGTGCAATCCACTTGTATCCAGCAGACTTATCTGCCTTTAGGCCATTCAGCTTTCTGAGCACCTTCTTTCTTGAAATATTCGCTGCATTCACTTCCTTTCCCTGATTCCCTTGGACATTCAGAACACTGCTAATGTTTTCCATAGTGAAGACGGAAGCAAAATACTCATTTAGCTCCACTGCAATCTCCTTGTCTCCCCTTATTATTTCTCCAGTGTCATTTTCTTGTGGTCCTATATCTATTCTCACCTCTCTTTACAGTTTGTACACTTGAATAAGCTATTAGTATCCTCTTTGATATTATTTGCAAGCCTACCTTCATAATTCATCTCTTCCCTCTTTATAAGTTTTTCAATTACGTTTAACAAGTTGTAAGAAACTTCCCATTCCTTTTATGCCCTCTCTTTTGCTTTCACATTGGGTTTGACTTCTGCTGTCAGCCACAGTTGTGACTTTTTCCCATTGGAATATTTCCTCTCTTTTTTTGGTTGCAGTAAAACCTCTGGTATCCAGTACCTATGGGGATTAGTAGAAGCCAGATAAGTGTATTTTTTGATTGGTTGAGATGTACTCTTACAAGGCCTAACTAATGCACCTGCATTAAGAATAAACAGTTTAAAAGACAAAAGGCAAAAATGCAATACTGTACTTACACTGAACAAACATCACTTGCATGAATATATATAAACCTTAACGGATTTTACTTTAAGTCAAATTCTCTGAAAAGCATTTAACTGTCACTGCATCTGCAGGGTCTCCTCCTCCATGGAGCAACCAGAAAAACGAACAATAAGATTATAAATAATTTACCCCTCCCTCCCCCATGTTTACAGATAAAGCCTCTGAGTGTGGTGACTCTTATTGCACAGGGATAAGAAGATGTTTTAAGATAGTCCCCAAAAGAGAGCGGCATCAACTAACTCATCATCCTGGGCAGTGCCTTTTTATTCAAATACAACTTTATTCACATTTTATTTAAAAAGCTGCTACAAGCAAAGCATGACCAGGGACTCCACTGGCTGAATATTTGCTCCCATCTTCACCAAAGATTTATATGTTACTTCAGAGAACATTTACTTTTCCAATTTTAAACCCATCTTTTACCTATTATTTTATTCTGATTTATTAAAATTTTTAAAATGTATTTTTGTCCATTTTTATGCTAGTTTCCTGAGAAGGCTCGTTGCTTGACTTACGGATACTAGGGGTTTCCATCCTGCACCTTCCTCATTTCTCACAGAAACTCCATTCATTACTGCTCTGCCATCCTCCCTAATTATGCTCTCTTCCAATCTACTTTGGCCAATTCCTCTCGCATGCCACTGTAACTCCTGTAACTCAACTGAAATTCCGAAACACCTGACTTTAGTTTCTCCTCGTTAAATCTCAAATTGAACTCAGTCATACTGTGATCCCTGCTTTATCATGGTTTATTTATCCTAAATTCTCTGATCACCTTTGGTGCATTATTCAACTATCCCCTAGTGGCTCATCAACAAGCTGCTCTAAAAACCATCTCATAAGCATTCTACAAATTCTCTCTCCTGAAATCCTGTCCCAACCTTTTTTTCCCAATCTACAGGAATGTTAAAATCCCCCATGAAGACCACAACATTGCCCTTTTGACACACCCTTTCAATTTGCTGTTATAAATTGTTGTCCATATCAAATCTACTGTTTGGATATCTGTATATAACTGTCAACAGTGTCCTTTTACCCTTGCCATTTCTTAACTCAACCCACAATAATTATATATTTTCTGATCCTATGTCACCAGTTTCTAAATATTTAATGTTATTCCTTATAAACAGAGCCATGCCAACCCATATGCTAACCTGCCTAATTTTTAGATGCACTCTGTATCCTTCGACATTCAGCTCCCAATGACATCCATCTTTTAGCCATAATTTTGTGATGGGCACATCATACCTGCCAATCTGCCAGCTGCAACACAAGGTTATCTTCTTTATCTCTTGTGCTGCAAGTATTTAAATTATAAAAAAAAACTTTAGCCTTTTGTCACTTTTTTGACTCCGTGTTGCATTGCAACTCATCTCAATGGCTGCAATTTTGCCTTATTTTCTTGTCCCTCCACACAAATTCCCTACCAATTGTCTCTAATTGTGCACCAACTGCCTGTTCCTCTGCCTCTTCTCTTTGCTTCCCATCCCCTGTGAATCTAATTTAAACACATCTCCCTATCCTCCACCTCCCCAACAGCATTAGAAAACCTCCCTGCCAGGATATTTGTTCCCCTCAAGTTCAGGTGTGACCTGTCCCATTTGTACAGGTCAGCTATTTCCCAGAAAATGATCCAAGCACTTGAAATCCTACCCCCGACACCATCTCTTCAGTCACTCATTTGTCTGCAGTATCTTCCTGTTTTAAACTTCCCCAGATCATGACACCAGGACCAATCCAGAGATGACCACTTTGGGAGTCTTGCTCTTCAGCCTCTTTTCTCTCTCCTATACTTACTTTGCAGGACCTCTACCCCACTCCTGCCAATGCTATTGGTACCAATATGTACATGACCTCTAGCTATTCACCCTCACCTTGAAGAATATTCTGTACCTGCACAGTGCTGGTCCCGGGAGGCAACACAATCCCCTGGAGACTCTTTCATGTCTACAGAATCTCCTATCTGTTCCCCTGACTAGTGAGTCCCCTATGACTATCGCTCTACCTCAGGGGTGTCAAACTCAGATTCACGGAGGGCCAAAATTAAAAACTTGGACTAAGTCGAGGGCCGAACTAAATATTTATTGAAAATTTTGAACAACATCTGCATGTTTTCCCTTCTTTCAACATATGTAATGTTAAACTTTAGGATATAACTTTAGGAGGATAATGTTACAGGTCAGGAGTAGGTAGCTCAAGTTCACCCTTCGCTTGACCTGAGGGAAACCTATTTGGTCCCTGTGGAGATGTAGTCAGCATTCACAGGCTGTGTCCATTTTGGCCTACATCAGGACTCAGCATTTCCTGCTCACTCCTCAGGCTCTAGGCCTCTATTCACCCTCGACCCACCATCCCTCTACCTGACCAGTCCTTTACCCAACCTCTACTCACCCATCACTCCACTCGCTCTGCCTCTACCCACCCCATCCTATACACGCCCCTCTACTGCCTCTCCCCTCAACCTGTTTCTCCCTCTACCCGTCTCTCACCCTCTAATCACCCCTCCCCTACTCGCCCTGCCCCTCCTCTTTTACCTCTTCCTTATCCACCCCTCCTTCTACTCATCCCTCCCTCTAACTGCCCCTCGCACCACTATAACTTCCCCTGCCCATTACTCCTCACCTACACCCTCTGCCCACCCCTGCTTATCCACCCACTTAGGCCCAGCGCGCTGCCGATCAGCCTTTGCGGACAGCCACCATCTCTCTCTTCACGTGCAGGGCCGAACCAGCCGTCCCTGGGGTCCGCGCGGGTGCAAGCACTGAAGGCCGTGGCGACCGGGAGAAGTGCACTCGCACTGTGGAAGGGCCGTCCGGTGCCAGTCGCGCGGGGCTCGCGCTGCCCGGGGGCTGTGTGCAGCCTGCCATGCCCATCGCGCCGACAGGAAATCACAGGCACTCGCCCATCTGCCGCACCACTCGACAGGTGGGAGAAGTGACTGGTTGTGCGGGGAGCCTTCCAACTGGCTTGCCGGCTGATGACATCGACAGACTTCTCGTGTTACAATTTCTCGTGTTACAATGGGGAAGGATGTGCAATGAAGGGGGAGGATGGTGGGGGTGACATTACCAAAAAACAGCATCGGCTCTTGCTGCAGGGCGGGCCACCTCTAATACATTTTTGAAATAATCTTGCGGGCCAAATATAATTATATCGCGGGCCAAATTTGGCCCGCGGGCCAGAGTTTGACATGTGTGCTCTACCTGATCTCTCCCTTCCCTTCTGAAGCTCAGAGCCAACCATGGTGCTATTGGTCTGGCTGCTGCCTTTCCCAGATAGGTCATTTCCTTCTGCAGTATCCAAAGGGGTATACTTCTTGCTGAGGGGAATGGCCACAGGGTGACCCTGCACTAACTTCTTTTTTCCCCTTACCTCTTTCAGTGTTCACCCATCTACTAGCTGAATCCTGCACTCTGGGTGTGACCACCTTCTCAAAAGACTTACCTATTGCTTGCTCAGCCTCCCAAATGATCCTCAGATCATTCAAATCCAGGTTCAGTTCCTTAATGTGGTATTTCATAAGGTGGAGATGGCTGTACAACCCAAAGATGTAGTCATCAGTGAAACCATAAGATTCCATGAATTTCTATGGCCTAGAGAAAGAGGATTCCATTCACATATCTGTCATAATTCCTGCATTGTACTATGGGCTACCAAGACCAAATTGGCAATAATTAAAGGACAGCACATACCCATATTTGATAAGGTACCTCAAGCAAGGCTTATTGAGAAAGTAAGGAGGCATTGAATCCATGGGGACATTGCTTTCTGGATCCAAAACTGGCTTGCCCACAGAAGGCAAAGAGTGGTTGTATTTTGCATGGAGGTCAGTGAGCAGTGGTGTTCCTCAGGGATCTGATCTGCGACCCTTACTCTATGTGATTTTTATAAATGATCTGGATGAGGAATTGGAGGGATGCGTTAGTAAGTTTGCTGATGACACAAAGGTTGGGAGCATTGTGGATCGTGTGGCGGGCTATCAAAACTTAGAGTGGGACACTGATAGGATTCAAAACTGAGCTGAGAAGGAGCAGATGAAGTTCAACCCAGATAAGTGTGAAGTGGTTCATTTCGGTAGCTCAAATATGTTGGCAAAATATAATATTCATGGTAAGACTATTGGCAGTTTGGAGGATCAGAGGGATCTTGGGGTCCAAGTCCATAGGACGCTCAAAGCAGCTGATTAGGTTGATTCTGTGGTTAAGAAGGCATATGGTGTATTGGTCTTCATTAATTGTGGAATTGAATTTAGGAATTGAGAGGTAAGGTTGCAGCTATATAGGACCCTGGTCAGACCCCTCTTGGAGCACTGCACACAGTTCTGATTGCCTCACTATCAAAAGTATATGGAAGCCATAGACAAGGTGCAAAGGAGATTTACAAGGCTGTTGCCTAGTTTTGGGAGCATGTCTTATGAAAACAGGTTGAGTGGCATAGTGGAAGATAAAAGATGACCTGATAGAGGTGTTTAAGATGATAAGAGGCATTGATCATGTAGATAGTCAGATACTTTGTCCCAGGGCTAAAATGGTTGCCATGAGGACACAGGTTTAAGGTGCTGGGGAGTAGGTACAGAGATGTCAGTGTTAGGTTTTTCTATGTAGAGGTTGGGGGGGGGGGTGCGTGGAATGGGCTGCTGGCAATGGTAGTGGAGGGAAATGATTAGGGACCTTAAAGAGACATTTCGATAGGTACATGCAGCTTAGAAAAATCGAGGGCAATGGGAAAGCCCTAGTAATTTCTAAGGTAGGGACATGTTCAGCACAATTTCCTCAGGGTATTCCCTTGACCAAACCATCAAATGTTTCATCAATGACCTGACCTTTATACTTTCAGAAGTTAGAAAATTTTGTAATGATCATGCAATCCTCAGTCAGAATACATAGTTCATGTCTTTGTGAAACAGCATCTCTGTGGAAGATATAGAGGAGAATCAGCCAGAAGTACCAGGCTGAGAAACAGATTCTACCCTCAAGAAGTGAGACTACTGAACAACTGAAATAAACTGTTCATAAAGACCCTCCAATACTACTATTTATTGAACAATATATATTTATTTTTATATATGTCTATATATATGTGTCATTTCTCTGTGTGTGTGTTATGTCTGGATGTTTGTTTATATGTTATACTGAGAACTGGGAAATGCTGTTTTGTCAGATTGTATTTCTAAACTTGAACATGATCTTGACAAACATTGTATTAAACTCTAGACTGTGAAGTGAGAGGTAGCATTAGCACCAGTACAAAAGTTCATCAATGACCACATCCTTCATAAAAGTGAGTCTGGCCAGCTACCTTTGGTATTCAATGGTATTTTCATCACCACTTACCCCACCATCACCACATAAGCACCATATTCCCTGTCCCATTATATCTTCTACCATCATCGTATTCCCCATCAGCATCACTCTGTGGGTCACCATTGACCAGAACTCAACTGGGAAAGGCACATAAACACTATCACTACAAGAGAAGGTCTAGTCTTCTGCAAATGACTGGTGTAATGAGAAGCAAAATGGATTCAACTATCTACAAGGCGCACATATGATGGAATACTCTTCGCTTGCCTGAATGACTGCAGCTTCAACAAACTCATCGTGACTATGTATTATTCTGAAATGTCAGTAGCATTCCAAAAATATCCATTCTCTGCATAGCTAGATCGTTAATAAGGTAGTCACTGTGATTCATGTAGTATACCTTAGTGGAAATGTAGTGATTTTCCCCTTCAAAAGGAAAGGAATTAATCAATCTCAGCTAGGAATATCAGAATTTTGAATTCTCGGACCCAAATTCCAAAAGTTTTTTTTCAAGCTAAAGGAGTTCACGGTCACATTTTTAATATACCACAGCATGTTTTATATAATCTGTAAAGCACTCCAAAGATTGCAAGATCCCAAGAAATGTATCACTTTGCTGAGGTCTACAAAATATAAGGTGTACCCATTTATCATGGAAATCTCTTTTTCATTAATATTTTAAATTTCATAACAAAAGGGAATACTAGAGTGTCTTCACCCTAATGCAAAATTTCCACTTGTGAATACTAAATAGGTGCCGCCCTTTAAATTTCTGCCTTCTTCAAATTCTTTATAAATAGTGTTGTGAATGCTTGTCGATCACCAGGCTAACAAATGTAGGAAAGGCATCTGAACTGTGTAACAGTCTTCTGCTAGAAGCCAAAGGATGATCAGGAACATATCTCCACAGAAGTACAGGAAGCCATAAACCACAGTGGAGAGGTTTCCCAAAGCGCTGAAGAAAAAGAGTTTAAAGACAGTGCACCTCACAGAGCTGCAGGATACAATGCCCGAGAGAAATATAATGGAAATTTTCAGTGGTTGGGCAGCTTTTATGCCAATAGAATGTATGTTAGATTATTAGCAGAAATAACCAACAAAAAATAAATTGCATGTAATAAAATGGAAAAACTAAAGGAAACATGGCACAGTCGGTGTAACGGTTAGTGAAGTGCTTTTACAGTGCCAGCAATTGGGACAAGGGTTTGAATCCCATATTGTCTGTATGGAGTTGGTACACTCTCTCTGTGTCTGCGTGGGTTTTCTCCAGGGGCTCCAGTTTCCTCCCACCGTTTAAAAGGTACCAGGAGTAGGTTAATTGGATGTAAATTTGGCGGTATGGACTCGTGGGCAGAAATGGCCTGTTATGTCTTTAAAAGCTGTATGTTTTTAAAAGAAAAATGGGTGTTAAGTGGTTGTTATTATTGAGTAGAATGAAACTGACAATGTATCAACAAAAAAATTACTCTTTTGATTCATGGCATACATACATACTTCACATACATATTTCTATTGTTTACATATTTCCCTGGTGTACTCTAACTTGTGAGTCCATTCTGCAAAGGCAATGCAGAACCTTTGCAGGAAGAAACAAGGTTTGGAAACTTTGTTTAAATCTGTATTTATCAGACACATAACTAGCAATTTAAATTTAACTTTAGACATACAGAATGGTAACAGGCCTTTCCAGTCCATGAGTCCGTGTCCTGCAATTACACCCAATTGATCTACTTCTGGTACGTTTTGAAAGGTGGGATGAAACCCACCGCAGACATGGAGAAAATACCAACTCCGTAAGGACAGTGTTGGATTCAAATCCAGGTTGCTGGCACTATAATACCTTTGTTCTAACCGTTACACTAACCACGCTGCCCCATTTTTCCCATTTTTCAAATATTCTTTTTGCCTATGATATGTGATTTCCTTCTCAAATGCAGTTGAATATTTTGTTCAGTGTTAAGTTTTCCTTTTGAGAAATTGAAATGAAAGCCTAAAGAAAAGGGCAGGGGAAACTATCAAGGTTTTGTGAGAGAAATCAGAATGCCATGTGAGATGATCCTCTTACATCATGGAGCTTGCATAAGGATCACTATCTGTCAGAATAAACCCCAAAGTCTCACCTGCAGCAAAGCAGAGACAACAGTAATGTAGGAATGTTGGTTGTACATGGATGGTTCTTGCATTTTTTGTTGGTTGTACATGGATTGTTCTTGCATTTTTTTGACTTTTGTACTTCATCAGTGTCAAAGCACAGATGCCTCACATCATTACTTTCTGAAATGAAGGATGTTTTGTTTCTTTTAAATTCTAAAGCTTTTTTCCTGTTTCTTCTTGAAATCAAATGAAAATTAAAACATCTTTTCTTCCAGTTACTGAAAAACATTGTTATGCTTGACCAATAATTACTCTGAATTTTCCCCTCGACTCTTGCCATTTTAACTAAATTATTTCAATGAGCATTGAACTTGACACACATTGACAATGGAATTAACCAAACAGGCCAAATAATGTAAAAGATGTTAAGTTTTTTACTTTGGTACAGAACGTTTCATGCTCATTTAGTTCTGCTGAGGAAAAAATAGTGGCATTCAGAGACTTTTTTTTTGCTTTTGTTCAACAATGCTGATGGAAGCAACAAATCATGTTCTTGGAAATCGATAACTCATAAGTCTGCATTTGTTCTTCACATGTTCTCAGTACAGAGGTGAAATTGATATTCTTAATGAAATTGTTGCTGAGTCAAAACATTCGTAAAAACTCAGGAGCGGTGAATGTGGTACAGGAGCAACTCTGATAAAATGTACTGTTAGATTCAATCAGTGTCATGGGAGGAGTGAGTGGGAGGAAAATATAATGTCCTCGTAACAACATTCAACTGTTTCAACACAAAAGCAACTGAGCGATGGCAAATTATTGCAGATCAAATGAAAAAATTCAGCTTCATAAGATGTTTCACAATACAGGTTTCCTCTAAAATGGTGTACATTAAAAATGTGGAATGAAGAAATTTCATTGCATTTGTTAATTGTTTGCAGGCCACAGCATTTCATTAAATACCCACATCTAAACTGTAAGATATAAATGTGGAATACGAGCTATGTATACAAATGATCAGGAAAAAAAAATGAACTAAATTACCATGGAACTGCAATTGAATTTCCGTTATGTTTTAAATTTCATTATTAAAGCACATTTTTTTCCCTCATTAACAACCATTCAAACATGGCATGTACAATTTATTTTTAATTCATACTGAATTATGGAACATTTGCTAGGAATTAGTTGAGTCAACTGGAGCAGAGAATTAATGAAACCCTTTAGATTTTAAAAGTTCCATAATAACGGCCATTGGGCTACTAATCTAACTTGAAAAATTGTCCATTTGAATTCAGCTATTGTGAATTGGAAGTGTGATGCATTCTCTGATGCAATTCAAGCCTTATAATCATTCACAAGAAGCAGCGAAAGCAGTAGGTATATTCTATCGCTGAACAGCTTGATGTCATTGATCATGATGAAGGTTAATAGTTTCTCTCTGTGACACAAGAGGAAGCAACTAATGATCCCAGGAGTTTAGGAAAATTTATTTTCTTAATTTCACTGAAAAGTCCCAAATCCTACAACAAAGGAACTGAAATCCCTGCTTTGCAAAATTCTTGTATACTTGCAGTAAATAATTAGACAGAATTTGTTGTGGCAGATCTTCACTGTGAATAATTATGTTTCTCTATCAGTCTAACTTGAACCCTCAATGAAATTCCAAATAATCACCCAACATTCTTATGCCTATGATATTGCTGTTATTTTGTATTAAATAGCAATTCAGTTTAGAAGTAATTTCCATGAGAAAGAGACTTGTTTGTGCAAAGGCCTGGTCAAAAATAACAAATGTTGCCCCCAAGTATCACAGGCACCATAATCAAAGCTGCAACTCAATCTCCATTTCAGAAGGGAGAATAAATAGTAAATGACAACCAGTCAATACCAAAGAAATTAGGTAGACAAAATTGTGGAAAAGTGATACCAGCCTTTCATGAACACTAGTAATTGGCTAAAGTCATTCAAATATTTGTTACTGAGGGGAGAAGCAGCTCAAACTAATAAATATTTCTTCTAAAATCCTGATCCAGCTGTAATTCATGATGTTGAGGACAAGCTGCCATTTTCTCTTGGCCATGAGTCACTGGTCTGCAGGAAGGATGGGTTGATTGCATAACACTCAGAACTGAGGTCTGTAGGAGGGGGAGGTTGCACTGCTTCACTCCCTCTCATATCTGGGCTATAGTGGGTTGTGGGGGGGGGGAGGGTCGGGAATGGAGGCATGGCCTCAACATTCAATCTAATTCAGTTCCAAGGACTGGTCCCATCAACTTATCAACTGCCCCCTCACTGGCAGGGCAATCGGACTCTCCAAAACCTGTACCATGCATACCATATTTCCTGCTTACCAATGATTATTGACCCCTGACACAGGCTTTCATACTCCAACATCCTGGAAACAATCATAAGTTGGGTATAAATACAAGAAAAGTATTTTATAGATGTAACAATTTAAATCTGTTGAATAATAGCTCGTGGATATATACTCGGGGTGTAGGTTAATTGGATGTAAATTGGGGGGCATGGACTCATGGGCCAAAATGGCATATTATCATGCTGTATGTCTAAATTTAAACTTAGAAAATGATTAAATCTGAGAACATAGGGGATATAGAGAAGAGAAGAAAAACAGAGAAAGCTGTGGGAGAGTGGAAGGTAATAATTATTCAAATAATGAAAAGATGCTGTCTCAGGGGCTGATGGTGAGAGAAGATGACTAAAAGTTGTCTCTGGTGGAACTGAAATAACAGAATCCCAGAAAGCAGCAAAGGGAACAATAATTATTATCTGGTTAATAAACTTGGTGTTCTCAGAGACAGAAAAGTATTGAGTCAGAAGAGAGGGTTCTCTTGCCAAGTTGCCATTGACATTCTTTAGAATAGTTAAAAGGAAAGTACCAGTAAGAAACTAATATAAAACACAAATATGATAAGCAAACAGTAGTCAGTTTTGTTAAGAGCATTTTATTAACGACTCATTTTTTAGAAAAATACACAACAGATTCTTCTTCCACTATGTTATTAGTATGCTAATTGGAATGGTGGCAGGGAGGTCTGGATTACTGATCTGGAAACAAAACTCAGATTTCACCAGAGCAGCTGGGGAATTTAAATTATTCTGGAAATGAAAGATGTAGCTCAGTCATGATTTTTAGAAAAACCTTATCTAGTTCACCAACGAAATGTGAGAATCCTTTAAAGGCTGGTTAGATTTCAGGACTAACATGTTCTTGTAATGAGAGAAATCTTAGATGACAAGAGATATTTTAAGTTTAGTCAAAAAGAAGAAAAAAGAATTATATTTAAAAATGTTGGAAACTGAAACAGGGCAAGGCCGTTGAAGAGTATAAAGGGAGCAGAAAAATCAAATGGAAGTAGGAGGGTTAAAAGGGGTGATAAAATAAGCAGAATCTCAAGGCATTTAATGTGAATATTTAGATTAGTGGGGCCGAGGGAAAGGGTAGGTCACTAAAGGACAAAGGAGAATCTGCATTATATCATAATTTCGGAATCTGACTCCACAAATATTTTTTAGTACAGTATTCTTCAAGAACATTAGTACCAAATAATTTTTCATCTCCATATCATCGTCTTTCTGTAGGGTAGCTGTGACAAGAGAGAAAAGAAAATTCTAAAAATCACTTAGTTAAATGATGATGAGATGTGACTTGGTGATACATTGTTAAAACTGTGGGACTTGAACATTGTGATCTTTTCAAATAACAAGTGGCATTAATCCACAGCCCTGTTCACTCAACAATTTAAATTGCTACCTTCCTGTGTTGGAGAACCTGACGACAATGGTAATGATCACAGTGTAAGAAAAAAAAATATGCTGATAATACACCTCATACATTCTATTGTGTGTTTCTTCAGGTGGTTGTTTTTCCAGACTCTTTTGTGTAGTCTTCCAAAGGCGCTATATGCATTGGCGAGTCTGTTGTCTATCTCATTGTCGATCCTTGCATCTGATGAAATGGTGCAGCTGAGATAGGTAAACTGGTTGACCGTTTTGAGTTTTGTGTGCCCGATGGAGATGTGGGGGGGCTGGTAGTCAGGGTGGGGAGCTGGCTGATGGAGGACCTCAGTTTTCTTCAGGCTGACTTCCAGGCCAAACATTTTGGCAGTTTCCGCAAAACAGGACGTCATGCGCTGGAGAGCTTGCTCTGAATGGGCAACTAAAGCGGCATCGTCTGCAAAGAGTAGTTCACGGACAAGTTGCTCTTGTGTCTTGGTGTGAGCTTGCAGGCGCCTCAGATTGAAGAGACTGCCATCCGTGCAGTACCGGATGTAAACAGCGTCTTCATTGTTGAGGTCTTTCATGGCTTGTTTCAGCATCATGCTGAAGAAGATAGTAAAGAGGGTTGGTGCGAGAATACAGCCTTGCTTCACGCCGTTGTCAATGGAGAAGGGTTCAGAGAGCTCATTGCTGTATCTGTCCCGACCTTGTTGGTTTTCGTGCAGTTGGATAACCATGTTGAGGAACTTTGGGGGGCATCCGATGCGCTCTAGTATTTGCCAAAGCCCTTTCCTGCTCACGGTGTTGAAGGCTTTGGTGAGGTCAACAAAGGTGATGTAGAGTCCTTTGTTTTGTTCTCTGCACTTTTCTTGGAGCTGTCTGAGGGCAAAGACCATGTCAGAAGTTCAGCGTGTACAGAGCCATTGTCATACCCACGCTCCTGTTCGGCTCCGAATCATGGGTCCTCTACTGGCATTACCTACGGCTCCTAGAACGCTTCCATCAGCGCTGTCTCCGCTCCATCCTCAACATTCATTGGAATGACATCATCACCAACATTGAAGTACTCGAGCTGGCAGAGTCCTCAAGCATCAAATCCATGCTGCTGAAGACCCAACTGCGCTGGGTGGGTCACGTCTCCAGAATGGAGGACCATCGCCTTCCCAAGATCGTGTTATACGGCGAGCTCTCCACTGGCCACCGAGACAGAGGTGCACCAAAGAAGAGGTACAAGGACTGCCTAAAGAAATCTCTTGGTGCCTGCCACTTTGACCACCTTACTGACAAAAGACAAAGGAGGAAAAACCCAACACCCAACCCCAACCAACCAATTTTCCCTTGCAACCGCTGCAACCGTGCCTGCCTGTCCCGCATCGGACTTGTCAGTCACCAACGAGCCTGCAGCAGACGTGGACATACCCCTCCATAAATCTTCGTCTGCGAAGCCTAGCCATTCTATTGCAAGTTGAATTCAAATTTAATTTTCAAAGTTCTTGAAAAAAGCCAAAAAAAATCCCTCGATTATAACTAATGGTTATGTAGTGACATGTTGCAGCGGCAATAGGGCTGGTGCTCCGAGCAGCGAGCGCAACCTAGGGCCCGCAGACCATGCAGCACCACTGTCCCCAGCAGGTGAACTGGCAGTCAGATGGCTAAGGCAGCATAAGGGCCAGCATCCCCAACATGGCCCTGTTGCACAACCAACAGAGAGGAACAAGTGCACAGGGAAGGAGGCATTATCATGTAGGAAAGTGCCTGTGTATGGGAGTCCCGCTATTGTTATGTGAGCGGTGATGTGAGGAAACTGAGGCAAATGGTGGGAACCGGAACGATATAAAGGTCAGGCTTTCAGCCCTAATAAAGCAGAGCTATACCTGACTACACTCGTGTGTGCCTTTACTTCGAGTAGCACGCGGCTACAGTTACATGTTTTGGTTGGTCTTTAAAAATTCACAGAAATGCTGGAGGAACTCAGGTGTCTTCGAACAAGGGCTCAGGCCTGAAATGTCGGTAATATATCTTTAGCTCCTATTGACTCCATGAGACTGGCTAAGTTCCTCCGGCATTTCTGTGTGTATTTACTACAATCACGGCACCTGCAGAATGCTGTGTTTCACTCTTGCTTGATCTTTGAACAGATGTACACAATTGGTAGACCTGAGCAAAAAAAAAATTAAAATGCATCTACTTCAGATGTGATGCTTTTGGCAAATGAGCTGTGTCAGATATTCAGTTGATTGAGATACTTATAACATTATATTTGTACACAGAAGCTTTTCCTGCCCTATGGGCTCTCCAAAGCAATTTATATGTTTAATGGAGTTTTCATACTCAATTGTCAATCAGATATATAATTCATAGACTGTTCAATTAAAAACATATTTGAAATTTTATCACCGCTTGACTTTAGGTATAAATGGGTATTGAATACTTAAGGATAGCTGCCCATAAAGTTATGTTTCACTTTTGTT
The DNA here is from genome assembly GCF_036971445.1 of Narcine bancroftii. Lineage (NCBI taxonomy): Eukaryota > Metazoa > Chordata > Chondrichthyes > Torpediniformes > Narcinidae > Narcine > Narcine bancroftii. The sequence goes on along the minus strand of NC_091471.1, from coordinate 180,318,071 downwards.
TAATTATATGAAACATGTAATAATCTGAATCTATGCACATTTAAATGGAATGCTCTTTGGAGAGATTAGTGAAAAATTTAGCACAGTTCAGTTTTTTTTAAACTTTCAATTTGGATTCACTTTCCATATTTTTAAAATATTTTGAAATACCAATCTTTGTTTCATGTGCTGTTCATTCTCAAATATTGAAATAATTCAGGCTTTCTTGTTTTGTCAAATATTCAATGAAATTTAACAATTGCCAATATCATATTTTAGGTTCTGGGATAATCTGTGCTAGATTAGTATTGGTAAGTAAAATGTCTGGTTCTATTAACTGTCCAATTTCATGTGCCACCAAAAGTATATAAAACTTCACAGAAATTAAGTCTGTCAAGAAAAGAAATGACATTAAACTATAATTCACTACACAACAACTCAGACTCAGAAATTAATGGTACGAAAATGACTGCAGTAAATTCAGAAATAGAATCAAACTTTATTGTCATGAACATGTCACAAAATTCATTGATTTATAACTGCATTACAGGTGCAAATATTGCTATAACACATTTTTTAAAGAAATAAATTTGTGCAAAAAGAAGAGAAATTAGGTAGTGTTCTATGGTTCATTGTCCATTCAGAAATCTGATGGCAGAGGGAAGAAGCTGTTTTTATACCACTGGGTGTTCGTCTTCCGGCTCCTGTATCTCCTTCCTGATGGTAGCAGTGGAAAGAGGACATGACCTTAGTGTGAAGGTCCTTAAGGATAGAGGCTGCTTTCTTAAGACACCGCCTCTTATAGGTCTCCTCAATGGAGTGAAGACTGATGTCCATGATGGTACTTGCTGATTTTCCATTTTTCTGAAGTCTTCTTCTATGCATTGGCATCTCCATACCAGACAGTATTGCAACCAGACAGAATGCTTTTCATGGTACACCAGTAGAAATTTGTAAGAATCCATGTATATTAAGGAAATGCAGCCTTCTGTAGGCCTTATGAGTATGTCTTCTGTGAGCTGGTCCTCTCTCCTAGGAGCTGCAGGCATGGATGAAACTACTTACTATCACTCCTGAGACACATGTTGTTTTCTGTTGTGCTCCTCCCCTGGTCACACTGACCAGTTTTGAGGCCACTGGGATATGCAACTTGCAACAAACTCGTGGGGTAGATCCAAAGTGCAGAAACAAATCCATAAAGTAAGCATTAAAACTTTCCCCAAACCTACCTATGCAAGGCTGCATTTCCTTAATATACATGGAATTTAGTGTCTCTGGAATCTCAGGTTAAAAAGGATATCATAGACTTGAAGAATTGTGGAATAACACCAAAATAAAAAATATAGACTGTCAACACTGGAAACTGAAATAAATGCAAAATTAAAATACAGGAAGTTGCCACATTAGTTAATTCTGATTTAACTTGCCAGAGAAGTTCCCTTTGCAGCACCCATTATACTCTGTACCTTATCCCTCTAACTTGTTTCTCTCTGAATTCTGATGAAGTAACTCAGACCTGAAATGTCGATTGTTTTTCTTTTCACACATGGTGCCTGGTCTGTTAACTGTTTCTAGCATTTTCATTTTTAACATCAGAGAAACATTTTCTGCCTTCTGGATCCAAAGGACTCGCTCATTATCAGCCACTATTGTGAAGTGATCATTGCTCTCCACTTCAATGGCATGAGGTATTTATATATCCTGCCAGGGACAGGTAGGATCTAACAGTTGGTCACTGTCACTTGCATCAACTATTGCCATCTTTTCCAGAGCAGGCAAATCCCATCAACTTAGCCCCCAATAAGAATGTGCAACCTTCCTAGTGACGAGATATTAAATTGGTTGAGTGCCCGTTTTTGAGCCAAACTTGTGTGTCCAGTAAGATCAGGCACATTCATTGCAGCAATATCACAAAATATCTATGTACTGACAATAACCACACCAGCAGTGCGAGTATAAGACAGCTTTAATAAACTAATATGTACACTAAGAGGTCTTGTCTCTCTGCAAGACAAACCTGGAAGGCTAGACTGTAGCTCTGGACTGCGTTATATACAAGGTCACCGGGATGACCCCTGGTGACCTAGTGGCGTAATTACATATCTCTACAATCTAAATAGAAGATGATCAAGTATTGGTAAGCTGTCATGCTGATGTCAGTCTATTGTCATATACACAAGTGCAATGTACAGGTGCAATGAATTTCTTGCTTGCTCCAGCTACATGGGGAATGTAAACACACCTACAAACAATAAGTATAGATTAAATCAAAAATAAATAATAAAATTTGAGGCATCGATCAATATTCACACTTGCAGTAATGTAAATAAATGTGCTTTCTCGACAACGAAAACAATCTTTGGCTTTCTCAGAGTAGTTTTTGCTTAGGCTGAGGGGAATGTATGGAGGCTCAAGAGCTTTGCAGCTATTTGGAAATAAAGTAAACCATGGAAGTCTGCAGATGCTGTAATTGAAGTCAAAGCACAGAAATGCTGGGGGAACTCAGCTGGTCTCGCAGCACCCAAAGGAGGTAAAGATATATTACCGATGTTTTGGGCCTAAGCCTTTCCTCAAGGTATGAGTTAAAAATATACAGGCATCTGGATTAAAGGCCTGAGAAGAATGGGAGGGGGAGGATTATTGACCAACAGACAAAATGTGTTAATTGGACATGATAAGAGGAAAGATGAGAATGGATTTTAGTTCTGTGAAAGGAGACAGAGGGAAAAGGGAAGAGAAAGAGAGAGAGAGAGAGAGAGAGAGAGAGAGAGAGAGAGAGAGAGAGAGAGAGAGAGAGAGAGAGAGAGAGAGAGAGAGAGAGAGATCTGGAGGAAAAGAGACATGTTGAAGAAGATTGGGGCTATTTCTAATGAGAACCAGAAGTTAATGTTGATGCCATCCTGTTGGAGGGTGCCCAGATAGAAGATTAGGCGTTGTTCCTCCAGTTTGTGGGTAATCTCCATCTGGCAGTGCAAGAGACCATGGACAAATAAGTTAGCAAGGGATTTGGGGCAGGGAAATGAATGGGTGGCCACTGCGAGAGCCACGTTATTGAAGAAGAAAGACCTGAGGTGGTCAACAAAATGATCTCCCAGTCTGCGTCTAATCTCTCAGATGCAGAAGACACCAAAACAGGAGCATCTGATGCTGATTCACACCTTCACTTGGAAGGACAGTTTGGGGCCCTGAATAGTGGTGAGGGAGGATGTGGAGCATCTTCTATGGTCCTTGGACTTAGAAGTGCCAGACATGAGACTTCTCTACCTTCTGCGTGAAAAAAAGCAATGCAAAGAGGCGTGATAGGGTGATGTGGGTACTTCATGATCGTTATGAGGCAGCACCTCATTTTAATGTCTTCAATGGGCAGGAACACAGTCTTTATCCTGCAGCAGTCAACGTTTCCTCACCCTTATCCTCTTTTAAGTCAAATTAGGATCGGGATGAAAAATAACATTAAAACTACAAGCTGGAAATCTGATACAAAACCTAAAGGGCCAGAAACGCTCATTGTGTCAGCTGGAATCTGTGGAAAAAGGAAAAAAAAAAAGTTATTCCTTTAAGAAGGCAGATAAAGAGAGAAACATGATTATTACAAGTTAGTTTTAGGGGCTCGTTGCTTGGAAAGAAAGAATATTCACTTTAAAAAATTATTGGTACCAAGCAATAGAACAGGTGATCAGAGTACAACTGCATATACCAGCATATCTTTTCTGCATGGCATGACTTCCCACAGGCACTGTTCTACACCTGCCCGGTGAGGTCATTAAAGCTGGATGGTACAAAATCCAAAGGCAAAAGGACCACAGTCATCCTCCTCACTTCTGCTCTAAACTGGAACCAGCAGATGTCTTACTTTCACCTGAAGGGGAGATAATGAATCTGCAGGATCCTAGAAAGCCAGAATGGCATCAAGCAACATCCTCCTGAGAAGGGCTGTTCATTCGCATCCCTCTTCTTCTCTTCTATAGCACAGGTGAATGCAAAATGTATCAAATGGCATGATACATTCAAAGAATGGAATTGCCAGTTACACCTGCGCATTACTATCTTATTTTCACACGTCAGCCCCCCCCCCCACCCCCTCGAATTGTTTGGAAAACCATGTATGTAGCTATTTTGCTCAGGAAGCCATAGAAGTATCAAGTTTCTGATGTCGTTCACCCGTTTTCTCCTGTATTGGGAATTTAGCTCTCTTGGTCATTTCTGTCTTGTGGCAAAGTACAAACACACTGAAAAATGACTCATAGTATTTCTCCTTATTGCGCTGGATTTTGCAAAGGCTGCTGATATTGGTTCATCATTCACTTTTTGTAGTAGGGCTGGTTTACCTGCTGGCTGAGTCCAGCAATTGTTCTTTAAAGGGCCTGATACACCTTGTGCCTGGCCTCTCAGTTTTATAACAGCCTTACCTGGAGCATCTGGGGAAGCATGATTAATGTGAATGGGATTGTTGCCTTTCAGAGGAAAGGTAATGAAAGAAAGAGGGTGGGCCTGTTGAATACAGTTAATGCACAAAAGTGCTGGAGAATCTCAGCACGTCTGACAGCATCCAAAGGAGGCAAAGTTAGGGCGGCAGGATTGGCGTAGCGGTTAGCAAAACGCTTTTACTTCGGCAGCGATCAGGACTGGGGTTCGACTCCCTCACTGTCTATAAGGAGTTTGTTCGTTCTCCTCGTGGGTTTTCCCCAGGGACTCCAGTTTCCTCCCATCATTCGAAACGTACTGGGGGTGTACGTTAATTGGGTGCAAAATGAGTGGTGTGGACTCATGGGCTGAAATGGCCTGTTAATGTGCTGTATGGCTAAAAAGTAAATTTCATAACCAATTTTCTGGCTCAAGCGCTTTGTCAAAGTTTGGGCAGAAAGCAGGCAGGTGCCTGAATAAAAAGGTGGGATGAAGAGGGATGAAAGGCAGGGGGAAGGAGCACAGACCAACAGCCAAGAAACTACAGGTGCACATGGATAAGAAGGCAGGAGAAAAAAGCTGAGATTTGATTGGGGGAGGGAGATAGCTCTGTGAATGCAGACCTGAAGGAAAGCAGTAATTTGGACAGACAAAGAAAGAAGAGCTATAGGAAAGGAAACACAAGATAGGGAAGAAGAGATACAGGGGTGGGGGCCTGGGAGGTGGGGAGGTAGTGGGTGTTGTGGGGGGAGGACCTGATGGAAACTGGAGAAGTCGATACTAATGCCATCTGGTTGGAGGTTCCCCAATGGAATAGGAGGTAATGTTCCTCCAATTTGCTGGTCTTAGTTTGTCAGTGCATGAATCCATGAACAAAAATACCAATGTGGGAGTGGGATGTTGGTTGTAGGTCAATTAGGGTGTAATTGGGAAGCATGGGCTCGTGGCCCTAAAGGGCATGTTACTGTGCTGTATGTCTAAATATCAATTTAAAATTTAACAACTTCTCCTTTGATTCCTCCCATTTCCTCCACATATATGGGCCCCAACTGTGCCTGCCTTTGCTTTGAGTATGTTAAACAATTCCTGTTCCAATTCTATTTGAGTACCAATCTCTAACTCTTCCTCTACTACAATGAGAACTGCATTGGTGCTACCTCTGGTACCCATGCAGAATTTGACAATTTCCTTAACTTCACTGTCTACTTCCCCTTAAGTTTATCCTGACTTCTCTAGTTTGGTGAGACTCTTCCCTTCCTTGATCTCTCTGCCTCCATCTCAAGGGACAAACAATTCACGAACATCAATTACAAACTCACTGACACTAATAACAATCTGTACTATACCTCTTCAGATGACACAAAGCTGGGTGGCGGGGTTAGCTGTGTAGAGGATGCTTAGAGGATGCAGGGTGACTTGGACAAGTTAGGTGAGTGGGCCAGTGCATGACAGATGCAATATAATGTGGAGAAATGTGAGGTTATCCACTTTGGAGGCCAGAAGAGGAGAGAAGCTTATTAGCTAAATGGTGTCCACTTAGGAAAAGGAGAGATGAAATGAGACCTGGGTGCCGCAGTACACCAGCCACTGAAGGTGGGCATGCAGGTACAGCAGGCAGTGAGGAAAGCGAATGGTATGTTGGCATTCATAGCAAGAGGATTCGAGTACAGGAGCAGAGAGGGTCTACTGCAGCTGTACAGGGCATCGGTGAGACCATACCTAGAGTATTGTGTACAGTTTTGGTCTCCTCATCTATGGAAAGACATCCTTGCCATAGAGGGAGTGCAAAGAAGGTTCATTAGATTGATACCAGGGATGGCAGGCTTACATTGAAGAAAAACTAGATCGACTAGGCTTATATTCACTGAAATTTAGGAGATTGAGGGGGGATCTTATAGAAACAAATAAAATTCTTAAGGGATTGGACAGGCTAGATGCAGGAAGGTTGTTCCCAATGTTGGTGAAAACCAGAACCAGGGGTCACAGTTTCAAGATAAGGGAAAAAACATTTAGGACTGAGATAAGAAAAAAAAATTATTTCAGAGAGTGGTGAATCTGTGAAATTCTTTGCCACAGGAAGTAGCCGAAGCTGGTTCCTTATCTATATTTAAGAGGTAGTTAGATTGGCCCTTGTGGCTAAGGGGATCAGGGGGTATGGAATGAAGGCAGGTACTGGGTACTAAGTAGATGATCAGCCATGATTAAAATGAATGGCGTAGGCTACTCCTGAACCTATTTTCTATGTTTCTATGTTTTCCCATCCTATCTCTTTTAAGTATGCCACCACTTTCTCCCAATTCCTCTACCTCATCCCAGGATGAGGGATTCCACTCCAAGACATCTAAAATGTCCTCTTTCTTTAATCAGCATGGATTGCCCTGAACTGTCATTGATTAATCTCATACGCCTCAATTTTCTGTACTTCTGCCTTTGTCCCATTTTGCATCAGGCTGAACAAGGATCAAGTCCCTCTGGTCCTCACTTTCTGCTCTGCCAGCCTCGGCATTCAACACATTATTTTCTCACACTTCCGCCAACTAACTTTAGTGCAATCCCTTTGCCAGTGATATCTTCTCCTCTCCCCCCTGTCCATGACTCTTCAGCCCACTCTTCACTCCCTATTCATCCTTCAACCGCCTGAGACATTTCATTCTGTAATGTAAAAAGTGCAAAATTTGTCCCCTCACCTCCATCCTGGGACACAAACAGACCTTCCAGATGAAGCAGAGTGTCACATACACATTGTCCTACTTAATCTATTACATTTAGTGTACTTGGTTTCCCCCTTCTTCAGCCATAGCACTCTATGTCATTGGTACCCACATGCACCATGACTTTTGGCTGTTCCCCACTCCCCTCAGAATGTTCTGGACCCAATTGTAGACATCCCATACCCTGGCACCAGGAAGCCAAAACACCATCCAGGTGTACTTATTGGGTTCACAGAATCTCTTGTCTGTTCTCCTCACAATGGAATCTTCTATCACGATTGCATGCCACTTCATTCTTTCTGTATGGAGCTATGCTCAGTACCAGACAACCAGTCACCATGGTCGTCCTCTGTCAGGTCATTCTCCCCAATACTATTTAGAGCAATAAACTGGTTGCTGAGGGGGGTGGCCACAGAGGTGTTCTCTACCTACTTCATGCGTCTCCAATTTATCATGTCCTCACTCTCCCAAATGAGCAGTAGGTCATCAAGCTGCAGCTACAGTCTCTTAACACATTCTCTTAGGTGCTGCACCTCAGTGAACTTGGCACAGAAGTGGGCATCAGGGAGGCTCGTTGTTTCCCGGGGATCCCATATCTGACAGTCTACGCAGAGCACTGACCCTAAAGTCATAATGCTGAATCTATTAACACTAATAGGTATCCACACTATAACACTCGTCTCTTACCTGTTCTCACCGAACAACTGCTCCCTTGATGACCACTCCTCTACAAGGTTACTCACTTTTATTGTGATGCTCCACTTAAACACCGGGTCACATGATCATACGTCCACCAATCCTCCAGGAGTTCCTCCAGGAATTCTTTGTTTGCTCCTGGTAGTTGGATCACCTGAAAAGCCATAAACATTATTTTTAGAGATGGATAACATTAAACATATATTGAAATCCAGGGTTCAATCATTATACTTAACTTCAAGTCTGAGCCAATTAGTTCATACTTCTCATGCACCTATTTATTCCTGCAGGTTGAAGAATTCATGATGACTATATACACCTTAGTAACAAATTATGGAGCAAAAAAACGTAGCATAATGGAGATATTTACTTTCTCGGCATTCAATATTCAATGGTGATACATTGGCATTGTGAGTTCAAGGACATGTTCATGCAATAAATTCTTGTTTATTTACTCTACACAAATAGAAGCAGTAGTGTCCCTTAAGCACTCCTGGAACTCCATGTGGTGGTGGGGGCAATGTAGGAGTTGGCATGGGTCAGCTGTCAACTGTGAAGACTGTTTTATTAGAATTATGAAGACAAGCCAAATCAATTAAACCAAAATCAATACTCCTTTTCTATCAGATTCTACAAAGTTTCATTTTGCAAATATGTCATACATACAACTTGGCCAGCTGTACAAGACAGCAATATTTCCAGTTATTTAGAAAAATGGTAAATCTTCTATTCTACACATTCTACTGGAAGGCATGTGTATTCTTAGAGCCAACAGATAATTTAGAAGTACTTAGTTAGCAGTTGTGCAAAATATGTGGCCAAAGTCTTAAAGCAGCAGATGACACTGTTAACTCAGAGCTAAATCCAAAGATGAATGTATCAGGCAGGCTATGGATTGATTGTCCTGACCTGCAATTAGAAAATTCAATGTTCATCTCATTGGGCTGTAGATTATCCAAGCAAAATAGGAGGTGTTATTCCTTTGGTTAGCACTAGATTTCATTCTGGCAGTGGGGAAGGCCTAGGATAAACATTTCACTGTGGGATGGGAAGAGATGTTGAAATGGCATGCGACTGGGAGCTCAGGAATTGTGAAATAGTTGCAAATCCCCGCGCAAGACCTCAGCGATGTAGAGAAGGCAACTTCAGGGACATTGAGTCCAGTAATTGAGGATGGAGGAGCTGTACATGAATCTTTGCCTCAACTAGAAGGGCCTTTTAGGTACCTGGATGGTGGTGAAGGAGGAGATGAGATTGCAAGAGTTGAACCTCTGATGATAGCAGAGAAAGTGACAGGAAGCACAAAGAGATGGATGGAAGCCATGATAGGACCAGAGAGTCACAGAGGGAGTGGTCACTGCAGAAGACAGAGCGGGATGGGAATCTCATTGCAGCTGATGGAAAATATTCTTGTGTCCCCAGTGGCTTTGCTGGGCAGACAGAAGTGCTTTTAGAGATCAATCATGAGCCACATTCACTTCAACCTTGATTGACATCAATTTACATACACTAAAACAGGTCTGCTGTCGATGTCATCTCTCTGGTTGCACTCAGCCCTAGAATATCTGGACAACAAAGACACCAACGTCAAACTATTTATCAACCATAGATTTTCCTTCAACACAATAATACCAAACAAACTAAATTCCAAGCTTGTTCTCAGCATCCCTCTCTGCATTTGGATCCATGACTTCCTAAACTGCAGGCTTAGGATTGGTGACAGCACCACATCCATGATCATCCCAAACACCGAGGCATTGCAAGGCTGTGTATTCAGTCCCTTTCTAAACTCCCCTGTACACCAATGACTATGGTGGCAAACATTACTTTAACTCCATAAATAAATTCACCATACTGTCATCGGCATGATTTTTAAACATTGATGAAGAAGAGTACAGAAGGACTTGGTACAGAAGTGACTTGGTCCCAGGCCAAAATTTCACCCTCAATATCAGCAAGACCAAGAAACTGGTTATAGCTTCAAGAGAAGGCTTGGAGCTCACACACCAGTCCACATCAGTGGTGTTGAGGTGGAGGTCATAAACAAGCTTGGGCTGCTCGGGGTAAACATCTCCAGTGACGTGTCCTGGTCTGGCCACGTTGACACAATGGCCAAGAAAGCACACCAGTGCCTCTGCTTCCTCTGAAGACTGAGGAAATGTAGCACGTCACCTACATCCCTGATCACATTCTGCAGATGCACTGTTGAAAATAATTTCACAGGAGACATCACTCTGTGGCTTCACCCATAACCACAAGAAACTGTAGAGGGATATGAATGTGGGTCAGGCCACCATACATATCCCCATCCCCTCCCACAACTCCATCTGTTGCATTGGAAAAGAAATCAACATATTAAAAAGCTTATCCCACTCCAGCTGCATTCTCTTCACTCCCCTCCCATCAGGAAGAGGATTCACAAGTATGAGATCATGCACCACTATATTCAAGGACAGTTGATTTCCTGCTATTATCAGATTCATGAATGAACCTCAAAATAGTAAAATTATGTTGTCTTTACTTCATACAACTGATTTCTTTCATTAACTCTTCAGTTTTTAGCTGTATCTACTTTGCTGTACTATGTATGAGATGATTAACTTGTCTGCTTGCACAACAATTTCTATCATTAGATATCAGTACATGTGACAACACACTTGAACTTAAACCTGAACCATTTCTCAAACCCAAAACAAAATGCCAGAAATGGACATTCTAAGCCACAGAAACTAGACAGAGGTAAAAGATTCAGTGCTTAAAATGTACTCGAGAACTCTAACACTCCCCTGACTCTTGGCAAGGCCTTGTGCCTGATGGCCCAAAGAAGAGAAATTGGATTGGTATTGAGAACCTTAAGGCCAGGCACTGAATGCACATAGAAACCCAAAATAAATTGTTGAAGAAATGCACAACCTCAATGATTAACATCCAGCCATCCCATCAGCCACCTTTCATCTCATCTGCAGTTTCCATGTTAGCCTCATTAGTCACTTTCGAGCATAAAAAAAGCAGAGTGGATGTAAGTCATCATTGATCTCAAGGGATTGCCAAAGAATAAAACAATTAAGATTATATTGAATGATTATTTATTTGGTGTTAATTATGGGCCTGAAAAATGCCATGGGCAATAGTTGAGTACTTAAAGGTGCCCTCTTCTGTTTGAATTTGTATGGTATGGAAAAACCTTGAGAAAGTTCTGTCCATAATTTATGCTTTCCATTATATTTTTTTTGGGGGGGGGGGTTCTGCAATATGAATACCTTTTAATTATATGCCTCACCTGTGATATCTAATACTGAATCTTTTAAATATAAACTAACATCTGCTTGATGGGTACAATCTAACAATTAGATATTATTCAAATTCCACCTCCCCAGATCCCTGTTACCCATTTAACTTCCTTTTCCTCATCTCCTTCATCTGCCTATCACCTACACACCCCTTCCACTGGGTCCCTTATCCCTCACCTCTGTTCGCATCTGGCCACTATCCAGCTTTTGCCATAGCCCTCCCTCTCAGCTCTTTAAGCTAACTTTCTGTCCTACAATTTTAGTCCAGATAAAGAGTCTTAATCCAAAACATTGATTGTCCTCTTCCCTCTGCAGAATTTCACCAACCACTCTTGTGGCTCTATTAGTTAATTACAGTACTGTTTAACAATGGCACCAGATACAAGTTACATGGTAAAATCTGCAGATGCTATGATTGTAGTGCAATGTACAAAAGAGAGAAAAAGTGGAAAGTGAAAAATTTACAGCCTGCCTGCTTTTTGCTCATACCTTAATCAAGTTCTCAAACCCAAAATATTGGTTGCCCTTTACTTTCTATGGATGCTTTGTGGCCTCTCACTTTTCTCCAACATGTTTGTGTATTGCATTACAATCGCAGGATCAGCAGACATTTCTGTTCAGCACCAAATGCAGTATGGTGGTTTGAAACTGTGCCTGAGAAATGTTATGCTGTTCAAAACATCTTTGTTCTTTCAAAAGCGAAATATGACTTAGAAACTATTTCTAAATTGAAATTTATGATTAAGGTACATGCCTTGGAGGTTTAAAGACAGATGGCAGGGGTTCAAAGCAAGAGTCAAATAACTTACACAGTGAGAGTGATGCACCATCAATAACTCCAAAAGACTGAAGTTGTGTAAAACTGATAGGCTTTTATTTGTAATAAAATGAAGCCATGTCCATTCTGGTCGACTGTCCTGAACTGGGGAGGGGGTTATGGAAGAGTCACTTTTATTCAAGAGTCCATGGGAGCACCCATGGAAACAGTCTGCCAAAGAGCATGCCCAAACAGTTAAATATACAAACAGTGGTTTAGCATAGAGATGTCCTACATAATGAAACTTGATGGACAGATTCAGAAGCTATGGAGTGAAACATGAAAGTCTGCAGATGCTGTGATTGCAGTCAAAACACAGAAATCCTGGAGGAATGCAGAAGATATATTTGGCCTGAAATTCTATGGAGGGAATCAATAGCATATTTTCAGATTTACAACAGGAGGTCCTTTGAACCATTATAAATTTTCAGGTTTTAGGCATATTGCATGTTGAGACTTGGAAAGTAGAAAACTATCAGGTCTTCAAATTGTGTTAGAAAACATAAACATGACCAAGGCAACTACTGAGGAACAAAAGAACATACTTAATCATAAGTACCCAAATTAAATTGTGAGCTTGGAAAGTATTTGCAAATTCTACAATAGTCAGACTTCTGTGGTGTGAACTAGATCACTTGGGCATTGAATAGAAGAGTACGGTGCAACTATACAAAAGGTTCTTTAGACAGCATTTGCAATACTGTGTGCCATTGTGGTCACCTCATTACAGCAAGGATGTAGAGGCTTGGAAAGGGTACAGAGGTTTACCAGGAGGATGTCTGGTTTAGAGGGTAAAGATCAGGAGGGAGAAAATGAACAATCCTGGGTAGTTTTCTTTGGAGCATCGGAGGCTGGGGAGAGATCAAATTGAATCTTATAAAATGATAAGAGGCACTGATGTGGTAAGCAGTCAGAATATTTTCCCAGAATAAAAATGTCAAATACTTGAGGGCATGCATTTAAGGTGAGAGGGAAACATTTAAAGGAGATTTATGTGGCATTTGTTTTAACATGAGAGCTGTAAGTGCTTGGAACAGATTGCTAGGGGTAGTGATGGAAGCAAATATGATAATAACATTTAAGAGGTTGCTAGACTCACGAAAATGCAAAGAATCAAGAGATTATGGATGATGTGTAGGCAGAAGAGATTTAATTTGTCGTTGTGTTCATTGAAGCTATTGTGGGTTTAAGGACCTGATCCTGTATGTTCTATTTTTAAATGATTGCACCCAGCACTTCACTCATTGACTCTCTGGCCTTGTTCTTCAAGTCTGTGGTCTCCTTATTTGATGGGCCATGTGTCCTCTCGCCTTTATCTCAGCCATATCCAGAGACTCTAACCTCCTGCAGAATTATTCCCTCTCCCTCTTTGAACTGAATTCTGCAGGTTACTTGCCTTCAATTTTGTCTGTATCACCTGCGATTTGTGTTAATCTTTAAAGTTAAAATCTTTAGTTATAAAATATGTATTTCTTAGTAAAGTAAGTTATAGAGTTAAATATATTTCTAGTGAAGGAATTGTGGGATGGATACAGGGTCACCCACAGGTCACATTACATTTACAGGGAACCATTGTACTCAGAGAGAGTTCATTGTTGGAGTCGACACGTCTGGAAAACAGAGGCATAATAGAACTGAAGTGTTCTTAATTTAAACTCGAGGACCATGTATCATTGCTTAAAAATATTTTTGTGTATGCACAGCATTCTGCAGGCTGAGGGAAGCCAGACTTTCTGGAATCAAACCACTTAAGCCTCCTGGACTAAGATAAGGTCAGATGATTTTATGGATATAGTGTGATTTTGAAAAAAGGCAGAAGGTTTTGCAGAAATGAAACTAAATCTGTGGTGATGTCACATCATATGATGTCAGAGAACTATATAGTGAAGGCAGAGAGATATTTTAAATCAGAAGACTGAAGAAATAATAACCTGGAAAAACAGGATTGGAGCAGTAATCTCTGGAAAGAGAGGGAGATGCTGTTCTGTGTTGCATCATCTTTACCACAGGAGATATACAACATAGGTGGCTTTTAAATAAGTAGGACCACTTTCAACCATTCTTTTAAGAAAAGAGAGGCAGCTCACTTGTATCCAGAAGATCGTCACTCCTGTTTGATTAATCTCTCTGAAAGACAGCTCATCAAGGGATTTGTGAGTTTAAAGAGATCTGAAGATATAGGATTTAAAAGTGCCTCATAATTACTTCTGAACGGAAATTTAAAAAGGATCCTTAAGTTCAACAAGATGTTTGAAACTGGACTTTAAAATTGATTTTTTTTTCCAGAATCAAGCTTAAACTGTAAGTATTTGAATTTTCACACCTACACATAGTGAAATTTACATATGAGTAAGAAATGTTATGTTATTAATAGTTTAATTAAAACTATTATTTTGAATTTACCATTGCCTGGTGAAATTTCCATTGCTGTTCCTTTCTTGGTACTAATAAGTTTTTATTAGTTTGGAACACCTGCAATTTTTTTCATGTTCTGTGGGATCAGAAGGTCCAGGTCCATAGCTCCTTGAAAGAGTGGTTTAAATAAAGAGTATGGTATGCTTACCTTCATTAGTTGGGGTATTGAGCATAAGAGTAAGGAATTTTGCAGTCGTATAACATTTTGTTTAGGCCACACTTGGAATATTGTAAGCAATTATGATTGGCCCATTACAGGAAGGATGGGGAGGCTTGGAAAAAAGGCATAAAAGAGATTTATCAATTTGTTGCTTGGATTAGAGAGAACGAGTTATGGGGAGAGGTTGGAAAAATTTGGATTCTCTTCTCTGGAGCAGCGGAAGCTGAGGGGAGACCTAACAGAAGTTTATAAAGTTAGAGTAAACACACTGAAAATATGATATACAAGAAGACATGAATTTAATGTGAGGGTGAGCATAGTTTAAAGATGTGTGGACCAAGTTTTATTTATCCAGAGAGTGGTAGTTATCTGGAATGGGCTGGCAGGGATAGTGGTGGAAGCAGATATGATGATGGCTTTTAAGAGGGTTTGAAAGAGGCAAGTAAATACATAGGGAATAAAGAGATATGCATCACGTTGAAGCAGCACAATTTTAGTTTAATTTGGCTTCACATTTGGTGCAGATATTTTGAGCTATGGGGCCTTCTCCTGTGCTGGTCTATGTCCTATGTTCTGTGAAATCGATTTCATAATGTAACAGCCCAGTATGCCATTAAAACTCCTCACATATTGCCTCTATTTTGTTTTTCTGGATACATTAAATGTCTGGTTATTATGATCCTGCCTTAATTTCATTGAATGCCAGAGAAGACACAAGAGTAAGAATTGCCTTCTCCTGCTTCAGTTTGTTATTTTCTTATATTTTGAATGATTATCAGGCAAATTACATGTGACCTGCAACAGTTATAATGTGGTGAAGATTGGGTTGGACAGAAATGTTATGAAAAACCTTTTCTTCCTGTGCACGGGCTGCATTCAAAGCAACAAAGAAACATTGAAAATTACAAAATCGAAGCCCTTCAACTCTGTTCTGCCATTGAATACAATCAACGATAATCACCAAAAAATTAATCTTCTTTCTTTCCCCATGATCACTTCATCCAGGTTCATCACTCTTTGGGTGAAACTCTCTCTCCTTCTCTCAGTCCTAAATGGCCTACTCCTTATCCTAAGGTTGTAACAACTAGCTCACAATTTCCCCATTATAGAGAGCATCCTTCTTACTTCAAGTCTCTCTCGTCCTATCAGTATGTCATAAGATTCAATGAGGTCTCTCTCACTCTGGCAATTATAAGACTAGTCATTCCCAGGAATTACAATCATATAACAATTACAGCACAGAAACAGGCCAGTTTGGCCCTTCTAGTCCATGCCAAACACCTTGTCACCCCTAGTCCCATTGACCCGCACCCTGCACATAACCCTCCACATCTCTCTCGTCCATATACCTATCCAACTTTTCCTTAAATATTAAAATCTACTATTTCAGCCAGAAGCTCATTCTACACCCCACCACCCTCTGAAAGAATAAATTCCCCCTCACATTTCCCCTAAACTTTTCCCCTTTCCATCTCAATCCATGTCCTCTTTTTTTGAATCTCCCCATTTCTCAATGGAAAAAGTCTGTCCACATTGACTCTATATGTCCCCCTCATAATTTTAAATACCTCTTTCAAATCACCCTCAGTCTTCTACACTCCAGGAAATAAAGTCCCAGCCTGCTTAAACTTTTCCTGTAACTCAAACCCTGAAAGCCAGGCAATATTCTTCTAAATCTCCTCTGCACTCTATTCTGTTTATATCCTTTCGATAATTTGGCAACCAAAGCTGCGCACAATAGTTTAAACCCATGCCAAAAGCACGAGGAAATAGTATACCAAGGCTCTTAGTCCCAAGGTGCAGGCAGCTCAGCTTGTATATGCCCCAACTCTCCCACAACTGGTTCCAATATTCCTGCAATTTGGATCACTTCCATCTGCACCTTATCTCTAGCCACAGAATATTGGCATATCTCTAGCCATGAAATCCTCAAACAAATCCTGCTATTTCTGCTTTGACAATTTCTGGTTGGGTGGTACAGTTGGCAGAGTGGTTAGTGCAACCCCTTTACAGCACCAGCAATCAGAACCAGGATTCGAATCTCTCACTGTCTGTAAGGAGTTTGTATAATCTCCCTGTGTCTGCGTGGGATTTCCTGGTGGCTCCAGTTTCCTCCCACCATTCAAAACGTACCAGGGGTGTAGGTTAATTGGGTGTAAATTGGGCGGCATGGACATGGGCCAAAATGGTTTCTTACCATGCTGTATGTATGTATGTCTAAACTAATGTTACACTGGTGATAATCCTGAGATTGCTATCTTGAGGTCCTTTTTTAACTTACATCCCAACTACATATATTCATTTTGCAGAACCACACCCCATTTTCAATGATGCTGTTAATATCAGTGAATATTTTGGCAATCTTCCACTTTCAGAATCCCCTTCAACCACTCTGAGACATCCTTAACGCTCACAACTGAGAGACAACAAAACATTGTTGCTGCAGAATCGTCATCTTGCTCATTTGAATCAGCTGCTGTCCCCATGCACATCCCAATCTGCATGCAAAAAGTATACTGAAAACCTTCTATCTCTGAAGCCACAAACAATCTGGCACACACATCTCATTTGGGAACTATCCAAAGATGCAAAACATTGACAGGTTTTTGAATGCTATAATTTATGAATCATATCCACACCCCCGCCCCACCCAGCTTTCAGGTATGTTAAACTTCGGGTATTTTCGACAGCCATGGTTTGAATTACTTTTCCAACTTCAAACTACCTCAGTAAATGAGACATTTGTATGCAAAGCACTTTAGATTGTGTTTCAATATGTAATATTGATTCTTCTGTTTCCTCATTTCAAGATATAATGTTAATTTATTATTTTTCCTTTCATCTTCTTTTAAGTCTCCCTTTTATTCTAAATCCCAAAGAGGACCTTGAGCACTGCTGAAGTTTTGGTAAGTTACATTCGCAAAATAATTTAAAAGATACACCAATTTCAAGTGAGGATGTTTAAGCTTACCCAAACAGCACAAGAGCTCGAATTGTTTAAAATTTCAAATCCTACAGCACTGAACTCTGCGCTCAGGCCGTGTGCTCAGTCACTAATGTTCATGTTGCTGACTCATGATGGTACTGCCAGATTCAGTTCAAACATTATCACCAAGTTAGGTAATAATACAACAGTAGTTAGCCTCATCAGCAACAATGATCAGTTGGCTTATAGAGAGGAGAATGGGAGGCTCATAAAATTGTGCAAGAACAACAACCTGAGTCTTAACATTGGCAAGCCAAAGGAGATAATTGTGGATTTCGGGAGGATGAAGATCGACCATTCTCTATTACACATCAATGGTTCCATTGCACATCAATGGTTCCATTGTGGAGAGATTTTAGAGCACAAAGTTCCTTGGTGTACCTATCCTGGATCACCTATCCTGCTCCCACAATACCCTTTATACCATTAGTCAGGAAGGCAAAGCAGCACCTACACTTCCTAAGGTGGTTGATGAGGGCATCTTAATAACTTTTTTACAGGAGGACATTGAGATATCTTGTCTGGCTGCATCATAGGGTGTATGGTAGCTGCAAAGTATCAGACCAAGTTAATAAAGAGGATGAACAAAATGGCTGAGAATATCACTGGGGTTTCTTTTTCCTCTATGATGACATTTACTGGAAATGTTGCTTAAATAGTGCTCAAAGAATTACAGAAGCCCCTTGCCATCCAACTTGTTGATGCAGATACCGAACATACACAAAAGGATGTCATAATGCCTATGCAATTAAGACATGGCTGCATGATGTACATAGAACATTGAACATTATAGCACAATACAGGTCCTTCGGCCAATGATACACACTTATCAAAAAACCAAAAACCTCTCTACCTCGTAATCCTCTATTTTTTTCCTAAGAGTCTCTTAAATGGCCCAGCCTCCGCCACGCCTCCCAGCCATACATTACAGGCGCCACAACACTCTGTGTAAAAAAGAAACACCCCATATATCTCCCCTAAACTTTCCTCCTTTCACTTTGTACAGAGGTTCTCTGGTTTTAGCCTTGGGGGGGAAAAAGGTGCTGTCTGTCTACTTTATTTCTGCCTCTCGTAATCCTGTCTCTCTTTGGCTTGGCTTCGCAGTCGAAGATTTATGGAGGGCAAAATGTCCACGTCAGCTGCAGGCTCGTTTGTGGCTGACAAGTCCGATGCGGGACAGGCAGACACAGTTGCAGCAGTTGCAGGGGAAAATTGGTTGGTTGGGGTTTGGTGTTGGGTTTTTCCTCCTTTGTCTTTTGTCAGTGAGGTGGGCTCTGCGGTCTTCTTCAAAGGAGGTTGCTGCCCGCCGAACTGTGAGGCGCTGTAGATCACTATTAAGTCGCCTCTCATCCTTCACTCCAATGAGAAAAGCCTTAGCTTTGCTTAACTTGCCTCATATCTTCCAATCCTGGTAAATCTCCTCTGAACCTTCTTCAGAGCTTTCACATACCTCTTGTATAAGGTCACCAGAACTGAGCACAATATTATTTACATAATTTTGGTATTTACATAACAAGATTCAAATACACATCCATAAATGAATGAATGAAAAACAAACTCAAACCATCCTGTTGTCCCTTATATTTAAAGGATGGACATGTGCAACTACTGTGAAACATCAGTGGACAAATCTATTAGTCAGGCAAGGCTTCTCGAATAGAAAATGAATTTTACATCTGATTAACAAATAGCACAATTGTCCTTGGCTGGACGGTTTGAATAATGCACCTTGAGTAATTTGCCACACACATTAAAGCAAATAAACCTGGAAATCCTTAAAGATCACTACTCCTTGCAGTGAAAGTGGACAAATTATGACTACACAAGTAACAGAAATCATCAAAGTTAACGTGAATGTAGACATGGATCTTCAATCTTAGTAATGTGATCTTTCATGCATTGAACATTTCACCTTAAATGCTCACCGAGCATACAAGCATAGTTCAACATCTTTGAACAATTGGTCTAATACTTCACAAAGGCAGTGCATTCAACTATTGTGCATCTATCAAAATGCTGAAAAAGAGGTCTGTACCAATATCAGATAACAATATTATTAATAGGGTTTCAGGTCAATAATATTGCATGACAATGGAAAAAGTTAGATGTCTAATAAATGTAAAAGAGATTGGGTTAAAAAGAAACAAGGGGAAATATAAATGACAGAATGGAAGCCAAAAGAGAATAAAAGCCATGAATTGTGATGGTGCATAGGTAAAGGTAACGGTAACCGGAAACGTCAAGAAATAGTGCCACTGGAGAAGGAGTAAATGTCAACAGCAGAATTGTTGCCAAGAAGAGGGATAGTTTAAATGTATAAAAGTCAATGGACGAAGTATCTGTGGGTAATCTGTTGGCTCTTGACATTGACATCTCTCTTTTTCCATACGTTTCCTGACTTAGTGAATCTTACGAACATTTTCTGGTTTCATTTCATATTTTCAGCATCTATTTTTTTTGGCAGTGTTATTATTGTATGAATTTGTATTAAATATCTGTTAAATATAATTTTAAGCCTAACAAATAAAACCCATCAAGATGTTAAACTGTGCTTTTGTGTCTACAACTACATGTGCCAATAATAGCTACTCGATTTTAAGAAAATAAATGAACAGAGCCAAGTAAGAGCTCATTCATTTTGGGACTTATTGCAAACAAAAAAAAAAACACTTGGAATCCAAGTGTTAACTGCATCATGTAGTAATATCAACATGTTTTACTCCAATTTCAAAATTATTTGGTGCTGAAGATCATAAAAGGTTTCTCCCATTTTACTATCAGTAATTTTCGAAACACTGACATTTAATTGATTGGTCTAGTGTTAGCTGATTTATCCCCTATCCTTAGTTTCAAGCTCCGATGTAATCCTCGCTCAGAGAATTGCTGCATTGAAATAGGATAGAAAATAGTTTTTATAGCTGCTGTTAGAGTCACAGGAGGTTGGACAGTAGCTGAAGATACATTTAAGCCAGTAGCCTGTTTGATTGGAACGATGCCAATCTACCTGGCACTTCCTTCCTACTATTTTTCTCCTATCCCGTATCTCTACTTATCCATTCCCAGATCAGTAGAGCAGGAGCAGGTATGACCTGGGGAAAGTGATCTCCTGGGCAAAATGGAGATTCCGGATGAAAATGGAAACAACGAGGGACACCCAACAGCTGTGGCTGGTCATAAATGCCATAACCTGTTACAAAACCAAATACGGTAAAATAGCAGACGGAAAAGCTTCTCTCCCAGAGGAACACAATGCCTTCTACACCCAAACAAGTAACAGTGAAGAACAACCTGTCCATATCCCCACTTCCCCTGTTGATCGCATCTTGTCTGTATCCAAGGATGCTGTGTGTGCTGCCTTCAGGAGAATGAATCTGAGGAAAGTATCCAGCCCAGATGGAGTAACTGGCCAAGTATTAAAAATCTGTGCTGACCAAATTACCAAGGTATTCATGGATATTTTCAATATCTCCCTCCACCAAGACATAGTACCCATCTGTTTCAAACAGGGATCAATCATACCAGTACCCAAGAATAGTGTAGTAACCTTCCTTAATGATTATCAGCCAGTAGCATTTACATTAACAGTGATGAAGGGTTTTGAAAGGCTGGTGATGAAGCAGATCAGCTCCTTTCTGATTGGACACATAGATCCATTCCATTTAGCCTTTCATAGTAACGCGTCTATGGCGATGTCATCTCACTGACTCGACTCAAAGCCCTGGAACACCTGGACAGCAAAGATGCCTATATCAGGATGATCTTTATTGACTACTATTCGGCATTTAAAACTATCATCCACTCAAAACTGATCAGAAAACTCCAAGACCTGGGAATTAATACCCCACCATGTCATTGGATCATGGATTTTCTCATCTCCAAACCAAAATCAGTGCAGATTGGCAATCTCCATCAGTACCAGAGCACCACAGGCCTGTGTTCTTAGCTCCCTGCTCTACTTACTTTACGCCTATGACTGTGTGGCTCAGTAGAACAATAACCCCATCAACAAATTTGTCAATGATATCACGGCAGTGGGTTGTACAAAGGATGGAGATGAGTCAGCAGACAGAATGAAAACTTGGCTGAATGATGCACCAATAACAACCTTGCACTCAATGTCACCAAAACTATGGAGCTGATTGTTGACTTCAGGTCAATGATCCAGTGATCATTGGTGGATCAAAGGTGGTAGGAGTGACTATCTAAAAGGATCTTTCCTGGACCCGACACATCAATGGCATAATGAAGAAAACATGCTAGTGCCTCTATTTCCTCAGGAGTTTGCGGAGGTTTGGTATGACACCAGAAACCCTGGCAAATTTCTACAGAGGAGTGGTGGAAAGGGTGCTGACCGGCTGCATCACAGCCTGAGCATAAATTCCTCCAAAAAGTAGTAGATACAACCCAGGTCATCACTGGCAAAACCCTCCCCACTATTGAGTACTGTACTTCTACAGGGAACACTGCTGTCAGAGGACAGCAGCAATCAATCATTAAAAACTCGCACCACCCAGCACGTGCTCTGTTCTCACTGCTGCCATCAGGAAAGAAGTATAGGTGCCAGAAGACTCACACCACCAGTTTCCGGAACAGCTGCTACTCCTCCATCATCAGACAACTTAACAGCAAACTCAATCAGGGACTCATTTAAGGACTCTTACTTGTGCACTTTATTTTCTTTTTCTCTTCATTAACAGTCAATTTGTTTCCATTCTTTTTATTAGACATACAGCATGTTAACAGGCAAATTTCAGCCCACAAGTCCGTGCCAACCAATTTACACCCAATTAACCTACACATCTGGTATGCTTTGAACAATGGAAGGAAACTGGAGCCCCTGGGGTAACCCACCCAGACAATGGGAGAACATACAAACTTCTTACAGTCAGCGCAGGATTCGAACCCTGATCCTGATCGCTGGTATTGTAAAGGCGGTGGACTAACTGCTACACTAACTGTGCCACCCTATTTACAGTTCTTTATTTGTTTTACGTTTATGTTGTACACAGTTTGCTTTTGTACTACCAATTGCCAAGGAATGACATCACATGCAACCCTGAGATTCCTTTTTCCTGCGGGTGAGGCAGAACTACCAGTAACTGGTAGTGCAAAAATTAATTTTACACCGTGTGAACATGTAAACAATCGAAGAGCTGTAAACAGAAAATCAATATAGACAAATTGATTGCACGATACAGGGAGAACAAAGAAAATCAATAAAGCCCACGAGTAAGATCTTTAAATGAGTCTCTGATTGAGCTTATTGTTGAGGAGTCTGATGGTGGAGGGGTAACAGCTGTTCCTGAACCTGGTGGTACGAGTCTTGTGACACCAGTATCTCTTTCCTGATGGTAGCAGCGATCAATAAATCAATATATAAATAGTAATCCTGCCTCACCCACAGGAAAAAAAGAATCTCAGGGTTGTACGTGATGTCATGTATGTACTCTGACAACAATCAGACATCTCAAAAATATGATCTTATTTTCCTAACCAATCAAACCTTTCAAACTTTATGACAACTAAAGTCAGTCTTTACTACTACTGTAGTTCATTAGCTAGGAAGCTTTTGCGACCATCAATACTCCTACAAAGCAATATAAAATTACAAGGCTTTCTTTTTTCACATGACACTGAAAATTTTAAATTTAGATTTAGCAGGCCCTCCAGCCATAAGCCTGCGCCACCCAGTTACATCCAATTAACTGACAACCCATGTACATTTTGAAGGGTGGTGGGAAACTGGGGCACTGGGGGACCCCAAAAAATTGGGGGAAGAATGTAAAACCCCTTACAGACAGCACTAGATTCAAATCCGAGTCACTGGCACCGTAATAGAGTTGTGCTAACAGTGCAGCCACATGAATTTGCTAAGTTAGAAACTGACTTGAAAGCAAGATGAAAATGTTAAGTTTGGAGGGACTCAACAGGTTGAGAAAAAAGGCTCATGCCCTGAAACATTAACTGTCTACCTCACTCCTTTGATGGTTCCTGACCCATTGAGTCCCTCCAATTCCTCTTCAAAATTCCAGCATCTGCTGGTCTTGTACCTTTTAAGTTCATGAAGTCTTTTGCTCTGAACCTTCAAGAAAACATAACAATAAATTCTCAGTGTACATCATCTAATGGACTTAGTTACCACAACAAATAAAGAACTAACTTCAAATTAGAAAACCATATTTTGTTCACTTACCTTGGATATTTCTCTACAGTGTGGGGTAAGACCTCCATTAGAATTCTATGCCATACTACTGTCCACTTGCATATTGTTGCTGGGTGAAATTCAGATAAAATCTTCTTTTTCATTAAATATTTATTGGATGTTTTGTATCTCCTGATCAGACTCAATGGTATAGACCAGTGGTTCTCAACCTTTTTCTTCAAGATACCACTTGAAGTATTCCCTATGCGATAGGTGCTCTGTGATTAGTAAAGGATTGCTTAAGGTGGTATGTGGGTAGAAAGAAAAAGTTTGAAAACCACTGTTTTAATTGTACCTAATTGATGTTATGTGGATGGTTTCATAACTCCAAATGAAATGGGCTGATGACAATTTTTCTCAAGTAAAATATTTCAGTGACAATTGGGTCCAGAGCAATGATTCTTAACCTTCCCTCCCCACTCACATACCACCTTAAGCAATCCCTTACTAATCACAGAGATGGCACAGGGATTAATTAAAGTGGTATGTGCGTGGAAAGAAAAAGGTTGAGAACCATAGGCCTAGAGCATAAAAGATGAATGATGCCGATAAGGGATAGGAGTGGATAGAGCCAGTCACAATTTAAAATGAAATATAAATCTTATGGTGCTGGTAACACGACGATCTCTTGATTGTCCCAAATGAATCCATTCTGTATTTTCATTCTGTCTTTCATTTTATCTTACACTCTGTATTGGATTTCACTGAAAGGGTTCTAGACATACTTAATGGACTTCATAGGAAATCCTACAAAAAATGTCTGCAATTAATTTAGATCATGCCTCATTCAAATGTTTTAGGGCACAAAATATTGGTCTCAAAAATAGCTCACATTTCTATTTCTACAATTTTAAAGCAGAAGGATCAAGGTTGAATTTGTATACATGGCTGGATTTCTGGATTGGTAAGATGGCTGTGGAAATGTACTGCAATATGATTCATTACTTGCCTCATAAAGCAGGAGGATTGGTGTGAGAAAAAAAAAACGTCAGCCATGATTTGAATGGCAGAGCAGACTCAGATGCCAAATAGCCTAATTCTGCTTCCACGTCTTATGGTCTGATGGTCTAATTTGGTCAGTAGTTCATGCCACAAGAGGACAGAATGAGCTATGCAATGCTAAAGGTGTTTGGATTGGAGTTCCTGCATTCAATGCATTTTTTTAATCTTTAAAAGATCTTAGATTTTGGAAAGTTCAGAGAGGATTCAAACAAAATGTGATTGTAACTCCCCATCTCATGAAAAGAATCAGCAAGCAGAGAACTAGAGGGTAATTAGCCTAACATTTGTGGTTGTGAAAGTTTTGGAATCTATTAGTAAGGAAATGTTTCAGGACATTTATAAAATCATATTACAGTCAAGCAAAGTTAGCAGGTTATGAAACGGAAATTGCTTGACAAATTTACTAGATTTTTCTGAGGATGTAATAAGAAGGTTGGAAAAAGGATAATGATAGATACTGATTTTTTATTTATTTTCTGAAGGCATTTTATACACCTCCATATACAAATTTAAAGCTGGTGGCATTGAATGTAATAGACATGATGGATTATGCAACAGAAAAATGGTAAATGGATAATTTTCAGATCAGCAAGCTGTTTACCATCTGTTTAATGGATGACAGAGGTGCACTAAAGAAGAGGTACAAGGACTGCTTAAAGAAATCTCTTGGTGCCTGCCACATTGACCACCGCCAGTGGGCTGTTATCGCCTCCAAACGTGCATCTTGGCGCCTCACAGTTCGGTGGGCAGCAACCTCCTTTGAAGAAGACTGCAGAGCACACCTCACTGACAAAAGACAAAGGAGGAAAAACGCAACACCCAACCCCAACCAACAAATTTTCCCTTGAAACCGCTGCAACCTTGCCTGCCTATCCCGCATCGGACTTGTCAGTTACCAACGAGCCTGCAGCAGATGTGGACATACCCCTCCATAAATCTTCGTCCGTGAAGCCAAGCCAAAGAAAGAAAGAATGGTTAAAAAGAGGGATTCAGTACAGGTGGTCCAACTTATGACCATCAGTACATGTGACCCAAAAAAATACTGTCTAACTTTTTTAAAAATAAAGAAAAAATATACCTATATATAACAATTATGCTTCAGATCCTGGGGATCCAGGGGCTATTTATTTTGATAGACCAAAATGGCGCTCACCACTAGCCATGAAGGTGCCGAGACTCCACTGCCGCTGAACGTGTTCTACTTTTGTGACACGAAGGCAGTCATGGACCCAATGTTCGAGGTGGGGGAGGTGAGCACAGGCCAGGTGCAGGTGGTGGTGGACAACAGGTCTTTCCAGTGCCAGGCGGGATTGGCCATGGGGAAAGTGCTGTGGTTCCAGTTTAAAATGTGTTGGACCGGAGTAACTTACATCCAACTTATGTCCATTTCAAGAATGGTCTGGTCAGTCAGAATGCAACTCGGACATATGTCAGGGACCATCTGTATATCGTGATCATGTGACAATACTGAATAGTTGGTAAAACAGATTATGGGAATGACACAAAAACCTAGAAAAGGCATTGTGTAGGTTATTGAGTAGACAAAAATAAATTATAAAAAAGGATGATATGAGGAAATGTGAGGAAGTTGGTTGGGAGAACTGAAAGCAGAATATTGTTCAAATGGAGAGAGATGGCAGAATGATACAGTAAAGTGGGATCTAGGTGCTCTTCTCCATAAACACACAAGATTAGCATAAAGGCAAAGTAGCCAGTTGAGAAAGTAAGGAAGGAAGCCTTTATTGCAAAGGAAATTAAGTATGAAAGTAAGGATGTCTTGCCACAACAAGTGTGGACATTGTTGAAAACAAATATAGAATGGTGTGTACAGTTTGGGGGAGGATATATTTGCATTGGGAACAGTTCAGTGATGGTTTTGTTATGAGCTCAGAGGACCCCAACCTATTTGCCCATTTTATTTGTGGCCCCTCTCCACAGACTCCTGTATAAAGGTGACTGTTCCACTGCCCACTCCTCAATAGAGGACAATCAAACAGTATGGATTTGCCATTGTTCTTATGTGAATAAAAGCCTATTGGTTTCTCAACGACAGTTTTTTGAATAATTGATGGTGCATCAATTTTATTCACTTGAAGTTTTATTTCACAATGGAGTAGATCCTGAAGCCAGAAAAGCTGAAGATCGACCCTCAATCGCCTGAGGCATCCACCAACTTTGAGCTCTGCATGCACTGATTTGAAGCATTTATGCAGGCTTCCTCCACCATTGTGCGATCAGAGACTGATAAGCTACAAGTGCTGCACTCTTGGGACGGCACCCTAGTCTACTCCCTGATCAGGGACACTACATTATACCAGAACACTGTGGACATAAAGGACAGTACCTGTGTAAGATCAATGTCTTGTATACCAGATACCTTCTAGTGACCCACAAACAATGACCCGGTGAGTCCAATGCCGAATATCTTCAGGCCCTGTGAGTACTCAGCAGGACCTGTGAATGCAAAGCCGTGTCTGCTGTGGACTACACAAAGAACCTGATCCAGGATGCTTACATCACATCCGACAGAGACTCTGGGAGCAAGGGGAGCTCAGCCTGCGAAGAGCAGTTGAGTTGGCAGTTATGCTGGAGGTATAGGGTTAGGGTTGGAGGCCTACCTGACTGACAAAGCAGCTGCCTTGTGGTCACTCCATGGCCACCATCTTGGGATTCACTGCCATCCCTTTGCCTTGCTAACGATACGACCATGGCAACAATGCTCCGTAACCACTTCCTGTCACTTTCACCCAGCTCTGGTGGTGACCGAGCCACAGCCACAGTGCTACAGGAGCAGTCTAATTGCTACTTTTGTGGCCTGGGCAAGCATCAGAGGAAACGCTGCCCGGTGAAGGATTCAACTTTCTCCAGCTGTGGGAAGAAGGACCTCTATGCCAAAATGTGTGTCGAAACATCTTCTTAGCGGTGCTGTGTGCGGATCGTGGGGGCTGTTGCATGGAGACCATCATCACTGGGGGCCAGAAATGCTACGTGCAATCCATAGGGGCTGCCATCTTGGGCACCAGCTTCGGGATCCAGCAGCACTGCATGTGTGCCCTGGGGACTGCCAACTTTGACACCACTGTCTTCCACAACAGCAGTGTGCAGCGACCTGATACTCGTCTCTATCGCACTCGACCAGGACAGTTCACATCGCCAGGTCAATGATGGATGTTCAGGTAAATGGCCAAGTGATGAGTTGCTTATTCAATAGCAGGAAATCAGAGAGCTTCATTCACCTGGACATAGTGTGGCATCTTTTCCTTACAGTATTTATGGTGAACCAAGAAAGTCTCCTTGGCATCCAAGTCGCACACAACAGACATCTGGGGCTTCTACATAGTGAGTCTAATGGTGCAGGGTACTGAATATAAGGTCTTTAGACTGATGGAAATGTCGCAACTTTGCGCTGCTATGTTATTGGGACTTGATTTTCAGTGTCACTTTAAAAGCGTGACGATAGATTTCGATGGGCCCCATCCACGCCTCACTGTGTGTAACCGACAATTTTCAAACCAATAACACAATTTCTCACCACACATGACTTGTGGGCTCTCCACACTTAAAACCAACTGCCCCACCCACACCATTGTTATTCACCAACCTCACTCCCATCTGTAAACCTAATGCAGTGCTGGGGACAGGCCATTCATCCAAGCAGAAGTGCAGCACTTACTCAAGGAGATGATTATTGAGCCCAGAACCAGCTCTTGGAGAGCACAGGTAGTGGCAGTGTGGAATGGGGAAAAGTCAGATCATCAACAGATACACTCAATTGGATGCATACCCACTCCCACGCATCACCAACAGGGTCAACCAAATTGCCCAGTATTGAGTCTTCGACCGTTGACCTGAAAATGGTATACCACCAGCTTCCTATCTCCTTGGAGGACCGCCATTACATGGGGTTCGAGGCGGTTGGCAACCTCTACCACTTCCTGCAGGTTCCCTTTAGTATCACGAACAATGTCTCAATTTTCCAGTGGGAGATGGACCGCATGGTGGATATGTACGAGTTGAAACCTCTTTCTCATACATTGACATCTCCATTTGCGGTCACAACCTGTAGGAACATGACGTCAACCTCCAGAAATTTCTTGAAATAGCTGAGTTCCTTAACCTGTGTTTTCCACAACACGTCGCCATCCTTGGCTTTGTCGTGGAGAATGGAGTCATCAGCCCGGACCCTGACCACATGCGGCCGCTCCTGGAGCTTCCCCTCCCACACAGCCTCAAGGCCCTGAAGAGGTGCTTTTGGTTCTTTTCCTATTATGCTCAATGGATTCCCAATTATGCAGACAAGACCCACCCCCTTATCAAATCCACATCCTTCCCCCTGATAGCGGAGGCTCGTGCAGCCTTCAATTGCATCAAGGCAGATATCACCAAGGCCACAATGCAGGCTGTGGATGAATCCACCCCGTTTCAGGTGGAAAACTATGCATCAGACTTCGCCCTCATAGCCACACTTAACCAGGCAGGCAAGCCAGTCACATTTTTTTAATCGTACCCTACAGGGCCCTGAAATTCAACACTCCTCAGTAGAGAAAGATGCCCAGGCCATTGTCAAGGCAGTGCGGCCCTGGCCCCATTACCTAGCCGGAGAGTGACTCACCCTGTTGACTGATCAATGTGCAGTCACATTCACATTTAACAATAAGCAGTGGGGCAAAATCAAAAATGACAAAATACTGAGTGGTGAATTGAAATTTCCACCTATAATTACGATATCTTGCAGTGGCCATGGAAACTTAATGAGCCGCCAGACGCCCTGTCCCACAGGACTTGTGACAGCACACAGATCGACCGACCTCAAAACCTCCACAATGATCTCTCCTGGAATTACCAAGTTTTATAATTTTGTCAAAGCCCACAACTTGCCGTTACTCCATCGACAAGGTCAGGTCCATGGCAAAGAACTTCTAGGTCTGCGCTAAGTGCAAGTTGCACTTCTACGGGGTGCAATTAATTTTTTTTTCTCTGAGACAGGGCCCAATTAATTAAAGCCACCCACCCCTTTGAGTGACTCAGTGATGATTTTAAAGGACCCCTGCCCTCCACTGACTGCAATGTCTATTTTCTTAACATCATTGATGAATACTCCCATTTTCCATTTGCCATTACTTACTTGGACACGACAGCTGCCACAGTTATTAAGGCTCTGCTCGTCTCTTCACTCTGTTCAGCTTCCCCAGTTATATCCACAGAGACCACTGGCCTTCCTTTATGAGTGATGAGCTGTGCCAGAACTTGTTGGCCAGGGGCATTGCCACGAGCAGGACCATTAGTTACAATCCTGGGGTAATGGGCAAGTGGGGAGGGAGAATGCTTTGGTTTGGAAGGTAGTCCTCCGAACCTTGCAGTCTAAAGGCCTCCCAGTCTCCTGCTGGCAAGAGGTCCTCCCGCAGGCGCTCCACTCTATCAGGTTCTTGCTATGCACTGCCACAAATGCCACACCACACGAATATATGTTTTCCTTTCCCAGGAAATCTGTGACAGGGACCACACTATCAGCGTGGCTGAAATCCCCAAGGATGGTCCTACTCCAGAAGCATCTGAGGAGCCATAAGTTCACCCCGAAAGGGGTCTTCTTCCTCCATGCCAACCCCCAATACCCCTACGTGGCATACACGAACGAACAAAAAGACACTGTCTCTGTCAGGGACTTGGCTTCCTCAGGGGCCCTGGAGACTGCTGCTAATCACCCCACACCCCCCTCTCTGTGGAACACACATGATGCACCTGACCTCTGGTACCCCCTACTTCTCCCCGAGGGAGGATACACTTGACTCATCAATGGCTACCCACCAGCACATCACTGATGAGTATGTCCAGATGCCTGTGTTCATCCAGGATTCCGCTGCAACACTCAGTGAACAACCACACCACCTGAAAGACTGAATTTGTGACTTTGAATTTGTAACCTTGAAAGTTCCTGTGGTCCCTCCCCACAGGCTCCTGTATAAAGGTGGCTGCTCCACAGCCTCCTCCACAGTGCAGGACAATCGAAAAGTATGGATGAGCCTTTGTTCTTAAGTGAATAAAAATCTATTGGTTTCTCAACAACAGTCTTTCGAGTAATTGATGGTGCATCAGTAAGATTCTCAAAGGGCATTCTATTTGGTGCAGAAAACTCAAGATGGAATATAGAAACAAAGATATACTTTCCCATAAGAGTTTTCCCATTTAAATTTAAATTTATTTTTCAATTTCTAAATTTAAAAAATATTTAGACATACAGTATGATAAAAGGTCATTTCGGTACATGAGTCCGTGCTGCAAAATTACACCTGATTGACCTA
Source organism: Narcine bancroftii (assembly GCF_036971445.1). NCBI lineage: Eukaryota > Metazoa > Chordata > Chondrichthyes > Torpediniformes > Narcinidae > Narcine > Narcine bancroftii. The sequence goes on along the minus strand of NC_091471.1, from coordinate 180,287,110 downwards.
CCTGCCTGTGCATTTGGAAAGGTGGGTGGAAGCCCTCCCCAGGGAAAATCAATGCAGACATGGGGAGAACATACAAACTCCTCACATACAGCACAGAATTCGAATCCTGGTACTGATTTAGCGTTCTAAATCCTTGGACTTATTTTACCCCAAAAGGGACATGGAAAGAAGTTTGAGCAATCAGAAGTTACTGAAAAGGGTCTGGAAAATGGAGTTGAGATTAATACCAGATGAACAATAATCTTATAAAGCTGTGGAGCATTCTGGACAATTTGCATGGCCTATTTCTGTTCCTATTTCTTATGCTGTTGTCCCTCCACTGTAGTTCAGAGGTCTCAGAGTACAGCTTCCGTACACGTGCCTTTGAATAAAATGGTCATGAATAGTGCAGCAGGTCTTGTAAGCGCAGAATAACTTTTTTTCTGAGTTTAATGGAATTCCTGCCCCAAATGTCAGGTTGCAAGTACAATTTTGCTTGATGATATTCTGGAGGAGGTTTTTCTCTCAATGCCTATCTGCTTCCCTGTTTGTGGCTTTCTGCGGGGATCAAAAGAGTGGGAAGAAATGTATAAGCATGTGACCTTCTGAGTGACAGGATGAAACATGGTAAAAGTGAATGCATTGGCTGCTAAGAAACATGGCATTCGGTTACCTTCACATATCTCATGCAGCCATATATTGAGAGAAATAAAACATTTATGGTCTTTGGGCACAGCTATGCATAGGACTCTAAGGGTCCTATTTAAAACACCATGGGTTTTGAGAAAGCTGCTACTCTGAGAAAAAAATGAACCTGGAACTCAACCCTTTGTTCTCTATTGTGCATGGGAAATTGATGTCATGCTCTGCTCTGGAAAGCAATGCTACAATCACTAGTTTTACATTGAAGGGTGTGTCATCAGTTGACAAATGTTGCTCTTTCCCACATCTGCCCTGGAATGACCTCAAGGCAAACATGTGCACAAGGTAACTGTGGCTGAAATCACATTTTTCTTTGGCTTGGCTTCGCGGACGAAGATTTATGGAGGGGGTAAAAGTCCACGTCAGCTGCAGGCTCGTTTGTGGCTGACAAGTCCGATGCGGGACAGGCAGACACGGTTGCAGTGGCTGCAGGGGAAAATTGGTTGGTTGGGGTTGGGTGTTGGGTTTTTCCTCCTTTGCCTTTTGTCAGTGAGGTGGGCTCTGCGGTCTTCTTCAAAGGAGGTTGCTGCCCGCCGAACTGTGAGGCGCCAAGATGCACGGTTTGAGGCGATATCAGCCCACTGGCGGTGGTCAATGTGGCAGGCACCAAGAGATTTCTTTAGGCAGTCCTTGTACCTCTTCTTTGGTGCACCTCTGTCTCGGTGGCCAGTGGAGAGCTCGCCATATAACACGATCTTGGGAAGGCGATGGTCCTCCATTCTGGAGACGTGACCCATCCAGCGCAGCTGGATCTTCAGCAGTGTGGACTCGATACACTAGCAGCAAATGGCAGAGCACCATTCTCTACATCTGATCATTCCTACCCCTTCTCCTTCAGCACAGCAATTCCAACAAGATAAACGTATTTATTTGAAGTTTGATTAGAATTGTTTTTTCTCTCTTTGTAATATATTTGTTTTAATGTATTCCATTTTTTTAGGATGTAAATATGGCTGAAAAAGTCAGAATTCATTGTTGATGACAAATAGCGCCTTGAGAGAGTGGTGGTGTACCATTTTTGTGAGCATGTTTCGTGGAAGCACAAAAGTTCCAGGATTTGGACAATGATGAGTGGACGGAGATATAGTTCTCAATTAATATAGTGTCTGACTTGGAATGGAACATGGTGGTGTGGTGTTCTCCTGTGCCCGAAGCAATTGTTCTTCATGCTTGAGGCTGTGAATTGGAGTAGCCCTGTTGAGTAACTGCAGTGCGTTCTGCAGATGTTACTCACTACACCCATAGTCCGCTGAGAGAAACTTAATGTTTGGAGTGCTGGAAGCCTCTTGACAATTCTTGTTGTTGTACTCAATCAGGGAAGAGGAGAGAATTCCATCATGTGTGCCTTGTTGATTGTAGAAAGGCCAAAGGACAGTAGTGGTGGGTCTCACAGTACTCAGTCTCTCCTCTGCTCATAGTCACTGCATTTATATAGTTGGCCTGGCTTTGTAATCATGACATTGTAAAGAGTTTAATTCCACACATGTTTTTTCTGCCTCTCTGTGTTCTCTAAATGTCAAATACAAGTTATTTAAAATCCAAATTAAATTTGAATATCTGTTTCAAGAGTAATGTTATTGCCCAATCTTTATCTACAACTTTTTGAGTTTTGTGTTTTTTCAAAACGGTCAACCAGTTTACCTATCTCGGCTGCACTATTTCATCGGATGCAAGGATCGACAACGAGATAGACAACAGACTCGCCAAGGCAAATAGCGCCTTTGGAAGACTACACAAAAGAGTCTGGAAAAACAACCAACTGAAAAACCGCACAAAGATAAGCATATACAGGGCCGTCGTCATACCCACATTCCTGTTCAGCTCCGAATCATGGGTCCTCTACCGGCATCACCTACGGCTCCTAGAACGCTTCCACCAGCGTTGTCTCCGCTCCATCCTCAACATTCATTGGAGCGATTTCATCCCTAACATCGAAGTACTCGAGATGGCAGAGGCCGATAGCATCGAATCCACGCTGTTGAAGATCCAACTGCGCTAGGTAGGTCACATCTCCAGAATGGAGGACCATCGCCTCCCCAAGATCATGTTATATGGCGAGCTCTCCACTGGCCATCGTGTCAGAGGTGCACCAAAGAAGAGGTACAAGGACTGCCTAAAGAAATCTCTTGGTGCCTGCCACATTGACCACCACCAGTGGGCTGATATCGCCTCAAACCGTACATCTTGGCGCCTCACAGTTTGCCGGGCAGCAACCTCCTTTGAAGAAGACCGCAGAGCCCACCTTACTGACAAAAGACAAAGGAGGAAAAACCCAACACCCAACCCCAACCAACCAATTTTCCCCTGCAACCACTGCAACAGTGTCTGCCTGTCCCGCATCGGACTGGTCAGCCACAAACGAGCCCGCAGCTGACGTGGATATTTACCCCTCCATAAATCTTCGTCCGTGAAGCCAAGCCAAAGAAAAGAAGACCTACAACTAGAGATGCACGAAAAAAAAGCCAAATGTGGCTGTGACTGAGCACAATAAAGCTCCATCTGTCAGCTAGGATTTGGAGCCTAAAGAAGGAAGGGGAAAGGGGATCTGAAGACCGAAGTCATGATGACAACTATCTGACTTTTGTTATGAAGCTTATCAAAAGCATATTTGATTAAATGAAATAATTCTTTGCTTATTTGTATTAAACTTCTTTTCTCCAGGTACTTAAACAATTCACGTTAGGGTTTATAATGAAAGTACATCGATGCCAAAAGCTTCACTCACTCCATATTTTCCTGTTGATTGGCCTTCCTGAGCGAGTCACAACTCTCATTTGTCTGCCCACAGCAAAATACAGTGACATTATTCTTCAAGTACTCGTTCTTGGCTTTAAGCTTGATTAACAAAACGTGAAATCAGTGAACGGAAATGACTTCACCATGGCTGAAAATATAGGAAAGGAGAAAAACCTTTGTTTCAGGCTGAAACAAGTAGTAAATCCAAAAACAAAAAATCGGAGGGTAGACAATCTATTTTACTCATTTATTTATCGCATATAAAGGACACATTGAAATTGGCCTAAAACATTCTGCTGCAAGTTGGTTCTTACTGGGCCTGTTCTGGAAATGCTGCAAAGCTGAAATGGCCTGAGAGACAGTATCCTGTGCTCTGTGATGAGTAAGGGATTGCTTAAGGTGGTATGTGGGTAGAAAGAAAAAGTTTGAAAATCACTGTTTTTAATCATCCCTAATTGACTCGTTATGTGCGTGGTTTCATAACTCCAAAGCAAATGGGCCAATGACAATTTATCTCAAGCAAAATATTTCAGTAACAATTGGGTCTAGTGCAGTGATTCTCCACCTTCCCTTCCCACTCACATGCCACCTTAAGCCATCCTTCACAGAGCACCGATGGCATAAGGATTACTTAAAGTGGTATATGAGTGGAAAGAAAGAGGTCGAGAACTGCTGTTTTAAAATATATTGGGATTCTCCAACTGAAGATTAGGAAATAAAGTTCCATACATTAAATTTTTATATGTTTCTTTATTTTAGTTATGTATTAGTACATTGATATTTGCTTAATTATAAAGGATTTTTATTATTTCAAGACGTTAATACTTTCTAGGTCTCTGCATTTCATAGATTAAGAAAAAAACTCTTCCAAAGCCTTCTGATAGTTTCTGGCAAAGATGCTCTGGGAACTTTTCTTTGTGGTATGTTAGCTGAGGCCTGATAACTACAGTATCTTGATGCATCTTTATATCCTTATTGTCCTGCTCATGGATTTGTAGGCCAAGGATGAATGAAGCTCTATATCAAAGAGCAGGTTCATGCTGGCATGCAAAGAGCAAGAGTGAGATCCTTGGTGAGAGCCCAGCTCAAACATATTTTAATCCATTCCACTTTAATTCAAGAGCTGAGTCAAATTCAAACCATAGCCTTTTTGGTAAGATTTGTGAGAAGAGAACTTCTGCTGGGAGCAGTGCATTGATCAATCCCATGTCAATGGATCATAATGTTGCAGTGGAGACAAATAAGGTTATCAAGTGCACAGAGGATCTACAATCCAACCTTCTAGACACTATCCAGTTTATTCTATCAGGTGGAAGTATCAATCTGAATGTAGTTACTTCACATAATTATGGCACGATGAATTGGCAACTACAACATTATTCGGCAATGGATGAAATAGTTTGTTATCTTCTTCCTACTAGACTGATACAATAAGAGACATTTCTCCCTCATTTAATGACAGAATCATCAGGACTTCCTTGCCCACACTATGTATATCACAGACTATGGATGGGATGAGTGTTAGGAATGTCATGGGAAAAATCAGAGCCAAATTCAAGTAGAACTCAGGCAGATTCTGGGATATTTATGTGCAGACAGTTCCAAAGAGCCTGTGCTTGCAGAGACAGGGGATTATCAGCATCAACCCATCAAGAGCAAAACATCGAAAAGTGAAAGGTGGTTGGCAGCATTCCTTCCTAACTTGTAACAAACTTTGCCCTGTGTATACCCAGTATATTACCAAAGGGTGTAATGTGTTGGAGGCCAACAAATCAGGTCTTTATCTTTGTTTCTTTCTCTAGATCACCATATATTGAATATCCTTCATAAAAGTTTAACAGAAATAGCCTCTTTTCCCTCTCTTTCTAACTTTTCATCCTCTTTCCAATTAATTGCTCGTCTGCCACATTTTTAAAAAAAGATCGAATCATGATAGAATCAATTGCCTTTTCTCCAACTTGTTATTTGCAGAGAAAAAGGTTTGCTAGCCTTAAGCATTCTGTCTTGCGATGGTTCTGTTGCAGAAGAAAACAGATGGAGAAAATGACAAAAAAGGTTTGTCATGTGAACATCTTCCAAACGATAGCATGCAAATGATAGAACAAATGTGAAATCAAATTAGCAAGTTAAATAGGGATTGCAGAATTTTTTAATGGAATATTTTCATTATTAGGACAGAATCAGGAATGCTGCCTTTCTAAACCACTTCAGTTCTTCGGCTCACCTGACCCTGCTATGTTTTATGGGAGGGAATTCCAGGACTTAAAAATGAATGGCCAAGGAAGACTAGTAACATACTTGATGCATGCAACTAGTGGTAAATGTGCAGGCACTGCTGTTCTAATAATCCAAAGCCCTTGTCTTTGGCAGTTCAGGTCGCGGGTTTGAGAGAAGTCATTGTATAATTTCAATGAGTACTCCCAAGACTGGATGAAAACCTCCTTTTCATAAAAAAATGGTCTGAAAGAAATCCATCCATATAACATGAACTTATCTTTTACCCTGTTAGGTCTCCCTCCCCAACCACCGCACCCCCCCCCCCCCCACCAACTCTCCACCTTTGCATCAAACTTCCAAAAGGAAATGTTGTTAATAGAAAAGAAGTTTGTGTAAAACTCTTTTTTCTATATATTTGTTCCCTGCCCAACTTAAAAATTGGTTCACCAGGTTGGTGAAGTTAGAGAAACTTTTTTTGAATATTTTATTTATTGAATCATGATCCATATTTAAAACATACAATTAATGAATAAAACAAAAAAAAAACAAAATACATACATGATATTTTAAAACTAATTCCCTACAAACCCCCACCCCCTACCTTAACCCACCCACCCCAACCCAACCCTTCTAACCTACCCCAAAAAAATAAAGAAAAAGAAAGAGGAGGTCATATAACACCAAAATTCATCAGTTAATTACCATGGTTTGGAGCAACACCACTACTGTGTGGGAAGGGGATTTAATAATTCAACCTCATATAATCCAAATACGGGCTCCAAGATTTATGATTAAAAAAATAGTTATCACGTAAATTATATGTTATCTTTTCCAATGGAATACAAGACCTCAACTCCATATGCCATCTCTGGATACTCAAATCAGTTTAATTTTTCCAAGTAATTATCAAACATTTTTGCTAATGCAAATCTCAAAAAAAGCAATTTGAAATCTATTTAATTTTAATTCTAAACTAATCCACTTAATATTACCCAACAAAAATACCAAAGGATCTAATGAAAATTTTACTTTCAAAATAACCTACAAATTCCTTAAGTTTATTCCAAAAAGGTTTCACCGTTTCGCATGACCAAGTAGAATGTAGAAAAGAAACTACATCCTTATGACACCTTACACATAAATCCAAAGAAATAAAATTATATTTTCTTAATTTTTCCAGTGTTAAATATAATTGATGAATAAAATTATAATGGAACCAATCAATACCTTACACTTACAGTCCTAAATACTGATTTTGGAGATTTACTTTATAATGGATCCAAACAACAATTAAAATAACCTTCTACCATAATTTTTTCATGTGCTTGATTTAAATTAAGAAAAGAATCAAACATAAATATCTCATCATCTATATTAGGAGCATAAACATTCATTAAAGTCCAAGACTCAGAAAAAAAATTTACAATAAAAAATCAGAAGTCTACCAACTGACTCAATAACTGATTCCAATTTAAAAGATAACTTTTTATTAATCAAAATAGCTACTCCTCTTGTTTGCAAATTAAACAAAGATGCTATAACTTGTCTAACCCAATCTCTTTTTCATTTCTGATGTTCCTTCTCAGTCAAATGTGTCTCTTGCAAAAGAGTAACCATCAACCTTCAATTTTTTAATATATGCCAATACTCTTTTTCTCTTAATCGGATTATTAAGCCCATTAACATTAAAAGTAGCAAAATTTAAATTAGCCATCATTTCAATTCACTTCAAAAACTACCTTACCACACATGATGAAACCTCTCCCCATGGCAACCACACAAAAAAGACTAAATGATCTTTAAAATAAAAGAAAAAAAATCCCATACATTAAAAATAACCCAAAAATAATAGTACTACAGTATTACTTACCCCCCTCAATTATACAGGAGTAACCAATGCCACAAAGTGGTCAACGACTTCAGAAAGATCAGTAGCCAAACCACTCACTCCCCCACCGAACAGAACAAAAAAATAATATTCAACAAATCATTTCAGGTATGATATGCTGCCTCCAGATCTCTATTAACTTGATCATCATCCATGTCAATATCAATCAACTTCTGAGATTCCTTCTCTCACCTTCCATTCTTCCCCTTCTGAACTGGAACAGACTGTTGGAAAAAGCTTTCTTGACCTTCCACCTGTTTATTATCTGGTAGAGAATTAGCAAATATAAGAGCTTTGGCATCGTCACTAAAGAACAGAGATTGAAAGTCTCTATAAAAAAACTTTTAAGTACAGCAGGATATAGAAAAGCAAATTTATTTCCTTTCTTCCACAAAAAGTTTTAGCAGAATTAAATTCTTTACAACATTTAATAACAGCTTGACTCAAATCAGCATAAAAGAAAACTTTTATTCTTAACTACCAAGGGGCCTTGATTACTTCTCACATTTTGAACTGCAAGTCTTAAGATCAATTCTCTATCTTGATAATGTAGACATCTAATCAGAATAGAACATGGAGCTTGACTTGGAAGCAGTTTCCATCTTATCGCTCTATGAGCTCTAACCAATTCCAAACCATTTGGAAAATATTCTTTCCCAAAACTTCAGGAATCCACTTCTGAAAAAATTGAACCGGATCCGATCCTTCAAAATCTTCCGGAAGACCAACAATTTTAACATTATTCCTTCAATTTTGATTCTCCAACACATCAATTTTTTTTCAACAAATAATTTCTCTGAATTTCCCAACCAGTGAATGAATCCTCCATCTGGTCCATCTTTTCTTTATATTATTCCATATCATCATTGCAATTTTGAAAATCCTCTTCAATCTTCTTAAATTTATCTTGCACCTTATCCACCATTTTCACACACTTTGCCAGATCCAACTTAATAGAATATATTTTCCCCTTCATATCAGCAAGTTGATGAAAAACCTTGACCCATCTGAGTTTCCAAATTTTCTATCTGTTTAGATATATTAACTTGTGATGATAGATCTGAATAATGAGGGTTAGATTTAAACTTTGTTAAAACCTGTTTTAGACATGGGCCTACCCTTTTATATAACAGTCTCTTCCACCTCCATACCTGGGTAAATTCTTCTTCTTGCAGTCCCCCTCCAATGTGACCTTCTTCTTCTTCCGTCGAGGCTAAAAGTATTTCAGCCCAACTGTAGGTTTAGATTCCTCCTCCCATCAACCCAGGATCATTGTGCCGAGAGAAGTCAGCCCAGGCCACGCTTGATGTAATGTGCATGCGTGAAGTTTCACGCATGCGCAGTTGCTCCTCCTGGTCCGGAGGAGGACGTCATCGGGTGCTGGCACCATCTTCCGCAATGCTGCATGAAGTCGGCGCTGGAGTCAAATAAATCTTACCCAGGGACTGCTGTTGCGGTCTTGAGTGAGGAGGAATCAACTCTGGAGGCTCCACTTCAAAGGTAGGCCCAAGTTCTTTTGCACTTGATAGCTGTTTACAAGTTGTTTTTTTTTAACTGCCTCATAATCACTTCCAGGATATATCAGCTATATCTTCAATAGTTTCTGAAAAAATGTAAAATCTTTAAAATCAGGTTTTCAATACTTCTGCCAGGGGGAGGTATTTCTCCACGTCTTCTCCCTATGCCAGCATGCCACAACCCCCCACCCCACAGTTGGATAAACTTCAAATTAACTTTTATTTAATTTAGTATGTTTAATCGCATAATGATGCTGACATATTAAGTTAGTTCAACTGACCTAAAATGTTTTGCCACTGAATTTCATTTGTACTCAACATCTGATGCCTCTCATGTCAGTGTCCAAGGAGAGTCGACCAGCATTGATGGGTTCCAGTTGCCCTGATACCACTTTTCCATGTTTATGATATCCTGGTTAAACCTTTCATCATATTTGTTACTGACTGTAGGGATCAAGATAACCAGGGAAGAAATCCAAGTGTGAATGCATAAAATGAATTTTCAATGACATATTGCACTTCATTTTTTTGTATGATTGAAGCATGTTAAAAATATGACAGGGAATCATAAAAATAGGTTATATCTGAAAAACAGTATGTTACAGGAAAGTTTTAAGGCAATTTTCATTATCAGCCTCCCAAAATCCATAAAATACACCCAGAAATTTTCAGGATGCAAAATCTTCATTGTCCAGTGTATACAGAAAATATTCTTCACATGGAGGGCAAATGCCACAATGACTTTTTTTTCTTTCTGTAGTTTAATGGAACTACACTCTCTAACCTTCAGCAATTTTTCAAATAAGCCGTATAAAGTGTGCCAGCTTAACTGAATCCAATTCCAATTCCTTGCACTCCTCTCCCAGTCATCCATTATTGATGCCTTGAAGTGCCAGGAGGATGGAATGTGCAGGGCTTACTCTTGAGCTCTACTTACCACCCACACACTTGCATGCACATTGAAACAGGGATTTCTTTCCTCCCGATAGAAGCAAGTTTAACACTGAAAGTTCTAACATAAACCCATGTGAATGCTATTCAACATTTCGATATCCTTTGGAAATACATTGCCAAAATGTGCACTGAACAGTCTCAACATTCTTCTTCCCACAGTGGTTAAATTGCAAGTGAAGGTCATTTGCAAAATTCAAAAGGGTGTAACCTGTATATCTCTCCCTGTCACTGTGTCTCCATGACTGAGAGTAGAATAAAAGTTTGCTGAGGCAGCAATGCCTGTTAGTCTGAAAGTATTTGACAATTCTTATCATAGGGACACAAATGATTTAAACAAAGTAAACAGCTGATGAACCAGATGAAGCAGTAACATCTCATCAAATACCTGAAATTTATATTGACAGTATTTCAGATTAGGACTACTCTGATTTCCTCATTCACCTGTGAAGGATTCATTTGACTTTCTTATATCTTCCTTTTCTTGACAGGTTATATGTCAGAGTCTAGTATGTTGGCTATTGCTTGACAGCTAAATTATTGAGCTGTCAGATAATGGAAAATATGAACGGATGATGATTCATAGAGGAAAGCAAAGTAGTCAAAAAAGAATAATACTGTCTGCAAAATCCATTTTGGATGCTACTGTATGGATGGAATCCTTGGTAGTGACAGAGGTTACTTTTGTTTATGTTGACCTCAGTCAGATCGTGTTGAATTGGGAAATTCATGCCACATATGATCAATATATCCATGCATCAAGAAACTAATTGTGTTTTTCTGAACAAATTATTTGTTGGATGAACAAAGCTCACCAAATCAATAAGTCACCTTTTCACAGAACATTTTTATTCAATTTTGTCTGATTTTCACATTTCTTATGATCATTAACTTCTGCAGCCAGGTCACTTTTAAGATTAATTTAATGTTACAATAGCATATCTCAATGTGGTGAAAATGTCTGTGGGAAAATGGCAATTTCCCATGCTCAGTATTTTCACAGTATACCTTCACTTTAGTTGTGTGCATAATTAATTTTAGATTGGCAAAGTTGTGAATCTGATAAATATTAGATACAATCAGCCTATTCAGTCTATAGTAACATTAATGTAGGATTAGGTTTGGAGTTTGTACAAATATGGTAATAGGAAAATATTAATGAAATTGAGTCAAGACACCTTTTCCTATTTCACTGTAGAACAGGACTTCCAACACACAATAACACTGTGACTAACTTCATTAGAATCCCGAGAGTTGGGTAATGACTCAATGTAAACTTGAACCGTATGGACGGGAAGGGCTCTTCAGCCCACATATCTCTGCTGAATGTAATGTCCAAAACAAATTAAAGTCTTGCTGCATAGCTATCCCTCCATTCCCTTCAAATTCATGTGTCAATCTAGAAGCCTCTTAGATGCTACTATTGTATCTGCTTCCCATTATTATGACTGGCTTTCCGTTTCAGGCACCTACCATTCTCTGTGTAAAATATCTACCTTGCACATCTCCCCTAACCTTACTGACTGTCACCTTAAATGCATGTTCTCTGGCGTGTGAACATCTTTACCTCAGGGATAAGATTCCTAGCCACCCTATCACCCTAAAGAGGTTGATTTTATAAACCTCTTTCAGGTCTTTCCTCAGTATCTGACACTCCAAAGAAAACAACCCAAGTTTGTTCAATCTCTCCCTTTAACTCAGCCCTTCTATTCCAGGCAACATCCTGATAAATCTCCTCTGTACCCTTTCCAAAGCCTCCACATCTTTCCTGTAATGGGACAACCAGAGTTGCACACAGTATTCCAATTGCAGCCTGACTAAAGTTTTATATAGCTGCAATATGACTTCCCTACTTTTATACTCAATGCCCCACTCAATGAAGCCAAGCATGCTGCCCCACCCCAGCTACTTACAGGACAAATTTCTATGACCTATGATCTGTGATTCTCTGATTCCTCTGTGTAACTATTCTTTTAAAAGCCCTACCATTAACTATATGCATCTCCCTTTCATTTGACCTCCCAAACTGCACCACTTCACATTTGTCAGGATTAAACACCATCTACATATCTGTAACTGATCTATATCCTGTTTTATTTTTTGATAGTCTTCTACTCTGTCGACAATTATATTTCAGAGATCATCTTTGGACCTGCTGAGATGAACACTGTTTGGGAGAAGGTAAGGATTTATGGAACAAGCCAATTGTGAGAGGTAGAGGAAGTGGTCTTTTTTCCAGGGTAGCAGTGACTATAGGAGCTTTATAAAGAAACTACAGGATGTATGTTTTACACAGAGTAGCTGCCAGGGGAAGTGGTGGATGCAGGAACTTTGAGAGCCATCTGATTAGCTCTGTGAAAGAACAGGGTGTGATAGTACGGATTCTATCACCAATGTGCATATGTATATATTGTAGTATAGGATGGCTGTGATTGGCTGAGAGTGTATCCACGCCTACTGTTAGGTCTTAAAGGGTTGCTCCTAGCCAGACCCAGATCATTCTGGACTGGTCGACCTACATGTGATACGCTCCAGTCTTCTAGTTAATAAAAGCCTTGGTTTGGATCAACAAGCCTTTGATTCTTTCGACGTGCACTACAATTTTATTAACTAGAAAGTTTTCAAGGGATGGAGCGTTTGCTGCGACCGGAACGCCTCAACACCAACCCGCAGTCGGCTACAGCTTCGAATGATTTTAAGCATTGGGTGAGGTGTTTCGAAGCTTACCTACAACTTCCTGACCTTGCCATGGTGGAGAACGGCCATCGACTACTAGTATTGATCTCTATGGTGTCCCCGAGAGTCTGTGAGAGCATCCAGGATGCAGCCACTTATGCCGCAGCCATGAAGGTGCTGAAAGGACTCGACGAGCAACCGGTAAACAGGGTCTAAGCCCGGTACAAACTAGCGATCAGGAGGTAAATGCCCGGTGAGTCCTGTAGAGCTTATCTCCAAGCACTAAGGACACTGGGCAGAGCCTGTGCCTGCACAAACAGAACTGCTGCTGAGACCACCAACGATCTTATTCGGGATGCTTATGTGGCCGAGTTCCGATCGAATGAGGTGAGGCAGCACCTGCTAGAGCACGGGGGAGAAAACCTAGAGGATGTGACCCGGATCGCAGAGACAATGGAGGCTGAGGTCTTAAGTATGGACGCTTACTCTCAGGGCTGGACCCCACGCTATCAAGTGAGTAGGATGCCCTCCCTCAACTCTACTACCCCACGGTCCTGTTGGGTGCTGCTACACCACCTGATGTGACCCCAAAGTGCTACTTCTGCAGGAGGGACAAGCACAGCAGGACCCAGTGTCCGGCGAGGAGAGCCAGGTGCCAGAAGTGCCTTAGAAATGGCCATTTTGCTGTAGTCTGTCGCTCCAAAATGGCCACTGTCAAACACAGTGCCTCGTGTGAGGCCCATTCAAACATCTCTTCTCCAGAGCTCTCGTCCAATGAGAGCAAGGGCTCCATCGCGCATCAGCGCCTGACGTCTTGGGGCAGGCGCCGAGTGCGGAAGGTACACTCCACCCTCGCCGCGATGACATTGGCCTGCTTGGACCTCCCACACGGAGCAATAACCGCCCAGGCCCTGCCCCCGATTTCAGTGACCACTGCCGCCAACCAGAGAACTGCTGCCGCTGCTACAGTTGCCACTGCTGCCGACCAGGGACCCTCCGACGCTGCCGCCACTATCGCCGCCACTGACGCTGCTGACCTGGTACCCACCGCTGCTACCGCCAACGACAGCCCAACTGACCGCCCCACCGCTGACTGCAAGCAGTGACCCCCAGCACTTACCGATGGCAGGCTGACACCCCCAGCAGGCTGCAGACAGCAGCCCCAGCAACTTGATGCTGACAGCTCCAGCCCGACTGCTTCTGTGATGTCACCACGCACACATAGAGCACTTCAAGCCTGTCGCTGCATGACATCATCACGCAAGACTTCACTGTTCCCAGCACAGGTTGCTGCATCAGTGACCCTGGACCAGGACTGCCCCCATCCCCTCACAAAACCAATGGAACTGATTAAAGTGCATGGACACCATACTAATTGCGTATTTGACTCGGATCAACTGAGAGTTTTATCCGTCCAGAGCTGGCCCACCATTGTGCACTTGTCATTCTCCCCACTGACCAGAAGATTTAATTGGCGACCAGATCACACTCGACTGGGTTAAAGGGGTATTGTGTGGTGACCCTGAAAGTCCAGGGCATCATATTTACTGATTTTAAACTGTTAGTCCTTCCACAACTGTGCGTACTGGTATTACTGGGACTGAATTTTCAGTGCCAGTTATGAACTGGGGGGTCCACGCACCACAATCTCTGTCTGTAACCACTCCACCCCAGAGGCCTCCTGCCAGTGACAGTCCAAGCCATCCACCTCCACGCCACGACGTCCCACTTGTAGCCTCTCCACCCTCTGGGTCGCTCCTCCAGCACTCTTTGCAAACCTCACCCCTGGCTGGAAACCAGTGGCCTCCAAAAGCCGGTAGTATAGTTACGAAGACAGGAAATTAATCACAAGCGAGGTGCGCAGACAGCTGGATGAGGTCATTATTGAACCCAGCTCAAATCCCTGGAGGGCCCAGGTGGTGGTTGTTAAAAACGGGGAGAAGCCACGGATGGTGGTTGACTACAGCCAGACAGTCAACTGCTTCACGCTTCTGGATGTGTACCCCCTCCCACAGATCACAGATGTGGTGAATCAGATCGCCTAATACTTTGTGTTCTCCACCAATGACAAGAGAGGATACAAATAACCTCCCAAGGATGTTGGGAAACATAGAGACTAATGCAAGGGAGGAACTGAAAGAAATCAGTATCTAAAAGGACATGGTCTTGGGGAAATTGATGGGATTGAAGGCAGATAAATCCCAAGGGCCTGATAATCTACATCCTAGGGTACTCAAGGAAGTGGCCATTCAGATAGCAGATGCTTTAAGAATTATTTTCCAGAACTCGATAGATTCAGGATCAGTACCCATGGATTGGAGGGTAGCTAATGTTACCCCACTATTTAAAAAGGGGGTAGAGAAAAAGCGGGGAATTATCGGCCTGTGAGCCTTACATCAGTAGTGGGCAAAATGATGGAATCCATTATTAAGGATGTAATAGCGGAGCATATGACTAGCAGAGAAGGGATCGGATGGAGTCAACATGGATTTACAAAAGGTAAATCGTGCTTGACAAATCTATTGGAATTCTTTGAGACGGTGACAGGTAAAATAGATGGGGGAGAGCCAGTGGATGTGGTGTACCTGGACTTCCAAAAGGCCTTCGATAAGGTCCCGTATAAACGACTGGCTTCCAAAATCAAGGCTCATGGGATTGGGGGAAAAGTATTGATGTGGATTGAGAACTGGATGGCAGGTAGAAGACAGAGAGTTGGGATAAATGGCTCGTTTTCTGAGTGGCAGGCGGTGACCAGTGGGGTACCACAGGGATCTGTACTGGGACCCCAGCTGTTCACAATTTACATTAATGATCTGGATGAGGGGATTGGATGTAATATCTCCAAATTTGCAGATGACACTAAGCTAGGAGGGGTTGTGTGCACGGAAGAGGGGGTCAGGAAGCTCCAGTATGATTTGGATAAATTGAGGGACTGGGCAGATACATGGCAAATGCACTACAATGTGGATAAATGTGAGGTTATCCACTTTGGTAATACAAACCGGAGGACAGATTACTATTTGAATGGCAATAGATTAAGAGATGGGGAAGTGCAGAGAGACCTAGGGGTACTTGTACATCAGTCTCTGAAGGCGAGCATGCAGGTACAGCAGGCGGTTAAAAAGGCAAATGGTATGTTGGCCTTCATATCAAGAGGGTTTGAGTATAGGAACAAGGATACCTTACTGCAGCTGTACAGGGCCTTGGTGAGACCACACCTGGAGTATTGTGTGCAGTTTTGGTCACCTTATCTAAGGAAGGATGTTCTTGCAATGGAGGGAGTGCAAAGGCGATTCACCAGGCTGATACCTGGAATGGCAGGAATGACTTATGAGGAAAGATTGCGCAAATTGGGATTGTACTCGCTGGAGTTTAGAAGATTGAGAGGGGATCTCATAGAGACACATAAAATTCTGGCAGGACTGGACAGAATGGATGCAGATGGGATGTTTCCAATGATGGGAAAATCCAGAACCCGGGGCCATGGTTTGAGGATAATAGGCAAACCATTTAGGACTGAGATGAGGAGGAATTTCTATACCCAGAGGGTGGTGAATCTGTGGAATTCATTGCCACAGAGGGCAGTGGAGGCAGGTTCATTAAATATATTTAAGAGGGAATTAGATCTATTTCTTCAGTATAAGGATATTAAAGATTACGGAGAGAAGGCGGGGACGGGGTACTGAACTTTAAGATCAGCCATGATCTCGTTGAATGGCGGATCAGGTTCGAATGGTCGAATGACCTACTCCTGCTCCTATATTCTATGTTTCTATGTTTCTATGACATGTTCGACCTATCACCAGCTCCCAATCCACTGAGAAGACCGACTTTTCATGGACTTCAAAGCAAACGGGCGGCTGTAGCAATTCCTCAGGGTATCCTTTGGGGTCACGAATAGTGTTGCGGTTTTCCAGACAGAAATGGACCGGATGGTGGACCAGAACGGGCCAACAGCTTCTTTCCCGTATCTGGACAATGTCACCATCTGCCGCCATGACATGGAATATCATGATGCCAACCTTGAGAAATTTTTTCAGACTGCAACTCGGCTGAACTTGACCTACAATTTTGACAAGTGTGTCTTCTGGATCACTCGGCTTGCAATTCTAGGTTGCGAGGTGGAG
Organism: Narcine bancroftii; assembly: GCF_036971445.1. Taxonomy (NCBI): domain Eukaryota; kingdom Metazoa; phylum Chordata; class Chondrichthyes; order Torpediniformes; family Narcinidae; genus Narcine; species Narcine bancroftii. The sequence goes on along the minus strand of NC_091471.1, from coordinate 180,270,317 downwards.
AACAGGGTGATAATGCCAGACCCTGACCTCATGCATCCCCTCATGGACTTGCCACCCCCCTCCCCCACATCCAGAAGGCACTCAAACACTGCCTAGGTTTCTTTTTGTACTATGCCCAATGGGTTCCACACTATGCCGACAAGGTATGGCCATTTATCAAGACCACCTCCTTCCTCCTGTCAATCGAAGCCAGAGCGGCCTTCGACCACATCAAATCGTACATTGCTGCTGCAACGCTGCACGTCATTGATAAGTCCATTCCATTGCAAGTAGAGAGTGATGCATCCGATTTTGCACTGGCGGCCATTTTCAACCAGGCCGGCTGGCTGGTAGCCTTCTTCTCCAGAACCCTCCAGGGCCCTGAAAGCCGACACTCCTCTGTTGAGAAGGATGCCCAGTGCATAGTCGAAGCAATGCGTTGTTGGAGGCATTACCTCACTGGCAGGCGCTTTACACTCCTGACTGACCAACGTGGGGTCTCGTTCACATTTAGCAGCATCCAGCAAGGTAAGGGACCTAGCCCATGATCAGGACCCCCGACCATTACAACCCCTAACCTCCCACCAGTCTCTTTACCCCCCCCTCCCATTTTATTACAGCCCTCCATTCACCCTGGGGTCAGTTCTCAAAGAAAGGATGAATGTAATAGTACGGATTCTATCACCAATGTGAATATGTATATATTGTCATATAGGATGGTTGTGATTGGCTGAGAATATAGCCACGCCTACTGGCAGGTCTTAAAGGGTTGCTCCTAGCCAGACCCAGATCATTCTGGACTGTTCGACCTACATGTGGTACTCTCCAGTCTTCTAGTTAATAAAAGTCTTGGTTTGGATCAACAATCTTTTGATTCTTTCGACGTGCACTACACAGGGCACAGAGAGATATAGAATTCATGCAACTATGAGGAATTGGTCTAGATGACATGATGGACACCATGGGCTGAAGGACCTGTTTCGAGGCTGCACAACTTTATGACTCCATGGGTCTCTGACTGTATGGTTCTATGATGTACAGTCTTAATTACCGTACCAGCCTGTAAAAGTGCATTTAATGCACAGCAATAGATCATTTCCAGCATTTGTTGCATAATACACGAGAGAAAGAGAATTGGATGCAGATTCCCAGAACAAAACCAAGGTTCAATACCTCTCATTGGTTGCCATGGTGGGTAGTAGCTGCTTTGGGTCATCACATTCCTTGCTGGTTGGTTGTAAAATCATACCAGCGACACCAAGGAGACATGTTGCTATGGAAGTGATTTGGAAAATTGTGTCGTTCCACCCCCAGCCCTAGTGTTCCAAGGTCAGTAAACCTGAAAGGGCAGGAAGATTCTTTTGGCATCCTGATGTGCCTATGTTACAATAAAGTCCTCTGAATCTGCAACCTTTGCCCCCTGTCCAACATTGCTACACTTTCACCTTGGTTTCATGGATGATTTCAAAGAAAATCCAGGCACGCAAAGTTAAAGTCTCGAATCCTATCAATTGTAATGCATAATTAACTTTTTAAAATCTAAATAATTCCTTTCCCTTGGGTTTTGCTCTGCATAGCATTACTCTCTTGGGTTATATGAAGAAATTATTAGGTTGGCATTGGGATCACCATTTGGCAGCACCATTTGTAACAGACATCATCATCGAACACCCCCTCCACCATCATCTGCTCTCAACCTTCCATATTCTGAGGCACCCAAACTTTGCCTGTCATTCTTGGTTTAAGGTGCATTGTGTATTTGCCTGTGTGTTTTTTTTCTCCAGACTTGCTATTCTTCACATTTATTTTTTATCATTGCTCATGCATAGGTTGGAACCCATAATATCTTTAGCATTCTGACTTTGCTGGGGTTTACCTTAAGTCAGCTGTACATAATTAATTATACCGACAGGCATTTTCTAATAAATTGAATCATTGTTTACACTTTTTTTCTTAAAGCAACTTAGATATCCTTTCTGCAAACAATTCCTTATTTAATATCATACAATTAATTTAACAACTTCTCAACATTGACACATTAAGCTTTGGTAAAATCATTTTCTTTTCTGACCTTCGATGATAGTGGAAGATCAATAAAACAAATTGCTCTGAATATACCGTTTACCAGCTTTCAAGCCCAGTCAGGCAAAAGATATGTTTGAAATGCTATACTGAATCAAACACATTATGGTCCAGAAGCTGATAGGATTAGGTTTATTTTACATTTTATTCATGAATTCAGTTGATCTCAGAGTTTTATTTAGAAATCATCGCAGTCAGTTATCCATTATTTGGCTTCTATTAACTCCTTTATCATGTTGCATGATGGCAACTCTTGTATGGAAATAGTAAGGCACTGACAGTTTATCATCATGTACATAGGTATTATGTACATCTGCGCCAAATTTCGTACTTGCAGCAGTTGAACAGGTATATATGACAGACCAATGACAGTATTTTGCAGTGAATTGCCAAGACAGAAAAGGAGATAATAAATGCAAAAAAAAACAACCTAGATGAATAAATATTCAGAGTGCCTCTCATACTCTGACCCTTAGGTCAAATTTGCTTTATTTCTGTTTTAGTTCCTATAATAGTAGTTCAAAATTGGCATCTCTTCTGCTGAGAAAACAGTCGAAAAGATTAAACTTTCAACCTATGTCTTCATTTTAACAGTCATGAATTTTTTTTTTGGAATATTTTATTTAGTCAGCCATGACTTAATGCATGCTGTTCATCTCTGTTGAAACTTGAAGTTCTATAATTGAATTTATGAAATGAGTAATTTTTAGCCTTCAACTTAACTGAATGCATGCTTCTTTCACATGGAAACTGTTCATAACATACAAAATGAAAGTATATTATGCCATTTAATGTAAAATTGAAAAAAAATTACAATGGATTCCCTGGAAAAAATGTTTTAGAGATGACAAGTCATTTTTGCTTCCTTCTGATGTGAGAATGAAAAACATGGTGTTTAATTGGATTTATAATATTCCATGAAAGATAATGTAACATGATACTTATCTTTTATAGGTTAATTTGTTTTTTTTTAAATCATTTATGGGGATGTTTAGGTTAGGAGAATTTTTATTGCCTGTCACTAACTTCCCTTGAGAAAATGGTGTTGAAATGACTCCTTGAACCAGTGCAGCCACTTTGCTGAGGGTATGTCACAGTGGATTAAAGGATTTAGGCTCAGCAACAAGGAAAGAATCGGGCAGAGAAAATTCTTGGATAATTTCCTCATATGGCAGCAATTGCTTTGTCACACATCCACCTATGACCCTTCCTCCCTTTTCTCCCCCATCTTTACTTAAGCATCCGCTTGCTTTTTGCTGAAACCTGGATGAAGGGATCAAGTCCAAAACATTGGTTCCTCTTTACTTTCTATGGATGACATGTGGCCTGCTGAGTTTATCTAGCACATTTATATTACATCCATGACTTACACACCACCTGTCACTCTGTTCCGTTATAGAATATAGAACTTAGTGTTAGAATAGTGCAGCACAGTACAGGACCATGAGCTCACAATGTTGTGTCGATCTTTATAAACCTATTGCATGATCAATCCATCCCTTCCCAATTGCACAGCTCATAACCCTTTACATTTTTTTACCTTCATGTGCCCTAAGTTTTTTCAATGTCTCTATTGTACCAGCCTCCACCATCACCCTGACAGTGCATTCCAGAAATCCACCACTCTCGGTATATAAAAAAAGACTTAACTCTGACATCTCTCCTTAACAATTCTCTGCTCACCTCAAACATATGGCCTCTGATATTGGTCATTGCTGCCCTGGGAAAATGATGGTGGCTCCACATTCCTGGCTCCCATCATCTTTTGCACCACATTAAATCACTTCTCATCCTCTGTCACTCCAAAGGAAGATGCCCTTGCTTGATCAATCTTTCCTCATAAGAAATGTTCTCTAATCAGGCAGCATTCTGGTCAATCTCTTCCACACCCTCTCTAAAGCTTTCAATCCTTCCTGTAATAAGGCAACAAAACTGATTGCAATACTCTGAGTGTGGTCTAACCAGAGTTTTATAGAGCTGTCTTTCAGCATCTTATACACGTCACCTCCCATGCTTTGTTGCAGAATTCTCTCCCTGTCCCAACCCCACATATGTCCTGGCATCAGAAGAAAAACATCATCCAAATGGCCTGGGGAATCAGGATGGGAAGTGTTAGTTTTTTTAAGATAACTATTTAGTTGATTGAGTTGTAACTACTTTAATATTCACAATATTTTTGGTATTTAAAAAAAATATTTACTTCAGTTCTAATAGTTAACAGATGTCCCTGAATCTCAGAGTCACTTAAAAGCTAAATAAAGATGCAGAGAGAGGATCAGGAGACAAAGTTCTGTCCCCAGCCTTTGTCTATTGTTCTGGTACCACAACTTCAAGTGTACATTACAAGGTCTATCTCAACTGGGGACACTATGGCAATGCAATTGTGAAGAAGATTCACCAGCAGGCTATATATCGTAAGGAGTTTGAGGAGATTTGGAATGTCACCAAAAGTTTTTTTGCCATTTTCTACAGGTGTACCATGGAGATCATTCTGACTAGTTGCATCACTGTCTGGTATGGAGGTGCCAATGCATAGGACAGAAAAAGACTACAGATAGTTTTGAAGTTGGCTAGCATTATCATGAATACCAGACTTCACTCCATTAAGGAGATCGACATGAATAAATGTCTCAAGAAAGCAGCCTCTATCCTCAAGGACCCTCACCACCCAGGCCATTCCCTCTTCTCACTGCTATAATCAGAAAGGAGGTACAGGAGCCTGAAGACAAACACCAAATGGAATAGAAACAGCTTCTTCCCCTCTGCCATCTAATTTCTGAGTGGACAATGATCTACAGACATTACCTCACTATCTCTTATTTTGCACATTTTGTTTTCATTTATTTTAATCGTAACATAACAATTTTGCACCTGTATTGCAAATCAACTAATTTCATGACATGTTCATGACAATAAATTCTGATTCTGATTCTATTTATCACTGAGAACTCACTAAAATCCTTCATGCAACACGAGAGTGTGAGGTTTGGAAGAAAAAGGTTGAGAGTCAGATCAGCTTTCTATATCCAGCCAGGTGCATGGACATTTTCAAAGCCATGGGCCAAAACTGGACCATGGTTTGTAAAATTGTCAGTGTGTATGTTATCAGATGTAGTTTTAAGAAACAAGTGATGCTAAATGTTGGGGGTGGCAGAAGAGAAAATGACTGTTGAGGACAAACCCTTGATGGAGATTGGTGGTAAGTAATAGTAATTGGGGATAGGTAACATTGGAAACTGTATTCTCTGATTTTAGTCAAAGAATAGCAATGGTAATGATTAAAAGTTAATTATTTCTAACCAAACATATCAGACCTAAGGATGATGATGTCACTGATTTTGTCATTGCCTATCAACTTTCTTCCATGTTCCTGCAGAACCAGTTTCTTTCAGTGAGTGGCTCCTTCTGTATATTCTGCCTGGTTTCCTGCTTCATCTGCTACTTCGCATCTTGTGATCAATGCTGGCTTTTGGCTACAGCTCCTAAGTTATGAGCAATAATGGAAAGGGCAAACAAGTTGTCAGAAAAACACATTACACCTTGATTTGTGGACATCGGAGGTGGAGCAGATCCTACAGTCAGGTGCTTTGAGTGGCTAGACCCAGCTTCACATGTTCATCTGGAAATGGCCTGCCTCCTTCATTCAAACAACAGTCCTTTAGTTCCAGGACTCTCATTTACAGGCAGGAGTGACTCGCTGAAGGAAACTGGTTCTGCAGGAACATGGAAGGAAGATGACATGCAATGACAAAATCAATGACATCATCATGATGGATATCCTGCATCATTGTTGCTAGCTGAACAGTTAACTGCAAAGCAATGGGCTGAACTTACCTAAGTGGCTCATCATGACAAGATGCCAGAGCAGTGCTGTATTTTTTTTTTGCAAAATAACACACCAACCACAAATACATTTTCAGTTTAAGTCATGTACTCTTGCTTTAAGCTGTCAAAGCCACTCACAACATAAGGCTTCTATTGAGGTAATATGTCATAGTAGAGAGTGCTCGATGCTGAGTTTCTCTAACAATGATAGAAGTAATCAGGCAGGACAAGTTTGCTAGCCAACATCTAGAACAATGGGTATAGGTTCATTGTACCTCAGAAGTAAAACATGAAACTGCTCTATCCATCGTTATGACAATTACCCAGTTTAATACTTTCTCAGTTCCAAATATCTAGAGATATCTGCTCTTCTCTTCAAGCAGTATATAGTAAATAAGGGAAAGGTGGAAAATATCCATTCTACAAGTTCGACATTTGATCCCAGATTTCGGGATTAGTTACTTGTAGCTAATGTTTAAAGTAGAGATTGCATTATTATGTGATAAAACTGGAAGCCAGCCAAACACTGATCTGAAATATCCCATGGGGATGGAAATCTCCATTTATCAGGCTCGCACGAACAACATTTCTTTCTATGGTACTCATGGTACTAGTTTTGACTTTATGCAATTGCTGCCGTACAGTTGGGCAGCTGCAATCTCTGCGGCCAGTCCTTGAAGAAACACATCACAACAAATGTAGCACTCTTCCATCAGTTTAAAGGACAGCTTTTGTGAATAAATTCCTAGGAGGCCATGGAAATCCAGTGCACTTGATAAAAACTGAACCGCACATGGCATGTTCATCGTGCAAGGAGAATCTCCAGAGCCACAGCCAATGCTCCTGAAGGAGGTCGCCAGGAAGCCTTTGAATGGAACAATACTACATGATGGCAGTGGTCTGGGGAAGGAAGGGTTAGGGGAGGACCAAAAAAGTGCAATTGAAGATTGGTCCTCAAATAGCACAGTTTTCAGGAAAATAGTGTTAGTAAAAATTGGCTTTCTGCGAGTGAGCAAGAACCCTAGTGAGATTAAAAGTCGTTCGGAAGATCTTTCTTCAGAGTTGGGGGAGTATTCTGCTGAAAGAAAATATAGTATGTGCCAGAGCAAATGACAATTACTGAAAAACCGAGAGACAACTATCTCATTGATACTTAGAGATACCTAGAAACGGGAGCTGTATTGGTCTGCTTGGGATTGAATCGAATTTCAGTTGCAGAGCATTGATATTTTCAGTCATCCCAAGGATTTTCTGAACCGCAGCATGTGCCAGGCTTGTATTATTGTGTCTCATTGACAATGGGAGGAAAGTACTTTTCTCCTTAATAGCCCACGATCAATGATAAGTATTTTAATGTCTTAAATAAATCACTCCCAGAGTTTTCAAATCTCAAACATGGTTAATTCATGAATGCCTGAATAATTTGAAAACTTTTGAAGACATTTATGCATGGAGATCACACACCTTAAATGGCCCTATTACCAGGAGAGAGCTGTATTGGGGACATAATTTGAAATCATTAAACTTCAATATTTCTGAGCTGATGAAACAAAGTCACATGCCTGATGAGAAACTTTATTCTTCTGCAGTGTGTGTCAAACCAGAGGAAATTTCTGCAATGGAAGCATTTTTACAGTTTATCATCCTTTAGGCAGCAATATTGAAATTTTTATTATTTTTCAATCCATGGTCACCCATAAGAACGGTAAGATTATTTATGTACAACCAATTAATTTGAAATATCTTCCTTTCCATTTCTTTATATGAACCCCTTGGCATTTGTTTATCCTCACTATCAATGTTTTTTGTAATATTTGATGCATATCAAATAACAAATGATTAAAATGTTAGCTACTGGCTTGTCTATGTATTCATCACACAATCAAAATTGATTAAGTCAGATTGTCCTTTTTAAATCTTCCCCTTTGTTCAAATTTTCCAATTGAAATTATCAACCTCTAGGTCATTTTGGGGTTTATGGCATGAAACGGATTCATTCGGGGTTAGGGTTAGAAAATAATTTTTTTTAGTCTTTTATATCAGATACATATCTCGTTCACTTGAAAGGAATAAAAGGGATTTTTTTTTAACGATGCAGAAGTGGTAACAGTTTGGTTTTAATTCAGGAAGTTATCGTATGAAGAGAAATCTGAGAATATTTGGGCTGTTACTCAGAAAATGAAGGTGGGGTGAACCAAAGTAGCTGGAGAAACACATGTGAAATAACACAGCTGCACCTCAACTACTGCTCTACTCACTCTACCCCCATGAACGTATAGCCAGGCACAATTCAAATGCCATCTACAAATTTACCGATGACGCCACAGCCATCGGCAGAATCACAGACGGCAATGAAGAAGCGTACATGAGTAAGATTGATCAGATGCCTGAGTGGTGTCACAACAACAACCTTGCACTCAACTTTAGCAAAACTAAGGAACTGATTGTGGACTTCAGGAGGGGTAAATCTGGAGAACAAGTCCTCATCAAGGGGTCAATAGTCAAAAGTGTTAAGAACTTCAAATTCCTAGGTGTCATCGATATCACTGAAGATCTATCCTGGGGCCTTCATGTTGATGTGGGCAAAGGAGTTAAGGGTTATGGGGATAAGGCTGGAAAGGGGTACTGATGGTAGTGATCAGCCATGATCTGTAAAATGGCAGTGCTGGCTCGACGGGCCGAAGGGCCTACTCCAGCTCCTATTGTCTATTGTCCATTGTCTATTTGGTGTGTCTCCAAAGACTCTTGCAAATTTCTACAGGTGTACCGTGGAAGATATTCGACTGGTTGCATCACTGTGTGGTGTGGAGGTGCCAATGCACAGGACAAGAAAAGATTACAGAGTTAAGAACTCAGTCAATGTCATTATGGGCCTCATTCTTCACTTCATTAAGGACATCTACAACATGCAGTGTCTCAAGAAAGGATCCTCGATCTTCACACATCCCAATGCCCTCTTCTCACTGTAAGCAGGTATACGAGGCGGAAGGTGAACAACCAATGGTACTGTAGCCGACTGCTACAAAGAAACATACACACACACACAGTGTGGCAGGTTAAGCTCACTCCTTTATTAGGGCTGGAAAGGCTGCTTTTATACTGTTCAAGTTCCCGCCATTTTTGCTGATTGACTGAGTCAGCCATATGAATATCAATAGCAGGTGGGAACATCCATGCATATGAATGCCCTTCTTCCCCAGCCTGTTTCTGCTGAGTTAGATGGACAGCTTGACCAATGCCATGTTAGGGCTGTTGGTCTGATGCTGCCCCAGCTTCTACCCCTGCTGGTTCATTGTCCTGGGAGTCGCTTTAATTATCTCTGTCCGCCTCTGCTGCCGTGCGATGTGCCGGCACAATCTTCGCATTTGCAGGCCACCACATGAACTTCCCCCCCCCCCACCCCAGAACTGGCATTACAGTCTATAGTGTCTGTAGGTATAGTCCCCAAAGTCTTTTGTGGTGTGCCTCTGCGTCGAGGTATTGGTGACTCCGTGGGTTCTACTGGGTCTGTGTGGGCAGGCTTGAGTCTATCTGTAGTGAAGACCTTTGGTTTACCACCGATATCCAGCTTGAAGTTGGATCCATTGTTCCGGATGACTTGAAAGGGACTTTTGTATGGCTTCTGCAGTAGTGAATGGTGGGGTTCTCTGCGTAAAAGCACATACTCACAGTCCTTGAATTCTTTGGGGATGTTAGACTTGGCTTGTCTGTGTTTGGAGGGTGGGATCGGAGCAAGGTTACCGACCTTTTTGTGCAGTCTATCCAGGAAGGCAGTTGTCTCCTCCTGCTCTCCTCTAGCCTGTAGAACGAAATCCCCGGGAACCGTGAGTGGTGCTCCGCAGACGAGTTCAGCAGAGGATGTGTGGAAGTCTTCTTTTGGCGCTGTTCAGATGCCCAGTAGTGCCCATGGTAGCTCATCCACCCAGTTGGGGCCCTTAAGTCTGGTCATGATGGCGGTCTTGAGGTGCCTGTGGAAACGCTCCACCATGCAGTTAGCTTGTAGGTGGATGGCCATCATATGGTGTAGCTGAGCACCCCACAGGTTGGCAATGTCGGACCACAAACTGAACTGTGTGCCTCGGTCAGAAGTGATGTGCTTTGACAGTCTGAATCTTGCAATCCAGGATGAGAGGAGTGATTTGGCACAGGATTTGGTGGGTGTGTCGGCCAGGGGGATTGCTTCTGGCCACTGGGTGAAACAGTCGACCACTGTAAAAAGGTAGTAGAAACCCTGCGAGACTGGCAAGTGTCCCACTATGTCCACATGCATGTGGTCAAACCTGTGTTCCGTTGGCTCAAAAGGCTGTGGGGGGACTTTGGTGTGTTGCTGCACTTTGGCTGTTTGGCACTGCATACACACCTTGGTCCACCCACGGACTAGTTTCTGCAATCCATGCCACACATACTTTCCAGCCACCAGCAGGATTGTAGTCCTGATGGATGGGTGTGCCAGCCCATGGATGAAGTAAAAAACTCATCACCTCCATGCAACTGGGACAATAGGTCTAACCTGGCCAGTGGCCACGGCGCACAGGAGGGTGGTAGTACCTGTGCCGTGGGTGTATCTGGTCTGTGGTGGGTCAGCAGTGCAGCTTTGGTTTCCACAAATGCTCGTGCAGATTTGTCGTCCCAGGTCAGGTACTTCTCCTTGCCGGACATCAGGATGAACAGAGGGTGCATCACTCGGGCAGCTGCTGGGATAAACCTGCGATAAAAGTTTATCATCCCCACGAACCCCTGCAGACCTTTGGTTGTACTGGGCTTCAGGAAGCTGCAGATGGCCTGTACCTTGTTGGGCAGTGGTGTAGCCCCACCCTTTGTAATCCTGTGGCCCAGGAAGTCAATGGTGTTCAGGCCAAACTGGCATTTGGCCAGGTTGATGGTGAGGCCGAGCTCCTGCAGATGACTACTGAGATTTTGGAGATGCTGAAGGTGTTCCTTTCGGGTTCTACTTGCCACGAGGATATCAGTGAGGTAGATGAAAGTGCCATCTAGGTCTCAGCTTGCTGCATCTATCAGTTGTTGGAATGTCTGTGCTGCATTTTTGAGCCCGAATGGCATCCTCAGGAAATTGAACAGCCCAAATGGAGTGATGATGGCCGTCTTAGGGATATGATCAGGATGCACCGCGATCTGGTGATATCCTCGCACGAGGTCCACATTTGAGAATATTGTTGCTCCGTACCGTACAGATTTGCCGCAAAATCCTGAATGTGTGGCTTGGGGTAATGGTCTGTGGTAATGGCCTCGTTGAGCCAGCAATAGTCGTCACATGATCTCCAGCCACCAGTTGCTTTAGGCACCATGTGCAATGGCAAGGCCCATGGGCTGTCTGACCGTCAAACAAAACCCAACTCCTCGAGCTTGCTTAACTCCTCCTTGGCCAGTCAGAGCTTGTCTAGGAGAAGTCATCTCACCCTTGCGTGGAGAGGTGGGCCCTCAGTCAGGATATGATATTTGATGCCATGTCGAGGCATCTCTGCTGTTAACTGAGGGGAAAGGATTGCCAGGAATCCCACTAGCACTTTGGAGAACTCATCCTCTGAGTTGTGGATGGAGTCCAGGTGCACTGCCGGAAACCTAGCGCCCCTCAGTGCGATGGTCTGGTAGTTCTCGGTGTGGATGACTCACTTACCCTTAAGGTCCACTAGGAGGCTGTGGACTCGCAGGAAATCCGCTCCAAGGAGTTGTTGTCCACTGCAGCCAGCGTGAACTCCCACGAGAAGTAACTGCAGCTCGGCCCTACAAGTTCCATAGGTCTGTATACTGCTGTTGTTGGCAGCCCTTAACGTGGGTCCCGCTAGCCTGCGCCTAGTGTCCAACCCTGTCGGGGGTATCACCTGACCTCTGCTCCTGTATCCACCAGGAAGCGTCTGCTGGACAGGGGATCCCAGACGTACAGGAGGCTCTCTTGGTGGCCAGCCGTCATGGCCATCAGCGATGGCTGGCCTTGTCGTTTCCATGAAACTTGCAAGGGGACTGGCATCGGTGGGCTTCGGTGCCCCATCTCCAGTGGTATAAGCACCATCTGTCGCTGGACTCATTCCTGCCTCTCGTCTGCTGTTCCTTGCTTGGGACTGCTCTGGTCTGATTGCGGGATTTCTTTACGAGCCCCACGGTAGCTGAGCATTTCTGTTTCTGTTTCCACAGAATGTCTGCCCGTGCTGCGACTTTCTGGGGGTCAGTGAAATCCGCATCCGCCAGGAGCAAGTGGATATCTTCAGGCATCTGTTCCAGGAATGCCTGCTCGAACATGATGCCGGACTGCTCATCATCCAGGAGGGCCAGCATCTTGTGATGAGTGCCGACAGGGATCTGTCTCCAAGTCCATCCAGGTCCAAATGTCTCGGTTAATAGCTCTTTGAAGGCAGTGAGAGTGCCTTCCGATGGTGGCCTGTGGATAAAGTTGGCCACTCTGTCTGCAATCTGCGGATCCAGGATGCTGACCACATGTTAGTACCAGGTGGTCTCTGCTGTGATGCCCTGGACCTAGAACTGAGCCTCCGCCTGGTGGAACCACACACCGGGTCGAACTGTCCAGATGGTCAGGAACTTCAGGTCAACTGCACCGAATGCTGCTTCGCTCTCCATCACTAGGTTTAGATTCCTTCTAAACCGTCGGGGTCACCAATTGTAGCCGATCATTACAAAGAAACACACACACAATGTGGCAGGTTAAGCTCACTCCTTTATTAAGGCTGGAAAGGCTGATTTTATACTGTTCAAATTCCCGCCATTTTTGCTGATTGACTGAGTCAGCCATATGAATATCAATAGCAGGCGGGAACATCCATGCATATGAATGTTCTTCTTCCCCAGCTGTTTCTGCTGAGTTAGCTGGGCAGCTTGACCAATGCCATGTTGGTCTGAAGCTGCCCCAGCTTCTACCCCTGCTGGTTCGTTGTCCTGGGAGTCGCTTTAGCGATCTCTATCTGCGTCTGCTGCCGCGCAATGTGCTGGCCCGATCTCCACAATTGTGAGCCGCCACAGTACAAAATAAATTCTTCCTCTCTTCCTTCAGATTTCTGAATGGACAATGAACTACAGACAATACCCTACTTTTTCTTCTTTTGCACTAATTTTTTTTTAATGTTCATTGCAGACCAGGTTTATGTCTGTACTTTTTATAATCTTTTCAAGTCTGGAATTTGTAGAAATGTTTTCATTTCAATATCTCAAGGAATCAGCATATCACCCTATCTGATTCCATTATTTCTATCTCTTCTGCACGCCTGTACCTATTTTATTGTTCTTTCTCTCTCTAAATTTTATTTCCCTACCTGATTCCCAATGGTTTCTTGTTATACCTGTCTCTTCACCTTCTACCCTATATTCTACTACCTCTGGGCCCCTCACCCAGTTGCTCCCCCCTTTTTGATGCAATTTCACCTCTTCTATCTTGATAAAGAGACCAGATGGGAATTGTTGACTAACCATTACTAATCATGGATGCTGACCGACCTGCTGAGTTCCTCCAGTAATTCCTTGTCTACTTACATTTGCAGCTTTTGTGTTTCTCTTCAGCATTCTTTTCTTCCTTTATGGTGCCATCAAGTTCTACACCATGGAACAGGGTTTTGCTACAATTTGTTCATGCTGACCAAATTGCATATCTGGACTCTTTCCATTTGCTGGTGTTTGGCCCATGTCCTTCCAAACGTTTTTGGTATATGTCTAAATACAGTTTAAACATCATAATTCTACCTACCTCAACTACTTCCTCTGGTAGCTCGACCCATATACTTATAATCCTCTGAGAGGAAAAACCTGCCCCTCAGATCACCTTTTAAGTCTATGTCCCTAAATTGGCATCTTATAGTGACAACTCTTTGCATGCAGCTCTGACGGGAATTATCAAATGCTTCCATTCAGAACTATTAAAATTCAACCCCAGAACCATGACATCAAACTTACCCATTAATAAGGTTGTCCTAAGATCACTTTCACACCTCAGATTTGGAAGAATCAGTAGTGTCCATCAGACTGTGGGACCTTTAAACAGCCAGTGGTCAGGCAAGTTCAAAACCACAGCAGTTTTAAACAGACAGTGATTGGGCCATTTAAACTTCATGATATTCGCAAACAGCAGATGCTCAATACATTTAAACATCATGGGAGATTTAAAGGGACATCACATGGACTATTTAAACACTGTGTGGCGGCTCGCAATTGCGGAGATCAAGCCGGCACATTGTGCGGCCACAGATGCAGACAGAGATTGCTAAAGCAACTCCCAGGACAACGAACTGGCAGGGGTAGAAGCTGGGGCAGCATCAGACCAACAGCCCTAACATGGCATTGGTCAAGCTGTCCATCTAACTCAGCAGAAACAGGCTGGGGAAGAAGGGCATTCTTATGCATGGTTGTTCCCACCTGCTATTGATATTCATATGGCTGACTCAGTCAATCAGCAAAAACGGAAGGAACTTGAACAGTATAAAAGCAGCCTTTCCAGCCCTAATAAAGGAGTGAGCTTAACCTGCCACACAGTGTGTGTGTTTGTAGTGGTCGGCTACAACTGCAGAAACTGCTAGCAGTGACCCCATGGGCCATGGAAAGAAGACTTGACCATGTGAATGCTGGAGAGGACGGGGTGGGGAGGGGGGGGGGGGGCTAGAGGTTAAGATGATAAACTGGGCCTTGAAGCTTATGCTCCCTACCAACCTCCTGGCAAATGTACAATCATTGGAGAACAAACTTGATGAACTCTGAGCCAGATCAGAGAGACATCAGGGAGTGCTGTGTTATGTGCTTTACAGAAATATGGCTAAAAGTAGACATTCCGGACACTGTGCCTGCACTGACCATACAGCAGCATCTGGGAAAACCAAGGGTGGTGGCATTTGTGTCATCATTAATTTATCTATTGCACAAATGTGACGGTTATGTCCCAGTCCTGCTCCTCTGATCTGAAACATCTGGTGATCATCTACCTACTGAGGGAGTTCTCTGCCATCATCCTGGTCACAGGGTATATTCCGCCCCAGGCTAGCATCTGACTGACACTGGATGGACTGAGCACTGTGATTAGCAGCCATGAGACATGACAATCTGATGCCTTCCTGAGACTTAAATCAGACCAGCCTGAAAAAGTCTCTGACATTCTACCACCAATACGTCACATGCAAGACCATGGGAGCCAAGACACTTGACCACTGCTAGACCACCATGAAGAATGCCTACCGAGCCAAACCACAACCACACTTCAGCAGGTCTGATCACCTGGCTGTATTTCTACTCCTGGTGTACAAGCTGAGACTGAGGATCACATCACAAGTAGAGAAGACAGTGAAAGTATAGTTGAGGGAGATGGAGGAGCATCTGCAGGACTGCTTTGAATCAGTATGCTGGATCATAATCAAGAATTCATCCATAGACTTGAACTTCATAAAGACTTCATAAAGACCCGCATGGACGAGTGTGTGCCCACGCACACATACTCAGTGTTCCCCAACTAGAAGTCTTGGATGAGTCAGAGGATTCACAAATTGCTGAGGGCAAGAACAAGGGTATTTAAGGTTGGGGATCTAGATCTCTGCAAGAAATCCATGTACTACCTGTGCAAGGCCATTTCTGATGCAAAATGGCAATTCCAGAGAATGCTAGGACAGAGACAGATTCACACCAGGTATGGCAGAGAATGCAGGCAATTACAGCCTTCAAAGCAAGGGTTAACTCTATAGATGGCTATGATGCTTCATTACTCAATGAGCTGAACACCTTCTATGCGTGCTTTGAGAAGAAGAACCAAACAATGCCAACTAGAATCCTTAAAATGCTAAGGACCCCGTGATATCTGTCTCTGAGAATGATGTCAGAACATCATTCAAAAGGGTGAACCCTCGTTAGGTGTCAGGTTCTGATGACGTACCTGGCAGGGTACTGAAAATCTGCATCAACCAACTAGCCTAAGTGTTCATGGAGATTTTCATCCTCACATTGTTGCAGTCAGAGATTCCCACCAGCTTCAAAAGGGCATCAATCATCCTGGTGCCCAAGAAGAGTAGAGTGAGCTGCCTCAATGACTATCACCCAGTAGCACTAACTTCTACAGTAATGAAGTGCTTTGAGAGGCTTGTTATAGCAAGAATTAACATGTACCTAAGCAGCGATCTGGACCCATTGCAATTTGCCTATTGTTACAATCGCTCCACAGCAGAAAAGAGCAATTCATATATACGGCTGCTCTTCATTGTCAACAGCTCAGCCTTCAACACCATTATTCCCTCAGTGCTGGTCCAGAAGCTACAAACTCTGGACCTCTGTACCCCCTCTTCAACTGGATACTTGACTTTCTCATCAGTAGACCACAGTCAGTAAAAATTGGAAACAATGTCTCCTCCTCACTGATTATCAACATAGCTGCACCCCAAGGATGTGTCCTTAGCTCACTGCTCTACTCATTACACACCCATGACTATGTGGCCAGGCAGAATTCCAATGCTATCTACAAATTTGCTGATGACACTGCAGTTGTCAGCAGAATCAGAAACATCTATGAGGAAGCGTCCAGGAGGGAGATAGATCAGTTCGTTGAGTTGTGTCACAACACCTTTGCGCTTAATATTAGCAAAATCAAGGAGATGATTATGGACTTCAGGAGGAAGTCAGGAGAATGCAACCCAGTCCTCATCGAGGATTGAGTAGTGGAGAGGGTGAAGAACTTCAAATTCCTTCGTGTCAACATCTTCGAGGAGCTGTCCTGGAGCATCCATGTTGAATCAATCACGAAGAAAGCTCGCCAGCTGCTATACATTGTGAGGTGTTTGAGGAGATTCAATATGTCACCGAAACCTCTCAAAAACTCTACAAGTGTACCACAGAGAGCATTCTGGCTGGTTGCATATAGAGGCGCCAAATCTCAGGATAAGAATAAACTCTGGAGGGCTGTTAATTCAACCTGCAACATCACAGACACCAGACTTCACTCCATCGAGGACATCTACATGAGGCAGTGTCTTAAAAAAGCAGCCTCTATCCTCAAAGACCCCACCAGCCAGGCCATGCCTCCTTCACTTTGCTACCATCAAGAAAAAGATAGAGGAGCCTAAAGACGAACACTCAATGGGACAAGGACATCTTCCCTGTTGCTATTAGATTCCTGAATAATCAATGAACCAAAGATACTGCCTTACTTTTCATGCACTATTATTTTATTGCTTTTAAATTTATTGTTGTAAGATGGTTCAATATATGAACGCTTCCACTATGACGCTGCCACAAAACACCGAATTTTGTGACTTGTTCATGACAATAAATTCTGACTCTAATTCCAATTCTTTAGACCTCACTAACCCTAGGAAATAGGCTGTGACCATTCACATTATCTCTGGCCATCATGAGCTATAGAAAACAGAACACAAATATAAAAACTCTCCAGCGACTCTGAAAATGGCAGCGTGGACTTGTCGGCAGCAGCTTCTCCTGATCATGGTTGATGCAAGAACTTAGATGTTTGGAACCATGAGCAACTTTCAATCAGATGTAAATGGACATGGGACTGCAGGAAGTTCTGTGGTGTCAGTGGAACACGTTGAATGGGAGCGGATCCGAGCAGATGCTGCAGAGTTGTAGAACTCCTCAGACATGGCCGAGAGGAGGCTGAGCCGCCCACTTTGTTAGAGAGTGGCAGTTCATCAGCTCTTCAGGGCATTGTCGAAAGTGACTATCGTCGGGCTGAGTGAAAAGGATAAGCTGCGGAGTCAGAGTCGGCATCCGGTGCAACAAGTGTTGCGGAGCCATTCCGGGCTCAGAGGTTGGGAGAGATGTGATTAGGCCTCATAGATAAATGGAGGATGAGGCTGTGGATATCTGGGTCTCATGGGAGGCACAGCGTGTGAGGGCTAGGGCCATGTAAACTTATGTCTGGGTAGTAGTTGGGTTCCCTGAACTTAACATCTGTGAAGAGGTCGGTAATTGACCTGTTGAAGGCTGCATGAACAGAGCTTGCAGTGTCCCCTCAGGTTCAGGGAACGTTCTTCTTCAGCCAAAACTGGCAGATATTTTATAACATCTAACTGTAACCTGTCTCCTTGTATCATTGTCGGGTTTCTGAAAATTGACTATGGTACATTGTATTGTTAGGCAGTTTTTGTATCAGGACAGGGGAATGCTGTTTCGGTTTTAATGCTGTATGGTGTTAATTGGGATAAATAAACAATACCTGAATATCATCACTCTTGCTATGACCAGTCCTGGTAACATCACAAATCTTTTCTTCAACCGCTCCAGCTTAATGATGTTCTTCCTATAGCTAGACAAACATAACTGCAGTCAACATTTGAAGTGTGGTCTCACCAGCACCTTCTACTGTTATAAAATTACATCCCATCCTTTTTTACTCAGTGGTCTGATCAATAAAGGAAAGTATGTCATACTGTTTCTTCACTGTCTCGGCATGTTGTCACTTTTCAGGAGCTATGTACCAGTATCCCTAGGTCTCTCTGTTTCTCATCACTCTCCAGGACCCTGCCCATAAAACTTCACACTTGGCTGATTTAAATGCCATCTGCCATTCCTTTGCCTAGTTCCCTAGTTGAACTAGATCCTGTTGTGTTCTCAGATAACCTTCTTTACTGTCCACTATACCATCAATTTTTAGGTCATCTGCGGACTTATTAACCATGCCATGAATATTCTCATTTAAATTGTTAACTCCCAAGCAAGTTGACTTATTTTATTGATTACACCAGCCTAATTATTGATCAGATGCCCTTTAGATGCAAGATTGTAAACTCCCCTCTCCGGTTGCTTTCACAATCTCTATTACCCACAGTATTTCCGCACTGTATGGTTTCCTCAAAGCAAATTGTTCCTTCATTGGGGTTTCCTAATAATCCCAATCTGATTCTTCGGCCTGGCATGAGGGATCTGTGGTACAGGTGACGAGGATTAAATTGACCAGAAAAATGAAAGAGAATTCCTTTGTTCAAAATCAAATTGGGAATAAAATGATTTCAGCTTCAGAGGTGCCACTGTATCTTCTGTATACCCCCTCTCTGGAGCTCACGCCTAGTCACCCTAATATTAGTAGCATTGGTATTGCCATTATCCCTATGACAGAGACATTAGAAACTTCTATTTCTGTTAATTTAATTGGAACTATGTCACAGGACTCGTTCAAGGCATCTCAAATGACACCCATCCCCTTGTTAGGTCGGCAAACTCTGAGTAAGTTGGGAACCACTGTTTACTGTACAGCCCAGGGGATATTTTTAGAACTACCACTGTTCAGAATATCAACTTGCAAGTTTATTTAATTGTTAATAAGCTGGTATGCTTGTTTGTGCTGTTTTGTTGGCATCTACAGGGTAACCCATACCAGTCTACCATAGATGAACTTTACTGACTAATTTTTACTTTATCAACTTAGTTTATCTTTCCCATTTAATGAGGTCTCTGAGGAAGTTAGTGTTAAACATTGCATTGCATGGTATACTGAGTGACCCACTTCGAATTGCTAAGTCCAACATTAACGTCCCAGAAGTTCTGACTGCATTTAAAAAAAAATAATGGGACAAAAGAATTAAAAGTACAATTGAATGATTATCAAAAAGACCTAAACAAGCAAAATTGTAAATCCCCCTAATGATCCAGCCACCTTTTTCAGCTGTGAATATGGGCCTTCTGATTCAACGACTCTGTCATCTTACAGCACAGAGGCAATATCTGTTAAGCACCTCCTACTCCGTTTTTCTGCCTCACTGATAAAGAAGGATATAAGTGGGTGGGGAGCAACAACTGACTGCCCTTTTCCACACCAATGTCCTCCGGTTACTCAATCCTTACAACTTTGTTGAATTTTTTCTTCAGTATCACCACATTTATGGGCAGCCCATAAAACCGTGCCAGCACAGTTTATTCAGCACAGCCTTATCAAGTTACCCTCAAAAAGAATGAATCACTACCCACATTCAAATAATATAGATTATTATTTGAGGCTGGAGGGTATAAAGATTGTGAGAGAAAGGGGTTATATCCTAAAAATCAACTCATCCACCAGTCAATCTCCACCCTACCTCACACTATTATTCAAAGATCATTTCTAACATCAATCCTCGAGTTTGCTACGTTGTCCAATGAGCATGTCTAACACAAGCCCATTGCCTGGACTATAATCCAGAGGTCAATCATCAAATTCCTAAGCATTTCCTCAACTTTTCCTCTTTTACTGAGCATGAAATCACAGGTGGAGATTGTTGTGACTTGACTAAACCTCATGCTTTCCAGAGATGTGAATACATCAGGGCTTTATTTAGCAGAAGCAGACTCATGAAAGAAGAATTAAAAGTGCATCAAGTTTTTATACCCTTCAAGTACAAAGGATAGCAAATACAATGACAATAGTTACATTTGCATCGTTTCAATTTATGGGTTTGGATAGACGGTCCTATTAAAATAAACACGTACACTGGGATAGAATGTCTCTTGGTCATAACCCGTATCCAAAGCATCAAAGCATATCAGTTACATGGCTTCCCAACATAAGCTGGTCACCTTTTCCTTTCACTTAAGGGTGATGTTTGTTTAGGTAGTGGTTCTTTTAAATTCAAAATTAAATATTGCTTCTTAGCTATATTTGACAGAAGTTTGATTCATTTTTGCTGTCATGTTTCATGGTTTAATATATCTTAAATTATCTGATTATTGCCGCGGAACCCAATCAGTGAATCCATCATTTTTAGATTTGTGCTTGCCTTGGATGACTTAAAAAACATGCCATATAATTTTAGCTTATCAAGTATGTAAATATATATAAAATCTTGAAGCAAGGGAACATGAATAGATTCTAATAATTAGTAACACTCCTGATTTATCCTACTGTAGTCAAACCCATGCCAAAATTTGCAGATGATCAGAACTCTGTGAATGCCTCTCAAGCACAACCAAGTTATTCTCTAAATTCCATGCATTTAACATAAAATCTTATATCAGACATAATTTACATAACTTGAAATGAATAATGAATCTCATTACTGAGCACAATGATTGAGTAAAATAGAGAACAAATTAGTAAAATATATTCCGTTGAATGATTGATCTCATGGATTCTAAAAGCTAGATTTATATAAAAGTCTAAATTCTGAATTGTCAACTCCATGTAGCATTTTCAGTCACTAACATAGAGCTTTGTCTTTATAATTAACAGTCACAAAATAATATAAATGTTCCTGTCTGTTAGGTATACCTAGCAGTGTTAATATCAGTGTTAACATAACGAGCTATTGAATCTTCATCCAAGAGTTCATTTGTTACTGTCTTCCAACCACAAACCTTGAAAATTGTATGTCACTCTTAGGCAAAGAAAGAGAAGTGATGATGTTAAATAGAATTTGAATCCGTAAGTAACTGTAAGTAAGTAATTGGTGCATGGAATGCCCTACTCTGTGGAGGAGACAGGTACATTGGTGGATTTCAAAAGACTACCAGACAAGCATATGGAGAAATTTAATGGAGAGTTACGTGGGAGGCAGGGTCTAAATGTCGCTGCAACATTGTCGGCTGAAGGGCCTTTACTGTGCTGTACAGTTCTACTATACAGTTGTGCTTTTGCATGGGATATATCGTCATTGAGCCTGTTGTGAACATTGACTCCTTAATTTCATGACACCTAGTTGGCTTTCTTTGGAATGTTGCAGTGAGTCTGGTTGCTGATCCAGTTATCACCAGGCAGAAATAGAGAATCTTTCCTAAGGGACTTATTGATAGTTATTCTGGATTTTGGTGATTAAAGAACACTGAAGAAGATGATGCACAATAAAATATCATGCAAAGTTTTGCTTGAGTAATAGCAGACACATCTGACAGGCCAGGCGTTAGGGAATTTGCAGTTAAATTTAAAGCCATTTCATTAGCTTGTACTAAATACTCAGTTTGAACAAATTGGGCTGTGGTAATTCAGGTGGCAAATCTTTTTCCCCAAGTGATGTCTATGCATGATGCTGCTACATAAAAGAAACCAGTAACAAACAAGCTTATCAGCAAGATTATTATTTCTGGGAAGTTATTAAATTACTCTCACAGTTGAAGCAAATTTATTTCATGTGGCTTTTGTTACTGTCAGACAAAATTGCAACTGCTGTCGGGTTTTTCATTCTTATTTTTGTTCTTATTAGAATCAGTGCTGGCTCAGAGTGAAATTGGTCCATTTATCAAATGTACTTGGATTTCACCTTTTTTGTCCTCCTTCCTCCCTCTGGATTTCTTGGAGCTGCTCACTCTGTTCATTCCCTTCCACCTGGAGAGAGCAGATGGAAAGGCTGTGAACTCCACTGTGATTTTGAAGTTCCCAACCCAGTAATACTTCTGAAGGCAGCTGATGTAAGAACAAGGTGGCACAGTGGTTGTTTAGGACATATAAATAAAATGATTTTGGATCCTCTAACTCTAATCCCATTGCTGGAGGTAAAACTTATTTGACATTAATTAGGTCATCGTTTTGAAAATCTACTAAATAAATATTGTGGGAAACAAAACCATTCTGCTGATGCATTGTGGGGATTGTCGAAAAGTCACCACATTATTGAGCAACATGATGCATGCAATGACACCGTGACTCTTGAAAACAAAAAGGTATTTGTCCATGGCTCAATAATTAGCATCATTGAGTATGAAATTAACCAAGGAATAGAAACAAATGTCAAAAATTAAATATTCTTTCAGGCAAGACCAGATCTTGAAAACAGGATTTTTGTAAACATTTTTTGTGCAGTTTAGAACTAGCTTCATTATTCTCAGTAGTAATTTTTTTTTAGATAATAAACACCATTAACCATCACGGTGGGGTGAAAAGAAATGATGTTTGACTCAATAGGTTATCCTTCCCAGCAGCTAACTGTGTTGTAAAAACAGATCTTTATCATTGTTTTGAAATGAATGGTTTAGTTCTTTTGTCATTTCCCCAGATATTTTTCTCTGAGCACCATTCCTTGTAGAAAGCTTTGGAGCTTAGATAATTCCAATGAATCTAATTGCCAAGAATGAAGCAGCTGAGTCTAGAGGCCATTGAATAACACCTGTCATTTTCAAATCTTCATCTTATCGTTTATCAATTTACCTGAGCTTCCAAATATATGATGAAATTTTTTCTCCCAGAATACTTGGGTGTTGTCTTTTCTATTCAAGATGGCACCAAGACTTGATGAGATGTTGCCAATAGCAGAACAGGAAACTCCCTTTTAATTTAATTCAATTAGTTTTCCATTACAGCTTTTCTTCATAAGTACCTGTTGGGCTGTAGAAAGTGAGCATTTTGGGCATATATACTGAACATTGTGGAATGCCTACGATAATAAACTCAGTATCAAGTTAATTAAATTACATCAGAGTCATTGCACTAAACATGTTTTATCTTCTTGAAATAATGAGTGAGTTTCAAGGTTCATGAATTGTCTTCTCTGATGAACCATCATTCACTTAACAGAGTAAATATATTGAATACTTAGAGTTAAAATGAATTAAATTGTTTATTTTCATGAGTACAAAGATAGAATTGTTATATATTAGGTCACCTGACCTCTCCAGTGGGAAACAGGTCAGATGCCATTTCACCTGCCATGCAATTGGTTCTCCACTGCACCTTAGATCATGGGGATACACCAGCACCACCAACCCCCTTCCCCCATCCTCCTGCTAGCTGCAGTATAAAGCTTATCATGTGAACCAACTCATTCTCCCGTGAGATGATCTCTGAGATCCACTCCAGATTGCATCAAGGGTGAAGCTGGAGAACCAATTGTAACGTATGAGCTGGTTAAAGGTGGGGGCTCTTTGTGGCAAACAACCGAGACTGACTTTTATGTCTCACCAATTGTAAATTATAGCTAGACATGCATACCTTTGCTAATTGGTCTACCATGCTTGCTTGTTGGGGAGGGGTGCCACATACTCTTTGTTTTAATCCTCACTGTGCTATCATGAGTTGTGATTAACCAATGACTAATGGACATGTGTATTGCGGAGGATCATGGATGTCATGTGACAGCTCTTCCCATTACCAGGTCAGAAGACACACCACCTTCCAAACGACGTTTGGCTCTGCCCCACCCATCAGTGCACACCTGACCATTGGCCCTTTTAAGTATCTTTGTCCTTGGTCTTAGGCCATTGGCCTTAGGAATCAATTGGACCTCACTGGCATTGAGCTATAGACTCCTTTAGATTACCTGGGCTGGACTCCCCAGCCCTCTATTACTATAACGGTCACTACATGTGCTTGTCTCTTTCTCTTTTTGCCATCTCTGAGGGACTACCCTGCTTCAATCCAGGCTGAGTATTGTGGAACAGTGCTGGAGAAATCATTTGGTGAGGTGTGCACTGGTATAGAGTTGTGAGCATCTTAGTTTGTGTTTCAAGTAGCATAGAGCCATGTCTCAAGGGGTGGCAGGTACTGTATTGTTTCTTTTCCTTGATTGTATGTAACAGCACTGTGTACATTGTTTTTGTGTATGGTTTATCCCTGTTGCAATCTTCACACACATATTCTGTAAAATTTACTGTCAGACTGTGTTCAGAGTCCTTGCTTTTGAGACCCTTTGAATCTGTTCCCTCACTTACAACTGCATGTTTTGTATGTCATTGCTTTGTATGTGTTTCCTGTTGCAAATTCCCTCGACATGTAAATACCCCAACATGTAAATAAAGGAAATGGTTCACTAATAATACATGTCCTGGACTTGTTGCTTATTGAACAGTGAAAATGTTTGTTTTGCAGGCTATCCAGGCAAGTCAACTAATATATAAATACAGCAGGTGGTGCAATAAGAAAGCACAAGTACAGGGTGTAGTGCTATTGCAAATCAATGAGTGTATGATATATTACAAAAAGAAAGTTCAAGCTGCAGACAAAATTAAAGTTAAAATAGTGCAAGAGCATTGTTCTTTACCAAAAAGGGGTCCATTTTACAGTCCAGACACAGTAAAGAACCTCAAATTTCAGATTTTTTTGCCAGAGTTATGACATCACATGCAACCTTGAGATTCTTTATCTGGAAGGTGAGACAGAATTACCACTTATTGGCAGTACAGAGAAAAAAGAACTGACTCAATGTACACATGTTAACAAATAAAAAAAATGTAAACAAACTGACTGCAATACTGAGAGAAAAAAAATCAATAAAGTTCAAAAATATGAGTCCTGAAAAACTCTCAAATTGAGTTTTTGTTGACGAGTCTGATGGTGGAGAGGTAGCAGCTGTGAGACTTGTGGCACCTATTCCTCTTTCTTGATAGTAGCAGGAAGAACAGAGTGTGTGCTGTGCAGTGTGGATCCTTGATGATTGCTGCTGCTCTCCAACAGCAGTGCCCCCTATAGATGTTCATGATGCTGCGGAGGGTATTACCAGTGAGTCCTGGGTTGTGTCCACTACCTTTTTCAGGGTTTGCACAAATGAAATGCCATCTACAAATTTGCCAATAACACCATGGTTGCCAGCAGAATCACAGACGACAATGGCGAAGCATACACGAGTGAGATACGAGTGAGCTAGTTGAGTCATGTCACAACAACAATCTTGCACTCAATGTCAGTAAAACTAAGGAATTGATGGTGGACTTCAGGAAGACATAAACCAGTCTTCTTCAAGGTAACAGCAGTGGAGAGGGTAAGAAACTACGAATTCCTGGCGTCCACATCTCTTGACCTATTCTGGGACCGTCATGCTGATGCAATCATGAAGAAGGCCCGCCAGCAGCTATATTTCATTAAGAGTTTGAGGAGATTAGTATGTCACCAAAGCCTCTTGCAAATTTCTACAGATGTACCGGGGAGGGTTTTCTGGCTGGTTGCGTCACTATCTGGTATGATGATGTCAACGCACAGGACAGGAAAATGCTACAGTGGGTTGTAAACTCAGCCAGTGCGATCATGGGCATTAATCTTCCCTCCATCATCTATAAGAGGGAGGTCTCAAGAAAGCAGCTTCTATTGTCAAGCACCCTCACCAACCAGGCCATGCCCTTTTTCTCACTACTGCCATCAGGAGGGATATACAGGATGCTAAAGGCACACACTCAATGTTACAAAATCAGCTTCTTGCCCCCACACCCTCAACCCCTTGCCTTCTGCATTCCTGGTCAGTTGAATTCCCAAACCAGGCTGTGATGTGATTTATATCATACTTTCTACAGTGGACTTGTAGACATTTGATAGAATATTCAACGACATACCAAACCACAGACTCCTTAGAATGTTCAGGCCTTCTTTGTGCTTGCCTCTATGTCTTCTGAAATATAGAATGCTGTGAACTCCCTCCCCACCTCCTCTCCCTCAATGCAGACAGGTGTGTGCTCCCTCGGCCTCTCTCCTAAAATCAGCAACCACCTCCTTGGTCTTGGTGATTGTCTGGCACCACCCCTCCAGATACTGAGACCCCATTCTGTGTCCCAAGGGGAACATTCACCCTTCCTGGTTCTGATGCAACTTCCCATGAATTT
Organism: Narcine bancroftii; assembly: GCF_036971445.1. Lineage (NCBI taxonomy): Eukaryota > Metazoa > Chordata > Chondrichthyes > Torpediniformes > Narcinidae > Narcine > Narcine bancroftii. The sequence continues at coordinate 180,243,998 of NC_091471.1, read as the reverse complement.
TAATTTATTGTTGTAAGGTGGTTTATATGAATGTTTACACTGTGATGCTGCCGGAAAACTACAAATTCCGTGGCTTGTTCATGACAATAAAATTCTGATTCTGAATGAAGAAATGCCTTCTCATTTCATTTCTCAGTGGTCAGACTTTAAGTCTAGTTCTAGATACTCTAGGGCACACATGTCAAACTCTGGCCTGCGGGCCAAATTTGGTCCGCGATATAATTATATTTGGCCCGCAAGATCATATCAAAAATGTATTAGAGGTGGCCCGCTGGCCGTTGTGCCAGTATAGCGCATGCACAGTAACCGCTGTGTCCCAGGGTGAGAGAGAGAGAGAAAAATCATGGTCCTTGAAAAGTAGTGGTGGATGGTTTTATAAACACGCTGTCGTGTCCCCTCGCCCACCCTCCCACCGCAGCGCGGCCTGGCCAGTGTCAGGGGAAGCCAAGGCCGCTTCCCAGCGCCCGGAACCCCAGTGGCACAGCGTTTCTTGGAGCTGCAGATGGAGTCGGGACGCCGGAGGGAAGACTGGGGCTCCCCGCCGGGCGATGGGGGCACCGGCCACCGGCCGCCCTGCGCCTTCCCACCGGACCAGTGGCGGGTGCCCGGAGTACACGTGGAGAGCGAGGCTAGTCAGGCAGGTAGGGTGGAACTCCCCGCCAATCTCGGGAGTGGCGTGGGCTGGATCGGGATTAGCCACGCTCACCTGCTCCTCCACCGCTGACCGGGATCCCAGCGCGGTCCTGAGCATGGAGACTGCCCTGGAACGGTCCTGGGACACCGGCACGGAAAGAAAAGGGGGTCCGGGAGAAACTCAGCAGGTCAAGGGGGGTCCAGGAGAAACTCAGCAGGTCAAAGGAGGTCCGGAAGAAACTCAGCAGGTCAAGGGGGGTCCGGGAGAAACTCAGCAGGTCAAGGGGGGTCCAGGAGAAACTCAGCAGGTCAAGGGAGGTCCGGGAGAAACTCAGCAGGTCAAGGGGGGTCCGGCAGAAACTCAGCAGGTCAAGGGGGGTCCGGGAGAAACTCAGCAGGTCAAGGGGGGTCTGGCAGAAACTCAGGGGGGGGCCTGACCTCACCAGGACCGTTGCCCACTCCCCCTCCCTGCCGCAGGCCGACTCGCGACTCACGGTGACGGGGCCGCTGATCCGCCGAGATTCCGCCCTGCAGCGAGAGCCGATGCCCCCGCACTGTCTTTGTCCAACCCGATCGCCCGCAAATCCCGCCCTCCCGCACACAGGCCTGAGTAAGTATTATGAACTTTAATCTCAGGATAAAACGATCTTCCAATAGTTTCATGTCATAGTGATCAATATATTCCAGGTTAAAAATGGTCCTGCACCTGGATACAAGCTCATTAGGCATCAAACTTGAAAAGTGTGTAAATCAAAGGATATCTGTACCAATGGAAAAAGGACATGGCAAATAACCCTGCTAGAGTTCATGCCCACAATCAGTCACCCATTTGATTGTTTCAGGAATCATGTTATTCTCCCACATTCTCAATAGCCCTCAGATTTTACTATTCGACAGCACACTAGCAACATTTGACAAATCCTCTATAGAGAAATATTATTTATTGAATATTTTATTTCTCATTTGTTAATGCTTCTGGAAAGAGTTTATCCAAAACTATTATTAAACCTTTATTTTAGTAAGAAAAAGTTTAACATTACATATGTTGAAAAAAGAGAAAACATGCAGAGGTTGTTGAAAATTTTCAATAAATATTTAGTTCGGCCCTCGACTTAGTCCAAGTTTTTAATTTTGGCCCTCCGTGAATTTGACTTTGACATCCCTGCTCTAGGGTATCAACAATCTGACCTGTTTATTTCAAAACTGAATTATGAATTGGCACCTTCTTCTAAAAATAACCAGCATTGACCACAAAGAAATTTATCAAGTCTGAGGAAAACTGACATGCATCTGTCAAGAGTTAGTGCAGATCAGCTGATATGCTGTTGGGAAGAGAAATCAATGACCGATTCCAGTTTGGTTATGAAGTTCGAAGAATCTCCTACATGTACCTTGATTTGCTGCTGATAAGAACACATGATCCCACACCTTTGCTGAGATAAATCTTGAAAAATTCTATTAGAGCTGGAATCACCTTTTGGAGAATGCTTTGCACTTGCTGGAAGAAAGAATTTTATCGCAGAGAAGTTGAGTGGATTATTTTTTTTAAATGGAGCATATATACAACTTTAAATTTGGATCTTTTTTATTTCTGTGGCATGGGCCTTATCTATTCTCCCCGCCACAGCACATGACTTGGCAAATGATCCAAAACTACCCCCAATAACAGCTGCTGAGTAACTCCAACTGTGCTAAACTGCTTCTGTTTTTCATTTGATTTAAAAAAAAATCCATAGAAATGTATTGGTTAAATAAGCAAAAACAATACTCAGAGCATGGCCAGCATCTCTGAACAGAGCAAATAATCCTTTCTGCAAACTCATGTTAATCAAATAATATACCATTTCAACTTCTGTTGGAAATCACCCCTTGATTGAGCTGAAGGAAACTCCAATGAACTTTTCCCACCAAATTACTTCTTCATTTCTGATAAAGACTTGATTAAAAATTGCCACAAATAGTTATTATAGATAAGAGTTTCCAGAATTCTTGGTATAATTCCTGCTGGTGAAACTTAAAAAGAAAATGAATGAGCAAAGAATAACATAATACCACATCACTGCTTCTATTAAAGGCAAAAGATTCCCTTTTAAAAACTACAATCATCCCATTAGAACATAGTGCAAGAGCATCACTAATTATAGCCATAGGCTTATGATATCCACATGCTTACTGCTGAGAATACTCGAATCATTGAACAACCTTTTAAAGAGTAGACCTACTTGATCTGTTACTGCTGTAGGCAACTTGTTCTCCAGTAAAAACCCAATAAAAACTATTTCTGCTTCAACTATCTTACGACAAAGATTATTGGTGAAAGTTACAAAATGTCCTTATGTTTGCAATTAACCACAGAGACTATGTACTAATGTTCTACATTTGTAAAATGGCATTTACAGTCTCTAGAATCCTTGTGCCTATCTGAAATATCTTCACAATCTGTACATTGACTTCCCTTACACAATTTTTATGAACTGGATGTTTCCTCATATTGGTTTTCTTATTTGAGCAGCTATTGATTTTTGATGATTCAACCCAAAGTGAACATAATTATTTAAAATTTCAATGATAATTCTCTCTCTCTCCTTTTCTCAGTTTATCTTTTTCTGTCCCCTCATCAAGTTGTTTTCCCTTTAACTGGCTTGGATTTATCACCATCTCTCCAGCAGGTTTCTCTCTCCCTCTCTGTCTAGCTTGTTTTTTCCCCTCTTTTCTCAATGTGCTTTCCTTTGTCTTAGTCTCCTAGTTTGTATTTTCTCTCTCTGCCCCAGTTTGTTTATGTTTATTCCCTTCCAAAGTTTATATATGTTTATTCCCTTCCAAGATATGGTTCGCTTGTCTTTCTTTCTCCCAGTTATAGTTTCCCTCTTTCTCCCTGGTTCCACTGATGGGACATATTAATTTTCACGGATATTCTCCAAGGCAGTCACCTTCACAAGCAGTAATGAATTGATCTATTTTGATTAGCTGAAAGATACAAAGGGCTCAAACATTTTATGTTTTGATTACAAGCCATGGCAGACAAGACTGTTTTTCACAAGTCCCCAGCAGTAGCATTGCACCATCAGTCAGTGGTTAATATGAACCCCGAGGAACAAAATTAAAGCCCCTGAGAAATATGTCCACATGGTCACCAGAGTCTCAGTAAGAATACAAAAAGACACAAGAATCTGAGAGCGAATGTGGAAAGCTCCCATGTATGTGAGAGACTGCTTTGAGTAAGTCATTGTGGTGGTTGGCTATTGTCAAAAAAGTAAATTAATTAACAAGGGAATGAATCAGAAATTAAAATAACCTCTACTATTGCATCTTTGTATGTGTGACAATGAACTTTAACTCAATTCATATTACTGCTGCAAGGACCTTTACTTTATCTGGATTGTTACTTCATCTTGACCCAGAACTCATCAAGGGCTCAGTAGGTGAGAGGGTCAAGAACCTCAAATGCATAAGTGTCAACATCTTCAAGGATTTGTCCTGGAACCTCCATGTTGATGTAGTCATGAAGAATGTACACCAATGGCTATACTATATATCTGAGGAGATTTGGTATGTCACCAAAGACCCTTGAAAACTTCTACAGGTATACTGTGGAGAGCAATCTGGTTGCTTGCATCACTGTCTGGTATGGAGATGCCAACTCTCAGGACAAGAATAAACTCCAGAGGGTTGTTAACTCAGCCTGCAACATCACAGGCACCATCCATCTGACCTTTCCCTCCAGGAGGAAGAACATTCTGTCCTCATTAGAGGCCTCATTTTTCCCACACCTCAACGAGTTTTATGCACACCATGATGCTGAACTCTTCTTTCGATGTCTTCACTGCTGCACCTACTTCTTCAACCAAGATTCTCCACTCCCCACGCTGAACCTTTCTCCCACCTCAAACCTCCTGTTGGACACCTTTTCCAGTCTTCTGCCAGCTCTGGATCTTTATACTTCCAACATCCATCTCAATTTCACCACTCCCCTCACATTTTCATCCCACCCCCTCAGAGCACTCTGTCCTCCACTCTCTCTGCACCACTTCCAACCTCATGATCAAACCCGCAGACAAGGGTGGTGCTGTTGTGCCACTGGTGGCACTGACCTCTATCTTGCCCAAGCTAGATGGCAGCTCTAGGAACTCTTCTCTTACTTTCCTCTTGATCAGGACCTCACCAAAACATTTCAAACCACTCTCTTGCACACTATCTCAGACTTCATCACTTCCGGTTATCTCCCTTCCATGGCCTTCAACTTTATTGTTTTCCAACCCTGCACAGCCTGGATCTACCTCCTACCCAAGATCCACAAACCCACTTGTGCCAATAGACCCATTGTTTCCAAATGCTTCAGCCTCACTGAACTGGTATCTGCCTACCTCAACATTGTTCTGTTCTCCCCCCGACCAATCCCTCCTCACTTGCATCTGTGACACCTCACATGCCCTCCATCACATCAACAACTTGCAGTTCACTGAACTCGACTACCTAATTTTCACCATAGACATCCATCCTTTTTCCACCTCTATGCCCACAAACAGAAGGACTTAAAGCCATTCCTTTCTTCCTTAACAACAGAAGCAACAAGTCATTCTCCTTTGTCTGGAAGAACCTGTTCTCACTTTCAACAGATCAAAACAAGCTATTTATATGGATCTTGCTAATTTAAAAAAAAATGACACAAATCCAGAACAGTCTGGACTGAATGGGGAACTTCTGCTCCTATATCTTGTGGTCTAATGGAAACAGGACCTTTAGCCCAATGTGACTAGAATGGTGTTATATGTGGATTGTGGAGGAAGATGTGGTCTCCCTATATGGAACATTGCAGATTGAGGAGGATCACATAACCTCACCAACGGAAACTTATTCAGAAGTTGCTTCACCTGCCAATCAAGGTTGGACTCCTGCCACCCATTAGTGCACACCTTGCCATTGGCTCATTTAAATGACTCAGCGTCATCATTGGGCAGACGCCCAGTTCAGGACAACATAAAACATTGACGAGTACCACATTCCTCTCTCTCTCTTCCTCGTGGTCCAAGCCCTGGGTATTGCTGCACGCCAGGTTGCTACTGTGGACATTTCTGGAGGAGTTGTGGGTAAGGTGTGAACTACATTGAGCTGAGCCGTAGTACCACTATAGTTCAGTGCTTGTAGAAAGCCACATCCCTGTTGGTACAGGGAATTGGGAGTGTGTTTGAAAATCCCTGTCTGTGAAGTGTGCACACATGCGGGAGAGTGTGGTAGGGCAAGCAGCCACTGGTATCAGAGTGTCTTGTGGCTGATGTGACTGCTTGTACCGTTATAGTTTTTGTCTCGTATCATGTAGAAGATAGGTGGCCATTGATATTAAAGTCCAACCTGGGTACAGATATTTAATAGTAGAGTAATTAAATATCATTTGACATCTTCCCCTGTTTGTCTCCTGTGTGTTCAATAAAGTTACCTCTGATTGCAACACTTGTGCCCAGACTCATCTCTCTGTGAATCCACCAAACCTGATACTTTTCAAACACAAATGACCATCAACATCCATGGCACTCATCCCTCATTAATTCTACTTCATTCTCCCACATTTGATGTGCATTAGATCCTACAACTCCTCATTGTACTAGGTGCAAGTAATCTTCATGTGTTTAGATTGAGAGGAAGCGGAAGCACCCTAAGGAAACATAAATGATCACAGGTATCCTCCTTGATTCATCTTGTTCCACCACTACTCTTTCCACTGTCACCAGTTACACCAACCTTTAATTGCAACCCACCTGTCATGATCCAGGCTCGGAACTACGGTGACCTTCTGTTCTTATCCTTGACACCTGAGATGCAACCTCTTGCCCCTACCTAACTTTGAGACCTCTTCACACCTCAGTGACCCCTGGCCTGCCAATCCCCAGACTGTATTCAGATCTTTTCTCCAGCCTATTGCCAACAGCAATGCAACTTGACCAGCTGTCCTGGTTCAAATCCTGGACTTGATCTAGCATTGATCCCAGATCTAACCTGGTCCTACCACACTTTTGAAAACTGTTAATATCTTGGTCGCTCCATTTTTATTGAGCATCAATATCTTTCAAGTACTGCAAATAAATAGAAGTATATATGCTCAAAAGTCTGATGTTTAAATAAAAACATTATATTGCAAGCCACACTGCAGCATCAGTATCACGTAACTGAGTTTTGGGTACCAATGTTTTTAACTGACGTACTTCAGTAAAGCAATGGAATAAACTGCCAAATTTCTGAAGATTTTCCAATCTAGAAAATCTATTCAAAACCATAATCTACAAAGCTCCTTCAATGACATACAGATTAAAAATGGCAATCAATTTAATATTTTATATTATGTGAATCTCGATGCAGTCTGTGCACTGAGCTGCCTGCTGAGTTTTGAAAAAAAATCGCTACTTCATGTAAAGGTTATAATTTGCATAATCTTTCACCATTTTCCCAGAACTTGTGATCTGTACTCACCTAGTATAATATGAAAATAATCTTTGTTCTGTTAAAAATTTATGCAAGGGAATCATCGAACTCCTGACATTTCTTTGAATTGTTTTTCTACCATCTTCATGTTCGACCAGTTTCAGCCAGCCAATGAGGAAATAAAATGTATCCCAAACTTATTCATTGTGTGTTTAGTTTGAACAGATGGTAATGAAAATACAATACTTTTTTTTTGTCATAAACAGTAATGATTGTCTTTTGCAAGTGACCAGTTGTGAAAAATTCCAAATAGATATTCCAGACAGAACTTTTTCTGATTTGTCATTCAATTTCCAAAGCAAAATTGGAAATGACCCATTAGACTGAATCATCGTTCATTCTTTCCTTTTTTCATTATTGCCATAAGTAACTGCACAGCTGCAGATAAGCATATTATAGATTTTGCAGAATCATTTTAAGGCACCCTTCTTTGTTCTTATTGAATTTCTACCATACAAGAGGAATCTCGTTTTTAATCCAGATGCTATTTCCACCTTTTTACCACTGTTTATTTTTTCTTTTCATAGTAATGTGGCTCCAACTTATCCTGTTTCTCTCCCTATCAATAATTCTGCTTCAAATTCTATTTTAATATTTATTTTGGCCAAAAATGTGCCAGTTCAGCAAATTCTGATGCATACATCCTTCACTGATTCATGCAAATATTTATGCTTTCTAATGGATACATTTGAAATATTTTGTCATGTTTGACTAATATGCTATGCTTTCATTTTCATTTATCCCACAGTATGGTTGAATAACTCAAACAAAGACTTCAAGCATAGTTAGAACATGTTTGTACAAACCTAAAAATATGTTTTGAGGCTTAGATCAAGTAGAAGAATAAGAAGTTTAGTCTAAAGAAATAAATTTAAGGCTTTAACTTTGGAGCCATTCTAAACACCACCATGTAATTTAATAATTGGAACCATAACTGCATATTTAGGTATGAACTTACAGCGGATGTTGCATAGAGATGTTTGGATAGTCAGTCCTTTTAAAAAAAAAACTATCACTCAAACTCCTGATCCAACTGGTCCCTCAGAAGAAAAAATATAACTTTTTAGTATTTGTTTGCATGACAGTTTTTAATAATTAGGGGAATCATAGAGATCTCCTCAAGTAGCAGCCCATTAATACAGCCTTGATGTTTTACCTGAGCAATGCACCCCATTTTATCAAGAAATCCGCCTAGATCAAATCTGAAATGATGAAGCCGGGTGACTGCAGGATATAGAGCGCTTGATTTTAACTGCCACTCATCTTGAATGGCAAGAAGTCAAAACCAACCCTGTAAAACCTTGCACTGGGGTAAATTCTCACTCAAAGCAAGGAAAAGAAGGAAAAATGTTGAGGGCTGGACTTGCTTTTGGGAAAACCAGGAATATGGACTTACTGCAAACCTTTGTAGGAGTAACAGCAAGGTCCATTTTAAATAATTGGAACAGCTAGCCAGATTCACAGGCTAAATACCTATCAAACTGGTTAGCCATCACAGAGAGGGACATCATGCGAGGTCATACATCTTGGGTTTGGGAGGTTAGACAGGCATCGAGATTCATTAGTATGACAACATGTTTGTTAGTTCAGATGAAATATTCTTACTGATTTTACCTCACAGAAGTGCAATCATCCTTTCTACCACTTGGATCAGGCCCAGGAGTGCAGAAGGCTTTAGAAGTTTCCATATTTAGCCAAGCACATAAAAGTTTCTGACCTCCCATCCATTGAACACATTGAGGTTTTGACTCAAGAAGGAAGTCAACATCATAAAGGACTCCCATCATAACCTCTTCTTGTTGCTACTTTCGCGATGAAGGTATGGAAGCCTATGATTCAAAAGTTTTTTTCCACTGGCTATCAGGCTCCTGAACCTCCTCTTAGTACCCCAACTACTCCAACACCACAGAATGCTACATTTTTTCTTGCACTACAGCAATGGTAAATATTTATCAATCAATCTTTTATATAAGCTCCAGATGACAAAGAAGGATTTTTCACATCTGTTGGAGCTGGGGATCATCGGCGGTCTGACAGCCTGTGGGCCTTGCCGCTCCACCTGGTCTTGAAAGCCTCCGGGAGTGGTGCCCCTGCGGAGACTATTGACAGCTCAACAAGGCAACAGTTCCTGACCGTTGCCCCATCCCTCACATCCAGGACTTTACGGCCAACCTGCATGGAGCAAAATTTTTTCCAAGGTTGACCTGGTGCGTGGGTAACACCAAATCCCAGAGCACCCTGAGGACATACCCAAGATGGTCATCATCACCCCCTTTGGCTTGTTCAAATTCGTTCACATCCCGTTGGGCTCAAGAACGCCACTCAGACCTTCCAGTGCCTCATGGACTCAGTGGGCAGGGACCTGGATTTTGTCTTCATTTACTTAGACGACATCCTCATTGCCAGCAGGGATTGGGTGCAACCTGCGCACCCTCATCTCCCGGCTGGCTGACTTCGGCCTCACCATCAACCCAGCCAAGTGCCAGTTTGGGAAAGAGTCCATGCAGTTCCTGGGCCATACCATCACGGCCAAGGGAGCCATGCCTGCCACTTCGAAGGTTGCCGTTATCAAAGAGTTCCCACATCCGGACAATCTCAAGGGGCTGCAGGAGTTTGCAGGTATGGTCAACTTCTACAACCGATTCATTCCAGGAGCTGTGTACATCATGCAGCTGCTATTCGCCCTCATCACAGCCAAGCACAAAACACTCACCTGGACCCCAGAGGCCTGCAATTTATTCAAAGCCACCAAGGACACCCTCGCGAAGGCTACCATGGTCGCCCACCCGCACACCGACCTGCATATGGCACTTTCCATCGATGCCTCTGCCACAGCCATCGGTGCCATTCCGGAGCAGCAGGTGAAAGGACAATGGAAGCCGCTGGCATTCTTCAGCCGGATTTTCCGCCCACCAGAGCACAAGTATAGCTCTTTTGACCATGAGATACAGGTCATGTACCTGGCGGTGCGGCATTTCTGCTATTTCTTGGAGGGGAGGACTTTTGCCATCTTCACTGACCACAAACCACTCACCTAGGCACTCACAATGGTGAAGGACCCCTGGTTGGCCCACCAGCAGCGTCACCTTTCCTTCGTGTCGGAGTTTACCACTGACATTCGGCACAAGGCGTGGAAGGACAGCGTGGTTGCTGATGTAATCTTGCGACCGGCTATCTGCATGCTGACGCCCGGCTTCGACTTCGACCAGCTTGCCCAGGACCAGAAGTCCGATGAGGAGACGCGAGCCTTCAGGACTGCCATCAAGGGCCTGCGGTTCCGAGACCTCCTGACTCAGAGTGGCGGAAGCACTGTCCTGTGCGATGTCTCCATGGGCACCCTGCAGCTAGTGCTTCCCCAGCAGTGGCACAGGCAAGTCTTCCATCACATCCATGACATTTCGCACCCATCCATCAGGTCCACAGTCCGGATGGTAGCAGAGCGGTTTGTCTGCCATGGGCTGTGGAAGCATATGGTGGGTTGTGCCAGAACATGCACCCATTGCCAAATGTCCAAGGTACACAGGCACACCAGGGCGCCCGTGCAAGGGTTCGAGCACATCCGGAAATGGTTCAGCCACATTCACATGAACATATTTGGGCCCTTACCCGTTTCCCGGGGCAACCGTTACCTGTTTATGGTGCTGGACCACACCACTCGTTGGCCCGAGGTGATCCCGATGCCGGTTACCTCCACCGACTCCTGCTCCCAAGTGCTGTTGCACGGATGGGTCACCTGGTTTGGCATTCTGAATCACCTCACCAGCAATTGGGGCGCACAGGTTGGGGATCGAGCTACACCGGACCACGGCCTATCACCCGCAGGCCAATGGGCTGGTCGAGCGTCTGCACCACCACCTTATGTCGGCACTTATGGCCTTCCTCACCGGTCCCAACTGGGTGGACGAACTGCCTTGGATGCTCCTGGGCATCCGCTCCACGCCCAAGGAGGATCTGCAGGCAATATCAGCTGAGCTGGTCTACGGCACACTGTTGGCATTTCCTGGTAAGTTAAGCAACGCACCTCACAACCCCCAACGATCGCCGCACGAGCTGCTTCCCCACCTCCGGGCCCACTGGACATTGGCGGCAGACGGGAACTGTTTACTGTGGTCAGGCTGAAACCAGTGCACCTCAACCCCACCGAACCAGTGATTGTGGCCCAGCCCAGCTAAAAAGGACATTGGCACCAGTTCTGAGGGGCTGTGGGGCAGCACACCACTAGGCAGATGAACCGGCCCTGCTTGTAATCCACGCGGCGGGGCAGTTGACCAAAATGGTGCCATCGGGGTTTTTCCCCTTCTCAGCACAGGCATCAGAAGCCCACGCTGGGGGACCATATGACACCCGGGTGACGTCAGTTTCCCCCCCCCCACCCACCCTCCCCAGTGGAGTTCTCTGCCAGGTCCGGGCTAGGAGTATAAGACCAGTCCAGCAGCCTGCAATAAATCCGTTCTGCTCACTGAGTTCAACCCGTCTGGTGGTGTGTTCTTTCGGTAGCAGTGTAGCTGCCGCTACACTTTCCTTCTTTCTTGCAGCAAGCATCACTGAGTTTTGCCCCTAAAAGTTTGGTTTATATGTTGATTATGCTATTCTGTGACTTTTTACCAAAAGAGTGTAAGAAGATTTTAAAAATCTCATAGTTTAACAAAGAGATCACTTATGTCATTACAGCATCAATAGAATAATAATAATGACCATTGAATATTGAACTTGAGAGAACCATATTCTTATTTTTTTAAGGAAAACTTCAATGATTGTTTAATCAAATTCTTAGCTACTGTCTGATACATTTAGTTGTGATAAATTCATTGTGAAGAACCTTTATTCGAAGCCCTTTCTTTAGTGTGGCACAGTTAATGTCGCAATTAATGTAACACTGTGAAAGTGCCAGCAAACGGGGTTCAAATCGTATGCTGCCTCTAAGGAGTTCTCCAAATATCTGCATCTGCTTCCTCAGAATGCTCTGGTTTCCTTCCACCATAAGGATGAAAGGGGAAAAGTTTAGAGGGAAACCTCTTCACTCGTAGAGTGGTAGGAGTTTGGAACAAGCTTTCAGCTGAAATGGAAGATGTGGACTCAATTTTAACATTTAAGAGAAATTTGGACAGATTTATGGATGGGAGAGGTATGGAGGGCTGTGGACTGAGTGCAGGCCAGTGGGACTAGGCAAGAAAAAGTGGTTTGGCACAGACTAGAGTGGCCAAAGTGGTCTGTTTCTGTGCTCTAATTGTTCTATGAGAAAGAGCAAAGATTTCCAAGGGCAAAACAGCCAAACTTTCAAGTCTTCTTCCAGCACTTTGGGAGAATCTCCACCACCCAGCTCTATTTGAAGATGCCATAAACCTTGGTCTTCTTGAAGACAAATAAAAGGCAATAAGGCTAGTTCCAGCCAATCCTCCGTCAGAGTAAACAAAAGGAATTTGTGTGAACGAGTGAGCTGCTGGTGGAAGCGTGTCATGGAACGTTGAAAAAACATTTGGACAAGTACATGGATAGGAAGGGTTGAGCTGAATAGGGAATGTGTGCAGGACTTTCCTTTTGGTTGCCTTTGTCCACTTTGGATGAAGGATCTGTTTCTGTGTTATATCGAACACAGTGCCTCATTGACTCGCAATATTCACCATGTGGAAATTGTTGAAGATAGGTTGCCAAGCTGATTCAGAGGGCCATTCAAAATCAGCCCACTGCATTTAGCAGAGTGATATCAGTATATCAGTGTAATAAAAATAATGCAAAAACCAAAGGTGAAATGCTGAATATTTCATCCACTTCCAGCTCTTTTCTCTGTGATACCCCACCTCGGCACGTCAATCATCAGCTAATCGATTTACTCCATCATATGTATGGCAGAATGTGCTGATACTGTAAAGGTTATGGGACCTGACTAAGATCCAGCTGTAGAGTTGAAGAGGTGCTAGTGTTTCTAACCAGAGTTCTTCTCCACCTGCAGCACAGGCAATCATCTGACAAGTGCACTGACTACAAAATTCAGTGCAAAGGCAGTGTATTCATTGACTGCCCCATGTGTCTACACTCAATTGTCAGCAAGATGTTGACAATAATACCTTCAAGTGATGCTTATTTGCCATTACCTAACATACTGATGCTCATTTTGGATTTTTAAAAATCTCATTGACAGCTTGGACCAAACAGAGTCAAATAATTTGACTTCTGCTGATGAAGTGAAATTTGTTCCCTTGATGTATTGGCACCTTATGACTTACTGTGGTGTCAATGAATCCATTTGAGATTGAAACCGGTGGCAAATAAAGGACAAAAAAAAATTCCATGATTGGAGCCATGCATCGTAGAGAGGAAGATGATTATGATTGCTGACATCCAGAGACATCAGTTTGAGCTCTGCTGGACAATGCCTTAGTCCTAGCTTATTCACATACTTATCAATAACTTTGACTCCCAATCAGAACTGGGATTTCCATATATATTTGAATATTATTCAATTCCACTCATAATTCAATAGATTGTGCAGCAAGAGGGTTTTACTTTCAGATTTAGACATAAAGAGTCAGGTAACATTCCGCCACCAACTTGGCACATAATGATCATCTCCGACTGGAAGGGCTCCAACCATTTCCCTTTGAAATTAAAACCATCATCAAATCCTTGCAATTTACTCTTCAACGGAAACATAAATGGACCAGCCACATCATTCTATTAATGAAGGAATTAGCCAGGAGCTACATATTCCTTAGCAGATGACTTACCTCTTGGATCTCACCTTGAAGCATGAATTAGCATTTGATGAAATATTCAAAGAGAAGCACAGACAAGCAGAACAGTCAAAGCTACAAGTTTTCTTTTCATGTCATTCTGGGAGAACCGTCACCACACAGCAGTTATTTTTTTCAAGATGGCAACAAACCAAAATCTTTTCAGGGGCAAATAAAAGACAATAAAAGCTGGCCAAGCCATGCACTCATCTTGTGTCAGTAAACTAAAGGTATTTGTGTTTAAGTGTTCAACATAGAACACAGAACATAGAAATCTACAGTGCAGTGCTGACCTAATAACCAACTCTAACAACTGGCTAGAATTTCCCTACTGCATAACGTTCCATTTTTCTTAGTTTCATGCATCTATTTAATTGACTCTTAAAATTTCCTGTCGTTCTCTTGCCAGCAGTGCATTCCATGCACCCACCAATCTCTGTGTGGAAAATTTGCACCTCTTACATCCTCCCTATACTTACTCCAGAGCACCTTAAAAACTACACCCCCATGTGTTAACCATTTCAGCCCTAGGGGAAAAAAGCCTCTGGCCATCCACACAATCAATGTGGTCGCCTTATGCACCTCTATCAGGTCACCCCTCATCATCCATCATTCCCAGGAGAAAAAGCCAAGTTCACTTAACCAATCCTCAAAAGGCATGCTCTCCAAGCCAGGCAACATCTTTGTAAATCATCTCTGCACCCTCTCTGTAACATGTATATCCTTCCTGCAGTGAAGTGACCAAAGGTAAGCACTATATTCCGTGAGGTCTTATATAAGTGCAACATTATCTCATGGCTCTTGAACTCAATCAAACAGTTAATGAAAGGTAACATAGAATATGCCTTCATAACAACACTATTCATTTGTGTAGCAGCTTTGAGTGTCTATAGGCACAAACAAGAAGATCTCTCAGTTCATAATGCTCATTATATTTTTAAAACATCACCTTGATTTTGTAATCTCAATGCATGCATGATGAACATTGGGAACATTACCTGAGTTCCTTTAGATTTCTGTTGCTTTTGGCCACTGGCTCTTTCGGCTTGAGAGAGAGACCTAATGGATGCTATTTGTAAAGTTGTTAGCTGACTGATTCCATTGCTGATTGTCAAATAGTTTGCTTTAAGGCTGGAAACTGGATTGCTAATGGATGTGGTCTTTATAATTAAATTCAACATGTTTATCCACATTAAGCTGCGTCGGTCAGCTATAGCTTCACCTATTCAGCCTGAAATAGGCTGCATGAGATGTTTGTAAAATGCTATCTGTTGTACAGCTTTTCAAAATACAAATGAAAACTAACAAAATTCATAGCAATTCAGGGAGCTTTTATAATGTAAGATATTCCATGTTGTTAATTCAAGGATACCAGGCCACACATGAGTTTAAGTGGGTGGGAAGTTAGATGTCAAAACCTCAGCTGGAAGTTTTCAAAAAAACTATGAAAAATTCAACTGACATGGATTGTGAATTGTGGATCAGACTTAGTGCCCTTTGGTCATCTATCCTTTCTGGAGTCACTGAGAGGAAGCTCGCGCATGCATTGGTACAATATAAAAGCTGTAGAAGAACTGTATCACCTCATACATTACCCATCCAACTACCCCATCAGCCATCCCCAGCCCTGTCTATGGAGGAATCTGACCTCAACAACAACATCAGAACTCAAAAAACCAGAGTAAAAATTATTTAACCCCATTCCCAAGGGACTGCTACTTGTCTTCTTCAATACGATAAGGTCAAACTCACCTTTATTTGCCGTCTTTCGAAATTAAAAAGCGTGTTCTGCCACATCTCTTTTCTAATTGCAAAACCAAAGGCCCACGTCATTGTTTACAATAATGACAGCAAATACACATTTTTTTTTCATGGATTCAGAGACAGTGGTATTTACTTGCGTAAAAGTATTGTCCAGGAGCTTATGGCAAATATGCACTTTTATAAATTGCTATAAGGGCAGCACTGCCTCTGGTGCAGACCCATAAGGAGTGGGAAGTGGAGACAATGCGCTCCTCTGTAGGATCCTACTGGATGCCAGACATTGAAGACCTATAAAGTTTGGTGCTCCAGATGATGGTACCTAAGCTTTGCAGCCCAAACCTCAAGGGTTGTGGGCTCATAGAAAGCAAAGAACCTGTCCTTTCTGAGGAAAAGCCTGGGAATGATCCTGCTGCATAAGAAATCACAGCAGTAGGCCAACACGGGGCTCAGCAGCCAAGGGCCTCACACCATGAGTTCTGATAACCAGTTACTGGGACCAGGATTTGTGAGGGTGCCAATGGCAAGCCTTGAGAATTGACAACTTCCTAATTATATCAAGGCTTTAAAACCAAAGACTAGATGCCTTGAACTTGGATTTGATGCTGGATTGCACAGAAGACTGTTGGGCTACAGAGGTTACAAGAGCACAGGAGGTGATGGTGTTGGAGGAAGAGGTGGTGTGATCAATGGACATTCAATATCCCTGAAGGGACTCTCTTTTGCTTCTCTTTTTCTATCTTGCCAGTGATATTCGACCAGGACGCTTCTTTGAGTGCCTTTTCAGGACAAACATAGCAAAACAAATTCTGTGGAATTTGTGTACATGACAATAACTGGAATCTTGAATCTTGAAATTGATGGGGTCTAGAAATTTTAGTAGAACAAATACTAATGCCTTTGGACCTGCTGTTAAAGCAGCAGTCATGAAACCATCAAACTAACAATTTGTCCAACAGCACCTTGAAAATAGTATACCTGGGGAATGAAAATCAATAACAGTCTTTTTTTCACTCTGTTGCTGATCTGATGAGACAACTGAGCAATCTATAACAAGCTCACTAAAAAAAATTATCAAGTGGGAAGGCCAGATGGAAACATGAATATTTAGTGAGAGGGCTTTATATGGATCGTTAATATTCACATTTAACCAATGCCAAATTTTTCCATCGGGAGTTTTCTCCCAAGTCTGGAGATGATACAAGGAATGTTTTGGTTTGCTATCCAAATATAGTTGTAGATTTCTGCTGCATGTACCAAAAGTGCATGAAAGTGTTAAAAAAAATCACTCATACAGACAAGTTGTCAGTTGTTCACTATGAAGGTCACTTTTGCCTCAGCTTGAACCTGAAGGAATCCATCCAGACAGTAATTATCACTGATTCGAATTCTCATCAATATGAAGTTCATTTCATGAATTTTGCAGTGGCTTTTGTTACAGAGAAGGCTATAAACATGAGTTGGAAATGTAGGCAGATCTAAATCTGATTTGCTCAACCATGCTGGCTAAAATTGGAGAGAATGCTTTGATGATTGAATTCACAATTATTTTTCAGAGATTATGCTTTGTAAATTAATTCTTCCTTCAGTGCAAAGTGTCTTTGCTTTAGACGTTGTGAAGGGTGTCAGAAAAAAAAAAGATTCACCTTCTTTTGCTCTCCTTTAAAATAAAAGATTTCTTTTTTATTTCCTGAAAGTTGTCCCTGTGCCTTGGGCATAGGTTTTGATATGAGCCACTCAATATTCAATGAACCATTTGATGTAGATGTTTACTAATGATTAAGGGTTATTAATGGTGATTAGATTGATGGGTCCACCACTGACCATAATCCTATCTGGGGGATGAGCTGGCAATGGGATGGAATCTGCTGCTTCATGCAAAACCCTTAACTTCTGGTAGCTTTTCTAAATCAAACATATTTCACCCTGCCAGTCTACATGCTCACATCTCCATCAATATATTTGCTACTGACATTGAATTTCATCCTGATGCAATGTTATGTCCCTCCGAGAGCTATTCATTAAATATTCTCTATTCATTGAATGGATACATTCCAATACACAGGGAATTCTATTCTTTTTGCAGCATTTAACAAGGAGCTCAGAACATCAGGGAAGGGCAAAAATCCCAGTCGCCATTTTTTGTGCATGGGTCTCAATCAGGTGGGAGGTGACATGATTAAATATGAGGATGTAGCCATCTGACGCGGTCATATTGATTTACTGCAGTAACGACAAATAAAATCTTATTTAAATCATCATCCTTCCATGGACAGAGGTTTTGCAAGCTCCAGACATCATCAGAGATGGCTCAGGTGCTTCACACCTGTCCACATTAATGGGAGGGAGATGGAGAGGGTTAGTCCACCTATCAGAGGACTTCTACTGCAGTCGGCACATCAACACAGCAGTGAAGAAGGCACAACAAAAGCTCTAATTTCCAAGAAGCCTGAGGAAATTTAGCATGACTTTGAATAATCTAGCATACTTCTCTTGGTGCACTGTGGAAAACATGCTGACTGTTTGCATCTCATCGACTGCCCAGGAATGTCAAAGGCTGCAAAGACCACCGCAGGCTCTGAGCTCCCATTCTTTGCAGACATTTATGTGAGGCACTGTCTCAAGAAGGCAGCCAACATCATATAGGACCTCAATCAGCCTCTTCTCGCTGCTATCTTTGGGCAGATAGCACAGAAGCCTCAAAGCCATCACCTCTGGGTTGAAGAACAGTACCTTTCCAACAGTGATCAGAGTTTTACACTAATCGTGGGCTACCTTGATACCACAAAAGGACATCCTGGACATCACTTTTTCTTTTCTTGCACAATGAGTATTTATTAACTGCATATCACTTTTTAAAATTATCTATTTGTAACTTAACGTATGCTCTTGTAGTTGTTTTTCATTGAGTACCTGTTCGGATGGAGTAAGCAAGAATTTTGGTCCATGTCTACATCACACAATACATATGCCAATAAATATCATCCTGCAATTGTCAGGTGTGTGTTTCCCTATTTTTTGTTCTGACATAAGATTCATTCATGGCGGTCAAGATAACACGTGGCAAGCTCCAAATTTTAACTCCCAAAAGTACCGGAAAGGGAAACAGTGACAGCGGAGGAAGCAGACCATTGAAGGATGGAGGTGTTCAGAAATGGATCACCTTGTCGTAAAACTTCACTATCACAGGACAATAGAATACAAAGTCCAGTATGTTGGAAACATTGACTGGCTATTTCTACCCATTGACGCTCTCTGACCCACTGAGTTCCTCCCGTAGCTCATTGTTTACTTCACTGATGCTTTCGGAAGGGGTACGTGATCTCTAGTGGGCGCCAACATCTCATTTGACGTTGGACCTTGCTTGCTGCTAACTCTATGTCAAATGCAATGATTTAGCTGGTGATTTAGGTGATTGATGCTGGGAACATGAAAAGGCATTTACTCTACCCTCAACCCATCCCAGATTTCACAGCTGACATTTCAGTTACCGAAGCAGGAAAGTGACGTGAAGAAATCCCTGACGTTAGTACTTTTGGTGTGAATTCCAATGTTGCTATTACCCTTCAGCCTTGTTAAACTCCTGTCTCTGCATCAACAGGACACCCGAACAGCAATTGGGCTCCCTCCGTGACCATATAATTAGATCATGATGCTGATTCTAACAAGGGATTCAATTCCAATTTTATTTTTCATTCTGTAATTCATTTGGGCTAGAAATGGTTCTTTTCTATGCACTGAAATTTCAGTTTGGGGTGCCCCTGCCAATTCTCTTGTATCAGTTCTCTGCCTTTTTTGTCAGGCCATCAATCAAAGATTTGACAACAGCACAGAAGGGCATTACAGGTCTTCAGCAGCATAGCTCAGTGAGATAGTAATAGAACAGTGCAGTAGAAATACAGAGAGGATGCTTTCAGAGAAATACCTGTATGTAGCATTTGATATTTTTTGACACCTTTGTCCTTCAGAAGATCACACTGCAGTAATTATAGAATATAGGTATAAAAGGAACAAAGGGAAGTTTCATAATTTATGACCAAAATCAAATAGGTTTTGCAGGCACTAGGGTGAACTACTAAGGAGAAGGTAGCATTTTGCCCCACAGCATATATTTGTTGCATGTACTAGCATTCCTGTTACTCCTACAACAGCTCTCTGACCCAGAATCCCCATAGGACAGTATGCTGAGCATCAGGAGAGGTATAAACAGTGTGTTGACACTTCAGATCAAGGGCACTTACATGAGGACATCTCTGTTCAAGACTGCAGTTTGCTATAACCCATTACAGAATGGGGAAAGCATAAACACACATCTGCTCTAATCCATTCTGACAATGTACAACAATATATAAAGCAACATAAAATATTCTCTACTTCAGTACATACTTGTAGCGCGTTGAATGATTCAAAGACTTGTTGACTCAAACCAAGGTTTTTATCACCAAAAGACTGGTGCATAGTACATCGAGGTCGACCAGTTCAGACTGACCTGGATCTGGTGAGGTGCAGCCCTTTATGACCTGTCCAGTAGGTGTGGCTATGGCTCTCAGCCAATCAATAACACTATATGCAAATATATACAGTGGTGATAAGATCACAATACTGTATAGAATTTCATTCACAAAAGTAGTTGGGGGAAAACTATCAGTGCTCACTGGAACTTATAGATCAGGCTGTCTTAATCCCGAAGTCCTGGAGAATGTATACTGTTGATATTTATGGATCAAATGCAAAGGAAAAATAACATAAAGTGTGGAATTGGGCTAAACAGGGGAAAATGATGTTCAAAGTATCAGATGCTGGACTTCAATTAAAAAAGAGTGGAAGTACCACTCTGATCACAATTTAACTTGGTGAAAGAGCAGAGGGAGTGAAGAAAGCTGATGGCGTGTTAGCCTTTATAATAATGGGAGTTGAGTATAGGAGCAAGGAGGTCCTTCTACAGTTGTACCTGGTGAGACCACACTTGGAGTATTGTGTACAGTTTTAGTCTCCAAGTTTGAAGAAGGACATTGTTACTATTGAAGGAATGCAACATAGGTTCACAATGTTAATTCCTGGGATGGCAGGACTGTCATATGTTGAAAGATTGGAGCCACTGGGTTTCTATATACTGAAATTTAGAAGAATGAGGGGAGATCTGATTGAAACATATAAGATTATTAAGGGATTGGACATCCTAGAGGCAGGAAACATGTTCCCTGTTTTGGGACAGTCCAGAACCAGAGGCTGCAGTTTAAGAATAAGGAATAGGCCATTTAGAACAGAGTTGAGGAAAAACATTTTCACCCAGAGAGCTGTGGACCTGTGGAACTGTTCTGCCTCAGAAGGCAGTGGAGAGGCCACTTCTCTGAATGCTTTCATGAAAGAGTTAGATAGAGCTCTTAGATAGATTGTGGATGATTAGCCATGATCACAGTGAATGGTGGTGCTGGTTCGAAGGGTTGACTGGCCTACTCCTGCACCCATTGCCTATTGTCTATAGGACATGGATATTGTTTCACAGCAGTAAAATGCTTTGCATTGGGAAGGTCATAAATTAGTTAAAAAATATTCATGACATATATTAAGATGTAATGATGAATGCATCTTGAACCTTCCAGGTAAAGTGAAGTTGCACAGGCACCTCTGACCTAGACTACTGCATTTGATGGACTATATGCGGTCTCCTCTACTATGTTGAGATCAGACGCAGATTAGGTGTCTGTTTCATTGAGCATTGACTTCGATCCTTGCGCATAAACTGAATTTCTAGGTTGGCTTCCACCTTAATTCCCTTCACCATTCCAAGATGACTTGTTCCACTGCAAGGATGAGGCCAAACATGTAAATTTGAGGAACAACGTATTATCATCCTCCAAGAACCCAACAGCGTGAACATAGGTATTTCCAAATTAATCCCACCCCAATTTAGTTCCATTGTTTTCATCTGCCCTTTATTTGCTTCCATTCCATTTTCCTTGAACCCCCTCTCTCCCTAGTGGTCTTTTCCTGTACCTGCTTCTCCACCTTCATTTATCCAGTATCATAACATCACTTGACTTCTCAAAGCCCACCCTCTCTTTTTATATTTGCTATCTCTCCTTCGCACTTCAGTCTTGATAAAGATTGCTGACCTAAGATATTAACTGACTGACTATTTATCTCTTTGGATGCTGTCTGAGCTATTGACTACCTCCAGCTTTTCTTTTTCATTTATATCTGAAATCTTACAAAGGTCCCTGTAAGTGGGCCATGCTGTATTGCAGAGGCTTTGGAAAGTACATCATTATGGGTTCAAAATTTCTCGCATTGTTTGGGGTTCTTCAGCAATGTAGGATTAATACTTGACACTGAACCTAGGAGAAAGGTAGAGTGTGTACCTGTGCCTTTGCACTTTGCAGCTTGTTTTGTCTGCCAGCAGGTATGCATGCTCCTATCTCCCTGAATACCTTGTGACAAGATGCCAAATAGAATTCAAATTATGGAACAACAGCAATCCAAGCTTTGCACAATGACAAGTAAGTATCACCTGGTCAGGCATTGTCAGAAGAGGCCAGACATCACATGATCAAACATCACATAATTGAACTTTCAAGATGATCTCCAGAAGGAGATGGCAATCCTATTGGATCAGACAAGTGAGTAGCAAATATGTTTAAAATGCTGCTATTATTCCCAGGTTAAAATGGACATTTGAACTTTGCACAGGAAAGTAGGAATTGCCTATGAGACAAAATCAAGCAAAAAGACTCGACAAATTAAACGAATGTTCACATTCCAAGAGGAAAATGTTAGCTTCTGACTGCTTTATCCTCAAATTGCAGCAACTTAATGTATGTTTAACTGAGGAATATATTGTATAATTTTACTTGGGAAGTTTGCATTTTCTACTCAATTATCATTATGGTCATGCAGTTAGAATGTGGATTGGCCAGATGGTTAGAAAGCATTTAGGATGATGATTGCTCAGAGCACAGAATACACAAATTGTGGTGGGAAGTGAAGATCTTTCCAAAGTAATGATATAAATCTAAAAAAGGCAACCACAGCAGCAACAATAACTGTGAACCAAATGTTTTATTTTCTGCTTGCTTTGAACAGATCTGACAAATTGTTATCAGAACCAGGAAAACACAGTCCTTGAACTTTTAGAGCACATTTCCAAAATAATTCATTAATTTATTATTTTAATATCATTGGGACTTGTTTCTGTCTCAGTAAAATGAAGGCTGCCTTAGGAGGTACAAGGTCATTTCAAGGCTTGAGGAAGCTTGTCAAGCGCTGCTCATGTGGGTGTTTGTATATTGTGAGGGAGGTGGGTGATCTAGTTAAATTGAAATATGAGATTACATGTGCGCCAAGCACCAAAACAACATTGCTGATGAATATTTAGCAAGCCAGGCAAAGGCGATATTGGGGAATTATATTCCATGGCAATGAACAGCTATTCCTGGAGGCCCTTATCTCCCAGACTGTATATTTCAAGAGACTCACTATAACATTAATCGAAATGTCACAGCCAGGAGTTCTGAACCAAGGTGCTTTACAAACAAAATGTTTCTTGCTGTTTCCTTTATGAATAGAAAAAGAAGAACATGTGATCCATGAGTGAATTTAACTGTTCACAGATTAAATAGCAATAATAATATTTACGTCCAGTAAATTGATTAAAGGGAGATAGCATCACATGTACATAGAAAAATACCAATATTTTGGAAAGCAAAGAATATCTACCAATGAGACATGATTAATAAAGTGAGAGGTGAATATTAGGATGCTTTAGGTATTTAGAATATGTAATTTACTTATAAATTATGAAGGAAACAAGCCTGCACATAGTTGCAAATGATAAAAATCTGGTGGGACTCCAAATAAAAAGTAAGAAACTGATCACATGCAGAAGAATCTGAGAGATTTGGGAGCTAAGCTGATGAATGTCAAGTGTTAATTAATTTAAGAATTGCAATAAACAATTGCAAGAAAAACTCCATTCTATAGTCCTGAACAAAAGAGGCATTTGAGGGGTTCTGCATCACAAAAGCCATCAGCACAGGAGCAATTACAGATTTAGACTATACAATCAGAAAGGTACAATACAAAAATGCCACATGGAACTAACAATGATTAAGGCTATTATTGTCAGAATTGCATTAGAATGTAATGCATCATTCCGTGTAAAGAACTGATCCAGGTTTAATAAAATGTTATGAACAGAGCTTGAACTATGTGATGAGGAAGTTATCAAATACCAGAGAGCGTACAATGGGGAGGGAGGAAAGAAATCAAGTGAATGAAGATTGTTTATACTTGGATGCAATTTTGGTTTTGAGTGGCAGTACAATCTTGGATTGGGCACCTATTAAACAACTGCCTTGGCTTCTGGACAAACCAGATGGACTACACTGCTTTTGTGCAGTCCTGAGCATTTATTATTTTCCAATGTTTTTTTTAATTAACGTGTAATTCTTTGCCAAGATGTGCCTTCCTGTTCAGAATCTGGAAATCCCATGGACTCTTGATCTCTGTGTTTGACTTAATTTTGGATGGAAAAAATATTTCCTGCATTCATTCTTTTTTTAGAATACACTATCTTTCTTCAATTAGATTCAGCTAAAGTGAAGGAGAATTCAGATATACTGTACAGAGAGAAAAACACTGTCATGATAATGAATATGTATGAGATGTACCGGAAGTCACGTGGTATGAGAGAGAAATAAGAGCACAAGCAGGAGAACAAAGGAAACTGGAAAATAAAAAGACTCGGAGAAGTTTACCTGATAAAGCTTGTGTTTAATGTTTTATTAACTTCACATTTCGGGCCACAAATGTGACAAACACAGGACAAGAATAATGGCTAAACAAATGAATGAGGACTGATTGCTCTAATAAACACAGCTCTGAGGAAACACAAGTAAGGATTGAGCTTCATTGTGTTTGGTTGTGTAAAATAGAAGTTAGTGAACAAACCACCCTCCCGATACTTTTATCCACTTAAGTCAATTAGGAAGGAGATCTAATGAGTTACTCATTTTTCATACCATACAGTCAGTCGATCATTTTACATATGATCAGCAGCCTTTCCTGCGGACTGCTTTCCTTAACATCACATCTAATGGAAGTGGCTCATGCAAATTATGTCCAGATCAATGCCAAATCGTTGAAGTCACACCAGCTTGGTAAACCAATTAGTTTCTTCAGCTCCAGATTGCAGTTCCATTACCTGCCGGTTTTGTCGATTTCATTATGCATCACTCTAGGCAGGGCAGGTTGAGGCTGTAACTAATTCTATGGCATAGCACACTAATGCACCATGGAGTGCTAATATAATAATCAGTGTGATTATCAGAAATGCATTAGCAAACAGTGGAGATAATCTCACATTTTCATGTTCTTTCCTTCCTTTTAAAAAATGATAGATATTTTAAGTGCTCCATTGACAGCTGAAAGTGGAATTGATTAACAGCCAAATTAAATCTAGGCTTCACACAATTGAATTATGAAAATGAGGCTATGCTGGTTGTGTCGACTGTTCATACAGATTCCCACATAATGATCTGTTCGTGAGTTTCTGACTCCAATAGTCCAGAAATGTTGAAGTGCCAGCCATTGAGTCCTACCAAAAATGATTGTTAATGTCAAGTTTTACTCAGCAACCTGGACCTGAGCAGAAAGGGTTTTAGAAGGATGTATGCAAGAGAATACTACAGGAAGACATAGGTAGGTACATACTGCAGCCCTGACCTAGTGCTCACCTTGGCAGAGAATATTCAGATGGTTGACTTTGAGGGTGCAGAGTGGGCTAATGCCCTGGGAGCTCAATGTAGAAAGGAGAACATGGGCAATAGGGTCATTTGGTTTGATTCTTCCAGGTTACCAGAGTGCAGACATTTATTTCTTCTTCACAGGTTGAACATTTTAGCAGGACACCCAAGGAGTCTGTGTTCCTGTTATTTAAAAAAAGTTATTGATTAAGATAAATCATGCAATCAAAGTCAAAATACAAGTAGATACATAATATTTATCCCCTATAATCCCCCACCCCCAACCCTAACCCCCACCCCTCCCAACCCCCCTCTCAGCTACCCCAAAAGGAAAGAGGAAAGAATAGAAGATAGAAGAGGAGATCAACATATATAACAATCATTTACTATTGCCATGGTTTGGTACAACCCCACCAACTGTGGGAAAAAAAACTATTACAAATTCAAACCCATATTTCTCATATACAGGCTGTGTGTCAGCGTTAGAGAAGAAAACATACAGGTGTGGCAACATAGATATTTTAACATCTTATATGGCTATGTTCCAGGTCATTCTCCCTCCTGTAACTCTTTTTAAATTAATCTATGGAAGGTATTCAAGTATCGTGGCAAAATATAATATGACAAATCCTATCATGTAGGTTAAAATCTGCTCAACAACATTGCCAGACATTTCAAGGTGCTCACGTAATCTTATTCATTTGTTTACCTTCGCTGTACCAAGATGCAGTGATACAGGTTGTTTTGCAAGCAGACCAGTAGACTCCTCAACAAGTAAGTACAATGCAAAAGTATGGAGGAAAGGCAAGATCATTTTACAGTTTGGGGGTCCATTCAGGAGTCGAATAACAGCACGAAAGAAACTGAATTGAATTTGGAGATACATGATCTCATATTGGTGAAACATCTCCTGATCAGAGGGGAAATGAAGAGAGTGTGGCCAGGGTGGAATAAATCTTTTAATATTTTCAAAGGTAGCCGGAGTTATAGATTGAGTTAATGGAGAGGAGTGGGATATGCGTGATGGCCTGAGCTATGTTCAAAACCCTCTGTAATATCCTGCAATCTTAAGCAAAGCAGTTCCTGCACCACACAGTGATGCACTTTGATATGATTATTTCTGTGGTGCACCTGTCAAAGTTGTTAAAGGATAATGGTGATGTGCCAAATTCCTCAGGCTTCTGAAGGAGTAGAGATGCTCGTGTGCTTTCTTGGTCATTACATTGGTGTAGGTGGATAAGAACTCACCAGAAATATTTACAATGAGGAACTTAAAGCTGTCTGCTATCTTATTAGATATGAGACTGAACTATCTATAGAAGTTTTAAGATAAATGACAAGAGTTTGCACAAAGTAGTAAGTCTCAAGGAACATCTGACTGGAAAGAGTTGGAGAGGCAGAGGGTTATAGGAAGAACATTGAGAATCAGAGGAAAACATAGATCCCAGAAGGTTAGAAAAGATAATGAAGGGTAGGGCAAGGGAAGAAATGATGGAAAATTGTGAATTGATAGAAAATTATGACATGGTGTATCTGGAAATCAGGATGGTCAGCAAATACCAGACCATACAGCAGGATGGTTCAAATTAGGACTTTGGCCATAGATTCTAAATGACCTCAGGTTTGCAGTGAATATAATGAGGAAGTCAGCACTGGAGTAATCATATCTAGAAGTAAAAAAAACAGGGATGATGGTTTCTTCAGCAGATGAGTTGAGGGAAGGATCAGTTGGGTGATTGACATATGGTAGTCTTGTATATGGTCTGAAGCTCATGTGACTTACTAAAGCAAACATTAATTCCTAAATTATCCACACAGCTGCTTGCTGTAATCATCATCTTGACCAGCTTTTAAATAGTTAATTTTAATCTTTATGTCCCAGCAGATTATTGCCATTTTATTATGATTTCATCCCTATTTATACTTCTCTGAAATGACAATTGAGTCCTCAGTGGTATATACTCTTGCATAACTTTATCATATCTATTGTGAATAAATCATTGTCACTGTCCAATGCAAATTATTTCCTTGCAAGTACCAGGTCATGGTGTCATTCAAGCTGCACCAATGAACAGAACATTTAGCTGCTAAGAATTGATCTTCCATTAGGCCATTGAAAAATCCCTCCGGTCATTTAAACTTGAAGCAGTTGAAGATTCAGAAGGCTTCATCTGATTCAAATTCCGATAATTTGAGGTTGACTAACTATTACTTATATGTTGGCTTGTAGCTTCTATCTATCGAACCTATTGGAATATCA
This sequence comes from Narcine bancroftii, assembly GCF_036971445.1. NCBI lineage: Eukaryota > Metazoa > Chordata > Chondrichthyes > Torpediniformes > Narcinidae > Narcine > Narcine bancroftii. The sequence continues at coordinate 180,216,396 of NC_091471.1, read as the reverse complement.
AAGATACAGTGTAAAGGTACAGTGTAACGTTGGGTCCTCACCCTCTTAAATATCAGTCAAAAGTCTGAATTCTGTGGTGTCCTTAAAATCATAAAACGACCCCCACATGACATGATGAACATTTCTGTTCCATACCTTTGAATTTCCAGAATGGACCATTTTATTTTCTTCATTCATACATGGTTAGTGTAACAGCTAGTACGACACAATTACAATCCCAACAACATGGGTTCAAATCCACCACTGTTTATAAGAAGATTATACATTCTTCCCCCATCTGCATGGTTTTCCCTGGGTGCTCAGGTTTCCTCTCACCGTCCAAATGTATAGGGTTGTAGATTAATTTGGGTGTAATTAGGTGGTACGGGTTTAAATGGCTGTAATCAGCTTCTAATATGCTGTAAATAAAAATATAAAATTTATATTTAAATTTCATGTAAACATGCAGGGAATGGATGGATGTGAATCATGTGCAGGGAGATGGGATTAATTTAATTTGGCATTGAGGTCAGCATAGACATTATGGGATGAAGGACCTGTTCCTGGACTCTACTGTTCCATATTCTGATTACAAGATCATATTACTTCTTTTCTCTCTCTTATATTAATATATAAACCACTAATTCATATTTCAGGCTAATTAATTTGTTATAATGCCCATACTATATTTGTTGTCAATTCCCTTGTGACAATAAATATAAAAGACTAGATATTATCTGCAGGGTTATTTTTATGAATACTTATAAACATTTGCATCAAAAGATTTTCTGCTATTCCAATCATTATCAATATATTTGCTTAATTTTAAATGTGTGATATAGCCTTTACAATCAGAAAAGAAAGATGATATTAGCATTCTAAATAAATTATCCCTGTGCTGATTAAGATCTTAAAATGTAGTTATTTGCAACAGGAATGCAGTTACACCACAGATGTGGAAATTAAAAGACGGAGTCAACACCAAGATAGTTTATTTGGGAATAGCTCTTGAGGGGTTTTTGGATTTATCATTGTGTAAAGATTATTGTCCTTGGACAAGTATGCACATTGGCCTTAAATAAATCTTTATCAGCCTAAGGGAAAAATTATTGAAAAATTGTTTGGGTTAAGAATATGGAGGTCATAGTTGAAAATAATAATCCTGTTAATATGTTCATTTAGAAGCCAATTTGTGCATTATGTTTAAAATCTGTGCCAAGCACTCCGGCATCTGCAGTCACTTAATTAAGAGTTGTGTTTCACTTTCTCAATTGGATTGCGTGTAGTTCATTTTTAGAGTGTAATTTTCACATATCTCTCAACCATTGACTTGATGAATGTTCCTGTTGATTGGCTAAGAATGATATAATGATTTATAACAAGACTGTAGCCTAATCAAGGTGCCCATATGGCATGACAAATTGTAAAATTCATGCTCTTATATAATTTATAAATGTCATTGATTCAGGTGGCCTTTAACATGTTTGTACACATCTTTGTAATCAGATGAGCAGCATATGACTCTACTTGTGACCTTCTATAAATAAAATTCAAGTGATGTGAGGCTTAAAGTCAGCTAATCTCTGACCTTGAATATTTTATTAATTTCAAGCACAGGCATAAGTGTGAATACCCAAGTTCCATATAGGGTGACCCCCACCCCAACTTCCATATTCCGGGGGGAGCGAGTTGATGTATTCCTATAAAACCAATTAATAACAATTTTCTATCAAGCAAATCTGCATCATTTGCGCAGGCATCACAACTGAATTGAAGAGAAATGCTTATTTATTTATTATTTTTCACATAAATTCCTTGAGAGCAATTTATTTCTCCATTTTTGCATGGTGATTTATGAATTTTGAAAGGGAAAATTTCCCTTATCTGAATGGCTTTACTGTGAGTGTTCTGTGCACCGATCACTTTGCTAGTTTATCCAAAAGATAAAAACTGTAGATATGGAAACTTTGAAATAAAAACATAAAACGTCTTGAAATTCTCTGCAAGACAGGTAGAATCTTTAGCGAAAGACCATGCCTATTAGACCATAAGGTGTAGGAGCAGAATTAGGCTATACGGCTCATTGAGTCTGTTCCATCATTTGATCATGGCTGATTTATTTTTTCCTTCTCAAGCACATTCCCCTGCCTTCTCCCTGCAATCTTAGACACCCTTACTCCTCAAGAACGTATCAAATTCCACTTTAAATGCACCCAATGACAGCCTCCACAGCCATCAGTGGCTGCAAAATCCACAATTCACACCCTCTGGCTAAAGAAACTCCTCCGCTTCTCTGTTTCAAAGGGACATAATGTTATTCTAAGGCTGTGCTCTCTTATCCTAGACTCTCCCACTACTGGAAATGTGCCCTCCACATGCACTTTATCCAGGCATTTCAAGGTGATGTTTATCCAAACATTGAATGAAAGGTCATTGACCTAACTGGGATGAATCATTTTGGATTAAATTACCTACTGAATAAAGGATATGGCATCAGTAGCAGAATCAGTGTTGCCTTCACCTCAACAGTGATTGAATTTATTGACCTAATAACTGCTGTGAACACCAGAAATTATAATAAAAACAGTATACTCTGGAAATACTCAGCAGGTCAGCCAGCATCTATGGAAAGACAAACACAATTAACACTGCATGTTGATAGTAAAAGTACAGAATTTAAATGTCAGATCATATCATGTGATCCGAGGCATCTCTCTTCTCAACTGTGCTGGCATTATACTCACATATACTCACTTCAGGAGAATGTATGCCCTGACTGCTCACAGACCTTCACTCCCTTAATCAATGGATCAAGCAGTATTGCAGTTGAACTTGGATAGAATAATAGGAATGAAATTTTTGATGTGGGAACAATGCAAATAATAAGCAGGTAGATATAGGGGAGCTACAGATTAAATACTGTTTAGTTTTGCACTGAGAATAGCTAAATAGTGAAAAAGAAGCTCAGTAAACAATCAATTGCTCATTATTTCAGTAGATATGCTGTGAATTTGATGGCTGCAATAACTCTTTACAGTGACCAATTTTTTTAAAAAGGGCCACAAAAGGGGCTTCCATCTTGTCAGACTGCTTCTGGTGTACTGCCTTACACAAGAAAGTGTTCTTCCTGTACTTACTGGGAATAAGTGGAGTACATTTCTCAAAAGCAACTGCAAAAAAATCCTTCAGAAAAATCATAGCTATAATTATCTTCCTTAATATGAACTATTTCCACACACTGTTAATAACATCTTGCAACTTATTTCAATATATTTGATATGCAAATGAAACAACATGAGATTAAAATAATTTAATAGCCAACAAATTCCTCAAGGCTTTTCCCACTCTGCTAATGTTTCATCATAGTGTGTGCTGAAATCTTTGTTTATAAACAAGAGTTAAGTACTCATCACTTTCCTGGCCAAAGTATGTCAATCATTCCCATTATTTAAAACAGTGGTGAGCTGCAGAAATCTTTGTTACTATAAATACTCCTTCTTCTGGCTAGCCATGCCCTTGGATGATAATGGTTCCTTTCAGTCAGTTTGTGGGGTTTATACCCCACTCCTCAAAAAGGAGCAGCGTGTGCATGAATGGATTTTAGGTAAGTAGGGGGATGCACAGGCCTAGACTCGCCCTCTTGACATCCCCTCCCGGATTCAGTGGCATGGTGAGGTCCAAGATGGCTAGGGGAAAGTCTGTTGCAGTGAATGGCCAGACCAAGCTTCTTTGCAAGGGATCCCCTTTCCACGCTTCATGGCATGTGTTTGCTAGATGGCCTTTGACTCTAGGAGAGGATTTGTCCACCCTTTGACAGGTCTTGCTTTTCATTTTGCAGGGTGTCTAGCCACTTTTCACAGCCTGTTGGGGGATCCAGTTTAGTCGCTGACCATCCAACCTTGCACTGGGCTGTACGGTGTCAGTAGCACTCAGATGAGTGAACAGACACAAATATTCAAAAGTAGTCCATACGGATTAGATTAAACTCAACGAATGTAATAAGATAACAGTAAGTTGCAAATAGAATAAAGTGAGTTTATATTCTCCATGAGAATTAAATCTGAGTAAAGAGTGCCCTATTTTGTATGTTTGCAGATTGATTTTCTGTGTAGTTCCAATGTTTGCAGTTTTCATTCTGGGGTTGTGTTTATTTCCCCCTAAATGTACCCGTATTATCACAGGTATTTCTTCAGGTCAATGCTGCTATTTGGTTTGTTCACTGTTTTTATTCTTTAACCCTTTGATAGTTGCCTAGCTAGGTATGTTTATGTTCACGAGTCTGCTTCCCTATTTAGTGACTATGATCTGGACACAAAATCTTCTGAAGGCTTGAGTTATTAATCTGTGCCAATACGTGTTCCACAATGGCAGATATCAAGGCACTGATTAATATCTCAGTCTTCAGGAGATCTAACCATACTAACTGCTTTGGCTCATATTGGAATTGGAGTGAATTGATGGGTGGGTGCCACTGACTTATCCAAGATTGTTAATCAACAATCACACAGCAGATGCAGAACAGCTTCTTTTCTGTTCTTACATACAACTGATATTGTACTGCAATGTTCAAATCCTCCTCAACCCTGAAGTACATGGTTTGCGAAGTTACTGCAGGGGATAGGATTGCATGTGGGGAGAGAATTTGGTTACATCAGGGGCTGATAAATTTTCCCATAAATTGGAATATCCTTTAGGGATTTTGTTCCCTTCCATCCACATATCATTGAAAACCATTGGATGAACGAGTTCATGTTTAACCGGCAGCACGCTGACTGTGTGTAAACATAGCTCAAGAACATTTTCTAGGTCTCATCTCCTCTTCAGTGCCAGTTCACCAGCCTTCAATTTCATAATCTTTCTATAAGTTATTCACCTTCCTTTTAAATGTCTCCCTTGACCCAGTCTCCACAACTCAAGGTAGAGTATTTTTGACATTTATCCATCTTTGCAAGAAGTTCCGATGAAACAATTTCAAATGATCACTCCCTTATCTGACTCTTTGTCCTCTGATTTGAATTCCCTTATCTCTGCAACTATCTTTATTGGTTCAAATTGTAAGTTTTGCCCTCATTCTTCTGAACTCCAAAACATTTGGTACAAATTTACATGGTTAGTGATGGTCAGAAAACCCTCTCATGCCAGGAAATTAATAGTGTGAATCTCTTTAGTGATGCCTCCAATGTGGGAATCTTCCTTGCTCTATCAGGAGATTAAACCTGTCCACAGTGTTCAGATGTGCTCACCAACACCTTGCGAAATGATAAAAATCCTTGATGGGACAATAAAACATCCATACGTTTCTTAATTTTCTTTGTCAGGATCAGACAGAGTCTTGGTCCATTACAAAGTTGACTGAGAATTTCCTGTAAAAAAAAATTAAAAATCAGCAGACACTGGAAATTATCAACAAAAATTTAGAAAATGCTAAAAATAAACCTCAGCAGTGCAGGCAGCCTCTGTGGAAAGTGTTCTGATGAAATTCTCAGAAGTAAAATCTTCATAATTTTTTTTTATTTCCACGGATGTAGCACTATCTTTGCTTTCATGAAGGATTTCCTCTGTGCACCTGGACTTCATGATTTATTTTAGATCAAACTTCTGCTGGTACTACCAGAATATACAATAAGTTCAGTCCAAAATCTCACATCTTTCCCTTAAGAACAATGCAGCTCTGAATTCAGGAAAGAGCCAAATCCTGCTACGTTGAACTTTTTCCAAAGTGTCACTGTCATACACAAGGGGCACTGGAATCTTCAGGCAAGTTGGGTCATGGGGGATCCTCACAACTATAGTGTAACTTGGAGTTACAGATGATTGTAGGTACATTTGCCTAAAAATATCTAGGATGATTGCGTGTGCCCTTCCAAAAAGTTAGCAAATTTCAAGTTCACCACTCTTCCCCAGAGTCTGTCATTGAATCTCAGCAGTGATTACGATTAAAGGTGGAGATAATGTTTCTCAAATTCTGTCCTGATGCAGGAAAATAACAGCAATAGGGCTGCTGGATCAATGAGAAAATGGTGATGGAAATTTTATTGATACTTCTGGGGCTGAGAATTATTTCAGGAGACCAGGACACCTGCAGTGTCAACTTAAAATGTGCACAGCTGCCCACTAGATGCTGAGGGATGCTGTCTAATCTCATGCCTCATTAGTCTTCTGATATTGGTCTGAAATTCTAGCGAAGCCATGTGCCCTCAAGAAATGTCACTGAGCAGACCGTTGGCATTCTCACACAGAGGTGTCATGGCGTTAATGGTCAAGTTATCTGCAGACCACAGATGAGAATATTCCCAGACTTATTATGACGTGCTGTATGATTCACCATCAAGAGGAACTGGTACCCTGTATGGGAACGAGCACGAGTCTTTCCTCTCCACTGCTAGGTCACTGGGATAAGTGCATTTCTGAGTTAGTAATGGACTTCCTGGGTGAGTGATGGATGCCAAGCATACAAATCATAATTTCATTCTTGTTAATTCACCCTTCTTCAGATTGGCCTCTTCAGGTGGATTTGGGGGTATCTGCCAGGTAAAAAGGTTAACAGTTTAACACAACCTCAAGTTATCTGCCATCCATTGATGCTCACTTATATTTCTCTTGAAGTCCCCCAGCCGCACCCCCATTCCATTTCTGCCCATATTGCCCCAAACCGCTTTGTCACTGACTCACCCTCTCAGGATCTTCATCTTCCCCCAACCTCTGATCTGTTCAAGAGCTTTTCATTTTCTTTCATTCCTCAAAGATGCCTCAAAGAGTACTGGAATGGAACAAATCTGTGCTTTATTGTGCAACTGTCATCAAAGATGGCAGTGATTGTTTTCCCTTTTTGCTGCTGACTGTAGCCACTGACCAGTGTGGAAAGGATGATAAAAGGATCAAAACGACAAAGGAAATGCAAATGTATTTTAAAAGATATCCGCATTTATTTTCCAACCATGAAAATATACTTTAATAAGAACTATTTCCCCTTGACTTTGAAATGAACTTTCTCACTCATAGGCATTTACATTTCATTTCAAATCTAGCTGTGTTGTACATTTTCTATCACATTCATTCACATGATCCCATTGTGAACAGGTTTTAATTTCCCTTGTAGCATTCATGACCCTGCAGATGAAGAAACATCTCTCCTCATTCTGCACTTTACTTCCATGTGGCACCCAGACTCGTATCTCAATCTCACTGTCGAGGTCAAGGGAGCACTGACGGATATTTTAGATTCAGAGCGTCAGATGAATACTGATTTTTTTTTAAAGAAAGTTTTACTCATATATTGTGGGCAATGACAGTATTAAGACAGCTATGTCAGTGAGATGGAGTAAAACACAAAAGTCTGCAGATTGAGCGCTCAAGCCCGAAACATTTGTTATGTATCTTTATCTTTGCTATAGAAAGTATATGATTTGACCTGCTGAGTTTCTCCAGCATTGTAGTTTAATTTGTGTCAGTGAAATAATGGATAGGGTATGGTCTTGTACACCAAATGGGTTGCAAGTAGATATGACTGTATATCAGAGACAGATCTGCTGATGGTGTTGCTTTGAACAAGCTTTATCATCACACAGTAAGTACATGAGGAAACATATTTCAAATAACCCATATCATACAACACCAGCAAGATGTGGCCAAAGGTATTTTAAATTTTCATTTCATCAACAAGCTAAATCCTCTATTCTTTCTACCAGATAGCTCAGAGTTTATTTGCATGGTCCTTGCCATTTCTGCTGGCCAGTTAGCCTGCTCTGCACAGATCTTTACCAAGGTTACTGTAGAGGTAAGTGTACTGCTATTACAGCGGCAGGAATCTGGGTATGAGTCTGGTGCTGTCATTAAGGAGTTTGTAAATGTTGCCTGTATCCAGGTGAGTTTCCTCTGGGTGCTCTGGTTTCCTCCCACCTTCCAGAGACGTAGAGAGTTTGTAATTGGCATGGGGGACTGTGGACAATGCAGGCTCTTGGGCCAGAAGGGCCTTTCACTGTATTGTATCCCTAATGATCTTCTTTAGAATTGACATTTCTATGAGAGAAAAGATGTAACTGAAAATCCATAATCAACCAATGAGAAGTTTATGCCCTCAGCTGAGCTGGGCCTTGTGTTTCTTTCACTTTGATACGTGAAAATTTTATTTAGTAATGATATTCACCTTGGTTGCCTAGGTAGTAACATGGGGAATGGGTGACATATCCCTTTTAAAACCTATCTGATGTTTTTATTAATCCCATTGGCTTCCCAAAAGTGAAAGGGGGGGAGGGGGGTGCTTCTACAAGGGACAAGATATCAGACACCAATCAGCCAACAAAGCTAAAGATTACCTACAATCTTGTTGGCCAGACTTTTATTGGTAGATTTATCTACTTTGCATTTGCTATGGGAGAGGAAATTATATGAAGCTATTTTTTGTTGTTGCGTGGGTAGCATCCATCTCAAGGCACTGTTGTGATATGAGTCTAAGAGTTTCAATGGCCAACGCAAAAGATATCTTTCAAAACATCCTGCCAGTGCTAAAGTGACTTCGTCAGCAGGCAGACTCTTTATTGTTCCGACATTGCCGTGGATGTGGCAGCAAGCCATGAATCAGAGCTTACTACCCTTGTGCTGTTTACAATCTGACTTCAGTTTTCATCTCCATATTTCTCCAATAACACCAACTAAACATTTTGTTTCTGGTTTACCACTGTGGGTCATCTTCGAAAGATCATTTCACAAGTCAGTCTGCAACCTTGCACATTTGTTTCACACCTTTGATATAAAGCTCATTAGATCTATGTTTTCCTCCTGCTGCCTGAAAATTTACCTTGAAGTCTGTGGTGACAAATTTAATTTACTTCCATGAAAAAGTTCTAAATGGTTAAGAACAGCTGGAGTGTTAAAGTGCAAAAGGCCATCAAAAATTGGTGGGTCAAATGTGTGCATAATTATTTGCAGATTCCCATGCAGCTTTGAGCCTTATCTAATGAACATAGATGAAAATGGAAATCAGCTTGTGAAAAAAAATATAGAAGAATTTGTATATCTTCCCACTCGACAATACTCTGGGGATACCTTCCCCAAGAAGGCAGTCCAACATCAGCTTCTCGAGATCAATTAGGAATGGACAATAAAATATGGCGTTGCATTTGCCATTCAGATCCCAGAAGGGAAGTTAAATATAGTTAATAGCACAGTAAACCAACAAATTTTGTGAAAATGAGAAACAAAACCATCCTATTATATAAATGCTATTGGCATTAATCAAGATCTAAGTGTTACTTTTAATCATGGACCATGATAATGTTGAGATTTTATTATCAGATAGGATTCACAGATACAATGAAATTCTTGCACTGACAGAAGTACATAAAACTCATTAACAAACAAATAAGTAAAAATTAACTGAACACACCACTACAAGAAAGAAAATTAAGATAAAAATCTAAAAGGATAGGTAAATATTCACCGTCACAGTAGAGCAAAAATTTTGTATCGATAGTGCAGACAGGTGGTCTTGGAGAAGTGTTGTGGGTGAACCACCTCTGAATCATAACAAATGTGTACTTCCCTCCGAATAACCTGTAACAAAAGCATCTGATGAACTGATGCACTCGAGACTGAAGCCTGACAGATGCAAAAGGTCTTTATGTATCACAACAGGCAGGCATTTGTTTGGACACCTTGTCAGTGGAATCTCCAAGGTCAAAATACATCAAGTCTTTATACTTCTGAGAATAAAGATAACAGGAGATAATTCAATACAATTTCAGTAATATTTACTTCCATATTTTCAGCCTGAAAAATGGTTGCTTTGAATTATACATTTACAATGAAAAGACACTTTAACTGACAGTACACCTCTGAATGTTGAAACACTTTTGCTGGGACAAAGTAATTAATGTGGATGGTATAAAAAGTTCTGCAGACAGAGAACCCGGACACCCAAAAGTATTGTGACAACCAAGTCCCCTGGGTACACTAATACATTAATTTTTGATGCAATGGTGCAACATAATTTATGTGGAGGAAGCTTGCTATTTAGCAGAGGTCATTGTCTTATGCTTGGCTGGTACAGATGAGGATGGTTGCAAATCATTTCTCTTGATTGCCTCCTTACCCTCCCCTGCTGTGGTACAGCAGACTGTGTTCTGGAGACAGCAATGTTTGTTACAAATCTATCCTCTGAATTTCAAGACTGATCACTGGTTACAATTACACAGGCATTATGAAGACTGCTTCTTGGAATGATATCATTAAGATTGAAGGAAAGATATCAATTAAAATTAAAAGTGTCCAGAGAAGATTTACTAGGATGTTGCCAGGACTTCAAAAAAATGGGGCACAAGGAAGGATTAAACAGGTTAGGACTTTATTGCCTGGATCTTAGAAGAATGAGGGGAAATTTGGTGGAGGTAAAGAAAATTATAAGGGGTATAAATAGAGTAAATGCAAGTAGGCTTTTCCCACTTAGGTGAGGAGAGATACCAACCAGAGGAGATGGGTTAAGGGTGAAAGGGGAAATGTTTGTGGGAACATCAAGGGGAAGTTCTTCACACAGAGAGTAGTGGGAGTATGAAATTAGCTGCCAGCAGAAGAAGTGAATGTGAACTCAATTTTAAAATTTAACAAAAATTTGGACAGGTACATGGAAGGAAGTGCAATGATGGGCTATGGACTGGGTGCAGTTCAGTGGGTCGAGGCAGAATAATAGTTTGTTGCAGACTAGAAGGGCCAAAGGGCCTCTTTTCTGTGTTGTAATGTTCTGTGGTTCTATAGTATTAATGTAGCCTATAATTTGATAATTCCAAATAATCCAATGCAATATAGAATAATTGTATAATGCTGTACAATGCTCAGTAAAATTCCTAGACAGCTTGATCTACCAAAATACTTCAGTGTAATCCTAGAACATCAAATGTTAAGACAACTCAGAGGGAAGTATAAAGTATTTGCCCAAACGATATGAATGCTAAAATTAACCTCCTAAATAGGCTCTTTCTATCCCCATGCAGCTATGGAGTTCTGTCCCAAAGATAATTTACAGTGAACACCACCACAAGAGTCATTATAGTTGTACAGTATTTGGCATTCTGCGGCTATTTATCTAAAACCAGTAACTTAACATAACTGGACCTTAAAATTTACACTCAAATAAATTTTCAATGTAATCATAATTAGGTAGATTATGTTAATGATATTTTCCCACAGGGAGGTTATTTGGTTCCATGTCTCAAAATATATTACACCAGCATTTGCAAAGGATGTTTTAGTTCTGATCCATAGAGCACTACAATACAGAAACAGGCCCTTAAGCCCTTCTAGTCTGTGCCCAAATATTTTTCTGCCTAGTACAACTGACCTGTACCCAGACTTTATTCTATCATAACCTGTCCCAACCATATGCTTGTCCAATTTTTTCTTAATTGCCTAAACTGAATCTGCATTTACCATTTCAGCAAACAGCTTGTTGCACACTCCTACCACTCTCTGCGTGAAGTATTTACCCAAATGTTTCCATTTCACCCTTAACCCATGTCCACTAGATTTTCTTTCACATAACCTCAGTGGAAAAAGCCTGCTTGCATTTACTATATCTATACCCATCATAATTTTGTATACCTCTATCAAATCTCCCTATTTTTCTGTGGTCCAGTTAATAAAGTCCTCACCTTTCACCCTTCAAGTCCCAGCAACATCCTTGTAAATCTTCTTTTCAATCTTATTGATATCATTCCTGTAGTAAGGTGACCAAATCTGCACACAAAACTCGAAATTTGGTCTCACCAATGTCTGATAAAACATCACCATATCAGCCCAACTTCTACACTCAAAACTTTATGAAGGCTAATGTGCCAATGAAATCTTTACGACCCTATCCCCTGTGACACCACTATCAGGGAATTATGTATTTACTGCACTTCTCAGTGCCCTACCATTTACTGCGTATGTCCTACCTTGGTTTGATCTTCAAAACACCTCACATTTGTATTCATTTAATCCCATCTGCCGTTTTGCTGTCCATTTTTCCAGTTTATCCTTTTGAAAGCCTTCTTCACTGTCCACAACACATTCCAAACTTGGAGCGATCTGTAAACTTGTTAATCCAATTTATCACATTATCATCTAGATCATTAATGTGGATGAAAAACTGTGGACAGGCACAGATCCCTGAGGCACACCAAAATCACAGGAATCCAATCAGGGAGGCAATCATATACTTCCACTCTCTGGCTTCTCCCATAAAGCCAATGTCTAATCCAAATTAAAACCTCACTGTGAACATTCTGAACCTTCCTGACTAACCTCCCATGTGGATCCTTGTCAAAGGCCTGACTGAAGTCCATATAGATATCATCCATCTCAAAAAACTCAATAAGATTGACAAAACATGACCTACCACACAGAAAGCCATGTTGACTATCGATCATCAGTCACTGTCTATGCAAATTCAAGAAAACCCCTTGTATCCAGCACCTAAGTGGATTGGTAGATGTCAGATAAGTATATTTTCTGGTTGCTTGAGACTTAGTCTAACAATGCATAACTATGAAGATACCGGCACTGCTGGGATGTGGGTCTTCACCCAAGATGGTGTCGCCTATTAATCGGCAGCAGCCACAAGGGGCTGCAGACTCCGTGGAAGCAGAAGTCTAGAGCAGGGCACTAGAGGATGGGAAGATCACACACTGTGTGAGAGGGAGAAGTGCAGGAGACAACTGCGGGGACACTGACCATGGCAGTGGACCAATGAGGGGGCTGTGCAGCTGAGGGACTAGTGCAAGGGGTGGGCAGCTGGCAACTCAAGGCAAGGAACCTGTGGAAGCTGTGGGCTATTGGATACTTCGGTCAGGAGACTCATGCCAGTTGGTGGACTGCTGGAAACTGGCTCGAACTGGCTGAAGTGGTACCAGGTATTGGAACCAGGATGTGAAGAGGTGACAAGGGCATTGAAGGGTTCATGAGCATGTCAGAGGTCCAGATTTGGACTGGACACTGTGTGGCTGTAGGGACTGCAGAAGCGCTGGAGGCAAATCTATGGACACTCGGTAACTCTGGCGGTATCTCTTTTGCTTCTCTCTCCCTCTGACTGTAAGAGCCGCTCAGGCATTTCCTTCCAGTAGTGAATCTGTCTGCCTTGCAGCAGGCAAAAAGAAATTTCATGTAATACAACACTGTTTTATTGCTATAACAATAAATTGAATCTTCAATCTAATACATCTGTATTAAGAATAAACAGTTTAAAGACAAAAATAATATACTGTACTTAGACTGAACAAGCTTCACTTGTATGAATATTTAAACCTTAAAGCATTTTACTTTATTTTCAGTCAAATTCTTTGAAAATATTTAACTGCCACTGCATCTACTGGTTCCTCCCCTCCACAGAGCCGCCCGAAAGACGAACAATAACATTACAGATAATTAACACCTGCTCCCTCAAGTTTAAGCATTAAGCCTCTGGTGAATCTTACTAAGCATGGATAAGGAGATGCTACAAGAGAATCACCCCAATGGCAAGTGGCATCAATCAGCTCTTTACCCTGTGTGGCGCCATTGCCGTTTCACACAACTTTATTCGAACAACTGCTACAAGCAAAGCACGACCAAGGCTGAATATTTGCTTCCATTTTCACCAAAGGTTTATATGTTACTTTAAAGAACACTTACTATTATCTTATTCTTAGTTTTTACCTATTACCTTATTCTTATTTAGTTTAATTTTTAAAATTTATTTTCCCTAATTTTTTTTTGCAAGTTGCTTGAATTCCAAATACCAGGAATTTTACTGTACTTCTATATCCAATTGCTTAGAGCACCTTCCAATAACTTAACCATTGCTAACATCAGGCTCATTGGCCTATTTCCTGGTTTATTTTAGAGCCTTTGTTAGAGCTATTTCTGAGAAAAGTTAAATTTTCAAATTCTATCTTATTGTTTTACATTGTAGAGGTTAGATGGAATACTTGTATTTCAAGTATTCAACTTTACTTATTTTTCAGAAGATTTTGTGATGTTCTGCAAATTGTTTGGCTCCTTGTCACTGTATAAAACCAAAATAGAATGTTAAAATTGTCAGCAATGCAATATGGGTAAATGCTTTTTTTAAATTATTCAAAGATACCGTCAAAATGTTTCTAATTTTCTTTTGGAAGTTAAATGGATGTTGGATTATAGATTTCTGCAAGGCTCTGGGCCAAAAGTAGAAGAATGGGAGCAGCAGATTTCCTATATAAAATTTGACAGTATAATTGGCTTCGGTGTGTCCTCCGATAACTTGTCGATTCTATAAATTTCAATAAAAATATGCAGGACAAGTTAAAAATCAAACTGAATGGAGTTAAACAAGAAAGTCTGTTGACACTGGGGTCAAGTACAATACATAAATGTGCTGGAGAAACATAGAGGGCCATGCAGCTTCCATTGGAAGTAAAGGGTAATTTGATGAAGGGCTTAGGCCCAAAACGTTGGTTACCTTTTACATCCTAGAGATGCTGCATGACTTACTGAGTTTCTCCGTTACATCTGTGTATTAAAAAATCAAAGTACACGGTTCCCTTATCAGACTATATGAGTTTTAATCAACAGGAGAGACATCTAAGGGATAATATAGCAAAGCTGCCAGGAATGCACAAAGTAAAGAGTTGATCCTGTCCCAAATTTAATTTATATGGTCAGGATTTGACATCTTGCCCACAAAATGTTGCATGACCCATTATCCCAATAGGGATTGAAAGTACAGCAACCCAAAAAGAAAGATGAGCTTAAATGATAATTCAAAATGGAAAGAAGGTGTGTGAAGCATTATTTCACAACTAACAAAACAAAGAAATATCTATTTATTGTCACTTATTATCAATCACTCCATGGCAATTCTCCTCCTGCATCTGAATTCTTCTTCAGATCAGCAAAACCCTGAGATAGCCACTCTCTTCCAGTCCTGGATTTGTGATCATATTGAGTTTAATCTGTCGATCATTCCTGGATATTCTTTCATTTGCCAAGACCCACAGATCTGGAAATGTCCTCACAAATTCTCTTCTTATCTCATCCATTTTTCTTCTCTCATTGCTGCTCACCTGATTGCTTTCCTCCAGCAGATTTTTTTTTTTTTGCTGCAGATTCTTCTAGCAGCTACAGTTTCTTGTGTTCACAAAGGCTTCAAAAGGACATCCATAGAGCAGAGTGAGCTGTCTCAATGATGATCACCCAGTAGCACTCATCTCTACTGAGATGAAATGCTTTGAGAGGTTGGTCATGGCCAGAATTAGTAGGTACCTAAGTAAAGATCTGGACCCACTGCAATTTTCCTACCTTCACAATTGCTCCTCAGCAGATGCAATTCCATTCAGCTCTGGATCACCTAGACAACAGCAACACATACTGTACATCTGGCTACTCTTCATGGACTACAGCTCAGCCTTCAACACCATCATTCCCTCAGTGCTGGTCAACAAGCTTCAAAACCTCGGCCTCTGCACCCACCTCCAATTGTATTCTTGGGTTCCTCATAGGAAGACCTCAGTCAGTACACATTGGAAACAATGTCACCTCCTCACTGATGTTTAGCAGGGGTACCTCAAGGATGCGTGCTTAGCTCACTGCTCTACTCTACACCAATGACTGTGTGACTAGGCACAATTAAAATGCCACCCAAAAATTTGCCAATGAAACCACGGTCAGCATTAGAGTCACAGACGGAAATGAGGAAGCGCACAGGAGTGAGATAGATCAGCTGGTTGAGTGGTGTCACTAAAACAACCTTACACTCAACAGAAAGGGAAATTCAGGAGTACATGAACCAGACCTCATTGAGCAGTCAGCAGTGGAGAGGGTCAAGAACTTCAAATTCTCTGAGGATCTGTGCAGGGACCTCAATGTCAACGGACCCATGAAGAAGATCAGCGACTGTACTTTGTGAAGAGTTTGAGGAAATTTGGTATGTCACAAAAGATTTGCAAATTTCTACCTTGGAGAGCATTCTGACTGGTCTGGTATGGAGGTGCCAACGTGCAGGATGGAAAAACCTCTACAGAATTGTAACTTGACCAGCATCTACATGGGCATCAGTCTTCACTCCATCGATGACATATACAAGAGGCGGTCTTCAGAAAGCAACCTCTATCCTCAAGGACCCCCATCACCTAAGCCATTCTTTCGTCACATTACTATCATCAGGAAGGACCCTGAAGACGAACACCCAGCAGCACAAGGACAGCTTCTTCCTCTCTGCCATTAGTTTTCTGAATAGACAATGAACCACAAACATGACCTCACTTTCTCCTATATTTTTGAACTATTCAATTATTTTAAATGTAATTTAAAGCAATATTTGTGCCTGTGACGTTGCTGCAAAACAACAAATTTTGTGGCATGTTCATGCCCAATAGATTCTGATTCTGATTACAAAAGAGAATGCAGTTGAAATATAATTTCAACCAATGTATTTTAAACACTGTAGAATATTAAAGGGGCACAATCTTATGCCCCAACATCTGAGAATTGTCTTGGTGGTATTTCTGATTTTCACCACAAGTTTAAGCGAATAGCAGCATCTTCTGCCTTGTCAGCTTAAACTTGCCACAAGTGCAGCTGTTCTCTACAAAAGAATGGAAGGATCGAGCCACTGGAGAAAGAGACATGGATTTTTAATAGGATTAAATTAAGTTATATTAAATGTTTTCAATTGCAGAAATGAAGAAAGGAAAGAGAGACCAGGAAGGTAAACCAACACAAAATAAATAGCAGACAGAAAAAGTCTTCATAATTGTATAAAAGAAAAAAAGTGTGGCTAAAGTGAACATAAGTCCCTTGGAAGATGAGAAGGCAGAATTAATATTGTGCAATGTTGAAATGGCCAAGACCGTAAATAACTATTTTGTGTTGATGTTTAGGTAACTAAAGATTAATGCTTGTCATCGGGAAAATGCTTGAAACTATCATTAAGGAAGATGGAATTCAATGTAGACAAGTGTAAGTTGCTGCATTTCGGTAAAAATAACCAGAATAGGACATATACAGTTAAGGGGAGGGCATTGAGGTACGCAGAGGAGCAAAGGGACCTGGGGGTTATGGTACAGAGTTCACTGAAGGTCGATTCCCATGTAGACAGGGTGCTTATGAAGGCACATTGTATGCTGGCCTTCATAAATCATAGTATAGAGTATAGGAGCTGGGAGGTGATGCTGCAGCTGTTTAAGGCATTGGTGAGGCCATGTTTGGAGTACTGTGGTCAGTTCTCGTCTCCAAGTTATAGAAAGGATATAGATAAGGTGGAGAGGGTGCAGAGAAGGTTTTCAAGGATGTTGCCTGTCTTACAGCATCTGGATTACAAGGAGAGATTAAGGAGACTGGGACTTTATTCAATGGAATGTAGACAACTGAGAGGGGACTTGATAGAGGTATTTAAAATTATGAAAGGAATAGATAGACTAGACATAAACAGACTCTTTCCCCTGAGGGCAGGGGATGTTGGAACAAGAGGCCATGAGTTAAGGGCCTTAACTCCAACACTTTAGGAGAAATATTAGAGGTGGCTTTTTCACGCAGCGATTGGTGGCAGAATGGAATGACCTTCCGAATTAGATATTTGCATCAGTGTCCCTTCTGTCATTTAAGAGAAGGTTGGATGTGTACATGGAGGTGAGGGGGTTGGAAGGTTATTGGCAGTGAGCGGGCGGTTTGAGTTAGTGGAGTTATTCTAGTGAACTGGTGTGGACTCGAAAGGCCAACATGGCCTGTTTCCGCTCCGTAAATGGTTATATGGTTAAATAGAGAGACTTTGGTATAGAAATTATTCCATCAGACTGGATTCAGAAAGGGAAGCTTATGTTTAATTTACTGGAATTCTTTGAGGATGTAATGAGTGCAGTGGATAAAGGGGCTTTGCACACACAAAAGGCCAGATGGCCTTCTCCTGCTCCTACTTTATGTGTGTGTGTGTGTGTGTGTGTGTGTGTGTGTGTGTGTGTGTGTGTGTGTGTGTGTGTGTGTGTGTGTGTGTGTGTTTGTGTGTGTGTGTGTGTGTGTAAGAGAGAGAGAGAGAGAGAGAGAGAGAGAGAGAGAGGCTATTCAGCCCATCGAGTCTGCCCTGCCATTTAATCATGAGCTGATCGATTTTCCCACTTAGGCCCACTGCCTGGCCTTCTCCCTATCAATCTCTGCCTTATATACACCCAATGACATGGCCTCCACATCTGGCTGTGGCAACAAAATTCCCCATATTTTCCACCCTCTGGCTAAAGAAATTCCTCCTCTGTACTAATCAGACATCCTTCAATCCTGAAGTTGTGCCCTCCTGTCCTTCGCTCTCCCATCATGGAAAACAACCTTTCAACATTCCCCCATCACTTTCCTAAATTCCAATTAATGCAGGGCAAGTGAAAACGCTCCTCATATAACTTTTTCCTTGCCAGAATCAGCCTTGTGAACCTTTGCTAAACCTTTTCCAATGTCAACACACCCTTTCTTAAATGAGGAGCCCAAACCTGTACATTGTGCTCCAAGTGAGGCATCACCAGTACCTTTTAAATTGTTTAACATCACATTCCTGCTCTTATATTCTATTTCTCTTGAAATTAATGCCAGCATTGCATTTGTCTTTTTCACCACCAACTTAACCTGCACATTTACTTTCAGGCAATACTGCACGAGGTTTCCCAGGTCCCTTTGCATCTGGTATTTTCAATTTTCTCCCCATTTAGAAAATAATCTTCCTGTTTATTGTTTCTTTCAAAGTGTATGCAAAAGCTATTGACAAATACTCAATAGCCCTTTCCATAGGAAATGATGATTTGGACTGCTGGTGAGTTTAAGGGCCATGTCTTGTCAACTGTTAAATCCTTTTATTGATGCAACCAGCAGCTTGCTCTGAGACATTTCCAATGTTGCATTCAGCTCTCCAGCACCCCAGATATCTGGCAGCCACGCTGAAGATCATGCTCTGGACTATTGTGATGCATTGCAGTGCGAACAAACAAGCTCAAAATATTAAGGCTGTACTATAGCCTTTAATTAGCTTAAAACTAGGACACAAGGTTCAGTATCCCTTCTGGCTCCATGTGCTCTACTCCTGTACAAAGGGCTGGCGTGAGCCTGGGGCCAGTGATTGGCAGGGACTAGGCGGAGCCAGTCTCTAAGGTTACCTCCCTGCAGGTACAGTGGGTTGTCCCCGCCAGTAGGCAGGCAGCAATGAAGACAGGCGCAGGCAGTCACAGACGGTCTGGTGGTTGTATCACCACATTCACCCCTTCTTAAAATGAGTCCCGGTGAGGGTGGGGGCGTAAGAAAAACAGTGGTCACTGCCATCTTCATGCCGAATGTCCACTAGATACAGAGTAGCAGGGAGAGAAAACATATATACATATTTAGAAATTCAAGCGATCTGGTGGTTATCGGTGCCGTTAGGACCATCGCAGGACTGGCTCCTTGTCAATGGTTGGTGGGGACAGGGCCACCTGAAGGATGACTAGGTCAGGGGTGGTCAGGGTGGCTGGCGATGTGGGCGGGGTGTGCATGGCACTGAGGAGGTGTAGGTCAGGGGTGGGTCTGTGGGCAATGGAGTTCCGTCGTTAATGGTGGGGGGTGGGAGGATGCTGGCTCCGGAGTGGTTCTGGAGATGCCAGGGGTGCCCAGGATGGGGGGTGGGGCTGGGCTCCTGCCAGTGCCAGGTCCTGAGTTGAGATGTGCCCTCACATCCATTGGGGTACACCATGTAGGCATAATGTGGATTGGCATGGAGGAGGTGCTGCTGCTCGACCAGCGGGTCGGATTTGTGTGTCCTCACGTCTCCACTGAGGAGGACTGGTCACAGAGACATCAGCCATGCTGGCAGTGAGACTCCCATCACCTATTTCCTGGGGGAGGAAAAGAAGCATTCATGAGGGATCTGGTTAGTACCGTACATAAGAGTGACCATATGAGATGGAGCACCTCGGGAAGGGCCTCCTGCCAGTAGTTATTGGTCCATCCTTTTGACCTAAGGGTCGGAACAACTGCCTTCCACATTACCCTGTTCTCACATTCTACCTGCCCATTGCACCTTGGGTTGTAGTCAGTTGTGCAACTGGATGCTATGCTTCACATCGCCAAGTACTGGTGCAGCTCCTCACTCATGAAACTAGACCCCCAGTCACTGTGGATGAATGCTGGGAATATGAACATGGTAAAAATATCCGCCAGTACATTGATAATGGACGTGGTGGAGGTATCAAGACAAGGGATGGCGAAAGAAAAACAGAAGTATTCATCTATAACTGAGAAGAAATAGACGTTCTTGCTCATGGAATGTAGCGGTCTCTTGACGTCGATGCTGAGCTGCTCGAAAGATAAGGTGGCCTTTATTACGTGGCCCTGTGCTGGGTGGAAGAAGCATGGTTGGCACTCGACACAGACCCAGCAGGACTCAGTCATGGTCCAGACTTCCTGGACAGTGAAGGGGAGTTATCGGAATTTCATGAAATGAAATGATTGGGTGGCAAAGGGTGTCGTGTAGTGCTTGAAGTTGGTTGGACTCTTCACTGGTACAGGTCTGGGACAGGGTATTGGGGGAGCCTTTGAGCTTCCCTGGCTTATACTGGATGTCGTAGCTAAACATGATCAGCCTGACTCTCAAGCACAAGATCTTGTTGTTTTTTTCCTTGCCTCTGTGGGTGGTGCTGAAAGGAATGCCACTGCACATTGGTCTGTGAGGACAATGAACTCCTGCCTACCAGGTAGTGGCGACAGTGGTGGGCTGTTTCCACTATCTCCTGGGCCTTGTTTTCAATGGAGGAGGGCCCAAGCTCTGAGCTGTAGAGAGTTCGGGAGAAAAAGGACGTGAGTCTGTCCCCTTAGTTGAGGGTGGCTGGGAGGGCAATGTCAGTGGCATCACACTCCACCTGGAATGGGGAGATTTCATCCTTGGCATGCATCATTGCATTGGCAATATTCTTTCTGATGCAGTCGAAGGCCACTTATGGCTTAGCGGAGAGGGGGAACTTCTCCAGGTTGTGGTCCTGCTGGTCATGGCCGCAGATGGAGACATTGTCCAGGTATGGGAAGGTCGCTCTTAGATTATATCAGTCTACCATATGGTCCATCTCCATCTGGAACATAGAAACTCCCTTTGTGACCCTAAAGGGGACCCAGTGGAACTGGTAAAAGCACCCATCAGCCTGAAGGGCAGTATAGGGCTTATCCTGGGACTGGATGGGGACCTGGTGTTAGGCCAAATTTAGGTCAATGGTGGAGAAAAACCTGCACTGGGCTATCTTGTTGACCATGTCAGCCATGCGAGGTAGTGGGTAGGCATCCAGCTGGGTGTACTGGTTGATGGTCTGACTAGAGTTGATGACCATTCTTGGTTTACTGCTCTCTTTGACCACCAGGACCTGACCTTGCCAGGGGCTAGTGGTGGGCTCTATTACCCCTTCCGCGAGAAGTTGTTGCACCTTGCCCTTGATGAAGGCCCTTTCAGCTGCACAGTAATGCCTGCTCTTGGCCACTATGGGCTTGCAGTATGGCATCAGGTGGTTGAAGAGAGAGGGAGGGAATACCTGTAGGGTGGACAGTCCGCAGGTGGGGAGGAAGTGGTCGTTAGGTTTGGCGTTGTTGACGGTGAGTGGGGGAAGTGGTTCACTGAATGTTAGAGTGAAACTGTGGAGATGGCAGTGGAAATCTAGTCCCAGATAACCAAGCCACAGACCTTTGACATGACTAGGAGACTGAAACCTTTATACGTTTCTCCTCCTACAGTAAAATTTACACCTGAGCACTGTGATGGAGTGGTCCTGTGCTACAAAAGTAATGGAAGAGTTCACTGGATGTACTTTGAGTGACAGTGTATGGACCACGTGTGGATGAAAAAAGCTCTCAGTACTACCACTAGCAAACAGGCATTTTATTACCTTCCCATTGACAGTGATATCCATGATTGAACACCCGAGTCCATGAGGGATTATGCTGGGCAGCATGGTGGATGCTAGGTCTGACTAGGTATCCACGTCGCTGCTTCAAGCTGGCAGTGGTGAGTAGCAGTTTGTAGGTGTAGTCCCAATCAGCCAGGGTGGTGGAGACATCATCATCTGTGTAGCGAGGTGGGTCTGGTACATTGCATGTGCCAATGTGGGGTGAAACGAGTGCACAGTCCAGGGCTGGCTATGCACGCACATGTTGACCGCATTGTCCGGTCAGTGGGACCGAAGTGTCATGTTCGGTGCAGGCAGAAGTCAGCTGGTCCAAGATGACAGTGCCCATGAGGAGCACATGATGGCAGTCTGGTTTAACAGCCAAGCCGGTAGTGACATCACCGGTGCAGGCAGATGTGACAGGTGGAGCAATGGCGATGCCCAATAATCACACATGGAGGTGCTACCTGATAATCGCACATGGAGAAGCCTGGAGAGTTGAGAGGGGCTTCTGACTTGTCGCAATGGCCTGCAGCACTCCCAGTGTGTTTGGAGAGGCACACTTTGGCAAAGTGGCCCTTTTTACTGCATCAGGAGCCATGCGAATTCCTTGTGGGGCAGTCCTTTAGGGAGCATCTGTCAGACCCACACCGGGTCCTGCAGTACTTACAGTGATGGGATGCATTGGCGACACTAATCATTTCTCCAAAGAAGGGCCCCTCAGTGATGGTGGTTGTCTGCGCCAGTCAAGCTGGGGAAGGCAGCAGGTGAGCATCGAAGGCTTCTGCACTGTGGGCTGCAGCTTCCAGAGAACAGAACACATCAATGACCCTCACTAGAGAAGCATTCCTTTCTTCCAGTGGTCTCTGTCGCGTCACCCCACATCACAGGCCTCACACATATGCATCCTTGATGAGTCTCTCCACTTCCCCAGCAGTCTCCCCGGACTTGGTCATGCATGGGTGTGCCAGTTCATGCAGTGCCCCAAGGTAAAACTCTACTGTCTCACCTGGTTGTTGCAGCCTGGAATAGAGTACATTCGTTAGATGTTTTTCAGGATGGCCATACTCGGTACAGTCACAGATCACCAGTTACACAAATGAGCCCAGTACCATGAGTTTCTTTTGGACTGAATTGATGACCTCAGCCTGAGTGCGGATGATTGCCCCGATCGCATGCTTCCAGATCTCGAAGTGGGCTGGAACTTCCTAGCATTGAGGGTCGATATCCAGCTTTTCTATGCTGAGAAACTTCTCCATGGTTCTTTAAACTTAAGTTAATGAAATTGTGATGCACTGCAGTGTGAACAAACAAGCTCAAACTATGAAGGTTATACTACAGACTTTAATTAGTTTAAAATGCACACAAGGTTCACTACCTCTTCTAGCGCCATGTGCTCTACTCCTGCCTAAGGGCCAGCGTGAGCCTTTATATGGGACTGGTGATTGGCAGGGAGTAGGTGGAGCCAGCCTACCAGGTTACCTCCCTGCAGGTACAATGGGTTGCCCCTGCAGTAGGCAGGCAGGAATGCAGACAGGTGCAGGCAGTCACAGTGGTTGTATCACCACGACTACTCTGAAAATAAAAGCATGACCCAGACGGAAGAGGAGCTAAAGATCTACCCAATTACATTTACTTCTTTGTCGAGGCATTCAAATGAACAAGTATGCAAAGTGTTGATAAGCTAATTTTAGAGAGGTAGCTGCACAGATTTTAAATATTTTATAACTTCATGGGTTTAGGACTGAATGCTAGCTGAAGGTCAGATAGACCTTCCCCTAGAAGCAAGAGGTGAATCATAAGGGTCGTTAACTGAAAATTTTAGAACCAGATGGAATGACATTTCTGGCATAAGTAATAACCACCTTGACAAATACTTTATAACACCCAAAAGCCAAAGATTAATCTAAAGTTTTACCCTCCAGGGACATGGTAAACCAAAGAGCCACATACTGAGTTGAGATTTTCTACCATTCTGAACTTCAATGGCCCAAACAAAATAAGCCGTGATAAAGGGCAGTATTGATATTCCTTACTGTGAATCAATACACATGATGATTTATTCTGCTTTTAATGGAGCTGACTTACAAATGAACTATTCCTACAGTTTCGACGATGGCTGGATGATTAAATAAATAGAGGAAAGGGAATAAAGCTTGCTATCTAGAGATTGTACATCCAGTAAAGATACTTTGATTGAAATGGATGTCATTTTACAGGAAAATACAGATATCTCTGAATGAAAGCATTTATTGGCTCTCTGTTTGGAATGAAAATGATTGGCAGTTAATCATAAAATCTGTGCTCTATCTTCAGCAATGGAATTAGTTATAAATATGAGAACGACAGGCTTTGGATATTCTATGGCTGTATGAGAAAGTACTGAATATTGTTCCTTTCGTCAACCAGAGGGACAATTAGCCAGGGCTAAATCATGAGAAAGTCAATAAATCTAAATCTAAACCCAGGCCCGAAATGCCAGTAATATATTTTTTCCTCCTATGGATTCTACAAGATCAGCTGAATTCTGTGTGTTTTCAATACAAAAGGATCAGCAGATTGTTCAGATTTTGTGGTTTTTATGCCACTCTAGTTACAGTAACTAATAAACTTCATTGTGCTCAACAGTTAATTATAGACATTTCTGAGAAATCTCTGATGGTTTGGCGAACATTATCTAGAGCAGGAAGCTGATTTTCCTTTCACAATTTTACGAGACTACCAATAACACTTTTTCAGATGTTGAAATATCAGCATGGATTTTTTTTTTCTGAGTTGTAACAAATTTATTTAAAAAAAATCCTGGAGGCTGTCTTATCTGCAATCAAGCTGATAATAATCTGAGTGTCTCAATTTAGTTTTAAAAAATTGAATTTTTAAAAATTGGTAACATGAGAGCTGGGACCAACGCTTGTGGTGCCAGTCCTTTGCCTTTCTGCTTGGTCTGAATCTTACTCAGCTATAATCATAACATAGAAGGAGGCCATTCAGCAGGTGAAAAATCTACTGAGATGGTGCGAGAATAACAACCTGAGGATAAGATGAAGGAGATGATCGTAGACTTCAGGAGGACCAAACTGATCACCCTCCACTACACGTCAATAGCTCAATAGTGGAGAGAATGGAGAGCACCAAATTCTTTCGAATCCACTTAAACAAATGACCTATCATAGAGACACAACATCTTGTCTCTTGTGAGGAATGTGCAACAGTGACTGCACTTCCTGAAAAGACTGAGATGGGCAAGGCTACTGGCCACCACCATATCAACCTTCTACAGAAGCTTTATTGAGAGCAATCACAGTGTGGTGCGGTTGCTGTAGACAATTGGATAACAGGTCAATCGACAGGACCATAGGATCACTAGAGTCTCCCTCCACTGATATGATCAACTGGGATCGTTGTCTGAAAAGGCCTATCACCCCACACTCAGCATCATTCAAATACTGTCTTCAGGAAAGAGGTGCAAGAATATCAGAGCCAGCACCACCAGGCCGAGGAACAGTTTCTTCCCACAAACACTGAGAATGCTGAACGACCAAAGGAATTACTCACACTAACCACCTGAGACTCTAATATTCACTATACAATATTAATTTATTGTTATGTATATCTGTCCTACATATGTATAGTTTGTCTGTATGTATATATGTGTTTGATGGTTGTATGCCTGCATGTTTTGCACTGAGAACTGGAGAACGCAATTTCATCTGGTTTTACTTGTAAAATCAAAGATAATAAACTTAACGAGCACGCAGTCTGTACCATCTCTTGGAGCATTCACATCGGGCCTGTTCCACCACATACTTCCCTTCAGTTCATATGCGACACATCTACATTGTAAATCATTGTAACCAATAAACTTACCAGGATATTTATGGGATGTGAGAGGCAACTGGAGCAGCATGTGGTCAAATGCCAAATGTGGAAATGCCTCTTAGAAAGAACTGGAGATAAGGGGTGATCCTGGCTCACTGAGTGATCTGCCATCAGTCCTTAATATATAATTTTGTTTAGTTGGCATATTGTTGGGGTTGTTTTATTATGTCCAGCCACTCAGTTTGCTGTGTAATGTGGATTATTTCTGTCATAAACAATAAGACTAGACAGACAAAATGCAAGGTTGCTAACTTGTCAGATGCTGATAGATGAATATGAAAATTGTGGGCTTCGGCACTTACATTTATTATCGAAAGATGTGCACTGGAACTGATCTTTGAATTGATTTATTTGTTTATTGCACATGTACAGTAAAAATCTTTGTCTTCAGACAGTTCAACCACTACTTAGTACAGCACAAAGTGCAAGAATAAAAAATAGTGTTACAATAAAACAAAAGTGCACAGTCCAGTGATAAAAAAATAAGAATACAGTTAAACAGTGCACAGTACCATCTTACACTAGTGCAAGGTCCACTGAAGAGTTTGAGATCAGAAGGAAAAAAATGTCCTGAAAACTCATGTACCTTCTGCCCAGAGAAGGGAGAGAAGAGAACGTGACCAAAGTGGGATCTGTCTTGAAATAATTTGGCTGATTTCCAAAGGAAGATGGAACCTGTGTGGTACATTCATAATGATGGACAATCATGGAGAAGCGGTAAAATTTACTGAGATACTTAGAAGTCCCAGGTATTGAAATGTATGCAGGTGGGATGCTTTGTGCTCCAGGAAATGTAGGAGACCCAAGTGGCTTCAATTATCTCACGCAGGAGTGAGAATTCACGGACAACAGGGCAAGAATTTTCATGATCTCACAAGATGAAGGTGAGCTGGGCACCACTGAAAAGACTAGCCTTTGTTATAGACTGACCATACATGCAAAAAGGCATGCGCAAGAAGTAGGCCAGTAATACTGTTTGGAAGCATCCTCGTCACTGGCGTCACTAGTGGGGTGTGGGAATCATGGACCATACCGGGTGACATCATCAGAAGGGGTGACACCAAAATGACAGTCCCTAAAAATTTTGTGCAGTATTTCAGCAGAAATGTATTATTTTTTAATAAAAATATCCCTGTAGTTAGTTATAATAACAAAAATATTTTTTGTAAGCCCAATTGACATGTATCGATATACCTACAAAGCTAATTTACTTTTTGAACCTTCTAATGCACTCCGGTCAGAGCTGTAATTATTACCCATTAACAATGATGTTCGAATCGCATAGTTTCATCTGCACGTGCTACAAGCACACGCTGTTGTTTTTGTTGCTGCTGGTGTTTTATAGTCGCTGCTTTTGTCAAAATCTTTGGTGTTTTAGCTACAATATTGTGGTAATTAGTATTTGTGAACCTTTGACAATAACTTTTTTGAGAATGAAGTAGTGATTAAAGAAAAAAGAAGAAAAAATTTAAAAAAGCTTCTGCTCAGGTACAAATAATTTTGTAACTGGAAATGTTGCAGTTCAACCTAGAAAAATTTTACAAAAGAGTTTTGTTGTTACTATTTTGAATTCTATTGTTTCTTACCAAATTTTCACTTTAACCCAGTAGTTTTTAAACTGACCCCTCCCCCACCACCAAACATTCCATCTTCAGTAATCCTATGCCATAAGTGCTCTGTGATTGGTAAGGGTTTGCTTAAGGTGGTGTGTGAGTGGGAAGGGAAGGTCGAGAACCACTGCTCTAGACCCAATTGTTACTGAAATATTTTGCTTGAGAAAAATTGTCATTGGCCCATTTCCTTTGGAGTTATGAAACCATGCACATAACGAGTCAATTAGGGATGATTAAAACAGTGGTTTTCCACCCTTTTTTCTTTCCACTCACATACCACCTTAAGCAATCCCTTACTAATCACAGAGCCCTTATGGCATAGGGATTGCTTAAAGTGGAATGTGAGTTTAGAGGGGCAGTTTGAAAACCACTGTTTTAACTATATGAAACTATGTAAATGTAAATACATTTAGGCAGTGCGTAAGATAGTGTAATTTTAATTTTGCTATAGTGAAACCCTGATTTTACATGCCCCGATTTAATGCGAATTCAGATATAATGCGATGAGCCATTTGACCTTTTTTTTTCTCTTTCTGGAACTGAGTTAATTTCATGTTTTCTTTTCTTTTTTTTAGATCAAAATGGAATAAACTGCTGGCAAAGCTCATGTGATGTTATTGTTTTGTGTAAACAAGACTGGAACATGTAAGTTAAAGCCGCTCATGATTGGCAAATCTCGCTCACCCCACTGTTTCTACCATGTCAACATGAATTTATTACCATTCAATTACAGACACAGCAGCAATGCTTGAATGACAAGTGTCATCTTTGAGGATTGATTTCACAAAATTGTTGTCCCTTCTGTCCGCATAAAGCTAGAACCCAAAGCTCTTCTTTTACTTGACAACTATTCTACTCATCTGCCAGCAGTCAATCTAGTAAGCCATGATGGAAAGATCAGAGTTTCTGACCTCCCCAAGAACACAGCATCCAAGATCCATAAAAATTCTCCCACTCAGAAGCATTCTAGAGTTTGCTCCCAACCAGCGACCTGCTGCGTTCAGGCAAGGAACACTCGATCACATTTTTTAGGAATAAACTGTAAATTATGATTTCTCATTTTCTTGAGCATTTTCATTAGTTGCTTTTTTCATTAAAAAGCTTTATTAAAAATGAATTTGTGTTTTAATTTCTACAGTTACAATGATTTATTTGTGGAATTCTTCAATTCAAAGGTCAGAAGTAAAACATGCAAAAAAAACTGGTCAAATAGGGTGAAAATAGAATTGTTTTAGGATGTTAAGACAACATTGGATCAGTTTGAATTCTGATTTTCTTGAACCCTAATTTAGCACAACCTAGATTTTTTTGTGATAATTCTTTTCTGGACCTTGATGATTGCGTTATAATGGGGCCACTCTGTAGCTGTTTATTTCTCTATTATTGCTATTACATTCAGTGATATATGGGAATTATGATTTACAAATAACATTTGTACAAAAACATGACTAAGGATTCTGTATGGTCTGGTACAAGAGGAGGTCCATGGGGAGTGGGGGTGGTGACACCATGAGTTACCGCACTGCATGATACCAACCCTAGTGATGCCACTGATCCTCATTTAGATTAATTTAAATATTTCATTGTAAAGAAATAAGTAGCATTCATGAAACAACTGCTAGCATTGCCACAGACTCTGCCATGTTCATCTCAAAGGAGTGCAAAAGACATGTAAATCCACTTCTATGCAGGACCCCAATAGGCAGCAGACATCGAGTGATGTTCTCCCCTTAAATATTGTAGCCTCACTGCAACATGATCGTGAATTAATCAGACCCAATGAAGGCACATAACCTCCAATGACAAGTTAGTCATGATCCATCTGACCTTATTCCCTCCTTGTATGGGGGTTGTAGGTTAATTGAGATATTTGGGCAACATGGGCTCTTGGGCTGGAAGGGCCCTGTTACTGTGTCAATGTGTGCCTAAATTTTAAAAAATATGCATTTTAAAAATTCGAACATCAAAATTAAAATTAAAACTAAATTTTAAAAAAATACAATCTACCATTGATCATGTCCACCTCTGATGGCAGGGTTTCCTAGAAGAGGCAGAGAAATTTTAAGGAAGATGCACAGTGACATTTAACATCTGCTCCTATTGCCCCTTTTCTAGAACTCCCTCCCTTTTATTATGAGGATATTTGAAATGAGATTTTGATGAGAGAACAACAGTGAAATATTGTGCTCCTCTAGCCAATGGATCCTTAGTCATGTTCCTCTGTGCACCTTGACATGGTCAATTGGTGCAGTGATCTAAAATGAACCACAATTGGACTATCATAAGTGATTTCTTTCTGCTGAATGAATTTGCATTTCATTGACCTGAACAGTCAGCTTTCTGAATTCAGCACTGGACCTACAAATTGCCAATCCAATCAATATGTTGTTCTGTGAATTACTCACAGCTGCCATGGCTAACATAAAAACTAACCAACATTTACACTGAGCTGCAGTTGAAAAGGGTCAATGTTGAAGAGTGTTTATACCCGCAGTGTGTGGCTGACCCAGGGAAGGGGTATTTTGAACTGAGGCAGAGCTCTGTGAATTAGATGTAGCTAGTCAGGAAAGACAGGTTTTGCTGCAGGTATCAAATTCTTTGACTTGGCTTTGTGGATGAAGATTAATGGAGGGGTAATGTCCA
This sequence comes from Narcine bancroftii, assembly GCF_036971445.1. Classification (NCBI taxonomy): domain Eukaryota; kingdom Metazoa; phylum Chordata; class Chondrichthyes; order Torpediniformes; family Narcinidae; genus Narcine; species Narcine bancroftii. Next base: position 180,186,425 of record NC_091471.1, on the reverse strand, counting down.
TGTCAGCTGCAGGCTCGTTTGTGGCTGACAAGCCTGATGCGGGACAGGCAGACACGGTTGCAGCGGTTGCAAGGGAAAATTGGTGGGTTGGGTGTTGGGTTTTTCCTCCTTTGTCTTTTGTCAGTGAGGTGGGCTCTGTGGTCTTGTTCAAAGGAGGTTGCTGCCTGCTGAACTGTGAGGCGCCAAGATGCGCAGTTTGAGGCGATATCATCCCACTGGTGGTGGTCAGTGTGGCAGGCACCAAGAGATTTCTTTAGGCAGTTCTTGTACCTCTTCTTTGGTGCACCTCTGTCTCGGTGGCCAGTGGAGAGCTTGCTGTATAACACGATCTTGGGAAGGCGATGGTCCTCCATTCTGGAGACGTGGCCTACCCAGTGCTGTTAGATCTTCAGCAGTGTGGATTCGATGCTGTTGGCCTCTGCCATCTCGAGTACTTCGATGTTAGGGATGAAGTCGCTCCAATGAATGTTGAGAATGGAGTGGAGACAATGCTGGTGGAAGCATTCTAGGAGCCGTAGGTGATGCCGGTAGACGACCCATGATTTGGAGCTGAAAAGGAGTGTGGGTATGACAACGGCTCTATATATGCTAATGTTTGTGAGGTTTTTCAGTTGGTTGTTTTTCCAGATTCTTTTGTGTAGTCTTCCAAAGGCGCTATTTGCCTTGGCGAGTCTGTTGTCTATCTCGTTGTCGATCCTTGCATTCGATGAAATGGTGCAGTCGAGTTACAGGATCAGGAAATAGTTCATGGACATATTACAATCACTGCAGATAGTTCAGCAAAGAAAGGTGATGTAATTTTGTGCATTATAAATTCTGCAGTATTAAACTCTCTCATCTGTTTATCAATGAAAGTTGTTGCTGTTGAAGATTGAATTGTAGATAGGGCCATTTTATTTGAATTTGAAAATTATAATTTGGAAGGCTCTCAATAAAAAAAATTATCTCTGTATGAACAAGTCTGTTACTGTCCATGTTATCTATTCTTTGATGGTTCTCGAGTTATGATGTGTACAGACTAGGAACAGGAGCATCAGTCCACCCCATCAATGCTGACCATTATGTGTGTTGAGGGAAGTGTTCAGGGTATTATTGGTAGCCTTTGTAGGCACATAAGGGAAATGGATGGTTGCTTGGACTTGAGCCAAATCCAGCACTACTGGCAAATCCCAATGCTTGATGTGCCATCTCTTTTGTCAGAAACACAGAAATTGTGGGGTTGTGCTGATGCAGCACAGTTGCCCTTTGGGGATGTGGGGCAGTCGATTGGAAGGATCTTATGGTGTGGAAGTTCAAAGACAAGATGGCACCAGGCTTGATGGACCCAAGCATGCCATATGTCTTTTTTTTTCAGTATTTCACATACCCCAGTAGTAAAGGCCTCAGAACTCTAAGCTGTCCAGTTCATTAAAGCTTTTTGCCACCTCTACCCAAGAACAGTGAGAAAGTTTGTTCTGCAAGCAGTCCAGCTGTCAATAATAGAGCAGGAAAAAAAAAGTTCAGAGTGCAGAGTTAAAGAGAGTGGTAAGTTAGAACAGGGCAAAGCTGACAATATTGCAGATCTATTGCTCAACAGATAGCAAGATGTGATCTTCCTAAAGGCTCTTCACTGATAGAAATGTGATTGTTTTCTGCCCTGGTCCCTAATTCACACTTAAAGGCCAGTCACATCCACAACAATGCCCCAAGAAATTGAGTACCGCCAGCAGCAGCATCACTGAACAGCATGAGCATGTCAGCCTGCAGAGAAAAAACGCTCCTGGTTAAGCACAGGAGAAAACTTTCACTGCAAGTTTCGACAGGGGGGGAAAAAAAAATCACTGCTAGTTAAGCACATTTTGCAAACTTTGGAAACTTGTGTGAACAGTCGTCAGTAAAGTCTGAAGTTGCAGTCAAGTTCTGCAATGTCCGCATTCTCCCTTAAATAGAAAGAAAAACAGCAAACTGAATGGATATGTTCTTCACTATCTTGAGAGCCTTCTACAATTGTTGTGGAATGCAATCTTGAACTTCAGTTTACATTAGGAAGGCCAGAAATGATTAATGTAATTGTTGATCAGAATAAGAGAACACTAAGTGGTAGCATCTAGTGGTAGACACTGGGAAATTTTCAGAAGCAATAAGCGATCGCTAACATCTATCACAGATGAGTAAATAACTAGATTTATTTTCTTTAGAATTTCGAAGGATAAGTAGTGATCTTATTGATACATACAAGGTCTGAAGAAGGAATGATAATGAAGAAATTAAGAGGTTTCAATTGTGATTGAGTCTCCAATGAGGGGACATAATTATAAGAAAATGATAATTTTAAACTAACATTCTGTTTACAGGGGTGATTTCTGAAGTTTTCTGTCCTGGTCAATTGGGAAAGCTAAATTACTGGAAGTCTTTAAACAGTGGGTAGGTAACAATTTGAATGTTTGAAGATTTGAGGGTGATTGAGGAAAAGGCGTAGTGAAGGGATGAGACTTGGGGCAGGTGGGCTATGATAATAATGAAGGGGGGAAAGGCTTGGGGATGCAATTGAGCAACTTCCATTCTAATCTCATAATGTTCTCATTTGAAATGTCGAAGCCTAAAATTGAATTTTGCATTAAAAGTACCTCCCATATAATTTTCACTTCTTCATCCTATTTTTGAATATTTTATTTAAATATTCCATACATGTATTCATGTCAAAATACAAAATATAATAATAGAATCATATCAAATCCATTATACATAATGGTTTTATAAAATCCCCCAAAAGAAAATAAAAATTAAACTGATAAGAACAGATACTACACTTGATCTTAGCCAAAAGGTAGATAGCTCTAGCCATAGCAAAAAAATGTATTATGTCAACCTGGAAATTGGAAGATAATTTGAAAATACAGCAATGGTATATAGAAATGAATAAATGTATTCCATTAGAAAAAGTAACATATAGTTTAAGAAATAATATTGAAATATTCGAACAAATATGGGAGCCTTACATGAAACACAATAGCGAAAACCAACCGGGGACAATCACTACCTAAGTTAACGGAAGGAAAAGGAAATGAAAATAATGGACTCAGTGGAATTTCTTGTGTATTTTTATTGAATAACAACATTGTTTGACTGGTTTAATGTATCCTAGATTTTGTACTTTAAATGGACGGGAGGGGGGAGGTAGGGAGGGTGGGATGGGAGGAGGGAGGGGGGGAGAAAATGGCACTGTATATGTGTGAAAAGGAAAAAGTGTGTATCATGGTTAATGTGATTTATGGTGTGAAAAATAAAAAATTGAAAAAAAAAGAAAATAAAAATAAAGATAAAAACCCTACCAACCCCTCCTCCCAAATAATAACCCCAAAAGGAATAGAAAAGAAAGAGAAAGAGAAAAAAAAACAAGAGAAATAAAAGAAATAGACCTGGTTGTCTTTCACTGAATTCTAAACTTATTTCAAATTTGTTTATTTATTCCAAGGAGTTAACGAGATTTCACAAGGTTTAGGGAAAGCCATTTACAAATTTATACTGACAATATGTAAATATGGGCACCAAATTTTCAAAAAAAGTATCATATTTATTTCTTTAGTTATATGTAATCTATTCAAGAAGTACAAAGCTATGAATTTCCGCATCCCATCTTTCCAAACCTAAATGAGAATCTAATTTCCATGTCATTGCTACACATTTTATTGCAACAGCTAATGCAATTTTTACAAATTCTTTTTGATATAAATTCAATTAAAATTTTGGACTTATCCATTAAATATTGCCAGTAAAAATAACATTGGATCCTGTGGAAATTTAACTCCTGTGACTTGCTCCAAAAACGTTCCTAATTCTATCTAAAATAGTCTCAATTTTGGACATGACCATGTTGAATGTAAAAATGTATCAATCTCTTGGCTATATCTAAAACATTGACCTGAAATATCTGATTTTAATCTATTTCATTTTGGTGGGATGTGATGAAAGCATATTTATAAGCCCAATAATAAGTTATACTTCTAAAAGTAAGAGGACTATATGAAAGAGGTGAAACAATTGAAGACAGAAAACAAATTTAGAAAAAGACTTGCAAAGACAAATTAATGAGGAGAAACGGAGACAACTTAATAACATAACATAACATAACATAACAATTACAGTACGGAAACAGGCCATTAGGCCCTTCTAGTCCGCACCGAACCAAACACCCCTTTCTAGTCCCACCTCCCTGCACAATGCCCATAACCCTCCATCTTCTTCTCATCCATATACCTGTCCAACCTTTTCTTAAATAATACAATTGACTCCGCCGCCACTATTTCTCCCGGAAGCTCATTCCACACGGCTACCACTCTCTGAGTAAAGAAGTTCCCCCTCATGTTACCTCTAAACCTCTGCCCCTTAATTCTTAACTCATGTCCTCTTGTTTTAATCTTTCCTCCTCTTAACGGAAATAGTCTATCCACATCCACTCTGTCTATCCCTTTCATAATCTTAAATACTTCTATCAAATGCCCTCTCAACAATCTACGCTCCAAAGAATAAAGACCTAATCTGTCCAATCTCTCCCTATACTCTAGATGCTTAAACCCAGGTAACATTCTGGTAAACCTTCTCTGCACTCTCTCCACTCTGTTTATATCCTTCCTATAATTAGGCGACCAGAACTGCACACAGAACTCCAAATTAGGCCGCACCAACGTCTTATACAATCTCAACATCACCTCCCAACTCCTATATTCCATGCAATGATTGATAAAGGCCAGCATACTAAAAGCCTTCTTCACCACCCTATTCACGTGAGTTTCTACCTCAGGGAACGATGTACCATTACTCCTAAATCTTTCTGCTCTTCTGTATTCATCAATGCTCTCCCATTTACCACGTATGTCCTATTCTGATTCTTCTTACCAAAATGAAGCACCTCACACTTATCAGCATTAAATTCCATCTGCCATTTTTCAGCCCACTTTTCTAAGCAGCCCAAATACCTCTGCAATCCTTGAAAACCTTCTTCATTATCCACTATTCCACCTATCTTAGTATCATCTGCATATTTACTAATCCAATTCAACACCCCATCATCTAGATCATTAATGTATATAACGAACAACAATAGGCCCAATACAGATCCTTGAGGCACACCACTGGTCACCGGCCTCCAACCTGACAGACAATTATCCACTACCACTCTCTGGCCTCTCCCTTTCAGCCAATGTTCAATCCATTTGACTATCTTAAAATTTATACCTAAAGACTGCACCTTCCTAACTAACCTTCCATGTGGTACCTTATCGAAGGCCTTACTGAAGTCCATATAGACAACATCCACTGCGCTACCCTCATCCACATTACTAGTCACCTCTTCAAAAAATTCAATCAGATTGGTCAAACATGACCTTCCTCCCACAAATCCATATTGAGTGCTCCTGATCAGACCCTGTCTATCCAGATGTTTATAAGTATTATCTCTAAGAATTTTCTCCATTAATTTACCTACCACAGACGTCAAACTTACAGGCCGATAGTTGCCAGGCTTCCTCCTTGAACCCTTTTTAAATAATGGAACCACATGCGCAATGCGCCAATCCTCCGGCACTATCCCCATATCTAATGACATTTGGAAAATTACCGCAAGAGCCTCTGCTATTTCCTCCTTCACTTCTCTCAATGTCCTGGGGAAGATCCCGTCTGGTCCCGGAGACTTATCCACCTTTATATTCTTCAAAAGCCCTAAAACTACACCTTTTGTAATCTCTATATTCCCCATATTTACCCAATTTGCTTTTTTTATCTCACATCTCCCAATATCCTTCTCCTTAGTGAATACCGAAGAAAAGAAACTGTTCAATATCTCCCCCATTTCTCTAGGCTCCACACACAGTTTTCCGCTCTGATTTTCTAAGGGACCAATTTTGTCTCTAGCTTTCCTTTTACCATTAACATATTTGTAGAACTCTTTTGGATTAGTTTTCACCCTGCTTGCCATAGTTTGCTCGTACCTTCTTTTAGCTTTCCTAATTCCTCTCTTAAGATTCCTCTTACATTCAATGTATCTTTCAAACATCTCCTTAACTCCATGCTTCTTGTATCTAATGTACGCCTCCCTTTTTCTTCGAACCAAGCTTCCAATATTCCTTGAAAACCACGGCTCTCTCAAACCTTTTGCCCCTCCTTTTAACCTAACAGGAACATAAAGCTTTTGCACTCTCAAAATCTGATCTTTAAAAGACTTCCATCTCTCTACTACATCCTGCCCATAAAACAAATTGTCCCAATACACACCCTGCAAGTCCTTTCGCATCTCCTCAAATCTAGCTTTTCCCCAATCAAAAACCTCAACCCTTGGCCCTGACTTCTCTCTTTCCATAATGACATTGAAGCTGATGGCATTATGATCACTGGACCCAAAGTGCTCGCCAACACTAACCTCCGTCACTTGACCCATCCCATTTGCCAACAGTAGATCTAACACTGCTCCTTCTCTGATCGGCACCTCTACATATTGTTGTAAAAAACTATCTTGCACACATTTCACAAACTCTAACCCATCCAGTCCTTTCACAGAATATGTTTCCCAATCTATATGTGGAAAATTAAAATCTCCCATAATTACAACCCTGTGCTTATCACAAATATCTACTATCTCCCTACAGATTTGCTCCTCTAGGTCTCGGTCCCCTCCGGGTGGTCTATAATACACCCCTACAAGTGTAACCTCTCCTTTCCTACTCCTCAGTTCCACCCAAATAGCCTCCGTGGATGTGCCCTCTAATCTATCCTTCCTAGACACCGCTGTAATATTTTCCCTGACAAGCAATGCAACCCCACCTCCTCTTGCCCCTCCGACTCTATCACACCTAAAACAACAAAACCCAGGGATATTCAGTTGCCAATCACATCTCTCCTGCAACCATGTCTCACTAATCGCTACCACATCATACTTCCAAGTATCAATCCACACCTTCAGCTCATCCACCTTTTTTACAATACTCCTGGCATTAAAATATATGAATTTCAGAGATTTCCCAATTTTTAATCCCTGTTTTCCCTCATCTTTAATAACAACATTATTTATTTTTCCTGCCAATTGCCCTTCATCTTCTTCCAGAGCATTTCCCTTCTCTATCACCTGCCCATCCATATTCAAATACTTACTACAAACTTTCTTTGTTTGCATTCTAACCTTCTCCTTACTGCTCTGTACTATTTTGTTCCCTCCCCCTGAGTAGCCCTAGCAAATACCTCTGCCAGGATTCTGATCCCCCTGGGATTTAAGTGTAACCCGTCCTTACTGTACAGGTCACATCTCCCCCAAAAAAGGTCCCAGTTATCCAGAAACTTAAAACCCTGCCCCTTACTCCACCCCTTCAGCCACGTGTTAATCCTCCACCTCATTCTATTTCTATTCACACTGTCACGTGGCAATACTTTACAAGCATATAGAACAGAGAAATGACAACTAATCAGAGAAATTACGAATTAGATGAGAGAGCACATAAGGTCTTTTCATGGCAGTTAAAAACAGAACAAACATCGAGAATGATTATTGCAACTAAATCTGATCTTAATTTAATTATAAACTCATGAAATCAATGAAAATTTCAAACAAATTTATACAAAGATATATTAGTCAGAATCTCAAAATGATGATAATAAAATAGATTTGTTTTGTCACAATAAATTAATCAAAATTAAACTTGGAAGATCAAAGAGAACTGGGTGCCCCCTTCACCCCAATAGAGGTGAGGGAAGAATTTAACTCATTACAAAGTAATAAGTCTCCAGGAGAAAATTGTTTCCCCCATAAATTTTATAAAGAGTTTAAAGATTTATTCCACTTTTTATGGAGGTGTTAGCCAGAAATACATAATTTACCAAAATCTCTTATCACAGTAATAATGACTGTAATACCAAAAAAAAGATAAGGACCCTTTAAAGCCATCATCATATAATTTTGAAAAAATGGATGGAATTGCCAATAACATTACTGGGAAGAGTTAATTGTATTAAAATGAATATATTCCTCGAGTGCAATACCTTTTTCAAATATTGCCTATATCCTTACCACAGAATTTTTTTCAGGAATTAAATAAATATATATGGAAATTTCTTTAGAAGGGCAAGATGTCAAGTGTTTCCCGAGAAAAATTAACATGGAAATATGAACTAGGAGGTCTACAATGTCCAAATTTAAAAAATGATTATAAGGCAACACAAATGAGGTTTCTCTCTTTTGTTTTTAAAAAGGAAGAGAAACCAGCATGGATTAAGATAGAGATGGAAAAGATAGGAGTGAAGACACTGGAAGATTTTATATAAAAATGGGAACCAAGATTAATATTTGGGGACAGGAAAACTCTACTGTTGAAGCATTTGATTAATATATGGTATAAATCAAATACTGAAATGGGAATGAGGAACTCTAGATTATTTTAAATGTCTTTGAATAAAAATAAACTAACCCCATTTACAATGAATAATCAACTTTTGAATATTTGGTTTTCAAAGGGAAGTAGAAATACAAAAGATTGTTATAAAGAACAAAATTTAATGTTATTTGAACAATCAAAAATAAATATAGGATACAAAATTATACAATATTTTGTTATTATCAAATAAAAGCATATTTATGAGATAAATCGGATCCAGCAACCTAAAAGTAGTGAACTAGAAACCTTTATTTGTAATAGATTTATTCAGAAATTTATCTCCGCATGTATATATTATTCCAAAAGGGAAATCAAAAGCAGGGAATTCATAGATCTAGACAGAGATGGGAGACAGGTTTAAATATTATTATTGGGGAGAACAATTGATCAGAAGTATCTCAAGATAGTATGACAAATGCAATAAATGTTAGATTTTGATTGGTTCAGTATAATTTTTCTTATCAACTATATCTTACCACACTTCTTCATCCTTAATCTGGTTCAAATGATAACTCAATGCAATGGACCCAATGTTCACATTTCCATGGCATATATTCCTGGGTCAAGCTGACACAAAATTGGAGAAAAACATCAACTTATCAGTCCAATATCTTGTAATGGTATCATGATGGAAGGGAACAAATGACCTTATGGTCCTGTTTTATGGGAAAAGGTAGGGCACTGATATAACTAAATTCTCTTCCTTGGCAGTAAAATCCCTAATCATGCATTTCAGGATGGAGAACATTTCGAGCAGTGGAATCTGATATCAAATTGCAAATGTCAGAATCAGAATCAGAATCAGGATTTATTGTCATGAACAAGTCATGAAATTTGGTGTTTGCAGCAGAATCAGAGTGTAAACGTACTTATTATAACCATTTTACACATTACTATAAACATAAAATAAAACAAATAATAAAGACAGTAATAGTGTACGGAAAGTGAGGCAAGTGTCTCTGGTTCATTGATTATTCAGGAATCTGACGACACCGGGGAAGAAGCTGTCCTTGTGCCACTGAATGCTCGTATTTAGGCACCTCTACCTTTTCCCTGATGGCAGCAGAGTGAAGAGGTCATGGCCTGGGTGATCGGGGTCTTTGAGGACAGAGGCTGCTTTTTTTAAGACAGTACCTCATGTCCTTGATGGAGTGAAGTTTGGTGCCTGTGATGTCACAGGCTGAGTTAACAACCCTCAGGAGTTTATTCTTGTCCTGAGAGTTGGCGCCTCCATACCAGCCAGTTAAGCGAGCAGCCAGAATACTCTCCATGGTACACCTGTAGAAGTTTATGAAAATCTTCGATGACATACCAAACCACCTGAGACACCTCACAAGTATAGCCGCTGACGAGCTTTCTTTGTGATTGTATCAATGTGGATGCTCCAGGACAGATCCTCAGAGATGTTGACACCCAAGAATTTGAAGTTCTTGACTCTCTCCACGACTGAGCCTTTGATGAGGTTAAGGTTGCTTTCCCCTGACTTCTTCCTGAAGTCCACAATCATCTCCTTGGTTTTACTGATGATGAGCACAAGGTTGTGGTCATTACACCATTCAACGAACTGATATATCTCTTTCCTGTACGCTTTCTCATTGCCATTTGTAATTCTGCCACCAGCTGTGGTGTCATCAGCATACTTGTAGATAGCATTGGAATTGTGACTGGCCACACACTCATGGCTGTATAACGAGTAGATCAGTTGGCTAAGCATGCATCCTTGGGGTGCGCCTGTGTTGATAATCAGTAAGGAGAAGATGTTGTTTCCAATTCGTACTGACTGTGGTCTTCCAATGACAAAGTCAAGGATCCAGTTGCCGAGTGGGGTACAGGGGCCTAGAGTTTGTAGCTTCTTGACCAGCACTGAGGGAATAATGGTATTAAAGGCCCAGCTGTAATGTGTAAGAATGGAAAAGGCCAAACTGAAATGTATAAAACTGAAAAGAGCTTCTATGGATCTGTTAGAACCATAGAACCATAGAACACTGCAGCACGGAAACTGGCCTTTCGGTCCTTCTTATCTGTGCCAAACTATTATTGTGCCAAGTCCCAATTGTAATGATAGTGATCATGGTTGCAATGCAACTAGAAATGCCTTACTGTTTGATTTGACTTGGCTGTCAGTAGGGGTCTGACATGCAGTATGAAAGATCTTTAATGGAGGCTTGCAACCTCATAACATGCCTCATGCTGTTTACAAGAAGTTTAAAGTAAAGAACCTTTCCCTTCATCCGTGTGTTGTCTAAGAACTCACACATACAAATACAAGATGAAATACCAATGCCTTATACAACGTCACCACAACATTCCAACTTCTGTATTCGTTACCTTGATTTAAGAAGGCCAACCTACCAAAACCTCTGGTTACAACCCTACCATGTATCTGTACTCCCAGATCCCTCTGTTCTACTCCCCAACTCATTGTCAGATGAAGAATGATATATTAATCAATGACACCTTCCCATCAATTCATTCCAATTTATAGATGCTAGCGGAGGCAGTAAAAATAATTGATTCTTTTTATAATTTTTTTAAATTGAGTGTAACATATAAATGTATATACAACATTTTATGAAAACACATAACAAGTCATCTCATATACATACAAGCACAAAAAAAATGGATGGAACTATATTAGACAGTTCCTTAATCCAGATGAGAAACAAGTTATTGAATTGATAACCATGTTGAAACCCATATTTTCCAAATTAATCAAAATAAAATAAAATTGATTCAAACACAAAATCCTATACTGGCTATAGTGTTAATCAGTGCTACTATCTTCCAGGTCTTCACCTGGAAGCTGAAAGGGGACCGTAAACATAACCAGCTGAATGTCCTCTGAGGGCTTATGGAATACAAATTGTGAACAATTCAAAAAATGCCTCTTATAAGAAGCAGTGTCACATGCTTGCCTATATTATCATTATACATTCAGGAAAAAAAAGCAGAACCTCTGAATGAAAACTGGAATTACACAGAAATTCAATCATTAAACTTATAGTTTAAGTTCTAATGAAGAATATACACCTGTACTTCTGCATTTGCTCAGCACCCACACTTCTTTTTACATTCTCTGAGCTTAATCAAATCTTTAATGTGTATTTACAATAAGAAAAATTCCTGCAGCTCGCCAACATTTTACATCACACAATCTTTAAGCGGCAACATAAACAAAGATTAAAGCATGCTTTCCATGATGAAACATTAGCAGAGTGGGAGAAACTTTAAGGAAATTCATGGCCATTAAATTGTTTTAATCTTATAGTGCTTCATTTTCCTCTCAGATATCTGAACTGAGTTGCAAGATGTTATTAACAAGGTTCAGATTAAGGAAGATAATTATAGCGACGTTATTTCTGAAGCATTTGTGCAGTTGGTCTTGAGAATTGTATCTCCAGGAAGTGCAAAATCACTTGCTACCATCAAGTACAGGAAGAACTGTTTTCTGTCTCAGGCAGCAAACTGAAAAGAAAGATGAAAAGCCCCTTTTGTGGCACCTTTTTAAATAATCATAGAACAGTGCTTTTGTAGCATTCAAATCCACGGCATATACCCACTGAAATAAATGAATTGTTTAATGATTAGGAAGCTTAGGTCTAATTATTTAAGTTCAATGCAAAATTAACTAGTATAATCCACAACTTTCCTGGGGGTGTCTGCCTATAATTTTCAATGATTTTGTTTCTGTTGTTCCCTCTGGTTTCATTTCCAATATTGTTTGATTTTATTGAAGAGTAAAGGTCTGTAAACAGGCTAAGCATATATTCCCCTAAAGTGTACCAAATTTGATCATAACACTAGTGCAGTTGAGAAAGGATATGCCTTGGATCACACGATATGATTTGCCATTTGAATTCAACACATTTACTGCAATTCAGTTATGTGCTCATTATGTTTTTTCTTTCCAGAGGATGCTTCCTGACCTGTTGAGTATTATAGCATAGTGTAGTTTTACTAAAATTTCCACTATTTTCAGTATTTAAAATATTAAAACATTCAGAGGATCAAATGGCAAAGAAGAGGGTTTGATGGTTGGGGTAAGTGATTCATTAACATATTAAGAGATGGACAGGTCACTCATCTGATACCATGCAACCCAGTACTACCTGTTGCATGGTAGGGTGGTCGGCACCTAACCCGGCTCCTCCACCAGGTTTGCCTAGTGAGAAGGGTGACTAGACACCCTGCAGGATGAAAGACAAGACCTGCCAAAGAGCAGTCAAACCCTCTCATAGGGTCAACAGCCATCTAGAAATCATGCGCATACAGAAAACACTTCCCAAGTTCTAGTATTTTTCAATTTCATACCATGCCATCTTCCCAGAAACATTAGCGACGATATTCTGAATTACCATCTTATTAATTTAATAAATCAGCTTTGAAGTTCCAGCTGTAAATAGCTTTAATTCATTAATATAATGAATAAACATTTTGCATAACTTCGCATTGAGATTTTCATAACAATGAGTAAACATAGCAAACTGTATAATGATAATGATATTCAACTTTAAACAGATATAAAAGAAATAAACAAAATAAAATGAAGGTGAATTAAAATGAAATAAGATGAATTCAAAGAAAAGTATCTCGAGACCTTACATCTCTGTCATAATTCTTCGAAGAATGAGATACAAACTCTCGGTCTGTTTAGATATTATGACATATGACATCATAATAACTATGGTGACACTACAAAAAACAATTTTCCTTAAAGGGATAGTCACAAAATTAACAAAAAATCAAAAATACAAAGTTTTAACCTTTACAGCACAGAAAGTGCATCTTTGCATTGAATCTTGATCTGGGCCATTCACTGCAACAGAATTTCCCCCAGCTGTCCTGGACCTCACCATGCTGCTGGATCCAGGAGGGGATGTCGAGAGGGTGGGTCTGGACCTGAGCAAACCCTACTCGTCTAAGTCCATTCATGCATGTGCTGTTCCTTTCTGAGGAATGGGGTATCCTCATATCAAACCGCACAAATGGACTGAAAGGAAGCATCATTATCCTATGGGATGGATAGCCAGAAATGAAAACAATGTGATGGAGCACCCTTGAGGGCCCCTGTGGTTTATTCCTGATTCTATTTACTTATCCTCTTGTGTAAGAATTACGACATCATTAAATTTTGGAACAGACAAGGGTTAATATTTAGACTGAGTAGCATCTTTAAGGAGTGCAATCCAATTTGTACCCAGGAGGAGGCATCATCACCCTGAAAAAATGAAGAAATAATTCTAATTTGGACTACCAAATAGTACTTTTTGGAACAAGGCAACCAAAGGTATCCTAATCTATAATCCCATATTAATTTTTCCATTGATATGCTGGGTTCTTCACAGTTCCATAGAAACTGCACAACATGGTTATTAAGGGTTTTAAAAAAGGTTTAGGGTAATGGAATGGGCAAGGACTGGAAAAGATACGCAGTCTCAGCAATATATCCATCTTCACACAATTGAACCTGCCAATTAGAGTGATGAGCAAGTTCACCCACCTACTTAAATCTTTTTCAATTTTATTAAGTAAAGGGAGGTAATTAAGTTTATATAAATTCTGATCATAATCTACCATTATTCCAAGGTATTTAATGCCACTCGAGGGCCACTTGAATGGGCTTATTCGCTGGTATTCAGTGTAATCAAAATTGTTAGTGGGATAATTTCACTTTTTTTTCCATAGTTTACCTTGTGTTCTGAAACTTCAGTGTAAGCTTTTAATAAAGTCTTGCAGCGGCACACTGGAGATTGGGGCACTCACCTTCAAGATGGTGTGGGTCTCCTGTCACCTTTTTTTTAAGAAACAAGCCCCACAGATGAGTGGCAGCCACAGGGAGATGTCACTTTCGGTTCCGAGCTGGGAGGCAAATTCAAATGAAGAGTCTTTGCTGACTAGCACTGTGTCTGGTATATTCATGTAGTAGTTCTGCTGGAGTAGTCACTACAGTCTCTAATTTAGTAATGGAATTAACCAGATCTGTTACATACAGGATTACAATATCTGCCATAATATTAATTTTGTGATTTTTTTTCTGACCCACTTAAAAAGCCAAAACAAAAAGTCCTGGAGATAAAGGACAACCATGTCAACTCGATCTATTCAAAGGGAACATTGCAAATATCTGTCCATTCATGGCAACCCTGGCTTTGGGTCTGTGATAAAGGGTTTTAACCCAGTTAATAAACTGTTACTCAAACCCAAGCTTGGCCATGACCCTAAACAAATGCAGCCATTCCAGCCTGTCAAAGTTTTTCTCAGCACTCAGTGAACTCAGCCTTAGACTTTGCATAATGGATAATATTAAAGAGCCTACAAAGGTTGGCTGATGGATGTTTCACAATTAAGCCGCTCTGGTCTGGATTTATTAATTTTGGCAAGTATTGGCCAAGCCTGTTAGCCAGGGCCTTAGAAAACAATTTATAATCTGAGTTAAGTTATAAAATGGGCTGAAATGAAGGCCATTTAATGAGTCTCAGCTTTTAATATGAATCACAGTAACTGTGACAATAGAAAATATTTCAGGGAGAATTTGGATTTTAGACCAATGAATTACATCCATGATGAGGGGTATAAGTAAGTCCTTAAAATCCCTGTAAAATTATGGCAGGAACCCATCCTCCCTTGGTGATTTATTGGACTGTAGTGAGCCTTAAGCTTTTTCAATTTCTTTTGGAGTAAATGGAGGCCCAGATTTAGTTGATCTTCTTGGTTAAGTTTGGGCAGTTCAATAGTGGATAAGAAGTCATTAAACTTAGTCAGGTCTTCGGGGGATTCTGATTTATTTAACTATGTATAGAACTGTTTAAATGTGTCATTGATTTCTGTTGGATTATATGAGACTGAGATCACTTCAGTCTGAATTGAATTAATTGTTCTCAAACTTTCTTCTGCTTTCAATTGCCAGGACAAGACTTTATGTGCTTTCTTTCCCACTTAATAATATCTTTGTTTAGTTCTTAGAAGGCATTCAATGATTTGATTTTTAAATGGAATTCCAGAATGATAATAAACAGGACAGACAACCCCATTTTAAAGGTAACGGTTAGAATATGGGGTGAGACTTGCGGAGACTCTGGACTTAAAAGAAGATTGTCACCAAAAACACCTTTAAGACAAAATGACCTTATACACATGACTTTGGACAAGATTTTGGAAGCCTGGTACCATATGGGTTACAACATCTAGAAGATTGCTATGAGAAAGGACTTTTCATGTCATTTGAACAGTTGAAGAAGAAATATGACTTGCCCAACAAAACTTTCTTTTGTTACATCCAGTTAAGATCCTTCTTTCGGGACAATTTGGACCGTGAAATGACTTTAACAGGACTCACTGAAATGGAGAAACTACTCCATGAAGGAAGTGTATATAAATTTATTTCTAGAATATACTTTTTATTAAAGAGTGAGAAACCAAAGCTAAGTTTGAATAAATCTAGAGTGAGGTGCGAGCCAGATTTGGACATAACATTTGATGAACAATTGGTCAGATCTATGTCAGGGAAGTTTGTTGGCTACTATCAAGGCCAGATATAGATTGATCCACTACAAATTTCTCCATCAACTGAACCTCAGCCCACAAAAATCATACTAATATAAACTGAGTCATCAAAGATGTTGTTTAGGTGTGGGATAGAGGTTGATTCCTTCTTACACTCTACCTGGCTCTGCACAAAGGTGTGAAATCTAACTAAGATCACAGGAGTCACCCTTCCCGCATACCCAGAGCTTTATCTTCAGGGGAACTTTACAAATGTTAGTAGATCGCTAACTAAATTTCAAATTAAATTCACAGAAATTGCCTTATGTGAGGCGAGGAAATGTAGAGCAGCAACATGGAACTCTGACACCCATCTCTTCATTGATATGCAGTCTTCAAAAATAAACAGCTGCATTCCACTTGAAAAGGTCACATACAGTCTTAGGAAGGGATATAGCACCTTCCTAAAAATCTGGCATCCCTATTTAAAATATATAGGTACCTCACTAGTGCTACTGACTAGCCAGCAAACCTCTGTAAAATTTTAACACAGTGATACCATTATGTCTCTATGAGTTTTACTGTACGCACAAATGATGGGATTTTACTATTTCTTTCTCTTTGTTTTTTTTTCTCTTCTCTGTTCAATTGGACATACAGAGAGGAGAGATGTGTTTTCTTTACATTTTGTATTTTGTATGGTTGTTGATTGTTAAATATATTTAAAATGATAAATAAACTATTACAAAAAAGCAGGGTCATTAGATTTGTACATTCACTAATGATATTAAAGAAAAAGAGAAAAAAACAAGAACAAAGTGAATTCTTCACCTAAAGCTAGCCTGTGATCTGACTGCTGAACTTCGGACCCATGCCTGTTAGTGCAACCCATTTATTTTTCAGTCAGATTACTTGACAGTGCGATTATTTTAAGGAGGTGGCAAAGGGATAAGTTTTTTTTTTCTCTTTTGGCACCCACTATTAATACATCCAAATGCAGATGTTCAGCTTCAAATAATGAAAATGTAGGAGTTTGAATTTCATGCAAGTTCAATTGCCTTTTATGCCCTATCTTCAGTTTGAAATAATCAAAGATAAGATATCCTACATTATGACCTGCAAAAATAATTGCAGTTCCATCAAATAATCAACAATTACTATGGCTTAAAATTTGTTCCATGCCATCTTTGCCTGTGTACATCCGGCATTTTTGGTTTTTATCGTCTGCTCTAAGTTCAGTTGTCCTGCATAGCAAGCAAAGTAAGTTTTTTTAAAATGTATCTTGCTGCGTGTGTTGATAAACAATTCAATTCAATTCAATTTTTATCATAGCAACCTCCTTCTAGCTTCGTGTGAGTGATCCTTTGTAGTGAATAGGTGCTTCAGTGATTATAGTGAGGTTGAGTAAATATTTGGTGATCAACAACTGGAATCATTTATTTTTGGTCATTTCAAGGTAAAAAAAAATAGGCCACAAAGGCTCCGAAACTGTTTCTTGTAGTCAAAGCCCATTTCATCTGACTAGTCTTGCAAACAGATAGCTGTTAAAGAATTACGTCCACGAGAGATATGCTCTTTGCAGTGTGGGTCACTACTGGAGGGAAGTTTCCAGGGCATTCTCAAGGAATGATATTGCTTGAGCTCTTTCTCTGAATATCTGAAAGAAAGTCCGTAATACAGACAGATCTCTACATTTTCTCTATCTGTTCATCGGAGCTGAAAGAAAAGTAGGCGTTATCTTCTCCTCCTTTGAGCAGCAAACTGAGGTATAGCAGTGATCAGAAGTGGTGACTTGGTATGATCCAGAGTTCAAGAATCTAAGAGTATCTGGACAAACCAGTGAAGGCAGACTTAAGAAGCTGTGTTTGAGCTCTCAGCATATCACAGAATGCAATGAGGAGAAAGAATGTGGTGGGAGTATTAACCTGTTAAAGGACAGTGCTCAGGGGGATGGTTCATAAACTTGGTTGTTTTCTGAAAAAGCATAATTTTCCTGGCCAGCGAGATTAAAAATCACAGTGTTTCTGAAAGCTTCTTCTCACCCACGACCCCTGCCATCCATGATAGATCTAACTGGAGACAGTGGCAAACAAATCAATTGTGAAGTGCAAGGATTTTGTTATGTAAGTGATGGATGGTTTTGATTTAAAGACGATAGCAAATTTCTTGTTTATCCATATCATTGATATTGAGCTCAGAAACAGGTCTTAACTAGATTGATCTTTCTCAGGGAGTTCGACTCACAGATTTCTGACCACATCGGTGCCATCTGTGTCTCTGGTTATTGACCATTCCCAAAGACTTCTTTCACTGTTGGTGTCTTTAGGGAGCCTCCAGTCTTGCTTGAATATCCTCTTGAAAATCCCATCCATTTTTACAACCAGCCATTTCCTTCAGACCCATTTTCATCCATATTCCCACCATGACTGCAAATCAGAAGCACTTCTGTGAAGAAAAACAATGTAATATCTCATGCTCTCTATTCTATGTAATATTTCGCCATCTTCCAACCTTCTCCCAATCTCTGTGACTTTTCCTCCACGATCAATTTCCAACCTAAACGATGCATTGTACGCAATGCTGTGGAATCTCCATATAAAACACCTACCTAGAAATTGAATTGCATAATACATTGTTTTATTATCAGTTTTAATAAATTGTTTAAGAATGGAAAGAGGGACAATCCTGAGAATTTTAGTTAATGGTGGGCAAACTATTGGAGAGGATTCTTAGGGATAGGATTTACAAGCTTTTAGAGAACCATAGCTTCTCAGGGATAGTTAGTGTGACTTTGTGTAAGCCAGTTTGTGTCTCTTGAGCCTAACTGAATGATTCAAGGAGGTGACAAAGAAAATTAATGAAGGTAAAGCTGTGGATGTGGTGAATATGGATTTAGTAAAGTGCTTGACAAAGTCCTACAAGGTAGCTTCATTCAGAAAGTTATGAGGCATGGGATCCAAGGTACCTTGCTTGGCTGTTTGGATTTGCAATTGGCTTGCCTGCAGAAAGCAGACAGTAATAGTAGGTGCAATATATTCTGCCTGTTGGAGTTCTGCAGAGATCTATTCTAAGACTCCTGCTTTTTGTGATTTTATAAATTATTTGGATGAAGAATTAAAGGCATGGGTCAATAAGTTTTCAGATGATAAAAAAAGGGTGAATATGTTATGGATGGTGTTGAAAGTTGTCATAGGTTACAACAGGATAAAGACAAGATGTAGAGTTGGGCAAAGAACTGGAAAATAGAGTTCAATCTGAATAAGTATGAAATTATGCACTTTGAAATGTAGAACCTGAAGGCAGTCTTTAATGGCAGGATTCTTAAGAGTGTGGAGGAACAGAGAGATCTTAGGGTCGAGGTCCATCAATCCCCCAAGGTTGCCATGTCAGTTGTTAGAGTTGCTAAGATGGCTTATGTTGTGCTTGTCTTCATTAGTTGGTGGATTTATTTCAAGACCTATAACGTAATGTTTCAAATCTATAAAATTCTGGTTAGACCACACTTGGAGTATTGCATTCAGTTCTGGTCACGTCATTACAGAAAGGATGTAGGTACTTTGAAGAGGGTGTCAAAGAGATTTTCCATGATGTTGCCTGGATTGGCGAGCATGTACATGAAGCAAGGTTGAAAGAATTAAGGGATTTCTCTTTGGAGTGACGAAGGATGAGTGGTGACTTAATAGAGGTACAGAAGATAATGAGGAGCTTTGATAAGGCAGACAACCAGCCAAGATCTTTTCTTGGGACAACAATAAAAACACTTTAAGGTGAGTGGAGGAAAGTTTAGAGGAGATGTCAGAGTAAAGTTTTATCTCAAAGATTGGTCGGTACCTGGAATGCAGTACCGAGAATGGTGGTGGAAGTTGGTTCAATAAGAACATTCGAAAAACTCTTAGATTTGCACATGGGTGCTAATAAAAAGAGGATTATAGGTGTGAGGGAAGAAAATTAGATTGTTGTGGTGTAGGTTTACAGAGGGAGACACAACATTGTAGGCTGAAGAGCCTGTACTGTGTAGTAATATTCAATATTCTAAGTGCATTACCTACGAAAATTGACATATTCTACATTGGGACATCAAAACCACCCCTTCTGGATCCTTTTGAATCATTTTTGAAATGTAATTTAATCCTTTTACTCAGCACTGTTGGGATCACTGATCTTGGAGTGACCTGCATTTGTAATTAATTTTTATTTTCTACTCAAAATGTCCAAAAGCACTTTGGACATTATGGAAATGTCCATATGGACAATATGGAAATGTATAGGAATTGTATTCTCCTCCTGAGAGATGTGTGATAGCAGGTGATCGTGTGGAAATTATTGTGCACATCTGCGGCTTGCTGAGTTTCTCCAGCACTGTTGTGTGTTGTATTACAACCAATGAAGTACTTTTAAAGTTGTTCACTTTGTAAAGATAGAAATGCAACTGTAAACGTGTACATGGAAAGGCCCCAAGAACACTAATATGAGTATGACGAGTTAGTTTGTTCTACTAGTTGAGGGATAGCCATTGGCCAGAACATTATGGATAACTCCCCTGCTCTTCTTTAAATCATGAACATCCACTTAAGAAAAAAAGACAGGTGTGAATTTAATATTTCACTCAAAAAATATCCATCACCTAGTTTGGAGTTCTGTGTTCAACTTATTACAGCGGGTCTTGAACCAACAACACAAATGAAACCTGCAGCAGAAGGCATGTAGATCTGAAAAAAAAAGTAAACTAATATTAAACAAGTTTGGAGTGTGAATTGTAAAGATAGTTGTGCCCATTCTGCTTTTAAATTGTCCCTGTGGGAAAAGAGGGAATTTTAAAATGAACTTTTAAAACAAGTTGTGAGCCAAAAGTAAGGCTGGAAAAGTTTTTATATGAAGATACAAATAGAAAGGGGAACAATCTCATAAATGTGTTTTTCTGATCCTCTGTGGTCTGGCTGTTCACTATATTTCTGCAGGAAGTGACAACCAAATCTAGATTTATTCCCCATGCCCTTTAATGTGATACTATTCAGACCTTCATTGAGTGCTAATAAACAAGGACCATTGCCCCTTTATCTACCTTTACATGATACAGGCTGAAGTATCAACAATAGTGAAATTCTCTCAAGAGTATAATTAACTATTTCACTGACTAAAAGATGCCACACCACATGCTAAACGAACAGCACATGTTAAAGATGGGACAATGAAAGTTGGAGGTAATGGAGAGGAGCTGTATAAAGAGCATTTTTATCAAGTGTGCAATACCAAGAACTTCAACAACTTTCAAGGAAACAATGGCCAGGATTGTTTCCCTCATATGGTCAGGGATGTGACGAGTGGTGTAAAAATAATTGGAAGAAAACTCTGTGTGAGTAAGGTTAACATTTAAAGGAAAATTGTATTGAAGGGAAGTGTAGGCTAGCACTTGTACAGTGTTTGTAAGTATATTAAGCTAATAAACGAATATTGGTTTGCACTGCTTTGTGAATCTTGACAGTTTAACCCATCCCAGATGCATTGAGAGTGAATTCAAGAATTATAGGACCAGAGGAGAGATGAGGATCATCAATTTACACAATCTTTACTCCAGAATGTTACTATTTGAGCCACTATCAGTCCTACTCTACATTGAGATTGATCCTTTTCTTTTGCTGCTGCAAAGGTTTCACACTGTGTGACATCCGCTGGGGAAAATAAATTGCATCTCAGACAAAACTGCGGCACCCAGTTCTGAAACAACCCTCAGCCACTATCCTGTTTCTCCGAGAAGTTTACCAAATTCATTCAGAATCCATCTGCCCTTTCTCCTGCATCAATTCCCTGGTCCTGCCCTTCTTCCTTTCTGTGGGAATAATCCTCTCCTCTTGTTCATTTCCAGTAGATCCATTGGTAAAACGGTTCTATTGACTGTAAGGCTATTGGAGGCACTTAGGTAATTCCTGCCGGTGGCAAATCTGTCGGCCTTTCAGCAGGCAAAAAAAGAAATCTCGTGTCATATGACCCTGTTTTATTACTATGATAATAAATTGAACCTTGAATCTTAAAAATGTCTAAATGTTTGCAATTATATTGGAGATCTTAGGACTATGGCATCAGCAAACCTTGTTCCTGATGGGAATTGTGGAAGATGTAACTTAGAAACTGCCTCATTGCAGAAAATGATGATGTATTTAAGATAATACTAAACTGTCTCTCTAAATAACTGTTAAGTGGTAAGTAAAACCACATCAGAAAAAAAAATTGATAATTATAGAGCTAGACCATGACAGCTTCTATCTTTTGTAGCAAAAAAAACAGTTAAAAACTAATGGTGACTAAATCAAATAGCAATAAAAACAGGCAGTATGTCAACTTCATCATCTGCAAATGTATATGATTGGTGCATGTGTTGTTTGATGGCAGGCAACCTATCTCAGCAGTGGGTTCATTACTGGAGAGCACTTGGATCACACAAGGCAGGGCTGCACTATTTTACAAGAGATGGCAGCTGTAACAGGAGAGATGCATTATCATCTCAGTAGGTAGTGACAAGTGTTTAGAGGTCCTTTCAGGTTGGGGACACCCTGAAAGATGACTCTGCTTTTTAGAAAATGGGCTCTATGATTTTTCTGAAGAATTCCTGGAGATCAGATGGCAAGGAGGTGAAATGGCCTCTCCAATTTCAGCACATCCTTTCTTAAATTAGGAGTCCAAAACTGCTCATAGTACTCCAAATCAGTGCCTTATAGGGCCTCTATATCACATCCCTGCTCTTACATTCTATTCCTCTTGAAATGAATGCCAGTATTTCATTTGCCTTATTCACCACTGCCCCAACCTGAAAGTTTACCCTCAGACTATCCTGCAAGAGGACCTCCAGGTCCACTTGAATCTGGGAATTGTCATTTTCTCCCCATTTAGAAAAAGTCTGCCCTTTTATTTCTTCTTTCCAAGTCCACAACTCAACACTTGCCAATTTTAATTGCCACTTCTCTTCCTGTTCTCCTAATCTATTTAACTCACTGCAGTGAACAAAAACAAAGTGCTTGGAGGACTGTAGCTGGTCGGGTTGGATCAGTGGAGGACAAGGTTTCCCATTGGCTCCAGCAATGCTTGAGTGAGGTGTTGGGTTCCTCCAGCACTCTGTTTATTGCCTAATTATGCTCTGTTTAAACTGATGGTTAATGGAGAAGGGTTCAGAGAGCTCATTAACAATGGCGTGAAGCAAGGCTGTGTTCTCGCACCAACCCTCTTTTCAATCTTCTTCAGCATGATGCTGAACCAAGCCATGAAAGACCCCAACAATGAAGACGCTGTTTACATCCGGTACCGCACGGATGGCAGTCTCTTCAATCTGAGGCGCCTGCAAGCTCACACCAAGACACAAGAGAAACTTGTCCGTGAACTACTCTTTGCAGATGATGCCGCTTTAGTTGCCCATTCAGAGCCAGTTCTTCAGCGCTTGACGTCCTGCTTTGCGGAAACTGCCAAAATGTTTGGCCTGGAAGTCAGCCTGAAGAAAACTGAGGTCCTCCATCAGCCAGCTCCCCACCATGACTACCAGCCCCTCCACATCTCCATCGCGCACACAAAACTCAAAACGGTCAACCAGTTTACCTATCTCGGCTGCACCATTTCATCAGATGCAAGGATCGACAATGAGATAGACAACAGACTCGCCAAGGCAAATAGCGCCTTTGGAAGACTACACAAAAGAGTCTGGAAAAACAACCAACTGAAAAACCTCACAAAGATAAGCGTATACAGAGCCGTTGTCATACCCACACTCCTGTTCGGCTCCGAATCATGGGTCCTCTACCGGCACCACCTACGGCTCCTAGAACGCTTCCACCAGCGTTGTCTCCGCTCCATCCTCAACATCCATTGGAGCGCTCACACCCCTAACGTCGAGGTACTCGAGATGGCAGAGGTCGACAGCATCGAGTCCACGCTGCTGAAGATCCAGCTGCGCTGGATGGGTCACGTCTCCAGAATGGAGGACCATCGCCTTCCCAAGATCGTATTATATGGCGAGCTCTCCACTGGCCACCGTGACAGAGGTGCACCAAAGAAAAGGTACAAGGACTGCCTAAAGAAATCTCTTATTGCCTGCCACATTGACCACCGCCAGTGGGCTGATAACGCCTCAAACCGTGCATCTTGGCGCCTCACAGTTTGGCGGGCAGCAGCCTCCTTTGAAGAAGACCGCAGAGCCCACCTCACTGACAAAAGGCAAAGGAGGAAAAACCCAACACCCAACCCCAACCAACCAATTTTCCCTTGCAACCGCTGCAATCGTGTCTGCCTGTCCCGCATCGGACTGGTCAGCCACAAACGAGCCTGCAGCTGACGTGGACTTTTTACCCCCTCCATAAATCTTCGTCCGCGAAGCCAAGCCAAAGAAAAGAAGAAACTGATGGTGGAAGGTCAGTTAATCTGGCCAATGAAACTGGAAATTTTTCCACTTAAAGATATATTTTAATTTATTCCACATATATAAAATCAAAGCTAGTTTCTTGAAGATTGACAGAAACAATTAATGAATGTGAATAATCAATTTCTAGTTACTAAATAAATGAATGATTTGAATTGAGACAAGCACAACAAGATTGGTGATTAATTGAAGCAGAAGAAAACGAAAGCCATTAACAACCTCATCTGCAGTGTGTACAGGACATGCAACGCTGACTCAAAGGTGATGAGCTGGATTCTCGTAATCATGATCAGAGGAAGGGGCTATTATTTGTCCCAAGACGAATTCACATGTTGGTTGACTATTGCAGAACTATTGTGGTGGACAGAAATAGAGATTTGAATTTTCTCTTGGAACGTTCCCGAAGATTTTCTACTTTGAAACATGCCACAGGGAACAACAAGTATCAGATCGACTTGTTTGGTGAACCTGCAGAAAATAAAATGGTTCTCATTCACATGAGAATGGAACAAGTAAAGAGGAAGAGTGCCTCATATGCCAGGTTTCCAATGAGGAAGTCAAGGATCTAGTTGCAGAAGGAAGTGCAGAGGCCCAGGTCTTAAAACCTGCTAACCAGAATTGAGGGAACAATGTTTTTAAAAGCTGAGCTGCAGTGAATGAAAAATAGCCTGATGTACGTGTTGCTGTTGTCCAGGTGATCCACAGCTGAATGGAGAGTCAGTGAGATTGTATCTGCTGTGGAACGATTGTGGCCATAGGCAAATTGCAGTGTGTCCAGGTCTTTGCCCATGTACAAGTTAATTCAAAGTGGCAGTGTGAATTTGAGGAAGACGCAAATGGCTTCAGGGGAATGTAGAGGACATCATGGATTTGAATGTCATGCGGAAAAATATGAAGCATTCTACTTCCATGGGAAAAAGAGAAATCAGAATAATTTAAAAATCCTTCGTGAATTGAAAGGCATTGGGTGACTTAGAAGTTAATTATGCAGCTAGAGCAAGCAATTAAATAGGAAATAAGTGAGCTGACCTTTATTACAAGATTTGCAGTAAGATATTTCACTAGAGTTATATAGAACCCTGTTAATATTGCTTTTGGTAAATTGCATTTAGTTTTGGTCTTCATTAGGAAGTGCAGTAAACATTCATCAAGCTGATTCCTGCCAAGTGGTGGGGGGGTGGGTGGGGGATGAGTGGAGGAATTGCCCTTTAAGGAGTGATGAAACACGTCAGCCAATACTCTCCAGAGCTGAGAAGAATAAAGGTAATCTGATTGAAACAGTTGCATTGATGGTTTTTGCCCTCGGCTAGAGTATCTAGAACCAGACTCAAAGTCTGACCACTGAGAACTGAAATGAGAAGGCATTTCTTCATTCAGAATCAGAATTTATTGTCATGAACGAGAGTCTTCAGTGATACACGGAATCTCCAAGCACCTCCCAAAGTATAGCCGCTGGCGAGCCTTTTTCATGATTGGATTAACATGGAAGCTCCAGGATAGATCCTCGGAGATGTTGACACCCAGGAATTTGAAGTTCTTGACCATCTCCACTACTCAGAAGGTGGGGAATTTTTGGAATTCTCCACTCAAGAGGTCAGAGGAGACTCAATCGGTGGCTGTATTCAAGACAGAGATGGATATAATTTTAGACATGAAGGGAATCATGGAGCTATGGATTTTGTGCTGGAAGTGGAACAAAATCAAAAGAGCAGCCATGATTCAATAATGAATGCTGGAACCATTGCAATGAGTCTTTTCCTGCTGCTATTTCTTATCTTCTTGTGTACAGGTATACAATCCTTTATCCGGAATTCTAAAATTCAGAAAGCTCCAAACTCCGGTAAGTGGGGAGAGAGGCACCGGGCAATTGTGGTAGGCGGCTGAGGGATCAGTGCTTGGGGGAGGCGGACGGGCGACTGGAAGGGGGTGGGGGTGGATACGGCAGCACAATTCAGGTGGGCTTTCCGAAATCCGGCAAAATACGAAATTCGGAACACACTGTCCCCCAAGGGTTCCGGATAAAGGATCATGTACCTGTAGTTTCAGAAATAGATAGATTAGTCTCTCATCTATCAACAAAATTTGTCTATCAAGGTATATATTTCCCACTTTAAACGATGCTATTATTGGCACATCCACAAAATAGATATTGATATATTTCCATCTCGAAAGGAGCAGGAATTAAACAATGGGGTCAAATGTCATGGCACTCTTTCATCCAATGGAAATGAGAAAATAGAACACACTGGCTGATCCCATTTCCGGTGGAGAACGATGATAATACATATTGAAGGAACTTCAGGGAATCTGACACACAATCATTCCCACATCCCTCTTTAGACTCACCTATAATAGTCAAATACCAGTAATTTGACCTTTAAGATATTCAAAAACAGCAACTTGACCTGGCAGTGAAAGAAAGGGAATAACAATAGTGAATGATGATAACTCAGGTTCAATCCATTCCAAACTTGGAGTGAAGCCACATAAAGTGCATTTAATAGAGGGTGTTGATTTGTCATAAAAAAATGTGATATGACCCCACTAGCTTTTCTTGGAGCAAAGGATTTCCACCTTCAGAGAGTTTTGGTGGGTCTCTGTAGCTGTTACTTTTTGTCCACTCTTAGGGTAACACTCTGGGTTGGAAATCCGTCCGACTGTATTTTTTCGTTCAGCTTTATGCCATTCTCAATTGTTTTTTTTTCTGGGATGAAAGATACTGTTTCAAATATAATAAAGCAACAGAAAATGCTGGAAGCGCTCATAAGGTCAGGCGGAATCTGTGAAAGAGCAAAGAGTTAACCTATTGTCTGGGATCTTCGTTACAGAGAGACCTTGATGATTACATCAGAAGCCTTCCAGGGTGGCCCATGAGAAGTGTTTCAGTACACAAGTTGTCATTTGTGGTACGGCTGTTGTCCTTGCTTGCATTGGTTATACAGCAAAGTCACAAGTAATTCTGTCAGTGGATTATCACCTTTTAATCTATTGTGGAAACCCACATGCATACTGCAATGGACTGAAGGAAACATGATCTTTGAGATGCAGGGCATACAGGCCATTAGTTAGGCTTTGAGGAGTGACATATCTTATCAATTTATTACAAAACATCAGAGCTAGAGGGTAAAATCAGGAGTGAAATATGGAAGTCTGCAGACTCTGTGATTGTAGCTAAAGCACAGAAATGCTAGAGAAATTCAACAGTTGTCTGCCTGCTTAATATATCCGAGCACCGCTGAGACATCAACCGCCTTGACGTTAGGCCTTGCCTCACTCATTCTAACCTCACCCCCTTAGAATGCCTTGCCCTCCTCTCTCTCTCTGCACTAGTGCCAACCTCCCCATCAAACCATCAGATGAGACCGATGACAACTCTCTGTCACCTCCTCCTACTTACTCCTTCAACAGCACCCAACCAAAACTCATTAAACCACCATCTCATGCTCTATATTGAACTCATCACTTCTGGTCATCACACTTCCACACCCTCCAACCTCATTATTTTCCAACTCCGCACTGCCCATTTCTACCCAAGATCTATAAATCTAATAGTTGCGGTGGACACATTGTTACTGCATACTGTATACCTTGATAGACAAATTTTGTACTGCATACTGCATGCCCCACTAAATTTAAATTCAATTACCTCGACTCTGTTTAGTTCCCCCTTGGTTCAATCCCTCCCCACCTACATCTGTGATACTTCACATGTCCTCCAGCACTTCATCAACTTCTAGTCCTCTGAATTCGACTGTGTTATCTTCAACATAGACACCTACATTCCTCCAAATTGAAGGCCTCAAAGCCCTTCTTTTCTCCTTGAATATGGACCCAACCAGTCTCCTTCCACCACCATCCTCCTCCGGCTGCAGATCTTGTTCACACTCTCAGTAACTCATCTTTTGACTCATCCCACTTTCACCAATTAAAGTTGTAGCCATGGCTACCCACATGGGCCCCAGCTGCAAAGCATGCTACATTTTATACAGGCATGACTCCTCAACTCTTCCCCTGGAAGAGGAATGGTATGGCACTGAGAGTGCAGTAGAACAGAAGAATCTGGGAATACAGATACATAATTTCCTAAAAGTGGTGTCACAGGTAGATAGGGTAGTAAAGAGAGCTTTTGGCATATCAAAAATAAAACAGGAGTTAGGATATTATGCTAAAATTGTACAAGACATAGGTGAGGCGAAATTTGAATATTGTGTGCCGTTTTGGTTATCTACTTACAGGAAAGGTATCAATAAGATTGAAAGAGTGCAGAGAAGATTTACTAGGAAGTTGCCTGGACTTCAGGAACTGAGTACAGGGAAAGGTTAAACAGGTTAGGATTTTATTCCCTAGAATGTAGCATGAGGGGAGATTTGAGAGGCATTTAAATATATGAAAGGTATAAACAGAATAAATGTTGATAGGCTTTTTTCCGCTGAGGGTAGGTGAGATACAAACAAGAGGACATGGGTCAAGGGTAAAAGGGAAAAGTTTAGGGGGAACATAAGGGGGAGCTTCTTCACACAGAGAATGGTGGGAGTGTGGAACATGCTGCCAGCCGAAGAGGTGAATGCAGGATCAATTTTAATTTTTAAGGTACATGGTTGGGAGGGCTATGGAGGTCTATGGTGGTGGTGTAGGTCAGTGGGACTCAATAGAATAATAGTTCAGCATGCACTAGAAGGGCTGAAGGAACTGTTTGTCTGCTATATTGTTCAATGGTTTTATGGTTCTGCTTCATTGATGACTACATTGGTGCTGCTTCATGTTGGTCATCAACTTTATTCACGTTACTGCCTACAAAGCCATTGAGTTTTTCCAGCTTTTCTGTGTTTTTACTCGGGATAATATCAGTTTTGGAATTCAAAGAAAGGGAAGATAGAGGAAAGACAGAATCCATGAGAGATTCAATAACCAAAATTCTAATGACTCAGTCATTAAAGGAAGAACTAAAGAAACAAGCAATAGTACGAGAGGAGTTGAAAATTGGAATAATAGATAAAGTACAGTTCTACAGTCATTAATAAACAGAGCTTGAAGCTACAATTTAAGGAATTGATTCAGATAAATTGAAACTGAGTTTTCTATGCTTATGCTTGTCAAGTTACACATCAACCTCAGGCTATTGATAGTTAAACAGGAAAGTCTACAGACTATTGACAGACATGTTTACCTACAGATAGAGCTCGGTACACACTGCGCCTGTGTGACACACACTAGTACATGCATATTCATCAATCAAATGAAAGATCCATGGTCAAGAAATCAAATTGACGTAGGAAGAGGGCTGATGGTGGGGATATGAGGTTTGGGAGCAAGACAGGGAATAAAGGAAGGAAAACTTGGTATTTGTGGAGGTGACTGGTGAATGCATTACTTTCATGGTGAGGTTTGAAATGACATTTGAGTTTGTTAGAATAGGGATGGGGGAAATAACAACAACATGAGGACTGGGGGACAGTGTTTAAGGGGCAGGAGAGTTGGTGTAGATAGAAAGGGGATGTTTGGGAGGAATAGCCCAAGGATGAAGATGCATATCTTATTTAATGCAGGCCTCCCAACTTGGCACAGCAAGAGTAGGACCATGTTGTTCCAAGAATGCCCAATGAATTCTCCAGAATAAGTATTACATCAAAATGTTATTGAAATTCTCATTTGAATGGCATTCAAATTCAAAATGTCATTGCAGCATCTACATAGGAACATAGGAAGTAGGAACAGGAGTAGGCCAAAAATGGCCCATCGAGTCTGCTCCGCCATTCAATACGATCATGGCTGATCTAATTTATGACCTAACTCCACCTACCTGCCTTCTTCCCATATCCCCTAATTCCTCTATCATGTAAGAATTTATCTAACCGAATTTTAAAAATGTTTAATGAGGCAGCCTCAACCATTTCCCTGGTTAGAGAATTCCAAACATTCACTACTCTCTGGGAAAAATTATTTTTCCTCATCTCTGTCCTAAATCTACTCCCCCTGTAGATTGTGTCCTTTGGTTTTAGTTTCCCCAGCCAGCTCAAAAAACCTTCCTACATCTATCCTATCCATAGCCTTCATAATCCTATGTGTTTCTATAAGATCTCCTCTCATTCTTCTGAACTCGAGCAAATACAATCCTAGATGATTTAACCTTTCATCATAAGTCAACCCCTTCATCCCAGGGATCAACCTAGTAAACCTCCTCTGGACTGTCTCCAAAGCCAGTATAATCCTTCCTCAAATATGGAGACCAGAACTGGACACAGTACTCCAGGTGCGGTCTCACCAGTATCTCACCATCTAAAAAATAAATCAGTGAATAAAATGACACCCCACAACCAATCATTCATATACATCAAAAAGTGACGGGATCAAGCTGGGCAATGACTATTGGCGTGAAAACAGTTAATGCAATGCCTAATACAACTAGATAGGATGCTGTTTTTGAAATGGAATATTAAACTGCGGTAACATTTTACAGCTCAAATGGGCATTTAAGGGACTGTTATAACCATATAATCATTTACGGAGTGGAAACAGGCCATGTCAGCCTTTCGAGTCTGCACCGGTTCACTAGAACAACTCCACTAGCTCAGACCTCCCGCTCACCGCCAATAAAGCTCCAACCCCCTCACCTCCATGTACACATCCAACCTTCTCTTAAATGACGGAAGGAACCCCGACGCAACTATCTCATTCGGAAGGTCATTCCATTCTGCCACACTCGCTGAGTGAAAAAGCCACCTCTAATATTTCTCCTAAAGTGTTACCCCCTTACCCTTAACTCATGGCCTCTTGTTCCAACCTCCTCTGCCCTGAGGGGCAAGAGTCTGTTTAAGTCTAGTCTATCTAATTTTAAATACCTCTATCAAGTCCCCTCTCAGTCATTTACATTCCAGTGAATAAAGTCCCAGTTTCCTTAATCTCTCCCTGTAATCCAGATGCTGTAAGCCAGGCAGCATCCTTGTAAACCTAAGAGTTACATTGACCAAAGTAAAACACAGATGTTCTGGCAAATGTTCCTCCATTAATAGCACTCAGTCAGATTATTTTGGTTTACCAGAGATTCCAGGACATGTTTAGCTCCAGATGACAGCATCTGCAGTTTTGTTTCATATTACAGCACAGAGACATAGAGTTTTACAGCACAGAAATAAACTCTTTGGCTCAACTTGTCCATGATGACCAAGTCTACCCAAGCTATCCCCAGTTGTTTGCTTGTGGCACAGATCTCTATGAACCTTTCCTATCCATGTACCTGTCTAAATGCCCTTTAATTGGTCCTGATTATCTGGGCATCTTAGAGCAAATCTATTAACTTACAGTTGTTTTTGAAGATGCAGCGTTGCACCATAGATATCTCCTTTTTTTTGACATTATTGAATGTTACACAATTCCAATACATTCATGTGAACAGAGATAACAATCTTAGTCATGCACATGGTCAGAAAACCTTAAACAGATGTGGGAAAAATAAAAGGGTAGAAGGTGACAAAGTTAAACTCTGCTGCATGACCCAGGGTCAAGAAATTCCTTAAAAATCTTAAAAACATGATGGAAAATTATGAAATATAGTTCCAAAAATGAGTCTGAACCGATACAGAGATTTACTTACAAGGATGAGCAAGGCATTTGAAGTGGAAACAACAAGATGAAGCAAACTAAGTAGCACACGCCATCACAAAAGAGAATGTACTGTGGCAAACAATTATAACTCTCTAAATCACAATGTCTTCATCCTGATGGCTTTAATGCTTTGAAAAAAAAACCAAGGGTTGAATAAGAGAGAAGAAAAAATATAAAGTGCTGACACCTACATGTGTCAGCTTGATCAAGCAAAGGTGCAGTGGCCAGGCTCAATGCTCACCATGCAATGAGTATTTTCATCATGAAAGGGCATTGAAGAATAAGAGTCAAGAAGGTATTCTGTAATTACACAAGACTTCAGTGTTTTCTCACATGTGCTCCGTGTGCCAATTTGGTCTTTGACAGTGTACTTTGGAGCAGAGCCTTGTAATTTCACTGGGTTGATCATTAGGTTGAGAGGGGATGACCTTTAAGCAAGAATACATAGGATTGGTTTGAATGTCTTTCATAAGTGACTGAAACACAAGTAACTCTGGGAGGGGTCGACACTGAGAGTCGAGAAACTGGAAGCAAAATCTCAGGTTAAGGTAAGTGGCGAGAAATTTAGTTTCTTGGAGAGTTGATAATTTTAGGAAATATCCATCTCAGGAGACTAGAATATTTATCAACCACAGAATGTTTTTAAAGGTGAAACTTTAGACAACTAAAGAAATAAAAGGATATTAAAAATCAGCAGGGGAGAGAGGACCAGCTGATGAATATGCTGTTCTTTGAGCTGATAAAACATGATCCTGGATCATTATTGATATCTGATTCAACGGAAATGTTACAGTTTTAGGAGTTTCCCAGTAATTTTGGCAACTTTTATATCCTTACTATTTTTCCTTTTAATTATAATAATCTCATCAGCAGTTGGCACTCATTAGAATAAGTCTGTTCCAGAATGTTAATATGCACAAATAAAAAAAGAGCTATAAAAAAACCTACAATAAGCATAGTAATGTAAATTCCTGTACCAACATAGATGCCAACAGCCTGCCTTTTCTGTTGTTAGCATATATCTATAGACTCTCAACAATGAATAGGCATGTACTATGGAAGAACTATTAGGATAACCAGAAAGTTCATAAATATGGACAAATATGATGGTAAAAAACATACTTGTAAATTTCATGGGGAATCTCCAGTAAACAGTTGTGTTCAGTTCTGGTCACCTCTTTAAAGGAAGAATATGAAATCTTTGGAGACTGAGAAAAATTAC
This sequence comes from Narcine bancroftii, assembly GCF_036971445.1. Taxonomy (NCBI): domain Eukaryota; kingdom Metazoa; phylum Chordata; class Chondrichthyes; order Torpediniformes; family Narcinidae; genus Narcine; species Narcine bancroftii. The sequence goes on along the minus strand of NC_091471.1, from coordinate 180,153,325 downwards.
CAAGATGCTCTCTGGTTAGGAGAACATGTACTATGAGGAAAGATTAAGTATGCTAGGGCTATTTTCTTTGGCAGAAATGAATAAGATTGAGGGGTATCAAAAGAGTGGACCTTTTTCCTAGGTCAGCAATGGCCAAAACAAGAAAACATCTGTTAAAGTGACTTTAGATGTGTTTTTTCATGCATCGAGTGAGTGGTGGGCATGTGGAATGCACTACTGGCGGTGGTGGTTGATGCTGATATAATGGGGTCATTTAAAAGACTCTTAGATGGTCACATGGATATAAGAAAAATAGGGCTTATAGACTGAGGAAGGGAAGGGTTCAATCAGTGGTTCTCAACCTTTTTTGTTTCCACTCACATACCTTATGTAATCGCTTACTAACCACACAGCACCAATGGCATCTTAAGCTGGTATGTGACTGGAAACAAGCAGTTTAAGAACCACTGAGTTAGATACTTCATGCAGTAGATTTATACTGTTGCCACAACATTGTGCGCTGAAGGATCTGCACTGTACTGTGCTGTTCAATTATATGTTAATGTAATGGTAAACATCTCTGGATAACCCACCCTTATATGTTTCTCTCAGCCCCAACTGCTCCACACACATGTGATTTCTGCCTGGTCCTGACAATCATTGCAAGTGGTAGAAACTTTAAAATTGGAAGCAACAATTCTCACTGCAAGTGACATCTCATTCTACAAATATTGCAGGAAATCTTATTTTTTTCCAAGTTTACTATCGCTAACGTAACACCATCTGGGCCAACACAGTTAGCGGAGCAGTTAGCGCAAGGCTGTTTCAGTACCAGCAATGGGTATTCAAATCAGGTGCTGTCCGCAAAGAATTTGTACCTTCTCCCTGTGCCTGTATGGCTTTCCTCCAGATGCTCCAGTTTCCCCCCACCCTTCAAAAAAATATACGTTCCTTGATGGAGGGCTTAAGCCCAAAACATTAGTTATGTATCTTTATCTTTGCTATATAAAGTACACTCTTTCACCTTCTGATATTCAGTAGCATTGTGTTTTTACTTCAACCATGGTTTCTACAGATTTACTTTTCAAAAAAACATATGGGATTGTAGGTAACTTTGGTGTATGTAGGAAGCATGGGCTCGTGGTCTGTTACCGTGCTGTATATCAAAATTTAAATATTAAAAATTACATTTAAATTAAATTTGAATTTAAAACTTTAAATAAACCACCTAAGCATTAACGATTAGAGTGAATCATAGGTTCTAAAAACAGGAAACCAACTGGTGACAGTGGTAAGATTTATATGAGTTAATAATAACTTTCAACTTCTGGAGCGAGAAGTGGTCTGTCGCATTGTGTGACCAGTATATGATTCTTTGTCCTTCGTTGGAATAAAGTAAGATGGAGGCTTATTCATCATAAGAGCTAAGTAGTTCCAGCATGTGGGAACATAGCTTATCATAATCCAAACCTGCAAAACAGCATTTTCTCTGATATGGTGCAGCAGTGCAATGTAACCTTCTCCATCACCTTCCATTTTCAACATCAGCCATGCTGTGTCTCCTATGCTTTAACAGAGTTTTGTTTCACATGCTAACTCATTAGTAGCTCCATTGGGATGAGACAAAGTCAATTCACCAAAGATCCCTACAATCCAAAGACAAGCATTTCATCAGTACCCTGCATTCTTCGTTTATTAAATTCAGAGAACAAAAAAAATTAGGGACTTAACCATTAATTGAAAACCTGTAAGGCAGAAGATGTAACAATTTAGTTAGTGTAGATTATTTCATAAATATTGATCAACATCAGGTATTTCGTTCGCTCTACCCTGAGCTGGCTGAAAAGCACTATGTGAGTGGCAACTAATCCTGTTCATGATATGAATGGTAAGAAGCTGCACCTTTCATGATTTGTTTTGGATTTACTGAAGCAGGGTTCATATTCTAAGCCAAAGCAAAAAGAATCTAGACGAAATATAGAATAAACAACTCAAAAATGCTAAATCTCTGAGCTAGGGAAAAAATGTCACATATAATAAGTAGATTTATTGAAATATAATAATTTGGTTATTTTAATGTAATGATTTGAACTTTTTTTGCTGGTTGTGGGTGGAAGCTTTAAACTTCATTCATTGTTCTTTCCAAAAGATCATATATATATATATATATATATATATATATATTTATGAATTCAGTAAAACTTTTATGTCATACATTATTTGCAAACAGTAAAAAGCCCATCAGATTTACACTTTCTTGTGAGAAAGAGTATACCTTTAAATTGGACACTCCTTGTAAACAACATGTCTAACAATTAGGAATAGATGTGAGATGGTTTTAAATTTTAATGGATAAAGTCAAATCAAAGATATCGCTTCAGAGAGATGTCGGTGATCTTTTAAATGTAAACTGGTCTGGGATAAATTTATCTCAGAGGCCTGGCATCCTCTGTCAAGTGTTTTGTTTTCTCCTTTGTCCTGCAATGTTAGAATGAAAGGCTTAGCAATGAAGCTCCATTCTCGATAGAAACAGAGGCTGTGATCTTTAAGAAGTTATTGTGTTGAAAGGATTAATTGGTTTCGAGGAGCATCGAGCTCAAAAGATGTATTAACAACAAACGTTTTAATTTCAGAAATATTTCTTTGCTTCAGTAAAGGAAGGTCAAAATATTTTTTCTTCGGTTTAATTGTTATACCTGTTGAGTTAACATATGTCATAGTGGAGAATTAATGAAAAATAATAGACTGACATTCTCAAGGACACAAATGAATGCCAGAAGGTAAACATTCTTCACAAGGTCATTGGACCATAGTGTCTTTCACACAACATTCATGAACCAATGTTCAGAAATAATTTTAGGTGATTTTATTTTACTGAAGAACTGAAATTCAAGTATTTGATTTTAAAAATCTTGACTACATGAAATACGTGCACATTTAATTCTTCTGAAATTTTGTTTCGGTGACAGAGTTTTGTACATTCATATGAGTGTTGTGATTTTTCTTCCAAATTAAGACCTGAAAGTATTTTCAGATCACTAACAGGACTGGAAAAGGAGGCTTATTCTATTGTGTTCATGATCATATTCATTTCATCTTCCCTAAGCCATTCAAGGACATCATTCCTCACATTCACAACCTTCCTTTTTTTTGCCTTTGTGCACATTGCTATTGACCCATCTATCCTAATGCTTACTTTACACCACACCATGTACTGCCTTCATAGTCATCTGATCAAATAATCTTCCATGCATCAGATGATCGCATCCCTTTGAATTCACTGTAATACAATTCACTTTTGTGTATTGCACTTGGCCCCAGCATTGAAGATTGTCTTGTTTTAGTTCCATTCACTCTAATATCTTTTCATGTCTTCCAAAAGTTATAGAGCTGAAGGAGCCTTTGGACTCTCATGGGGGAAGCAGCACTAGAGACTGGTGAAGCCTTGAGGGTGCCATTTATTTAAATTGAGAAAATTAGCTTCAGACACAAGTTTATCATCCTCAAACTGAATATGAATTTCCATGTTGTAAAATTACATTTTTTTTTCCTTGGGGATCCCTTACAATAAGATAATCAGTCCTGGCTCATTTCCCAATGCCAGATTTGAAATAGCCTGCCCCCTGTTCGGCCCTTTAATATAGTTTTCTAAAAAATCATCTCATATACCCTCTGTTAATTCATCTTCAAAGCTATGCTTGCCAATTCGATTTGTCCAATTTATATATTTTAAATTACCCATGAATATTGCAGTATATTTCTTCCAAGCCACTATTATTTTTTGGTTCATGCTTGATCCAATATGAAAGCTGTTCATAGTCTTATCAAAGTACCCCCACTACTCCCCCCAGTGACTTCTTACCTTCACCATTTCTCATCTTCGCTCAAACTAATTCCACATCTTGATCATCAAACCCAGTATCATTCATCACCACGGCAGTGATCTTATCTCTCACCAATAGAGTTAACCCATCTCCTTTTTTTAAATTGAAATACAAATATCTGCAGATTCTGTGATTGTAGTAAAAACAGAAATGCTGGAGGAACTCAGCTGGCCCTGTGGCATCCATAGGAGATAAAGATATATTGCGGATGTTTCGGGCCTGAGCCCTTTGACAAGGTAAGCACAGAATAAAGACAGTGCTGGCTGGGGTGGAGGTGGGGGGGGGGGGGGGTGGGAGTGGGTGGGAATCCAGACCAACAAAAGTTGTAAATTGGATATGATAAGAGGTGAGAACTAAATTTGGCTCTGTGAACAGAGACAGAGTGAAAAGGGGAAGAGAAAGAGCTGGGAAAGAAAAGGTGAAGGGAAAGGGGGAGGGGTTTAACGAAAGCCAGAGAAGTCAAGGTAAAACACACCACAGATGCAAACAGTTGTAGGAGTTTTCCTCTGTGTCAAAATACAGTATCACCAGCCATTGAAATAGTGGGTATACTTTCCTCAATAGAGTGTCCAGCATCTTGGACAACAAAATTTAAACAGTGTATGTTATGGCATGTATTCACTTAATTTCTTCTTCAATAAAATTCCTTCATTCTTGTCTGAAGTAGTGGTGATGTTGATCAATTTACCATGTTTCAATCTGTTCAGAATTCCTCAAAAATACCAGCTTGCAGCAGCAAAAACCTAGATATTGAAAGCAAGTGATCAACACCATACAATTGCCCTGGAGTACTCATCTTCAGAAAGGTAGTATTTAATCATCACTTTGGCATTGCCGGAGGTCATTATTGATCTGAAATACAATACAACAGGACCAGCTAGATGAATACCATAGCTGCAAAACCAGGTCAGGGGCTGGGCATCCTAAGCAGAGTGATTCACCTGGTGATACATCTAAGCCTGTCTGACATCAAAAGGTACAAGCCAGGAACTTGATGGAATAGCTTCCATCACTGACAAAACTAATAAAAAAACACCAGACTTTCCATATCAAAGCAGTCCATTTGATAGCATATGCCTTATCACCTTAAATGTTTATTCTCTTGCTCATCATCTCCAAAATGTACTTAACGTTAGTCACCTTGGTAACTTAGCATCTACTCCCAAGACCTATTGTGAAGAAGAACTAGGATAGTGAAGGTACATTGGAGTACCATGACTGCATGGATTCCATCTAAATCATACATCAAACATCTGAAAATATGTTGATTCATCTAAATCCTAAATATTGCTTCCCAGTGATACTATGGACATGTCTACACAACAAGGCCTCAAGCAGTTTAAGTGGTGTATTTTAGAACCATAGAACACAGAGCTGGGACTTTTCTCTTTGGAACATGGAAGGATGAGAGGAGATTTGATAGAGGTCTACAAAATTATGAGAGGCATAGATAGGGTGGACAGCCAGCACCTATTTCCCAGGGCAGGATCAGCAAACACCAGAGGACATATGTACAAAGTTAAGGGAGGGAAGTTTAGGGGAGACATCAGGGCTAAGTTTTATACACAGAGAGTTGTGGGTGCCTGGAATGCCTTATCGGTGATGGTGGTGGAGGCTAAAATATTGGGGGAATTTAAGAGACTCTTAGACAGACAAAGGGATGAAAGATAAATAGAGGGTTTAGGGAGGTTTATTACTTCTTTTGGAAGGAATATATGGGTCAGCACAACATTGAGGGCTGAAGGGCCTGTGCTGTGCTGTATTGTTCTATGTTCTATGTTTTTAATATTAATGCACAGAGGACCTCTGGCTCAACTAGAATGTGCTGAACTATTGACGTACACTCAAATCAAAGCCCTCCATACCCATTCCATCCACGTACCAATCTAAGCTTTTGTTAAATATCGAGCTCAATTCGCCACTTCATCTGGTAGCTTGTTCTACACTCATGGTTCCCATTAAGGTTTCCCTGAACATCTCACCTTTCATCTTCTATTTCTTGTCTCACCCAACCTGAGTGGTAAATGGCCAAAATACCCCTTGCCTATGAATAAGTTTAAAATAGAGTCAAGGCAAACCTTTAATGTCACCATTCAGAGACTGCATGTTGATATGCCTGCCACCTTAAATAGCTGCTTCAAGTGTGAGATTGTAAGCTTGGAAAAAAGTTAACAAATGCAAATAAAACTATTTAAAGTTTATCATTTGGATTTTGTAAATATTGCATTGCATCGACACACAACAAAATATTTCACCAAAGCCAATTTACCACAATTAACTTTTGCTTTTGACTCACAGTTTGGCAGGAAGGAAGCACACAGAGGACGATGCGCTGACATCCAGATAAACTACTGTTGCCACGTCCTGTTTTGCAAAACCCACCACATCCTCACCAATTCAGCACTGAGACCTCATCACTTCCAGTACCAGCCTGAAAACAGTGGAGGATGGAACTAGTAAATGGGCTAACATGACAAGGTCCTTCCTCAAAATTAAAAGCGCTAATCATTTTGGCTGTGAATTTTAGTGTATCTCTCCCTGTGTCTCTTTTGGACAATAATATTGTTTCGAGCATTGCTTATCATACTTTTATTTCCATGACAATTATTTGCCTGCCACCTGGAACTTTATGAGGTTTGCTTTTGGGGTTGGAGGAGAAGCACGAGTTACAAAGGAAGTTTCAGACGAGAAAAGTAAGAGAAAGTATTATTTTGCAGGAACCCCATGTCAGTAAACCCCCAAACAAGGGACTGAATCATAGATGTTACTGCGACATATGACTCTTTCCTTTTATAGTAGCCTGTTCTCCAGCTAACCCCTTTGTAGTTCACTATCCAGTGCAGCTGACATAAAGTAACAGGCTTTTTGCCCATTCTGGAGAGGAGAATTTATAATTCCTGGATGAAATGGTTTTTCTTGCCTTTACATGCTCTGCAGAATTCCCAAAGAGGGAGATAGTCAGGAGCTGGACTTCTTTTTCCTGTTTGTCATAGTGTGCAGCCACATTAGAGGCTGTCAGTGGAACTTTCTGGCATACAGCTTCCTCCTGTACTAAGGTACTTCAGTCCCCAGAGAAAATATAGAATGTTAACTTATTGTCCCTCGTTAATCTCTCATGCTATTGTTTTGTTTTGGTCTTGAACATCTCCATATATTTTCTGTGATTATCTTTCTAGTCTGCTCTGTAAATTAACAATGAAGTTTGAGATCATTTACATAATTTAAGGCTAACTATTATTGTAATAATGATAATGAGTTTATTGTCATACACATTGTACAACGGAGGAGCAGTCAATCAAAGCAGCGGCAGCAGGTGGTCTTCACGGAGACATTCCCGGGTCAAATCTGCATCTGAGAAAGGATAGAGAAAATTTCACTGGCGGCAAGATTGAATAAAGCAGCAAAGAATAAGTAAATTAAATGAAGGAGGAAAATGCCATGAATGGTGAATAATAGACAGTCAGTGTTATTGATGATAATGAATGCACAGAAGCTCCAGCAGTTCCAGCAGACTTCCACGGCAGTTCCTTCAGCTTCCTGGTCCATAAATGCTGCAGAAAATCATTCCGTTGAACAGTGATATATCGAATAGTTGTGCAAGTTCTGCTGGAGCTGCTGTTATGGCAGTGTTGTTGGTGGCACAGGCCCACAGAAGCCAGACGGGAGACACAGCACTCCCGCTTAGTGTCCAATGGCCCAATCCAACTGCCGTCACTGACTTGATACAGCCTGTCAAAGGAGCCAATGTGGTTCTTTTTAAAATCTTATGACTATGGGGTCTGATCCCAGTATGATTGACAGCAGCCACTAGGGCTTACAGACTCTGGAGAAGCAGAGGACTGGTGCAAGCACCAGAAAACAGGGAGCCAATTTTCTGTTTGAGAAGCAGAAGCCGAGGAAATGACCCATGGAACAGTGACCATGCTGATGGAAAGTGAGGGGCTCTGCAGCTGGGATGTCGACGACTCGAAGTGAGGAACCCACTCAAGCTGAAAGCTGCTTCAAACTGTGGTCAAAGGACTCACACCAGGCTGGAGACTGTCTCAGTATTGGAACCGAAATGTGAGAGGGTGCCAAGAACACTGAAATGCTCTTAATTATGTCAGAGATTCAGATCTGGAGCTCAGGTTTGGATTTGGATTGGAGTCTGTGTGCCGGTGGAGGCTACGGGAGAGTTGGAAGCAAATACACAGACACTCGGTGACTCTGGGGGGACTCTCTTTTGCTTCCCTTTATCTGTCTGTAAAAGGGGTCTGGCAACGTCTGTTGATGGCAAATCTGTCTCCCTTACAGCAGTCTAAAGACATTTTTGTGTATATTGCACTCTTTTGATTATAAAGAAATCTTGAATCTTGAATCCTGACGATGTACATATGCACCAAAATTATTTCCTTGTTGCTGCTGAACAGATACTTTATAGAAAAAAAATCTACAAACAAGCTAAAAAAAACAATTACAATAATATATTAAATTGAATTGAAAAGAGACAATAAATACAAAAAAATAGATAGATAATAAATATGCACAGTTAACCCAGTGTAAAAACAAGTGACTTTGCAATAGTTGTGATATTGGAACTGTCCCTAATTAGTGTCACAAGGAAAAGTTCAAAAGTTTGATAGGTGTTGGTGAAAGAGTTCTTGAACCTGGAAGTGCTGGCTTTCAGGTTATTGTACCTGCAGCCCGAAGGTAGCTGTGAGAAGAGGTTGTGACCAGGGTGATGGGGGTCCTTTAAGATGTTTGTTGCCTTATTGAAGCAGTGTCCTCACATACATTTACTTAATGGATGAATGGATTGTATGAAGCAAAGAAAGAAATGGGTGATCAATGGAAGCAGCCACACTTAGACATATTTAGTGCCTAAAGTCAGAAATGAGATGGTGAATAAAGCAAGGCATTTGAACAAATTATGCAGAAAATATCCAAAAAACCTGTGCAACATTAACTTTCTGGGTATAATATCCAGCTGTTGTTCACATGGCAGAGATAAAATATTGATGTGGTCTGATTGGCTATCTGCTGATCTGTTTATCTATACATTTCTAACAACTTTGTTGTGAATTCATTTTTGTGCTTTGTCCTGTTCCAATGCAGCCTTAAAATACACCATCACATATCAGTCCTGCTAAGTGGCGCACAGACCGCTGGCAAAGTTAACCAGATCAGTTCACAGGGAGATCAGGATAGAAACATAGAAACATAGAAGATAGGAGCAGGAGTAAGTCATTCGACCCTTCGAGCCTGCTCCGCCATTCAACGAGATCATGGCTGATCTTAAAGTTCAGTACCCCGTCCCCGCCTTCTCTCCGTAACCTTTAATACCCTTATACTGAAGAAATAGATCTAATTCCCTCTTAAATATATTTAATGAACCTGCCTCTACTGCCCTCTGTGGCAATGAATTCCCCAGATTCACCACCCTCTGGGTCAAGAAATTCCTCCTCATCTCGGTCCTAAATGGTTTGCCTATTATCCTCAAACCATGGCCCCGGGTTCTGGATTTTCCCATCATTGGAAACATCCATCTGCATCCATTCTGTCCAGTCCTGCCAGAATTTTATAGGTCTCTATGAGATCCCCTCTCAATCTCTAAACTCCAGCGAGTACAATCCCAATTTATGCAATCTTTCCTCATAAGTCATTCCTGCCATTCCAGGTATCAGGCTGGTGAATCGCCTCTGCACTCCCTCCATTACAAGAACACCCTTCCTTAGATAAGGTGACCAAAACTGCACACAATACTCCAGATGTGGTCTCACCAAGGCCCTGCAGTAAGGTATCCTATACTCAAACCCTCTTGATATGAAGGCCAACATACCATTTGCCTTTTTAACCACCTGCTGTACCTGCATGCTCGCCTTCAGAGACTGGTGTACAAGTACCCCTAGGTCTCTCTCTGCACTTCCCCATCTCTTCATCTATTGCCATTCAAATAGTAATCTGTGGCCCATTGAGGTGGGGGGGGGGAGGGGACTGGGGGAGCATAGCAGCGCTGAGACTCTTTTGAGACCATGTACTGGAGCTGTTTCAGGGAGATGGCCACCAACAACAGTCATGTAAACTAAACATAGAGGAGTACACAAACTCAGTAACTGGCTATATCAGCAAGTGCATTGAGGATGTCATTGAGATCAAATGCTTCACAACCAGGGCTAACCAGACACTATGGTTATGGTTGAATGCAAGGTCTGGGCCCTTCTCAAAACTTGTGATACAGCCTTCAGGACAGGGGATAGGATGGCATTAAGATCAGCCAGGGCTGAACACTCCTGTGAAATCCAGAAGGCAAACAAAGGGTGTACACACAGAAGATCCATAGACAGCTGTGTGACACCAGCCACACAAGGCTCATGTGGCAAGGGATCAAGACTATTACAGATCACAAGTTAACCCTATGAATCAAGGACAATGACACCTCCTATCCAGAAAAATTGAACACCTTTTATGCACGGTTTGATGAGTAAAACAGGATGATGCCAAAGAAAGCTCTATGTCACCCTAATGAACTTCCCCCCTGCATAGCTGCATCTGAGGTGAGGAGCACCCATCCAATGTGATCCCACACAAATCAGTGGGACCAGGCAGCATACCTGGTCAGGTACTGGAGGATGGTGCAAACCAATTGAGGGAGGTTTTCACAGATATCTTCAACACCTCATTGCAGCAGTCCATCATTCTGACAGGGTTCAAGACCGCCACCATCATCCCGGAACCCAAGAGGGCGACAATAACAGACCTCAATGACTATCGCCCTGTGGCCCTGACCTCCACTATTATGAAATGCTTCGAACATCCCAGAGATGTTGGATCTATTTCAATTTGCTTCCATAGATGATATTATAGCCTTGTCACTTCACTCCATCCTGGACCACCTGGAGAACGACGCCTCATATGCCAGGCTGCTGTTCATTGACCAGCTCGGCATTTAATATGATAATTTCCCAGAGACTGATGGAGAAAATGGGAACTCAATACCTCCCTCTGTAATTAGAACCTGGACTTCCTAAGGGAAAGATAACCATCTGTCCAGGTTGGTAGCAGAATATCAAGCACTGTCACACTAAGCAGTGACGCACCTCAGGGCTGTGGATTCACCCATTTCTGTTCACGTTACTGACCCACGACTGCATGGCCAGATCCAGCTCCAACTGTATCATCAAGTTTACAGATGACACAACAGTGGTTGGTCTCGTCAGCAACAATGATGAGTCACACCTCAAAGAAGAGGTGGAAAATCTCGTGAAATGATGTGAAAGTAACAACCTGAGTCTCAATGTGGACAAGACAAAGGAGATGGTCATAGATTTCAGGAGGACCAGGAATGACCACTATACATCAACAACTCTGTAGTACAGAAAGTGGAGAGCACCAAGTTCCTTGGAGTTCACTTAAATAGTAACCTATCTTGGTCAACATCTCCTCACTTGTCAGGAAGACACAGCAGTGACTGCTGTGACTTCTCAGTGACTCCTGAGAAGACTGAAGAGGGCAAGGTTACTGGTCACCATCATGTCAAGCTTCTATAGGAACACTAATAAGAGCGTCCAGGCTGTCTTCATCACAATGTGGTACAGTTGCAGCAGAGAAATGGATCAGAGGTCAATCCACATGACAACAAGAGAGGCAGAGAGGATAAATGGAGACTTCCTCCCCCCCATTGACATTATCTACCGGGATCATTGTCTGACCCCTTCAACCCGGCACACAACATCTTTCGCCCCCTCCTTTTGGGAAGTGATATAAGAGTGTCAGGACCAGGAGCACCAGGCTGAGGAACAGCTTCTTCCCATTGGCAGTGAGAATGCTAAACAACCAAAGGAGCTGCCCACACTAACCATCCGAGATTCTCATATTCACAAAACAATGGTTATTTTTATAGATATAATAATTGTCCTGCAAACGTATTATTTGTCTGTTTGTGTCTTGGGTCTGGTTGTGTGTCTGCATGTTTTGCATCGATGGGTTGTATTTATACAATCAGGTGACAATAAACTTGACATGACTTGACTACCATCTCCTGATACTTCAATCATCATTTAAGCAGAAGAGTCATTTGTTCCCTTGATCAACAGTCTCTGATCTTATCCATGAGTCTATTATGGGCCATTTGGAACCTCTTGACATCATCTCCACCAGATAAATTTTCCTGGTAAATGATAACACAGATCAAGTTATTTGATGCTTTCTATCTCAGCATCATTGCCTGTGACTTCATCCTGCCATTCACAGAGGTCTCACCCCAATCTTGATATCCCTTGCTGTATTTGCGTAAGTAGAATATTTTATTATTTTGCTTTAAGTTCCTTGAAAATTGAATTTCACCGTGCTAATTTTTTTGGTTATTGCATTATTTTCTTTGTCATTTCCTCTGTTGTCTATGCTTCCATTTTTGTCTTTGGACTTTATTCAGATTTGGCATCTTAACAATGCTACTAGAAACATGCAAACAAACCCTGCGCATCTTATTTTGTTTTTCACTCAAATTTCTTTCTGCATTTAGTTAACGATTTTCAGTACCTATTTTCCATTAATGATTGTTCGTAATTTCATCCAAGTTTTCCCCAAATGCTATCCTGAGCCACTCAAGTTGATTTGTCTGGCTTTTTCTGGTGTACTTTATGCTTTTTCCATTCACAATTATTATTTCTCACCCTGTATTAATTAATTTAAGTATATTTCCTAATGATCCTGGATGAAAAAATAAGGATCATATTCATGGTATTGAATAGTCAAATGAAATGAAGGTTCGTGCTTTTCTCACCATCAAACACAAAAATGTGCCTATTTGTCCATTATATAAGAAATCCATGATTCTGTCAATCCATAATTTTCCTGGACAATGTAATCTTTTACAGAATATTAGCCCCAGTGCATTTAATTTAATCTCCTCAGCAACCTGTTGTTCTTGTTGCAATTATAAAAGGGAAAAGTGATCCATAATTAAATAGACAGTGATGCAAAGAGAATAATATTACTGTTCATGTCTGATGCTTAATTGTTTATTATTTAAGAGGAAATTGTTTTTTTTTATCTTCTTGAACCTATCACTTACAGAATGATAAAAGATATTGAAACGTTCAGCAAATGAATCTGCAAGCATTCTGGAAAATGTTATAAGATGTGAATATCAGTATTGAGAGGGTCTACAGCAGTGGTTCTCACCTTTTTCTTTCCACTTGCATACCACTTTAAGTATTCCCTATTCCATAGGTGCTCTGTGATTAGTAAGGGATTGTTTAAGGTGGCATGCGGGTGGAAAGAAAATGTTTTGAGAACCACTGTTTTAATCGTACCTAATTGACTTGTTATGTGTGCGGTTTAATAACTCCAAAGGAAATGGGCTAATGACAGTTTTTCTCAAGCAAAATATTTCAGTGACAATTGGGCCTCGAGCAGTGATTCTCAACTTTCCCTTTCCACTCACGTACTGCCTTAAGCAATCCCTTACTAATCATAGAGCACTGATGGCATGGTGGTATGTGAGTGGAAAGAGAAAGGTTGAGAATCACTAGTCTGCAGGTTACATATTTTGAAATGGGAATACATTTCTTGCATTGCAATAATAGCAATAAAATAATAGTATTATTTAATGCATTGTTACAATATTATCATCAAAAAAAAATTCACAATCATTGCTACATCAACCTGCAATTAAGAACTTAGATTCAATAAGTGACCATTAATTCAGAAAATTATCATAAAAACATTTCCAGTTCAATTAATTCTCCTGGAGAATTAATAGAAGAGCATCTGCTCTTCTTATCTACGTAAAAGTTTAGATCTGAAGCAGTAAATTAATTCTTCACGACGATCTGAAATAGCCAAGAAAGCCAATCAGATCAGGTTGAATTTAATGCTAGATAATGAATGCTGGCCATGCCAATGAAGCACACAACCAGTGAACATGTGTCTACCATAAGCAATGTTAGGTAGGCTTTCTATGTCTGTATTTGGGCTCAGTGTTAAAACTGAAGAAAAAGTGGGAAAATGGCAATGCAAATTCAGCTTCAGCATAATTGTCCATTATGCACTCTATGAAAAATAGGCATTTTAAGTAAATTGTTGTTGTTTTTCTTCTCACTAGCAACAAAAAGATGTAGTGTTTTTGGAATGATACTGAATACAATTATATGTTTTGGTGAGATAAATCATTGCTTCAACTTATACCATTAAAATTGCAATTGGAATTATTTTATTGTCCAAAGCCAAAATATTTTTGTTTGGAATAATGACTTAGATTTTATGGCTAAACTATAATAGTTATCTGATAATATTTACTGATGATTCTGGGAATGAGGACTGTTTGACAGCTTTTGGCCTGTACTCATTGGAATTTAGGAGAATGAAGAGGGAACTCCTCAAAACATTTTCAATGTTAATAAACATGGACAGAGGAGATGTAGAAAGGTTGCGAGACTAGAGAACAAGTATGGACAACTTCAAGATAGAAGGGTATCTGCTTAGAATAGAGATGCAGAGGAATTTCTTCAGCCAGAGGATGGTAAATCTGTGAAATTCGTTGCCACAGGCAGTTGTGGTGGCCAAGTCATTGGATCTATGTAAGGGAGAGATTGATAGGGTCCTGATTAACCAGGGCAAAGGTTATAATATGGCTGAGAAGTGGGGTTGAGTGAGAAAATCAATCACCTCATGATTAAATGATGGGGCAGGCTCAATGGGCTGAATAGCCTATTTCTGCTCTTACAGTTTTTCGACAAATGGCTTTGACAAGACAGTTCTCATAAGGGCAGGTTTTCCAGGTAAAATCCTGACAGGAGGTGAACAGAAAATCTCTACGGTGACTATTGTAAGCAACAAAACTGTCATGGCAAATAGCAGTAAGGGAAAGGACTCCCTGTTTCAGAGGTCCTGCTTACTGGGTTTCATCAGAACCCAGTTACATACTTATTGAAAGTAGTGCAATAGAGTAAAATAGTTTATGCTTCATCCAACCAGTTGGCTCATATTCCTGAGCAAATATGAGGTTTTATTATTTGTCATTTCAACATTAATTCCCTAGTTCTAGGATTTAAAAGGAATAAAGCCTGGCAGGGGAACTGTGGGTGACACTCTCAACCCTTGATGGGAACTTTGAATTTTCATCTCTGGGGAAAGCCATAAAGAACAAGTGAGAGTATAAAGTATCTCAAATTTTTGAAGTACCAGCCACCCATGAGTATACTTGATATTTTCCTTTCTCTTTTATATTCATTATCTCTTTTTTTCTCTTCTTATGTGTTAATTATAGTTAGATTGTTATTAGTGTTTATTATGTGCTTGGGAAGCTGCAGGAAGTAAGAATTTAACTTCATTCGTGCATCTGTATATTTTATTTTGTGGATATGACAATAAACTGTTCATTCATCCTATAGTAGAACCAAATTGCAGCCAGTTGCACAGTGATTTTGAAGTTCCCTCTTTCCAATTCTACTCATGAATGCAGCATCAGTACAACTTTGCTATCATATCAGGGTTGAAGACATATTTTGATTTTGTGGCAGCATTCATCTAAAGAACTCTGATGTTTCTACATGTTGCCATTTTTGGAGTTTTCATTTGAAATATGGGTCCCATTAGGAATGTTTTCATGACTGCCCTAAGTACCCATCTGTTTCAGGCAATAACCCTGTTACTCATAAGGAAATCAGAATCCAATAATGTCGCTAGGATCTTGATGCCAAATGAAGTCAAATGTTGTTGGAACTTATACTATACTCACACTCATGAGATCCATAAGTGACAGAAACAAAAAGGGACCCATGAAAATGAATTACCAAAATAACGTGGCATCAGAATTGCACAGGTTCACCCTAGGATCCACACCCTCTATAAGCACAACCTTCCTCCCACAATTCATTTACTTGGGCTGCTGAGCTAAAAGGAGAACCTCAATCAATATAAACCTCAATGGGCCACAGGCTTTGTGGCTCACAGTTCACCTGCCACATTTAAATGAGAACAGATTCTTAAAATCAGGGACTGAAAATGATAGCAATCATTTTACTCTCAGTCAAAATAGACCCTAGTGAGTATGTGTGGAATTTTGAGACTGGAAATAATTAAAGTGTAAAATTAATAATTTTCCCCAATTAGGGCTCACAATGGGGATCTTGAAAATCATTTTTTCTTTAAGTTCCTGACCTACTGATTGTTTCTGTGACCTTTTCAGGGATGTCCCATAAAAATACAAATGGAGCAAATGAAAATGACCATCTAACATTTTCAGTGTAGTGTGATGTAATGCTGAGATTGTGGTTGCTGTACTCTTTGGGGTTGACAGTATATTACAACCATTTTTTGGGGACTGAGGACTCCTTTCATTCTTTAAAATGCTGCAGCAAAATTATTTCTGAAACATAACTATTTTTTTTAAATTCCTTTCTTATGGGCAAGGAAACTATCCACTTACAGATTGGCTCATTTAGGGTCATCTAATGGCCAACTCTTCAAGTTGTTCAGGTTATGTAATGAAACAAGAGAGTCTGCAGATGCTGTGATTGTAGTTAATACAAAAAAGTGCAGGAGAAACTCAGCAGCTCCTGCAGCATCCATTGGAGGCAACATTTATATTTTAAAATTCAAAGTTTAATTTCAATTCCCCATCCCATTCCCAAACCCCTACACTTGCACCCACACCTCCTCCCTCAGCATCATTTGAGGCCCCAAACAGTCCTTCCAAGTGAAGCAGCACCTCACTAGTGAATCTACAGGGGTTATCTGCTGCATCTGGTTCTCCCATTGTGATCTTCTCTACATCTAGAGAATGGACACGGACTGGGGGATCGCTTTGTTGAGCACCCTACCTCTTTTTGCTGTAGTAAAAATCCCAGTGGCAACCCATTTCATTTCCCTGCCCCATTCCCATGCTGACATGTTTGTCCATAGTCTCATACACTGTCAAACAGAGACCATCCACAATCGGAGGAACACCCCATATTCCATCTGTGAACCCTCCAAACAGGGTATTCACGTCAACTTCTCCGTTTTCCTTTTGATGCCCCCATCCCCGTCTCTATTTTTCCCTATCTCTATGTCTCCTTTCTTCCTTTCCTACACCTCTGTCTTCCTCACTCCTTCCCCCTTCCCTCTGTCTCCTTTCCTCCAGCTCTGCATTCACAGGGCCTCCCTCCTCCCCTGATCTATTCTCAACTTTTCTCCTGTCCTCCTGTCTATTGTTGGCCTCTTGTCTGTTGGCCTGTGATCCTCTCCCACACATTCTTCACAGGCCCTTATTCCCTCTTCTCCTCACCTTTTTATTCAGGTGCCTCTCTGCTTTTCTCTCATACCTTGACAAATGGTTCAAGCCAGAAATGTAGGTTATATTTCTTTACTTCTAAGGACACTGCGGGAACTTTCAGATTATATGGTCAAGGAAGTGAAACTGGAGAAGATTCTGCAGATCAACTTCCCAAATAGAAATTCAACCATCATGCTTTGAAATTAGAAATTTCTCAGTCAAATAAGGAGCATGGAGGTGCACAAGAATGAGGGGTTGGAAATAATGATAAAGAATGCCAATGGCTTGGCAGTTTTATTTTTGCCATTTCAGTAATTTTTTTGCCATTAATTGGGTGTTCTCTAGCACCTATTTGCCAAGGTGAAACTGTGTGTAAATATTTAAGAAGAGTTGAACCATTGGCCTTACATGATATTTAATGTTTAGCTGGCTAATTCTAATGGGCCTGAAATACCACACTCATGGGAGGACATAATTTTGAAAGCTATCTGTCAAATGAACTCATGCTGTTAAAAGCCAACAGAGATGATTTTAAAATGAGTAACAAATACCTTGATAACATCATTATTTCAATTTTAGTACCTACTCTTTTGCCAAATTTACAATCCCTTGGGGAATAAAAACTGCAAGAGTAGATAAAAGTGAACAAATTAAACATAGCAGTTCCTTCAATTATAGATTATATTTAATTGGTGATATTCAAATCATCTGATGAATAAAAGCTAACTGTGGAATTCAGTTTGTGTACTGGTTACCCATGCATTGTTTTGTTGCCACAGTTGGTCCTTTAAAGGTTTCTTTAAAGTCCAACTGTAACATATTGGGCCTTGTGACCTTTAGTTCTCAGTAATCCATCCCATTACCTGAAACAGAATCCAGTCAATTGAATTTTAAGTGTCTATTGAATTTTAGCTTCAGGAAATGGAATTGGATCCTCTACTGAATAGTCATTGCTTGCGTGAAATGCAATTCGAGTTGAGCTGTAACTTTCTCTATGACGCTTTCTTCTTCTCTTAATTTAGTAGCAGTATACCACTGCCAAGGCAGAAAATTTTGAGCTCCATCCTCTTCCAGGATGCAGGGATAAAGACTGAATCTAAAGCTTCAATGCATTTCTGCTTTTCAAAAACTCCCTCTAAATGTGAAGTTCTATTCTTGCTCGAATGGTCAAGACATACACTATGGCATTATTCAAACGAGAGAAATAGAATTCTTTCAATATTCATTCTTCAACCCAACATGTATTTGCAAAGAGAGTATCAAGTAAACATCTTTATTTGAGGGATATTGCTTTAATATTGTTCTGTAATGCATTCACCCACATAACAAAGTTAATTTATGGACAATAAGTAATTCTGGGATATGCTAAGAAGAAAAAAATGTCGTTCACAGATGTTATCACGTTTTTCAGAATTATCATGCTATTAATTCATTTGCATCAAGTCTACAAGGTTTTCTTTTGGTAGTAGATTATTTTATTGCTTTTTATAAACAATTCCTCAAAATCTAAACTTGAAGGAGTGAGTAATTTTGTTGATAATCTTAGAGAGAAAAGAAACTGCAGTCTAAACAAGATTTAGGTTGGCTTAAATAAATGCAAATGAGAACTGATTTACATTTGAGAAAACAAATGACTATTAATATTCCAACTCAGGTCAAGTTCAATAGTTGCCATTCGAGAATAAAACATAACAGCAATAATTGTTTAAATCTCTTTTTGCAACAAGAATTTTAAGAAGATTAAATTATTGCTGCTGAAATATCCCAACTGAGCATTTTTCAAACTGAATCTGACTCCCAATATTTATTTCCAGCTTTTCATTTCTTATATCAATCTTCACAGCCAAGCAACAAAAGATGTAAGATTTCAGAACACATTGACTTCAATACACCAAACCAATAACAATTATAGAGCCACACACATACAGGCTGGTTTTTTAATGAAAATTTTATTTAATATTTTCAAATTACATTAAAAAAATCAAATACATATAAAGTAACTATAACTATATCCCCTCCCCCTTATAATATTAAAAAAACCCAAGAATCAAAAGGAAAAAAAGGCCTCCCCCCTCCCCCCTCCCCCCTCCCCCCTCCCCCTCCCCCTCCCCCCTCCCCCCTCCCCCCTCCCCCCTCCCCCCAAAACTTTACAAAAATATATCAAAAATTCCCTGATTGAGTGCCAACCTTACCACAATTATTTAATTTCTCTAGCCATATATTTCAAATATAAACCCCACATATCAATAAAAAAGAGTAATTATTTCTTACATTATATGCTAGTTTTTCCAAATATAAACAAGACTGCAGTTCATTATGCCATCTATACAAACTTAATTGTACATCATTTTTCCATGTACCAGCTATACATTTTCTTGCTACTGCTAATCCTAATCTTAGTAAAGCCAAATATGGTTTAGGCATTTTTGAGTCAACAAATTGAACATTAACATAACCCAACAAACGTAACTTTGGATCCAATCGAATATCCATTTTAAAGAAATCTCTCAAAAAATTTATAATCTCCTCCCAAAAATATTTAATGTTCTTACACGACCAAACTGAATGTACAAAAGTACCTTTCTGCTCCCTATATTTAAAAGATAAATCTGTTATACTAAATCCATATCTCTTCAATTTCTCAGGAGTTAAATATAATTGATGCAAAAAATTATAATTAACCATCCTGTACCTCACATTAATTAACTTTGTAACACTATTAACACACTTTTGTGACCATTCCTCCCATGACAAAACAATATTTGAATCTTTTTTCTCATTTCTCTTTAACTTTATACACATCTACTTTTTCCATTTTTTCCTGCAACAACCTATACATATCTGAAATAAAACCTTTTTCACTTTTATCTGCAATTAGTAATTCAAATTTTGTTTCACTTGGTAAATTTATTTTCTTACCATAACTCTTTAAAAAAATCTTGGTTGATAATAAATAAACAAAGAATTTAACACGATACTATATTTTTCTTGTAACCTTTTAAACAGGAGAACTTCCCTGCTTCAAAACAATCTATAACATTAACTATTCCTTTAATTTCCCAATTTTTAAATAAGGACTATTCAATGATAAAGGAATTAATTTATTCTGATATAATGGTGATCTTATCATAACTTTCCCTTTAGACCCTATAACTAAATTGTGATTATACCAAATATTCATTATATATCATAAAATAGGTAATTCAAATTCTTGTAACATTAAAGGATTCCATTTATAAATAAAATGCTTAATATTATCTTCCAAAATCTGATCCATCTCTATCTTTTCCCATCCAGGAGATTGTTCAATATCAAATAACCTATTAATAAACTTTAACTGTGCCACCTCATAATAATTATAAAAACAAGGCAATTGCAAGCCACTTAATTTATAATGCCAAGTCAGTTTTTGAAATGAAACCCTTGATAATATACCTTTCCATAAAAATAACCTAATAGCTTTATTTATTTCCTTTAAAAATCTTTTTGGTATCATACAAGGAATAGACTGAAAAAGATATTGTACTCGAGGATAAATATTCATCTTTATACAATTCACTCTTCCCATTAACGTCAATGGTAAATCTTTCCACTTATCTAAATCAATTTTAACTTTATTTAATAAAGGTACATAATTCAAATTAAATAATTCATGATCATTTTTATTTAAAACTACTCCTGGATATTTAATTTTATTTGACCATCCAAATTTAGTAATTTGTCTACAGTCCATATAATCTTCTGTTATTGGTAAAATCTCACTCTTTTCCCAATTAACTTTATATCCCGATAATTTACCATACTTATTCAATAAATTCTGTAGTGCCTATAATGAAGCTTTTGGATTAGTTAAATATACTAAAATATCATCTGCAAATAAACTGATTTTATATTAATTTTCCCTCACTTTAATTCCCCTAATAGCAGGGTCTTGTTGAACCTCCTGAGCTAAAGGTTCAATCACCAAAGCAAATAAAGCAGGTGAAAGAGTTCAGTCCCTGACAAATTAAAAGATTTTGAAATATGACTACCCTTACCATAGGCCCTGCACATAAAGCCCTAACCCAACCTCTAAAAAATGGAATTGTTCCAACACTTTAAACAAAAATTTCCACTCAACATGGTCAAATGCCTTCTCAGAATCCAAAGATATCTTGTTGTTTTGCCACATTAATTAATTAAATCAATTTAACTATATTATCTGCCGTATATCTACCTTTCACAAAACCTACTTGATCAATATGTACCAATTTTGGCAAGTAATTAGCTAACCTATTAGCCAAAACTTTCACCACCAGTTTGTAGTCAACATTTAATAATGATATCGGTCTTTAAGATGATACTTTTAAAGGATTTCTATTTTTTTTTGTATAACTGTAATCAATGCTCTTGAGAAAGATTTGGAAATACACCTGTTTCAGTTGCTTGTATCAAA